>NC_072485.1:79458882-80852215 GCF_027574615.1 Eptesicus fuscus | reverse complement strand
TGACTGGAGTTGGTGGCAGGGCAGGGCCCTTCTGGAGTTTGCATGAGCAGGAAGTATGTTGCCCTCGTCCCACTGGGAATGAGAGACACGCCCTTATCACACAAGTTCTATTTTAGGATCGCTCCGAGGCCAGCCAGCACCTCACCCCCCTGACAGCTGAGCGGGGTCACAGGGGCCCGACCACCGTGAGCAGGGTGGGTGGCTGTTGCCGGGGGAAGTGAGGATGGCTGCCAACCGGAAGTCTGCTGGGAAACGTGGTTGAGAGAAGGCTATTGACTACAGGCGTCAGGCGTCAACCGACCGAAGATGGAACCATTTGAGCATCAAAAAGGAACAGCAGATTGTGAATAATGACACCAATGTGCTCATGATGGCACTTTTAAAAATGCGTTCGTCACCTTGGGAGGGTGCGAAAGAATCGCCATATTATTTCAAAAGCTGGGAAATAAAGGAGAAGATTCAAGCATTTCTTACGTGAACTGTACTCAGACAACCAAGTTAAGAATGACAGCAACACCCAAAGCCACGAAACAATACTTAAAAGGTGGCTACAGCCCTAACCAGTTTGGTTCCGTGGATAGAGCTTCGGCCTGAGGACTGAAGGGTCCCAGGTTCGATTCCGGTCAAGGGCATGGACCTTGGTTTCAGGTACATCCCCAGTTGGGGGTGTGCAGGAGGCAACTGATTGATGTTTATCTCTCTCATCAATGTTTCTAACTCTCTATCCCTCTCTCTTCCTCTCTGTAAAAAAAAAAAAAATCAATAAAAAATATATTTTTAAAAAAGGTGGCTACACTTCTATATGCAAAGGAGTAGAAAACACAGGGGGAGGGGTGTGGTGCAGGGGACTTTAGCCTCAATGTTAGGTTTCCATTGGGTTGGGGGGGCTGACAAGGGAAATGTGCTCACATATGTGAAGCAGAGATTAAATAAAGCCTTGGCATGGTGTCGGGCTGCGGCGAGCATTCGGAAACGTGACTGTCCTGGAGCCGGAGGAAGGAGGAACATAGGGAAGGGGAAGAGGCGGGGAAGAGAAGCAGAGGGACAGGTAAGCTGCTTGGACTTGAGGGTGGACGAGAACGCCTGCCTGCAGCCCCCGCCTCGGCCCCACCCGCTGGGAGCCATTCCCCTGTCCCTCCCTTCCCAGCTCCTCCCAGCCACGCAGGACAGTGTGACTGAGGAGTGGGCCTGGGCAGTGGGCCGAGGCTGCCCCCCCTGAGCCCACCATTCCCGCCTCCTCAGGAAGGCTCTGGGGAGCCCTCCCACCCCGGGTAGTGGACCCCCAGACCTCAGCAGGCACCCGTGCCCTCGGTGCCAGAGCTGCGGACCAGCAAGGAGACCACATCATCACCACGAACAGGACTGCGGGTTTGAAACAAAAGCTTTCTGGGGACTTACCTGAGCCATCCTTCCGTGCAGGTGTGTCTGCGTGCTGCTGCCTCGGGCCCAGCCTTCTGTGATCAAGACTTTCCTCTTCCCTCTGACCCTGCCCAGGAACACAGCACCTGTATTTAAAGCCATGATCACGTGACATGCTCCTCTCTGAGACATGTGTCAGGTGACCTGCGAGGTATGACTCAGTAAGAGGAGGGTCATGTTCTCCACATTGGCATTTAGCATGGATTACCTTATGCTACTAATAAATACATAACTTTTTAAAATAAAAATGCAAACCAAAGATCACACAAAACCTGCTCTTGGTTCAAAGCAGGGCCAGGCACAGGCCAGGTAGACACGTGGCCCGGAAGCCCGCCAGACAGAAATCAAAGTCCACATGCCGAGTCGGAAGGGTTCGGTGGTGCCGCGGTCAGCAACACGGTCACAGGTCACCAAGTCTCAGGGCCCAGAGCAGAGGAGAGAGGACAGCAGGTCAGGTGGGTGTGGGGCGCGGAGGGACGGAGAGACAGAGGAGGGAGGAGCTCCAAGGAGAGCCGAACACGGGGACTGACCATGACCAGACACACCAACCATTCCAGCAGCCTCTGAGCAGATGGAGCCAGACCAAACGTGTCATCAGAGGCGCATGCCCCACCCTGGAAACAGGGCGCCCACTCCCTCCTCTCCCTATCCCTACCCCTACCCCCGGGACCACAGTTCAGAAACACACCCCAGACCAATTGGAAACCCAGTTCCATCACCGCCTGGGTGTGGAGAGGCCGCTTTTTTAGACACCAGCGTGCTACCCCATCTTACCCTCGTCCCTCTCACCTTCGTCCCTCTTCACCTCGTCCCTCTCACCCTCATCCCTCTTCACCCTCGTCCCTCCTCTGGTCTCAGGGCACAGGCATGCCCCTGGGCAGCCACAGCCCCTCCTGACCCTTCCCGCCCCCTCCTCGCCCTCCCTGTCCTCGCCCCCCCCAGGCTGGCTGAAGGCCTTGCCTTTCCTTCCCACAGCTCCCTCTGGCCTCTGCTCCTCTGCACCCCCCTTCTCTCTGCCCCAGCCCCTGCCCAATGCCCACTCCTCCTCTCCCCCGCCCCAGACAGACACCTCCTCTGAGGAGCTCCCTGAAGGCCCAGCCTGGCTCAGCTGCCACGCTCAGGGTCCCAGCCCCCGTGACACCACCTCTCCCCACGTGATCCTGCTCTGCTGCGGTCCCTGTGCCTGTCTCACCCCCTCTGGGCTGTGAGCTCCATCAGGGGGTCCTGTGTGCTCCGCCCTCCCTCCCTGCATCCCCTGGGTCCTGAGAGGGGCCTGGTTTGGAACAGCAGGGAAGGACCTGTGGGAGCAGGAGGGCTGGAGGGCCAGGGGCCAGGGCTCAGGCCAGGCAGGCCCAGAGATGGTGTCCACCTGGGAGAGAACAAGGGCATTTCTCACTCTGAAATGAAATGGTGATTTAAGGGGAGGCCTGGGCCCTGTGCCAGGAACAGGGCAGTGAGCTGGGGCCTGGTCTGGGGAGGCAGCGGTTGCCAGGAGCAGTGATGCAGGTGGACTGAGCTCTGGAATGTGCAGGCGCCTTCCCGGAATCGCCCCACTTCCTGTAAGAGCCCGCCCAGCTGGCTGCCTTTCTGCTGCACACCAGGTGCTGGGCCGGCCCCTCTCAGATCCTGTGTGAGTCTGGACTCCAGGGATACAGGGGGCGGGGGAGCTGTCCTCATCTGACACTAAGAATCGAATGCGCAGCATCCGGCAGACACAGGCCTGGGAGAAAGGAGGAGCGAGAACAGAGGGGCTGGGGAGGCATGAACCCCAGCAGCAGCTGAGGCCCACGGCTAAATGTCCTACAAGGCACGGGCCCCCACAGCTAAGATTTATCTGGATCAAGACGTCATTGGTGCCCTAACCTGTTTGGCTCAGTGGATAGAGCATCTGCCTGCGGACTGAAGGGTCCCAGGTTCGATTCCAGTCAAGGGCATGTACCTTGGTTGCAGGCACATCCCCAGTAGGGAGGTGTGCAGGAGGCAGCTGATCAATGTTTCTCTCTCATCTATGTTTGTAGCTCTCTATCCCTCTCCCTTCCTCTCTGTAAAAAATCAATGAAATATATATATTTTTTAAAAAGACATAACTGGTGCGAGGTGGAGAGTCTCTGCCCTAACGCCATCACTAAAAACACAGAAGCCCTCGCTGGTTTGGCTCAATGGACAGAGCATCAGCCTGCGCACGAAGGGTCCCAGGTCCAAATCCGGCCAGGGGCACATGCCTGGGTTGTGGGCTCCATCCCCGGGCCGGTGGGGGGGCCGGGGGGCCTTCAGGAGGCAGCCAATCAGTGATTCTCGCTCCTCATTGATGTTCCTGTCTTTCTCTCCCTCTGCCTTCCTCTCTAATATCAATAAAATATATATATATTTAAAAATACAGAAGAGGAGGCAAGCTAATGAGTCCACAACTGGGGTGAAATGGAAACCAAAAATACTCAATTAAGATAAAAAGCGGAAGTAGAAAAAGAAGGGAATAGAGGAATCATGGGACAAGTAGAAAACGACAGGTTTCTAAATAACCCCTGTGAGAACCTCATCCCTCTCACCCTCATCCCTCTGAAGCCCTAAAAAAGGTGTTCGGTTGAGTAAGTGAATATACAGGAATAAATATGCACTGGATAAAATCCGTGCGATGCAGGGACAGCAGCAGCGAAAGGGAAATGCGAGTGCTCGGTTGGAGAAGAGGAAGTCTCCAATTACTATTCCCGCTCCCACGGCCAGACACAGGAAAGGGAAGGATGAAACAATGGCCAGCGCAGGGAGGAAACAACAGGCCGCAGACACCAGCGAAACTGAAAACACAGAAAGAGAGAAAATGAAACAAACAAAAGCTGGATCTTTGAAAACATCCATTGTGTCCACACACTCTTTGACAGATTACAAAGGAAAGGAGAGAAGATGCTGATGACCAGGCTGGGAACGGAAGCGCGGCTGTTACTGCAGAACCTGCGGGCACCCGAGGGCGCCCAGGGACTCCTGGGCAGAGCCTCACACACTGACATTCTGGAGGAAACGCACCAATTTCTTAGAAAAGCTCAATGTACACACCTCCATAAGAAACGGAAACCTCACCTCTCTTCAGGGTGTTTCAGTGCAAAGAAGGGCTCACGTGCTGGTCAAACCCCCAATGAGGCCTTGAGGGGGACAAGGCAGGAGGTGGGCGAGCGCCAGGCCACAGGCCGGGCCACCAGGGGGGCAGCTGCGGGAGAGGCCAGACCGCGGCTGCAGAACCACCTGAGCACGTGGACCCTGGACACGGGCCTCAGAGGGAGTCCCTGGCCCAGCAGCTGCAGCCGGGCCTGCGAGGGGCAGCACCCCCGTGGGGCGCTCAGGCCACACTCAGGGCTCTGGGCTGGCACAGTGAGGCCCTCACCCTGAGCAGGGGGCGTGAGAGGAGGGGGGGCAGGCAGTGGCCCAGAGCCACACCGTGAAGGGCATGGCCTGCTTGTGGGCAGTGGGCGCTCTGTGCCTCTCAGACGCCTTTCTGAGTGAGACTCATTGGAAACAGAGGATGCTGCCCGGAGGCCATTCTTCCTTCCCGGCCAGAGGAGCCATGGCCTTTTTGGACCCACCAGTCCGGAGCCTGTGTGTCCCAGGGAAGCAGGAGCCTGGGTCCCGGGGGTCATGCTGGGAGAGGGGGCCCCTGCACACAACGCTTCCTGATGGGGGGAGGGCTCTGCCAGGTCCTCTGATGGGGGGAGGGCTCTGCGCTCCCCTCCGTCTGCAGGGCGGCTCCCCTCCCGCTCCCCTGAAGCCTGAGAGCTGGGTCTCCTATGGCCTCCAGCAAAGCTGTGCCTGACAGCAGGAGAGAGGGGTGAGCTCAGCTTAGGTGCTGGTTGCCTGGCCAATAGCCACCTCCCCTGCCCGCTGCCCTCTCTCCGGGGTGCGCACAGCCTGCCCTTCATGGGGCAGCACCGGCCCCTCCCAGACCTGGCTGAGGCCCCAGGGGCTGAGCCCACCAGGAGCCCCTGCCCCGCTGCCGCAGCCCACCATGGGTTTGCGTGGAAACAGGACGGGAAGGTGGGGGCCAGGCCACAGGAGGATGGGGGAGAGGCTTCCCTGCACAGAGGAGACCAGGGGATGAAGAGCACCTCTTGCTGCCCTGGGACAGGGCCAGCTGAGCATGGGCCCTGGAGGCTGTGACCACAGCGACCAGCACAGCGGACGTGGACCAGCAGGCGGGAGAAGCCTGGGCCCTGGTGCCCCGGGAGCTGCGGGACTGAGCCTGCGCCTGCCTCCGCCTCCTGCTCCAGGGACAGCGGACGGCCAGGCTGGGGCAGCCGCTCTCAGGGGAGTTCCGCTTCTCCCACCCACATGCACCCCATGCCAATGAGCCCTGGGATCCCCAGGTCCAGGCACCCGCCTGCTGAGGCCTTCCCGTGGGGTCCCGCCCTGAAGGCTGCCCGGGGCTCCTGTCCTTCGTGGGGTGGGTATAGGATAAGGGCCCCCGTGGGCCTGGGGCTGACAGCTGGGCCTCATGCGCCCCGTCCTGTAGCGGGAGCCCGTGGCCAGGCCAGGGCAGGTGTAAGGCTTCCCTCTGACTCCGACTGCTTCCAGGCCCGGCCGTTCCAGGCCTTGAGGTCGGAAATCATGGCCTGTCCACGTAGAGAAATGCTGACGTTCAGTGTTCAGTCCTCTGAACAACAGGGAAAGGGAAAGCGAAAGTGTCCACCTGTGTATAAAACCTGTTGCACTGGGAGCAGAAAGCCAGACCCACCCTGGCTAACAATGGCTTCGGTAAGTCCTCAGAACTTTCTAGAACCAGCTCTACAGGGGAGGGCAGCTCCCTGTTACAAATGAAGGCCTGGGGCTGTGTTCCTGCTGCTAACTCCAGCGCTGTCTCTAAGGCTGCCATGGAGAACTGCATGTTGTTTAAGCCTCTTTTGCTGCAGGACTGGGAGGTCATGGGGCAGAGGGAGGCCCCGCTCTGGGTCTAGGACTGTATGGAGTTGGGGGGGTCATGTGGGAGGATGTGTGGGGTCTGGTCTGTGCCCGCCTGAGCTGGGGAAGGAGCTGGAGTGTGGGCAGATGGGGGACCTGGGACTTGGGGAGCAGTGGATCCCGGGCTGTGGGGCTCAGCTGCTGCTGGTGTTTGATGCCTCCTCAGCCCCTCTGTTCTCGCCCCCACTTTTTCCGAGGTTAGTGTCTGCCTAATGGGGTGCATTCGGTTCTCAGTGTCCAACTTGGACAGCTGCCCCCATTAGCCCTGGAGTTCAGACTCGCAGGGATCCAGGAGGGGCCGGCCCAACGCGAGGTGTGCAGCAGAAAAGCCGCCAGCGGGGCTTGGCTCTTACAGGAAGTGGGGCGATTCCGGGAAGGCGCCTGCACACTCCAGAGCTCAGTCCACCTGCATCACTGCTCCTGGGAACCACTGCCTCCCCACCAGGCCCCAGCTCACTGCCCTGCTCCTGGCACAGGGCCCAGGCCTCCCCTTAAGTCCTCATTTCATTTCAGAGTGAGAAATGCCCTTGTTCTCCCCCAGATGGACACCATCTCTGGGCCTGCCCGGCCTGAGCCCTGGCCCCTGGCCCTCCAGCCCTCCTGCTCCCACAGGTCCTTCCCTGCTGTTCCAAACCAGGCCCCTCTCAGGACCCAGGAGATGCAGGGAGGGAGGGCCGAGCACACAGGACCCCCTGATGGAGCTCACAGCCCAGAGCGGGGAGACAGGCACAGGGACCGCAGCAGAGCAGGATCACGTGGGGAGAGGTGGGGTCCCCGGGGCTGTGGGTTCCTGAGCCTGGCAGCTGAGCCAGGCTGAGCCTTCAGGGAGCTCCTCAGAGGAGGTGTATGTTTTGTTTTTTTTTTTTTTGGGGGGGGGGGAGGAGTGGGAGTGGGGCCAGGGCTGGGGGCAGAGAGAAGCTGTGGTGCAGAGGAGCAGAGGCCAGAGGGAGGTGTGGGAAGGAAAGGCAATGCCTTCAGCCAGCTCGAGGGGCCGAGGACAGGGGGTGGGTCAGGTGAGAGCGGAAGTGTCAGGAGGGGCTGTGGCTGCCCAGGGGCAGGCCTGTGCCCTGAGACCAGAGAAGGGTCACGGACAGATGGGAAATTTGGGAAGGACACCGGGCGTCCTGGGGGACCGGCTGTGGAGGTGAAGGGACAGGAGGCACGGAACCTTATTAGGAAACTGTGAGGTCACAAAATCCAGGAGTGGGTGCCTGAACCGAGTCATGGCGGAAGATGGACAAGGAGGAGAATCGGGAGAAGTGTCCGGGTCAGCGTGGGCTGCTGGGTACCGGCATGCAATGGGGCAAAGGGAGGCTGAGCCCTGGCCTCAGGTTGGGCCGCCTGGGGTGAGGGCTGCAGGAGGTTTCTCATTCGCTGAGGTCAGACACAGAGATAAAGAAAAGCTGAAAAATTCTCTAATCGTGAAGCTGCAGTGCCCTGGGCGGGGCCCTGAGGAGAGGGAGGAGGTGAGCCAGGCAGGGAGAGAGGGAGGAAAGGGACAGGAGAGACAGGACAGAGAAGACCCAGCACAGTCACTGCCAGCTGAGTGTCCCCGGGCAAGTCCCTCTGCCTCTCTGATCCTCAGTTTCCCCAGCGGAGCAAGGGGTGCTGCCCCCTCCCCTGGGCTGTGGGAGGGTGGCAGTCATGGGGGGAAAGTGCCCGCAGAGCCTGCTGCCTGAGTGTGTGAGCCCCGTCTGCCCCCTCCCCCACCCAGCTCCGGAAGCTGGGCAGCCACACCAGGGCCTCCTCAGAGCTCAGTCCCCTTACTAGGCTGTCAGTCCTGTCCCCCAGGTTGGCATCTCCGAGGGCGGGTGCCCGGGGCTGGAGGGCAGAGTGTGAGGAGGAGCCAGTCGGGGCCATGCTCGGCCAGGGCCAGAGGCATGTGAACACCTGCGGGCAGTGTGTGAGGCAGAAGCTCTGACTCACCTGCCCACGTGGCTGGGAAGGGCCTGGGTCCCAGCCTCCAGGAAGGGCTTTGCACACAGCAATCGTGTCATCACCCTCCGGACACGGGCACAACACACCCACATATGCTTGTTGGCATCCTCATGTGTGTGCATGTATATGCACCACATACAACATACGCGTGTACAAAACACACAGACACGCAAGCATTACACACTCTCTTTGGACAATTCTTCACTCTCCCAAAGCACAAGGTCATGTTTGCATCCTTCCCTTCCTCGGGGCATCCAGATTCCAGGCTTCCAGTTCCCCAAGGGCACCCTCTGAAAGCGCCAGAGGCTGAGGGCCTCACAGGGGCCAGAGTCCCCTCCACACGCTGACCAGGCGATGAGCATCCGCGTGGACTCCCCTGCCCAGCTGCAGCTCCCAGCTGGGCCTCTGCAGCTCCCTGACTCTGTCTCACCTTCCTGGCTGTTCTCTTGCAGTTTCGTGAAGAGCCCAAGCCTGGAGACCTGATTGAGATTTTCCGACTTGGCTATGAGCACTGGGCCCTCTATGTGGGCGATGGTTATGTGATCCACCTGGCTCCCCCAGGTAAGGGGATTGAAAGTGGAATTTACCAAAGTTTTATTAGCCTAATGTAGGGGTCGGCAAACTCATTAGTCAACAGAGCCAAATATCAACAGTACAACGATTGAAATTCCTTTTGAGAGCCCAATTTTTTAAACTTAAACGTCTTCTAACGCCACTTCTTCAAAATAGACTCCCCCAGGCTGTGCTATTTTGTGGAAGAGCCACACTCAAAGGGCCAAAGAGCCGCATGTGGCTTGCAAGCCGCAGTTTGCCGAAAACGGGCCTAGGGAGAATAATTCAAAGCCAAATGCCACCCTGAAACCCGCGTTAGTTTCTCCCTGAGCAGTGCTGGTGCTCACTGCACATCCCTGTCCTCTGGGGGCATCTCAGTGGTCCCTCAGGTCCTGACTCAGCAGGGACAGAGGTCCGTGGGCCCCAGGGAAGCCGGCTGCACCCGCATTGGATGCTCTCCAGCTCCGGCCGTTAGCTGGGCGAGCAGACAGATTTCTCTAAACCAGCAGCGTGTCTGGGTGTCCCGGTCTCATGGAGGGACTGCCTCTCAGGCTGTGTCCTGTGCTCAGAGGACGTCACAGAACAGGGCGTCCTGAGAGGGTTTCCTGAACACCCTCCACGGAGCAGCTCTCCCCGGTCACACGTCACAGAGAGTCTCACACACATGAGCACCTGGACCCTGATGTAACGCAGGGAGAGCAGAAGCAGGATGACAGGCAGTCAGAGCAGAAGGCAGGGCCCACACGTGTGTCCCGTCCATGAAAGGAAGGTGCTGGGATGAGACCGCGGACTGGGAGGCACAGGGGCTGGTGCCCTGCAGAGCAATGGCACCCACACCTCGGACAGCAAGCGTGTGCGTTCTCGCTGGACAGACACCGTCTCATGATCACAAGACTCTCCTTGTAACTGACCAGGGTTCTCTGCGCTGTCACCCACACTGACAGCGTTGAAAACTGTCAGCATTGATGGCAAATAGTAAGCGAAACCCCCTAATCCAGACGACACTTAGGAGGCTTGGAACAGGGAGGTGAGTGTGAGGAGCGGGTCCTGCTTGTGTGTGAGGGTGCAGGTAGAGCTTCCTCAAGGGCAGTGCTAATGCAGCATCAGCCCGAGACTCACACATGAAGGAGCCTGCTGGTTAGCGTGCTCCTCAGCTCCCTCCTCTTAGAGACCAAAACCCGGACCCAGTCTCAATGGACTGGACGCCACCAGCTGGAAGCGCTGTGTGGCCTCTCCATGTGGCCAGAGCTGGGCCAGAAAAGGCCGATGATGCCTCAGGGTCCACTATCGGTTGTAGAACGGAGATGAGAGTTTTACCATGAAGTTCAAAAGGATAATAATGAGGGAATGTATGAAATTTGCACAGCAGAGTCTGAAACCCAGTGGGACCAGAACAACTGTGATCTCTCTCTGAAACTCACAAGTGCAAAGATGAACAAATACAATTTTCTACTGTTGTTTACAATGGATAAGCTATGGACCAGCCATTGTAGGGACTTGGTCAACTAGATGAAGTCCATTCATATAATGGAACACAGTGGCAGCCACTGACCATCACAACATTGATTAACATGAAAAGTATTCACAGCTCGTTAAGGAAAAGAGCAAAATGATGGGACCTGCCAATCACATTGGTGAAGGGACAGACACCAGAGCCCAATAGTGTGATCCCTGGCCCTTCCTCCCTGTCTTGTGTCTCCTCTCTCCCTCCCTGGCCTCCCTGCAGTTGCTGATACTCGTGTGTCTGATTCCAGATGAGTACCCTGGGGCTGGCTCCTCCAGCATCTTCTCCGTGCTGAGCAGCAGAGGGATGGTGAAAAGGGAGCTCCTGAGGGATGTGGTGGGGGGCTGCCGCTATCGGGTCAACAACCACTTGGACCACGAGCACTCACCACTGCCCGTGAACAAGATTATCAGGTCTGCGGAGGAGATGGTTGGTAAGGAGTTGGCGTACAGTGTTCTCAACAGGAACTGTGAGCACTTTGTCACCGATCTGAGATACGGCAAGGCCCGCAGCCGGCAGGTAAGGCCCCTCTTCAGGGACTCCCTCTCCCTCTGATGGTCTACTTGGGGAGGGGGTGACAAGAATGACCCTGAATAAATCTAAAGGGAGTCCTGAGGGTCTTGTTGGCTGGGAGTCAGGAGGTTTGAGAATAAATCTCACATCTGCTTTGAATTCACTCAGGGTCTTAGGACAGGGCACTTCCTCTCTGGCCTCAGTTTCCCCATGTGCAGAAGGAGGGGATGTTTGGGAGACCTCTGGGGCTCTGGCCACCTCTATCCCTTTAGGATCCTTCACGTCTAAGACCCACCCTAAAGGCAGCTCCTGGTGCCCTGTGTGCTGTCAGGGAAAGTCTGGGCCAGCCCTGCACCATGACAGGTGTCCTAAGGCCCCAGAGAGCCCTCAGGCAAGAGATGCTCAGGTCTGTGGCCTATGTGAGAGCTCAAGGACGTGTTATGTAAGGTCTGGGCACAGCCTTACCGCTCTCCTCTTTCCCTCTTACCAACACACAGCGAGTTAAGAAGCAGAAGCAGGATTCAATCCCCAGTGGTCCCTGCTCTTCCTGCTGAACCACAGCACCTCCAGGGCTCACAGCCCCTGTGATTGGGTGATGGGCAGCCTGGATGGAGGAGAATGAGGGGAGGAGGAGGTTTGGGAGGGAAATTAAGGATTTGATGCTCATGAGGGGTGTTGAGGTGATCTGTTAGACACCCAGATAGAGCTGTTGAGTAGTAGTTGGATGTGTGAGTTTAGATTTTCAGGCTGAGGTGGGAGTGGAGATAGAAGTTTCCAGGCTGCACTTGGGAACAGTACACAGAGCACAGTGATCCCTGAGGCCATGGTTTCCCATCGTCCCCCTCAGCTCTGCCACCACCTCCCTCTGCAGAGCTGGAGCCCAGGTAGAGCCTGGACCACAGAGCCATTCCCACTTTCACCCCCAGAGCTCTGGCCCCAGGAGCCCAGGCAGGAAGCCCCTCCCTTGGACACCCCGTAGGGACCCAGTGACCCCAACCTGGAGGCTCACACACAAGGATTCCATCCGTCCATCCTGCCAGTTGTCAGGACACATGCAGACCAGACCAGCACTAACACGTGGTCACACCTCGGCTCCCAGGGAAGGGATGTGGGACAAGGCCAGCATCTCCGAGAGGCCAGGCCCCGGGGAGGGCGGGAGCAGAGTGTGACCCCAGCCCCTTTGGCGGGAGGGAGATCCTGCCCAGACTTGCTGTGCACTGTGGACCTGGGCTGCTCCCTTTCAGGCTGAAAAGTTCAAGACCACAGCAACGGTGGGCGGCCTTGGAGCCTTAGCTGCGATCGCTGTCAGCTTTGCTGTTGCGAACAAGCGATCCCAACGCCAGTGACAGCCTGAAGGGGCACAAAACCCCGCGTTAGAAGCCGCTGTAGAGACGACCTCGCACAGTCCCGTCACCCTGACCCGAGCTCTCAGGCAACCTGTCGTTCTGTCTGTCACTGTCCCTCCCCCCCTGGCTGAAGGATGGACTGACTGTGCCAAGACTGAAGAATTCAAACGTGAACCTATGTGCCCTCCAGGGAGGAATTCCGCAGCTTCTGTGGCGCCTAAACCAGAACGGAAGCACCGGGCACCTGAGGGGGAAGCCAGTGGTTTCTGTCCGTGTGACCTTGGGAAAGCTCTGGACTCTCAGAGCCTCAGTCCCTTCCCCTCTGAGCTGGGGGCCGGGCTCCACCCTAAGAGGACAGCGTGAGGGTCAGAGAAGGCGGTGGGTGGGGGATCCCAGCCCCTGGCCGGCCTGCAGTGGGTGCTCAATGGACTGTCTACTTGTCCTCTGAGGTCTGACCACTGTGGTCAGCAGACAGCACTCATTGACTCTCATGGTGCAAAACGAAACACACAGTTACCTCCGCTTCGTTCCCACCTCTGGTCCTTGAGTCCCCTGATGAGGCATAAACATCTCCCAGCATCTTTCCCGAAACTCCTACCTCCTTCAGTCAGCCCTCCTTTTTAGAAGTTTTGTTTTTCTTTCACTTTTTTATTTTTTTCAGAGAGGAAGGGAGGAGAGATAGAAACATCAGTGATGAGAGAGGATCATTGATCAGCTGCCTCCTGCACGTCCCACACCAGGATTGAGCCGCCACCTGCGCATAGGTGCCGATCGGGAATTGAGCTGTGACCTCCTGGTCGATACTCAACCGCTGAGCCTCTGGCTTGCTTTTCTTTTAACTCAAAGGTCAAGTCCTCACGCACCTGTGACTCCCACAGGGGATTAAATCATCTCCCCGTGCCCAACCTGCCGTGGCTCCAGCTGCCCCTGGTTGAATATTGAAATGAGTCGCCTCCACGTTGAGGGCAGGGAAACTGCTGTGTGACATGTAATGATGGACACATGTCATTCGAATGTGTCCAGATTCATAGGATGCATGACACCCAGAGTGAATCTTGGGCTGAACTAAGGTCTGTGGGTTGTAATGATGTGCCATGTAGGGTCATCAGTTACAACAAAAATACACGCTGGGGGCAGGGAAGTTGATAATGGGGGAGGCTCTGTGTGAGGGGGGGTCAGGGGTCATATGGGAAATCTCTGTACATTCCTCTCAATTTCTCTCTAAACCTAAAATTTCTCTAAAAATAAAATGAAGTCTTTTATAAAACTTACCCTCCTCCTAGTATCCCTCCGCTAGTGCCTAGTGTGCCCTGGGTGTGGTCCCAAAAGGGGCGGGGCCCCGTGCCCTCTACTTCCTCGCCTGGCCTCTGCCCCCAGGGGCCCTGCTGAATGGCCATCTCCATGGTGGGCAGCACAGCCCCTGACACCCTGACTGGAGATCTGGGGGCGGCCCCTCCCCTGGGCTGTACCTTCCCAGCATGAGAAAGTGGGGGGCCCTGGATCCCCTCGGTGCACAGACACCAGGCTGGGAGGAAGCTCGGGGCCTCAGAAGGTTGGAGAACGAAGAGAATGACTTGTACTTGCTGCCAAAGAGCGCCTTGCTCAGATCCCCAGGCTGAAAGGTCAGCCTCCAGGCGGGGGTTCCGGAAGGAGCCCTGCTGGCCTTGCTCCCAGGCTACCTCTGGGTCAGAGGGCACAGCTGCTCTGTGAGCCCCATAACCAGCGGGTGAGACACAGGAGGAGGCTTCTCACTTCTGGGTCTAAAGCTCCCCCATTAGCAGTGGGAGACGGGGATCCGGGGACTCGGGTCTTATGGGAGCTGTGAGCTCCGGGCTCTAATTCTAGGCAGTGAATCTCCCCTGGGACCATATTTTTTTAAAAATTAGCCTAAATGAGTATAAAACAGAGTGAAACCAATAAACCAAACTGAGAGGTTCGGAGGGGCCGGGGCGCGCACCTGTGACGTGAGGCCTCAATGTATCAAAGGAGTTTTATTCCGACACCTGATGCGGGTGGGCTGGACCGAGGACGGCATCAGCGGATGAGCAGGGGGCGGGTCTGTTCCTCCTGGCGGGCTGCAGGCTGCTCTGCTGAAGGGGTCTGGTCCGCCCTTGGCTCCTCCCATCCGGGGTCTCCTGGTGACCTGAGCTGTGCGGTGCTCAAGGCTGCAGGCTTCCTGCGAGATCTCTGCTGAGCACGTAAGTCTCTCTCTGCCCCTGGGATCCCGTTACCCCTTTCACAGACCCCACCCCCACCGGGTAAGCAAGCCCTCTCCCCTCTGACTGGTTGCTGAAGGTGATGCCTTGACCTCACTGCTCTTCCTGCTCATCTCTGTGGCGCAGGGACCTGATGAGGGCTGCGATGCCCAGACCCAGGGCCAGGACGCCTGCTGCCATGCCGACTGTCACGCCGCCTGCCAAGGCCGCCTGAGTGACCTGCAGCACAAGAGACAGGCGTCACACTCCCCATCAGGGGCTGGCCACGGACACACCCACCAAGAATCTTCACTCAGGAGAGACCTGGGTCCCCTCCAGCGGAACCACAGAGGAGCGGGTGTTTGCAGGGCAACAGGCCCCCAGGAGAGCAGACAGGAAGCGGGGAAAGAGCGAGGGGGGCGGAGCTGTGGGTGTGAGGGGACAGCGGCCCTGTAGGTACTGAGAGGCTCAGAAAGCCGCGGGGTGGCCGGGGGAGACACTGGGAGCCGGAAGCAAGTTCAGAGTTGGGGAACCACCCTGTGAGCTCTCACCACCCAGGCTGGGCCGGGATGGTGCTGGGGGGCCCAGGGGCTGAGCCCGGCCCGGGATGGTTCTGGGGGGCCCAGGGGCTGAGCCCGGCCCGGGATGGTTCTGGGGGGGGAAGGGGCTGAACCCGGCCCGGGATGGTTCTGGGGGGGGAAGGGGCTGAACCCGGCCCGGGATGGTTCTGGGGGGCCCAGGGGCTGAGCCGCCCGGGATGGTTCTGGGGGGCCCAGGGGCTGAGCCGCCCAGGATGGTTCTGGGGGGCCCAGGGGCTGAGCCTGGCCCGGGATGGTTCTGGGGGGCCCAGGGGCTGAGCCTGGCCCGGGATGGTTCTGGGGGGCCCAGGGGCTGAGCCTGGCCCGGACACGGCGTGGGCACCGGTGGAAGAGCTGCTGATGCCATGTCCTGACTGGGCAGCGGCTTAAGGAGCGAGATCACCTCTCTCTGCGCTGAGCGGGGAGGTTCTGGACAAGGAAGCGGATACTCGGAAAACAGGGATGAGGCGGAGGAGACGCCAAGATGGTCCCTGAGGGTCGTGCACTCGGCAGCGCCGCGTGAGAGCCCCCCCTACCCACAGGCTGTGCTGGCGGAAGCGGGCCAAGACCCCGAGAATGGCTGCCCTCCAGGCGTCAGCACTGGGGGGACTTCGCAGGCCCTCAATGGTCTCAGTCTGCCCCCCACCCACACTCATAACCGTGTCAGATCCACTGTGCAGAGGAGGAGACTGAGGAGGACAGTGGAGAGAGCTCCCGCAAAGCCCCCACACCAGGTGACAGGGACCAGGATGCCTGGTGTCCTAATAAGCCACTAGGCCTCCACCACCAACAGAGGAATACTCAGACAGAAGAATACTCAGACAGAGGAATACTCAGACAGAGGAATACTCAGACAGAAGAATACTCAGACAGAGGAATACTCAGACAGAAGAATACTCAGACAGAGGAATACTCAGACAGAGGAATACTCAGACAGAGGAATACTCAGACAGAGGAATACTCAGACAGAAGAATACTCAGACAGAGGAATACTCAGACAGAAGAATACTCAGATAGAAGAATACTCAGACAGAGGAATACTCAGACAGAGGAATACTCAGACAGAGGAATACTCAGACAGAAGAATACTCAGACAGAGGAATACTCAGACAGAGGAATACTCAGACAGAGGAATACTCAGACAGAGGAATACTCAGACAGAAGAATACTCAGACAGAGGAATACTCAGACAGAGGAATGCTCAGACAGAGGAATACTCAGACAGAGGAATACTCAGACAGAAGAATACTCAGACAGAGGAATGCTCAGACAGAGGAATACTCAGACAGAGGAATACTCAGACAGAAGAATACTCAGACAGAGGAATTCTCAGACAGAGGAATATTCAGACAGAGGAATACTCAGACAGAAGAATACTCAGACAGAGGGATACTCAGGCAGAGGAATACTCAGACAGAGGAATATTCAGACAGAGGAATGCTCAGACAGAGGAATGCTCAGACAGAGGAATACTCAGACAGAGGAATACTCAGAAGAATACTCAGATAGAGGAATACTCAGACAGAGGAATACTCACACAGAGGAATACTCAGATAAAAGAATACTCGGACAGAGGAATACTCAGACAGAAGAATACTCAGACAGAAGAATACTCAGACAGAAGAATACTCAGACAGAGGAATGCTCAGACAGAGGAATGCTCAGACAGAGGAATGCTCAGACAGAGGAATACTCAGACAGAGGAATACTCAGACAGAGGAATACTCAGACAGAGGAATATTCAGACAGAGGAATACTCAGACAGAGGAATATTCAGACAGAGGAATACTCAGACAGAAGAATACTCAGACAGAGGAATGCTCAGACAGAGGAATACTCAGACAGAGGTATACTCAGACAGAAGAATACTCAGACAGAAGAATACTCAGACCTCAGGGCGGGTTTCTGGGGAGAATCCTGAGTTGGCGCCACGTGAGTGGCTGGGAGAGGAACAGCCCGCACTGCCCGCTTCATTCCGACTCAGACCCGCTCCCACGTGTCAGTGACAACCCGGCTTCCCTCAGCTCCTCTCTGACCGGCACGGAGGTGGCTGGCGTTTTAAAGGGTGTGCGAAGGAGGGGACATGCGGGGCTCAGGAGACTGAGGAATGAACGTTTGAAAAGGGCCGGTGAGCATCAGTGCGGTGGGCCCGGTGTCAGCCCGCTGGACGGAAGGAAGCCGGGCTCCCAGGCGCCCACGGGAGTGGAGGCAGCGGCCCGGCCCTCCTGACACTGCATCTCTCTCTCTATTTTCTGTTAAGAATAGCGTATTGATTCTGAGAGAGAGAGAGGGAGGGAGAGAGGGAGAGGGAGAGGGGGAGAGAGAGGGAGAGGGGGAGAGAGAGGGAGAGGGAGAGGGAGAGAGAGAGGGAGAGGGAGAGAGAGAGGGAGAGGGAGAGGAAGAGGCATCCGTGTGAGAGCACATCGATGGGCTGCCTCCTGCTCACACCCCAGCGCGGTCAAGCCCACCACCCAGGCGTGTGCCTGACCAGGAATTGAACTGGCGACCTCCTGGTGCGCACGATGACACCCAACCAACGGAGCCACGCGACCAGGGCCGACAACGATGACATTTCAAAGGACAGGACAGTGCCCAGGTCCCTGAGCTCCAGGCCATACATGTCTCTCCCCTCCTTTCCACTCTCTCTAAAAATCAGTGGAAAAATATCTCGGATGAGGATTAACAATAAATAAATATAAACAAATGGATGAAATGGTCTGCTGTGGCTGACTGGTTGGCAGTAATGCCTGCTCTGTCTATTTAAATGACAAGGCAGACACTTTCCATTGACTGCATGAGCTAACTGTGCAACTCCAAGGACGTGAAGAAAATAGACACGTATGTACCATGTATCAGAAATGCCATCCTCTGCAACTCTTTGTACATATATATACTTTTTAAATGTTTGATGTCAGCTAAGAATGTGTGCCGGGGTATGTGGTTTGTCAAATTATCTGAGACCAGGAGTCAGCCAGCTATGGCACAGGGGCCCAATCGAGCCCACTGCCAGGTCTGATCACATAACTGAGTCGATACCCCCTGCTGGGCACTGACCTTTAGGCCACTTCACAACCGACATTCCCCTTGCTAAGACCACATTCCACTTGCTGAGACCATTATCTTTCCCCTCAGGACCGGCCTAGAGAATTCTCCACCCAGAAAAAGCCCTCCTGGAGTCCTTTAAAACCTCTGACTCCTGTGGGTGCTGGCACCATTTTGGGGTTCAGCCCATCTGGTATCCAGATGATTTAATAAATTCATAATATAAAAGGCTAATATGCTAAGTGTCCCTCCAACCATCCAACCAGTGGCTATGATGTGCACTACCACCAGGGGGCAGATGCTTAATGCAGGAGCTGCTATGACAGGCACTGGTCATTTACAAAGAAATGGCCCACGGACCTGGCGCTGATAAAGCATACTCGGCTTCCCCCAAGTAGGACACAGGCCCCACCACCACCCTGGAGCAACAGCCCACCAAATTGCAGCCAACACTGCCAAGACCCCATGGCGCAAAATGCAGCCCACAGCCCAGCCCAGCCTGGAAATGGTCGCTGTGGGCATCGGGTAATTACGTCACATAGCAACGCCCAGCTTCCTCTCCCTAGCAACTAGCCTCCTTGGAGTTTCTTCAGCCCAAGAACATGACTTGCTTTATAACCAGGTGCAAACAATTTACACTTTACCAAATGTCTGTGAATCATTTTCCCGTGCCTCATCTCATTTGATCCTCACAGAAGTCCTGGAGTAGGTAGGTATGTAGGAGACTCAGTGGAATCCTATTTTCTTTTCATTAGCCAGAAAATGAAGATTTAGAAAGTTTAGAAACTTGACCTGACTGAAAAGAAGTAAGAAATGGTGGACCTTGAAAATGACTTCAGGTTTTCTCACTGCACAGAATATAGTCAAACACTGCTGCAGTGAAATATTTGTTCTCCCTGCATGATCTACAATAATAATCTGCTTCATGTTGATATTTACTGCTGTGTTGCTGACAATTACCTGAAAGAGAAGTTGGGGTGCTTCGCTGGGCTGGAAAAAGTATAGCTACATCAGAAAGCAGGTCTAAATAAGCAACTTTATCTATATATATAAAACTTTTGCTAATGCCAATCACACAGGTGTGTTTCCATCTGTCATTGTCAATCATGAATTTGGTTGACACTTCTACTAGTATTATAGAGAAAGGGTGAGTAGCGATATTAAAAATTTCTTCTAATTAATATCCCTTCAATGTGCAGGAATTCATGCACCAGGCCTCTAGGAAATTCATAATTCTTTACCCCTTTTGTCCTCGTGCGTTCCTCCTTCAGGGATTCTAACACCCACCACTGTTTTCATAAAACACTTCTGTAGGAATGGCCTTACCCACTCCGTTAGGGATTGTCCACGACTGCGTTTCTGCTACCAAGCTGAGGAGTGGAGTGGAGAGACAGAGACCCCGTGGGCCCAGCCCGAAAGGTGTACCCTGGCCCGTCGCAGAAAACGTCTGTCTGGCATGACCTGACTCTTCCTCCTCTTGGCTCCCACTGTTCCTCCTCCCTCGGTCTGTAGTCCCTATCACCCCTGGTCATCTCCAGCTCATTTTCCAGCTTCAATTTAATCAAAAGAATAAATCAGATTCAGCTCGGGCATTGCCTCTTCTGTGACGCCTTCCTGGATCAGGCACCTGGGTTCCAATCCCACCTCTGCACATGGCTGTCAGGTGCTAGACTCAGTGCCTAGTGGTTGAATGGGTTTGGGTAAGCTAGTAAAGCACCGTGAGCCTCAGTTTCCCCATCTGTAAAGAGGGGACAAAACAACCCTCCCCTGGAGCTATGGGAGGGGCCAGGGGTGACTGTCCTGGCTGTGACATCACCCCCTGACCTCACTGGTCTGCATAGCGACTGGCTCATCTCCCCACCCTCTTCCCTCCCCCGACTGTCACTCCCTCGTGGGCAGGGGTTCTGTCCCTGCTATTTTGTCTCGTTTGTGTCTCCCCCTCCACCCCGGCCGCCCACACGGATGCCCAGCCACTGTCAGCGGGGGGAATGGTCAGGTTTCTGGGGACAGGGACACAGGCTGAGGACGCACCTGGTCGCTGCGGGGGACTCCGTAGCGCAGCTCGTTCACGAAGTGCTCACAGTTGGCGCTGGTCAGCTTGTAGGGCATCTCCTGCCCCAGCTGCGCCTCCGCCCGCTGCACGATCTTGCTGGGAGGCAGCGGGGGGTACTTCTGGTCATGCTTGTTATTGACGCGGTACTTGTCTTTGCCGGCCACCACGGACAGCAGCTCCTTCTTCACTATGGCCCTGTCGGTCCCAGAGGACATGATGTTGGCCAACGCAGCACTCGTGATTTCACCTGTGGTTCCCGAAGAGGAAAGAGGGAGGTGGTCGGGGCTGAGAGCGTGCAAGCAGGCAGCCCCACTGCCTGGGCGTCACCAGGGAGGATGAGCTGTGGAAAGGCCGCCCCTGCCTGGCTTCAAACTCAAACACAGGCCGACCCACTCCTGGGTGGCCTTGGAGCAGTCACAGATGCCCCTCACTCGGGCTGCCTCATTCCTAAAGCAAAGGATGTGGATTCTGCGAAAGGCCCAGGTGAGCGCCGATGTCCCTGAAAGATGCAGGAGGGGCAGAGCGGTCCAGGGCAGACACCAGTGCTAGCCCGCCAGAGCGGGTGGGGCCTCCGCAGCCAGGGGACATGCTGTCAATAGCAGGAAAGCAAGCTGTGAGCAGCCCAGGCCTGACCTGCAAACCCAGAGCCCCACCCACCGTGTGGCCTCAGGCACGTCCCTTCTCTCCTCAGGGCTCATCCCTCAGACTGAAGGGCCTGGGTCAGGTGACAGCCACCCTCTCCCAGCTCTCAATTCCCGGGTTTGTTCCTGACAGGACGCCAGCCTCCCGCTCACCCAGGCTTCTGGGAAAGCTGAAATGAAGGCAGAGTGATGCCCTGGAACCCTCAGCAGTTCTTATTTGGTTTTTTGTGGGTTTTTTTTTTTTGGGGGGGGTGTGTTAAATTTTTTTTTAATTGATTTCAGAGAGGAAGGGAGAGGGATAGAGAGGCAGAAACATCAATGATGAGAAAGAATCATTGATCGGCTGCCTCCTGCACACCCCCTATTGGGGATCGAGCCCACAACCCGGACATGTGCCCTTGGCCAGAATCGAACCCGGGACCCTTCAGTCCGCAGGCCAAAGCTCTATCGACTGAGCCAAACCAGCCAGGGCTCTTATTTGGTTCTTAAAAGGGCATTTGACCCTGGCCAGTGTGGCTCAGTTGGTTGGAGCATTATCCTGTACACAGAGAGGGTGAGAGAGAGAAACATCTCACATCGATGTTTCTCTCTCTCTCTCTCTCCCCTCCCCCTTCTCTAAAAATCAATGGAAAAAATACCCTCAGATGAGGATTAACATAAAAATAAATCAGTAACTTATTCCTCAATAAGTCTAATTTTTTAAAGCCTGCGTTTGGCTTTAAAATTCACAGGTGTAGGCACACACCGTCAGCCAGGAAATGCAGGCATCGGTTTTATTTGGCCAGTTCCCTGCTGTTGAGTGGTTCCTAAGCTTCTACCACGATGCTCCGGGAGGGAAGGGAGGTTGGCCCAGCAGGGGAGGTTGCACAACCAGGAGGTGGGTTCTCATCCGCTCTGCAGAGGGTGCAGCTGAACTAGGGGGCCCAGTCACACAGGCAAGCGGAGGCCCCAGGATCCAAACGGGTCTGCCAGGTGGGAAGCCCACGCTCCGTCCACGCCGCTGCAGCCCGCTGTGCGCTGTGTCCTACTCATGTGCCCCCAGAGCATGGAGCACACGGAGAGGGGTGCTTCCCTGGGACGGTGGCTGGCTGGAAGCGAACCCCAGTATCGCCTGGGATAAAGGCCAGCAGTCCGTCTCTCCACGACTCACTGCTGAGGAGGAGGCGCGGCTGCCAGACCTACAGGGAACGTCACGCAGCCACTGGCCACGGAGAGCCCCCCATGCCGGGCACTGGGTCCGACAGCACAGAGCGTGCACCCGCTCACACCCCCCTCTGCCTGGGCTTGGCGGGAAGCAGCCTTACGTGGAGGCCCCAGGTGCACCACGTAGCCATCCCCCACGTAGACGGCCCAGTGCGCGTAGCCAACGCGGAAAATCTCAATCAGGTCTCCAGGTTTCGGTTCGGCCTGTGACTGAAAAACCAGAGACAGGCTGAGGTTAGTCCTCACAGGGAACATTCTAGAACCTGACCTGGAAGGAGCCCAACCCAGCCTGCCAGCTCCCTCTGACCAGCTCCTGCAGGAAACGGAAGAGGGCGCGCTCCTCGCTCAGAGGGAAAGGCCTCCTTTGCTGGGGCTGCTGAGCTGGACCGGAGCTCTTCGGGGGACAAAGAAGAGATGGACAGGGTGACCAGAGGGGAGGTGTGAGGAGGGTGCAGCACAGGGTGTGGCCGAGAGGTGTGCAGACATGGGCATGAGCACCTGTTATGCCAGAGCATGTTGGTGTCGGTGAGTGAGTATATGACTCCCAGGAAGTCTCAGATGCCTCATAAATGCCGCCCACCTTCGCCGGCCTGAGTGAATCTGAGAGACAGAGCCCCGATTTGTGCAGCCTGACACGGTGCTCAACAGGGCCCCCATTTCATATCCATCCCTCCTCTGACTACAAACTACCATCACCCCATTTGACAGAGGGGAAGACTGAGTCTCAGGAAGGCTAGGTAACATGCAAAGACCCTTACCTAGTGAACAGAAGACAAAGATTGAGACCTAGGTCTGCGTGTTACCAACATTGGGCCTTAACAATCCCAGAGCTTCCCAGGCGGGCAGGGGCAGCTGGAGTCCGGGCTCCAGGCCAACACCCAGCTGGGGACCCAGGGCGTGACTGGAGTTGGTGGCAGGGCAGGGCCCTTCTGGAGTTTGCAGGAGCAGGAAGTATGTTGTCCTTATCACACTGGGAATGAGAGACACGCCCTTATCACACAAGTTCTCTTTTAGGATCGCTCCGAGGCCAGCCAGCACCTCGCCCCCCTGACAGCTGAGCGGGGTCACAGGGGCCCGACCACCGTGAGCAGGGTGGGTGGCTGTTGCCGGGGGAAGTGAGGATGGCTGCCAACCGGAAGTCTGCTGGGAGACGTGGTTGAGAGAAGGCTATTGACTACAGGCGTCAGGCGTCAACCGACCGAAGATGGAACCATTTGAGCATCGAAAAGGAACAGCAGATTGTGAATAATGACACCAATGTGCTCATGATGGCACTTTTAAAAATGCGTTCGTCACCTTGGGAGGGTGCGAAAGAATCGCCATATTATTTCAAAAGCTGGGAAATAAAGGAGAAGATTCAAGCATTTCTTAGATGAACTGTACTCAGATAACCAAGTTAAGAATGACAGCAAAACCCAAAGCCACGAAACAATACTTAAAAGGTGGCTACAGCCCTAACCAGTTTGGTTCAGTGGCTAGAGCGTCGGCCTGAGGACTGAAGGGTCCCAGGTTCGATTCCTGTCAAGGGCATGTACCTTGGTTGCAGGCACATCCCCAGTTGGGGGTGTGCAGGAGGCAACTGATTGATGTTTCCCTCTCTCATCGATGTTTCTAACTCTCTATTCCTCTCTCTTCCTCTCTGTAAAAAAAAAAAAAAAAAAAAAATCAATAAAAAAATATATTTTAAAAAAAGGTGGCTACACTTCTATATGCAAAGGAGTAGAAAACACAGGGGGGAGGGGTGTGGTGCAGGGGACTTTAGCCTCAATGTTAGGTTTCCATTGGGTTGGGGGGGCTGACAAGGGAAATGTGCTCACATATGTGAAGCAGAGATTAAATAAAGCCTTGGCATGGTGTCGGGCTGCGGCGAGCATTCGGAATCGTGACTGTCCTGGAGCCGGAGGAAGGAGGAACATAGGGAAGGGGAAGAGGGGGGTGGGGGAGAGAAGCAGAGGGACAGGTAAGCTGCTTGGACTTGAGGGTGGACGAGAACGCCTGCCTGCAGCCCCCGCCTCGGCCCCACCCGCTGGGAGCCATTCCCCTGTCCCTGCCTTCCCAGCTCCTCCCAGCCACGCAGGACAGTGTGACTGAGGAGTGGGCCTGGGCAGTGGGCAGAGGCTGCCCCCCTGAGCCCTCCATTCCCGCCTCCTCAGGAAGGCTCTGGGGAGCCCTCCCACCCCGGGTAGTGGACCCCCAGACCTCAGCAGGCACCCGTGCCCTCGGTGCCAGAGCTGCGGACCAGCAAGGAGACCACATCATCACCACGAACAGGACTGCGGGTTTGAAACAAAAGCTTTCTGGGGACTTACCTGAGCCATCCTTCCGTGCAGGTGTGTCTGCGTGCTGCTGCCTCGGGCCCAGCCTTCTGTGATCAAGAGTTTCGTTTCCCTTCTGACCCTGCCCCGAACACAAACACCTGTACGTAAAGCCATGATCACGTGTCCTCTATAGGACATTTGTCAGGTGACCTGCGAGGTGTGACTCAGTAAGAGGAGGGTCATGTTCTCCACATTTGGATTTAGCATGTATTACCTTATGCTACTAATAAACATGCAAATTTTTAAAAATAGAAAATGCCGAAACCGGTTTGGCTCAGTGGATGGAGCATCGGTCTGCGGACTGAAAGGTCCCGGATTCGATTCCAGTCAAGGGCATGTGCATTGGTTGTGGGCACATCCCCGGTGGGGGGTGTGCAGGAGGCAGCTGGTCGATGTTTCTCTCTCATTGATGTTTCTAGCTCTCTATCCCTCTCCCTTCCTCTCTGTAAAAAATCAATAAAATATATTTTTTAAAAATAAATAAAATAAAAATAGAAAATGCAAACCAAAGATCACACAAAACCTGCTCTTGGTTCAAAGCAGGGCCAGGCACAGGCCAGGTAGACACGTGGCCCGGAAGCCCGCCAGACAGAAATCAAAGTCCACATGCCGAGTCGGAAGGGTTCGGTGGTGCCGCGGTCAGCAACACGGTCACAAGTCACCAAGTCTCAGGGCCCAGAGCAGAGGAGAGAGGACAGCAGGTCAGGTGGGTGTGGGGCGCGGAGGGGCGGAGAGACAGAGGAGGGAGGAGCTGCAAGGAGAGCCGAACACGGGGACTGACCATGACCAGACACACCAACATTCCAGCAGCCTCTGAGCTGATGGAGCCAGACCAAACGTGTCATCAGAGGCGCATGCCCCACCCTGGAAACAGGGCGCCCACTCACTCCTCCCTCTACCCCTACCCCTACCCCCGGGCCCACAGTTCAGAAGCACATCCCAGACCAGTGGTCGGCAAACCGCGGCTCGCAAGCCACATGCGGCTCTTTGGCCCCTTGAGTGTGGCTCTTCCACAAAAATACCACGGCCTGGGCGAGTCTATTTTGAAGAAGTGGCATTAGAAGAAGTTTAAGTTTAAAAAATTTGGCTCTCAAAAGAAATTTCAATCGTTGTACTGTTGATGTTCAGCTCTGTTGACTAATGAGTTTGCCGACCACTGCCCCAGACCAATTGGAAACCCAAATCCACCCCTGCCTGGGTAAGGAGAAGCCACTTTTTTAGACACCAGCATGCTACCTCATCCAAAGCCCCAAATAGGATTCTCTCACTGACACCCCCCTGTGGGCTGCAACATCCTGGGCAAAGGGGTGGGTGGAGTGGGGAGGACTCAGCATCCTCATTGTGTGGCATGTGGGAGTTGTAGCCCACATACATT
The DNA here is from genome assembly GCF_027574615.1 of Eptesicus fuscus. Classification (NCBI taxonomy): domain Eukaryota; kingdom Metazoa; phylum Chordata; class Mammalia; order Chiroptera; family Vespertilionidae; genus Eptesicus; species Eptesicus fuscus. Next base: position 80,826,597 of record NC_072485.1, on the reverse strand, counting down.
GTGTGGCATGTGGGAGTTGTAGCCCATAATACATTTCCTGTCTATGATTGTCTTGCTCTTAGAAAATATTTCCCACATAGAAATGTATCCCTTAAACAATATATACATATTTAGTTTGCATGTTTTGAATGTGGTAAAATCAGAATCAAGTGTCTTACATTGCACAACTTGATGATGTTTGCCCAATAGTAGGTTCCTTGTTGATTCGTGTTCATTCATACCATGTGGAATGTAGCAAAGTTTAATTATCCTCTCCTCTCAGTGGACATTGGCGTGTTCCCAGTGGGTTGCTTTTACAGACAAAATTGCCATCCTCACACAAGCCTCCTAGTGCACCTGGAGTCTTCTCTAAGCAGAGGTTGTTAAACCTTTTAAATGTATTTCAATCCACAGTAAGAAATACATTTTATAAGGAACCAGGATCTATAGAGACTTGAGGAATATAAATAGAAGTCTTACCAAAATCTAGATGAGATACACTCTGATAAATTCTGCTCTTTATTTTTTTCTAACATATTGACTGTGACCGACTAAATTGAAGTTATCACTGACCAAAGGGTCACAAAGCAGAGTTGTTGGTTTGTATGGTCTTGTTAGGCAGGATAGATAGCAGCTAGGGAAGGGGGAAGAGGGTAGGAAAAGAGGGAATATTTCTCACCCACTGAATAAAAAAGTCAGCAATCTTGGGACTTGCCAAGATAAAATTGCCAAATGTTCTCATAAATTTGGGAGAAAGCCACAACAATGTAAACAGGGGACCTGGAAATCTAGTCTGTTGCCCAAGATACCCAGCAGGGGAATCTTGAAACCTATAAGAAGGGAAAATATAAAACCCTTGAATCCCCACCAGGCGGGGCGCTGAGACTAGCTGAGTTGCTCGCTTGTGCTTTATGCCAAGTGTATTTTTAATAAATGTTCTTGCTTTGCTTTAACACTGCTTTTGGTCACTCATCTGAATTCTTTTTCAAAAGCGTGACAAGAGCCGAGGAGGGGAGAGGCCCCTCCGACTCAGGCAGCTCTCTGGTAACAGTATGACCTTCTTCAATTTTATTAGAGAAAGAATGCAGAATTAAGTTTCCCTTGGGGAGTACACCAGAGTCACAATTGCTCAACATCTTTTTAAATATTTGTCAACATGGTAGTAATAGCATGGGATCTTGTTCACATTTTTATGTTTATTGGACATTTGTATTTACTCCCATGAGCTCTGAGGGTGTTTCCAGAAGAAATTAGCATTTAAATTAGTAGACTGAGTAAAGAAGGTGACTCACCAATGTGGGCAGGCATCATCCAATCCATTGAAGGTCCAAACAGAACAAAAAGGTGGAGAAAAGACTAACTCTTCTTGAGCTGGGATGGCCATCGATGATGCCCTTGGACATCATAGTTCCTGTTTCTTGAGGCTTTGAACTGCAGAGTTTACACCAATGGCCTTAACACCTTATTTTCAGTCCTTTAGCCTCTCAACAAATTACACCACTGGCCTTTCTGGTTCACTGCTTGCAGATGACAGACTGTAAGACTTCTCGGCCTCCATAGCCATGTGAGCCAATTTGTATAAAAATCTCATATATCCATCTCTGTATCTATACCTACATCCTATTGGTTCTTCTTCCCTGGGGAGCCCTAACACATTGCCCTTTGCATTTCTTAAAAAACAAAATTCAACCTAGTAAATTTGAAGATCTACTTGGCTTTATTAAGCAATTTATGGGTGGGGCCACATCTCATCCAGCAAGTACATAGGCAATCCTACCTTATAATAGACAAATATGCAAATTGACCGCACCTTCACTATGCCAAGCCACGCCCACCAATCAAGCCACGCCCACCAATCTATCAGGACGAGTATGCAAATTACCCCAACAAAGATGGCGGCTAATTTGCATATCAAGACAGCATAGAAAGAAGCCAAGAGATGCTGAAGGGAGCAAAGCTGTGGAGAAGCAAGCAAGCCAGGGGGAGGAGAAGGGCGGAGCAGAGGCAGGGCCGGGGGAGAAGGGAGGAGCAGAGGCGGGGCGGGCTGGCAGAGAAGGCGGGCCGGGGGACAAGGGAGGAGCGGAGGCGGGGCCGGGGGACAAGGGAGGAGCGGAGGCGGGGCGGGGTAGAGTGCAGCAGGAAACCCTATTGCAGGATTTTTCCTGCAACAGGAACGCTAGTGTTAACATAAAAACATTCAAAGCTGTAAAGAATTTTTGTGAGTTTATCTGAGCCAAACTGTCGACAATTGCCGGGAAGCAGAATCTCAACGGATTGGGATAATGCTCCAGAGAATGGTGGTTTTTCATCTATTTTTTATACATTGCAATCAAAGGAGGGGACATAGGAGGGTTACATGAAATCCATTGGTGATAGATTAGGGCGGTGGGAGAAAGCAAAGTGGGGAAACCTCTGGAATTGGATAAAAAGTAAAATGATAGACACATACTTAGGTGGGTACAGGATTGTTAAGAGTCATCAATGATAACAACAATAATGAAGGAATTTATGGTATCTGCCCTGGCACCCAGGCACATCTGGTTGTGCCTTGAGGGGTCCAGAAAAAGGGAAGTTACAAGTTGCCCAGACATTTCAAGGATATGTTATCAGAGATGCAAAAAGACAGACAGGCTCAGTTAAGGTAAAGGTTGACCTTGCCAGTGAAGATACCAGCCTAGGAAGTGACTACCCACCATCACTACTTTTAGTTAAAGTTTAATTTCAGACCATCCTTTGTGGTGACTTCAGGTCTCTGAGTTTGCAAGACCGCCATGCAGGCCTCCCCTGAGCTTGTCAGGTCAGCATGTGGCCCCTTTCGTCCATAGCACTCTGAGGGGTTGTACAAAATGAAAGGTGTTTTATAGGTAAAAGGGTAGGGCAAGAGAGCTCTCAACATAAGAAAAGACTATTTTTTAGATCCAGACCTGGGTTTGGGGGAGAGAAAGGGAACAACAAGGCTTTTTATCAAGCAGGTCGCCTCTTCTTTCTATGGGGGAGTGGGATGGGGAATGAGCCTACAGGACAGATTCCTTTACTAGTGCCCGACCAGAAAATTCCAAATTAGTTAATTAAGATTCAATTTCCGGAAGAGGTTGAGAGTACATTCAAATCAGGTTTTTCATTTTTTTTAAAGTATTATATGTGTACATATCTTACCATTGTCCCCTCCACCCCACTCCCATACATGCCCTCACCCCCCAGAGTTTTGTGTCCATTGGTTATGCTTATGTGCTTGCATACAAGTCCTTCCGTTGATCTCTTATCTCCCCCACCTCTCCCTAACCTTCCCGCTGTAATTTGACCTTCTGTTTGATGCTTTACTGTCTCTGTATCTATATTTTTGTTCAAGTCAGGTATTAAATGAAGGGTTGGTATCATGGGATTTTAGCACAAGCGATGCCTTTTGGCCCTACAGTTTTCTCTGTACAGTGTGTCAATGCAAGAAACATTCGAACTTGTAAGAATTTTTATGAGTTTATTGCATCCAAACTGATAACAATTGCTGAGTAGCAAAATCTATCAGATTGAACAAATGCTCTAGAAAATGGCAGTTTTACCACTTATTTTATACATCAGAGAGAATGGAAAGGAAAGAGAGAAACATCAATTTGTTGTTCCACTTAATTGATTGATTCATTGGTTAATTCTTGTAGGTGATATGACCCGGGGTCAAACCCGAAACCTTGGCACATCAGGACAACGCTCTAACCAACTGAGCTACCAGGCCAAGGCTAATGTTTGTGTTTTACTTGGCAAGTTTAACCCATTTGCATTTATGGTGATTACCAATATATTTGGAATTGGTTCTTCCATCTTACTTGGTTATTTCTACACATTCCCGTTTGTGTGTTTTTTTTTAACGCAATTTGTTAATGTATTTTTTAATTGAACTAGGTGTTTCTGTTTTGCTTTCTCGTGCTTTGAGAATGGAGAGAATAAAATGGAATAAGCATAGCTAAGAGAGTCACTTAAAATGAGGGAGTTGACCCTGGCCGGTGTGGCTCAGTTGGTTGAATGTTGTCGGTTGAACGTTGTCCTGCGCACAAAAAGTTGCATTAGATTCCCTGTCAGGGCACATACCCAGGTTGCTGGTTCGATCCCCAGGTGTGTGCCCAGCAGGAGAAAGCTGGCACGGAGCCCTCTGTACGTCCCGAGGAAAGGAAAGGGTGCCTGAGCTCCTGTTTTCATCAGCAGCCAGGCAAGAACCGTGAGCCTTACTAACTGACATTCTTTACTAAGGCAACCGCAGGGCCAGTCACACACAGGCCCTGCAATGGTTCCCCACTAAAGGACACTGCCTACCAGAAAGAGCGTCTGTCCTCTCTCCCTCCTGATCAAAGATTCATCTCAAGAGTCTCAAAGCAATTCGATCGTTTCCACAGCCGCAGGTTCAGCAGCGACTCCACCTCATCTTTTCTGTGCGTCCCTTCCAGTTGGCGTCAAACAACCATGGAGGCATGTGTACCGTAGTCGTAACTTCTAGTGTCAAAGGTACCTTCACTTACTTCTCTGCCTGCATAAGTCTCTCTCACTCCCCCCACGTCAGAGCACTGTTCAAGGCCAGCCCTCAATATGTCTTCAGTAAAACTCTCTCTTAAGTTGATAGAGTCCGTTTTCTTTTCCTGTCCAGGATTCCAACAGACAGATGGGGCCCTGACAACCAGGGCTGACCAAGGAAGCATTCGCAGCACTAGGAGGGTATCTCTGAGGGACCCACAAAAGCCCCTTTTAGAGAAATGGTCCCTTTGAACATCTTCTGAGCCCACAGGGCAGGAGAAGACCTCAAGGGACTCGCCACAAGGGGTCATTCCTTCCCCCAACCCCTCCCAGGAGGGTTGGACAGCAGGGAGGTCAGGCTTGGGGCCTGACACACCCTCAACCCAGAATCAATTAAGTGGTGAGGCAACCACCATGTGACCTGGCCACAACAGGAAAGAGCTGATTGGCCCAACAGCAGCCAATCGGTAGGCTGAACTAGGATGTGGTGAGCTGATTCTCTCTCAAGAATTTGAACTAGGAGCACCTGACAGGCAGTGGGGAGGAATAGAGCTGAGCTGATATGGGAGGAAGGGCCAAAGGAGGGGATGTAGGATCATAGACTTCGGGATTGTCCCAAGCCCAATGGTGAGGAAGCAGGAGTTCTGGGGGTGGGGGGTGGGGGGAAGCAACAAGACAGAGGAAAGATGTGAAGAACAGAGGGGTAATAAGGCTGGTTTTAAGATTGGCAAGAGCATATATTGAGTTTCTTTATGGCAAAGGTTTGGTTTGGTTTGGTTTGGTTTGGTTTGGTTTGGTTTGGTTTGAACTCCAGGGAACATCTGCAGACTCTGGCTGCTGTGTCTAGTTCCAGGCCAAGGTCCTGACCATCCCGTGGTTTCTGTTCTTGTATATCAACGAGGTTGCGGTCCAGTGTGTCCTCAGTTGCCATTACTTGAGGTCACCGGAGTTGGACTGTGTCCTGCAAGGTAAAGAATGCAGCCGCAGAGAGAAAGTGAAAGGACATCCCCAAAGGGCCAGGGCACACACTGGCGTCAGCAGAACCAGCCCAGCGGTGCCCTCAACCGACTTCACACCAGGCAGTTCTGGCTGCATTTTCCCCAATAAAATCCGCCTTTATTGGGCTTTATTTAATTCTGTGAAAATACGCCTTGTTATAAAAACAGAACGAAATCCATAAACCAAACCTCAAAACCTCTAGCCAAACAAGATCCCGCTAAGTTAGTAAAGTAATTGCTGTCAGGACAGTCCCTTCCCCTTATTGCTTTTGTCGCTTGTTTCTTGAGATCACGGCTCCAATGAGGCCCACGGCTGCCAAGCCCACTCCTGCGATGCCCGCCGCCATGATGGCATCTCTGACCTGCAAGAGAGAGGAGGCGGGTCAGACTCTGTGTCGGGAATCTGAGTACAGGCTGTACAGTCAACAAGAATGTTCAGCTCACAGAGCCTCACATGCCCCTTGGTCTCCATAACAAACTCAGAAGTCAACAAATACTGGCAAGGAAATGGGGAGAAGGGGCTGGATGGGGAAAGCATTGGCGGATGGAGCCAGCTGGCCAGGAATGGACCTGGACTTGAAGAAGGAAACTCAATTCGCCTTCCGGGTATTTAAAGCACATGAATCCCAGAGGGTGGCTGTGGAGAGGACAGGGAGATGGAGCCAGGATGGCTGCGCCAGTGGGGAGCCCTGGAAGCTAGTGGGGAGTACAGGAGGAATTGCTACTGCATCACCAATCAACTCTGACCTCCATGAGGGCAAGGACCTCACAGGTCTTGTTCATTGCTGTAGCCCCAGGGCCCGGCCAGGGGCCCGACCAGGCGCAAGCGACACCAGCTCCTGTGATCATGCAAAGGGAGAGCAAGCTCCCTCTTCAGCGCACAGCCACTGTTCCCAATGAAAGCACATGGCCCCAATCAGCAGAGCGGAACTTTTCCCACTGAAGGCTTGAAAGGCGTGTCTGGAGCACAAATCGAGAAATCTCACCCCAAAACCAAGCTAGGCATTGAAGCAGAATCAAGAACATTAAAGGAAGTTAATTAATTAATTAATTTTAAAAAGAACAGCAAAGGAAAAGATTCTTAATCATTGTATGCCAAGAAGTCCAATGAAGACAGCGTATTAAAAATCCCAGGAATAAGAAGGACGAAAATGTGGACTTGATACCCTGAACCCACATCCTTACATGACATGGTCACCACTGCCCTTGCTACTCTAACCACGGAGCTTGCCTGGATTGTATATGTGTGGCTGCCACAGCCCCTAGGTGGCCGATGCAGAAAAGAATTTGGAGGTGCTCTGTGGACATATACACTGAGTGGCCAGATTATGATGATCTCTGAACGCAAAATCATCTGGCCACTCAGTGTATATCCTATATAATAAAAGGCTAATATGCAAATTGTCCCCTCAACCAGGAGTTCGACCAGCAGGCAGGCCGGTCAACCGCCCATGTCCTCTCCCCCTGGCCAGGCTGGCCGGACCCCACCCATGCACGAATTCATGCACCAGGCCTCTAATACACACACACACACACACACACACACACACACACACACACAGAGTGGCCATATTATTATGCATTCAGAGATCATAATAATCTGGCCACTCAGTGTATATGCCAAATGTGTCCAGCTGTGTGAGACGTCAGGAGATACATCCGGGTAACTAACATGACAAGGCACCCTTTGCTGATGTTCTTAGCAGCCAGAAAACATGATGACAGGATTGGAGGAAGCTACCGACCTAAGGTTTGACTGCTGCTCAGTCTTTAAACTTTCCCCGAAAAGGCAATGAGGCACGGCTTTATGGCCGCCCTGGCTCTGCCGGGTGGACTTGCTGGGAAGCCTGCATTAAGTCCACTGCGCCCAGTGTTTTCCTGGCTCAGCTCTGTGTCAGGTGGGAGCCGTGGTTGGCGGGTGATGGAGGGAGGCACACGGTGCCCCAGTTCTCTACAGAGAAGAATGCTGATGCCGCTGGATCATATAAAGGATGCTTTGTCCAGGAAACAACAGCAACCCCATTGTCTGCGGTCATGCTGTGCTCAGAGGATAGTGAAACCCAGGAAAGTGCTCTCTGGTTAGTCCTGGGAGTGCAAATGTCACAGGAAAACCGTCCTGAGAGTCAGCGCCACTGCAGGTGCCACGGGTGGCTTTCTGGTGCGAGGCTGGAGGGCCCAGCCCAGCCTCCGTGCTGAAGCCCCCGGGGTTCTGATCACGAACGTGGGCTACACCGTGTGCGTCACAGGCCTTAACTCAGAATGCTAGGAAGGACAGGCGCTAAGAAATCCATCTTTTTTTTAAGTGGACAAACTGAAATACTGTCAGACTACAGAAAATTCGCTGTCTATGCTACTACACAGCTTCTCTCCGTGGAGCGCCAGAATTGTTTCTGGGAAAAAGAAAATTCTAAGGTGCTTTCTGCAATTCAGTAATGTTCTGAGTGAATAAAGGAATAGTGTTATTCTAAAATCAATTGGATTTTGACCCTATAAGAGGTTACAAAATAAAAATGGGTATAAAGTATTTGTATAGAAATCTAACTTTAATAATTCCTTGCAACTTATCCAGATTTATGTAATGTATGCGTTACCATTGGCCACATCTTCAATTTCTTTTTATCCTAACACTTTATCTGACGAAGAGTAGACTTCACTATGAGTGTGGCTCCTAGCTGCTTTTTTAAGAAGTTCTATCAGCAGGCCAGAAGGGATGGGCAAAAAATGTTCATAAAGTGATGAAAAGCAAGGATCTACAACCAAGATTACTCTACCCAAAAAAACTATCATTTAGAATTGAAGGACATATAAAGAGCTTCCCAGACAAGAAGAAGTTAAAGGAATTCATCACCACTAAACCCTTATTGTGGTGAAATGTTAAAGGGTATTCTTTGAGAAGAAGAAAAAATATATAAAAACTACGAACAATAATATGTCAATAAATACATGTCTATTAACAAATGAATCTAAAAATTTATATATATAAAAGCCCAAGTGACCGTTACAACTGGTCAACTGAACAACCAATCGACTGGTCACTATGATGCACACTGACCATCACGGGGTAGACACTCAATGCAGAAGCTACTCCCTAATGGTCAGTGCATTCCCACAGCCAACCCCCCATAGTCCCTCCCCCCCGCCGGCCAGCCCTGATTGGCCCCAATCAGGACTGGATGAGATGGCCCAATCGGCCCTGATCACCAGCCAGGCCAAGGGACCCCACTCATGCACAAATTCGTGCACTGGGCCTCTAGTACAAAATAAATGAAGAAGCAGAACAGAAACAGACTCATAGATACAGAAAATATTTTGATGGTTGCCAGATGAGAGGGTGTCGGGGGATGGGTAAAAAAAGTGAAGGAATTAAGAAGTACAAATTGGCCCTAGCTGGTTTGGCTCAGTGGCTAGAGTGTCAGCCTGCGGATTTGATTCTGTTCAGGGGCATATGCCCAGTTGCGGGCTTGATCCCCAGTAGGGGGTGTACAGGAGCAGCCAATCAATCATTGATGTTTCTATTTCTCTCCCTCCCTTACCCTTCCTCTCTGAAATCAATAAAAAATATTTAAAAATAAAGCACAAACCACATTTTAGTCTAAATCCATTACTGCCCTTTCTTTAAAATATTTTTTTTCTTTTTTAATTTCAGAGAGGAAGTACATTTCCAGCATCCACTAAACCACTATGCTCATGAGATGGGAGACGTGTGGAAGTTACTTTTAGTTTGTTCACATCATGTATTATGACCATTACTCACCAGGCCAGTGGTTCTCAGCTGGGGACAGATTTGCCTTGCCCTCTGGGGGAAATATGGCAACAGCTGCAGACATTTTGTTTCTCATACCTGGCAGTGAGAAAGTGCTACTGACACCTAGTGGGGAGAGACCACAGGTGCTGCTAACCACCTTGCAATGCACAGAGCAAGTCATGACCATGAAGAATTGTCTTCATTGTCAATAACCCAAACTGTCAGTAGTAATGAGGTTGATAAACCCTTATTTTTAGGCCAAGAAATGAAAGAAGGGATCTTTGGAAACAGTATAGATGGCACCTCTGCTTTGTAATATATTCTGGTTTCTTTTTTTTCTTTTTTTTCTTTTTTGTGAGGGGGTCCAGTAGAATTGTTTATGCTGTTTTGTTGTTGCTGTGTTGTCACTGTTTTTGCCTTTCCAGTGGGTGGGTAGTGCATAGGGCTAAAGCCATAGGAAGAAAAGCGTGACGTGCCCAATTTGCAATGCTTCATTTTGCAAGAAGAGTTGAATTATTGTTTCTATAGAATAAACTATTTCTTAGTTATTTTACTATCTCAAAGTTGGAATTATATTTAATTGCCCTGAATATTGCTCATGCCTAGTGACATATGTATTTATGAAATTATGTAACAATTTTGTATTGACTTATAATTCTTCATTTATATAAACCTGTCTGTTCTTTAGTCTATTAATTATCAATGGAAAATAATGAACAATGAGATGACTAGGAGATAGTTTATAAATCTACCAAATCTTCCTAATGCAGCACCCTGAATGTATAGAGTATCTTATTGCTTTCAAGTTTCTATAGTGACTTTTACTTCAAGTTTATTGCTGCACAGGAGTATGGGAATTTACCTGAAGTAAAAGCCACCTGGGAATGAGGACCTCAATTGTTAGGCAGTATCACCAATAACGAAAACAGATTTATTGAGCATAAGTTTCTTTTTATGTGATAGTGTCACTGCTACTTTTTAGAAAAAATTCTTTTATACCCAAATATATCAGTAAGTGTTAGTTTTCTAATTTAAAATAAATAAATAAGTAAATGGAAAACAGGACAGAGACGATAACAAAATCAGAGGAGCAGTCTGGGGGGGGGGGGGTCCAACATTGGAATAATTGGAGTTTAAGAATGAGAGAAGAGAAAATGGAAATTTTCCCAGAACTGAAGGAAAAGGGTTTCCAGAGTGAAAGGAATCACCAAGTGCCCAGCACAATACATAAAAATAGATACTCCCAGGTATTTCACCGTGAAATTTCAGAGCACTGAAGGTAAAGAAAAGATTCTATAGCTTCTGGGAAGAAAAAGTAGGTCACATACAAAGGATCCAAAATCTGAACCATTTCAGACTTCTCGTCAACAAGAGCATTAGTTACCTGACAATGAAGCAATGCCTTCCAATTTGGGGGGGAAATATACTCTTTTGCGTCAACTTGAACCTAAGAACTTTTCCGATGTTTTCACACACACAAAAGTAAATGTTACTGAAGGTGCAGGAAGGGAGAGGAGGGAGTGAGAGAGAACAGGAAAGAAGTTAGCTACTCAGGAGGAAAAGAGATTCCAGAAAAGAGGGATCACGGCCAAAGTCAAACTTAGAAAATGAACAAGACTGCATCCCCTGGCGCCCCCTGGACTGACCCTGGTGTTGTGGCAGGGCTGAGAACAGTGCCTTTCACACTCATGAAGAGCCGTGTCAGACAGACCTGGGCTTCAAGTCCCACCGCGGCTACTTATCAGCACAGTTGCAGACGCCCAGGAAGACACAAGTCCCGGGTCTGCAGACTCAACACAGATTTGTTTGGTCAAACAAATGGTCATCGACAAGTTACTTAAGTAATCTGTAAAGTGGGGATGATAAAACCCGCCCTGGGCCTGTGGGGAGGGTCCATCTCCCAGGCAGCCAGGGAGGCCTTGGCAATGGGGGTGACCTCACCTCCTAACTGAACTGCTCTACTCTGCTGACTGGCAGTCCTCCCACCCTCATCCCTACCCTGACTGTCACTCCCTCGCGGGCAGGGATTCTGTCCCTGCTATTTTGTCTCGTTCGTGCCTCCGCCTCCACCCTGGCCGCCCACACGGATGCCCGGCCACTGTCAGCGGGGGGAATGGTCAGGTTGCTGGGGACAGGGACACAGGCTGAGGACGCACCTGGTCGCTGCGGGGGACTCCGTAGCGCAGCTCGTTCACGAAGTGCTCACAGTTCTCGCTGGTCAGCTTGTAGAGCATCTCCTGCCCCACCAGCTCCTCCGCCCGCTGCACGATCTTGCTGGGAGGCAGCGGGGAGTACTTCTGGTCATGCTTGTTATTGACGTGGTACTTGTCTTTGCCGGCCACAAAGTAAAGCAGCTCCTTCTTCACTATGGCCTTGTCGGTCAGGGCGGACATGAGGCTGGCCGCCCCCGCTCCCGCGATTTCACCTGTGGTTTCAAAGAGGAAACTGAGCGATGGCCCAGGGCTCACAGCGGCCTTCCTGCTGGGCACCCCCCCTTGGCAGAGGAACACAGATATTTTAAATAAAATAAGCGGTGATCGACAAGTTCCTTAAGGGCAGATGAGCAGGTGTGGAAAGGAAAAGAGGGGAGGGTCGGACACATGCTGTGTGGCTTTGGAGTAGGTGCTTGTGGTCTCTGGGCCCTGGTTTCCTCATCTGCAATCAGGAGCAGTGACGGGCCATGATTCGTGGTGATTTTGTTTTAACCGAGAGAGGCTGGCCGTCTGCACCCTGTGCGCTCAGAGGCCCTCCCGGTTACGCAGACATGGGCCCTGTGTGCACCCGGCTCCCGGGCCAACAGAGGGAACCTCCTGCGATTCTCCCGGGGCCACGCTTCCCTGGCGTATACAAAGCTGACCACGGCAGGAAGGTGGAGGGCCTGCACACGTAGTTCCTGCCCTTCTGGGAGCAAAGGGACCAAAACCCCATGGCTGCTGCCTGCGAGGTGACGCCAGGGAGGCCCAGTGGGCTCCCCGGCACGGCCCTGGCCAGGGCTGAGGCGCTGGAAGGGGCAACAGTTTGGTTGGAAACCATTGCCCCGACCAAACTGCCTTCTTGCAGCACTCGGGACCCACTGGCAGTCCAGGAACAAAGAGAACACTGGGTCACCTTTGCCCACAGCCCCCCGTCTCCCTCTCCCCCGGCCCCGGCACAGTGGAGGCCCTGGGCATCCTTACTTGGGGGGGCCAGGTGCACCACGTATCCATCCCCCACGTAGATGGCCCAGTGTCGGTAGAAGGGGCGGAAAATCTCAATCAGGTCTCCGGGGTTGGGCTCGGGCTGCAAAACCAAGAACAGGGCTGTTAGAGGCGGTCGGAGCGAGACCTTGGAACCCCGGGGCAGAGGCTGGGGTCCCCGCCCGAAGCTGTCAAATCAGAAGCATGTCCCACGGAGACTCCACACCTGGCCTGGGACCTGACCGAGAACTGGTGATGAGTGTACGCGTGCGCATATGCGCGTGCACACGTGCGCATAGGAAAATGGGGAGGGGGCTGAAATCCCGCTTAGAGGCCCACCCTGTTAGGGGAGCACGAACAGAGCTTGACAGACATTCCGAGAGGTTCAAGGTCACCTTCGTTCAATATTACTGAGGAGCCAACACGATGTGCTAGGTTTGGGGTGGGGACGTTGGGATGGGGCCGGAATCAGGGGGAGAGCCTCTCTGGTCCGAGCCGACCTTAAATCTCTTTACCGAGCCGGGAAACCATTCCTTTAGGACCCAGGCAGCGCAGGGAACAGGTGGGTCGGGGTGCCCACCCCCCACCCCCAAGCTCTTTGCCTGGCCGGGAGGTTCCATCAAAGCGGAGGAGGGCAGAACGAGGCAGCCTAGCTCGGACTCCTTGGGGATAAAGCGACGGGCAGTGGGAATAGCCGGTCACAGCTGCGATGCCTGAGAAGCAAGGTCAACGGCAGTTCGTGTTCATTTACAGGAACAGAACAACTGGACTCACAAAAACGCACTACGGCGCGGGGCGGGGGTGAATATTTTCACAGGAATGTTACAGATACTTCTCTTAGGCAGTAATTATCATTTATATTTCCAAATACACACAAGCTTAAAACAGGATACCACCCAAGGGAACTTCATTTTAAAAACTTTTTTTTAGCCGAAACCGGTTTGGCTCAGTGGATAGAGCGTCGGCCTGCAGACTGAAGGGTCCCGGGTTCGATTCCGGTCAGGGGCATGTACCTTGGTTGCGGGCACATCCCCAGTAGGGGGGTGTGCAGGAGGCGGCTGATCAATGTTTCTCTCTCATCTGATGTTTCTAACTCCCTCTCCCTCTCCCTTCCTCTCTGTAGAAAATCAATAAAATATATATTTTTTTAAAAAAAAAAACTTTTTTCAAAAAGAAGCCAAAGGAGGTGGACTTGCCCACGGAGCCCTGCACACTAGTTAGAAGCTGTCCCCATGGCAACGAGGGTCACCTTCCAGGCACAGTGCTGAGTGGAAAGTGAGAATGAGCCGCAACACAATACCACTCCCATCAATTAAAGATGTCCCACAGAACCGGGAACGCACGTCTCATGAGGGCCACCCCTGAAGAAATAAGTTTTAAACAGCAACGACAGGAAAAGCATCGCACAGCGTACAGCACCCACAGGGAACACCCTGGGTGCGGGCCATGGGAAGGCGGGGTGAGGGAACCCCAAGAACCACCGCCCGTCGGAGAGGGCCTGCCGTCGGGCGGCGGCCAGGAGCTCGGGCAGGGCTCTCCCTCGAGCGCTGAGCGCTCAGGAGGAACAGCGGCCTCAGGAGGACACAGCCAGCTCAGCTGGGTCGGCATCAAGGCCTCAGGAAACCGCTGTGAAATCAGAAGCTCAGGCGCCGTGGACCCGGCCCAGTCCGTGCCGCCGCTGGTCCCCGCGGGCAGGCTCAGGGTGGTCTCCACCCTTGTCCAGGGGCTGGAGGAAAAGAAAGGACTGCTGTCTGCTGACACGGGAAAGGCACACGTCAAACTGTACGTGCCGGTGTCCACACCGTGTCCGGGCCCGCGGCCACAGCCCGGCACCGGCACGGTCCACGGACGCTTTCCCCACGGCAGAGCGGGGTCACTGGTGGAGTCCCTGGGCCTGCGGGACCTGCACCCTCCCTCTCGGGCCCTTCACACAAGGGATGGGCCGGCGGCCTCCCCCCTGGGCAGGGGACCCGCAGGAGGCGCGGGGAGAGCGGCCTCTCCAGGGCAGGGCTGGGGCCCAAGGGCCGCCCCGGAACCGGGCCTCTCACCAGCCCAGGCGGGGACCCCGGCGAAGCTGAGCCTGCGCCGCGGGATTGGAGGACAAAAAGCCTGTATCCTCCCACAGAGACAGCACACAGGGCTGTGGGGCAGCGTTTTCCTCAGCAAGCAAATTAAAACACCTCTGGCCTCCAACATTCACATTGGAAAAACGACCTAAACAGCCATGGATAAAAACCAATTGAATAAGTTACTCCACATCCATAGGTACAGCCACTGGAGAGAAGGAGGTGGATTTTCACGAGCAAACATGGAAATAATCGAAAAAAGTATGCTGAGAAACGTTATTATCTCCATTTTTGCTTAAAATACATGTTTATACATTTATAAAACAAGATGTATTGTATACTATGTATGACCTGAGGAAAAAACCCCAAACTGTTGTATATTATGTACTGTGAGGGGTTGGGACTTTAATATTTTATTCTGTATGATTTAATTGGTTTTCTACCAAGATGAATTCCTTCCATAACGAAAAATGTTTTAAGATCTTTAGATGGGCAAAAACCCTTCATGATGATGAACTTGCATTTTTTTAACTGAAAAAGGAGGACATTATCTTGAAACCATCTCCCATCTGGAACCTGCAACTATGACCATGTTACTGCTGCTTACAAATGAGTAATATTGCCCAGCATCGACCTATAAATTAGGAGGTCACGGTTCGATTCCCTGTCAGTAAATATGCTAATACACTTCCCTATGCATGGGGGAAAATACCACAAGCAAACTGGCATGGCCAATTGGAAGAAAATTACAGAAAAACTGTTAATATCTTTAACAGATAAAGAGTTTTTATAAATCCATAAAATATATTTCAAGCCCTAGCTGGTTTGGCTCAGTGGATAGTGTGTTGGCCTGTGGACTGAAGGGCCCCAGGTTTGATTCCTGTCAAGGGCACATACCTGGGTTGTGGGCTGGATCCCCATGTGCAGGAGGCAGCTGACCCATGATTCTCTCTCATCATTGATGTTTCTATCTCTCCTTCCTTCTCCCTTCCTCTCTGAAATCAATAAAAACATATGTTTTTAAATGTTTAAAAAAACAATTCCAACACCAAAATAGAAAAAACTGGCCAAAGGGCATGATAAATAATTTTAAAGGGAGCAATATATCACCATTAATAAAAGGCGACATATTCTACCTCACTACTAATGAAATAAATGCAAATTAAAAACTAGTTTGGAGGGGATTAAGACAGGAATACTAAATATAGGGAAAGGCGCAGGCAAACCCACTCTCACTCACTGCAGCTGGGACTATAAATCAAAGTACAACTTTTTTGAAGGGCAACTTGGCCATTTGCCTCACAAGCCTTAAAAATATTAGTGGGGTGTCAGGGAAAGAGGAGCCAACCGTGACCCCAAGGGTTCTGGCCGGAGCAACGGGGGGGGCTGGGGCAGGCTGGGCTGAAGTGCCGCCCGGTAGAGGCTCGGGGGGCGCTGAGCACGTGAGCCTGGGGGTCAGGAGAGCGGCCTGGGAAGGGCCATGGCCACCTTTATGAAAACAGCCCCATTGGGACCCAAGCCTGGCTGAACCGGCCTTGAGAGAGAAGGCGGGGAGCGGAACCGGAGAAGATGCTAGAAAAGGCAGCACCTGGGATTGTTGCCGAAGGGAAGGGGTATGTGGCAGAGACAGAATTCGAACCCAAGCCCTACACTCTCCACCCTCACACCCCGCTGCCGTGGGAGAAGGTGTGGGAGGAAGGGACCTTGCAGGGGGCAGAGGGAGACAGGTGAACAGGGGAGGGGGCAGAGGGATCTAAGGAGCAAACGCACGGCGCTGGGCGGGGACCTCGGGATGGTTTGGGGTTTGACCAGAAGCGGGACCTCCGAGATGAAGCCCAAGGCTGGCGTCTTTTAAAATATTCCAGGCGATTCTACTGTGCAGCCCAGGAGAGGGTGTCTGAGAGAAGAGGGGGTGAGACCGAAAGGTTCGTCTGAGATGAGCAGGCAGGCCTCATTTTGCAGGAGGGAAACTGAGGCTGAGAGAGATGAGGTCACCTACCCAGGGTCAGCCTGAAAGTGGCAGCACCGGGGTTTGCGGCCCCGCCCCTGCCCGCCACAAGGAAAGGCAAACATCCTGTGGCAGAGCTCACCAGGCCGCCCTGCAACTCTGACCGGGGCCAGCCGGCCGTGGGCACTGGGCAGGCCCCAGAGGGAAGGAGGGCACTTTTAGAGGAATTTCCAGTCCAAGGGCTGAAACACAACAAAGAGAATGCTTTTCCCTGGAGGCCACCAGGAAGGGTTCCAGTCCACCCACCCTCGGCCCAGGTAGCCCACCGCCCGGCGCCTGCCACCTGGGTTTGTAATGAAATATTCCAGGTAGAAAAAGTGCGGAGCGGCTGTGGGTCCGCCAAGGTGGACGTGGTCTTCGGGAACAGTCCGCTGGGCACTGTAGACAGCGCCTGGGAGGGTACGTGGCATTTCTTTTTTAATATATTTTATTGATTTTTTACAGAGAGGAAAGGAGAGGGAGAGAGAGTTAGAAACATTGATGAGAAAGAAACATCGATCAGCTGCCTCCTGCACACACCCCTCCTGGGGATGTGCCTGCAACCAAGGTACATGCCCTTGACTGGAATCAAACCTGGGACCCTTCAGTCCGCAAGCCGACACTCTATCCACTGAGCCAAACCGGTTAGGGCGGCATTTCTTTCATTATCGTTGGCTGAACTCAGGCCACAGGCAGAGCCACGCCCGGGAACAGGCTTCCCCAGTGAGGCTGGACGCGTTATCAGCACTGACCTACCTTTGCCCAGGTGTCTTTGATATGTAAATCCAGGCAAGCACCAGGAATGCTGGGGCCTCCCCAAGAATGCAAATAAACTCCTTTGGTCCTCAGTTTTGGTGATACTTCCTGGTATTTGGGGTATAAATAAACACGCTGGCTGGGCTCCCTGTCCCTCCATCAGAGAGGACGGCGTCCCACCGGCTCCCAGCTTTGCTTCTATCTTTCTATCTGGTCTCTTTCTTTCTTTTATTTCTTTCTTTTTTTAATATATTTTATTGATTTTTTACAGAGAGGAAGGAAGAGGGATAGAGAGCTAGAAACATCGACGAGAGAGAAACATCGAGCAGCTGCCTCCTGCACACCCCCTACTGGGGATGTGCCCGCAACCAAGGTACATGCCCTTGACCGGAATCGAACCCGGGACCTTTCAGTCCGCAGACCGACGCTCTAGCCACTGAGCCAAACCGGTTTCGGCCTTTCTTTTATTTCTTAATCCCCAGCCGCCTCCACTCAGGACCCGGACCCGCTCCTTTTCCGTGCTGACGCGGAAAAGAGAGAAACCCCCCACAGGTCGCAGCCTGGGGCTCAGAGCCAGGCAACCTGGGTTCAAATCCTGGCTCTGCTCCTCACTAACTGGATAGCCTGGGGCAAGCGACTCGGTTTCTCCCAGGCTCGTTCCCTCCGCTGTAAAATGGGAGTCATGACAGCACCTGATTCGTGGAGGTCTCCCGAGGATCAAATAAGTTCAGACCTGTGACACACTCAGCAAGTCCCGCCCGGCACGCAGGGCGCCTCCTAGAGGTGGCAGGGGGTTTTGTTTGTTTGATTTTGAGAGAGAAAGAGACACGGATTTGTTGATTCGCTTATTTATGCATTCATTGGTTGATTCTTGTATGTGTCCTGACTGGCGATCGAACCCAGAACCTTGGCGTGTCGGGAGGATGCTCTAACCCACGGAGCTACCCAGCCAGGCCATAGATGGCGGGTTTGCTGCCACGGCTCTATTTTTGATTTGGGAAGGTCGGGGGCAGTTCCGGGACTAGCTGGAGACACTCTGGATGTTGTGAAACCCAATCTGGGAGCAAGGTCCTCTCCCTGCTGTGTGAGTGTGGCAATCCCGAGCCTCCTCCCCTGCATTCCTCACACTCTGGGCAAATGTCTAGAAGCTGGGGGTTTCGAAACAAAAGGGACTGCAGTCCCAGCTGGGAGAGGGAGTTTCCGTGGCAGCGTTCTAGGAAGAGAAGAAAGCCCTGAGGACTTGGCTGTCCGTCCCAGCCAGCTGAGGCTGCCTTTCACAGTCCAGCCGAGACGGAGCCCCTCTCTGCAATATTGCTGTGTGACGCCTAGGAGTCACTTAACCTCTCTGAGCTTCTTTGGCAGAACAGGGCTATTAAGATCCAACAGGCAGGGTCGTGTGTAAAATAAGATAACAGGGGAAAGTTGTAGAACTACTCATGCCCAGGAGAGGGCTGAGACCTGTGCCCCAGGCGGGGTGGGTGCAGGGAGCGTGAGGAGAAGGCCTGACTGCCCAGCCTCCCCAGCCTCAGGCCCAGAGAGGAGATGGAGGAGGGGTTGGGCTGACACATTACCTCTGCCCTCGCCAGCTGCTGGGCAAGGGACAGTGTCGATTCCAGCAGGCACCAGGCCCAGCCCCAGCGGCCCAGAGGTCATGGGTATTCTGGGGAAAAACTCATCCACCCTCCCAGGCTCTTGCCCTCCAGGCCCCAGGCCTGTTCTATGTGTCCAACCCCACCCCATGTGAATCGGGACTGCCCCCGACTCATCTGGAAACCACCTCCATCCCCACCAGCACTGCTGGCGTTTTCACACCTGTCTGGGTCCTTACATCCTTATAGCGGTCCCGTTCACCAGGAAAAGGCTCAGAGATGGGAAGTAACTTGCCCAAGGTCTCAGAGCTCCCCGAGAAGCAGTGCCAGGTTCCAAGGCCAAGATCTTTTCCACAAAACCACGCAATTCACACAAAGGTCCCGTAATCCCATGACAGCCCCATGGCACACGTTGCCTCTGCATCATTGTACTCTCGGCCTGAAATTCTCTCGACTGTTCCCTGGCAAACTCCTACTCATCCCTCAAGACAGGCTCAACGTCTGCACCCTCGCTGCCTCCCCGAAGCCCCAGCACAGAGTCGCTGCCTCCAAAGCCACAGCCCCGCCGTCCAGTGACTCTAACTGTGGGCTGAGCCCATGGGAAGGCGTGATCCCTCCATGCCCAGCCGGCCAGCGAGGCGGAGCAGCCAGCCTGACACACACAGGTTCTCAGCAGAGGCTTGCAGCCCTCCCAGCCTGGACCCCTGGGGCGGGGCGGGCGGCGGTGGGGGGAGAACCCTGCAGGCCCGGAAGCCTCACGGCTCTTTGAGGAGGGTCCTCTTCTCCCTGCCCCTCTTTGCCCCTTAGGTAGCTCCGCAGAGACCTGCTAGATCAGGCAAACAGAGGGTCAGAGAGAAGCGAGTCCAGAAGGTCAGAGACCAGAGCAGGCCCATCCACTTCCTCATGTTCTGGACTCAGTTTCACTTGGATATTCACTTCCCCAGCAGCAGCTGCTCAACAAGACACAGATTAAGGACAGCGGGTGGAGGAGGGGGAGCAGGGGGTGGAGGGGGGGAACAGGGGGTGGAGGAAGGAGGATAGAAGCTCCTGGCCCACTTACTCTAAGCACATTTGGAACACAGACAGGAGAGAAACAGGACACGCCAGCACTGGCACTGACCGGGAGGCGCTCCGGGCTGGACAGAGGGCTTAGGGAAGCCGGGGCCCTACGGGAGACGCACGGCCTCTCCATCCCAGCGCAGTCTGGGGAGCTGCTGTGCCAACAGCTGACCTTTGCCAAGCCCTAAGAGCCGGGCAGTGACACAGCCAGAGTGGGGAGGTGCCAGCCGTGTTCCCTGGGTGCCAAGAGGAGGGAGTTGTCCGTGGAGAATTTTAAAACAATAATAAGGCACACCCAAAGTCAGTCTCCTGTTTATCATCTCCACGTGCTGGCAATTTAGAGACCATCAGCGATAAAATACAACTCTCCCCAAAGAGATTTTGTGGCTCTGAGGTTTTATTTCTGCAGATTTAGGTTGTATTTCTGAGATTTAATAATATATATGTGAGCCTCAAGCTAGCCTGTTTTTATTTCTTATTCTTTAAAAACCTTTGTCCTGGACATGGAAGTTTAATCAGAGCATCCCGTTAGACAATCAGCCCCCAGCACACGCTCGGCTCACGTGTCTGTCCCAGAGGTAATTTCCCAAACAGCTCAGCAGGATCCGAGCTCACTTTTGACAGGATTTGTGTCGCTGACATTTTCCTGTGCCTGCCCAGTGCCCCGAGAAACCCAAACAGAAGTGTGTGAAAGCCTGGGTCCTTTCCACCGAGGACTGGACTCTCGTTTGAAAGCAATGGATTAAAGTGTCTCCATCACTCAGCCATCTCCTCTGATTTTTGCAGAAAAAAAACAACATGGGAGAATTCTGCCAAATAAGATAAAAACTTACGATGATTTTTCTGGTGAAGATATTTTAGTAAAAATGTTTCAAATGTGGAGGTATTGAAGAGCCACCAGAATTGATTTTTCAGAAAATATAGGCAGGATTGCAATTTCTGGAGTATATTATGAAATGGGGTTTTTAATGAATCTGACAAACTTATCCTAATGTTTACGGCCTTTTCTATTTGTATATCTGTTGTTTCATATGCAAGAAGCTTTTGAAATTAAAATTAATAAAAAGTGTTCTTCAATCAACTGTGAGCAATGATGAGCTGGCAAATCCAACTCTACTGAATTCTGAACATTAATAAGCAAAGAATCATTTTTTAAATTCCTTTAAGAAGAGCAGTGTTGACAAAGTCATGGACAATTTTTCAGAAGTTAAAGTTCCAAAACGGAAACTGTAACGTCAATGCCTTCCTGTGACCAACCTGTAGGTAAGAATAACTTTTTTCAAAAATACCTTAAAGCAATTAAAACCTATTCATTAATCCATTACTTTTTCTATTTTTCTCTCTATAACATTTACTTTTCACTTTTTTATTTTTTCACTGGCTTGAGTTCATATACAAAGCTCAATAAAAGGAATGTTTTACTGTTTCTTATTATTATTCATTATCATTATTCATTTCATTATTATTACTGAAAACAATGTTGTCAGATGAAGGAGAGGGATATTTAAAAATGACCACTCCAGGTATCAAGTATGCCAGGCACCCCCGATGCCAGGCACCCCCCGATGCCAAGCACCCCCGATGCCAGGCACCCCCGATGCCAGGCACCCCCGATGCCAGGCACCCCCGATGCCAGGCACTTGTGAAGCTGTTTAATAATAATAATAAATCATCATCGCAATAGAGAGTTGCGGTTGCACTTCACGTGTGTGCAAAGCTCTGTCCTGAGCACTTCCTCAGTCTTAAGTCATAAGCTCTTCACTGGAGGGACAGAATGGATTTGAACTTGACCCAAGTTCCCGTCAGGTGCTCGGGAACAGGTCCCGGGGGGCTCTGCCCCCCAGGCTGCACCGGGCACCCCTCTGCGGCCAGAAGCTCCATGCTGGAAGCATTGGCTAAGCCCCTTCCTGAGCCTGGACCGCATCCCGGGTTAGAGGAAAGAGAAAGCTGGGCAGTCGCTGACCGGGCGGTCACGAGGCGTATCAGCTGAGACCAGAAAAAGCCACGGTGACCAGACCCAGCGGCACCGGGGCCGCAGTCCAGCCCGGGAGCCAGCGCAGGGGCCCGGTCTGACTCCTGGGGAGCAGGGCGCCCTGGCTGCCTCCCTCTCCCTGCAGGTCCCGCCCTCCCCGGGGCAAGTTCAAACACTGAGACCCCCGGCAGGTGCCTGCGGCCCACACCGACACCGACACCGACACCGACACCCAGGCCGGGTGGGTGGGGGCGTGGCCTCTCCGGCTGAGAACCCGGGCGTCACCGCTCACACGCCCGCCCCGCCCCGCCCCGCCCACCCGCCCCGCACTTACAATGGGCGCCCGCATCCTCTCTCCCGCGGCGGGCCCTCGGACCCTCGGGGCCGGCTGCAGTTCGGTTGTCAGCTGCGAGAGTGCCTGAGGCGGGGAGCAGGGGTTCTGAGGTCAGTGACAGGTGGCAGCGTCCCCAAGATCCCAGGGTGGGGGGGGCCGGCGCTCCGGGAAGGAGACTGTGCAGTCGGACCCTGATCCTTCCGGGAACAACCGGCTCCCCGCCCAGAGGAGTCCCTGGCTTGCCCCCTCCCTGCCCTGGGGAAGGACGAACCCCCTGATGGGGCAGAGGGGTTCACCAGAGACCGGGGAGGCGGGGGCGCAGCTGCGGGAGCGCGATAGGGTCGCCTGCCCGGCGGCCGCGCCCCAACAGTCAGCTGCGCCACCGGCCGGGGGTGCTGGGAGGCGGCAGCTGCTCCCCAACTTGTCGGCCCTGCCGCACCCAACTTCTCCCTCTCCCACAGGATCGGGAGGGCCCCCCCAGCTCCTCACCCTTCCTGAAGTCCGGGAAGGAGCCGCCCACCCACCTCTCGGACAGACGGACGGACGGACGGACGTGGGAGGCTGCGAGGCCGGGCGCAGCGGCCCAGGGACGGGTTTAAAGGCCTCGGTCCCGCCCAGCGTGAGGTCACCCAGCCCTTCCCCCCGCGACTGGCTAATGAGAGCCTCGCTGAGCTTCCCGCCCCGCGACCGGGACGGGGACCGCCCGCTCCGCCTCTGGGACTGGCAGGTCTGGGTGCCTCCAGCGCCCCGCCCGCCCCGCCCTGCTCGCTCCTCCGCCCGGAGATGCCCACTGAGCCGCCCCTCCTCACCTCGTCCACACCCGCGCTGCGGGGAGTCCAACATTCAAGAACAGAGTTGTTGTATATTCGATCCCTGTAGACACCTCACACTGGAATGTAAGCAGTTTATCTCCTCCACTAGAGCAGGCTTATAGTTTAATCTATATTGAATTTTAAAGCATCGATCAGACCGATCAGACGGGCAAACCTCAGAGGGAAGGTAGGGGAGGGTGGGGGTAAGGGAGAGAGATCAACCAAAGGACTTGTATGCATGCATATAAGCCTAACCAGTGGACACAGACAACAGAGGGGTGAGGGTATGAGGGGGGGAGGGGTAATGGGGGGATAAGGACACATATGTAATACCTTAATCAATAAAGAAATTTTAAAAAAAGATATTAGAAGACAAGGGTCTAGCAGAGAGAACGTACTTTTAACTCTTGGGTCTTAAGTCACCAGATATACCCTCAAACCTGGCACACAGTAGGCATCCCATGAATGAATGAATGAATGAATGACCAAACATGGGTCCTTTCTCACCCTGGGCTGTGACTCCACAAGAACAGAACCAGCTCCTGACCATCTATCTCCACGTGACCACCATCACCCCCCACTCCCAGCCTTGGAATCGGGATGCTGGGGCCAAACCCTGGCCCTGCCACTTGCTGGCTATAGGGTCCAGACACCCTTCCCTCTCTGAGCCTCAGCTATAGGGTCCAGGCACCCTTCCCTCTCTGAGCCTCAGCTATAGGGTCCAGGCACCCTTCCCTCTCTGAGCCTCAGCTTGTTCATCTGTGAAACGGAGTGATGATGATCCTGTACAACATGTGAGACAATGTATAAAACTACATTCCCCAGAGGGAGAGCAACCAATGGAATGATGCTTATAAAGTGCCGGGCACGTGGCAAATCATGTTATTAACATGAGGTAAGGTATATGCTCATCAGCTTTACACGTTATTCACCAGCTTCCGGGCAGGGAGAGTCAGAGGCAACATGCGTAACACCAGAGCTTCCTGTGCGTTCCCACTCACCCAACCACGTGCTGTGCGCGGAGCGAGGGAGCAGCTGTAGGCAGTCCAGACCCAGGGTGCAGAGGTTCGGCTGGGAGGACACCAGACTGCTTTATGCCTCTCCTTACTCTCTGCTTCCAGAATTGCTCAAACGTCACATCCCTTTTTTTTTTTTTTTCCGTCCTATTCCTGTGCCAAGAAAAACAAAACGAAAACCATCGGAGGGGCAGGGCCGCCAGGGTTCTAGATCGTTCCTTTCCAAGCAGCTCTCCAAGGAGAAGCTCTGTAAGGAAGGCCCCAGGCGATGCCAGCACCGCCAGCAGGACCATCCTCCACCCCATTCCGCATGGTGAGCACCGAACAGGCGGACAGCCACGCCAGGACCCAGCTGCCACCTGCTCCGGGCTTCTCGGCACCAGAGCTTCGGGCCCTGCGGAGAGGCACGTGTTGCTTCTGAATTATTCGCACTCTCTCCCCGTTGTCTGCCTTCTGAGGAGGGAGGCTCCTCCAGGATTGTTGTGCTGAGTCTCCGAGGAAGGAGTAGCTGAGAAGTGGGAGAAAATGGCACAAGGCCGAATACCGTGTGGGGATTTTTGTTTTTCACTTGGGAGCGTTTAATGAACTTCCATGTGGCTTCAAGCTACCAGCATGCTGCCACCCCCCCCCCCCCCCAACACCCTGTCTTCTTAGTCTTCTGCTGACGAATTTGGCCTTCACGATAGGCTGCTTGGGGAGCCATCCCTTCCCCAAACTCCGTAGTAGCCCGACCGCACCACGTCACTGGCAGGAGCAGCTACCGTCTCGTCTTTGGCAGCATTTACCTGTCCGCTCACTGACCGAGGTCCACAGGTGACCCAGGGTGACAGCGGGGGAGAAGTCTGGGTCCCTTTAAGTGGCCATGCCTCCCTCCTACTTCCCCAAAGGAACCTGGGCATGTGGGTGGAAGCTGATCTTGTGATGATGCAAGTCACCAGCATTACCTCGGCCCCCGGGTGCTTGCCGACGTGGCCAGGGCCGTGGCTCTCGTGGGCCCGAAGTTGCCGGGTCTTCCTTCGTCTGGCTGGCGTGCCCAGGGCCGAGACGCCCCGTGTGGGGGTTCTGAGCAGGTAGGTAGGAGTGGAAGCCAGGCCAGGGCTGAGGAAAGGGGGTGGGGGTGAGGGGCAGGCAACAGCACTTCCGGGAAGCTGTTTGCGATGCTTCTTTACACAAAAGGAACAGAAGCATGGGGTCGGTTTGTGACGACGTGCGGGTTTGTGTTGCTGACAGCAACTCTCGCAATGGGAGCTCCTCGGGAAAGGTGCTCCATCAGCCACCTGCGCCGCTCTTTACCCCACACAGGCTACTCTGCACGGCTCTGAGAATACACCAGTTTTGACAGTTTGCTCGGAACAGAAAAATCGGGTTTTTCTGAAAGAAAAGATGAAATATAACTTCCTCCAGTCCTACTGAAGCGACGAATCCCTATGAGACCCAAGAGCTTCCACTGCATTGTGTGCAGCCTAACCAGCTCTCCCGGCCCTTAAAGGAACACCCTGAAACGTCCCAGGCTCTCCTTCCCCTGTGGTCAATGGCCAGTCCGGGGACCTGGGGACTGCTGTGGACACGCGTTTTTGTCTGTCCAGCAGTCTTTCATTTGGTGACTGTGGGGTTCTGGTGGGGCTGCCTCTCACCGTACCCCATCACCCCGACTAGAGAACATGTGACCTCGGTCTGGCTGGTTATTGTGCCCCAGCCCCCAGACTAGGGATTGGCCCTGCAAGGAGCATATGCCCCAAGCCAGACCAATCAGCAGCTTTCTGCAGGATGGAGCTATATATACACGCATTTTTAAATAGGCAGTGGGTCAAAAAAAGTCTCTTTCCTCCAGGGATATAAAAGGGGGATGATGTAAGCCGGGAACCATTCGTGCCTGCCCTCCCCTGCAGCCGGGAGGAAACCCTTCTGCGAGAGCAGATAATCTGGCCACTGCGGACGAGAAAATAGCCTGTTGGCATGTGAATTCTGCCAGTGCCTGATGTCCGTTTTACTCCTTAGACAGCCAGTTTTCCCAGTTACCATTCCTTCTTTATGTTTATTAGGGTTGTCTTACTATTTTACTATTTAAAAATATCTTTAATTACAGTTGACATACAGAATTGTATTATTTCCAGGTGTACAACATAGTGATTAGACATTTATATAACTTACAAAGTGATCTAGTTAGATCTATGGAACCCTGATAGATCTAGTACTCATGACACCAGGCATAGTTATTACAGTATTATTCACTGTATTCCCTGTGCTGTACTTTACACCCCAGTCTACCATTCCGTTTTTAAGAATCTAATAAAGTTGGATTGATCTTTAGCAAACTGATATATGCTAATCCAAGGCAAGAATGTCAGTGTGCCCGAAGCAAGCCAGTTGGCTGGGCTCTCCCCACCCACACATGGCCCCTTCCCCCAGCGTGGCCCTTCCTGCTCCCAGCTTATAGTGAGGCAAGCATCCACACTCTGATGGGAGCGCCCAAGTTTTCTTCAAATCATACCAGCTTGTGGGTTTGCCCCTTCCCTACTAACCTGTGATAAGCTCAGTGTAGCCCCTAGCCTGACGCCTGACATATGACCATCTCTAGGGGCAGATGGATGGATGAATAGATGGAGGCTCCTGACCCGACCCAGTGTTTCGAACTAGGGAAAGCTTTTTACTGCCGGGCTAAGTAGAGCGTATCTACTTAGTGAATATATGAGAGGGCCGATGCAGCCCCCCCACTGCTTCCAAGGTGGCCGATGAAAAGGAAGCTTTCAGAAGAACTTGACCTCACCCCACCCCATTGAATTTAACCAGATGGGCCCAGATGGGCCAACCACACGAAGTGCCACGAAGTCCAGGGTCGTCATGGGTCCATGTTACTATACACAAAGCTGTATTGGGTTATAGGCACAGCCTCCTCCAGCACGATGCCAGTGAGATGCTGTTTTGTGGGACAGAGAAAGCGGACTCACTCGAACCACATTATCACTACATTTGACACCAAGTTACTCATCCTCTTAGCTATCCTATTCGCTTTGCCAAGCCCAAACCTGTTTGCAGATCTTCCCACATTAAAGAGAAAAAACACAGAGACAACATGAGGCTGTGATCTTTATTCCATTAAATGACCTTACAGAAACATGCTTTTAATATACTAATAGCATCATCTCATCCTATTGCACTTTTTTAAAGTATATTAAATTTTAAAGCCATTTTTAAAGGGTATAAGAGAAAAGTACTTTCAACAAATCATTTAAAAGAAATCTGAGAAGAAAAACTGTGTATGTTCAAGATTAATATCCACTCCTTTAAGGCTTTAGTCCAGGTCAGCATTTTTTCATCTAAATGGGAAAGTTTTGGAATCAACGCCCACCTTCCCTGGTCACAGACCACATTTAAATCTGTTCTGGCACATGAAATTCTCCCCAAGAAATAAATATTTTTAATCTCTCTACGCCTAGATTTTGAAAAGTTCCTGATATGGGTTACTTTCGTTGCTAATTTTCAAAGTTATGGTCACCTCCTGTCTTTTTGTTCATTAATTTTATTTATGGTTTAAGGTTTTCTGTGTATGAGTTAGGGGTTCAAGTCACAGTGCTGAATTTTGCTTTTTAAAAGAAATACAACTTTTACCCTGGCCAGGTGGTTCAGTTAATTAGAGCATCTCCCATACACCAAAATATTGCTGGTTTGATCCCTGATCAGGGCATATACAGGAGGCAACCAATCAATGTTTCTCTCTCTCTAAAAATCAATGGAAACATATTCTTGGGTGAGAATTAAAAAAAAAAAAAAAAAAAAAAACAAGAGCCCTAGCCGGTCTGGCTCAGTGGATAGAGCATTGGCCTGCGGACCAAAGAGTCCCAGGTTCGATTCTGGTCAAGGGCACATGCCTGGGTTGTGGGCTCAGTCCAACGTGCAGGAGACAGCCAATCAATGATTCCCTCTCGACATTGATGTTTCTATCTCTCTCTTCCTTTCCTTTCCTCTCTGAAATAAATAAAAATATTTTTTAAAAACACAACTTTCAAGTTTTTTTAATCCTAATTACACCTGCTACAAAATAGGACACTTGTACATTCATTTTTCAGAGAAGGCACTGTGACATCCTAATTTTGAGAAACAGCTTTAAGGAGCTTAGCTAATCCTCCCAATTACAGGCACCCTTACTTTTTAAACAAGAGTTCCAGGTAAGTCTTATGTACTCCAAGATAGGCAAGAACCAATACTCAAAACATAGCTACAGTATGATTTAACAAGGAAAGCTATCCAATTGCAAACGGTCTTTTACAATGGGGACCTTAATGTCACTTTAAAAAACCACTTACACAGTTTGTACTTTCATAACTGAAGCTTGTCCTCATTATGCCTTATCCCTTAACTAAAATTTTGCTGGATGTAAGCCGGAATGATATAGCCCTTGTTGGCTACTTCAGTGGTAGCTATCCTACATCACCCTAAATTAAATTTCAATAGTTCTATGGGGTACAAAAAAAAAAGCTCCATGAAGCCGAGACAGGGTGACTCAATTGGTTGGAGTGTCGTCCAGCACACGAAAAAGGTTTCAGGTTCAATTCCTGGTCAGGGCACATACCCAGGTTGTAGGCTGTATCCCTGGTCGGGGCCCATATGGGGGGTAACAGATCAATGTTTCTCTTTCTCTCACTCTCTCTCTAAAAAAATCAATAAACATATACTCAGGTGAAGATTAAAAAGAAAAAAGTTTCATGACGACTTCCATATAAACTATTTTTTTTAAATCTCTAGGAAAAATATAAAACCTTTTCACATCAATTTACTCAGCTTCTCTATAATTCATACATACATACCCTATCTGAGACACCATTTTTTAACCACGAGAATGGTGGGTATGATGCTAAAGAAACACACTGCCAGCACAAAGCAGTTCGTTTGCCTAAAGCATTTAACTTTATGTAAGAGAAAAAAGAAAAATAACAGGTAAAGCAAAATCAATATTCCCAGGCGATTTTACCAAGTGTTATTACACAGCCCTCCATGGACCAGATTTCTCAGGAGCCTAATAAGGAATGAGTCTGAAGATGTTTCATTATCACACATAATAACATGACAGTTTGCCCTCAGTTTGTCTACAAACCAATCTAGAAAGACTTCTCCATGAAAGAATCAAAACTTTTATCCTATTATTTTTACTCTAAGCTTATTGGAAGTTTGGGTTGTGGGCTCAGTCCAACGTGCAGGAGACAGCCAATCAATGATTCCCTCTCGACATTGATGTCGAGACATTAAAAAAACAACAAAATGATTCCCTCTCGACATTGATTCCCTGACATTAAAAAAACAACAAAAAACCTTAACATTTAACTTCTCCTGAAATGAGTTCTTTTAAGAGAGAAATTTGAAAACCTCCTTTTATGTCAACAGGAGTGCCTATACTGTGGGAATGTGTAAATAGCAATGCTGTGTGGAAAGGCCGGCCAGGAGTGGCAGAGCAACAACACGAAGCAAACAGTCTGAACTCCTAACATCCCTGACCCACAGTTAAAGGCTGAGGGAAGTTACGAGTGAAAGACATTCTTTTCAACCTGGTTATCAATCTCCCCAAGACTATTTAGGCCAGCAATGAGAATGCATCTTTTATTGAAAAGGTGATATAAAGTCATCAGTTCACTGTTAAAAGAGAAGAGAGGCCAAAGAAAACTCGTAAGAATCCTCACTGAGAAAACTTTATAAACACTTTTCAGAGGCAGAACATGTTAACTAATAAAGACCCAAAAAACAAGGTTTCCCCCTCCGTAATTAAACCAAGTTATTCCTTTCAGATCAAAACAAAAATGGTGAATTTAAACAGTAAATCAATCCTAAGATTTCATTAAATCATATATTATCGTGTTTATTTTTAAAAATCTAATACTTTAGAATTAAAATAAGTTTTAGACACATCTTCCTTTTCTCACACTAAAGGAGTAGGACCGATCTGGACAATTATTCTGAAATCTATAAATATGCTTATAAAATGCAGTGAGGCTTTTTAGCAAAAAGTAAAACATGTAAATAGGTTTATTAAACCCAATATCAGCAATTTAGTTCTAGCGAAACATCATCCATCACACTGATGTCTCCATCTGAACTACAGTGATGCTGTAGGTTTGTTTGTTAATATCCGTAAGGCCTTTCACGGAGGAGGAGGAGCCTGCAGGGAGATGAGAGGCCCCCTGAAAACGCACTAACTTTTCAAAGCTAAGCTTTCAATTTACCATTCAAAACTAAGCATCACGGATAAGGAAACAGTTTTTAGAACCTGGAATTTTTCTAAATCTAACAGCAAGTTAATAAAATAGTAAGAACTTCAGGGCAAGATGGTATGTAAATATGAAAAAATATATAAAATGCTTGGAATTAATTCAGGCCTTATAAAAATACTTAAATGGTTAAGTGTTAAAGTAGTCAAAAAAATCTTTAATAGATTATATGCCACAAGAAACTTTGTTTTCCCACCTTCCACTCATACTTCATACATATAGAATTTTCTCAGATTTTTCCTAAGCCTTCCTTACCACCCTCGCACAAAAATGAAATTATCTTAAGAATTAAGGCTCACATACCTGAATGTTTATATAAATATTTGCAGGCAAATTTTAGGTTTAAAATCCATAATAATTCACCATTATAAACCAAAGAAAAAGGCAACTACAGATAAAAAATTTTATCATACAATCAAGGTATATAAAGAATTATTATTAGACACTTCTGGGTATTGTCCATATTTGGATGGGGCTTTAGTCCTTACTAAGCCAAAGCTATTTTAAAGCTACCAGACAAGTCAAGTAAAGTTAAATAAAGGAAGAATCACTAAATAAAACTGACAGCTTTAGCTCCATTATTAAAAATATTAAACAGTGCATAGGAGATAAGACCCGGTTTACTGCTAAGCATGTGCAATAGGACATCACTTAAAGGCCATAATGTTTGGTACGGTCTTTCCTCTAATTAATAATAAAGTTTTGTTCTTATGCGGAACTTTCAAAAACAAAACCTCTCAAATGACAACTGTGTGAGGGTAGTGTATAATACATATACCAATATAATAAAGCCCTAATACGCATATTGACCGAACGGCAGAACAACCGGTCGCTATGACGCACACTGAACACCAGGGGGGCAGACACTCCACACAGGAGCTGCCCCTAGTGGTCAGTGCGCTCCCAAAGGGAGAGCGCTGCTTAGCCAGAAGCCAGGCTCACTGCTAGCGAGCAAGGCGTCGGTGGCGGGAGCCTCTCCGGCCTCCGCTGCAGGCGGAGCAGTAAGGAGCGAGGAGTCCCCGACTGCGAGAGGGCGCAGGCTGGGCTGAGGGACACCCTTCCCCCCAGTGCACAAATTTTATGCACTGGGCCTCTAGTACCAACATAAACCTACAAACAGTGAATCTGGCCAAGGCACAAGTTCAAGTGACTTATCAGAGGTCACATGGTTCATTTAAACTCTAGCTTTTTTCTTAAATTATCAAGTTCATTCCTTTTATTATGAGTCTCTGGCTTTTCAAGGCATATTTGCTCTTTTCTAGAAAGAAGGTATAGGAATAAAGGCAAAAGGAAAGAATATGTTCCAACAAAACTGACCGCCGTCGGGTAAAAGACCTTACACTTCAGTGAATGGTAGGTTAGCCATGACGGTAGTTTCCACACTGTGTGGCAGACAGGATTCGCTAATGCTATAAGACTTTATGTAACGGCATCATTTCAGTCTTTAGTTCTAAAGCTTTTGCCAGTTTTGTAAACTTTTTACAAAGGAACCCTTCTCAATAGAGTAAGGTATAGAAGAACTGACAAGTTTCACCCCAAACAGAATCTTTCCCGAGGCTTCCTCAGTCCCTCCCTATCATGCCTGCAAAAGCACGAATTCAATTTTAAAAGGCACTAAGTGGCGCATAAAGGACTTAAAACTGCATTTCCATTTTCTCCTTTAGCTTTCCCCTCATAAAGTGCACAAAGCAGAGAGTAATAAGAAAACAGACACAAGCTTGGATCTACATCATCAGCAAGGAAAAGAAACGCTTCCAACAGAAATGGAAGTGTGCTGAAGAGTTTGAAACCACAGGAAAGGTCTGTCTATTCATTTATTGGTGCCATGTTTCAGCTCTTCCCGGGTGGTCCCAAATCTACATTCCTCTGGGCCTGTACCTGTGGCTACAGCAGAAACGCAGAAATCAGAAGGGGCTGTTGGGTTCTTGTTGGATCCTCTTGCTAAGATGCTATTGAGCTTTTTTATCCATAGGGTGCCTCCCAATAACTGCATCCCTCACAGCAGCCTGAGTGGAATTGCCAATGTGAGAAGAAGCCTGCAAAAGTCCATGAGTCAACATGTAAGTTAACAAAATACAGCCCAGCATCCAGAGAATACGTCCTTGGAGATCAACTTTCAAAAATGTCTGTCTACATCATCAGTATGTCACAGAAAATAGGGGAATGAAAATGTGGGGGAGGGGAGCCTGTGACAGCAGCTGCCTCCCAGGAGTTAGCTGACCCTTTGCTTCATTATTGTGTTATTACAGGCTTGCCAAATGTTTATTCCTTTAGTAGAAGAAATATTTTCACTCAGGAAGCTAGAGTTTGGGATTGACATTGTAAAAATAATTTGTTTCCCTTCACAAGCCTCTAACTTAACTGATCTGTTCAAGCAACTCAGAAAAAGAAACCAGTCTCGAGGATCTATAAACCTAGAGATCATGTCAATGTCAAAAGCCACTGGCTTTTTGGAAGATTTTAAGGGGGAAAAATGCCATCCATTAATAAGATTCAAAACAAAAAAAATTTTGTTAAGTTCAGATTTTTCAAAGCTCTTGATTTTTAATAAAGCAAATTAATCGTGGATGAGGGAACGAATCACACAGGAATTGTGTCTGACGAGCGTATAGTTAAACGTTTCCCGAAAGGAACACAATTATGTCTACGTTGAAAAACGTTTTGCCTTGAAGGGTAGTCATTAGGCATGAAAACAAAGTATCAAAATTAAACATTAATATCCTAAAAAAGGATAATAAACATAATGCTCATCAGAAAAAAAAATAGTCAAGGAAATGGTCTCAGGCCTTTTTCACCCGGAAGCTTCCCAAATGGAGATATTTTACAACAGAAACGCAGTGTCCATTGTCAACCCTCCCTCGCAGCTGGCAGCACTTACCTGCTCTAGTACGTAGGCTGCTCCGGAATCGATAGCTCCGCCCAGCTCCCGGTACTGCCCGGAGTACCGGATGTACCCCCAGGTGAGAAGCGCTATCAACAGCAGGCCAACTATACAGTTGAACAGCTGGGCCACAACCTCCAGGCCGATAAAGCCAGTGAGGCCCGACGCTATGTACAAGGCCACGATGCCCGTGAAGAGCACGGCGGGGGTCCGGAAGGTGCTGAAGATGTTCTTGCTGCCGTTGTGCTTGCGGAAGTTCTCGTAGAGCTCCTGGATTTCCTCCTCCAGCTCCTGCTGGTAGCGAAGGCTGAAATCCTTCCCACCCATCTTCTTCGTCTTCTTAAAATGGTCCAGAGCAAGCTGTCTGAGCTCACCGTGCTTCTCCTCTAGGATGTCTGGAGACAAATAAGGTTTCTCTCCCCCACACACCTAAAAAATAAAGAAGAAAGAGGCGACGTGTTGAAGACCCCTTTAAAAACAGGTGACAAATAAAATTTATAAAGTGAAAACATTGAAAAGCTTCGAATATTTTGGTGTGAGAAATTAACTTTCCATGCTGACCACGACCAGCAGCGCTCAGCTGGCTGCCCCCGAAGGACGCTGCAGCCCCAGGGCCACGCTGCTCGGTGAGAGCGGGGACACAGCGCAGCCCTGGCTGGAACCTGGCAGCAGGCCCTCATCGCCAGGGGGCCTGAGTGCAGCTGTGTTGCCTCAGTGTCTTGAGACAGCCAAAGGGTCAGGTCTGGGCTTTTAAAGTCAGCTACCACGTCCAGGTTATAGATATTTCAGAATAAGACGTTCGCCCAACATACCTCTTCCATGTTGTTGTAATAAATGTCCTTGGCAGAGGCTGCAGCTGCTAAATTGTTGGCTTCAGCAGTGGCCTTTCAAGAAAGGAAAGCATCAGCTGTAAGTCCTTCCTCTTTTAACGTTCTTCTACAAATAACCACGTAAAATTTTCCTCACACCTTATTCACCATTCTTTCTTTCTTATTATGCTTCTGCTATTTTTTAAATTTCCATACAGCCCAGTTTATTAAATAAAGTACATATTTTCTGCCAAAAATGTTCCCATACAGAAGAATCTTTATCATAAATTAAACCTCTCAAAAATCATTTCCTTTGCTTCAATTTTTACTTACTGATTTTAGAGAGAGAAAGGGAGAGAGTGTGTGAAAAACATCAATGTGTTATTCCACTTATATATGCATTCATTGGTTGATTCTTGTATGTGCCCTGACAGGAGATCGAACCCAAAACCTTGGTGTATCAGGACAATGCTCTAACTGAGCTACCTAGCCAGGGCCCTTTGCTTTAATTTTACATGTTGAAAAGCAGATGTAAGTCAAAAAAGAAGGGAAACAGCCCAGCCAACGTGGCTCAGTGGTTGAGCGTCGACCTATGAACCTGGAGGTCATGGTTTGATTCCTAGTCAGGGCACATGCCCAGGTTGCTGGCTCAATCCCTTGGGGGAGGGAGGGGGGGCGGAGAATGCGTGCAGAAGGTGGCCGATCCATGATTCTCTCTCATCATTGATGTTCTCTCTCTCTCTCTCTCTCTCGCCCTTCCTCTCGGAAATCGACAAAAATATATTTATTTTTTAAAAGAAGAAAGGAAACAAATTATCTTTATAATGTCAATCCCACTCTAGCTTCCTGAGTGAAAATATTTTTTCTACCAAAGGAATAAGCATTTGGCAATAAATGGCCTTATGTTCAGTACATGAAAGTCAGAATCATGTTTTAACAAAACGACACTTTGAAAATACCAAAATGTTGAAAATAAAACTCATTGGAAATTAAGTGTTGACTCGTCAGTAAGTAGACACATTAGGGCATGTTCTAGTAAAGCAGGCAGCAGATCACAGAAAAACGGCCTGTCCACATAGCTGGGATGTCTCCCTGGGGATAAGACAGCGGTTTCACAGTATGTTCGGTGGGAAGACCAGGCCCAGGGAGAGGCCGCGCTGTCCAAGCTGAACCACCACGAATACAGATAAGAAAACCAGAGGACAGCCACACTGCTAGAATGTGCTGGAAATTAAGAGCTCAGCAGAGTGGGAAAGGAGAGCAACAGCACTGTCTTCTTAAAGGACTCTGCTTACTGGATCCGGATCAACTCACGAAATCGAAGCTATCACTTAGGCTGCCCAACAACTGCGTACCTGAAGCATGGATTTGGGGTGAGGCAGATCTTCTCCTTGGTAAATTTTAATATATGCCTGAAAATATAAACATAAAAATAATTACCAAAAATGTTACTCTGTCATAATTAATCATACTTGAAATTGTAGCAACAGTAACCAAACAACTGAATTTTCCTAAAGACCTAGATCAACACCCAGGAATTAGCAAAAACACAACACACCTTGTGCATGTTAGCATTTTTAGTTCACGAGCCTACCGAGGCTAAGATTCCCGCCAGACTCCCCATGCACAATGGCCTCACCACTACCTGGGCAGAGTGACCATCCGCCTTGAGGTAGCCATGTCACATCTAGGTGCCGTCTCCTACTCACAGCAACTTCCTAACCACCTCCTGTCCACACCATCTTCCTGGAGGAACCATCTTCCTTTAGCCACAGTCATCACTCCTCTAAGAGAGTGCAAAGAACATCCATTTGGTTCTTAGACCGATACTGCCACCCAGTGGCCCATTCCTGGAAGGACACTGAAGTCTGAAAATGCCTCTCATCATTTCCTCATGAAACTTTTCCCTAAGCTTTAAAATACTGAAATGCAAGTTAGTTTAAACCTAGACCAGTTTTACCAAAAGCCAAACATTTTAATAATTAAAACCCATAATTACCTTAAAATACTCCAACAGCCCCCGACAGGTGACTTTTGAGCCATTGATCTCCTTTTCCATTAAGTTCGCTGGGTTTAATATATACGGTATCAGTATCTGTAACTGCTCTTTGAATTCACTGGCAATATCTGTTCACAGGACCATGAAGAAGGAAACAATAAGCCAAACAGGCTTCAACCAGGGTAAGCACAGACACAACCTTCAGGGCTAATTGCTTTAACGTATGTTAGTCCAAGTGGAGGGCAGGGTCCCAGGGCAGTGTCTGACATTTCCGGCTCTGACCAGAACAGCAGTCTGTTCTTGTGCCTTGATGGACCCTTCCCTTCTGCAGTATTAAGTCTTCCCTAGTCGAGGAGAGAATGTGCAGAACATCCTTACCCTGGTTTTCATTCTGGGAGGTTCGGGTCTACTCCCTAGCCCAGTGGTCGGCAAACTCATTAGTCAACAGAACCAAATTATCAACAGCACAACGATTGAAATTTCTTTTGAGAGCCAAATTTTTTAAACTCAAACTATATAGGTAGGTACATTGTTATTAACTTAATTAGGGTACTCCTAAGCTGGCCTTTGCTAAAAACTCAAGGGGCCAAAGAGCCGCATGTGGCTCGAGAGCCGCGGTTTGCCGACCACTGCCCTAGCCTTTCAAGAAATTTCACTTTTTTAAATCCTCACCAGAGGATATTTTTCCAATGATTTTTTTTTTTTTTTTTAGAGAGAGTGAAAGGGAGGGAAGAGGGGGAGAGAGAGAGAAACATTGATGTGAGAGACACACAGATTGGTTGCCTCCCACATGCACCCTGACCAGAGCCTGGGATCAAGTCTGCAACCGAGGTACATGCCCTTGACTAGAAATCAAACCCGAGACTCTTTGGCCTGAGGGCCAATGTTCTAACCACTGAGCAACTGGCCGGTGCAAGAAATTTCACTTTTTTAAGCGTTTCATTAACAAGGTCTTCGAAAGATCAATTATCAACCCCTCAAGTTCGCTCAGACCAGGCCCTTGCTACACCCTCATGCCCCCCTTTCTTTTTTAGCAATCACTATTCACCCACTTCTTTGTTTTGTTCATTTTTTCCTGGTAAAAGCAGTAGAGCACCTGTACTTCATGGTATTTATTTCCTAGCACCTCCTCAGAGAGGCGCTCCGGGCCACCCCAGAGGGAAAAGCCTACTGTCTCGGAAAGGTGACAGCTTCTCTGCAGTTTCTACAAAGTCCACCCAGAGGACTCGGGAGAGCCATTAAACGAGCTCTTTCCTCAAGGTGAGGACTAGCTGGTCCAACTATAAAGACAAAGGAATCTGGTTTATATAACCTGTCATCTTCCTGGGTTTCCAGCTGACTCACACTATCAACTGAAAAGAAAGTGCGTAGAAACCCACATCAAGGTAAGAACTCTTCCACTCCATAACCCTAATTTATAAAATTGAAGTGTTCTTATTTCATTTATTGATTCAACGGTTTTTGAGCACCTTTTTGTGGCAGGCATTGATGTAAGAGCAGTGAATAAAACAAAAGTGGTTTCTAATTTTTTCCAAATTACAAATATCATTATAAAAATCTCTGTAAAGCCCTAGCTGGTAGCTCAGTGAATGGAGTGTCGGCCTGCAGACTGAAGGGTCCCAAGTTTGATTCCGACCAGGGCACAGGCCCAGTTTCAGGCTCAATCCCCATCTGGGGCGTGCAAGAGGCAGCCAGTCAATGTTTCCTTCTCACCTTGAAGTTTCGCTCTCACATTGTTTCTCTCTATCCCTCTCCCTTCCTCTCTCTCTCAAAATCAACCAATTAATCAATCAATAATAAAAGAATTCCACTGAACAACTTCCCTACCGGTGAGGAACAAAACCAGAGTTTAGGACTGGTAAAAGTTTGTCTAATAGTGAAGTGTTATAACCCTAAAAGACACATCACCTACACACTCAACTTTCTTTCATACTCAACTCTGAAGTCAATCACAACTGCTTTTTTTGGTTAAAAAAAAAATTCTAGTTCCAGTGTCGCCTAAGCCGATTTCTCCCCAAAGCCAGGCCACACACTTGGACTTTTGAGATGACTTCTAAAGGCTCCGGAAGTCTGCTCAGGAAAGCTGCCACTACAGAACAATATCATACAGGTGGCAAACAGAAGGTGAAGGTGAGTCTCTCAAACTCAGTTTCTTTTGCAATATCAACCAGCTGGAATATAAATCTTAAGTACATTAACTTTCTTGTATCAACTGAGTCAAGTTCTCTTGGTAACTAAGAAGTATATGTCATCTCAATTGCTTTCCCAATGTAACAGAAGTCGTTTCTGTTTTAGCATAGCATGAATTTGGGATAAGAAGAATCTGGATGTGAATCTCTGTCCCACCACTTACTAGCTCTGTACACTGAGCAAGTTACTTAACTTTCCTAAACCAGTGTCTTCATCTGTACAATAAAGAAATCAGTTTCATGGAATTACTGGAAGCATTAGGTACAAAAGTAACTAGTATAGTGTTGGTGCTATGGTCTGAATGTTTTGTCTTCCCTCCCCTTGAAATCATATGTTGAAATCCTAACCCCTAAAGGTGACGGTGTTAGGAGGTGGGGCCTTTGGGAGGCGATTAGGTCATGAGGGTGGAGCCCTCATGAATGGGATTAGTGCCCTTATAAACGAGATCCCACAGAGCTCACCAGCCCCTTCCAACATATGAATATACAACCTCTGAGACCAGGAAGATAACCCTTTGCACACCATGCTGGCACACTGAGCTTGGGCTTCCAGCCTCCAGAATGACAAGAAATAAATTTCTGTTGTTCATAAGCTACCCAGTCTACAGCAGCCCAAACAGACTAAGACAGTTGGGAACACAACTGGACATCTAAAAATGATGACTACTATTATTTCTACTTTACTGGGAACCTGAGAAGCTCAGATAAGTTTATAAACAAAAGTGCTTAGTTTAACACATGGGGAAATTGAGGTCTAGCCATTAAATAACTCAAGGTCTCAATGAATAAAGCACAAAAATAAGATAATGGAACCCATGAGTCCCAACTCCTGATTTCTCTAAGCTACTATTTAGTCAGCACTTCCTGATATTAACAAATGACTCAGCATCAGGTTTTTTTATAATCACAAATAAAATGAAAACAATAGCCATGCCACACATTGTGTTATCTTTTTTTGGGAAGTTAATTTTACTTGGTAAACATTAGCTGACTAATTTTAGTCTTCTTTCACTTAGCATTTTCATCTTTTATAAACCAATAATCATAACACGTCTCTTAGAAAGATCAGTAATCGCCGAAACCGGTTTGGCTCAGTGGATAGAGCGTCGGTCTGCGGACTGAAAGGTCCCAGGTTCGATTCCGGTCAAGGGCATGTACATTGGTTGCGGGCACGTCCCCAGTGGGTGATGTGCAGGAGGCAGCTGGTTGATGTTTCTCTCTCTTCGATGTTTCTAGCTTTCTATCCCTCTTCCTTCCTCTCTGTAAAAAATCAATAAAATATATTTAAAAAAAAAGAAAGATCAGTAATGGACACTGCCAACACCGTTTCAGATGGAGGAACTAAGATGAGCTGATTCTAATTCTGATGGCAACAGTAAGGCAAGAGCAAAAACTAACCCAGACTCCAAATACTATTCTTTCTTAGAGAACATACTATTTCTCTTAAGCATTCACCAGATCCTTTTCTTTCTTTTTTAATATTTTTATTGATTTCAGAGAGAAAGGGAGAGGAAGAGAGATAGAAACATCAATGATGAGAGAGCATCATTGACTGGCTGCCTCCTGCATACCCCCTACTGGAGATCGAGCCCGCAACCCAGGCATGTGCCCTTGACCGGAATATTGAACCAGCGACCTTTCGGTGTGCAGGCTGACGCTCTATCCACTGAGCCAAACAGGCTAAGGCAACACCAGATTCTTAATTGACATTTTCTGGTCACTATTTAATTCCAAAGATCAAATCACATGTTTAAAATAACATCATTTGTAACATACCTTTCAACTTCCCATCAAACTCAGGGCTTGTGGCCACCTGGAGTCCTGGATGCGGCAGAAGAAAACAGGAGACGCTGGAGAAACATGAGTGAATGTGATTTCGGACATTCTGAATTTCTTCATGCTGATGTTCTTTCACCTGCCAATGAAGACGCACAATTTACAAAAGACAGTTTGTTTCTCTTCACAGGAACCACTGGTATAAGACAAAGGAAAGAAGACTTCCCAACTCTGATGGGTCCTAGTGGCCTATGTTTTTTCTAATAAGAAAACGCAGAACCCTAAGAAGCAATAAATGCATGTATTTAATTAACCATAGCGTGGCTCCTATAGGTACCAAAGAGTTTCTTTAAAAAATAGAGTATTACACAATACTTAGGAAGAACAACAGGTTTGTGGGCATGAAGGAGGATCTAACTGAATAGTGAGGACTATCTGGTTAGATCCTCCTGTGTTTTAATTCTGGAGAAAAGGCTAAGTTTGCTTATATTCATCTTAAAACAAATAAGAATTGTCCGGCCGGCGTGGCTCAGTGGTTGAGCATCCACCTATAAACTAGGAGGTCACGATTCAATTCCCAGTCAGGGCACATGCTCGGGTTGTGGGCTTGATCCCTAGTGTGGGGTGTGCAGGAGGCAGCCTATCAATGTTTCTATTTTTCTCTCCCTCTCCCTTCCTCTCTTAGATCAATAAAAATACATATTTTAAAAACAACAACACATAAGAATTTTGAATAAGAAAACAGACTGAAGTTATGAATGTGACATTCTAAAGACACTTGTAGAACCTGATGTAAAATGTGAAATGGAATTACAATCAAAGCTGGGGCTTTTGCCCAGAGTTCTTTTGCCCACAATCCCTGTGCACTGTATACCCAGGTGCTTTAATCTAAAACGTGAATATTAGTGTGTGCTAACATGCATAAGTATTTCACAAACTTAACATAATTTTCTGTAACCTGCTTGAAATACAATAGCTAAGGCAAATGAAAGTTACCACTGCTTTTCGGTAATTCCCATATTATATTTCTTCTTACCTGTAGACGCTTATCCAAAAACGACATTCCTCCCTGTAGTCCATAGCTGTATTCATAAGGGAAACTCCAGTCTCGAACCAAAAACATCAGTGTCTATTTAGGAAAAGAGCAGTACACATTATAATGTTGCATAAATGCATTTTCAAAATAACAATTTAAGTACTCCTTTGCACAATGCCGGCTTCTTCAAAGGAGACAAGAAAACGTGCTGAAGGACTGATCTATTCTGTGATGTCTTTGAAACCTTATAAACATGTATGCCAAAGGCAAGGATGGGGAGTGTAGTAAAGGCCAAGAGAGAAAACAGTATGGCACTAGCTAGTCATACATCAGATCTACTTTCCCCATTAGAAAGGAAAGGAAAACTAAATAGTACTTAAAGCTCCTCTAATCTTACTCAGGTTACTATGCATTCCCATCCTCATGACATAAATAGCTAAAACAAGGGTCAGTAAACTTTTTCTGTAAATGGCCAAAGAGTAAATATTTTAGGCCACTGTAGCACAAGGCAGCCACTGACAATACAAATAAGTATGGCTGTGTTCTAAATAAAACCTTAGCTACAGACACTGACATTTAAATTTCAGATAATTTACATGTCATAGACTAGTATTCCTCTTTTGATTTCTTTCAACCATTTAAAACCATAAAAACCATTCCTAACTCATAGGTCACATAAAAATAGGCAGCTGGCCAGAACTGGCCTGTGAGCTGTAGTTTGCTGATCTCTGAACTAAAATAAAGATTTGAGTGACATTTATAGTGAACATCCTACCTGGAAGGGTTTCTGGAAAATTTCATCCATTGCCAGACGACCATATTCTGTGAAGAGCTTTAAAAAAAAAGGAGAAGAAGAGTTATGGCTTGTAAGGCAAAATTACTTAAAGTATTTCTGTGGCAATTTTTTTTTTGGGGGGGGCCCTCAGAGTTCAGGCGATGCAGGCGTGTGGGGGATGAAGTGGGGGAAGGGAAAGGCGCAGGCACCCTGGGAGAGAGGGCATGTGGCTATTCTTTATCAAAAGTATTCATTTAACAGCCGAAACCGGTTTGGCTCAGTGGATAGAGCGTCTGCCTGCGGACTGAAGGGTCCCAGGTTCGATTCCAGTCGAGGGCATGTACCTTGGCTGCAGGCACATCCCCAGTGGGGGGCGTGCAGGAGGCAGCTGATCAATGTTTCTCTCTCATCGATGTTTCTAACTCTCTCTCCTCTCTCCCTTCCTCTCTGTAAAAAAAATCAATAAAAAATATATTAAAAAAATAAAAGTATTCATTTAACAGA
This sequence comes from Eptesicus fuscus, assembly GCF_027574615.1. Lineage (NCBI taxonomy): Eukaryota > Metazoa > Chordata > Mammalia > Chiroptera > Vespertilionidae > Eptesicus > Eptesicus fuscus. Next base: position 80,784,385 of record NC_072485.1, on the reverse strand, counting down.
CCGGACTCGTACTCATATGAAACCAAAGTTCTAGTTTCAAAAGCCCACAGGAGCCATGAACCTTAACATAATCTTGGATCTGTCTTACATCCCACTTCATGAGCAAATCCAGAACCCAACCACTCACCAATCCCATGTAGCTTGGAATATTACAATAGCTTCCTAACTGGTCTGCCTGCCCCTCCTCGCCACCATTCTCAATACAACAGCCTCCTTGGCTCTGTTACCAATAAGGTTAGTCAGATCACACCCTGCCTCTGCTCAAAACCCTCAACCACATTCAGTATAAAAGGCCAGTTCTTATCATGTGATGCCACCATGCTGGCCCTCCTTGATGTTCCTCAAATGTGCTGGGCACACAGCTGCTTTAGGGTCTTTGTTCTGACTGCTCTTCCTGCCTATGATGTTCTTCCCCTAAATAACTGTGCAATCAGCTCCCTCATTTCTTAATTTTTTGTTGTTGTTAATCCTCACCCAAGGATATTTTTCCACTGATTCTCAGAGAGAGTGGAAAGGAGGGAGAGGGAGGGAGAGAAAGAGAGGAAAAAAACATCAATGTGAGAGAGAGACACTGATTGAATGCCTCCCGAATGCTCCCCAACCAGGGCCAGGGATCAAACCTGCAACCCAGGTACATGTTCTTGACCAGGAATCGAACCAGCAGCCCTTCTGTGTGCAGACTGATGCTATAACTACTGAGCAGCCAGCCAGGGCGGGTCCCTCATTTCCTAAGGTCTTTCCTCAAATGGCTCCTTCTCAATGAAGCCTTCCACCACCACCTACCTAGAGATTACAGTTCTCCACACATTAGTTCCTACCCGTGCCTCTCGTTAACTTTTCTCCTTACCGTGCCCACTAGCTGACGTACTACACCCTTACTTATCTTGATCGATGTCTGTCGTCAGTACTAGCACTGGAACTCCACGGGAGCAGGCGTGTTTGCTCTGTGCACTACTGTACCTCCAGCAGCAAGGAGAGTACAGGCCCACAGTGTGCATGCCATTCAAATGACAGAGTACACCAATTCTTTCAGTTAGTGTTTACACATACATTTTACCTCTATTTCTTCATGAAGCCTCACTAAAAGTATAGTTAAAAGTTATAAATTTACAGGACAAAGATGATGAGAAATAATGTAACAGCAGACAAGAGTTGTCAAAAACACTGGAAGGAAAACAGGCAAACAAGAAGTGCCTTGGGTTTTGGCTTTCTCTGCCCTAAGACATCTCCAAGAGGCAGGGGCCATCCAGAAAGAAGCAGATTCTCTCCGTGGAACCCCTGAAAGGCTCAGAAACTGGAAGCAAGGGATGAGAGAGATAACTAAAGAAATGGTTGAAAGTCTTTGGAGAAAGCACCTAACACTCCCAGATCCTGCTCCCTCCCCCCTGCTCTTCCTGCCCCCACAGAAGTTGGAATTACACTTTCTGGAGAGGATAAACCAGAAAGAATACAGATGTTGCTTCCAAACTCAGCTGAATGAGAAGCCCCCTACCTTATTGAAAACTAGTGGCCAAGTGCACAGATTTGTGCACACTGAAAGGAAATTAGAAGAAATATTTTCACACATTGTGGACGGATCACGAGAATTCTCGTGTTTTCTGTTCTAAGGTTTATGGCTAATCATGAGACTACTTTAAAAATATATTAGCTTGTAAGAACACATAATAAATAACTTCAAAATGCAATGAGTATTTAATTTTAAAGCGTGCCTTTAACATTTATGTAAAACTTTTTTGTACTCGTTCAATAGAAACTTATCTGGCCACTGGGTAAAGCTAGCAAAAAACTACTGGTCCGCAATGTGTTAATATCACTATTCCCCCCTTTCCCTATAATAGAAGTGCCAACCAAATTCACCATCGACAATGACAGATGGAAACATTTGCATGTGATTGGCGCCAGCGAGAGCTTTATATGTATTGCAGATGCGTGAGTCAACTTAGCCTTTTATAGATATAGAATAAACTTGCTTAATTAGGCCTGCTTTCTGATGTAGCTAAACTTTTTGCAGCCCAGTGAAGCACCCAACTACAGCAGTAAATATCAACACGAAGCAGATTATTATTGTAGATCACAAGGGAGAACAAAGGGTAAAATATTTCACTGCAGCAGTGTTTGACTATATTCTGCGCAGTGAGAAAGCCTGAAGTCATTTTCAAGGTCCACCATTTCTTACTTTTCAGTCGGGTCAAGTTTCAAAACTTTCTAAATCTCCATTTTTCGGCTAATGAAAAGAAAATAGGATTCTACCAAGTCTCCTATCTACCTACTCCAGGACTTGTGTGAGGATCAAATGAGATGAGGCACAGGAAAATGCTTCACAGACATTTGGTTAAAGTGTGAAATATTTGCACCTGGCTATAAAGCAAGTCGTAACCGGTTTGGTTCAGTGGATAGAACGTCAGCCTGCGGACTGAAAGGTCCCAGGTTCGATTCTGGTCAAGGGCATGTACATTGGTTATGGGCACATTCCCAGTATGGGGTGTGCAGGAGGCAACTGGTCGCTATTTCTCTCTCATCGATGTTTCTAGCTCTCTATTCCTCTCCCTTCCTCTCTGTAAAAAGTCAATAAAATATATTTTTTTAAATATAATAAAAAAATAAAATAAAGCAAGTTGTATTCCTGGGCTGAAGAAACTCCAAGGAGACTAGTCGCTAGGGAGAGGAAGTTGGGCATTGCTACGTGACGTCATTACCCGGCGCTCACAGCAACTGTTTCTGGCTGGGCTGGGCTGTGGGCCACATTTTGCACCATGGGGGTCTCAGCAGTGTTGGCTGTGATTTGGTGGGCTGTTGCTCCAGGGTGGTGGCAGGGCCTGTGTCCCACTTGGGGAAGCCGAGTGTTGCTTTGTTGGTGCCAGGTCCACAGAACAGGTCCATGGTACCGTTTCTCTGTAAATGGCCAGCCAGTGCATGTCACGGCAGCTCCTGCGTTGAGCTTCTGCCCCCTAGCCGTCAGTGCACGTCATAGCGACCAGTCAGACAGTCGGAGGGACACTTAGCATACTGACCTTTTATATATATATAGATTATATAGATAGATAGGTACTTAAATCAAAGTCTACAAGCTTACTGAACAGAGAAACTCTTAAGCCCTTATACCCTGTTAGAGTCTCACAAGCTTTGACTCACCTAACCTAGGCAGTTTAAAGAATTCTTCTTGGGGGAATTTGACAGTCCAAGAGTAATAGTCTGCAAATACAGACATTTAGAAGTTGCAACCAAATAGCTAAATCATCTTTCCCAATCACCTCTCTGCGATCCAAAACAATATACAAGGCTGCCTCTTACCAAAGCTCCCCATCAGACTTTAGTGGCTCACTATTAACTACAGAGGGTCAAGGACCACCACACCTTTGAAAAAAGCTCCCAGCAGAAAAGACAAAAACTCATGTCCTTCAATTCTAGGACATCATCTTACATTATTCCTTTTATAATTGCTTTCCCTCCATTTTCTGTTTGCTCTTACTAAAACACCTATTATGTTAAACCTCGCCTGAATTATCACCACATTTTGTTTCTTCTGTGCCCTACTGTTCTCCCTCTCCTCCACCTGCCCCTGTCCCCACCTCTCTCTATCTCTCTCCCCTTCTCTTCTCTCTTGGCTTCCCTTCCTTCCCCCTTCCTATTTCTGTTGTTTTCAGCCACCCAGCTTATGGTGCTCTGTTACATCACCCATACCTATTTATTTATGAATCTCTCTCACTGACTGGATCACAAAATCCATAAAGAATTATGTCTGCCTCAAGCACTATTGTATTTATAACATTATTATACAATTGTATCTTTGAATGCCCACTACCTCACACACGGTGGGCATTCAAAGAAATGAGAGGAAGGAGCTTAGAAAGAAAATAGTTTCAGATAAAAAGGTGTCAAATTCAAGTTTGTTTGTTTTTTAAAATCTATTTTTATTGATTTCAGAGAGGGAGAGACAGAAACATCAATGATGACAGAGAATCACAATTGGCTACCTCCTACAAGCCTCACACTGGGGATCCAGCCCACAACCCAGACATGTGCCCTGGTCAGGAATCGAATCATGACCTCCTGGTTCAAAACGCTCAACCACTGAGCCATGCCGGCCGGGCTCAAATACAAGTTTTAATGGAAATGTTTTACAGAACAACAGCTCTCAACCACTGAGTCATGGCACTGGTGTAGAACCACTGATTATAAAGCATGAGTAATTCCTAGTAGTAATATTAAAGGCCAAAGTTTAGGAATTATTTTGTTTTTAAAGAAATATTATATTGCCATTTTTGATCCTGCCAAGCACACTCCACCTCACAATCTTTCTTCTTGCTGTTCCCTCTCCTATACCACTTTCCGCCAGATATGTCTACAAAACTTACTGGCCACTTTCTTTAGTTCCCTGCTCAACTCATTAAGGCCTTCCCTGACCACTTCAGCGATAGATATACAGAGAGTGGGATTATTATGAACAAAAACCTTCCTCCATATTTCAATCTTTTGCTAGAACTATTGAAGTAAAATTTTTGTCTTAAACTTTTAAAGATATATATGATGTTTAAATGAGGAATATATACCTGTAGCTGTTGGAGATCATCTTCCTGAATGTTCTGAGACAAGTTATAAATCTAGAAAACAAACATCCAAATTGATACTACTTTAGCTAATTTCAAGCAAGCTCAAATAAAGCCTAAAGCACTGCTTTGTACATTTAAAAGTCTGCATAAAAAATATGAAGTCTGTTCACAATAATATTATCTGTCCTTTGGAAAACTATGCTTATACGGTTGAAATAACATAATTCTTCCTTTACAGTTTAAAATATAGTTTTCTTAAGTTCTTAACAAATCTGCATTTCCTAAATGATGTTATTTCAATTTTCACTTTCAGACTTTTATTAGAGACTTTTATATAAATTTATGACCAAAGTAGAAAAATAGTTTAGGTTCCTTCTTGAGCCTGTAAGAGGTTAACCGATATCTGTGGTCTATAAAGAACATTTATGTATCACCACAGAAATTCTGATGACAAAACAATAACTAAAACTACATGTAACCCCTTTATCTTATTTCCTCTACAAACGTGTTTTCCTAGTCGAGTGGTTTTACCTGAACAGAACTAGTCATGGTGCTTAGAGCAAAGATGGTGGCACAATCTTTCACAGTGGACTGGCTGTCAAATGCCCCCTGGGTATCCATCAAAACAACTGCAACCTAAAAAAAAGGAAAATACAAACAAAGTATGTTAAAGTGAGAAGGGGGGAAATGTAAAGGAGAACTTGAGAAGTACAGGTAACATTTAAGTGAGGCTTAAGTGGCTGCTTATAGGTCCTATCAGAAAAGTATAATTATTTAGGTGCCTTGTTTTGAGCAGAGAACCTGCAACCTGGGCCTTCGGGCTCAGTTGGTTGGAGTGACACCCTGTGCACCAGAAGGTCATAGATTCCAATCCTGGTCAGAGCACATGCCAGGTTGCCGGCTTGATCCCAGTTGGGGTGCATATGTGAGGCAACCATCCATGTATCTCTCTCACATCAATGTTTCTTTTTTTTTTCCCAAGAACTCAAAAGCAACTTATTTTATAACTAAACCAGACAGATTAAATAAAAGACAGTTTTATCCTAAACTTCCCTGATAGACATTTTCTCCCAGGCTCCATGTTATCAATTTTAACAGTCCCATTAGTGGCCTTCAGAATATTCACAAAGGACGTGTACAAAGTGTCATTTGGTTTAATCATGTTTGAAAATAACAATCTTTGTGCTTTAAAACAATTTCTTTTATTTTTTGGGGGGGTTAATCCTCACTTGAGGATATTTTTTCCATTGCTTATCAGATAGAAGGAGGTGGGGGGTGCAGAGAGAGAGAGAGGGAGAGACACACACAAGTGGTTGCCTCCCATCTGTGCCCCTTCCCACGTATATCCCCTTGACCAAGATTGAACCCATGGTTCTTTGGTTCGCAAGCAGACACTCTAACCATTGAGCAAACCGGCTAGAGCCTTTAAAACAATTTTTTAAATGCATTTATTATGCTCCCTTGCTCATAACTGGTCAATTAAATTTTTCTTCTAAAAATAACTCAGAACAATAAAATTATTTATAGATATTAAAAAACAGAAATCATGCATTCTCTCCAGTGCTCCATGGTCCAACCAAACAGGTGTAAGAAAAAATATGTTTCCAACTTTGGTTTCTGTGTTTTAATAACCAGAGGAAATCCTTGTTGTATTCATCTTGGTTTCAACAGAATAGTTATCAATATCCTTTTCTTCCTCTGAATCTTCATCTGGCATCCAACATTGATCTTTTACATTCAAAAAATGAATTTTTTAAAGCTTTGCAGTTTCCTTCCTTCAGACATTGCCGAGGGGATTTTCCTTCTTGGAGCACACAGTGGGACTGCAGCAGACAGGCGCCCAGGTCCTCCTTCACGCCCGCGCACGCGCCGCCCTCCGGCTTGTCCTCGTAATACCGTAATACCGAGGCATAGCTGCGCCTGCCGCCCGCCGTGGCCGCGCTATTTCCGGCCACAACAGCGGCGACCCGGCTGCCCGCGAGCGACGTCCCCTGTCACATCAATGTTTCTCTCTCTCTCTCTCTCTCTCTCTCTTTCTCTCTTCCCCCCCTCCAATCTCTAAAATTAATAAAAGAAAAATGAGAAGAAATTTTTTTAAAAGACCTAAACTGAACTTTAGAGATGAAAATTAAGTCTGAAATGATAATACACTGAATGGTATTAACAGATTATTAGGATTGGTGAACTCAAAGACCTACCAAAAGGAGCCATCAAAAAGGAAATAGAGGCCTAGCCATTCTGCTCAGTGGACAGAGCACTGGCCCTCAGGCTGAAGGGTCCCAGATTCAATTCCAGTCAAGGACACATACCTCGGTTGCAGGCTCAATCCCCAGCCCTAGTCGGGAAGCAACCAATCTATGTGTCTCTCTCACACCCATGTTTCTCTCTCTGTGTCTCTCCCGCTCCCTTCCACTCTCTTTAAAAAAAAAAAAAATCAATGGAAAAATATCTTCTGGTGAGGATTAACAAAAAAAAAAAAAAAGAAAAGAGAAAGAGAAGGAGGGAGGGAGGGAGGGAGGGAGGGAGGGAGGAGGGAGGGAAGAAGGAAGAAAAGGAAACAGAAAAATAAGAATTAAAATAAAAACAAGCCATGAGACAACTTCAAGCAGCCTGATATATATGTAATGTAAGTCCCCAAAGGATATGAGGCAAAAATATATTTGAAAAAATGATTCCAGAAAATGTCCAATTTTGATAAAAATTATAAACCTGCAGATTCAAGAAGCTCAACATGCTCCAAATACAAGACACATGATGAGAACTACACTAAGACACATCATAATCCAATTGCTAAAAAAATAATAGAGAAAAACCTTAAAAGCAAGCAGACAAAAAAGACATGTTAGGCACCTGAGAGTAACAGCAGGATTTCTCGTAAGAAACAATGGCAAAAAGTCAGGGGAGTGACATCTTCAAAGCACTGAAAGAAAAACCTACCAGCCTGGAATTCTATACCCAGCATATATATTTTTTAAAACAAAGACTTTTCAGAAATATGAAAGCTAAAAGATTTCAGCACCTGCAAAGCAGCAGTGTAAGAAATGTTAAAGGAAATCCTTCAAACAGAAGAAAAAAAGTGGACAAAAAAATGGAAATATGGACACACACAAAATGAAGAGCATAGTTAATGCTAACTACATGGGTAACTATATGACTTTTTCTTATTATTTAAATACCTTTAAAAGATAACCGACCACTAAAATAAAAATAAAAACAATGTTAAAGTAAAATATGTGACAATAGCACAAAAGCTAGGAATGGAGGAATGAAATTATCTATACTAATAAAAGGGTAATATGCTAATTAGACCAGGACACCTTCTGGACAGAGCCATGGTGGCGGGGCAGAGGTGGTTAGGGGCGATCAGGCTAGGAGGGGAGGGCAGTAGGGGGTGATCAGGTCAGTGGGGGGGGGGGCAGTTGGGGGCTATCAGGCCAGCAACGGGGGCAGTTGGGGGACGAGCAGGCCGGCAGGGTGGGGGCAGTTGGGGATTAGAAGGCCGGCAGGGGGGGCAGTTGGGGGCGAGCAGGCCGGCAGGCAGAGTGGTTAGGAGTGATCAGGCAGGCAGGTGAGCCATTAGGAGCCAGTGGTCCCGGATTGCGAGGGATGTCTGACTGCTGGTTTAGGCCCACAGGGATTGGGCCTAAGCCGGCAGTCAGACATCCTCCGAGGGGTCCCAGATTGGAGAGGGTGCAGGCTGGGCTGAGTGATACCCCCCACCCCACCCCCCACCCCCATGAACGAATTTCATGCACCAGGCCACTAGTAATTCAATAAAGCTGTTAAAAGAATTAAAAGGTTGGATAAAATAATATCTAAAGCTCCTTCTATAAAAAAGTTACTGTTATATTTCAATGTTATAATTTTTCATTCTCCTAGATTATCTTTCTTTACAAAATGTGATAACCTCCTCATTGTGCTACATTTTTTGTATGTGTACTATACATTGTTAAAAAAAGAGGGTTTTCCAATATACCTTTCTCCTGAAACCTCACTCAAAAAGAGAAATAAGGAAATATATAAGGAAAAGGAATAGAAAGTGTAAAAGCAGCAATCAAGAGTTGTGCATCGCCGAAACCGGTTTGGCTCAGTGGATAGAGCGTCGGCCTGCGAACTCAGGGGTCCCAGGTTCGATTCCGGTCAAGGGCATGTACCTTGGTTGCGGGCACATCCCCAGTGGGGGTTGTGCAGGAGGCAGCTGATCGATGTTTCTCTCTCATCGATGTTTCTAACTCTCTATCCCTCTCTATTCCTCTCTGTAAAAAATCAATAAAATATACTTTAAAAAAAAAAAGAGTTGTGCATCAACTCTTCAGCCCCCAAAATAATGAATGACTTAGCATTTAGGAAAAGGCTACAACTAAACAACCTAGAACCTTAAGTCCCAGAAAGACTCAAAAATGAGAGAAATGAACAGCTGTGAAGGGGTGCTTTAGGAAGGAATGGGTTAAAGTTTGTTTAAAAAAAACAGTGATACTTCAAAAGCCCCTCTTCCACTTTTATACATGACTTGCCCTTCCTGGCCCTTACAAATAAATTTGGGGATAGGTTCTACAACTGTAGCTTACTATTATTTTTTAATCCTCACCCGAGGATATTTTTCCTTTGATTTTTAGAGAGAGTGGAGAACAGAGGGAAAGAGAGAAACATCAATGTGAGAGAACCACATCAATTGGTTGCCTCCTGCACATGCACTGACCAAGGCCTGGGCCGGGAAGGAGCCTGCAACCGAGTTATGGGTGCCCTTGGCTGGAATCGAACCCAGGACCCTTGGGTCTGCAGGCCAAAGCTCTATCCACTAAGCCAAACCGGCTAGGGCTGTAGCTTACTATTTTTTGTTAGAAGCCTTTTATTACTATTTGGCCTTTTAAAACTATATTCATGTGTTATTTTTAAACCATAAACATATCATTCCAATAAAAAATATTTTTAATTGGATTATCAAAATACACATTAAAGTTCTAATTTTGTTGTTTTATTAATATGTACGCCTTTTTCTTCCTTACCTTCTTCCCATCTGGCTTTTGCACAGTGAAAACTTCATTCCAGATCTGAATCCCATTAGTTTCTGGGTCAGAGCCCCCTCTCCATGAAAATCCTGTTAATGGTTCTTCTGAATCACCTAACCAATTTGAATGGCCACCTTCTTTCTACAGGAGAAATAAGACATTTCTATTAAACCTAACATTTTGAGTATTTTTAAACATCAAGAATAACACGTGAACTTATTTTGCTCTTTTGCTCATCTTCTAATTTGAAATGAAATAATTCTACCTTACCTGGAAATACAAGTAGCGGAGCATAAAGTCCAGAAAGAAAGACTTGCCCTTTCGGAAGGCACCAGCCACTGACACCACCACCACATCAAGGTCTCGAATGTGGTCCTGCAAGAGGATGCTGGCCAAGGCCTTCTCTTCTAACTCAAAGGAATGTTGGTCTTTCTGAACCAAAACAACTTGCACTGGACCAGGCTTTCCACTCTCCATGGCATCACCTATGTTGTTACAGAGAAAAACATTAGTTTCAACGTATTTTTTAAATATGTATTTTTGAACAAGGAAAAAGCAAGAACTTAAGGTACAAAAGCACTAAACCATTAAAAAAATGACAAATTAGACTTCATTAAAATCAAGAGTTTTTGTTCATTAAAAAATACCATTAAGAGTAAAAATGCAAACCATAGGACAGGAGAAAATATCACAATACCTATATCCAAAGAACTCATATCCAGAATCAATATAGAAATCCGTAAGAGGGAGAGAGAAACATCCATGATCAGCTGCCTCCTACTGATTCCCTACTAGTAATCAAGCTCGAACCCTGGGCATGTGCCCGTGAGCTCAGGGTGCATGGGACGATGCTCAGCTACCTGAGCCACACCAGCCCTGGTGTCTTTTTACCCTTTAAGCTACGGAACTGCTGCTCACTGTTCATACTTTATCAGACAACAACGGGTTCTTGGCACTTTTTAGTTTTTTACAAACTATTAGAAAACAATATATATTAAATGCCATGCTATTGTTGTAATAAATGTATACTAATACTTTTCTTTACCATTATTGGTGATAAGAAAGGAAACATTTCTGTGAATAATCTCTTAGGGTTCTTCTTATTACCACAACAGCAGGTGAATCCAGGACTTAAAAACCTCAGTGTTTCATATAAAAGAACCAATGAGCCCTAACCGGTTTGGCTCAGTGGATAGAGAGTCAGCCTGCGGACTGAAGGGTCCCAGGTTCTATTCCGGTCAAGGGCATGTACCTTGGTTGTGGGCACATCCCCAGTAGGGGGTGTGCAGGAGGCAGCTGATCAATGTTTCTCTCTCATCGATGTTTCTAACTCTCTATCCTTCTCCCTTCTTCTCTGTAAAAAATCAATAAAATATATGTATTTTTAAAAAAGAACCAATGAGAACAATTTATTCAGACCTTATGGATAAACCCCTCAAAGCAGTAGCAAAGTCTCTGAGATAGCTGGTTGCTCACCCAATATTTGTTTTCCCCTCCTGCTAAGTAATCAATTTTTAGCTGGGCATATTAACTGCCCAAAAGAAACATATTTCCAAACCAACCTTGCAGCTAGGGTGTCACGTGACTAAATTCTGACTGGAAATGATATAGCAACTTCCAGGTCATGCATTTCCCCCTTCCTGACGGCTAGATGGAGAAGTGAGAGTGAGTCATCCTGGACCAGGCACAGGAGGGCAACACCCTAGGAATATTGGAGCAACAAGAGAGGTAGGACCAGGGGGCGGAACCATATCTGCAAGACAAAGACCCCAGAAGGTTAAAAAAAAAAAAGAGAGAGAGACAGAGAGGTAGGACCTAGGACTTCATGTAATAGAACTGCCATGCTGGCTCACTTTTATGTGAAAGAAAAGTTAAAATGTACCTTGCTTACATCACTTATCTGGAGGCTCAATCAGATATAGCCAAACCTAGAAACCAACACAACAGTTACCCAGGACTTCACAATTAAGTTCATGATACTTTCAATTTCATCTACTTCGCTATTAAAGTTTACTGAGCAATGTGAATGTTCTGGTATTTAGCAGACACACAATAAGCAATCATAAAAAAGAATGAATATGTACTGCAGTACAGTTGAGAGCTGCAACCCTAAGGATGCAGGTGGTACTGTTAGAGCAAGGGGCATGGAAGATAAGGATACATGGGCTGCAGACAGGATAGAAGAATCCAATGACAAAAATGTATGCAGTTATGCACAGTGAGTTGCTTTTCAAGAGAAGCTGGAGACCACTGAGAAGTTTTTAAAAAAAAAGTGATAAAGCCTTCACTCGTGTCTTCCTCTCTGCCATTAACACAGAGAAAAGGAAGAGCAGCAGGCTGTGTTTAGTGGGATGATCCTGCACTTCTCTTCAAACAGTATAGTGGGCATCCCGGAATTTTAAAAGACCTTGTTCTTTTGGCTTGAATTGGACCCAAAATGCAATGTAAACAAATAGAGCTGCTCACTTTTCACACCATCTTTCCCTCTGCCTTTCTAGGACAGTGGGACTACATTACTGATCTGCCAAGTAAAAACTTCACTTCGCCTCACCTCTTTCCAGATGTCATGTGAATGTCCTTTGCTGACTTATCCTCACAACTCAGACTCCCCAATCCCTTGGACCCCTTCATCCAAATGTTAGGGCCTATTCCCTAAGGCTTAGGCTAAGCCATCTTCCAACATTTCTTGCCTATGACGTTGATCATCCAAGTCACCATCCCCAAGTGGTTTTTGTTTTTTTAGGGTTTTTTTTTTTTTTTTTTTGGGGGGGGGGTTGCCTTTTAATTGCTTTTATTACTAAAAAAAAAAAAAAAAAAGCTTCGGTTTTTTTTAGTTTTCTGACTCTGCTTGTGCCTTCAACACTTTCACAATGATTTTCTGCTCCTCAATAAGGAAAGCCCTCTTGATCCTGTCCTGGACACATTGACACACGTGGGTGCACCACAGGCCCCGCAGACAAGTTTCTTCACTTTAGACAACCTCGTTAGAACCTGAGGTCTCACGGCCTGAAATCCTCTAAGTCGGCCTGGGCACGCACCACATGGAGAGTTTGGTGCTTTCCCAACCTTCTTGGTATAAAGGTAAACAATTCTATTACCAGGGTTTGGGACAGCCTGGTTTTGTTAGAGGCTGTATTGTAGGACAGCCTCCGACGGCATGTCAAACGCTGGACCACGGATAATGCCTGGAGTCACCGTCCCCGGAAGAGGGGCCCCAGGTGTTTCTTTGATGATGTTACCAGTCCCTTGGGGCTGAACTCCTTCATTACAGCACATGAACATGTCATGACAGCAACTACATAAAGGCTATCAAAACATTTTATGGACAACTCAAAATAAACCCCACCCCTCCACTGCCTTAGTTCCTCTAATTTCTTCTCCTCGTTCTCCCAGGCAAATTTATTCCTGTTGGCCTTTCTACTGGGAGAACGTTAGGATTCAGGTCCTATCCCAATTCCTAAATCTCCAGTTCAACCTACTCAACCATTTGTTCTCACTGCCTAACATGCTTCTTCCCCCTTCCCTCCACACAGACACACCTGTTCATCCTTCAGCACTCACCTTCACCCTCCCTTTGTCCTGATCCTGCCCAGCCTATCCTCTCAGAGATACATCACCTATATGGGATGAGAAAACAGGCTCTGGAATCAAGACAAGGCAGGGCTTAAATCCTTACTTTCTCCCCTCTAGAATGTAAGCTCCATGAGGGTAAGAATTTTTGTCTCTTGTTCAGTGCTATAATTCCCCAATATCCTGGAACAGTGTGCACACGAAGTAGACATCCAATAAATATTTGTGGAATAAACAAATACACTCCACCACTTAGTCACAATGTGACTATGGATAAATTTATAACCACTTATAGCTCCACATAGTTATAAATCTAATACCCATCTCAAAGCCCAGTGATTGACACGTTTTAGGGGCTTAGTAAAGTAGACCCACTTTCCCATTTCCACTAAAACCTTGTACATAGTTATTCTACTCATTACAATTATTATATTGTTATTCTGATTTACAGCCCAGATTGGGAACCCCTGCGGAGTAGAGAACTAGGAGGCATTCAGCCTCAGTACCTAACATAGGAAGAATAATAGTTTCCTAGTGTTGTGAACACTAAACCCAATAGTACACCTCAGTAAAGATCAGTTTCTTCCCTTCCCCGTCCAGTCTTTCTTTCATTGTCAAACTCCTTGAAGGTATGTCTTCATCTACAGATGGAACCATTCCCCTTAGCACCTTTGATTTTCCTCTCAGTCTCTCCAGTTTATGACCTCACTTGCCAAATTTGACAGCCCTTTCTTGATTCTCATTCAATCCTCTCTCTCTGTGACAAAACACAACTGCCTCCCACTTCTAAAACTTAAAACCTACGGACTCGGTGACAGTGTACATTCCTAGTTCTCTTCCAAGCTCTTTATCATCTCCTTTCACTTCTTTTTCTTTTCAGCCTCCTATGATATACACCCAGGCTCTGCTTCAATCTTTTTCGAAGTTCTCATTCACTCCCTCCTCTATGGTGGTGATACCACTTCATTCATTTCTACCCTGCATTCAGGTCCAAATGTACAACTGCCGAAGGGACAGACTCACCTGGATATTCCACTATCACCTCTAAGGAGCAATATGTAGAAATAGATGGGCGTAAGAGTCAGGACACAGATCCTGTTCCAGTTCTACCACAAACAACCTGTGTGATTCTGGGCATGTCTAGTCTGTCTCAACAGAAAAATGAGTCAAGATTTCAGCTCTAGAAGCCCTTCCAATACTAACATTTTCGAAATCTACGTTTAGTATCTTCAAAATGAATCCCCAGTTAATCCACTTCTCTCAAATCTCCATGGTTCAGACTCCACATCTTCCCTATCTTCCTGTATGCAATATACCATCAAATCCTCTCCTATCCTCCTTCCATGGTGTAAGCTGCTTTGGCAAAGGTTGTTATTCTAGTGAGGCAATATGTATAGGAGAAAGGCCTCCTCAACAATCAGGGAAGACCTGCCCTGACTGGTTTGGCTCAGTGGATAGAGTGTTGTCCTGTGGACTGAAGGGTCCCAGGGTTCGATTCCGGTCAAGGGCATGTACCTTGGTTGCAGGCACATCCCCAGTAGGGGGTGTGCAGGAGGCAGCTGATCGATGTTTCTAACTCTCTATCCCTCTCCCTTCCTCTCTGTGAAAAATCAATAAAATATATTAAAAAAAAAAAAAAAATCAGGAAAGACCAGAGTGTGGGGCCCAGTTGTGCACTGAATGTAACAGCCTGAATAAACCACTTGATTCTCTGTGTCTTGGTTTTCCCTACAAAATCAGGCAGAACCACTAGGGTGGAGCTAGCCTCAGTGCCCGTCCTTACTGTCTAATGAGTTCCAAAAAGCAAATTAACTACAGTTGGAAACGTTTCACTGGGTAGGGTACGTGACTCAGGGTAAAGTTATGACCCGAGTTTTCCACTCTCCCTTTGAAATCCATTCGCTAAAGTGAAAAGGCAACACACTCACCAACAGAAGCATACCGTTTTCATGCTTTGTTCTTGCGGGCAGTTTTTAAAGCTCCCAATTCACAGACCAGGCCAGAGAAAACATCACCACAAGAGAAAGTACTAAGCCCTCAGCCAACTCTGTGTAGAACTGCTGGGTGTGGCTCCTTTGTGGTGATGGCGAGTAAGTAGTTTTATGTGCTCTACTTTGTCTCAAGGTAGGAGATGATGGCAGATACACATAAAATTTTAAGGCTGTTTCAGTGAAAACACTACTTAAACCCAACTAAACAGAATATCAGGGGAAATTTTACATCCTAATTAATTAAAGGATTTTGGAAGAAGCTTTTTCTCAGTTCATCTGTTGTAAAAAAACTTTGCATTTTATTTTAGCACAGAACGCTGAACAAAACCATTTTCTTTGTCAATTAAGAATTTAGTAGTGCTTCATGATTTATGAAGATCAATTATGACTAAACAGTATTGAAGATTCAGAAATGCAGAGACCCAACTGAATCTAAAAGTGATGCCAGGCTGTATGCACTACAGGGCGAGGCAGGGGATCTTTTTAATAGAGAATGAGTTAATAGTCATCTTATTAGACTTTTCCCTAAAAATGAGACCATCACTAAAATCATTCTCATTACCTGCAGGTTTTAATTATGTGTTCCAGTTTAGTAAGGCTTTCTTATTTGGCAGTATTTATTGGCCTGAGATTCCTTATCATTTCAAGGCATAAGAAGAGTGAATCATTTGCTTATTTGCCTACTATACCAATAAAGCCTGTTTCCTGATTTGTAACATTCCTTAGCTGTGAACGTGTTCTAACCATCAAAATGCCAAAAAAAAAAACATTTTTTTAGAAATTTGCAATGAAGAGCATCAACTTCTAATACAAGTATTGAATTACAAATTATGCTTCCTATATAGTAACAAACCAATTCAAATGTAAGCAACCACCTATAGGGAAATTTTATTATAAATTAGTATGAAAATCAGATTTGGATTTTTCTAAAATGTTGCCTAACCACTCAATGAATTAAATCAGAATCTGTGGGTGGGTCCCAAGCATCCAGAGGTTTTAAAAACCCCAGGTTATTCTAATGCACAGCAGTGCTGAGAACTGCAACGCTATGGCAACTAAAAGATGTTTCTTTTAAATAAAAACTTTCCCCCTTGATATATCTTAAAGAATATGCTTCTAAAATGTCAAAGATAACTTGGGGAAATGTTTTAGAATTGAGACTAACTTTAAAATGTAGCTGTGTTATTTGAACAATTTCTCAAAATGAAAAATAAGGCCGTAAAACTTTCACAGGCACGCCTAGTCATTAAAGGTAAATCCTAAACCAGTTCTCAAACAAGTTCATACAACCTAGGATTCTCTAAGGTACTTCCTAGGAACCTTAAAATATGTGACCCCCCCCAAAAAAATAAATAACAATATGTGACCAAACTGTTAATAATGACCACTGGGGAACAGGAGAGGTAGAATAAACTTTGTATTTCTTGCTTCTTACAATTCTCTATTTTATTTTAAATAATTAGCATGACTATATTCTTTATTCTATGATTTAGAAATCATAACCATGAAAAAGTGCTGTAGCAATTTTTTTAAAAGCCTATCCTAAAAACCTATTTAGTGAAAACTAAGAAAATTATGCTAGTACACCTCATCACATTTATCCTCTATTTATGACTTTTCTTAATTGCATGTTTACTCCAATGAGATAAACCCTAGCTAGTAAAACAATGCGCTGTACTAGAGTAACGCTTCATTATGTAGAGAACTTTTCACCCAAGCGTTTCATTTGTAGGTGGTTAAAGCAGAAACAACAGGGATTTCTAGACTACAGTACAAGCTAGTTTCTACGGGGGTAGGAAAAAAGTACTAATTTTAGAATTTCGGCACATTGCAATGTTCCGTACTTGCCGCAGATTAAAACTATGTGGGTTTTGCTTCTCCGAAAGCAAGTCAAAATGGGAAATCGCGTTCTTGGTCCGTTAGTTCCTTCCTCCCTTTCACAAAGCATCCCACCCAACTCCGTCTTCAAACTTGAGGGCTGGGATTTATTTACTAAACGACTCTCCAATGGTAGTTTCTTCCCTGGCCTTTCGATTTCGCAAGTGAAACTTCTGGCCATTTCAACAGCAGGCACGTTAAACCATAAAGCCAGGTGAATGACAGGTGAAGTCGCACCCGTGACTTAGGGTTACTTCTATTTGGTTTTCATTTAATACGTTTCCTTTCTTGTCTTCAGGAAAGCAAAAGAGCAACGTGCGGCACCAAACGTACTAAAAGAACTTCCTAGCAAATCATTTAGGCCACGTTCTTTTATCTCCTTTATGGCCACGAAGTGTGGGTTCAAAATCAACTTTCTGAACACTTCTTGTTGTGCCTCAAGGTCGTCGGGATAAAAATACGGCTTCGCCGTCCTCCGAGGTCTTCTTAGGAGCCGAACAGAAATAAAGCCGCTGCCTTCCCGCTCCCAAGGCCGGAGCCCCGGCCCGAGGCTCCCGGGCCCCGAGCGTGCGGAGCGCCCGGGCCGGAAAGGGGCGGCAGTCCTTGGGCGCCGGGCTCTGCCCAGAGCGGGCTGAAGCCTCCGGACACCGCCCCAGGGGTGCGGGGGGCGGGGGGGGGGGCGCCAGACCCGCAGCAACGGCCCAGAGGAGCACTAGCGGCCTCCCCCGGGCGCAGGGCCCGACCCCCGAAGGCGGCCGCTCCCAGCCTGGGGCCGAGGAAGACGCCGCCCGCGCCCGACCGACCGGGCCCAGCGAGCAGCCCCCCGGCTCCGAATTCAGGGACATGCGGTCCCGGCCCCGGGACAAGGAAGAAGGGCGGCGCGGACGGGCGGTCTCCTTCGAGTTCTAGCAGGAAGGGCAGCGGGGGTGGCCATAAAGTGGGCCCGGGTTTGAGGGGGGAGGGAATTAGGCGCCTCACCTGCTCCTCCCGAGGCAGCCGCTACCGCTCGATGAGGAGACAACATGGAGCCTCCGCCTTTAGCAGAAGCAGCAGGGCTCAGAGAGGGAAGGGCTGGGGCGGGAACAAACTTGGCCTTGGCCTTGGCCTTGGAGGCGGGAAACGGGCGGGGCCTGGGCTCTGGAAGAAACTGGGGGGGAAGGAGGCGAGCGCGGAGCCGCGAGGGAGCGAGCACAGGGCGGGTGGGCGAGGCCCGACGGGAGGCTGCAGGCGCGGCGAGCCCTGGACCAGCTGGAGCGGGAAAGCGCACGCGGCCGAATCCCGCCACCGCCCGACGTGTGTGCGCCTGCGCGGGAGCGCGAAGCGCGCCGCCGTCTACCTGGGACTGCGCACTGGGGCCGGCGGTCCGTTGGGAATTGTAGTCCTACGCTCTCTGGGTCCCCGCCAGGGCTCCGGGTTCTGCTCACTCATCCCGGGCGGGGAGGAAGCAGAAGAAGGGGGATGGGCTTCTCTGGGCTTTTTGACAACTGAACTACAACTCCCAGCAGGCCTTGCGGGGGAGTGAGGGCCGGCCGGGGCGGGAGCCCGCCAGCAAGTCCCGCCTGGAGCCTAGCCTGGAGACCAGGCCCGGGACCCAGCCCTAGGGATAACCGGCATGGAGCCCCCGTCGGCCCTGCGTTTGAGGCGGTTTTAACACTGCTCGGGGCCACAGGTGGGCGGCACTCTGCCCTGAGGACCGAAAGAAGGCCTTCACCCTGGGTGACGTGAGCGACACCGGTTTTTCAACGATTTTGACTTCACAAGGGGAGGAGGCTGTGACTTCATTACCACCATTATTAGCTTCACCCACATGGCCGTCCCCGGCCAAGCCCGATGGTGCGCCATCACCACTCTAACAGCTAATGGAAGCAGTGAAACCCTCCCACCAGCTTTGTCCAGCCTAAGCCATGGCCATCTTTTGTTAACCTCAGGTTTACAGGAACTTTTCTGAAGCTGCTTTGCAAGCACATTCTTAAACTGTATGGTAAATCAATACAAAACAAGATTCTCCGAAAATGCTTTTATTCACACTTCACGTACGATTGAGGAAATGTTCGTTGCCACAACTGAATAAATAGTGTTATTTTGGATTTATTGAGGTAAGGGCAGTTCCCTTGGGGTTAAGTAGCTGGTGAAGCTTATGGGAGGCTTAAAGCATCCATCACACCACCACCTCTTGGCATCACCATGGCCTCATTCACTTAAAAAAATTATTCACTTTTTTTCTTCTGCCTCTGAACTATTATTATAACCTATCTAGCTACTTCCAGGCCCTGCCAAGCCCTTAAGCTGTTAACAAATAGTGATTAGATCAGAGGTGAAGAGGTAAAGATAATTCTACCTAATCTTACCTAAAAAGGTCCTCTTTTGATTTATTTTCCCCAGGCCCTTTTGATTCTCCCCAAACTCTCAAGATTATTTGAATATCTTCCTCCAGATTTTAGGTTTAAGAGTCTAGGTTACATCTGGACCAGCTAGGGCCAGAAGGAACTAGACACGCACATCAGGGCAAGTGTTTACTGGGGTTTCATCCAGTGCAGAAGGCAGGACCTGCAGGATGAGAGGCAAATCCAGGGCATTATCTGACAGGCTCAGAGAGAGAGCTGGGTTAAAAGCCAATGATGTCACAATTGCATTACACAGTGTAAGAATTTAAAACTGCATTTTCTACTTCCTTTCCCCATCTGTCTCCATGAGACTTCTTACCGTAAGACTTCTTACTATAAGACTTCTTACCTGATGATGCACCATCTAACTAGTTTTCCTTTTCTTTTTGTTTATCTTTTCCCATTAGTATGTATGTTCTAAACAGACAATTTTTTGTCTCTTTTGTTCACTGCTATATTCCCATGCCAGGTAGATAATAAAAACTCAAAGATAGATAGATTTAATTTCAGAGAGGAAGGGAGATGAGAATCATTGATTGGCTGCCTCCTGCACATCCAACACTGGGGATCAAGCCCACAACCTGGGCACGTGCCACAACTGAAAATCAAACCATGACCTCCTAGTTCATAGATTCAACCACTGAATTATACCAGCTGGGCAAAACTCAAATATTTATTGAATGGATGAATAAAGAAGGTATATGTTACACCTAACACCCATTCACTCACTTTCTTGTTACTTTAATATAAAGTATCTACTTTTGCATTTGAACAAAATACCCTATTCTTTTATAAGGGCTACCAACAGAGATACACTGAAATCCATCCTTCAGGAAGTTACCAGCAAATACTGATGTAACATCTGTCTCAATATAACATTATCAAGGTCAGCGTTAGCAACATCAGCCTTCCCCATACCTTGTAGAAGCTTTGGACATTTGGAACAACACAGTACAAATTATAGGTACTGTTTAATGAGAAACATGTTTTGTTATTGTTGCTGTTTCCTTCTCAACTATTCAGGGTCATCAAAACAGTGGACATTCAAAATGCCAAATATTGGTGTTACTGATTACAGCCTGCCTTCCGCCATCTCATTCTGAATTGAGTCATGTGGTATAACCAGAGGCTGAGCTTCTCTTGTGGTTTCCCATAAGTAGGTGACAGGTAGACATGTTTGAATGGTTAAGGCCATTGGCTTTGACCTGGCTTTGAATTCTGACTCTGAGGCTCACTAGCTGTGCAAACTTGAGTTACTTAACTTCTTTGAACTCATTTCATCATTGTCAAATGATTTGCCTACTCAGCTCACAGTATTGTAAGTTAAATGAGATGTGTTTGGCAATTGTGACTGATGCCTAGTTAGCGCTCAAAAATTGGTAATCACCATTCTGGAGAAGCAAAACAAAGCCATAAATATTCAGGCTACTCAAGTATTTTTAGGAAGCACAAAAATTGCAAAATTGTTTTCTGCGGTGATATCCACCGTGACTCAGGTTCCAAGGCGCTTGTTAGGTGCCCGGCACAGCACTAGGCAGTGATGCTGCAGGGCACATAAGAAACAGTCCTGTCTTCCTGAGACTCACACTCTTATGGGGTAAACGGCCAAGTAAATAGTCTCTCGCTGTGACTGCGCCAGGACACCGTTCAGCCTTCTGTCCTTCCACCTACTTGCAAAATCCATGTTTAAGCAACAGTGTGGGCACTCGGAGGGACAGACGGGACTACTTGCGTCCTTTGGTGTCATTTAAGTACGTGTTCCTTACTTCGTTGGTGTATAAAATGAGGTAACGACTTGGTGTCCTAGTTTATAAAAAGAAAATCGTCAACCCCAATTCACAGGGTATCATAAAGCTGAATATCTGCCCTTCACATGGTAACACGGTAAAAGCTCAAGACCTGCCAGCTGCTTCCTTGTTGTTATTTCAACCAACAGCACAGCTGCCTAGCACTTCAGAAAGACAGAAGGAAAGAGGACTGGAATGTACTCTTTTTTTTAAAATATATTTTATTGATTTTTTACAGAGAGGAAGAGAGAGGGATAGAGAGTTAGAGACATCGATGAGAGAGAAACATTGATCAGCTGCCTCCTGCACGCCCACTACTGGGGATGTGCCCACAACCAAGGTACATGCCCTTGACCGGAATTGAACCTGGGACCCTTGAGTCCGCAGGCCCATGCTCTATCCACTGAGCCAAACCGGTTTCGGCTGGAATGTACTCTTAAGGAAAGGAAGCAAGATACCTAACGGTGTACAGCACGCTCTCGTTTGTATGAAAAAGGGTGGATGAAGATACAGGTTTGCTTTATTCACCTTTGCACTTGCCACGGAAAGCTCCTAACAGTTACCTACATGTATGTAGAGGGAGAGACTGGTGGGTGGGGAGGGGTTAGTATAGAAGAAACTTGATAGTGTATTGTATATACTTCTGAAAAATATGTGTTGGCATGTATGTGTATATGAACATATATATGACATGTGAATATGTTTTTTAAATGTTTAATTAAAACACATACTTTTTTCTAAAAGACAAGAAACAAAATGGGGCAATGAGATGGCCTAGAAGCCGAGGTGGTAAGTGAGCTGGGAAATAAATACCAGTCCTGTAAGGATAGGGCCAAGGGAGAAGAGGCCCAGCTCAGTGCCTCAGCATAAAAAATGACTCAGCAGAAGTTCTGAGGAATGACTCCACCTCAGGGAACACTTTAACCCTTTGCACTCGCTTTTTTCTCGATTCCTTTATTCTAATGCTAACCGTGTCGAGTCACACTCGACATCCGAGTGCAAAAGGTTAAAAATCCCATGGGGGCTCTAACTGGTTTGGCTCAGTGGCTAGAGCATCGGCCTGTGGACTGAAAGGTCCCAGGTTCGATTCCGGTCAAGGCATGTACCTTGGTTGTGGGCACATCCCCAGTAGGAGGTGTGCAGGAGGCAGCTGATTGATGTTTCTAACTCTCTATCCCTCTCCTTTCCTCTCTGTAAAATGTCAATAAAATATATCTTCTTACCTAATAAAAGAGAAACATGCAAATTAACCATCACTCGGCTACGCCCACAGCCAATCAGAGTGAGTATGCAAATTAACCCAACAAAGATGGAGGTTACTTTGCATATGCAGGCCCTGAGCGGAGTGAAGCCTGCTATGAGGGGAAGGGGGCGGAGGAGGGAGCTACAGGAGCGGTGCTCCAAACAGAAGCAAGTAGATGCAGGCTGCTGGGCAGCCGGGGAGCGGGGACTTGCGGGCTCCCGGGCGGCTGGGAGTGAAGCCAGGGGAAGGAAGGCCTATTCTTGCACGAATATTGTGCAACGGGCCTCTAGTATTAAAATAAAAATAAAAATCCCATGGGGGCCCTTCCCTGCCTGAAAACTTCCACAGAATCCCCGTTAGTCTTCAGACAAAGCCTCAATGCTTTAGTTCTGTATTACAGCTTCTCCACACTCTGACCCCAGTGTATCTTCCCCATTTTATCTCCCTCTTATCCCAGCACAAGCCCTTGGCTCTAGCCAACTTGGGTGAACCACACTCAAAACACCTTATACGCAGACACACGACTGAGCCTCCAGCCACTTCAGGTGGCCCAGGCAGCCTGTGAAGGGGAGAGGTTAGAGGGGATCAAATCTCAGTTTCTTCTGCCAGACAAGCCAGCACTGAAGTGCATCATGGGCTGGGCTGGGAGGAGGGTTCTGTGATTGGTCTGCCCAGAAGGAGGTCTTACTGTGTGTTTTCTTCACACCATTCTTCCCCTGCCTTCAATGACCTCTTTACCACTCCAAACCCGTCTGACTTTGGGCTTCTTCATAAAACCTCCCCAAACCACTATAACTCCATAGTGATTCCCTACCCTCTTAAATTCATACAATTCATTTGCCATCTAATTATAGCATGATAGTTTTGTGTTGTTTGGGATTGTTTGGGATTGCTATTTAATTTGTATTTTTTAACTTTATGTGAGTATGTCCTAAGCCCCAACTAGCTTGTAAGCTCATTGAAGACAGGATAAACTTTTTTTTTTTTTGACCCCTCCAGATTTCCCAGGACAGTGCCACACACACAGCAGGTGATCAGTAAACATTTGTGGGACAAATCATGTATACAAGTAACATCCCAAGTCAGTCTTGCTTACTGGGAAGTTTGCTGGTAAAGTAAGAGAGGTCAGGAAGGAAAGGCAGCTTCAAGAATTGGACCTGGCACAAAGGACTCATATATATGTATATATGTGTATGTATATATATATATATATATAGATATATAGAGAGAGAGAGAGAGAGAGAGAGAGAGAGAGGCTCTTTTATTAAAAAATCTGAAGGGTCTGAAGAGACCACCAAGACCACTTCAGTGTCTTGATTTTTAGCTTCTTTTCTCTGCTTCTAGATATCATGGAAATGGGTTTCCTTTCCTGCCAGGGACTCCAGATTCTAGCAATTGCTGTCATGGTTAGGGACCAGGATCATTCATTTTCTTATCGAGCAGCTACTGTCGTCAATTTTTTTATATATATATTTTATTGCTTTTTTACAGAGAGGAAGGGAGAAGGATAGAGAGTTAGAAACATCGATGAGAGAGAAACATCGATCAGCTGCCTCCTGCACACTCCCTACTGGGGATGTGCCCGCAACCAAGGTACATGCCCTTGACCAGAATCGAACCCTGGGACCCTCCAGTCCGCAGGCCGACGCTCCATCCACTGAGCCAAACCAGCCAGGGCTACTGTCGTAAATTTTTAAACTTTATCCGTTTATCAGGATGGGCTTGGTCACCGGTTGGCTGGTATTTCCTCTTGCCATCTAAAGGACAGAGTGCTGCATTATCAACTGATGCCGTAGGTGCCAGAGTAAGATGTTTGCCACAAAGTTATTTTGGGAAATATGCTTCTGTGCCTTTTTTCAGAGTGATGCAACAGCCAGGAGTTTAGTTTTTCGCCTGTTGGGGTTTACCTGACCTTAAAAACTGTCAAGGGCAGGTGTAGTCCACTGTTCCAGAATATTTCCACTGGTCAGATTGCTCTTTCTTTCAGTGGCCACCTGGCCGAGTACCTTGACCTTCGTGAGGCAGCATCTTTACAGGATCTGCTGATCCTGCAATTGCCCTTCGGGTCATCAATTGCTGCTTTAGCAATAGCAAAGCCTACTGCCTTGATTTTTATTATTTCCAGTCTATGTTCCCCTTTGTAAAGGAATTATGCACATTTCAAATATTTTGACCAAATGTAGGGAGAAGGCTTTGAATTTTGCAGACCAACTGAAGTGAAGCAAAAAAAAAAAAAAAAAAAAAATCTAATATGAGCTAGGTATTTGGTTTCAACATACATTTTCTGCTAATGACCCCTATGAATAAAATTCAATCGTGTATTTTGTACCATATTCTCAATTTTTAGTACCTCATTTTACCATCCCCTCTAACCACAGCCAGGATGCTAATCTCCTGGCTCTTCTTTCCCCAGTAGCTCAGGTTTTTATCCATCAAAATTTGCCTTCTTTACCTGATAGACTATTCGCAGGAGAGGACGATCTTAAGACCCAAGGCGATCTCGACCCCTTTTTGGGAACAGTAATGAGCTAAGAATTTGAAGCAGGTTCTGCAGCTGCATCGCCATGTGATTGGAATGAGTAATCGTTTTCCATTCTGTACAGCGTCTTTCTCCACCTACCGAATGGGAGACCGTGCCGTCTCTGCCTCCTGGGGAGACTATATTATGACACATCCAGAAAAATTGAGAAAGCACCTCGCAGAGTGGGCCTACCCCACACTGTGGTTTGCACGTTTCATTGGTGTCACAGGTGGAAACGCGTCGGACAAAAGGCGAGGGCTGTGGAATTGATGGGGAAGAGATTCCACCTGATGAAAGAGGAAAGAAACGTCTATCGTTAAAACACAATCTGCCGACCCTAAAACATCCACACGAACACTCATTCGCAGGCCCCCCTCCGCGGCAGTCTCGGTGGTGGGCGGGGCTTAGCACTCGGCCACGCCCCTTTGCGGTTGCTTTCCTTCCCCGCCCCCCCCAGGGGCGTGGCGTGAAGAACGCGAAGGGACAATCCTTGCGCCTGCGTCCTGCGTCGCTGGGCACCTCGACGCGGCCGCCGCCCGCCCGAGGGCCCTTTGTGCGCCTGCGCGCTCGCGCTCCCGCCCTCTCGCTGTGCCCGGCTGAGTCGGTCAGTCTGTCGGAGTCTGTCCTCGGAGCAGCAGGAGCGAGAGGATTTCGCAGAGCCCACCCCCGTCCTATTATTTTCTTCCCCCTCCCTCTCTCCCGCCCCACGTCTCGCTTCACCCCTCTCTCGCCCTTGCGCAGCCATGGCGGACCTGTCGGCGGCCACTCAGTCCCCGTCAGTCTCCTCGACGTCCTCCGGGGCCGAGCCCTCTGCGCCCGGCGGGGCCGGGAGCCCGGGAGCCTGCCCCGCCCTGGGGACGAAGAGCTGCGGCTCCTCCTGTGCGGGTGAGGCGCCGGGGGGCCCGTCCGCGGGAGCGGGGGTAGGGGGGCCTCGGGGAAGGCAGAGCGCCCTGCCTCCCGGCGGCGGCAGCCCCGGGACCGGCGTGTGGCCACGGGCTCCGGGGGAGGGAGCGCAGGTCGCGGGCGTGAGGAAATAACGGGGTGTGAGGGCAACAGGCTGCGGGCGGGGAGCTGCTCTGAGGGGGCGTGGGCCGAGGCCGGGGCGGGGACCCCGGGGACCCCAGCTCGGGAGCAGCCCACCGCACCGGGGCGGCTCAGAGGAGGATGGAGGAGATGGAGAGGCCGGGGCAGGCGGGTCGTCGGCGGGACGATGAGTGGCGGTTGTCGGGTGGCGGCGGAAGGGTTGCACTGCAGGTTTGCAGCAGGTGTTGACACAATCAGACGTTCCTGGTGGTCATCCAAAAAACATTGTTTTTTTTGGTTACCCGTGGGGGAGGACGAGGAAGTTTGGTGGACACAGTGGAGCCGATTTCTATACCGTTTCCATCTGCCTTTGATTTTCTGTCGTTAGACCCCCTAAACGCCCGGGTTCTCGGCGGCTCCGGGGCACAGGGAGGCGTGAGGAGAGCGGGGCGGGAGCTGCCGCCGGTCCAAGATGGATCCGAGGCTGCCTCTGCGGCGCAGCCTGCTCTTCCCGGGCGCGGGTGGGGGCGGGGCCGCGCCGGCAGCCGCTTCTGTTCTAGAAGGTAATACATGGAGTCGGGCCCAGCCATCCACGTATTTTGATGTCATGCTTTCTGTGGGCTGCTGTTGATGGCAGCATAACAAAAGGGGGTGTTTACCGCAGAAAAGGGGGAGGGGGAGACAGTCAGACAAAGCTGGTGGAACCCCCTTCTTCCCTCCGTGAAAGACGAGGAGGGATGCTGCGGGCCGCGTTTAGTTTCCATTGTATACGCATCTGCCCGTTGGTGGGAGCTGGCTGGCAGGCTCCCCTAGGGCCGAGATCTGCAGTGCAGATGTCTTCTGGAGGAGGAAAAACGCACCCGAGCAGGTGGTAAAGGAACTCAGTCTTCGAAGGAGGAGGAAAAAATATATATATATATATATATACACACACACATATACACACACACACACAGATAATGTTGCTATTTAGTTACTTAAAGGATTTTTGAGAGATTTAAAAATGCTTTCTTGTCTCCTTTGTCAGAATCTTGGGTTGATGGTTATAAAGAACTCAACATTTCTGATCTCGGCTTTAGGTATATTCTCTACGTGTTTCTTGAACCGTGGATTTCCCACGTGAGCGCTTTGGTACCCTGTTGGGTTTTCCAGTGTGGTTCTGACCATTTCAGTAGAAACTGTAGCAGCGGAAGCTCCTGCAAGGTCAAGATCAGCCGTCCAGCTGAAGGAATGAGGCAGCAGATTTAGAACCCTTGTTCCCTTTACACCGTCAAGCATTTCGCTCCCAATTTTTGTGTTCTGGGCAAAGGTCCAGGTGAACAGCAGCTTCCCTATGACTTAGCAACCTGATTAGCCAAAGCTGATCCCTTGTCATTGCTTACTGTCTCCATCGCTGGTCCTTTGGTACATACCTTTTGATTTTTTCTTGATTTAAAATGTTCTGTTCACCTGAAAAATAAACTCGATCGATGCCCTATCTTAAATTCCTATCCATTGGAAATGTGTGTTGATAGTGTCTGAAAATCATTAATACAGTTTTGGTGGCCCCACTGTAAGATACTGTCATGCAGAGTTACCATTTCATTGCAGAAGCTTTTCCCTGTTGCAGAATGTGTTCTCCATCTCGCAGAGGAAATGTCTCAGGCTTCTGCACCGTGAAAATAAGATGGACTTCGTTATTCCAAAATGTAACTCATTTAAAACGAATACTAAGAAAAATCTTCCTGGATTGTTTAAAGATCTGCGTGTGTTGATGATGTCAACCTTCGCGTTATTTCACCAAGCTCCTCTTGGTTTGAGAGACTTTCAAAAAATAAAAGGAGAGTAAATGGTCACTTGGTGTCCTTTAGGAAACCATTTTGCCTTGTCTGACCTGTTGAGTAATGATTTTAGAAATAATAGTTTCTACCTAAAGGTAGAGAATGCGAGGTGGCACTCTCTGGTCCAGTGCCTCAGATACAGTGCAGCTGGCAATGGAGTATGCTTGCAGGAGGCGGTCAGGGGCCAGAATTGGCTGCCCAGATTTCTGCCTTTGGAGGAAATTGAAGATTTCAAGGCAGAAATTTGAAGTGGAGGTAAAAGAGATTTACATATTTAGTGTTCTTTTCAGGGTGAGAGTTGTATCATTGCTGTGAAAATCATGATGCCAAAATAAAGCTGCATTTCTTGTATCTGTTCTTGGAAATTAGCTCAAAGCAAAAACAGCTTGGACAACTTTTAAGTGTATGCTTTAAATCTTCCTTCACTCATGAAACTTAGTTATTCTATGTACTCTTGATGGCATCATTTTCACACTTTGTTCTAACAAGTCAATCAAATGTAAGTATATAATTTGTATTTTCAGTCTGAACCCTTAACTAAAAAGGAATCTGACTGACTACCTGTTCAACACTGACGTTATCTGTATTGTACTCATGCCAGTTCATCAGTGGCTCTGTCATATGGTCATCAACACAGACTTGAGTCCCAGAGGCATCTGGGTTTAGTCTGACTCATTAACTGTATGGCCCAGTGGAAACCCTGAGCCTCAGCAATGTGGCCTAGACAAATTTGCCTTCACCCTTAAATCCTTTTATTGAATTACAATACATAATATTTTGTACATTTGTTTGCATATTATAAACTTTTGCGCCGAGGTGCAAAATAGCAATTGAATTACCAGTGAGAAATCATAATCTTCCTCATAATAAAGGAAGATCTCAATACCTTTTTCTTCTTTCTAAAAGTGAGTTCTTTCAGCTTTTGACCCCTCACATTAGTGTCTTAAAGCTGCTACCCCTTTCACTCAGCTGGTCTGTTACAAGAAGTGGTGGTTGGTCCTAGCTGGTTTGGCTCAGTGGATAGAGCGTCAGCCTGCGGACTGAAGGGTCCCGGGTTCGATTCCAGTCAGGGGTACATTCTTGGGTTGTGGGCTCCATCCCCAGTAGGGGGGAAGTGCAGGAGGCAGCCGATCAGTGATTCTCCCTTCCTATCTCTGAAATCAATAAAAATACATTTTTTTTAAGTGGTGGTTGGGGGCAGGGAAAGGCAAGATGTTTCATAGATGGCTTGGCATGACATCTGTATGCTTAAATATTAGCTACAGCATTCTGACCAGAACAAGTGTAGTTATGATACATTATGAAATGCCTATCAGTGGAAGCAAGAGTACAGGAGACAGCAAGAATGGTCATGTCAATATAGTTTACAAAATGCCTGTTTATTAGGAAGGTTTTTATTCCTCAGTAATAAAAGGTTTCTTATAATGCTGTTTTCTTTTAGGGTCAAATTCACAAGTAATTTAACCACTCTGATCAAACAAACCAGTTGGTATATATATTTAACAGGCATACCTTAACCTGAAATTGAAATCCAGAGCATCAGTGTTTTTTATTATTTTAGAGATGGTCTGAAAACAAAATAAAACTAATATAATTGCTTTTATTGTATTCTGTGGTGAGAAAATGATATATTCTTCCTGATATAGGAGTCGCCTGTTTAATCCTATGTGTTTTCGGAACTTGTTAAAAAAAAAAGAACTTGTAAATTAAGTTTTATGTTGAAGGAACTGGTGACATGTCATTGAAGGGAAAGGGGAAGTTAAGATTTCCAGTTTTGTTTGAGCCAAGAGGTTGTTCTGTAGTAAGGCATTTATTTTTAGACTAACCATAATCCTAGAATTGATTAACTATGCATATTTTTATAAAGGGATAGAGAGTAGAAGTACTATTTTATTGTATTTTTTTAATTAGTTAATTTTTTAATATATCCTTATTGATTTCAGAGAGGAAGGGAGAGGGAGTCAGAAACATAAATGATAACAGAGAATCACTGATCAGCTGCCTCCTATCCGCCCCCTACTGGGGATAGAGCCCACAACCCAGGCATGTGCCTTTGACCGGAATCGGACCCGGGGACCCTTCAGTCTGCAGGCCAACGCTTTATCTACTGAACCACACCAGCTAGGGCTAACTATGCATATTTATTGTGTGTACTTAGCTTATAGTTTGTGTTCAAACTTAGCTTATACTTTATTGCCTAAACCGTACAGACTTGTGGCAAATATGTAAATTCCATAGTAAAACTTTCTAAAGCCCTTTTAGGAAAGGTGTGTTAAATAAGTTTATCCATAATTAGTATTGCTTGAGATTGCATCATTGAAGTCTCTTACTACATGTCTACATTTCTTTGACTTATGTAAGACATGTCTCTGTGATATTGCAATTTCAGAGAGAATTCCTTTAAATACTGTACTATAAGATTGGTATTTTACATTATTTGGGGTGGGGAGTTGTCAGCAGGTAGCCCACTCTTGTGGTCTTTTAAAATGTCAAATAAATATTCTTAATCTGTTTTCTCCCTATAAAAATTAACTCATTCCTTTTTTCTCCCTTAAGGACATCATCATAACCTAAACAAGAGGGGACATGCGAGCTTTTTGACATGTTTCTCATTTGCAGCTTGCCCTTGAGGGTATATTGAAGGGTAAACTAATACAAAGCTCTTTTTGTCCTGTTACTTGAAAGCATTTCAACAGTGAGCATTGTCTTCATTTTACATAGGAAGTAGAAATATTTAATTTTTATTTGTTATATCTTATATTTGTGTATTGCTTTATGGTTTACTAGTAAATTGTGCCCATATATTAACTTAATTCAACAAATATTCAAGCAAACATTAAAGCTCTTTGTTAGGTGCCTTGGGAGATAGGAAGGTAAATAAAACCCAGATAACCCTTCTAAAGGCTATATTCAATAGAAAGACTTGTGTAATGTTTATCTGTGAGTTAGTTAGGTAGTGATATAAACCTCATTTTACAGATGAGAAATCAGACTCAGATTAAATGATATACACAAAGGTTGTGGCTGTGAAGTTGAGGGTAGGATAAAACTAAGGGATTGAGGGTCTAATTCAGTTCTCTTGCAAATATACACAATACCTCTCTTTAAAATTTGAAATGTGATAAAAAGTGGTTCTCTCACCCTCTTGAATTAAGTTATCAGGTGTTTTTTTGTGTGTTGTGTGTGTGTGTGTGTGTGTGTGTGTGTTTGTTTTTTACTTTTTTTTCCCATTTTTTTAATTAAGGTATTACATGTGTACATATCTTCCCATTGCCCCCCCCCCCCCCGCCCCCACTAAGTTATCAGTTTTAACTTTGAGTTAATTTCTGGTCCCATGGTTTCTAAGCCAGGTGCCTTTTTGCTCTGCTGTTCTACAGAAACTTTCCTCAGGTTTTCAGTTACTTTCCACATTGTTAAATCCAGCGGTCACTTCTCAGTCCTCATCTTAAATGCTCTTTCAACAGCTTTTGGTAAAATTCATCACTCCCTCCTCTTTGAAATACCCTTTTCAATGTGTCCTCCATGTCTCTAACTAGCTGCTCCTCCTAGTCTCCTTTGCTAGCTGTTTTGTGGTGTGTTTGGTTTTTTTGTTGTTGTTATTTTGAGACATAAATTCACATAACATAAACACCATTTAAAAGTGGTTTTTAGTATATATACAAGGTTGTGCAACCATCATCACTGTCTTATTTGAAAATTTTTATCGCTCCAAAAGAAGTCCCATACCTCTTAGCAGTCACTCTCCATTGGTCTCTTCCCCGTCCCTTGGCAAACACTAATCTTTGAGTCTAGATTTTCTTCTTATTGGGATTTTATAATGCTAATTCTTTATCTTCACAACATGTAAAATTTAGTCTTCTAGGACTCACTTCTTATAACTTCTTTTCTACCTGCTTTCATTTGTCTCATTTATGACCTCCATCTTGTGGTTTGAAGTACCATTGATGACTTCCAGGTCTTACCTTCAGCCTCCACGTCTCATAGGCTTCTCAAGCTTACTGTGTCTAAACTGAGCTCCTGATCTTTCCTTTTTAGTCTGTTTCTCTCGCAGCCTTTTCCATCTCAATAAATGGTGATTTTATCTACCTTTTTTGCCCTAATCAAAAAGCTTCTGGTTAAGGACAACAGGGGTGTAGGGGCATGCGTGGGGAGGGGTGTGGGATGGGAATGGGGGGATGAGGACAAATATGTGATACCTTAATCAATAAAGAAATTTAAACAAACAAACAAACAAAAAGCTTGGAGTCATTCTGGACTTTCTTTCCTTCATACAACTGTCAGCAAATCCTACAGATTCTACCTTCAAAATATGTCCAGTGTCTGGCCAGTTTTCTCAGCTTCCATTGCTACCAACCTGCGCTGTTACTGGATTATCGCAATGGCTCCTAACGTCTCCACACTTTCTCCCTTGCCTCTCTTCAGTCTAGTCTCAGCACAGCAGCTGGTGTAAATCTGTGAAAATTTTAAGTCAGATCATGTCACTCAGGGCACATGCTCCATTGGCTTCCCATCATAGAGTGAATGCCAAAATCCTTAGAGGGCGTATGTAGCCCTGTATTATCTGGCCCCAACCTCTCCTCCTCGATCATCCAGCTTCAGTCACACTGATCTTGCTGTTCTTCACACCAAAAATACCCCTCTACTTCAGAGTCCTATTTGCTGTTCTCTCTGCCTAGGTGCTCTTCTCCCATATAATCCTCCCAGCTCTTCACTCTCCCTCGCCTTCTTTACGACTTTGCCTGGCCAAATTATTTAAAGGGCACAAGAGGGGGAAAAACAAACCACCCTATAGGCCTTCCCTGTTTTATTTTTGTTATTACTTGTTATAATCTATCTTACTATATTTGACTTACTTTGTCTTCCGCACCAGAATATAAATTCCATCAGAGTGAAGATTTTTGCTGTTGTTTTCACTGTTCTATACCTAATGCCTGAACAGAACCTGGCACAAAGCAGGCCTCTGGATATTT
The DNA here is from genome assembly GCF_027574615.1 of Eptesicus fuscus. Taxonomy (NCBI): domain Eukaryota; kingdom Metazoa; phylum Chordata; class Mammalia; order Chiroptera; family Vespertilionidae; genus Eptesicus; species Eptesicus fuscus. The sequence continues at coordinate 80,751,639 of NC_072485.1, read as the reverse complement.
TTGAATGAGAGCAGAAGTTTTAACCATTTAAAAAAAATTTTAATTGATTTCAGAGAGGAAGGGAGAGGGAGAGAGATAGAAACTTCAATGATGAGAGAGAATCATCGATTGGCTGCCTCCTGCACTCCCCCTACGATCAAGCCTGCAGCCCAGGCATGTGCTTTTACCAGGAATTGAACCACAACCTCCTGTTTCATAGGTCAATCCTCAACCACTGAGCCACACTGGTGGGGCCTGCACTTTGCTTTTTTTTTTTTTTTTTTTTTTTTTTTTGATTTTTTACAGAGAGGAAGGGAGAGGGATAGAGAGTTAGAAACGTCGATGAGAGAGAAACATCGACCAGCTGCCTCCTGCACATCCCCCACTGGGGATGTGCCCGCAACCAATGTACATGCCCTTGACCGGATTCGAACCTGGGACCCTTCAGTCCACAGACCGACGCTCTATCCACTGAGCCAAACCGGTTTTGGCTGCACTTTGCTTTTTAATTTAATGTATTGAGATATATATCAGCATCTATACCTGAACCTCATTCTTTTTTACAACAGCAAGTATTACATAGTTTTCTATTGATGGTCATTTAGATTATTTCTAGTACTTATAACCAGTGCTCTTATGAATATCCTCATACACATGTCTTTGTACATATATGTACATATATCTGTAGGTTAAATTTCTGGTCGTTAAAGAACATGTGGGGGGTGGGAGGTACCTTTAAATTTTTGATTCATGTTGCCAAATTTAGAGGAGTATAATTTTAAAAGATAAAGATTTCTCATGTAGTCCTATTTTCCCTGTGAATTCTGTTTTGTTTTTTAAGTATTCAGGGTCAACTTTGCATATTTGCCAGCTATGTATGTTTAAATGCTCATATTTTCATGACTGACTTCACAAAATGCAGTTTAAAATGGTTAAAAGCAAATATCAGTTAATAATCAGATACCTGTTTTTCCTTTCCCACAAAGAGTTGCAGGGGAGCATCATCTTTCTTGAGGTTGTACTTGTTTAACGACGCTAGGAGTCCCTCTTTTCTTCCTAAGGAGGTGAGACTATTTGATTCTCCCCCCTCCTCCCCAAAACATGGATTAACTTTTAGAAATGCATCTCAAAATGAAATAAGATTTTGCTGCCAGGTGAGTGAAAACAGTAATTGGAAATAAAGACGTGGGTTTTCTCTCTTGCTCAAACCCAATGAAGTTACGATGCTTGGCCAAAGTAAAAGTTAAATTCCTGTGTGAGGGGGTCAAATTCTCACGCTGTATATTTTCTTTCAGATTCCTTTGTTTCTTCCTCTTCCTCTCAGCCTGTATCTCTATTTTCGACCTCACAAGGCAAGTCTGTTATTTTTTTATGTACATTAATAAAAAAGAAAAATGTTGAGAAAGAGGCTGTAACTGGGGATATATGGCACAATCTCTTAAAATAAACACTAATTACAAGCCAGTTCTTTATACTATTTAGCAGTCTCCAACGGATTTTCTGTAAAGGTTAATAAAGTAGAATGAGGCTAGGTGGACCCTTGAACATAGCCTAAGCTTGAGTTCTGGTGTGGAGTATTTCTTAAAATTTAAAAACTCGCCATAGAATTTGGAACAGATAGAATTGTGGCTCAGAAAACAAGCCACCCCCAAGACTGCATTTAACTTACCGATTGGCAGTTATGTAACTGCTTTGGAGAGGTATTGGATTTAGGGGGGAAAAAAAAAACAAAAACAGTATAAAAGTGTGCTTCCACTGAACTAGTATACTGTCTCAGCTAGAGTTTTTTAGTGTGAACTTCTCTGAGATTTGTCCAAAGAGCTAGGCGAGTTCCAAATTGCCTAGAAACATTGAACAAGTCAGTTGACGTTTTGGCAAGCGAGGCTTGTTTTCCTACAGATTAAGCTGTGGCTTCTTCTTCTTTTTTTTTTTTTTTTTAGATCTGCCAACCAATTAGGAAGGGCACCTGAGTGAGATAGCTGTAGGTTTGTGGAGGTAGTAGCACTGCTAGGAAAGCTGGAAGAGAGTGTTGTGTGCTTTGCTGATTTGCACTAATAATAAAGTGCTGTTTTGTTTGTGCTGTTGTACTTGACATCAAATATAGGTCAGTGGAAAACCCTTATTTTAAAAAAGGTAATTAAACTCACTAGATAGGTCTAAGAAAACCTTTGCAGTTTATTGTCCCCGCTGAATTCTCTAGATGCAAACTCTGGATGCTGGCGTGTTAGGAAGACTGACCTTAAAAGAATAAAAACATAATGAGGTAATATGAACCCCACAAATTTTTTTTTCAGAGTTTAATCTGCTTTGTAAGAAACATGATAAATAATTAGTTGCTTTTAAGTGATAATTTGTTGCTTTTAAAGGCTGCTAACATTAGAGCCCAAACCCTTTATAATTTGCCTCACTGTTTTGGTATCTTGTGGGTCAAATTACATTAAAAAATAGATATTTTCTGAGTGTTAGAAAGTAACTGAAACCTACCAAGTGTTTCTTGACATCTGGAACCCGACCAGAATGGTATATTTTTAAGGGTTTTTTCCCCCCTCGTTAGAAATTAAATAATTTAGGTAAATAGATACTATATTTATTCCACTGCAGAAAATAAATCAGTAAAAACACAATGTAAATAGAACAAATAATTGTATTTCTCTACTGTAAATATTTCAGATCTTTTAAAAGACATTCTTTGTAGTTATAACTTTCAGTCACTTTTTTAATGTAGAAGCCATAGTTGATATCCTAAGTAGTGTAACAGTGCAACCCAAGCACAGCATACCTAACGTATGGGATGGTGAGAAGATAACTGTCATAGAGTTAAACCTTATTTTAATCCCTGTTAGAAAAAATTACACATCCAAGGAGTTACTTTGAAATCAATAAGCATGTCCTTGGATGAGGGTGTAGGGGGAAAAAGAGTTATTTTGACCAGTGCAGAGTCAGGAGAGTGCTGTTGCTAAAAGGGTATTGTACAAAGTCAGTTAAAAATGTCAGACCCCTGAAGGTGTTCCAGTCCAGCCTCTATTATGGCACTTTCCTTTGCAAAACACAGACACACGCGCGCACACATGTGCTCCTTGCTCGCATAATGGAAAAGTAACCCAGTTAGTACTCTACCTCATTGGCAGGCCTAAAGATCAGCCTGTTCAGTTGTTTGAGGTAACGCCTTGGCAAGTGACTAGGTGTGCTGGAGGACAGCCAGGACTGGTGCTTCTAGTGTACCTTAATAAAAATAAGGGAAGCCTTATTTTGGTTAGAGTTCGTCCTGATAAGCCAAGGTTGAGGGTTCAATTCCTGGTCAGGGCACATACAAGAATCAACCAATGAATACATAAATAAGTGGAACAACAAAATTGATTTTTCTTACTCTCAAATCAATAAATAAAGATAAAATTTAAAAATAAGGGAAGAGGGACCCTTCTCCCCCTCCCCACGTGGGAATCAGTTCTGTGGGAGTCTGTACTCATTTTCAATAAATCTCCACCTTTGCTATACAAAAATAAAAATAAAATAAGGGAAGAGTGGGCTAGAAGAGGTCAACAAGAAAAGGGGGAACATATGTAGTACTTTTAACAATAACGAATTTAAAAAATAATAAGGGAAGAGGAAGTTGATCGTGTACTTGATGAAAATTCCTGGAAGAACAGCTGAGACCCGTCCACCCAATGAAGCCTCTCAGTAGCTGCTGCCACCAACAGGCACGCCGAGTCCATCACTGGCACTGACCCAGCTAGCATGCCTCTGGCTTCCCTGTCCGGAGCCTGATGCCTTGGAGAACTGTGCCTCACTTTTATGCATATCTGAACCATAGTAAGCAATATGTAGCAATAATTAAATGAGACACTTTCATATTTAAGAATGACATTTTTAATCCTGAAATAAATACTTATCATTATTGGGCTTCAATGAGATGCATGTACCAAAAACTTATTAATTTGGACCGTGTAAAAAAAGGCAGTTTAATATTTCAAAAAGAAATTATGTAATATTTATTAAGTTGTACTACTTTGAGGTATACCGCTACTTAAGCTAGCAGCTTACAGTCTTTGAAAGCTAATGAATAGATTTGTGATGAGAATGTAAGTGGAATAATCCTCCTGAGTAGGTCTTTTGCTTATTGACTCCTTTTTTCTCATTAAAGAATTACATTTCAGCCTAATCTCTGAGCATTTCAGAATAGGGGAGTAAGTTTTGATAATGTTTTCCTGTTCTGTAAAATAAAGATATAAACAGATGTATAGATGTAGTATGTGGCTAATTTTTATTAAGCTTATACGATGTTCAGTACTTTATTTTTTTTTTTTTATTGATTGATTTTAGAGAGAGGAAGGGAGAGACAGACACACATTGATTTTGTTGTTCCACTTATTCATGCATTCATTGGTTGATTTTTATCTGTGCCATGACCAGGATCAAACCCAAAACCTTATTAGCGCGTATCAGGATGATGCTCTGACCAACTAAAATATCAGGCCAGGGTGCAGTACTTTATATGAATTATCTCATTTAATCTTCATAGCCAATTTTATGGAGTAAAGATACTAGTTCTTTTACCAGTTGAGGAAACTGGAGTTTAAAATGGTGAAATAACTTGTTCAAGGTCACACTGTAAGTGACAGACCTAGGATTCAAAGCCCATGCCCATAACCACTACCTAATGTAAAGATGATAAAGTATATTAGTTGTATTTTAGGGTTTACAGGTATTTTTAGAAATGTCATTTTGAGGTTAATGTTAAAATCGTAAGAGCAGAAGAAGCAGAAATTATTTTAACCATATTGCTTTTAGTTAGGCAATTTAGTATCATTTGAGGGATGTATTCCTTTCATCAGACACAAAACTGAAATTTGGTTTCTATTTTTGAAACCTTTGATGAAAGTGTAGGCTTACTATGATTTTATTTAGAAAACATTGGAAGAAAAGTAGGTAAAAATAAGATTGGAGAGGATATTTTATCTACATGCAGAATTGGAATTGCATTTGCAGTAATCAACATTTATATTCAATTTGAGTAACGCAGTAGGCATCTGGATAGGAAGTTATACACTGAACTTTGGGGCAAGCATTGAGGGGGAAATTTTGCCAGTTACAGCCTTTTTTTTAACAAAAGCAAAACATTTTTCTTTGTACAAAAGAGACTTTTTGTTTAGGATCTAGCTTGGCTGCAAAGTGTCTGCTGGCTAACTTCCTATTTTGATGCTGCTGTGGCTGAAAGTTGCTGGTGTTGTTTTGCACGAAAATTTGTCTTTCTTGTTTTGTGAACATGAGAAAATTCAAGTGTAGGAAAACCTATACCTGAATATTTCAAGCCTCCCTTGTATGAATATGCACATAGTATGTATGTTGAAAAAGTAACTCAGTGGCTACTTAGAGGCTGGCAGTTTTTCTTCACTGATGTGTATGGTTTTTCCAAGTTACAGGTATCCTTTTAATTAAAAGTAATGAATGCCTAAGGAGAGGGGGGAGTAACTAGTAACCAAATGGCAATTGTAACAGACTTCTAAGCTATTCATTCTTTTTAGGGAGAACTGAGGGACAGTTTGGGGAACAAGAAACAGTAAAGGGGACATATTTTAATTGTAGAGTGAATGTATATGGTTTTCTTTAATTTGAATAATTTACTTGATGTTATAAAGCATTCACGCCGAAACCGGTTTGGCTCAGTGGATAGAGCGTCGGCCTGTGGACTGAAGGGTCCCGGGTTCGATTCCGGTCAAGGGCATGTACCTTGGTTGTGGGCACATCCCCAGTGGGGGGTGTGCAGGAGGCAGCTGATTGGTGTTTCTCTCTCATCGATGTTTCTAACTCTCTATCCCTCTCTCTTTCTCTCTGTAAAAAATCAATAAAATATATTAAGAAAATAAAAATAAAAATAAAGCATTCACTTGGAAGTTTCTTATAATGTCATTTTTAACTCCCACCTGTTCTGTAAGATAAAATACTCTGGGCATAGAAGAGGAAAAATTCTTCAATTCTCATGCTGTATTTTCTAGCTAAATGGCACTCTTCTTATTCCAAGCAAAATTTCAAGTTACTGTACTTTGCAATTAGTATCTATATATATACAAGCCTAAGCAACCATTACAACCGAACGACCAGAATGACCTAGTCGACCAGTCACTATGACGCACACTGACCACCAGGGGGCAGACAACTCAATGCAGGAGCTGCCCCCTGGTAGTCAGTGCACTTCCATAGCCAACTTTCTGTGGCCCCTCCCCCTGGCCGGCTGGCCAACCTCCCGCAGCCCCTCCCTCCGACCAGCCCCCCCATCGGCCCCTATCTGGGGGGCTGACCAGCCAACCTCCTGGGGTCCCTCCCCCCAGCCAGCCAGCCCCCCCATAGGCCTCCATCACTGGCCAGGCCAAGGGACCCCACCTGTTCATGAATTTGTGCACCAGGCCTCTAGTATAGATATATTTAAAGCAGCACCAAGGACAACACCTGTTCCCTCCCCTACTAACCTGCAAGTTGTGCTCCTGGACAAAGATGACTGGTGAAGAGTGAGAGTGTCGTCTGTGGGGTTTTTACAGGACTAGATTCTGATGTGCAGCTTGATCTTTCTGCTCTTTCAGCAGCTAACAAAACACAGTCAAGGTGTGGTTCTCAAACCAGGTTCATTATCTAGGAAACTCGTCATGCAGATTCCTGAGCTTTATCCTCCGCTGGAATCTCTGAGTCAGTCAGTCAGAGATCAAACCAAGGAAGGACTAGTGCAGGACCAGTTGTTGCTCTCAAGTTTGAAAGGGACTGTAAAAAATGGTGTCAAAGGCTAGTTTTGTGCTAGGTTATTAAATCGTTCAGTTGGTCGGACATTGAACTAACATTTACTTTGACCTTGATAGTGATAAAGATCATTTGCTGAAACATTTTGTTCAGGAAACTTTTATCTTTCAACATTGGCTTACAATTTTTTTTTTTTTAATATTGGGCTGCTTTAAATGTCTTTATCCACATAGAACCTAGCAGTTCTTGGAATGTCGTAGGTATTTGGTTTGTACTAACTGATTTAGAAGTTGCATCACCCAAAATTTGATATAGATGAAAGCTCTTTAAATTCCTTTTTTTTATTTGTGAATGGTAGGAAGGAAAGTGTCCAAAGCCCGGAATGAGGATTTTCTGTACTATGTACCAGGTGAAGGTGGTTATGATTTGACAATATGTCTTTTTCTCTCCCCTAATAAAAAGGCAGCTGGGCCCTAACCAGTTTGGCTCAGTGAATATAGAGCATCAGCCTGCAGACTGAAGGGTCCCAGGTTCAATTCCGATCAAGAGCATGTACCTTGGTTGTGGGCAAATCCCCAGTAGGGGGTGTGCAGGAGGCAGCTGATCAATGTTTCTCTCTCATTGATGTTTCTAACTCTCTATCCCTCTCCCTTCCTCTCTGTAAAAAATCAATTAAAATATATATATATATATATATATATATATATGTGTATATATATATATATATAAAAGGCAGCTGGTCTGGAGTCTCTATGTCAGGAGATTTTTTTTTAGAATGTGGTGTTTGGGGACATTTATTGAGAATTTGGTAAGTCTCAAATACTGTTCTAAGCACTTCACTTGTATTGACTCATTTAATCCTGACAGCAGTTCTTGAGTTAGATGCTTTAAATATCCCCCCTTTTTAGATAAGATTAAGCAATTTGCCAAGGCCACATGATTAGTGTGATAAAGGATCTTGCATTTTTGGCCTGGGAGTGGTCTAGAAATTTAGACTATGACTGCCAACTTAATTTCCTAGTCTTATTTCAGAAATGGAGACTTGTAAGAACTTAGAGTTTAAGAAGATAAGAGTAAGAGTAACCAAGGAGCTCAGTACTGGGACATTTTGGGGACATTCTCTGATCATTATAGAGTTATGACATTTTTATCTCTTACCATATGTTGATTCCCTTCTAGTAGATGTGTAACCCTTATTTGTTAATAGAGTAGTGCCATATTTTTAGGTGATTAGCATTTTTGAAGATGAATGTGCACATTAAGTCTCATTATAGCAAATAACTAGAATAATTCATGATGGAGGAATTTTTTGACAAAAATTTGTTCTGAGTAATGTTGAAAGTCTCTTGTATTACATGTGAAGGGCTATCTTTTGAAAGAGGAAAGGGTATGGACATTTTCTGAGATGTAAGATAACCCGGAGTTATTTCATCAGGCAGTTTCACAATGTATAGTGTTAAAAATTAACAATTTTCAAACTCCCTAGAGTTTTCTGCCATTTTATCAGGACAGATTGGACAACACCAATGACTTATTACGTGCCATACTGACTAAGTGGAAGAGTCTTTGCTTATGGTAGCTGTTCTAAAAGGCTTATTGCATTCTGGCCTTCATTCTATTTAATGTTTTCATTTCTTAATAAACTCTTTACTTCCAGCCCATTTTTCCCATCGTCTTGGTACAACTCAGGTCTGTCCAAGTTTGTTAGGGTTTTAACTAGCCAAGGAAATGTTTTTTCATATTATAGAACCTTTGGTAAAATGCTTGCAGTCGCCCTGGCCGGTTTGATTCAGTGGATAGAGCATCGGCCTATGGACTGAAAGGTCGCAGATTCAATTCTGGTCAGGTCAAGGGCAAGTACCTCAATTGAAGGCTCAGCCCCTGTCAGGGGCCATGCAGGATGCAACCAATCGATGTGTCTTGATTTCCTCTCTCTGTCTCTCTCCCTCCCTCCTTTCCACTCTCTCTAAGAAGTTAAGGGTTTGTTTTTTTTTGTTTTGTTTTGTTTTTAAATATATTCTCATTGATTTCAGAGAGGGAGAGACAGAAACATCAACGATGAGAGAAAATCATTGATCAGCTGCTTCCTGCACGCACCTGACCCTTCAGTCCACAGGCTGATGCTCTATCCACCAAGCCAACCCAGCTAGTAAAAAGTTAGGATCGACAACCACCACAACAGAAATGCTTGCAGTCTGTCAGGCAGTCATGGCATTCAGTATAGGACTTGTTGGTTGGTATTGTGAGAGTAAGATTTCTGACTTAATCTAACTTAATTTCAGATTATTATATACTTCACTCAAAACTTTTGGAGTATTAAGAATTCAAGAAAGATAGGAGAGAAGCAAGGCTTGGGAAACTGACAAATTTGTGTCCTGTTGAATTTGTGTCATGGTGAATGTTTCTACCATGCTTGCCATCCCTCCACCCCTGGCAAAGTGTGTATTCTTTGATTAGCAATCAATATAAATTGCTTTCTTTTTCATTTCATCAAGGCTACCACCAAATCATCCTCATTTTCCTTACTGGTTTTGCTTATTGTCTGTCTCCTGCTCAGTATTGTAAGCTCCACAAAGACAAATATATTTTCTGTTTTGTTCAACTGTTGGTTTGTTTTGTTTTGTTTTAAATATATATTTTATTGATTTTTTACAGAGAGAAAGGGAGAGGGATAGAGAGTTAGAAACATCGATGAGAGAGATACATCGACCCGCTGCCTCTTGCACATCCCCCACTGGGGACGTGCCCGCAACCAATGTACATGCCCTTGACCGGAATCGAACCTGGGACCTTTCAGTCCGCAGACCGACGCTCTAGCCACTGAGCCAAACCGGTTTCGGCTGTTCAACTGTTTTTAACCTAGTTTCTAAAACAGTGTCTGGTACATGATAGGCACTCAAATTTTTGTTGAGTTATTACTAATTCATTTTGCTCACTTTGGCCTGTGAGATGACAGGTCTGAATCATCTGAAATCTCAATCTCTATAGAACAGATAGGCTGAGCATTCTCTGACGTGGAGTCAGTTTTACACACCTCAGAGTTGTATTCCTGTTTGAAGGGAGGGGTTCCAGTTTTACCTTAATCCAGATTTAGTACATTGAATCTTTCCTGACAGAAACAGTAACTAGTAAATTCAATAACAATACAAAGCGTATATTGTGGAATATTTCTGACTTAAATGTAGCCTATAGTTTTTTAAATTTAAGGGTTTTGAACCTCTTAACCTATAATGCTGAGTTCTTTTATATCCTTAATCCAGTCTTGCTGAATATCATACTTTATAATGATAGATGTGACCATGTTTATTTACTACATTAAAACTAAATTTGAGCCGAAACCGGTTTGGCTCAGTGGATAGAGCGTCGGCCTGCGGACTGAAAGGTCCCAGGTTCGATTCTGGTCAAGGGCATGTACCTTGGTTGCGGGCACATCCCCAGTAGGGGTTGTGCAAGAGGCAGCTGATAGATGTTTCCCTATCATCGATGTTTCTAACTCTCTATCCCTCTCCCTTCCTCTCTGTGAAAAATCAATAAAATATATTTTTTTAAAAAACTAAATTTGAGGGATGGGAATGGGGGGATGAGGACAAATATGTGATACCTTAATCAATAAAGAAATTTAAAAAAATAAAACTATAAAAATAATAAAATGAAAAAAACTAAATTTGAATTGCAGCTTATTTCAAATATTTTCTGTACCACCACACTTTTCTTTAAAATACTCTATTTATATATGTGTATATACATACACGTAATATATGTGTACATATATGTACTTTTTTTTTCTTGGAGAAGAGAGAGAGCGAGTTAGAAACATCAATGATGAGAGATGCCCCATACTGGGGATCAAACCCACAACCTGCACATGAGCCCTGCCCGGGAATTGAACTGTGACCTCCTGGTTCATAGGTCGATGCTCAACCATTGAGCCACTGAGTCATAGAATAGTATTGCCTGTACCCAGATTACAGTCATACTATTCTAAAGGCCCAATTCCTATTACATCAAATTTCAGTGATGTCTTGAAATAGAGGATTGTTATCTGGCATTTGGGAACACTTTTATAATAGTGGAATTTATTCATTGCAGTAAGATATTCTTATTTATTTTTGAATTTATAAAATTATCCTACATAATAAAGAGCTAATATGCTAATTAGACCAGAAGGCAGAACGACCTTCCTGAACGACCAGTGGGTGGGGCCAAGGCAGCCGGGGCCCAAGGGCTGAGCCCCCTCGCATGAAATTCGTACGTCGGGCCTCTAGTTTTGAATAAAGTAATAATTTTTCTTTTGTCTAATTATTTAGCTTCTCACATGAAAAAGAATATAAGCTGAATAAGGGTAATCCCAAAGGTTTTTCTCTTTCACATCTTCGCAATTACTCACACTCAAGGCTTTGCTACCCTGAGTCTATTTAGGTCTCAACTGTTCAACCTGAACCTTTGATTCATTCATATGGAATGACTTAAGACCTATTTTGTTCCAACTCTAAAGATCCAACAACGTGGAAGAATGCACCAAGACAAGGCCTGCCCTTGGAACAGTTGTTTTTCATCTTTTCCCCAGTAGAAACTTGCTAGGTTGGGCAGTTGGAAAGCAGTGTGCTAAATCAATGGCTACAGTGGTATTAATAACTGGTAGGCCTTAATGTATACTTTTTAGAATGACATTTTCTCTCTTAAAAGGATTTCTGGAGTTATCTCTTAAGAGATCAATTTGCATAGTTCAGTTTTAGTTGAATTGGCAAATTGGTGCTAGGATTTTTGAGCAGGCAAGCTTTTTCAGTACCTTTAGCTTAAAATGTTGAGGCCATCTGTACATGGGACCAGTCTTCCCAGTGGATAGAACAGAATAATTCTAGTCTGATTTTTAGGCTCAGGGGATTCACTGTATCTCCTAAAAATCAAAAAGAACTCTGGTCACTGTCTGTTCTTCTCAGATTCTCAGACTGTAGCCGTGGATTTATAGAAGCAGTGTCTTCCGAATTGTTCAGTTTACAGATGAGAGTATATCAGTACTTAATAACATCAAGTTATTTTGTATGGATTGCGTTATTTCTGTTAAAATAGCTCTACAAAACAAAGGAGGGTAACTTTCCCAGGTGTCCCAGTCTCATCTCTTCTTTATGCTTTCCCTTTACAATGGAAAAAGCACACTGAAAAGTATTGGTCATGAATTTTTTTTTTTTGTCATTTGCAATTTGCAGCATGATGTGGTGTTTCTGTTTCACCATTGGCAATTTTATGCATGTTTTATAGGATAACTGTTGGCATTGTTTTTGTTAAATATTTGTGTGTGTATATATACATCCTGTGTGTATATATGTATTTTAAAAAAATAAAACGCATGCTGCTTGGCCTGACTAGCTAATGTGTAATTGTACTTGGTAAACACTTATTTTCTTTCAAATTTCAATCATAGAGGGATTGAGCTCTCTCTGCTCTGATGAGCCACCTTCAGAAATTAGGACTTCCTCCTTTTTTGCATCTTCTGAAATGTATAACACTGACCTTACAATACTCCATGGAGAGCAAAGCAGAGAGTTAGGCAGCCAGCCTGTTGTAGCCAAAGAAGGAAAAGGAAAAGGCTGCGTGGCTCTTCCAGATGTGAAAACGATGGAAAAGCCTCAGGGGACCAGTGAAGACGGAGCCAGCGCCCCAGTTTCTGTTGCAGGAGGAGGTCACTGTAACCACCCTTCCATTCCAGCCAGTTTCCCAGATCGTCCTGCTTTTCTCTCAGAGAAAGTTGTTCAGATGGAAGAGCAAATAAATGAAGATCAAGACTCCAAGAACCCAAATGAGATACCAAGTAGGGACGACAAAACTGCCTTGGATGCTGGTGACAAGTTCATTCTGCTAACTGCCCAGAAACCACCCACTGAGCAGCCTAAGGCAGAAGGCATTTGTACACACTCCTTGTCCCCAGGCAAAGTTTCAGGAGGTGGTGTTACTGAAAAGGATTCCCCTGAATCCCCATTTGAAGTAATTATTGACAAAGCAGCATTTGACAAAGAATTTAAAGATGCATATAAGGAGAGCGCAAATGATTTTGGTAGTTGGGCAATGCACACTGATAGAGAATCATCTGCAGACATTTCAGAGTCTAGTGACAAAGTATTTCCACTAAGAACTAAAGAGGCAGGGTGTTACCCAACCTCTGCATTGCTCACCAGACAGTTTTCACACACAACTGCAGCGTTGGAGGAGGTGTCCAGATGTGTGAGTGATATGCACAACTTCACTAATGAGATTCTGACTTGGGATTTGGTTCCCCAAGTGAAACAGCAGAGTGAGAAATCTGACTACATCACAAAAACTACAGGACTTGACATGAGTGAATATAGTTCAAAAATTCCAGTTATAAATCTTAAAACTAACACTCATCAGAAAACATCTGTATGTTCTATTAACGGGAGCACTCCCATCAGTAAATCAACAAGTGACGGGGCAGAATCATCTCTCTCACGAGAAAATGCTGTCATTAGAAAATCTACACCAGACGGTCTCAATTCCATAACAGATGCCACCAGTGAAGGTGGACGAGGCAATGTGCAGAAACAGGATGGCACACTTTCAGAGTTACCTGTGTCTCCGTTTGAGAAGTGTGTCTCTCTGGGTTCTGGAGTGGCCACAGTGACAGTGCTTTCACCGGAAGGCCACCTGAAAGGCGAAGTGAACTGGCAGAGCTCTCTGCTGGGGGAAGGGACAGAGGCTGATAGTTCCGGTGAGTCTGATGACACAGTAATAGAAGACATCACAGCCGATGTTTCATTTGAAAGTAGCAACATTCAGACTGAAAAACCTGTCTCCACTTCAAGTGCTATTGTAAAAGCAGATGAAAGAGAAGTCAAACAAATTCTCCATTATAATAGGGAAACCAAAACATCTGAAAACTTGGAAGGGTCGGTCAATGACTCTGGGCCAAAAGTTCAGCCTGATTTTCTTAAAAGGAGTCCAGCCGGTATGGTGGCATGTTCTCCAGTCCATGATATGATTGTCATGTCAGGAGATGTGATACAGTCAGCTAGAATGAGTGAAATTACTCCTGCTGAAAAGGTGGTTCTCACCGAGGACCCAAAACTTCCTCGAGCAGCATCTTCAAATAATTTTAATGAGACAGAATTCTCACTAAATGTAACAGCCTCTGCCTATTTGGAGTCATTACATGAAAAAAATATTACATATATAGATGATTCTTCCCCAGAGGACCTGATAGCAGCCTTCACAGAAACCAGGGAGAAAGGAATAGTAGATAAAGATGAAGGAAATGTATTTGAAGCAACAGAAGAGAAGCCTACGGATTTCAGAACAACTTTTCCTGTAGAAGTCTTGCATGAAAGCGAGTCCGGTGGTTCTGAAATTAAAGACCCAAAAAGCAAATACTCTGAACAAAACAAAGAAACAAGTGGAAGTGAGCTTTTGGGTGTTTTCCCCACCCACGGTACTTCAGTAGCATCTCTCGACTTGGAACAGGAACAGCTCACAATCAAAGCCCTTAAAGAACTGAGTGAAAGGCAGGTGGAGAAGTTACAAGATAGAATAGAATCTCCTTCTGAAGAAGTACTCAAGCAGACTTTCACATTTGCTCCAGAATATTCTCAGCCACAGAGATCGCACGATGTCCTAGAACACACCGATGTCAAGACTGGATCTGACCTTGGGATTTCTGAAAAGCCCACTGTTATCAAAGAAACTACTAGTATAGATTTTATTTCCAGCCTTAACAAGACTGAACTGGTAAACAAGCATGTCCTAGCAAGACTTCTGACAGACTTCTCAGGTAACCGTCTCTGTTTGAAATACTGCATGTGGTTAATTCTGCTATGATTACTTTATCAGAGTGCCGTTATTCTTAGTCTCTGATTTATATCACCAGATTATGGCTAGGATAAAAACACACTGTAAACTTGGGAGAGGAAGGGTTGTTTTTTTGTGTGTGTTTTTTAATGTTTATTAATATAAAATATTTCCCAAAGCAGACCAATTATTAAGGTTAATATTCTAAAAAAAATTTTTTTACTCCAGTTTTTCTATGTTCTCCTTTCCTTATTGGTTGACCCTAGGGTGAACACTGCTTTTTTTTTTTTTTTTTTTTCTTTTTAAATTTCGTTATTGATTAAGGTGTCACATATTTGCCCTCATGAACACTGCTTTTAAGAATCTCTTGCTCAGCAGGCATGGCTGGTGGTTGAAGGTCAACCTATGAACCAGGAGGTCATGGTTCGATTCTCAGTCAGGGCACATGCCTGGGTTAGGGGCTCATTCCCCAGTGTGGGGTGTGCAGGAGGCAGCCAATCAATGATTCTCTCTCATCATTGATGTTTCTCTCTCTCCCTTTCCCTTCCTCTCTGAAATCAATAGAAATATACTAAATATATATATATGTATATATATGTATATATATATACATATATGTGTATATATATATATATACACATATATGTGTGTGTGTGTGTGTGTGTGTGTGTGTGTGTGTGTTAAAAAAGAATCTCTTTATACCCAGCCGGTATGGCTCAGTGGTTGAGCATAGACGTATGAACGAGGTGTTCACACTGGTCAGAGCACATGCCTGGGTTGCTAGTTTGATCCCCAGTGGGAGGCATGCAGGAGGTAGCCTATCAATGATTCTCATCATTGATGCTTCTATCTATCCCTCACCCTCTCCCTCTCTGAAATCAGTACAAAAATATATATTTTTAAAAGAATATCTTTAGGCTCTTATTTACTTACAAAGCTTATTTAAATCTCCATAATAATAACACTACTTAGCACTTGAGTTTTTTGCTATGGGCCTTGTGCAATCTATTTAGCAATCAAAGATAAAAGAATTCCTGCTGGGATAGACAGTAAATGAAACTTTTAATTAATTTGATCTTATACCATAGAGATTTTATGCTCTGAAAGTAGGTAACCTGTATTGTAGTACTATTTTGTGAGTAATACTTAAGACAGCTTACGTATTCTTCTACTTTGGACCTTACTTAATATTGTTCAGGCCAAACTCATTATATGGTACTAGAAGCCTTTCCCCTAATGGTCTGTTTATTTAAATGATTACTTTTCTAGCAATTGACCTTCAGTTAAAATGCTGTCTTTTCTGGAGTCTTGGAAAGTGTAAGAAAAAAAGGATATTTAAGGCCCTCCAAAAGGGACCATCAACCTCTAATCTGATACCAAGTTCTGTACTTCCTTTTTTCAAGTGAAATCATAGAGAGTTATCTAAAACAAAAATGAGATTTTTGTTAGTATAAACTTACGTGTGATTATACCACTTTTTTTCTGTAAGGTTTTCTTATGCACGGAGTGGGAGGTGGCTCAGACCTCAGCAGCTGGTTTCCCCTTCTTACAGCCAGAACACTGCTCAGCTCCTCCTGCTGGGCTGCCCTTCGTGAGGAGCAAATCACACAACTCTTGGGCCTTGTCCCTCACCAGCTTGCACTGCTTTGGCGTGCTCGGTGAGGTGCCCGTGTTCCTGGCTGTGCCTCGGCTTCCTGACGTTCTTGGTCACTTTGTGGCCCTTGTTGAGGGCCCATGGCCATGGGGTACCACAGAGCCATGGCTGCTGTGGCAGAAGGGCACCATTTACCTTTTATAAAGGCATTTCTGTACTAAAGACCATGGGCAGACAACTGATCTTCCTAAATTTTAATCCTTGCCCAGTTGGTGTGGCTAAGCGGTTGAGTGTCCACCCAGGAACCGAGACGTTACTGGTTCTACCCCAGTAGGAGGTGTGCAGGGGCAGCCAATTTATGTTTCTCTGTCATCGATGTTTCTATCCCTCTCCTTCCTCTCTCTCTAAAAAAATCAATAAAAACATACTTCTTAAAATAAATTTTATTCCTTAAAATAGAGATAGTGATTTATAATATTTTGAAGATTAAATGTGAAAATGCAAGTAACAGTGCCTATGACATAGTAAATACTCATTTAGCACCAAGTAGGACCTGGCCAGATAATTAATTAATTAATTAATTAGTTAATTAATTAGTTAATTGTTAAGTGAATGCATTGTTCATAATTATCAATGAAAACATTGAGGCTTTCTTATAAACTCAAGAATTTGAAATGGCAGTGAAGGATAGCTGTTATTCTCGAGTAATTGAAGATTATTGAACTTGGATTTAGGAGTGCCAAATTCTTCTTTTACTGTGTCTAGAAGTGTGACATTGAACAATCTGTAAAGGGAGGATGTTGAAGTAGATGATCTTTAATATCATTTCAGCAATATGATTCTCTGACTCTGGTATATCTTAGGTTTCTTCATGAGTTGTTACAATTCTGACAGTAGTTCTTTTAAGTGATGAGGCATATGATAATTAGACTGTAAGAACTCCGGTGTCTAATTCTGGCGAGTTCCTGCTTTAGTGTGACCTTAGACAACTGGCCTAACTTGTTCAGCATCTTCCTTGTTAATATGGTGATAATTACTTTGCTTTACTTTATGCTGTTGTCGTATTTAAAGGTGTTTGTAACTACTAAGTAATTCTCAACTGAGTTACTTAATCCAGTGTGAGAAGTGGAAAGGGCTATGGGAATTTAGGATATTTGTCACTGACCAAATTCTATGATTAGTAGATATTTTTAGATGATAATTAAGGAAGACCAGTATAATTAGACTAAGAACATGACAGATCATCCTTTGTGGGTTTCAGAATGGAAAACCTTTTAAAATTGTCTTACTTCATGAATAAATCTTTTCAAATATAAGCTACTTCAGTAAGATGTATCAGTCTCTAGATCTTTTCCAGGTATACAAGGTATACACTCACCAATATAGATAGTATGCTAGGCCATAAAACAACTCAGTAAATTTAAAGGATTAATATAATATTAAATACGTTCTAAGACCATAATGAAATTAAATTTTAAAACAGGAAAATTCCCAAATATTTGGAAATTCAGCAAAGACACTTTTTTAAAAATATATATTTTATTGATTTTTTACAGAGAGGAAGAGAGAGAGATAGAGAGTTAGAAACATCGATCAGCTGCCTCTTGCACACCCCCTACTGGGGATGTGCCCGCAACCAAGGTACATGCCCTTGACCGGAATCGAACCTGGGACCCCTGAGTCCGCAGGCCAACGCTCTATCCACTGAGCCAAACTGATTTCGGCAAGCAAAGACACTTTTATATAATCTATGGCTTAATGAAATCACAAGGAAAATTTTTAAATATTTTAAACTGAATGACAATGAAAATACAATACAGTATATCAAACTTGTGGAACACAGTGCCGAAAGGGAAACTTATAGCTCTAAATACTTAGATAAGAAAAGAAAAATACCTAAATCCAATGTCCAAGGTTTCAATTTAAGAAGTTAGAAAAATGCCCGGCCAGCGTGGCTCAGTGGCTGAGTGTCAACCTATGAACTATGATGTCACGGTTCGATTCCTGATAAAGGCACATGCTCAGGTTGCCAGCTTGATCCCCAGTGGGGGGTGTCAGGAGGCAGCCAATCAATGATTCTCATCATTGATGTTTCTCTCCCTCTCCTCTCTGAAATTAATAAAAATTATTTTTTTAAAAAGAAGAAGCTATAAAGAGAAGAACAAAGTAAACCCAAAGTAAGTAGAAGGAAGGAAATTATAAAGGTAAGGGAAAAAAAAATAAAGGTAAGGGCAGAAATCAATGGAATAAAAAACAAAATTAACGACGCCAAAATTTGGTTTTTGGAAAAGATCACCCTAGTTGATTTCTTGATTAATCTAGAAAAAAAGAGAAAACAGATTACCAATATCAAGAATGATAAGGGGATTATCACTTAAGATCCTACAGATATATTAAAAGGATAATAGAATATTATGAACTATATGCCAACGAATCCATCAATTTAAATGATATGGACAAATTCCTTGAAAATTATAACCTTACCAAAGCTAACACAATTTCTATTACTTGTTTTCTTTATTTTTAATATATTTTATTGATTTTTTACAGAGAGGAAGGGAGAGGGATAGCGAGTTAGAAACATCGATGAGAGAGAAACATCGACTAGCTGCCTCCTGCACACCTCCTACCGGGGATGTGCCCGCAACCAAAGTACATGCCCTTGACCGGAATCGAACCTGGGACCCTTGAGTCCGCAGGCTGATGCTCTATCCACTGAGCCAAACCAGCTAGGGCTATTGTTTGTTTTCAAAAATCTTACCCAAAAAAATGTCCAGGCCCAGAGGTTTTACTAGATTCTTCCAGGCATTTAAGGAAAAAGAGCACTTTCCAACTCAGGCTAGTATATAGTAACACCAAAACTGGACAAAGATATTATAAAAAAATGTATAGACTAATGTCCCTCATGAACAAAAGATGAAAAATTCTTAAAACATTATTAGCAAATCAAATCCAATAATATACCAAAAGGCTAATACATCATGGCTAAGCAGGGTTTGTTCCAGGAATACAAGCTTGTTTTAAGATTGGAAATTTAATAAACATAATTTACCACATTAACATAACAAGAATAAAAACTATGTGATTATTTCAATTAATACAGAAAAGGCATGTGAAAAACATCCTTTTAAAAAAGGCTTGGGTTTGTTTGGTTTTGGGGTTTTTTTGTGTTTTTTTGTTGTTTTTTGGTTTGTTTTTTTGTTTTGTTTTTTAGCAAATTTAGGAATAGAAGGTAATCTCAATCTAATAAATTGCATCTATTTTTTTTGTTTTGTTAATCCTTACTGAAGGATATTTCCCCCCATTGGTTTTCAGAGAGAGAGATATGAGAGAGACACATCAATTGGTTGTCTCCCGCACAGGGATAGAGCCTGCAACCAAGGTAATGTGCCCTTGAGTCTACCAGCCAACGTTGTAACCACAGAGCCAAACTGGCTAGGCTAAGTGGCATCTATTGAAAAGTACAGCTGATGTATTTAATGCCAAAATATTGAATATTTCATCCTAAGATTGGGTAAGGCAAGGGTGCTCACTATGGCCGTTTGTATTCAACATCACACTGGAAGTCCTACCCATTGAATTACAATAAGAAATAGAAATGAAAGGAATGAAGTCTGGAAAAGAAATTGTTAAACTGTCTTAATTTATAGATGACACATGATTGTTTTTACATAGAAAATCGTAAGGAATCTACAAAGCGACTAGGAGTAGTAAGTGAGTTTAGCAAGGTTACAGGCTAGTACAGTACATAAAACCCAGTGTTTTGTTACTAGAGGCCCAGTGCATGAAATTCGTGCACTGGTAGGGTCCCTAGTGGCTGCCGGCTGGATACTCCCTCCCTTCCCCCGGCCATGGCCATCTGCTGTTGCCGCCGCTGGCTGGCTGGCTGGCTGGCTGGCTGGGGCCTCCATCCCTTCCCCCGGCCAGCCCCACCCCCTGGTCGAACTCCCGGTCAAGAAGACAATTTGCATACTATGCTTTTATTATATAGGATATACACTAGCAGAAAATAATCAGAAATGAATTTTTTTAAACTTTCCTTTACAATGGCATCAAAAGCATAAAATAGGAATAAATTTAACCAAAAAAATGTGCAAGACCTCTATACTGAAAACTACAAAACTGCAGAGAGAGGCTAAAGAACTGTCTATGAGGAGAGCTATGCTGTGTTCATGGATTGAAAGACCCGATATTGTTAACATGTAGTCCTGCCCAAATTTTCATCAATGGATTCAAGGCAATTCAAAGTCCACGAAGAATTTTTCTTTAGAAATCGACAGGCTTATTCTAAAATGTCTATAGAAATACATAGAACCTAGCAAATACAAAGCCATCTTGAAAAAACAAAATAGGAAGACTTGGAATACTCAGATCAAGACATAAAACTTCAGCCCTGCCTGTGTGACTCGGTGGTTGAGCATGGACCTATGAACAAGGAGGTCCCCGTTCGATTCCCGGTCAGGGCACATGCCTGGGTTGGGTTTCAGGAGGCGGCCGATTGACGATTCTCTCATCGTTGATGTTTCTATCCCTCTCCTCCCTTTCTCTCTCTGAAATCAGTAAAAATATTTTTAAAAAGACAATTGACCTTTGGAAATGACTGAAGTTGGAGTCAAATCAAGGGCTCCCCCAAAATTCAGTAATAAAAATCAATGAATAGAGAATCAAGGTTCGCTGCTGTTTTCTCTAAAATGGCAGGAACCAATATCTTTTTCCTTAACCTTGAGATTACCATTGGGTGTGTTAGTGCCCTCTTTTGGTGTAAGAAGGGTACTGCAGCGGGCATCTTTTATTAAGGGTAAGAGATAGGCACCCTTTAAAGTTTTTATTTATTTTTTATTAAATTATTGGTGTGACATTGGTCAACATGAACATATAGGTTTCAGGTGTGGGTTTTTATGTTATAAGATCTGTATATTGCACCATGTGCCCACACCCAAAGTCAAATCTCCTCTCACCATCTATCAGCACCTACTTCTCCCCCCTTTAAAGTTTTAAAAATAAAAGTAATAAGGTCACATTATAGAAGATTTGAAAAATGAAAGAATCACTCATAATTCCACCAGCAATAGAAACACTCTGGTGAATACAGACATTCTTTGATACTTCATCTGCCATTAGCAAAATAAGATAACTGAGAAGTGATTGGTTTTGCTAACAAAGTTATAAAAAGGGCTGTGCTATGTATTGAAGTGGATTCTAAGAAAATAAAAGGCATAATTAGTACAGCACAAGACTTGAAACATTGAGACACAACAGTAGGTGTTTTGCATTTCCATAAGAAGATTGGAATTACATCGAATTATAGATAAATTTGGGGACAGTTAACATCTTAGCAATTTTTAGTTTTTTAACCCATGAAAACAGTATGGCATTCTATTAATTTAGGACTTTATTAGTTTCTCAGCATGTTTTATAGATTTAAGTGTACAGGTCTTATATAGCTTTAGCTAGAATCTATGCCTAAGTGTTTTCATGCTATTTTAAATGGTATTTTTAACTCGATTTCTGAGTGGTTAATGCCAATATGTAGAAATATAATTGATTTTGTATATTGACCTTATATTCTGCAACCTTGCTAAACTCATTCTATAGCTTTCATGTAGATTCCGTCAGATCTTCTGCATAGGCAGTCATGCCATCTGTGACTAATGACAGTTTTACTGCTTTCTTTCCAGTTTGGGTGCCTTATATTTTTATTGACTTACTGTACTGACTAGAACCTTTAATGCAATGTTTAATAGAAGTTCTAGGAGAGAAGAACATCCTTGTCTTCTTTTATTAAATACTAGAGGCCCGGTGCACAAATTCATGCACAGGTGGGGTCCTTCTGGGTGGCCTGCACGGATCAGGCTGAAACTCGCAGTCCAATGTTGCCTGCAGCTCCTACCTACCGCTCCCACTCAACCTGGCCCCACTGTGCCTGCCA
This sequence comes from Eptesicus fuscus, assembly GCF_027574615.1. Taxonomy (NCBI): domain Eukaryota; kingdom Metazoa; phylum Chordata; class Mammalia; order Chiroptera; family Vespertilionidae; genus Eptesicus; species Eptesicus fuscus. The sequence continues at coordinate 80,729,614 of NC_072485.1, read as the reverse complement.
GCCTGCCATGGGCGCGCCCAGTCAGTCCCGATCAGGAGAGGCTCCTGCTGCCACAGCAGTGCTCACCAGCAATGAGCCCTGCATCTGGAGCCCTCCCAAGGGGCGTGGCCTCGAGATCCGGCTAAAACCGGCTCTCCAACATCCCCCGAGGGGTCTCAGATTGAGAGAGGGCGCAGACTAGGCTGAGGGACCCCACCGGTGCACAATCAGGCTGGGGAGGGACCGCAGGAGAGTTCCAGGGCATGTCCGGCCCATCTCGCTCAGTCCTGATCAACCAGACCCCAGCAGCAAGCTAACCTACTGGTCGGAGCATCTGCCCCCTGATGGTCAGTGCACATCATAGCGACTGGTTGACCAGTCGACTCTCTGCCTCCTGGTGGTCAATGCACATCATAGCAAGCTGTTGAGCAACCTTAGCATATCATTAGCATATTATGCTTTGGTTGTTCAGCTGTTCAGTCTATTTGCATATTACCCTTTTATTATATAGGATGTTAGCTCTAGGTTCCCTTTATCAAGTTGAGGACATTTCCTTCTCTAACCTAATTTGCTGAGAGATTTTATCTGAAAGGGTATTGGATTTTTGTTAAATGCCTTTTCTATATCTTTTAAGATGATCATATGGTTATTCTTTTTCAGTTTCTTGACAGGATTAATATATTGAATGACTTATGAATGTTAAACCAGTCTTGCTTTTTCTTTTATTTGTTTTTTCCTCACCTGAGGATATACTTTTTTCCAAAAAAATTGATTTTAGACGGAGGGAGGGAGGAAGGGAGAGAGGGAGGGAGAGAGAGAGAAACATCATTGTGAGAGAGAAACATCGATCACTTGCCTCCTGTATGTGCCCTGACCAGGATCAAACCAGCAACCTAGATACATGCCCTAACTGGGAATCAAACCTGCCACCTCTCAGTGTATAGGACAGTGCTACAACTGGCCACACCAGCCAGAGCCCAGTTTATCCATTTCTTTTTTATTATTATTTTAATATATTTGTATTGATTTCAGAGAGGAAGGGAGAGGGAGAGAGAGAGAAACATCAGTGATGAGAGAGAATCATTGATTAGCTGCCTCCTGCATGCCCCCCACTGGGGATTAAGCCACAACCCAGGCATGTGCCCTGACGGGTAATCAAACCATGACCTCCTGGTTCATAGGTCAGTGCTCATCCACTGAGCCACTCCAGCCAGGCTGGCATAACATTTTTGAAAAATATTTTCTTATCCTTGTAATGTCTGTAGAATCTGTAGTGATGTCATTTCTCTCATTCTTGATATTGGCAATTTGTGTATTTCACTTTTTCTTGGTCAGTCTAGCTAGAGTTTTATCTATTTTGTTGTTATTCTCAAAGAACTAACTTTGGTTTTATTAATTTTGTTTTTTATTGATGAGAGAGAGAGAGAGATCTATTTGTTGTTTCACTTATTTTTGCATTTATTGGTTGATTCGTGTATCTGCCCTGACCAGGGATCGAACACAAAACCTTGGCGTATCTGGACAACACCCTAACCAATTGAGTTACCTGGCCAGGGCCTCTTTGATTTTTCTCTCTTTTTCTGTTATCTGTTCATTGATTTCTGCTCTGATTTTCATTAATTCCTTTCTTCTGTTTCCTTGGTTCAAGTTGTTCTTTTTCTAGCTTTTAAGGCTGAAACTGAGATTGCTGATTTGTCATCTTTTCTAATTACAGGCACTTTCATACTATGTATTGTTTTAGCTGGATCCGACAAATTTTTATTTTCACTCAGTTCAAAATACTTTGATTTTTCTGTTGATTTTTCTTTTTTGATTCATGGATTGTTTAGAAGTGTTGTTTAATTTACAAATATTACGGGTTTTCCCAAGATCTTTCTGTTACTGTCCTTAATGTCAGAAAACATATGCAAGTGACTTGAATCCTTTCAAATTTATTGGGGCTGTTTGATGGCCCAGGATTTGTTTTATCACGGTAAATGTTCCACATGTACTTGAAAAGAATGTATATTCTGTTGTTGTGTGGAATATTCTGTAAGTGTCAAATTGGATAATAGTGTTCAAGTCTTCTATATCCTAATTGATTTTCTGGCTACTCTCTCTATTAATTATTATTAACCCCTGACTATAATTGCAAATTTGTCTATTTCTTTTTTTAACACATTTATTGAGCTATAGTTTACATACTACCAATTCATCCATTTAAAGTGTACAGCTAAATGTTTTTTATCATTAGCACTATTCAATTTTAGAACATTTTAGTCCCCCCACTACTTACCCCATTCCTATTAGTGGCCACTCCCCATTTTCCGCCATCACCACAGCCATAAACAACTAATAATCTACTTTCTGTCTCTATAGATTTGCTTATTCCTGATTTTTTATATAAATAACATCATATAACATGTGGCTTCTGTAATTGGCTTTTTTATTTAGCCTAATGTCTTCAAGCTTTGTGGCGTCAGAACTTCATTCCTTTTTATTACCAAGTAATAATCCCGTTGTATGGGTATACTACCCTTTATGTGTGCATTCATCAGTTCTTGGTGTTCGGATTGTTTCCACTTGGGGCTATTATGAATAATGTTTCTGTGAACATTTGTGTGTGCAATTTTTTGTGTTGTATGTTTTCATTTCTCTTGGGCATTTGCCTAAGAGTGGAATTGCTGGGTCATATAATAACTATGTTTAACTCTTTGAGGAGCTGTCAAATTGTTATCCTAAGTGGCTGCACCATTTTTCATTCCCAATAGGAAGGTAGGCTCCAGTTTCACCACATTCTTGCCAATATTTGTTAATGGAATTCTTTATTATAGCCATCCTAGGGGGTTCAGTGTGGTATTGATTTGCATCTCCCCAATGACTGATGATGTTGAGCATCTTTAATGTACTTATTGGCTATTTGTATATCTTTGGAGAAATGTCTCTTCAGATCCTTTGTTCATTTTTCAATTGGACTAATGTTTTTTATTGAGTTATATATAATTCTTTATATATCTGGATACAAATACTTTACCAGATACATAATTTGCAAATATACTGTTATTTTATGCGTATCTTGTCACTTTCTTGGTACCATTTACAGCACAGAGGTTTTTAATTTTGATATAGTCCTATTTCTCTTTTGTTGTTTTTTGTTTTGGTCATTTGTGCTTTTATCTGAGAAGCCATTGCCTAAGGTCACAAAGTTACACTGTGTTTTCTTCTAAGAGCTTTAGGACACTTCCTCGCTTTTCTGAAATAACCATTTTATATCTCTTCCTCTCTCTGTAAACCTTCTTTGCTCCCCTGACCCCACCCAGCCATGATCTCAGCTCTTTCTTACTGAGAAAATAGAAGCATTCAGAAAGAAGTCCCTCTGCCAATCTTCAGGTCTACGAATGGGCCTCAGAATTGGGCCTTCTTCCCTCTCAGTACTAGGTAGCCTCATCCATTCCGTATCTCCAGTTCAGACTTGCCTGGGTACTCCACACAGGTGGATCTAACCACCTCTTTAATAATGGATCTCTCTAGGCATCCCTCCCAAAATTAACATGCTCTGTACTCGACTCTTCCTCTTCTCAGCAAATGACACCACATCCATCCATTGGCTCAGGCCCCAAGCCTAGGTGTCATTCATATTTCATCACCTTCTGCATCCAGTCAAGTTCTGCCTGTTCTACCTCAAAAATATAGCTCACATCTATCCACTCATCTCCATCCTTATCTAAATGACCGTCATCGCTCACTTGAACCTCCAGGTTAGCCCCCTAGGGAGCCTTTCTGTTTTCACGCCTGCCCCATCGCAATCCATTTTCTCTTTACAGCAGTAAGAGGGCTTCTCTTGTTAAAATATGTTATCCCCCTGCTTGACATTCTTTAGTGACTTCGCATTTCATCTGAGGTAAAATCCACGGCCTTTTCCTTGTTCTGTGAAAGTGCTCCGTGATCTAGCCCTCCCTCAGCTCCAGCCGCATCTCATGCCACTTTCCCCTGCCCTCACTAGATACATGTCATCCAAGCTGTGCCCTGCACACCTCTAGGGGGCACCACTCACATGTGTTAACCATTGTGGGTTTGGGTATTCCTTATGACAGTTTTCCAGCAGATGGCAGTAAAGTCATGAGGATAGGGTGGTTTTCTGGTTTGCACAAAGGTAGATTCATTTCCTTTAGAGACTGTCGCTTTCCCTTCTCGATACAGCATGGTCTTTTACTCTCTGGGGCCCAGCCTTATTCTCTAAGAGTTTCTTTTTCTTATTCTTTCAAATATTTCAAATTTAAAGACTAGCATGCATAGTACAAAAAAACTCCCATAAACCCTTGGTCTAGTTCACCAATGTTAACATTTAGTCACTTTTGCTTTATCACTCCCTCTCTCCCTCTTCTCTATAGATTCACGGTTTTTCCTGACTATTTAAGAGCTGGTTGCAAACACCCTGCCCCTTTATCCCTAAATCAGTGGTTCCCAACATGGAGCACATGCCCCACAGGGGGGCAATTTGACTTTTAAGGGGAGCAATTTGAGAATGAGTTATTAATAGTGAATTTTTTGCATTTCTTATGGTTCTAGGGGCCTCATATACAGTATATAAATATATATTGTGACATTTATGCATTTCAGTTCTCTATTATATGTTTTGAAACTTTATTTGCTATTTTCCATATCACTTCATATTACTATTTTTTAAACAATTTCTTAATGATCCCTTCCTCAGTACTTCAACTGTCCTTTCATTCTTTTATTTTTCTCTTTCATGGATGCCATGTTCTTTGGAAGCTTGTTTAGACCGAGTTAATGGCCTCTTATCCTTCCTCCATGAATAGGAGTTCACTTTTTGAATAATAAGAATTATATGTCACAGGGGGGCATCAGGATTTTTAGAGAGGCTTTAGGTGGGACATGGCCAAAAAAAAAAGGTTGGGAACCACTGCCCTAAATACTTTGGAGTGTGTTTCTTTTGAATGATAATTTTTCTTTGTTTTATGGTACACTTAAATTCTTATCACATTTAGGAAATGTAACATGGCACAGTACTTTTATCAATTATACTAGAGGCCCGGTGCACGAAATTCGTGCACGGAGGGGGTTTGTTCCTCAGCCCAGCCTGTACCCTCTCCAATATGGGACATCCCTCTCACAATCCAGGACTGCTGGCTCCCAACTGCTTGCCTGCCTGCCTTCCTGATTGCCCCTAACCGCTTCTGCCTGCCAGCCTGATCACCCCCTAACCACTCCCCTGCCAGCCTGTTTGCCCCCAACTTCCCTCCTCTGCCGGCCTGGTCACCCCTAACTGCCCTCTCCTGTAGGATTGATCACCTCCAACTGCCCTCCCTTGCAGGCCTGGTCCTTCTCAACTGCCCTCCCTTGCAGGCCAGGTGCCTCCCAACTGCCCTCTACTGCTGGCCATCTTGTGGTGGCCATCTTGTGTCCACATGGGGCAGGATCTTTGACCACATGGGGGCAGCTATATTGTGTGTTGCAGTGATGATCAATCTGCATATTACTCTTTTATTAGATAGGATAGAGACCTGGTACAGGGGTGGGGGGCCAGCTGGTTTGCCCTGAAGAGTGTCCCGGATCAGGATGGGGGTTCCCTTGGGGTGTGGGGCGGCCTGAGCGAGGGGCCTGTGGTGGTTTGCAGGCCGGCCACACCCTCTGGCAACCCAAGCGGAGGCCCTGGTATCTGGAATTTATTTTCCTTCTACAATTGAAACTTTGTAGCCTGGAGCAGAGCCAAGCCTGGGGCTCCCTCAGAAGCCAGCAGCCATTTCTTTTGGGGTTATAATTGAAACTTTGTTGCCTTAAGCGGGTGGGCCCGGCCAGGGTGTGCGGAAAGCTTTGCTTCCCCTGTTGCCGGCAGCAACCCTGGCCTGCTCTCTCAAGCTCCGTTCTGCCGCCATTTGTTTGAATTTGTTTACCTTCAATAATTGAAACTTTGTAGCTTGAGTGGAGGCTTAGGCCTGGCAAGGGCAGGCGGAAAGCTTGGCTTCCTCTGTTACCTAGGAAACCTTGCTCTCTGTGGCTGTAGCCATCTTGGTTTGGGTTAATTTGCATGCTCGCTCTGATTGGATGGTGGGCGTGGCTTGCGGGCGTGTCGGAGGTATGGTCAATTTGCATGTTTGTCTATTATTAGGTAGGATAGTTCACATCCACATGTTGTCAATTGTCCCCATGATGTTCTTCACAGCTAATTCACCCTGGTGGCCAGTGTCCATCTGTGATCTCACTTTGCATTTATGTGTGATCAGTCTCCTGTCTTTCACACCATGGATATTTTTGAAGAATACAGGCTAGCTGTTTTGTAGACTATTTCTCAGTCTGTGTTTGTCTAGTGTTTTCTCATCAGATTCAGTTTTTATGTTTTTGGCAAGAATACCATACAAGTGATGTGCCCTTCTCAGTACATTACATCAGGAGGCACATGGTCTCAGTTTGTTCCATCGCTAAGCGTTCTGTGTTGAAACTGCTCCTGTAGATATATGGAAAATGACATACATATACTTGGACTCTGGCTACAGGAGTTGCTCTCATAAGTTGGTGGCATTCTGTTCAGCTTTCCTGCTCAGTCCAGTGAGCCTGAGTTGCCTCCCGTTTCTCTCTCCTTTGCAACATCACTGCCTGGGACTCTCGAGCTCCCCGCAGCGATCCTAATCCCTACTTTCTCCTAATAGTCACATCCCTTAACTGGGACCTTGGAACCAGTGATTTCTTATATACAGTAAGTTCATCTTTGGTGTTTTCTTAGTTTCAAGTTAGGTTCCCTTGGCTCTAGCCAAGGTTAGGCTTCAGAGAAGAGTATTGAAGCGGAATATGGGGAAGAACGAGGTGCCGGTGGGTCAGCTGGACTCAGGTTCCAGTTCACTTTACCCTCAATCACAGTCTTCCATATTTTGATTATAGTTCACATTTGAGTGGTTACTGTGTGTCATTTACAATGCTAAGCTTTCTGCATGCATTAGCCATATTCCTTAAAACAACTTCGAAATGGGTGTCACTTTCTTCACTTTATAGATGAGAAAACAAAGGTTTAGGAAGGTTAATTAGGGTATATGACTAAAAATTACCAGGACTCATACTCATGTTTTTCCAATCCAAAGCCCTTGCTCTTTTTTGTATAAGCAAAGAATATCACAGAGGAAACTTGAAGTAGAGTTATTAATGTTGAAGTCAGCCTTCACAGATTGACATTCAAGTGTAGTGTCATTGCTAGATTGGGGGTAATTGCCAGCAGTTTACACCCGGGGTTGTTGAGGTTTCTTCAGGTAGAAGAACTTGGATGTTTCCGGTTTGGATGTCCCCGATCATAAGCCCCACTTGCGTGGGACAGCCTTGCTTTATTATACCTGTTTCCTAACTATTACTAATAGTAGCCCCACTTACTCTCAAAAGTATTGTTTTTTGGATATTGTTCATAATCCTTCCTGAGTACTCTTCAGGTTAACAGAGACTGGTGTTTAATTTTAACACTAATAGAGCTTGATATATTTTTATTCACCACTCTCTCTGCCCCAGCCCAATTTATAAATTTCACTTTAGCTTTGGTTTTATAGCCTATTGACCGAATTAAACTGTAGGCACTGTTTGCTTAATTTAGTCAACAGTTATCAAGATTTTACCACACTTGCTCTACCATCCTTTCTGCTGAAACATTGGAAGTAAATGATACTTTACCCCATTGTACTTCAAGAGCCACCTCGAAAAAATAAGCTTCTACGTTTTTATAAACCTGTCCAGAAACCAGAGGGACCTTTGGCAGTGTGAATCACCCCCCTGACAGATGTGATTTTCACCTCTTAGAGTCTCTGTAATTGAATGCCAGTCCCGGCTTCTCGGGCGTGCAGGACACAGCCAGGGACCGGCCTGGCCAGGGCTCCGGGTGTTCCGTGGAGCTGACGTTGCCTTTCTCTTGGCAGTGCACGATCTGATCTTCTGGCGAGATGCGAAGAAGACTGGGCTTGTCTTTGGCACCACGCTGATCGTGCTGCTCTCCCTGGCCGCTTTCAGCGTCATCAGTGTGGTTTCTTACCTCATCCTGGCTCTCCTCTCTGTCACCATCAGCTTCAGGGTCTACAGGTCTGTCATCCAAGCTGTGCAGAAGTCAGAAGAAGGACATCCATTCAAGTGAGTTGAAGGATCACAAGTAACACTTTACAGTTTAGTAAAGGGGTTCACTGAGACTGGGCAGGTCTCATGTAAAAATGAGACCTGATGAGAAATCAAGAATTATAGGGTCCAATCGGTGACATGAAACGTCAGCTAGACACCATGGGGCCACTCTAAGAAATGGCCAAGGACTTCTTGGCAAGCTAGAGTCTCCCACTTTAAGACCAAAGAGGACTGTCTGAATCCTGAGCAGGGAAGGGTAGCGCTCTGTTAGACGGGGGCCCAAGCACATGTTTAAGCCCCACACGGCCAAGTCTTAAAACGACTTGAAAGCTTGGTGTTGAGGCTGCACTGTTGGTGAGGATCAGAATTTGGTGTGTTAACCTTGGTTTTATGCTGATTTCCTTCTTTTGTGATATATATTTATTCTTTATATCATTAAAACCTGACTCCATTTAAAGGTGTGTGATGCAAGGGCGAGTCTCGGTACAATAAAACTGTACAGGTATGATCTGCCGCCTCCCTCAGGCTAGCTGCCAGGGTTTCAGCACCATGGGGTTATCTGCAGTGTGAGGGTCTGCACCAGGCAGGTGCGCCCTGGCCGGGGTCTCAGGGCACGCAGCCCCCTCCTTATCTTTCCTTTCGTTTTCTTAATACCAGGGGCAAGTTTTGATGAATGTAGGCCATGCATTTCTGAAATCCAGTTGCTAGTTTTTTTGACTGGGCTGTTCACATTAGCAAATGACAATGTTTTAAAAGCCCTTTTCTCATAGAGAAAGAAACCCTGTTGTGACGGCTCAGAACTGTGACAGAATAGGTGTCCGGCTGTGGCTCTGATCCTTGTGTTCCCTCTTGGTGAAAATAGAAGGAATAATTTAAACTCTATGTGGCATTTGAAAAGTTACTGCAAATTAGCTTTAACAAATCAATAGTTGTTAAATGAAGGGGTGAATACATTTTATTTTGCCATAAGCTCAGATGTCATGTCTCTTGCATGACACTGTTGTGGATTTGTAAAATGTGTTTTACCAAGTTGCATTAATTACAACTAATTTTTATAATTTTCGTATTTGGTGGTAAATTGTTTTTAATAAATAGGACAGAAAACATGCCTGTTACTCTGCTTCCCCCACAAGACTGTGGGCTCCCTAAGGCAAAGCCGCCTTGTCTTTCCTGATGCCCCAGCACCCCAAAGAGCGCTCTCCGCAGGCACTCAGAGTCCTCGGTGAATGACAAGCTACAAGCAAATGTTTACTTCTCGGTTCTGTAGTGCCTCTGGGAACTGAACCGGGTCTTTCTTTTTCTGTAGTTTTCAACCGTATCAAACTCAATAGCTCCCCTCCTTTATGTTTTTTTAACAAATATGTTATAATGCCTCCTTTATCATTTTGAAATGAAATTTAGAAATAATATATTTATAAACAAAATTTTAAAAATAGATCCTAATTGTAATATAAAGAATTGACAAAATAGCCATGTATAATAAAATAATATGTGTTCCAGTCGATATATAATTGCTTGGAAATGAGTACACAAAAACAATAATAATAATAAAACATGAGACACTTGCACCTGCATGTATAATCTCCAGGACAGATGTGCTGTTCCAAAATGGTGGGGGGAAACTTAGCAAAGTTTAGTAAACAGAATACAATTTTAGAAAATTCAAGGCATGTTAAAACTGAGGAAAACCCCTTGTGGGCTGTCGTACACTTCGCAGACATCTGACATCTTTGCCTCTGCCACTGAATGGCAGCGGTGCCCCACCCCATCCGTGACAGCAAAATATGCCCCAGAGGTTTCTAAGTGCGGCCTTGGGGGGATGTCACACTCTAAGGAACTGCTGTGCTCACAGAAAGAGGCCGCCTCCTTCCGTGTCAAATGTATGACTGTTGTTTCTTCTTCTGGAAGATCCTACCTGGATGTAGACATTACTCTGTCCTCAGAAGCTTTCCATAATTACGTGAATGCTGCCATGGTGCACGTCAACAGGGCCCTGAAGCTCATTATCCGTCTCTTTCTGGTGGAAGATCTGGTTGACTCCTTGAAGGTTCGTTCCACTAACCTTAAAGCTTTTGGTGGTGAGGCTGAGGAAAACCAGAGACTAGGTTATGCTTCAGAGGAAAAACCATAAATAGGGTTTCCACAGATAAAAACAACTGTATGCTTATCTCCATCAACCTGTAAAAATGAAGAGAGGAGTCGATGGAGAAGGTCTCTTGTGAACCTGGAGAACTAACAGGATAATGTAATCAACAGATATGCAATTACAGTCTTTGGGCCTAAGAGAACTACAGAATTCTTTTATCCACCCTCAAATGTATAGTGCAGATGGGGTAACCTTTATTTTGAAATTATTTATGGCATACATCACTAAGTTTATGTAGACTCAATTAGCTAGAGGAAAAGGGCATTGGCTAACCTGAAGTTAGTGTCATAATTATTCCTGCTTAACCCCGATGTTGGCCTTCGCAGCTGGCTGTCTTCATGTGGCTGATGACCTATGTTGGTGCCGTTTTCAATGGAATCACCCTTCTGATTCTGGGTAAGGTGGCAAGGAAAATGTCTCCGTGCTCTTTGAAGTCATTGGTAAGAGTTAAGAGCGAAGAGAAGGCCCAGCATGGCTCCATTGCTTCCGAATGGCCCAGCCTTTAACATCTATGGAGACCTTGAACCCCCCAGATATTGTGTGGCTGTAGGTTTATTAATTTGGTCCTAATTTTAAATATCAGAACAGCTAGAAGCAAAGGAGAGTCGTCTAGATTTGATTTGAATATGGGGATCTTAAATTTATAAAAATCAATGTACCTGTATCTAACTGTCCTTAATTGAGGGATCTAGACATTTCTCATATTGAAGATCTGCGCTTTGCTATATCTCATGAGGAAAAATCTGTGTGTTACTTGAGTCCTGAGACTTTGTGGCTGTCTCACACTTACACTTGCCGTGTCCCATGATTCTGTCTTCCAGCTGAACTGCTCATTTTCAGTGTTCCCATTGTCTATGAGAAGTACAAGGTAAGCTTTGGCCTGCTTCAAATCAGATAAGCCACTTGATGTGTGACTAGTTTTAGTTCATTTTTTAGGTATGGAAAGCTCAGAGCAATCTCTTCTGTTCTGCAGTCTAACTTTGTAAGTCAGGTGCCTCTAAGAACCTGGTAACCGTGGTTTCCTAAGTGGACAGACTGTCTAGGAGAGACAGGGCAGGAAGACTTACTTTCTATGCTTAGTTGTGTGCCTTTTGTGTTTTTATCACATAGCTGCATTATCTGTTAAAATAAGTTGGAAAAATACTTAAATAAATAAAAGCTCTTATCTAAAAAGAAAATATTAAGTCTAATATGGGACTCCATCAGTGTGAGCAGGTGTTTGCATTGTGGAATGGTGCCTAAAGAATATACTAGATTTATGAGGTTATTATTTATGGATTAAGTCATCCATCAGCAGACTTTTTGGTATTTTGGTGTTAAATGAATTAGTCTTACCCAGGAGCCAAAATACATTTATGATTACAGGAAATACATTATATACACATTATCTACTATTCAGAAAATGCTATTATAAAAAAAATGCTATTATAAGTCCAGTTTCTCTAAAGAAAACACCTATCAAGTAAGACTCTGCAGAAGAAATTAGTGGTTTTTAACTGCAACTAAATATGGGATGTTTATGGTTTAATTTAAAGTCTGAAATCTGGAGTTTTAAAAATGCTCGTAAAAGCTGGGCAATATTTTCGTTTCCAGAATATTCAGTAGTGTTTTTAAAAAATAGTTACACTTAGACAAAAGAGCATTGCCTTCAGGAAAATTGTTAATCTTTGTGTTGCCACAACTAAGTCACTTTCCTTCCTTAAAGACCCAGATTGATCACTATGTTGGCATCGTGCGTGATCAGACCAAGTCGATTGTTGAGAAGTAAGTATGCTTAGGTTCCACATTTCCTCCTAGCGTGTGCTCCCCCCCACCCCCAATGGCTTTCACCCCTTGTGTAAAATGTTGATGCCAATTTTTCACCCTGAAATGTGATTGTCACCCTGGCCCAGGGGGTGGGGGGGGAGGACACCTTGGTTAATAGTTTGATTTTTACAAGAAATTATTTTATCTTTTTTTTTTTTAAATCCTCACCTGAGGATATGTTTTATTGATTTTTTTTTTTTTTTAAGAGGAAGAGAGGGGGGGTGTGTAGGGAGAGAAACACCAATTGATTGGCAACATAGGACAACTCTCAACCCACTGGGCCACTCCGGCCAGGCTCTTCATATATTTTTTTAATATACATGTTGTTGTTTTATTGATTTCAGAGAGGAGGGGAGAGGAAGAGAGAGAGAGAAACATCAATGATGAGAGGGAATCATTGATTAGTTGCCTCCTGCACGTTGGACCGAGCCCGCAACCCAGGCATGTGCCCTTGACTGGAACCGAACCTGGGACCCTTCAGTCCGCAGGTGGACGCTCTATCCACTGAGCCAAACCGGTTAGGGCTCTTCATATTTTTTAAGAAACAAAACTTCAGCCCTGGCTGGTCAGCACACGCCCAGGTTTCAGGCTCCATCCCCGGTGGAGGGTATGTAGGAGGCAGCCGATAGCTCTTTCCCTCTTCCTCTAAAAATCAATAAAAATATATTTGAATAATAAAAAAAGAAACAAAACGTCAGTTAAATCTACTGTTTGTGTCAGTCCCTTTCACACACCCGATTTTAGTACTTTTTCCAGCTTTAATAAGAGGAAACTGGTTATGTCCAGACAGCTCCGGCTTGATGGCAGGGTCTTTACCGGCTCTTGTTAGGTGTCCATTGGAGCTAACACCAGGCAAGGACAGTTAACACAGACGTGTATCTAGTTGCTGTTCACTCCTGATTGTGACAGGCGATCCTGCTTACTTGGCTTTGAACCTAATGTCTTGAATGGGTAGTATTGGCTGACTTGGCCCCCTGCTCTGGGATGTAACACTTGTGGGGAATAGCTTTGGCATTAGCTGAGGGGTGTGAATGGCCTTGGTCATGGGGAAACTTAATAAACAAAACAAAAGGCAGCTTTGGTGTCCCATGGGGCATTGGGAACTGTTGCCAGCTCCTATAGTATTTTACTATGTCTCCTTGACTCTGAGTCCTGGTTTCTTTTATGGCACCAGTGGGTGAGCGGGCATTTCCAGAGAAAGGGGCTGAGAGTGGGTAGTCAGCAGTTGTTAGCCCAGGTACTCCTTATTCTTCTCTGGAACCCCCATGAGGACCCAGGAGGTCCTGGCAGTGAAAGAGGCGGCAGGCAGCAGGCTTGGTGCCAGACCCCTCACCTTGACCCACACCAGACTCTTCATCCAGAGGAAGAGGAAGCCTCCGGAAATGGGGGGGGGGGGGGGGGGTTCACACTGTCCAGCAAGTCTAGGACTGCCCGCCAGCATCACTGATAAAAACTAGAACTGATGTCTCCTTTTACCTTTTCCTCCCCTCAATAGGATCCAAGCAAAACTACCTGGAATCGCAAAGAAAAAGGCAGAATAAGGACATGGAAACCAGAAATGCCACAGTTACTAAAACACCATTTAATAGTTATACTGTTGTTGCTTGTACTATGAAGGAAAGTGCTCAGTGTCAGCTTGAGCCTGCATTCCAAGCTTTCTTTTTTTTTTGCAATTTGGTGTTTCCCCCTCCTTTCCCTTTACCTGCAGAATCAAGCACAAGAATTATTGGACTAAAAAATGAACTGATCTCTTAGAACATAAAAGAATAAAGACAGATTCAATTGAATAGGCAAAATCAATACCTTAATGATGGTGGAGCCTTAATGGTGATGTAGCTTGAAAGGGGAAAGATTGGAGGGTAAAGGAGAAAAATATAAAACACCCCTCTTGGGTTCTATTTAATTTTCAGAGCTATGTAATTTTCTTACATAGCTGCCATCATAATTTTTTCCTTATTTTTAAGTTAAGAAATAATGGTTAACTTAAGAAATTATCTGGGGATAAGAGTGGGATTCCTTCCCATGAGCTTGTGGGGTTTTTTGCAGCCCTTGCCGCCCTCTTCCTGCCCCACAATGTGAGCAGCTACTCTTCATATTCCTCTTCTTCGCTTATAGATAAAACTTTCAACTCTGAATAACTTATAGGTGATAGTAATAATTCCTGGTTCCCGGAATGCCCTCTGGTAGCCGAAAACTGAAACAGCCGGTGGGATTGGAGCCGGAGCCCACGGCTCCCTCCCGCCGACCCAGGAAGGAGAGGCTCCGCCATTGGGGAAGGTGGGGGGTGGGTCCTGTTGGACACTAGTTCCAAGCTTTAGTTTGAGAGCTTATTCCTGAATGTGCTTTCCTCCCCCTTCCCTACCCACCTCGCCTCAAGTTTAATAAATATGGTTGTACTTTTCTTATTCTGAAACAAATGTCTGTAACTGCTGTATACTGCTGTAAACCTGTTAGCAGGGAAAATCTGCATGTGGGCTCCTGGGTTGTTGAGTTTTGTGATCCTATCTCAGTCCGCGGAGGGGGGCATGCTCCAGAGGCGAACCACAGAAACAAAGGCTTTTTCCTTTCTCTCTCCCCACAGCCTCCCTCACAGGCTACACCGCCAGCCTGTGCTCAGCGCTTACCCAGGGCCACAGCCAGCTGCTGGGAGGAGGGGTCTGTGCGGAGACCACAGATTAGTGGAGGGAAGTGCATTGTGGTCCAGAGGCGGTTTTAACGGAGGCGGCTCTGGGTGTGTGTGATGTCTGGAGGGTTCCTTTCCTTTCCAGGCACATAGAATGTCCTAGCACCTGTGCCATGGCCCAGGGTGCTCCTTTGGAGAGTTTTCCAGGAAGCCAGGTCAGGGCCCGGCAGGTCAGAGGTGCTGATGGCCTCTGTGCACAATTAAGACAACAGAACATCGGGTGAAGGGCGACGGGGGACCTTGGATTCCTGTTTGAGACTAAGTGTCTTCCTCCCCTTCCCGCATGAACTCAGTAAACTTGGACGGCACCTGTGAGTCCTCGGGTTGTAACTCTGACAGCCCAGAGGGCGTCTGCATGGTGACCTCAGCGTAAGGGCGCCATGGTTGGTGGCCCCGACGCACTGCGGGGTAGACTAAGGTGGCAGAAGGGAAGTGTCTGCTTTTGGGGGCAATTACTTAGGAACTTAGATGGGCAAAAGGCACCCTTGCCTTACTCCGTTCTGTTTCTTAGCCCCCTTTCCTTTTGGAACTTTCGGCTGAGTTCATGTCATGGTATAGAACGTGCGTTCCGCGGCCTCCCAGGAAGTCGGGCGCTGGTGATCTCTGGGTGCCCCTCCGAAGACTGCCTGCGCCGGAAGCCTGCGCGCCCAGCTCTGTTTGGTAGTGCTGTGTTAGCTACTTGGGCAGATCTTTGTGCCACACAGGGTTTTGTGTTTTTTTTTTTTTTTTTAAGAAAAGCCCATAGATGAAAAATTCATGAAACTGTGCGTGTGTGTGCGTGCAACATAAAATACAGTAGCACCTAAGGAGCTTGAATCTTGGTTCCTGTAAAACTTTAAACTGATGTGGTATTAATAAAAATTTAAGAAGTCTGGTGTCATTCTGCTAACTTTATTCTTTATACACAGTTTGAATAAAGAAAGAACCAAACCAGGCTTCCACCGGCCCCACCCCCACTCCACTTTTGCGGCTTTTAAAAGCAACTGAGAGTTGATACCAGTATTGATGCCCAAGACTGCAGAACTTCCACAGCACAGCCGGGGCTGCATTTGGTTTCTGAAAGGAAGTAGGAGCCCCTCTAAGAGGTGAGCCTCAGGAGCAAGTGAGGAGTGGCAGGGCCAGCGGGATCTGCTGTCCCCGTTCAGTCTCACACCAACTGAGGAGGGTCCCGCCTGCACACAGGAAGCAGCCTCCAAATCGCACATGGCCACGATGACTCAGTCGGTCGCCATGGAAAACGGAACTAAATACATCAGGTCTTTGCCGAAACACCTTGTCACCTGGGACTCTCTCCTCCAAAACCAAGGCTGCCACGCCCCTTAAGCTGGATTTTTAAAATTTACTCAACATACCTTACAAAACTTAGGCTGAAACTTAAAAAAATAGTAACTGATGCAAACTTGACAAATATGCATACAAATGCTTGAATAATGTCACTAACATGGTACATAAATATGTATTCAGAGTTAACACTTACATATTGGCCATAAGAGCAAGCATACCATTACAAAAAGTTCATGAAGAAATGTCACCTGTTCACGCCAGACTCCGAGGCAAGGAGGTACACACCTAGATGGCAGCCTGACCCCTAGGCAGTGAGGCCACAGCTCCGGCCAGCGCGGGGGGCACCCCACTGGTGGCAGCACTGAAGTGAGCTGCATTTGTGACCACTGAAGGGCTTATCGGAACAGATTGCTGGGCCCCACCCCAGGGTGGGATTCAGTGAGGTGGGGCCCAATAGCCTCGTTGCTATTGGTTCCAATACCATGCTGTCTGGTGGCTACTCAGAATCACTGGAGTGCTTGGGGCTGCGTGAAGCCTCCCACTCCTGTCCCAAGGGCCCTCCCTCCCCATCAGGAAAAACCATTCCTAACCCGCGCTCTGCCCTGCTTACCTGAGCTTCGGCAGTGGGCTTGGGTGAATATAATAGGTTGCCCCAATATGCCTACTGTTTCTGAACAGGCAGAGTAGCAAAAGTGGTAGAATACTAATTCTAGGTTTGAAAGCAGCTTGTGTGAAGGAAAATAAGAGAATGGCAGTGCCCAGCCTGGTGCCACCCATAACCCCTGGTCTCAAGCTTGTAATACTGTCTCTCAAACCCTGGAGGTTCCAACACTCATTCCCTTTCCGTCAGCTGAGCGCCCTGCCCCCGAGGCCTGACTCCCGGAGGCCTCACCACCGACGCGCACATGGCCGAGCCCTGGCCCTACGGGAGGCAAACCCACTGGGGTTCTGGTGGAGGGCTGCGGCCCACGCCTTCCTGCTGAGCCTGGAGCCGCTCCGGGGAAGCGTGCCGTTCTCCGCCCCCAGGTCACAGCCCACTGCGCGGGGAAGGCCTGCAGCTCCCAGCGCGCGCCATCCGGCGGTCGGTCAGATGGGAGCATTTTCATAACTTACCAGAGATTGGGAGGCCGCGTCATATAGTGCAAAGAAACTGAATTGGGCGTTTTTTATCCTAGTTTTTGTACTGTTCCTAGCTGGCTGTGGCAATTCAGTTTCTGGGCTTCGTTTTACCTATCTGTGAAAGGGGTGGAGGCAGATACTAGTTACTCTCCAAGGTCTTTCCAACTCTGACTATCTGGAATTATATAAAAATGCTATAAAATCCGTGGTATAAAATCCAATTCCCAAATCAGGAAGAGTCGAGGGGACCGGGCCTGCGGCACTCGAACCCTGGGCTCTGGCCTGGCGGGGCTGTTCCCCGCCCAGAGGCAGCCGCGGACCTCCCGCTCTCCGGCCTTAAGAGCCCAAGAGCCGGCCGATGTGAAGAGCAGACACGGGCCGGGAGTCACCGAATGGGACCCTCTCAGCCTCTGCCCTCGCTCCTCGAGTCCTTTCTCCACCACCTCGCAGCTTATCTCTGATCCTCGCGTAATAAATAAGACATTTGCACGCAAAGGTGACTGGGACAGCTCTCTCCCCGCCCGCCCCGCCCCTATAAAAGCATTAAATACAGTTTCAAAATAAAATACAAAGAGCAAAAAGGGCCTGACTTGGGGGCCACCCGTTCTCCACAGGAGAATGAATCTACACATCCCTCTCGGACCTGCCTGGGAGATCGCGGCCCCTCCCGGCCCCGCCGCGGGGCGGAGAAAGGAAGGCCGAGGCCCGGCCCCGGGCCCTGAGGACGGGCGGCGCCCACCGCGTACAACGGGGGACAGGGAGGGGACGGGCAAGCCGCCCAGGGCCGGGACCTCCGGAGCCCCGGGTTCGGACCCACGGGGGCGCTCGGGGAAGCAGCAGCGCCTGAGCTGCGGGGTGGACGGAGGCCCCGGAGCAGGAGCAAAGGACAAAGTGCTAATCCCTTCGGGGATCTCGGTCCGGCGGGCGCGGACGGCGCCGGGAGGCGGGTGGGGCCGCCGCCCGGGGGGCCCAGCCCGCTCCACGCCGCCCACGAACAGCCGCCAGCCCGGGTGCGACGCCCCTTCCCCGCCGGGCGGGCCCGCGTCCGCGTCCAGGCCTCCGAGCGGCCGAGACCAGTAAGGCCAAGACGCCGGCCCGACCCGGGCTCCCGCTGCCGGCGCGCAACGCTGCTGAGCCGGGCTCCAGGCCAGGAGCCGGCGCCGCCTCCCTTCCCGCCCCGCGGCCCTGTCTCGGGGTCCTAATACTGACTGTCGGCGCCCCCATCCTGGTCCCGCAAGCTCTCGGTGCAAAAGCCTGGAGGCGGCTGTGGCTCCTCGGGAAACGCGGAGCCCCGCGGGGGGAGGGCCAGGGCGCGAGGTCCGACGAGCACCGGGAACTCCACGGCGCCCCACCGCTCCCCGCCTCCGCCGGCCCGGCCAGCGGGGGGCAGCGGCAGCGCTCTCCCAGGCAAGGCCGCCCCCGCCCGGCCCGCGGGTCCGCCGCGCCCATTACGCCCGGCACACGGCGCCCGCCTTGAGGTCCGCGCCGCCATCGCGCGGCGCCGGGGCGGGCGGCCCGAAGCCCTCGTGGCCGTAGCAGCGCAGCGCCGCCTCCTCGTAGGCCTCCAGGATGGTCTGGCGCTCCTCGGGCGTGAAGTCCATGGAGAAGGGGTGCACCTGCAGGATGTGCCGCTTGATGGTGCTGACCTTGAGCGTGGCCAGCGCGCCCCCGCACACCATGCACACCAGGCCGCGCCGGCTGCCGTCGTAGTCCATCAGGTACTCGCCCCGCCAGCGCGGCTGGTAGTTCCGCCGCTGCTCTCGGCTGCGGGGCGGCGGCGGCGGGGGCGGGGGCGGCGGCGGCGGCGGGGGCAGGGGCGGGAAGGCGAGTCCCCCGGGCTCCGGGCCGTCCTCCTCGTCCTCCTCTCCCTCGGCGGGCCGCTCCGACGGCTCCCCAGGAGAAGGCGGGGCGTCGCCTAGGAAGGGACAAAGACCGCATTGGAGCGCGTGGGCCGAAAGCCGCAGCGTCCTGCGTCTCCGCTGCATGACCCCCCACCTTTGCTCTCCTGTCCCCTCCTCCCCCATCTCTTCTCCAGCCTTCCCCTCTCACTGCCCCCTGCGGCCCAGCCCGTTCTCCCCGCCTGCCCTGCGCTCCACCAGCTCACCCCACCACTCCTCCTCCTCTGGCTCCTCCTCCTGGTCCCCTCCCCCCTCCTCGGAGGCTGCGGCTGTGCTGGGGGCGGCAGGGTCCTTGGGGGGCTCGGGGCAGGGCAGCCCCAGGGCCAGCAGGTGGGCGGCCTTCTCGCTCCACTCCTGGGCGATGAGGGCCTTGACGGGCCCGCTGAGGCGCGTGGAGCCCGGGTGGCGCTGGCGGATGTGCCGCTTGATGGTGCTCATCTTGAGCGAGGCCAGCGAGCCCCCGCACACCATGCACACCAGGCCGCGCCGGCCGCCGTCCAGCTCCATGAGGTACTCCAGCCGCCAGCGCTCCTGGTAGTGGCGGCGATGGTCGCGGCCCCGTGGGCACCGGCCTGGGACCCCCACCCTCTCGCCCTCCTCCAGCTCCTCCTTCTTGTCTGCCGGCCCGGGCCTCTCAGGGACCCCGCCAGCCTCTTCCTTTACGTCTGGGGGACTGAGATCCTGGGAGGAGGGGGCTCCAGCAGCGGGGGCCGAGTCCCGGCTTTTTCTGGTCAGGTCCTGGGGGACGAGGTCATCGTCTGTTGGGGAAGGGGTGAGGGAGAGGGGCTCAGCCTGCTGGCTAGGTTGTCCTTACCCACGCAGAAGGGGGCCCTGTTCCTCACCCCAGGCCCAAGCTAGCGGGCCCAGCCAGTGCGTGTGGGGAGGGGGGGGGGAAGAGGAACAGACCCCAGTTTGCAGGGCCACCTGGGCCCTGGGATGGTCCTCGCACCTGCTGGGGGCTGAGTGAGCTCAGACAGGGTCTCGGGCTGGCCACCCCAGGCCTGCAGCAGGGCACTGCGCTGGGGGCCGCTGAGCCCCAGGGAGCTGGGGTGCACCTCCAGCACGTGGGCACGGATGTCATCCAGATGCAGGCTGGGCAGTGCCCGGCCACATGCCATGCACACCAGCCGGTTCCCCCGAGGGTCATAGTCCATGAGACACTCTGCCCGGAACCAGTTCTGCAGGGACTCCTTCAGCCTCCGTTCCAGGCGCCGAGCCCCCAGCCCCCTGCTGCCCCTGGCCCTCCGGGAGGCCGAGTGGCGCTGACGCCGAGCCCGGGGTGCCACTGGGCCCCCTCGTCGCTGGCGCCTGCCGGCCCCACCAGCTGGGGCTTTGCCTGAAAGGGTTGGAGGGAGGGAAGGAACTGAGATGCTGCCCTCTGGGTAGCCCCCCACCACCACAGCCAGGTCCTCCACAAGCCTCTGCTCACTGGCTCTGAGCCCCTGGCCCAGCTGTTGGCCTCTTCTTCTCCCCTCATGTCCTCAGTCCCCCCTTCTGATCCTCCTGCACACAAACCCTAAGGCCTCCCCCTCCCCCAGGCCCCAATATTCCAGCACCTCCTCTGGACTTCACTGTGCAGCCATACCTTTCTGGCACCCTCAGTTCCCAGCCCTTCCCCTGCCTACCCTCCAGCCTCCATGCGCCTTAATCCCTCTAAAGCCACCGACAGTCAAAGCTGTCTGGGATGCTGGAGACTCCCTGGTCCCGCTGTCCCTCCCGGACTGTGCGTTAAGGGCAATGAGCAGACCCCCCCCAAAGGGAGTCAGGCGGTTGGCCGAGAAGCCAGGGTTGTCCCCATTTGGCCCCACCTGCCACCCAGGCCCCTGCCTCGCCATGTCCTACGTTACCTGGGCCCTTGGATGGGCAAGCTTGGAGGTTAGCCCCCTCTTCTTCCTCTTCCTCTTCTTCCTCCTCCTCCTCCTCGGGCCCCTGGACCCCCAGGCCCTCAGCCTCTCCACAGGCCCCCAGCCCCAAGTGGGCATCCCAGCTGTTGCTGATCACTTCCTTCTCCCGGGGACTCCAATGCAGGGAGTAGGGGTGCTTTTGGCGAATGTGCCGCTTGATGGTGCTGAGCTTGAGCGTGGCCAGGGAGCTGCCGCACACCATGCACACCATGCCATGCCGGGCAGGGTTGAAGTCCATCAGGTACTCCAGCCGCCAGTGGTCATGGTAGTATCGCCTGTGGTCACGGCCTGGGATGCGGCTCTTTCCAGGCCTGGAGGCCCGGGCCTCACAGTGGTCTGAGTATTTCCTGCCTGAAGATGGTGGTCCCCTGGACCTGGAGGAGGGTAGGGGGGCACTCCCCCAAGACCCCAAGGTACCCCCTTCCAGATGAAGATCTTGCCCTGAAGAGGGGGAAAGGGAGACAGGCTTTGGTGTCTTGTAGCCCAAGAAGAGGAGGAGGGAGGGGTCGTTCAGGGGCAGGAAAACGATGACAGCAGCAATCACAGGAATATGGGAGAGCAGGGAGTCACAACAGTGGCCCTTTAGAGAGAGTGAGGGCCCTTTAAGAGAGGATCCAGAACAAAAGGATGCAGGGCACGGTGAGGGACTCGCTTTGACTTTTTAAAAAATAAGGTGAAGACCACGGAAGCAGCCGGCGCTGTGAGGCACTTTTTGGACGGGAGCTGCGGGGGTAGAGCCAGGAGAGCAGCGTGCTGGGCGGTCACAGCCGAGCGGAGCGGGCAGCGGGGCGGGAACAAAGAGGGCATCTGTCTGCATCCAGGGCCGCACACAGGACCCACCCGCCGGAGGCCGGCCAGGAGGGCCCCACCCAAAGAGCGTCTTCCTTTCTCCAGCACAGCCTCCTGGGTGTCCCATTGTAGGGGTACTAAGCATTGTCAGTTCCCCAAACACAGGCAGCCACAGAAGGGATCCCCATGACAAAGCTGTCAACACCTCCAGGGAAAGGCATTTTTAGGACCCTGACTTCCCCAGAGACTTTAAAAGGGGACAGCAGGAGGGCCACCAGAGTGGCTACTGAAAATTCTGCAGCAAGGAGGGGCCCCCACCCATGGGGGGCTCCAGCCCATTGAGTCTTTCTGTAGATTTGTTATTCGCTCCGGCAGGGAGCTGGCCACTGCCCAGCAATCAGAGGGCGGGCACCGGAGCAGCCAGGAATGAGCCCAATAACCCAGCCACGTTCCCTTTTGCCAAACAGACAGAGATCCAGAACAGTCCCCCACCCTAACTACAGTTTGGACCCAATTTTTATTTAAGCTGAACGGACAGGTGTGATTATTATCCAAGGGGAGAATCTCAGGGTGGGGGAAACAAAAGACAGGATCAGAGAGGGCTCCCATCGCCACTGTGTTTTGTTTAAATAGCTCCAAAGAAAAAAATACAGGCTTCAGAGTTAAAGGCCTGGGTTCGAGTCCCACCTCCACTGGTAACTTGCTCTGCGACCTTTCATAGGTCGTGTCGCTCTCTGGGCCTAAGCTCTTTGTCTGCAAAGGCACTGGATAGCTAGCTGTCTCTTAAGCATCCTTCCAGCGCTGGATCTAGGATAGTCTACGGTGGACTGGCCCTTTAAGGGCCGAAAAAAAGGGGAGGAGCCGAGATTTTTTAAAAACAAAAGGGGATGGGGAGAGTTGGGGGGCGGGGGGAGCTCCGAGGTTAGGGCCATCTCCCTGCCCCTGACAGCCTTCACGGGTCTTAATGAAGAAGCGGTCCCCTCTGAGAGCAAATGGGGAGGACTGGCTGATCCCACTACAGCGGACAAATTGTGGCAAATTTTTCAGAAAAGACGGGAGATACGCGGCCAGGAGGGGATGTCAGCCTTTGTGGGCGAGCCCACCCTTTAAAACTGCCCGCGGTGGGGAAGGTAGGGGCGGCCCCCCAGAGGCGCAAGCTATCCTCTTTCCTAGGGAGAACGTGGGGGTTAAAGAAAAAGGGATTCCGTCCCTAAGCAAAAGGAGAGGGGCAGCCCGAATTAACACAGCGGAGCTCCCAGCTCCGCTCATCGCGGGGGAATCCCCAAAGGCACCCACAGTCTGGGCAGACTTTTAAGACAGCGGATAAGGGAGACCACCTGGGAGTCTGAAACAGAAAGGGGCGGGGGCCGCGGTTCCACCGCCTAGAGCGCGCGACCAGCTGCGCCCGGCCCAGCCCTTCGGGGCCCTCGGACCCGGCCTCCAAGGCGGGGGCCACGGGTCCCTTTAAAGGGGTGGGGATCCGCCCGAGCCCCGTGGGCCGACCCCGGGAGCTGGGCGGGGGGCTCCCCCGCTGGCCCTGCAGCCGCGACCTGCGCCCGCCAGGTGGCGCCCCCGGCCGCCCGGCCCGTGTCCCCCCCTTTGTTCGGCGGCGTAGAGGGGCCCGGAGCCCGGAGCCGCAGCCCTCCCATCCCCCATGCCGGGGCCCCCACCCCAGCCGCCGGCCCCAGCGCTTACCGCCGTCGTCGTCCTCGGGCTCCGCGCCGCCGCTCAATCCCGCGGGCGGCAGCCGTCGGCCCCGTGCCGAGGCCGCTGCTGGCCCGGGGCCGCCCCTGCCGCCACCGCTCCGGCTTCGGTGGTCCCCGCCGGGTTCCATGCGCCGCGCCGTGGAGCGGGGCCCCCGGGCGGCGGGGCGCGGGGCCGGCGGCGGCCCGCGCGGGGCACTCGGGGCACGGGGCGCCGGGGCGCGGGGCGCATGCAGGGGCAGCGGCCGCACGGACGGCTGGCTGCTCGCTCGGCGGCGCGGGCTGGACCGGGGTGGGGATTCCTGTCTGGGGGCCCCTGGGGCTCCTTTAAGGGCTCCTGGGTAAATTTAAAGGGGCCGCGCGCTATTTCCTTCTGCCAGCTCGCGGGGGGCTCGGGGGGAGAGGCGGGAGGCAAGGAGTCAGGCCGAGACTCCGCAGCCGGCGCCCGCCCCGGACGTTCGGAGACGGACCTCGCCACCCGCGCGGGCCCCACCGTCGCCTCCGGGGCTCCGGTCCCGGCTCCCGAAGGGTCACCGAGTTGGCGAGGGGCGCCGCGTCCGCTGCGACACGCTTCCAGCCCGGCTCGGCTCGCAGCCGCTGCACCCTCGGGGCATCGCGGCGCGCGGCGCCGGCAGGGGGTCGCCGGTGAGACAGCCTCTCCCGCGCAAGCTCGGCGCGGCCCCGGAGCGGACGCGACTGGCAGGGGCCCCAGATGGCCGCGGCCCCGCCGAGAGGGTGGAGCCGTGGGGGCGGCCGCGCCCCCTCCCGCGGGAGCCGCCCGGGAGCGCTGGGCGCGCTGGCTGCTCCATTGGAGGAGCGGACGGCGCAGCTCCTCGGAGCCGACCGGGGCGGGACCGCGGCCGCGGAGACTCCGGCCGGGAACGGAGACGCGGGAGCCGCAGCCGGCTATCCCCGGGCGGAGGGGGACCCAGGATGGACGCCGGGAGGAGAGGGCGTGCGCTGCGGTGACTCAGGCTCCTGCCCACGCAGGCCTGGGGGTGCCACAGGAGGCCCTCGATGCAGCCCCGGACCCCGCGCCCGGCCGGGGGAGGCGAGGAACGCTGCCGCGGGCGGGGCGTCGGGCACCTGAGGACGCGCCACAAAGGCTGGGGGGTGCGGGGCGAACCCTGAGCCTGGGGGTGCCTCGGCCCCCAGCTCCCGGGGAGCGGAGAGAAGGGACTCGGAGAGGCAGCCGGGGGCGTGGCTGCCTGGGGTTCTTCCTCGTGTACCCGCTGGGGTAGCAGGTGCTTGGTCACCCACACAAAGGCGATTCCAGGTCCAAATGACAGGGTGCGGGAGTCCACGCGGCATCTTATTGTCCAGATGTGGGTTCTTCTCTTCGCCGGGGCGGTCCCTGCTGGCAGAGGGAGAGAGAGAGAGAAGCATCGATGTGAGAGAGAAACATCTATGGGTTGCCTCCCGTAGGTGCCCCAACCTGGGATCAAACCCACAACCTTCTGGTACATGGGGCGATGCCCCAGCCAACCAAGTCACCCGGCCAGGGTGTACTTAAATTTTCTTTTTTTAAATTTATTTTAAATATTATTGAAAGTATTACATATGTCCCCCCTCCTCCCCCTCCCCATTGGCCCCTTCTAGCTCACCCCCCCCCCAAACCCCTCAGGCCTTCGCCATCCTATTGTCTTGTCCATGGGTTGTGCATGTATGCGTACAAGTTCTTGGTTAAGCGCCTAATGACATCTGTCATCACTGGAGATGTCCCTTCTCCGCCTCAGTCCCCTGAGGGTTTATGAGACATCACCTGGGGTAAACTGAGTCTCCTGCAGCCCTGCACTCTCTGCTGCTGGCCTCGCTCTCAGGGTGGAGCTGCACCTCCTCTTACCCACTTGGGATCAGAGCCCCTCCCCCCATGTGCCCCCCCCCTACTGATGGGGTGCCAGAGGAGGGGGTGAGTGGGGACTCCTTCACTCATTATGTCCTTCACTTTCCCTCGGTGCCAGGCCCAGGGACACAAAGGGAAAGTGAGACACACCCTGGCCTTCAGGGGCGCCTGACTATGCTCGTGTGTGTTTTTAATTACGAGGGTAACACACGCTCGGGGCTGGCCGCCTTGAGCCACTTTGGTGAATGTCCTTGAACTGGGGAATTTTATTCATGGCCGAAAGAAGGCTATCAAAGCCACCTGGAGCCATTTTTAACGACCTCTGGCGAGCCTCCCTGTGCCCACATCCTGCAGCGCCCCAGGACCGGCTCCCAGCTCCACAGTCCCAAAGCCTTTGCCACTCCCGGCTGATCGCAGCCAGCCTAGCAAAGGGAAGCTTCGCTTTGCATGTGAAGAAAGGCAGGCTCAGGGGGGCTAGAGTCTCACCCCGAGCCATTCATTCCCTCTCTCCTCCCCCGCTTCAGAAAGCACTGACTGAGCCGTCCCGAGTGCCTAGCCCTGGGGTGGGGATATAAAGTTTAAAAAAAAAAATAACAGCCCTGAGGGGGCTCATCCCATTCCCCCCTCCGCCCCCCCCCCCCCCCACACACACACCCTAGAAACTCTCCATCTACTGGGTCTGCTGTGGGACAGGGAGAAACAGTGACAACCAGGGCCAGAGCATGATTTTCATGGATCCTGGGTACTTTTACCTCATGGACATCTTCCTTTAAAAAAAAAAAAAAAAAAAAACAGTAAGCCCGGCTGGCTCCGTGGTTGAGCGTCGACCTCTGAACCAGAGGGCACATGCCCAGGTTGTGGGCTCATTCCCCAGTGTGGGGTGTGCAAGAAGCAGCCGATCAGTGATTCTCTCTCATCATTGCTGTTTCTCTCTCTCTCTTCCTCTCCCTTCCTCTCTGAAATCAATAAAAATATTTTAAAGTGACTTAATACATTTTTGAGAGCCCTACAAATTTATTTTTACTGATGCGAGAAAAAGAACACATCTTCTTTGACCCTTAAAGTTCACTTTGGACTTCTGGTTTCACAATAAATTAAGATGTTTTCATGAGCCCCTAGAAGTATGGTGGGCTGTAGGCACTGAGCCCTGATCCCCGAGGTTCCCTGGCCTTGATTGCAACCCAGGGGATCAGGGCGAAGGGAGCGGCCACCCAACCTGGGGAGGTACTGCTGCCGCCAAGTCTGCAAAGACCAGGAGCAGCAAGAGCAAGGGCTCTTCAGGCCGAGGCCAGGGGTCTGGGGTAAAGGACGGTTTCCGGTGGGAGCGGCAGAAGCGGAGAGAGAAATGAACAGGGCGAGAGCCTTGGGTGCAACGCTGAGCGTCTGTTTGTCCTGGAGGCCCGGGGAGGGCCGCAGGCGGTGTTCAGAGCTCTCCGGCGGCCGCCCTGAGCACACGGGGAGGGAGAGGAGGCTGCCCGCCCCATCCCCATCAGGAACCACGTTCAGGCCGCAGCCGCGGGGCCAGCCGAGAGGAAGCCAGAGATTGGAGCGGCGCCACAGCACGCGTGGTGCTCCCCTCACCGAACACCAGGGGCGCCAGAGGGCCAGGGGCGGTGCCGGGCCACCTGCGCCCTGGGCTGAGCCCCGCTCTCTGGCATCTGCCGGGAGGAAAGGACGCCTCGCCAGTGAGCTGTGTATTAGCCAAACGTGCACGGAAAGCTGCTTCTGCCCAAGGGCGCCTCTTTTCGTAATGCCCTAGCCCGGTGGGGACCCTTTTAACTAATTCCTAACAAATTAGTCTAGCTCAGTGGTCGGCAAACTCATGAGTCAGCAGAGCCAAATATCAACAGCACAACGATTGAAATTTCTTTTGAGAGCCAAATTTTTTAAACTTAAACTTCTTCTAACGCCACTTCTTCAAAATAGACTCGCCCAGGCCGTGGTATTTTGTGGGAGAGCCACACTCAAGGGGCCAAAGGGCCTCATGTGGCTCTCGAGCCACAGTTTGCCGCCCACGGGTCTAGGAGAGCCCGCTGCGGTCCTAGGTTAGCCATGTGAAGAGGGTGGGATCCACAGGAGATGGTGCCTGATGGAATATGATGATCAGAGAAAGACCAGGCTGACGCAAATGATCTGGAGTGGAGGGACAGGGATATAAAAAGAAAAATACATTTGGGGGGTGGAGACAGAATGAGGTCACAGCTGGGAGCTTTGGAGTCTATATCAAACCCAGAATCCTTCGTTTGTGCACCCTGCCTCTTCCCCTCCATTCTCCGACTCCGATTCTTAGTCCACGGTCCAGTGTCTCCGAAAGCGTGGGCTCCTCAGGGTCCCCACCCTGCGAGGCCTGAGTCCCTCCGGGCGGCATCAGAGCTGTCCCCCAGGGCTTCCGTGGCTCCTCGGGCAGACCCGTGAACGAAGGGCCTCGCGTAGGTCTGGAATGGAGGAGCTGTGAGTAGTGTCCCTAAAGGAAGCTCTTAGGGCAGTGTATATACCAGTGGTCGGCAAACCGCGGCTCGCGAGCCACATGCGGCTCTTTGGCTCCTTGAGTCTTTAGCAAAGGCCAGCTTAGGAGGACCCTAATTAAGTTAATAACAATGTACCTACCTATATAGTTTAAATTTAAAAAATTTGGCTCTCAGAAGAAATTTCAATCGTTGTGCTGTTGATATTTGGCTCTGTTGACTCATGAGTTTGCCGACCACTGGTATGTACAAACTAGACTTTAAAAAGCCGCGGATTCCGGATTCCACTTCTCAGTGTGTCCCAGAACCATGAAACCGGTCCTGAAAAGTGGCCTTCCCGCGTTCCCCGGAGGGCAGACCTCAACTCTCTCGAAGAACAAAAGTCAATTAGCCACAGAGCCCGTGAGTGTCAAAGGGACTGTGTATGTAGATTGCAAATTAAGTCATCCCGTGGAAAATTCCAAAGGAATTCCAAACCTAGGTTATCTCCAGGCATAAGCCAAAACTCCAAACTTTGTACGTGCGTGTTGAGGGGAAAGGGCATGTCAGTCACTTAAGTTTGAAAGTAAAGCATCCAGTGTCATATTTGTTTTTGCAATGTGTGGGGTTTTTTATTGATTTTAGAGAGAGAGGAAGAGAGAGAGAGAAACATCTATTGGCTGCCTCCTGCATACCCTGCACCAGGGATTGAGCTTGCAACCCAGGCATGTGCCCTGCCCGGGAATTGAACCGGCAACCTCTTGCTGCCCAGGATCATGCTCAGCCAACTGAGCCACACCAGCCAGGATAATATTTGTTTTTAGAAAGGAAAAAACTGTCAAGCTGTTCCCGGTGTTAATTTTAAATCGAGTGTTCAGAGCAGGGTGTGACATCCCAAGAGGCGCAGTCACCGACGGGAAAAGAAGTCATTTGTCCAAAACGACAGCTAGTAATTGGAGAAAGGAAGACTTAACCCCCAGCCTACCTACCTCCAAATCCTGACGCTTGGAAACACAGTTAAAATATTACAGAAAGAAACCTATTAGATGTGTACACATACGTGCTCAGACCTCTCCGTTTCAGCAAATCTCAACATTTTGACATATTTGCTACATAACGTTTCTTAAGAAATAAAATCCCGCAGACAGTTGCAGCTCCTACACAAGCCTTTTTGCTCCATTCGCCTCCCTCCCCGCCCCCAAAGGAACGCTCTCTGAGACGGTGATCATTCCCACCATTCTGACATTTCACTGCCCTTGGACGCATAAACAATATAAATCAATGACTTTTTAAAAGTAATTCAAGGACTTTCATGTTCTTTAATTTTAAATAAAAGCCATCACTTGTTCCATTAATTAAATAAGGAAGCCACAAGACTGAGGTGGCACTAATGCCCAGGTTCCTTCTAAGCCAACCAAAATCTAAAGCTTGTAGCGACCTCAAGGTTACCAAAGTGAAGCCTAAGGGCAGCCAATCACAGTCAGCCAACTAGGTTCAAGCTTAGCCAATCAATCATTTCCTTACAGTAGTCCCCCTCATCCACAGGAACATGTTCCAAGACTTCAAGCAGATGCCTGAAACCTTGGGTAGGACCAACCCTACATATACTATGCTTTTCTGGTACATACACACCTATGATAAAGTTTAATTGAGAAATTAGGCACATTAAGAGATTAACAACAATAATAATAAAATAGAACAATTATAACAATATATTGTCATAAAAGCTACGTGAGTGCAGTCTCTCTCTGTCTCTATCTCTTTCTCTTAAACTGTCTTTTTTTAAAATATATTTTTATTGACTTCAGAGAGGAAGGGTGAGGGAGAGAGAGATAGAAACACCAATGATGAGAGAAATCATTGATCAGCTGCCTCCTGCACGCCCCCTACTGGGGATCGAGCCCACAACCCAGGCATGTGCTCTTGACCGGAATTGAACCCGGGACCCTTCAGTCCGTAGGCTGATGCTCTATCCACTGAGCCAAACCAGCTAGGGCTTAAACTATCTTATTGTACTGTATGTACAGCATGAATACACTGGACAAAAGGGATGATTCAAATCCCAGGTATGGTGGAGTTGGACAGTGCAAAATTTTATCACACTACTCAGAAATAGAGGCAATTTAAAACTCATAAATTATTTATTTCTGGAGTTTTCCATGTAATAATTTTGGACCACAGTTGACCGCAGATAACTGAAACCACACCCAGTGAGACCATGGGTAAGAGGGACTACTCTAACCATTTCTGGTTTGATATTGCCTAATTCCAATGGATTTTTGCTCAAATAAATTCCTAAAATTTTAATATACCTCAACTTATCTTTGAGCAGTTTTGGTGTCAGAAGTGGGATCTAGAGGCGGACACTCCCCCCCCCACCTCCAAAAAAAAGCCCCCAGGGCAGCATGCAGTTAGCCAAATTGCTGAGTCCCTTGAGCCCACTGCTTTCTACCTGCATCTGAAGATCACAGATAAGTCCCTCTTAAATCTAAGCTCTGCAGTTTTTGATTTAAAAGAGCTCTCCAGCCCTAACAGGTTTGGCTCAGTGGATAGAGTTTTGGCCCGTGGACTGAAAGGTCCTGGATTTGATTCTAGTCAAGGGCATGTATGTTGGTTGCAGGTTCGATCCCTCAATGTTTCTCTCTCTGTCTCTCCCCCTCCCTTCTACTCTCACTAAAAATCAATGGAAAAAAATATCCTTGGGTGAGGATTAACAAAAAATAAATAAAAGAGCTCCAAATTTATTTGATCATTTGTTTCTCTGGACTGGGCCTTTGGTCAGCAACTTACAAGAAACTGGACTGGTGGGGAAAAAGAGAAAAATGGGCTTCTCTCACCCAAACAATCTGGGACTCCTCCATCAGGGACCCCAGATAACTATATACCTAAAAATTAGGAATCCAGAACCTGTATTTTTCTGATCCTGTGAGTTAACCTTAACAAAAATAATTTTATTTAAAAAAAATTTTTTTTTTATTTCAGAGAGGAAGGGAGAGGGAGAGGGAGACAGAAACATCAATGATGAGAGAGAATCACTGATTGGCTGCCTCCTGCATGCCCCACACTGGGGATTGAGCCCACAACCCTGGCATGTGCCCTCACCGGGAATGGAACCGTGACCTCCTGGTTCATAGGTCAATGCTCAACAACTGAGCCACGCCAGCCAGGCCCAAAAATAATTTTAAATTACAGTGGCACAGTGAGGAACTTTTAACCTAGATAAGCTATCCATTTATGAGGTGCTCTAGAGAGAAAAAAAGTCCTGAATTTTCCCTGAAACAATGGGGTGCATTTTTATTGGTATGCAGAAGCTTCTGAGAACTAAATGAATAAAAAATTGTGTCTTTAAAAGATTCTTTACAAAAGACAAATGAAAAGCTTAAACAACAAGCTGATGGTGAATCTAAAATGTATACACTGACTAACTTGACCCTGAATGCTCCAACTGGTCCTTTCCTATACCCACCTCCCCCTAAATATTCTGAACCAACCAATCCCTTTACATAATTGCCTTTTCACTCTGATGTGACTCAAAGCAGTAAAGCTTGAATGCACTATGTCCAAGTGTATTTCATAGGCAAGAAGCTTTCCAGGACCCTCCTACTGGTGATCGAACCTTCTACAACTTAAAACCTGGAGAGTGAGTCTTCTGGAAATGACCCCTGAGAAAGACTAACTTTGAGCCTCCATTGAAGGGACCATTACCAGGTTCTCTTCCCTATCCAGATGGAAGCCCACCTTCAGGGACTTGAACTCTGGGCCCACATCTCCCAATTGAAAAGGGCTCTCCCAGATTCTTGGGACTGTACACCGTCCAGAGATCTGAAGTTAAAATTGATCAGGGAGATTCTTCCCCAGGAGGAAACTACATTTTTTAAGTGTTTTTTTTTTTAAATATATTTTTATTGATTTCAGAGAGGGAAGGAGAAGGAAAGAGATAGAAACATCAACGATGAGAGAGAATCGTTGATAGGCTGCCTTCTGCACATCCCCCACTGGGAATCAAGCCAGCAACCCAGGCATGTGCCCTGACTGGGACTCGAACCGTGACCTCCTGGTTCATAGGTCAGCGCTAAACCACTGAGCCATGCTGGCCGGGCTTTTTTCGGGAAAGAGAGAGAGCCCGAGGTACAGATCTACAGTGGTTCATGAAGAGTTAAGAATGGCTTGGCGGTCAGGACTTGGGGTAAACATGATGGGAAAACACGATTGGGAGCGTCTTGGAAAGGGGGTCCTGGAAAGAAGCAGGAGACGGGCGTGTCTGCAGCGCACAGCTTGTGAAGGTATTTGCTCCCCGTGAGTGCTCGCTGAGAAGGCAGCCCACTAAAAAGGGGCAAAAGACCTAAACAAGGTCATAAAAAAAGGACATTCCAATGACCGAGAAATGGTTTTTAAATGTGTTCAGCATCATTAGTCATCGGAGACATAGGGATACCGCTGCACACTCACCACAATGGCTCCAATGAAAACGACTGACAATCACAAGTGCTGGTGAGGATGCAGACAACTGGAACCCTCTTACATGTGGTGAGGATGTAAATTAGTGCCACCACTTTGGAAAAACGTTTAGAAGGCCCCAGTCAATCTAAATATACCTACACACTATGGCCGGGCAATTCCACTAATGGGTCGATGCTCAACAAATCCATCTGTCCACCAAGAGATGTGTTCGAGAATGTTTTCCTTTCATGGATTCAAGATAGACGCCATGCTCTATGCTTCTCGCCTTCACATGACAATATCCAAGAAAGAAAGAGGCGGGAAGATGAACTCCTTGGAGGAATGCCATTCCCAGGAGCCCTCCAGCAGACAGCCCCTTCGGTTCTCAATGGCTAGAGCCAGGTCACATGCAGACCCATAAACCAGACCCTACAAAAGGGGTGGGATTCTGGTGCTTGAGTTAGATCAACTACGATTCATTCCCTGAGGCTGAGCAAGGGGCTCTCCTTCCCTTAGCACATTGCTGCTCTGCAAAACTTGCACTCTGCTAGCAAGGAAGAAGAGGGACATAGCTATTTGGTAGGTGATGGTGGTGCCACATCTTTCTAGAATAATATCAACCCAGATAGATACCCTTTGGAAACGCCCATACATCACCCTCAAAAAAGTAGTTCAAATGGGGTGACCCCACCTCCCAAGCGTCAGGAGTAGACAGTAAGAGTCACAGCGATGTTTCCAGGGTGGGTGCAGGACCGGCTCACAACAGGACACATGCTCTGAACTTCTGGGCATTTACTGACACGTGCAGTCACTTTGAGTTTGCTGAACTGCCCAATAGCAGACCTGACGTTGCTGTGGCGTTCATCTTCGTCACCATATTGGGGATTGGGCCTGGAAATGAAGCCAAAGCAGAAGACAGAGCCTGGATATGGTCGGGGGGCGGCGGGGGGAGTGGAGAGGGGCGGGGGAGAATGCCATTCCTGAAAATGCCATGTGCGCTCCTGAACACCAGTGTAGCTCAGGACTTTTCTGATACATGCGCCAATACTTCCTCTTTTTCACTGGATTTTCTTTCTTTTTTTTTTAAAATATATTTTATTGTTTTTTTACAGAGAGGAAGAGAGAGGGACAGAGAGTCAGAAACATCAATGAGAGAGAAACATTGATCAGCTGCCTCCTGCACACCCCCCACCAGGGATGTGCCCGCAACCAAGGCACATGCCCTCGACCGGAATCGAACCTGGGACCCTTGAGTCCGCAGGCCGACGCTCTATCCACTGAGCCAAACCCGTTTCGGCTCACTTGATTTTCTTTGTATTTGGTTTCTATCATCGGCAATTGAGGAGTCCTAAATAATACAAGAGACAAGCAGGGGCTAGAGGATGGAAGGTTTCAGTAGGAGCCTAACAAGTTTGGACTTCATTCTGGGGTAACTGGGGACCGTGGAGGGGTTTTAAGCAAGGGAAAGACATGACCGGATATATGAGACATGGGGGACCATTGTGGGAAGTGGAGAGCCCATCCCTCCGTCCAGATCCACCAAGCAGGAAGAATTACCAAACCCCTCAACCCCACACTAGCAACTTGATCCGAGGGAGGCTCTAAATCAAAGGGATTTAATGAAAACTAGTACTAGTCCCTGGCACTGAACCAAGCAGCCATTGAAAGTAGGTATGCATTTATGATGCCCCCCAAGACCCAGGCAGTGCAGGAAGGAAGAGAAATGTCTGAAAAGATGAATTTAGGGCCATGCAGACATGGAGGGGGGTGGGGGAATGTCTTGTTAGTCACACGTTATACTTCATTACTTCCAGAAACTTCTTTGTGGCTTTTGAAAGATGTGCTTACTTAAAACAAAACCTAATGAGGGAACAAGCAGGTCCGGCAGCTTTCACTCTTCAAGCTGAGTTAGAATGGGTGGGTCCTTCGCCCCGATCTTGAGGCCGTTCACCATCCGGAGCTCGCGGGGCTGGCCGGAAGCGAACGTGACCGTGCTCCCCGCTGAAGCCCAGGACAGGATGCGGGAAGGAGCCCAGACGTGACGGCTCCTCTTGTGGAAAGGGATGGAATCTTCCTTCAGAGAGAGTTGTCTCACTTAGAGACTACGAAGGAAGTGCATGGGCGCATGCAGGGTGAACCTGAGGACCAGAGAGCCGATCAGAAGAGGAGGAGCATCCACGAAGATGGAGAGAAGGTGCAAGGCATACCCTGCTTTCCGTGTCAGACGGGGATGTTCCAGTGAGCCAGAATTGTAAGCCCTGCTCCTCTTAGCATGGAAATTCTTTCTGAAAATGCCGTGACTCAGCATTTCGCAAACATTTTAGCGTGCTTAGGCATAACCTGCAGGACTTGTTGCAAACATCGATACCTGGAATTCTCTGATTCTGACTTAGTGGGAAAAGTTGACAGCCGTTGCTTACACCTGGTCACATCCTTCACCCCTCCTTTTGGTACCCTTAGGGGAAACAAGGGGGAAGACAAAGCACATAAGCATTTAATTCATTGGCTCCTGCCCCCAGGGGTCAGGGATGGCCCACAGGCATCAGTCCCACCCCCTTCTAGGATGCACCTGTGTTAGTGCTGAGTAGGTTCCCACAAGGGCCCCGTGCTGAGGAGTCAGAGGAACCCAGAGCAGGAAGCCAGGATACAAGGTGGGCAAGATGCAACCAGGTGGTACCTACCCCAAGTTGACAAAGCGACGTGGAGCTGGTGTGGCAGCAGGAGCCTGAAGGGAGGCGTGGCTGAGGGGGGCGCAGTGATGCCCAGAGCTTTCCCGTGCAGTCTGCTTCTGGAACTGTCAGATCTGCTCAGGCCCTTCATTAACCTTTTGCACTCGGATGTCGAGATTAAAATTACTCTTTGAATGTATCAATAATTTGAAATATAAAAAAATCCAAATAAATAAGTTTGTATGAAAAGAAACTCCAGTTTTTTATTCTACTGCCGCGCTTTGTAAAATCTGGGGTATTTAAAAAATTAAATCCCGAGTAGAATAAAGGAATCGAGAAAAAAGCAAGCGAGTGCAAAGGGTTAAGTTTGATCCATTCCAAGATGATGCAAGGAATATTCGTTATCTTCCTCCTCTACCCCATTCACGATTTCTCTCACCTGTGCCCAGCATTTTGCCCATCTGGTAAGTGACTCTGAGGTAACGTGACCACCACCATTGAGCGGAAGCGTGGTAGGGGGTTGAACCCATACAGTTTGTCTCCAGAGCTTGGGCTTTTTTTTATTATAAATTATATTTTTGTTGATTTCAGAGAGGAAGGGAGAGGGGAGAGAGAGAGAGAAACAACAATGATGAAAGAGAATCATTGATTGGCTGCCTTCTGCACACACCCTGCTGGGGATTGAGCCTGCAACCCCAGGCATGTGCCCTTGGCCGGAATCGAACCTGGGACCCTTCAGTCCACAGGCTGACGCTCTATCCACTGAGCAAAACCAGCTAGGGCAGAGAGCTTGGGCTTTTTAACAACTGCAATGCCGATAGCGCAGGGCTGTGGAAACTTTCAACATAGGGGGCGTCCAGGTTCCATGAGAAAAAATGCCATAACTGCTTAGACATGTCCACTGTGAGCAAGGAGGCTGGTAGATTCACACCACCAAAAGCACACATGTCTGTCCTAGCTGGTTTGGCTCAGTGGATAGAGCATCAGCCTGCAGACTGAGGGGTCCCAGGTTCGATTCCGGTCAAGGGCATGTACCTTGGTTGCAGGCACATCCCCAGTAGGGGGCGTGCAGGAGGCAGCTGATCAATGTTTCTCTCTCATTGATGTTTCTAACTCTCTATCCCTCTCCCTTCCTCCCTGTAAAAAATCAATTAAATATATATATATTTTTAAAAGATTGAATAGGTGTTTTTCCAAAGAAGATCTACAAATCGCAAAAGAACACATGAAAAGATGTTCAATATCATTAGTCATTAGGAAAATGTAAATCAAAACCACTACGAGATACCATGGGACACCCGCTAGGGTGGCTGAAATAGAAAAGATGGACAATAACAAGTGTTGGCAAGGACGTGGGGAAACTGGATCTCTCTCACTGCTGGTGGGAGTGTACAGTGCGGCAGCTGCAGAAAACAGTTTGGCAGGCCCTCAATCAGTAAACATAGAATTACCATATCGCTCAGCAATCCCACTCTGAGGCATTTACCCAAAATAATGGAAAACAGATGTCCAAACAAAGACTTATACATAAATGTCCACAGCAGCACTATTCACAGTAGCCAAAAGGTGGAAACAACCCACATGTCCATCACTGAGGAGTGAATAAATAAAACGTGGCATATACAACCACTGAATATTGTCCGGCAATAAAGAGAAATGAAGGCCAGGGCGCGTCACTCAGTTGGCTGGAGTGTCGTTCCATGCACCAAAGAGTGTAGGTTTGATTCCCGGTCAGGGCACCTATCTGGGTTTTGGATTGGATCCCCAGTTGGTGCTCATACCGAAGGCAACCAGTCAATGTCTCTCTCTCTCTCTCTCTCTCTCTCTCTCTCTCTCTCTCTCTCTCTCTGTAAAGTACATCCTCAGGTGAGGATTGGGAATAAGCAAAAGAAAGTAAGTGAAGTACTTATACCTGTCACAATAAGGATGAACTGGGAAACATTATGCTAACAGAAGCCAGTCACAAAAGGCCAAATTGTGATTCCATTTATCTGCGATGTCCAGAATATGGAAATGTATAGTCAGAAACTAGATTAGTGGTTGCTCGCGAGGGGGGTGGGCACAACGGGGAGTGACTGCTTAGGTATGGGGTTTCTTTTAGGAAGGACAGATTGTAGTGATTGCTGTTCAACTCTAGGAGTATACTAAAACACTTTGAATTGTGCCCTCGCTGCTTTGGCTCAGTGGATAGAGCGTCAGCCTGTGGACTGAAGGGTCCCAGGTTTGATTCTGGTCAAGGGCACATGCCCAAGTTGCAGGCTCGATCCCCAGTGTGGGGCGTGCAGGAGGCAGCTGATCAATGATTCTCTCCTCATCATTGATGTTTCTCTCTCTCTCCCCCTCTCCCTTCCTCTCTGAAATCAATAAAAAATATTTTAAAAACTTTGAATTGTACATTTTAAATGAGTGAAGTGTATGGCTTCCGGTCAAAACCACCCACTCCCTGCAGCGCACTGGGCTGCCAGTGGTTCGGGACATTGTGTTTTGTGCTTTCACACCCCACGATGTCCACAAAACGACCATCGGTGGCTCCAGCTTCCGGGGAGAAGGCACTGACTCTTGAAGTAACACTCACGATAACTGCCCACCTGTAGGCTAATGTGTGCTGTGAGCACGTTTAAGGCAGTCTGGGCCAAGCCCTGATGTTCGGTAGGTTAGATGGATTAAATGCATTTTCAACTTACGCGGGGTTTATCGGAAAGTAACGCGACTGTAAGTCAAGGAGCATCCATAGTTAGAAATAAGCCCCATCTACCACAGCAACTGGGCCACATACTGGCCACACCTGCTCTAGGAGACATCTGTCTAATGTCTGCTGCATTAAGATCTTGTTTTCTTTCATAGAAATTACTATATTTATTTTTTAAAATATATTTTTATTGATTTCAGAGAGGAAAGAAAAGGGAGAGGTAGAAACATCAATGATGAGAGAGAATCATTGATCGGCTGTATCCTGCATGCCCCCTACTGGGAATCAAGCCCCAACCCAGGCATGTGCCCTTGACAGGAATTGAACCTGGGACCCTTCAGTCCATAGGCCAATGCTCTATCCACTGAGCCAAACCGGTTTCGGCCTCATACAATTATTGACAGCTGGCCGGAGTGGGAATGGCTTCAGGAGATTCTATTGCCCACTGAGTTGGTTCAGCTCATTTTGTGACACCGAAGTGCAGGCCCCGTCATTTGACGTGAGTGTGTGCCCCACAGAGACCAGTGTGGGCCGTGGAGGAGAAGCAGGTTTGAGATGTAGAGCTAGACGCTAGCCTCTGGGAAACAGTGGGCACGTCTGCTCTGTGGGCAAAGCCGTCCACAGGGAGGGGACAAGGCTGTGCCCAGAGAAGGCAGGGCCAGGATGAAGTGCTGCCTGGTGGCATCGGCACCCCGGGCCCGTTATTCCGAAGGCCTGCCTGGACCCCTGCCCTTCCACCACGGGCAGTCCGCCCTTCCTCGAAGTCCAAGAGCCAATAAATCCCCATGTTGTTTGAGCAAGAGCCCTGAGGAGGCCCCGAGCTGGTGCTGACACCACAGCTTCTGGGCCGGTGCTGGAGCCAGAAAAACGGACAAAAGTGGAGCTGCCCTGTGGGAGCCGACTGACCCTGAGGGACTGGGATATGCAAGCGGATAAGGACAGCGTGCTGCGAGGTCTCATGGCAGCGGTGTTCCAGCTTACTGAGAGAAGAGGGCCCCTGGCTACATGCACATGAACAACAGGGCCCCTGGGAGTGGGAATCGGGTAAGTCCGGGCAGTGAACACACCACAGCATCTGTGTCAGGTCATTTTTCTTCTTTTGGCGGATTTCAGGGTGAGTCTTGGTAACAGGATTACCGAGCTGAAGAGCACAGACATGTATTTATTATGGCTTTTGTAGACGGCGACAAAACGCCCAGCAGGTTAGGCGTGAAGCCACACACACCCCCATATCAGCCTTCAAACAGCCCTCTCCCCGTTCAGAGCGTGGTCTGGACCCGCTTCCTGCAGCAGCCCACTCCCTGACCTGTCTCACCACCGAGGCCGGGGTGCCACCATACCAGGAGCTGTACCGAAAGGAAGTGCTTCATCCCAGCGGGGGATCAGCCCGGGGACCTGCTGGAGCCCAGGCGAGAGAGAGGAAGGGAAGAAGCACCCGGATGTTTCCTTTCTCTTACGTTCCTGCCTCCCGTCCCTGTCTCCCATCGGCCAAACCCAGGTGTGAAGTCAGCGGTCCTAGGAGCCTGGGAAGCTGCGCCTGCAGGCCGATCGGAACAGAGCAGACGAGCTGGGAGGGCACCGGTCACAGGCGCAGGGGTGACCAGAAGGTAGAAATTACTTACACTCTTTTTGAAAGTAACAAACGTTCACTTAAAAACACGTAATCCCTAGACTAGTTCACCTCTCCTCTCCCGCCCCCAACCTCCTCCAGTCACAGCTTAACCACAGGGACACGTTTTTCATCGTCGCGTGACCATCACAGAATGCACATGCACAAACCCAGATGGTCTAGGAGCCATCGCCTAGTCCCGTGGTCGGCAAACCGCGGCTCATGAGCCACATGCAGCTCTTTGGCCCC
This sequence comes from Eptesicus fuscus, assembly GCF_027574615.1. Classification (NCBI taxonomy): domain Eukaryota; kingdom Metazoa; phylum Chordata; class Mammalia; order Chiroptera; family Vespertilionidae; genus Eptesicus; species Eptesicus fuscus. The sequence goes on along the minus strand of NC_072485.1, from coordinate 80,690,275 downwards.
TTGAGTGTTCTAACGCCACTTCTTCAAAACAGACTCGCCCAGGCCGTGGTATTTTGTGGAAGAGCCACACTCAAGGGCCAAAGAGCCGCATGTGGCTCGCGAGCCGCGGTTTGCTGACCACTGGCCTAGTCCATAGAGCCTATCAATTGTTGTACTGTTGATATTTGGCTCTGTTGACTAATGAGTTTGCCGACCACTGGCCTAGTCGGCAAACTCATTAGTCAACAGAGCCAAATATCAACAGCACGACGATTGAAATTTCTTGTGAGAGCCAAATTTTTTAAACTTAAACTATATAGGTAGGTACATTGTTATTAACTTAATTAGGGTACTCCTAAGCTGGCCTTTGCTAAAAACTCAAGGGGCCAAAGAGCCGCATGTGGCTCGCGAGCCGCAGTTTGCCGACCACGGGACTAGGCGATGGCTCCTAGACTACAAACCTATACAGCATGTTACTGTCCAAAATCCTGTAGGCAACTGGAATACAATGGTAAATATTGGTATCTAAACATAAAAAAAGGTACAGTGAAAATGCTGTATAAAACAGCGGCCACCAACCTTTCGGACCTTACGGACCAGCCGTGGTCCGCAGACCCCCGGGTGGCGACCGCTGGGATAAAAGATAAAAAATGGTGCACTGAGCAGGCGCACTTGCTGTGAAGGGAGCCTGCAGGAGTGGAGGCTGCTCTGGGCGAGTCAGTGAGGGTGAGTGGATGTGAAGGCCTAGGACCTCCTGTCCACCACTGTAGACTTTATACACACTGTACACTCAGGCTCCACTCCATTTACAAAAAAATACTTTTCTTTCTTTAATACTAAATTAAACTGAGCTTACTTTTTTACTTTATAAACAAAAAGTATTTCTTTAACCCCTGGCCAGTGTGACTCGGTTGGTTGGAGCATCATCCCTTACACTGAAAGGTGGCGGGTTTGAATTTCCGGTCAGGGCACATGATCCCTGGTCGGGGTAGGTATGGGAGGCGGCCAATCGATGTTGATGGTTGATGTTTCTCTCTCTCCCTCTCCCTTCCTCTAGATTCTAGAATCAATGAAGAAGAAAAACTAGGACCCAAACACACACATTAGCCTAGACCTACACAGCACTGTCTTCCATTGGCACTTGTTTTCCCACGGGAAGTTCAAGGGCAATAACAGGCCCGGAGTTGCCACCTCCGGTGACAGCAGTGCCTCCTTCTGGAAAACCTCCTGGAGGGCCTGCCCGAGGCTCCTCTTGGGGGCCCGTCCCTCTTTTCGGAAAGCAGGACCTCTAGGAGGTCCGCAGGCCACAGGACGTTTTCAGTCCCTTTATACTCTTATGGGACCAGTGTCATCTGCAGGCAAGACATGCGTTACCCTGAGTCAGGACTGCGCTTGGTCTGTTACAGCGGCATTTAAAGTGGGTTTTCAGTACCAGACATTTTCTCCACCAAAATCTCAGGGAGGGTCCCACCGCGCAGGGAGGTGCCCACGATGTCACAGAGGGAAGCGCTCAGCCAGGCAGGGTAATGCCGCAGCGCCATGGCCGCCATGGCAACTGGGCTCTGGTCTGCGGGCTCTTAAGGATTTCTGTGACCTTGGGGCGGGGCACAGTCCCCAGACCCAGTTTAAAAAGCGGAAACCATACACAGGAAGCATCTATCTCGGTCTCTTGAGATCTTGCTTCCAGGTGTACCCCTGGCTCAAATAGATTCTTACAGAAATTCACAAAGAACTGGAAATCATAAACAGGAGAGATGGTCTGCAGCCGCCCACACTCCACCTGGCCCTTCCTCGTGGTGCGCCCTGGTCCAGAAGGTTCCACCGCGTTTTTTCGAAGGAAGTATTACGCATCTGGGAAAACAGATAAGGTGCCCACGGTCACCAAGAGCTGGCAGATCGGGAAGCCATCCCGTCTCCATTCTTCCCACGCCCCGGCCCCTGCCACGCCGCCCCGGGCATCTTCCAGCGGAGGCCAGTGCTCCTCGTGCCAGCGAAACGCGTCCGGTGGCCTCTCCACGGAGAGCCGCCATCTCAATGGACGGGGCCGGCGGCTCCGGGCGACCCTCCGGGAGCCACAGGGCCCGCGCTCCGGGGCGCCACTCCCGCCACGGGCCCCAGCGCTGCGGGCGCCCGCCAGCCCTTCCCGCGGCCCCGCGGGGCCTGGGATTCTAACGGGGCCGCGTGCGCGGGGCGGCGCCGCGCGTGATTGGCCGCGCCGGGCTGGGGGGCGGGCCCGCGCCGGGCGGCCCGCAGGGCGCCGACAATGAGGCTCCATAAAAGGCAGCGGCGGGGGGCTGGGGCCCCGGATTGAGCCCTCCCCGCCCGGGGTCCCGACGTTCCAGGTCGCGGGGAGGCCCGGACGCGGCCGTCGCAGGCCCGGCGGGCGGCGGGGAGGGGGCGGCGGCTGAGCGCCAGGCCCGCGCGCCGGCCCTGCGGAGCCCGGGCGCGGCGGCCCCGGCCGCACCATGGCCCTCAAGGCCGAAGGCGCCGCGCTGGACTGCTTCGAGGTGACGCTCAAATGCGAGGAAGCGGAGGACGAGGACGAGGCCGTGGTGGTGGCCGTGATCCCGCGGCCCGAGCCGATGCTCAGAGGTGAGGAGGGGAGGGGACTCCACTTCCGCGTCGCGGTCCGGGGTCGGACCTGCCCCCGGGGGCCCCCGCGCACCCCTGCCCCTGGGGTCTGGGCCCGGCGCCCTCCCCCTCCGCTCCGGCCGGGCGCCCGCCCCGCCCCCTCCCGGGCTCGGAATCGCAGGCCTCCCGAGCCCCTCCCCCGCCCGGGGTCTGGAGCCTTCGACCCCTGCCCGCCCGCCGCGCTCCGGAGCTTCCGGTGCCCGAGCGCCCCCTTTCCCGAGCCCAGCCGGCGGCCGGATCCCCGGAGTCGCCTGCGGTCCGCGGCCGTGGTCTCCCGCCCCGCGGAGCGGACACAGGCCCAGGGCCCGGCTGTGCCACCGGTGGGCCGAGGGCGGCGGGCCGAGGGCCCGAGCACCGGGGCGCGGCCGCCTGGTGGTCCCGAGCGGTTCGGAGGATGGAGGCCGGCGCCGCAGCCTCCGGCCCGGAGGATTGTAAGGGCCCTGCAGCTCCCCGGCCCCCACCTCCACACCTAGGCCCTCCACTTGCGCGAGCCACAGGTGTCACATTCCACGGCCTCGGGGGTGAGTGGGGGTGCTGGCAGCACCCGGTTTCAGAGAAGCCCTTGCCTGGGGGGGAGGGGGCGCCCGCAGCCTCCCTAGGAGGAGAGTGGCCGCGGGAGGGGCCTCGAGGAAGGTCTGGGAACTTTCCTCCAAGTCTCCAGGCCTCCGGACGGGGAAACAAAGGGCACCTTAATGGGAGAAGCACTGGTCATGGAAATGCAAATAGCCTGACCCCCAGGCCCCTCTTTTTGGGGGGAAGTGCCCAGGGGAGGCAGAGGGGAAAGCCATTCGCTTTACCTCCGGGACGGAATGAGGGAAGGGCTGCCTCTTCCGTTTGGAATCTGGAGGGTTCGAAGATGAGTGGGGGATAAAGGCACCATCCTCAGAGCTTCCAGTCCAACAGAGAGAGCATCTCCCAGCTTCTCCTGGTATTCATGGAGTGCTCCGCGCCAGGCGGTTAGGGATGAGGAACTAGAAGCCCAGAGAAGCTCATTAGGGGACACCTACTATGTGCCAGGCACTGTTTTAGGCTGGACATGCTAATGGCCATAAACAAAGAGGAAACTGCCCCTCTGGAACATACACACGCACATCCTAAGGACCGAACGCAGACAGACGTAAATCAGCGCATAGTAAGCCAGGTGGCGATCAGTGGTTCCGAGAACACTAGAGCAGAGTGAGGAGGAAAGAGTGGGGTCAGTGTTTTATTTGGGACATGGATGGTCGATTCTCTAAGGAGGTGAAATTTGAGCACAGACCCAAAGGAAGGGTGGGAGTGAACCCCAGAGAGACGTGGAGGAAAGCCTTTTAGGCAGAGGGACTTGCAAGTACACAGGTCCTGAGGCAAGAAGCTGTGGGGGAGAGAGAGGATGAATTCAAGGTTTGGGGCCTGAGCACCCAGAAGGATGGGCTTCCCGCTAACTGAGGTGGGAAGCCTTCGGCAGGCTTGGGAGGTCGGGAGTTCGGGTTGGAACGTGGTAAGGCTGAGGTGCCTGGGACACATTCCAGTGGGGAGGTCAGGTAGGAAGTTAGACACACGAGTCTAGATTTCATGGGAGAGTCTGGCTGGAGGTATAAGCACGGGAATTGTCAGCAGGCGGGCAGTGGGACCAGACGGTGAGAGGAAGAGGGCAGACAGAAGCGGTCTGAGAAGTCATGTGTGCTCCAGCGATTCCAGGGCGGAGATGGAGTCATTCCCTCATCAGGCATTTCTGAGCGCCGCTCTCTGCCGGGCACTATTGATGCTGTTGATAACAGGCGTGAAGGATCAGAAGTCCATGCTGTCCTGGAGCCTACAGTGTGCATTAGGAACACCTGTGAGACACACCGTGCCAGGTGGTGATGTGTGCTGTGGAGGAACGGAAACGGTGACGGGGAAAGGAGTGCGCAGGTGGCGTGGCGGCAGCTTTCTGCACTGGCAGAGACGGCCATGGTGGGAATGTGGTTCTTCAGCAGCGACCTGGCAGAGGGGAGGGAGCCGTGCAGGTTCCTGGAAAGAGATGATGAGGGACGGAAATGAAATGAGGAACTGGCGTAGGTGACTGAAAAAGAGCCCCAGTGAAGGAAGAAGAACCACAGGAAGGTGGTACCCTGGAAGCTGAGTGACAGGTCAGGATGGTGGAAGTGATCAGTCAGAAGATGAGGTTTAAGAGCTGACTGCTGGGTTCAGCACGGGTGACCTTGATGAGAGCTGTTCTGGACGAGTAGTGGGAAAGAAAGCCTGATTCCAACTCGGGGTCCAGGTGCCTACCATGGTCACATGGGAGTTAGATACACCCCCACTTTGGACCTGGATCTTCTGAGTCCTAGCCAATTCCCCTGTCATTTCAAATGCCACCTCTTCCATGCAGCCCCAGGTGCCGGGGCCTCCCATATTGGTATTTCGTCCCGTCCTCTTGGGTGGGGACGAGCCGTACCCATGAGGGGTCTTAGGCACTCCGCACAGCCCTGAGCTGCCTGCCTTTGCCGAGCTACCAAGAGCTCCTGCCCTGGCAGCTAATGGTCCTTGTGCACAAAGGGCAGGCGCCGGGCAGCCCCATGGGGATGCGGTTACCGCTGCCAAGGCTCAGGGGCGCTGTGCGAGGGGCTAGCTTGGATGGGACGGGCGGCCTTCTGAGGGAGCCTCAACAGCTGGAGAAGCAGGCATTGCTCACTCACTGACCGAAGGCCCATTGAGCATCTCCTCTCCTATGTGCCCGCCCTGTGGGGACAATAAGATGATAAAATTTACCATCTTTGACCTCAAGAAAGTGTGACTTGATGTCAGATGTGGATGTAACAAACTGCCAGGGCTGGGAGGCCGAGGCTCCCAGGCGTGAGAATCTGAGCGGGTCCTTTAAGGGAGTGTAGGAATTTGCCAGATTGACTGGGGATTCTGGGTGGATGTGCAAGTTTATTATTTTAAAATATATTTTTATTGATTTCAGAGAGGAAGGGAGAGGGAGAGAGAGAGATAGAAACATCAATGATGAGAGAGAATCATTGATGGGCTGCCTCCTTCCTGCACACCCCACACTGGGGATCAAGCCCGCAACCCGGGCATGTGCCCTTGACCAGAATCGAACCTGGGACCCTTCAGTCCACAGGCCGATGCTCTATCCACTAAGCCCTGGTTGGCAAACTGCGGCTCTCGAGCCACTTGCGGCTCTTTGGCCCCTTAAGTGTGGCTCTTCCACAAAATACCACGGCCTGGGCGAGTCTATTTTGAAGAAGTGGCATTAGAAGAAGTTTAAGTTTAAAAAATTTGGCTCTCAAAAGAAATTTCAATCGTTGTGCTGTTGATATTTGGCTCTGTTGACTAAGGAGTTTGCCGACCACTGCACTAAGCCAAACCGGGTAGGGCCAAACAGTTTGTTCTTGTATTGTGGTTATTATTACCTAACTTGCCCATCCCTGTAGTGTTCCAATAGGAGACAAAGGCAAGGGCTGTTTACGGGAAAGGGAAGGGGACATTGTGTCAGTGTTCGGAAGGCATTTCTGACGGTGCAGATACCCTAAATAGTGAGGCTAATTCTAAAGGATGTTTTTAATTTTCAGTTCAGTGGTCATCGTATCTGCTTTCTTCTTATCCTTGCTTTAGGACACGTAGCTTTAGGCCCAGTCCAAAGGTTATTTTGCCCTTTTAACATCCCAAAGATTTGAGGCATAAGATGTGCAAGGTAGTTCCTCTGGGATGACAGCTCCAGCTCCATTTATTTATTTTTTCCTCCTTTTTTAGGATGAAAGCTGAAGAATTTATTTTGTTTAAAAATTTTTATTGATTTCACAGAGGAGGGAGAGGGAGAGAGAGATAGAAACATCAATGATGAAGAGAATCATTGATTGGCTGCCTCCTGCACGCCCCTCACTAGGGATTGAGCCCGCAACCTGGTTATGTGCCCTGACCAGAAATTGAACTGTGACCTCTGGTCCATAGGTCAGTGCTCAACCACGGAGCCACACCAGCCGGGCTATTCATTTTTTCACAGTGGAATGCTCCTCCCGTACACCCCAAGTGTGGGGACTTGTGTCCTAACTAATACTGGCCATGGGCACCTTTGCTGATCACACCGCCCCCTCCTCCTTCCGTAGTGGCTCAGCAGGAGAAGACCCCGCCGCCCAGGCCCGGCCTGCTGGAGGCAGGCGGCAATGGCTGTGAGGAGCCCAAGCTGCAGATGACTTGGGAGCAGGAGTTCCTGGTGGGGAACAGCCCGGAAGGCAGCGGGCGGGCGCTGTGCATGGTGTGTGGGGCCGAGATCCAGTTCCCCTCGGCGGACACGGCGCGCGCGCACATCCTGGAGCAGCATCCTCACACCCTGGACCTGAGCCCTTCTGAGAAGAGCAACATCCTGGAGGCCTGGAGCGAGGGGGTGGCCCTTTTGCAAGATGTCGGAGCTGAGCAGCCATCCCCACCCAACTCAGGTAGTTGGGCCGGGGGTGGGGGTGGGAGAAAAGCAGGCCTGTGGGAGCACGCGGGTGGCGCTCACGGGGCATTTGCCCCCTTCAGACTCGGCCCAGGACGGCAGTGCAGACCCTGACTCTGCCCCAGACCCTGCCAGAATGCCAGCAGAGATTGTCGTTCTTCTTGACTCCGAGGACAGCACAGTCCTCCCGAGGAGGACCCGGCCCAGGGGACTCCGCCCCCTTGAGCTTCCAGGTCAGTCATGGGGAGCCAGTGAGGCTGAGCTGGGGGAAAGGGAGGCACAGGCCTGTGTTCTGGGGTAGAGAGGCTGTTGGGCAGAGAGCTTCGGCAGCGGGGTTCAGGCATATTCCCTCTTTTGCAGTCGCCCCTGCCACAGAGCCAGTAAATAAGAAGCCCCGGAGTCAGAGATGGAAGGAGCCCCCTGAGGAAGAGCCCGTCAGAAAGAAAAGAGGCAGATCCATGACCAAAAACCCGGACCCGGACCCGGACTCTGACTCAGGTGAAGGGGGAGCCCGGGTCGGGGCACGTGGGGGTGGGCAGGGCCCAGTCCGAGGGCTCCCGCACCTCGCCTGAGTGGTGCTCAGGCCTCCAGGTCCTGGCCTCCGTGGGGGAAGGCTGCCCACCCTCCTGGACTCACAGTTCCACTCTCCCTTGCAGACCCCTTGTCGCCTGACTCGCCCACAGAGGCTTTCACAGCGCCCCCCGAGGTCCGACACTTCACTGACGGCAGCTTCCCTCCCGGCTTCGTCCTGCAGCTCTTTTCCCACACCCAGCTAAGGGCCGCCGGCGGCAAGGACGCCCCCAGGGAGGGGCAGGCAGCCGAAGGAGGCCTCCCCCCGCTGGAGAGCCCCTCTCCAGGTGAGCTCCCGAGGGAGACCGGGGCCGGGCAGGCTGCGTGGGCTCCGGCCCCGTGGAGGCTGCTCCTTGATGTTGGGCGCTTGGGTCCCTGCGAGATGGGGCCTGGGGCTGGCGGATTTGAAGGACGGGCTGGCTCTGGGCTGAGCTTTCCTGGCAGGGCCTTGGCGTGTCCCGGAAGTGGTCATTAGGTTGGACTAGGCCAGTCCTCCCCCAAGGTGACACCGGAAGTTGACTGGAGCCTGAGTGAGAGGTGCCCACCTGGGCCTGTTTACAGACTAGACCAGTGAACACTCAGCAGAACCTCTGGGCAGAGCGGCTCAGTGAGTTGCCGAATGACAGCAGGGAGCGTGTTTTTGTAGCACATCCTCCTGATCGTGAGAAACTTCTGTGCGCAGTTCCCTGGGTCCTTACGGAGTGCCTTTCTAGGAGATTCTCAGGTGCTTCCTTCTTCCATGCCTGTGTCAGTCCCTGTGGCTGCTCTAACAAGTTGCCACCGACCCAGTGGCTCCCAACAGCACAGATGTGTTGCTTTTCAGTTCTGGAGGTCAGAGGTCTCCCCGGCTGGAAAGTCACAGTGTCGGCAGGACCGCGTTTCCTCGGAGGCTCGGGGAGCCTGGATCTTGCCTTTTCAGGGTTCTAGAGGCCGCCCGCATTCTCTGCTTCGCCTCCTTCCATCTTCAAGGCCCACGGGGGCCAGCAGACCCTTTCTCGGGATGCCATCTTTGGCCTGATCTTCTGCCGCCTCGTTCCCCCCTTACGGACGCTTGTGACCACACTGAGTCCACCAGACCGCCCCCGAGGAATCCGTAGTTTAAAGTCAGCCGACCGGCACCATCCATTCCAGCCGCGCAGAGCCTAAGCCTGCAGCCTCGCTCCTCCATTGCCGTGGAACTTACCCTGTTCACAGGTCCTGGGGTTGGGGACAAGGACACCGTGGGGGCCGGTGTTCTGCCCGTACCACAGTCATGGCACCAAGCAGAGGCAGGGTTCCGATGAGAGCCGAGCATTTCAGTAGGGCGGAGGCTGAGCCTGCGTCCTCTTCGTTTCGCCATGCCGGGCCCTGCTCGCAGCGGCGCTGCTCAGGAAGTGGTTCTTGCAGGAGTGAGTGAGTGACGCGGGAGTGCCTTGTCCCAGCCGGTCTGCATGTGCGTGTGGCGTTAGAGCCCGAGGAAGAGGCACTCGAGAGGAAGAGCAAGCGTGCCCCTCTCAGCCCCAGCACGACCGCGATGCCCGCTCGTCACAGCTGCTCTGTATCCTCAGCCCTTCCCCAGGGCTCTGCGTGTGCAGCAGGTCGTGTGTGTGCTTCCTTCCCATCTCAGGCAGGCGTCCCTTCACGTAGATCCCGCTTTAACTGGCTCAAGTTTCAGCTTGAGTCACATTCCAGTCCTGCCTCCCCGAGACTGCTTGGACTTGAACGTTTCTGAGTCTCCTGTTGTCGTGGGTCACGGCGCTAAGTGGCTGCCTCTTCTCTGTTCAGTGGGTCTGCTTTCGTTCTCCAAAGAGCCTTCATTTTGAGCCCTGGGTTCCCAGTGCCCAGCTCCACCTCTGTGGCGTGGTGGGTAGCCGAGAAGGGAGTCCCTGGGCCTCGGTCCCTTTGGGGTGAGTGGGGAGAGACTTGAGGCTCAGCAAACTGAGTGACGGGAGGGGTGGAGGGGCTGCAGGTACTCCCCGCAGGGGCAGGATCTGTGGAGTTCGGACTCGGCCGGGAGCCACAGAAGACACTAAACAACCCAACAGCAAGTGGCCTGCCGCCCAGCCCCGAGCAGAGCCCCGTGGAAAACGACATGCGAGAGGCAGCCTTGGTCCCCAAGCAGCTGTGGCCGGAGGGACAGGCTGGAGGCAGTGCAGAGAAGAGGGCCCCACGCTGGTCCCGGGCAGAGGACAGCGCCGCAGGCTCTTCCGGGACCTCAGAGCTTGGCTGGATTTCTCCGAAACAGGCTTCAACCGAATGTCTCTGCTCTGAGTTGTTTTACGTATTAAAGTTCGCTGAAGATTTTATTTGAATAAAGACACTACCACTTTTAAAAGTTTAAAGATCAAGGTTTTAGAAGTTGGAGAAGTTCTCTGGTCAGGTCAGCTGAGCGGATGGATACGAGTGTGAAGCGGCCCGGAAAGGCTTTCTGGGGCCTTGGAGGGTGAAGGTGGGAGGGTGCCCAGGCCGAAGAGGCCCTGAGGGCCCGGCTCCCGTTTTCCCGAAGAGGACGCTGAGCCTTGGGAGGTAAGGCAGCGCGCTCAGGCCCCTCGCTTGCCTGGGCCCACCCACAGGGCCAGAGCCCAGCCCCTGGCTCCCTCTCTCCCTCCCTCCCTAGGCCACATCCGCTGCCTTTACTCCCCCCACTGTAACTATCGCTCCTGCAAAGGCTAGTCCTTAGACCCATCGCCAGGGCCATCTCTCCCCGCCGGACATTTCTCTGTTACCCATCAGTTTTTTTCTGGATTTTGCCCAGCAGCCTACACAGCTCTTACTTCTCCCTTCTTACCCCTCCTCCTTCCCTAGCCACTGTCCCATTTGTCCGTGGACTTCCATCCGCTTTGGGAATGGCAGCTCCTTCAGGTCAGGGTGCTTGCCTGTCTCACTTACTGTGCTCTCTCTCCCCAGTGCCCAAATAGGTGCCGCTTAACCAGGTATTTGGTGAATGAATGAATGAATAAGTGCCCCAACCGTGGGTCAGGGTGTATACTCACTCCCTGGTGACCCGCCCACAATCGCAGCTTTAAATACCATTCTTGTGCTCACAACTCCTGCCTTGACCCTCCAGCCCAGACCTCTCCCCTGGGTCCCAGCCTCTCTTCGAATTGCCCATGGACATCTCTACTCGGGCTAAGGGTTCTCTCAAGCTTGGCACGTCGGAGCGGAGCCCAGTCTCTTCCCCTCGCCCCCGGTCAATCTAGTCTTCCTCAGTCTTTTCTTCCTGAGCCACTGGCCACCTCATTCTTCAGTTTGCTTGGGTCAGACCCTCCGTCATCCTCTTGTCTCTCAAAACCACATCAGACCATGGACAAATCTGTTAGCCCCACCTCCAGACGTGTTCAGAATTCACCTCCTGTCCCACCTCCACTGCGGCTCCCCTGTCCGAGCTGCCGCTTGCCCGGTTCCTGGGACAGCCTTCCAGCCAGTGTCTGGCTTCTTCCCTTTGCCCACTGTGGCCGGTCTCGGAGCAGCCAGGGTCCCTGTCGAACACCCAAGTCTTTCCTGGTGATGTGATCCTCACCCCAGGACCTTTCCTGGCCCTGCACCCTCACTGCAGGCACTGGCCTTGCTGTTCCTGCAGCAGCAGGTCGCTCTGCAGCGGCACCTGCACTGTCTTCCTCCCACCGGATGCTGCTCCCCCAGCTCTCTGCCCAGCTGGCCCCTCACTTCCTGTCCATCTTTGCTCACAGGTCAGCATCCTGAGACCCTCCCTCTCCCCTTCCCTGGCATACGTTTTTTCCTTTGCATCTGTCTGCATACATCCTATTGCATCTCTTGTTTATTCTCATTGATTGGCTCTCATCACTGGGACATCAATTCCAAGAAAGCCACTTGCTCTGCTCCATGCGCCGCCGTTCCCCTAGCAACGTGGGGCAGAGCGTGGTAGCCTGATAAGTTACTGTTGATCAAGGAGCGAATGAGCGGGGTTCAGCCTGTCCTCACGGAGCTTCTGGTTTATCAGGAGGCAGACCAGCTGCTGAGGACAAAGCAGAATTTGCTCCATTGGGCTTCCCACGCACCGGGCACTGGGCTCTGGAAACGGGGGTGTGTGCGGAGACCTTCAGGAACATCCTCATAGTGGGGTGTCTGGAGGGCCCTGACCCTGCTCTCTGCTCCCATTCCTGCCCAGGTCCCCCTTCGGGCCTTCGCGGGACACTGGATCTCCAGGTCATCCGGGTGGATGGAGGAGTCCCCGGCAGTCAGCCTCCTACAAGATTGGTCCAAGCATCCCCAGGGCACCAAGGGTGTGGGAGCAGGTGACACCCCAGACCGCCCGCGGTTTTGTTGGAATCAGCACCACGGGGGGTGGCGAGAAGCAGGGAGTGGTGTATAGGTTCCTGCTTCCCGGGAGGGGGTGGAGGAGGCCGTGTCTCTTGGCTTCTCAGAGCTTCCGCTCTGCCACCTGATGAAGAGTGCCAAGGCAGGACGGAGGCGGGGAGGGGGCACAGAAAAGTGCCCGCCCAGCAGGTGGGGACGCGGCTGAGGCTGTGTGTTGGGGCACTGGGCCTGTGGAGAACCCCGCCGATCCTTTGCTGACCCACACCTCTCTGTCCCACCCCCTCCCACCCTCTCAGCCGCTCACCATTCTCCTTTGGCGCAGTGCCTTACACCAGAGAGAGGAGGTCACCACGGGGTTTGAGCTGAGTCCCACTACCTCGGAGGACGCCTCTCCTCCCCCCTGTCCAGGCCCCTAAACCAGGAGGCCTCCATTACCTCTTCCCGCTCCATCCCTGCAGGAGGCCACGCAGCCCACCTGGGCCTCATTCACTCCCACTCCTGTTCCGGTTGTACATACATCTCCTTGTTGACAATAAATTATTTTTTTTTATTAAGAGAGTTCCGTCTGGGCCATCATTGGGGGGAGGGGCTTGCAGGAGGGTAGCTGGCCTCCTGGGGTGACCTTGAGGGGCAGGAGGGCTGAAAGGTCCTGGGCAGGACCAGGGCAGGGCTTTGTTGGTCCAGAGGCCTAGGTCTGCCTTGGCATCAGAGAAGCGTCCCCCTTCCCTCCCCTGCCCTGGACATGAGCTTGCTGACTCCCAGGCCACTGTCCGAGAGAAGCCACCGCCCAGGGTCCTCAGCCTAGGAGGTGAGGCTTAACCTGACCTTTTTAACCTTTTGCACTCGACACGTAGTTTCACCGAGGGGGGGGAGGGGGATTTTTGTCTATTTTTCCAGTATCTTTTCTTGTTTTCATTAGCATGAAAGGACAAGTAAAATGTAAATGCCGTCTCAACTGATGCCACCACCTAAGCTTATCTTTTGCATAGGCAGCAATCTTGAGTAGGAGGGTCCAAGGCATGAGTCCTTGCATCATGCCTTTTTGAGCTTGCATCATCTTCCCTTGGTAAAGAACCTTCCTTATCTTTTCGTCTCCTAGGTTTGTTTAGGTTTCTATTAGCATACCACAGATGTCATGACACAGGGTTTAGTTGGATGATTGGTTTGCCCCCTAGCAGTTGCACGTTCTGAGTGAATTTCCCCTCCTCAGGATGGATAAGTTTTCCAAAGACATAGAAAGCAGCGATGATGAATTTTACTTCGAAAACGAAGAAAAAAGTGAAAAATGTAATAGTGACGAAAGTGAGTTCTCCGAGGATGCGAGTGGAGATGAACAAATCGCTGGTCCTAGTGGAACTACAGAAAGGAAAAAGTCCCTTGCTTTGCCCAAAGATCTGGCTGAAAGTACTGACAGTGACAGTGACATTGAATTCATAAAGGCAAAACGAAGACGCACAATTGTTTATTCGAGTGAGAGTGATGGAGATATAGGTGATAACATTGAGAAATCGGGTATAAGACCCAGTGAAAGTTACGTTTCTAGGGGAAAACAGGAAAAAGAAGAGTGGACATCTACATCTGTGAGTGACAAAGAGCCTAGCAGAATCCCTTTCTCCACTGGTCAGTTACATGTTGGACCTCAAGTTCCTTCTGGATGTGCCACACCAATAGCCTTTTTTCAGTTGTTTTTTACTGAGACGTTGATAAAAAATATAACGGATGAGACAAATGAGTATGCTAGGCATAAAATTAGCCAGAAAGAACTATCCCAGCGATCCACTTGGAATAATTGGAAAGATGTGACGATAGAGGAAATGAAGGCTTTTCTTGGTGTAATACTAAATATGGGTGTATTGATTAACCCCAACTTGCAGAGTTATTGGTCCATGGATTTTGAGTCTCATATACCATTTTTTCAATCTGTTTTCAAAAGAGAAAGGTTCTTGCAAATATTTTGGATGTTACACTTGAAAAACGACCAAAAGTCAAGTAAAGATTTGAGAACAAGAACCGAGAAGGTAAACCGCTTCTTGTCATACCTGGAAATGAAATTTAGGGAGAGATTCTGTCCTGAAAGAGAGATTGCTGTTGATGAGGCTGTTGTTGGTTCCAAGGGAAAGATACACTTCATCACATATAATCCTAAAAAGCCAACAAAACAGGGTATTCGTTTATATGTCCTCTCAGATTCAAAATGTGGTTACGTACATTCATTTGTCCCTTATTATGGAGGAATAACATCTGAAACGTTGGTGAGACCTGATCTCCCTTTTACTAGCAGAATAGTTTTAGAGCTTCATGAAAGATTGAAGAACTCAGTACCTGGTTCTCAAGGTTATCATTTCTTCACTGACAGGTATTACACTAGTGTCACTCTTGCAAAGGAATTGTTCAAGGAAAAAACACACTTGACAGGGACAATAATGCCCAATAGGAAAGATAATCCACCTGTTATCCAACATCCAAAGCTAATGAAAGGAGAGATGGTGGCTTTCAGGGATGAAAATGTAGTGCTTCTTGCGTGGAAAGACAAGAGGATAGTCACAATGCTCAGTACATGGGACACTTCAGAGACTGAGTCTGTGGAAAGGAGAGTGCGTGGTGGTGGGAAGGAAATAGTTCTCAAACCCAAGGTCGTGACCAACTATACAAAGTTTATGGGGGGTGTTGATATAGCTGATCACTACACAGGCACATACTGTTTTATGAGGAAGACTCTAAAATGGTGGCGTAAATTGTTTTTCTGGGGGCTTGGGGTCAGTGTTCTAAATTCCTATATATTGTACAAAGAATGCCAAAAAAGAAAAAATGAAAAACCGATAACGCATGTGAAATTTATTAGGAAACTAGTACATGATCTTGTTGGAGAATTCAGAGATGGTACACTAACTTCCAGGGGTAGATTATTATCCACTAACTTAGAGCAACGTTTAGATGGAAAGCTCCATATAATCACACCTCACCCTAACAAAAAACACAAAGATTGTGTTGTTTGTTCTAACAGAAAAATCAAAGGAGGAAGAAGAGAGACGATTTATATTTGCGAAACATGTGAATGTAAACCAGGTCTTCATGTGGGTGAATGTTTCAAAAAATATCACACCATGAAAAATTATAGAGATTAAAATTACTCTTTGAATGTATCAATAATTTGAAATATAAAAAAATCCAAATAAATAAGTTTGTTTGAAAAGAAACTCCAGTTTTTTATTCTACTGCCGCACTTTGTAAAATCTGGGATATTTAAAAAATTAAATCCCGAGTAGAATAAAGGAATCGAGTAAAAAGCAAGCGAGTGCAAAGGGTTAAGGGGAAGTGGTGGTGGCCAGCCCGCAGCGGGAGAGATGCATCCCCTCCCCCGCCCCACAATGGGAGGGTGTGCACGCGGGTCCTAAATGCAGCCCTGCCTTCAACAGTTCAGCTCTGTGTGCTCAGCTGAACGCTTTGGTTTAATTGGACCCGAGCCTTTGTCCTGTTTCCTGTTCCCCAGACCAGGAGGAGGTCCACCTTGGGTCTCTTCACCAGATTCCTTCCCCTCCAAAACT
Source organism: Eptesicus fuscus (assembly GCF_027574615.1). Classification (NCBI taxonomy): domain Eukaryota; kingdom Metazoa; phylum Chordata; class Mammalia; order Chiroptera; family Vespertilionidae; genus Eptesicus; species Eptesicus fuscus. Next base: position 80,674,891 of record NC_072485.1, on the reverse strand, counting down.
GCCATCACAGGCCAGTGATGGTGAGGACTGGTGTTTCCCGTTGGTGGTATGGTGTTCTGAAGAAGGGCCTGGGAGCTTCCCCCAGACCCCACACAGCACTGCCCTGTTTGGAGTCCAGGGGCAGGTGGGATAAAGCGGGGAGTCCCCCGTCTGCTCCTGATAAATACTGAGTGTTCAGGAGAAGGCGTTGGCTAGGGCCGAGGGCAGCGGTTCTCGTATGGCACTGACTCAGCCAGGTTTGAGACCATCCAGAAAGCCAGTCCCTAAATCAGGGAGGACCTGATTTAGAAGGATCTGGGCCTGAGGTCGCTGTCGCCTGTGCTGGTGTCACTTGATCCAGACCGGATGTGAGGAATCTCACTGTGATCTCACTCATGGGACGTGGTCCTTTCTCCCCATCTGACTCACTTGGAGCCCAAGGATGTATGGGGCCTTGTCCAGGGGAGGTGAGAAGACTCGTCAGCGGGCAAAGATTCCCGGCCCAGTGTGGCGTCAGGGGGGCCATGGGATTTCGGTGTCTGCCACCATTTGCGCAGGTTGGCAAAACTTGTGTCCTCCCTAACAGGAAGGAAGGAATGATGCTGGAAATCTGGCTCTGCAACCAGGATGTGAACTATTGCAGTTGATTACTCTTCATCCTTTCAATCGTGTGACTGTTTACATTATGCCGACGTGCTTTTACACAACGTGGCTGTGTTGCTGGATGTTCCCAATTGAGAAAACGTACATACAAGCTCGTTGTAAAATCGTGAAGCTAAATGCACCTTCCCCACTGTCAACATGATTCATGGTTTGACCCACTAGACTGTGAGCTCCTTCGGGGCAGGGACTGGTTTGCAGTGACTCCATTTTCCTAGAGCCCTGCACAGGGCCTGGCACAGAGTAGGTGCTCAATAAATGTTTGTCGAGTGCCCTCTTGGCTTGTATTTGTGCCATTTTTTCAACATAAGCTGGTCCCTGGAGTACAGTTCTCCGCCTAGGGCGGTTGCCACGGTGACGTCAGCCCCACAGCCCAGCTGGCAGGGGTCCGCCCAGCCTCGGCCTGGACCAGGACCAGGACCGGAGGGACTGGAGGAGCATGTGTGGCCGGGAGCTGCCACTGGGCACCTCTGGGCTCCGGGGAGAAGGAGGTAGAGAGCATGGAGCCAAGGGCATGACTCCACCCGGAATTCAGAGGGAGGTTTCTGAATGTAGGGCTGATGGCTCAGGGTCCCCCACCGGGACTAGAGCCCCCATCCCGGAACACCAAGAAAGCCTCGCAAATACCAGCGCCTCCCAGGGCTGGGTGATGAGAACCAACCACGGCTTGCGGGGAAGGGGTGGGGAAGAAGGTGCCACTGCCCCGACTCCTGCCACCCAAGCTCCTAGTCCCCAACACTCCTTTGTGCTCTGAAGCTGGCCACCTGCTGCCCCTCCCAGTTGCCCTCCTAGATCAAGGAGATCTTTTTGGATGCCAGTCATAGCCTGTGGGCAAAGCCGGTCTGAGACGAGGGAAGAAGCAGCCCCTCCCGTCCCTGAAGAGAACTCGTGTGAGGGTATGGCTAGGGGGGGGTCCGGCTGGGCCCTGTGCAGCACCCCATTTGCATCGCCGGTCTGGCCCATCACTGGGCTACGTGTAGCTCAAATGAGATGGCATTCTGGGCCCTTTGTAAACTGCAAAGCCCTACACACCCTGAGGTGTGGCAGAGGCTGGGGGCTGGGATAGGAGAGCGTCTCTGATGGGGTTGCAGACCCTCTGTCTCCCCCACCGGGTCTGTTGGGAAGGGAATGCCCAGCTGACCTCCCCAAGGGGCACAAGCAGGGAGGGGCAGCTGCCTGCAGCTGTGGTGACGGGGAGGGTGGTTCCACTGCACCCCGGTGTGTCTGTTTGCCCACCTCCTTGGAACCAGGTGCCTCAGCCCAGGCCCTTCCCTAGAGGAAGGAACAGCATCGGCCCTCGCACAGAATACACCGGTCTCCAGGGGAGGAAGGAGAGCAGGCCTTGGGGCTCCCCAGCACCATGTCCAGCCCCAGGCTCCTCAGGCCCCACATCGCCTAAGAAGCAGGAGCCGCAAGGGGGCGGGACGACCACCCGTGGGCTCCGATTCCAGCAAACACGAAGGAAGATCCCGTGAGCAGTTAACAGCCTCGTCCCCACTGTGGGTCACCCCGCGTTGTGCCCCTTGTATGGGTGAGGAAGCTGAGGCGCCGCGGTGAGCCAGGTGGCTTGTCTGATGTGCCGAGCCTGGGTCTGACCCCGAGCTGTAGTCTTCTACACTGAGCGGCCATCTTCCCCGGAGAGCCCAGGTGGGAGACAGGAAGGTCATTCACAGAGACAAACCTCAGCAGCAGCACCCGTCCCCTCGCACTCTGATGGTGGTGCCCAGTGTCCTCAGCACCCCAATTTGCAGAGTCCCCCCGGTCCTGGCACTGCTGCGATCGTGCCCTGTGCCCGGCGGTGCCGACCAGAGAGGCTCACTGCAGACGGGGAAGTGTGCCGCGCCGGCACGGCCAAGGGTGAGCCTGAGGGGGCGGTGAAGGATGGAGAACAGACAGACAAGAGAATGAAAGCTGGGTCTCGGTGGGACGCTGTCCTCTCTGATGGAGAGCTGGCGACAGCGCCACGGACTACAGGCCGGGTCTTTATTTTATAGCCGATGCCACGAGGCACAGTGAGGGCTGGTCAAGATGTTTACAACATTCTCGTGGGTTTCAATCCCACTCAATTACATGCACCTGAACTCTTATCAAGCCCACATCACTCAGGCACGTGGGGCCACGTGTTCGGACCACAGGTTCAAGCTGACAACCACAGCTGTTGGCTATCATGGTGCTGGGAGGGCTCTGCCCTCCAGGCTGGGACTTGCACGTGGCCACGAGAGGACTGTGCCCTCTCATCAGTCCGAGGCTTGAACCTGTCCACGCACTGGAGCTGCGCCCCACATGGAAGCGTGCTCCTCTCGCCTGTCCTGCTGACAGTGGCTGGGAACCAAGCAGAGGGCTTTTTTTAATTTTAATATTTTTATTGATTTCAGAGAGGAAGGAAGAGGGAGAGATAGAAACATCAACGAGGAGAGAGAATCATTGATTGGCTGCCTCCTGCACACCTCCTACTGGGGATGTGCCCGCAACCAAGGTACATGTCCTTGACCAGAATCGAACCTGGGACCCTTGAGTCTGCAGACAGCTGCTCTATCCACTGAGCCAAACCAGACAGGGCTCAAGCAGAGGGCTCTGAGGGTGGAGGCAGATCTGCTCCTCCCCTGCCCCTTCTCTCCAGAAGTTGGCTCCTGGGCCCCTGGGTGGGCCCTGCCTGCTGACCCTGGCCTCACCCAGGGACCTGTGACACCGGCTCAGGCTGGGCTTGGTATTTGGAAGCTACAAAAGCAGTGGCTGGTACAGTGATGTCCACCTGAGCTTGGGCCTCTAGGGGGCAGAGCATTGGGGAGGGGGGGTGGCGTGCTTCTCCTAGCCAGACCCTGTCATTTCCCCTCACTTCCTTTCCCTGACATGAGGCGAGTCCTCTTGCCCACCATGGAACCCACGTCTTCATGGGGAGCAGTTTGCCTCTGAGAGACTCGCCCCTGGCCCTCTGAGGTCAGAATTGGTGGAGACAGCCGTATGCAGACTGTGGCTCAGAGCTCAGGCTCGAGAGGCCACGCAGATCCCAGCCCACAGCTGTGAGATGGGTGAGATGCATGCGCTGCTCCGGGTGCTGGGGATACAGCCATGAACATACAGCCGCGAACAAGACAGACAGCCCACTCCCTGGCCCCCCAACCCCACCCCCGCTCCAGGGGAGACACAGCAAACCAGGTTCTGGGTGTGGCCCGCAGGGAGGATGCTGGGAGGAAAAACCAGCTGTCATGGAGGGGCGCTTTTTGTTGTTATTGTTCTTTTTTTAATCATGGACATTTTTTTTCTTGTTTTATCTTTTCTGTTTTTTATTTTAATATGTTTTTATTGATTTCAGAGAGAGGAAGGGAGAGGGAGAGAGAGAGAAACATCTATCAGCTGCCTCCTGCACACCCCCTACTGGGGATCAAGCCCACCACCTGGGCATGTGCCCTGACCTGGAATCGAACCGAGACCTCCTGGTGCCATGGGTCAACACTCAGCCAGTGAGCCACACCGGCCGGGCTGATCATGGACATTTTCAAACACACCCGAAAGAAGACAGAGAATAGCATAAAAAATGCCCATGTACCCCACTTCAACAAATATGGCCAATTTGGTTTCTCCTCATCTCCCGCCATCTCTCTTCCTTCTGGACTGTTTTAAAGCACCTCTGGCTCCAGATATTATATTATTTATAAAATCCCAGATATTATATTATTTCATCTGAAATTAGGTCTGTTTGTATCTCTAGGAGATGAACTCTCTGTTCATGTCATTATCACACTTTAAAAATTAATAGCCTAGCCAGCAAGGCTCAGTGGTTGAGCGTCGACCTATGAACCAGGAGGTTTCGGTTTGCTTCCCGGTCAGGGCATATGCTCGGGTTACGGGCTTGATCCCTCGTGTGGGGCACGCAGGAGGCAATCGATCAATGATTCTCATTGATGTTTTCATCTCTTTCCCCATCTCCCTTCCTCTCTGAAATCAATAAAAAAATATTTTTTAAAAATTAATAATCCCTTAATGTCATCTAATACATAGTCAGTGTTCCCATTACCCAATTGGTCCAAGAATATCTTTTAAAAGTTTGTTGAACCAAGATGGCAGCGTAGGTAAACACCTGTACTCACCGCCTCCCACAACAACATCAAAATTACAACTAAAATACAGAACAACCACCATCCAGAACCGCCTGGAAGCTGGCTGAGTGGAGGTCCTACAACTAGAGACATGAAGAAGAAAGTAGGTTGAGACCTGTAGGCGGAGCGGAGGCGCGGACCAGGCTGGTCTGGCACCCAATCAGAAGACGCTCAACTGCAGGGCTGTGCACACAGGGTGCACCTAGAGGACACGCACCGTACAGGACACCCGCTACACAAGGCCACTCTTCCAGCTCCAGGACTCACAGCAGCTCTACCCAACACACAGGAACAAACACCGGGCAGCAGCCAACATGCAAAGACAAAGAAACAGGTCACAAATGAGAGAAATGGAAGCCAGCAAACTGCTGGATACAGAGTTCAAAACCAGGGTTATAAGGTTACTCAAGGGTCTTGAGACTCTCAAGGATCTTAGTGAGAAGGTGAAAGACATGAAAAAGGACCAGTCGGAAATTAAGCATTCACTCACTGAAATAAAGAACAACTCACAGGGATTCAACAGTAGAGGATTACCAGAGTCAACTCAATGATATGGAATGTGAGGAAGCAAAAAACACCCAATCAGAAGAGCAAAATGAATAAAAAATATGAAGAAAGTGTAAGGAGCCTCGGGGACAATATCAAGCATACCAATATTCACATTATGGTACCAGAAAGGGAAGAGAGAAAGCAAGATATTGAAAACCTATTTGGGGGGAGGGGCCAATGGGGGGATAAAGACACATATGTAATACCTTAATCAATAAAGAAAAAAAGAAAGAAAGACAGGAAGAAAGAAAACCTATTTGAAGAAATAATGACAGGAAACTTCCCCCACCTGGTGAAAGAAATAGACTTACGAGTCCAGGAAGTGCATCGAGTCCCAAACAAGAGGAATCCAAAGAGGACCACACCAAGACACATCACAATTAAAACGCCAAGGGCTAAAGACAAAGAGAGAATCTTGAAAGCAGCAAGAGAAAATCAGTTAGTTCCCTACAAGGGAGCACCCATATGACTGTCAGCTGACTTCTCAACAGAAACTCTGCAGGCCAGAGGGAGTGGCAAGAAATATTCAAAGTGATGAATAGTAAGAACCTACAACCAAGATTACTCTACCCAGCAACGCTCTCATTTAGAATTGAAGGTCAGATAAAGAGCTTCACAGACAAGAGAAAACTAAAGGAATTCATCACCACCAAACCAGTATTATATGAAATGCTGAAGGGTATTCTTTAAAAAGAGAAAGAAAAAGGAGGAGGAAGAGGGATAAAAAATATGAACAATAAAATGGCAACAAATACATATCTATCATCAGTTGAATCTAAAAATCAAAATAAACGAACAAAAAATCTAATGACCAAAATAAACTGGTGAATAAAACAGAATCAGAAGCATGGAAGCATGGAACAGACTGACAAATCTCGGAGGCAACGGGGGGGGGGGATGGGAAGAGATTAACCACAGATCTTACCTATGGACACAGACAGTAAGGTGGTGAAGGCCTGCGGTGGGGCAGGGACCGGGTGGAGGGGGTACTGGGGGGTGTGGGTGGAACGGGGACATCTGTAATACTCTCAACAATAAAGATTTAAAAAATTAAATCAATAAAAGTTTTTAAATTGTGGTGAAATACATATAACATTTGCCATCATAACCACTCTTTATATATACATACATATACATACATACATACATATATATATACACATATATGTATATATATATTCTTATTGATTTCAGAGAAGAAGGGGGAGGGAGAGAAAGACAGAAACATTAATGATGAGAGAGAATCATGGATCATCTGCCTCCTGCATGCCCCACACTGGGGATCAAGCCCACAACCCGGGTGAGGGAGAGGGAGAGAGAAGCATTGATTGGCTTCCTCCTGCATGCCCCCTTCTGGGAACGAGCCTGCAAACAGGCATGTGCCCTGACTGGAAATCCGACTGATGACCTTTTGGTGCCCGGGACAACGCTCAACCAGCTAAGCCACACGGGCCAGGGCAGCCACCTTAAGTGTACAGTTCCGTAGTAAGTACATTCCTGTGGTGCAGCCAACCTCCAGGACGCTGTGAATATCTTTTCGCAGCTGGTTTGTTTGCAGCAGGATCTGAGTAAGGTGCACGCATTGCATTGGGTGGTGTGTTTCAGCCTGTAACAACCTTTCTTTCCTCCGTTTTTCCTTCTTTCTTTTTCCTTGATTAAAAACACTGTGCTCTGCCCGGCCCGCGTGGCTCGGTGGTTGAGTGTCGACCTATGAACCAGGAGGTCACGGTTCGATTCCCGGTCAGGGCACATGCCCGGGTTGTGGGCTCCATCCCCAGTGTGGGGCATGCAGGAGGCAACTGATCCATGATTCTCTGTCATCATGGATGTTTCTACCCCTCTCCCTCTCTGAAATCAATAAAAATAATATAAAAAAAAGGAAACACAACACTGTGGTCTGTAGACAGAATGTCCTGTTCTGGATCTGGCTGACTGCGTACCCGATAGGGGTTCGCACGTCCCCCCGGGGGGAGGCCGTGTGGAGGTGAGGGCTTCCATGCAGATAGATAGGGGAAGGGAGTCCGGGCAGAGGGGACAAGGAGGCCAAAACCCGGGGGCTTTTGCTCCCCAGGGGCTCACAGACATCCCGCCTTCATGTCAGACATTGTTGGAGGCACCAGGACCCCGCTGGGAACCAGAAAATGTCCCTGCTCTCCTCGGGGCCGGAGACCTAGACACTGCAGGGCTCCGGGTACGTGGGGAAGTCATCTTGGCAGACTGGCGAGTTGTTGCCTGCCCGCCCCACCTCCTCCAGGAAGCCAGGAAGAGCCCTGGACACCAGCTGGCACCCGCTCCCCTCTGCCAACCCCGAGCCTGAGGCTGCCGGCCTGTCTGCCGGCCTCCCCCAGATGGGAGCGCCCTGCGGGCTGGTTCCTGCACGCTCCCTGGGCCGCTCCCACTCCTGCCAGTCCTTCCTGGCGGCCCTTTGCATGTCCTTGGGATCAGATTCAGGGTCCCCGCCTCTGAGCAGCTTTCCCCCTCTTTCTTACCTTCAAACCAAAAACATCGTTTTCCTCTGGAAAGAGCACTTACTTGAAACAAAAAAAACCCTCCATTTTCACGAGCTACATTAAAGCCAGCACGCGCTGAAACGGGAAGCCCGGCTTCCAGAGTAAACGTGATGATCCCAAGATGTTACGATTCCCTGGAAAAGTCTGTTTTCCCCAAGTTACTCCATCCGATCCAGGCCCCATGCTCCCACAGGCCCCAGATCCTTTGCTTTGGGATCCCCTCTGCGCCCCATGTAAAGCTGCCCCCTTCTGCTTTCTCCTTTGCTTCTCACAGGGCCTCTGCCAAAACCAGCCTGGCCCCCCATCCGGGATATTTAGCCATCTCTGCAACGGAGGCTGCAGAAGCCTCAGACAGTGAGTGACCCGTGTGTGGGGGGTGGCTCGGTCCAAAGGGCACCTCCTCCCAGGAAAACGGACTGTGAAGGTGCCCTCCCCCAGGTTGGTATGCAGTGGCCTCTGGGAGCAGCTGGACCTTTCTTCTGCAGAAAACACGTGAGCCAGGCTGGCAGGGGCGTCGTCCCCTCCGTGCCAGGCACGAGTCCAGGTCATGGGTGAGGCCGGGCAAGCCGAGTGTTGTTGCCGGGTTAGGGTTTCGGAGAGTGTGGTAGCCCATTCGGGCTGCTGCCACCAAACACCACAGACTCGTGGCTTACAAACAACAAATGTACTTCTCACAGTTCTGGGGGCTGGGAAGTCCAAGATCAAAGCCCTGGCCGGTTCGGTGTCTGGCCAGGGCCCTCTTCCTGGTTTATAGGAGGCAGACTTCTCGCTGCGTCCTCACACGGGGGGGAAGGAGCAAAGAGCTCTGGGAAATTGCTTTTCTTTCTTTTTCTTTTTTTAAAAAATATACATTTTTATTGATTTCAGAGAGAAAGGGAGAGGGAGAGAGAGACAGAAACATCAATGATGAGAGAGAATCATTGATCGGCTGCCTCCTGCATGCCCCCCACCGGGGACCGAGCCCACAACCTGGGCATATGCCCTTGAATGGAATTGAGCCCGGGACCCCTCAGTCTGCAATCCAACGCTCTATCCGCTGAGCCAAACCGGCGAGGGTGAAATTGCTTTTCTAAGGGTACGAATCCCATTATGCCCATTGGGGTACATGGAGCCCTATGGCCTAATCGCCTCCCAAAGGCCCATCACCGTGGGGGTTAGGGTTTCAACATAGGACTCTTGCGGCCGGGGGGAGGGGGGGCGTGGCGGGGGGTGTAGGGGGTACACCTTCTATCTATAGCATTCAGGAAGGCCCCGAGAGCCAAGGGTTCAGCTACCCCTCATTGTACAGACAAGGGCCCTGGGCCCTGCGGGGGAAAGAGAGTTACCTAACGGCTCACGTGATCCATTCGTGACAGAGCTGGGACAGAATGGGCTCTCTGACTTCCGATCCACTGTTGTCCTTCTGGGAAACGGGGGGGATGTAGCCGGAAACGTGAGGCCCCGGGAGTCTGGCTAGGGTGTGCTAGTAATAACAGCAACCCACACGAAGTGCTGGCCTCCACCGCCCCTGTCTAAGCCTGTCTAATGTATTAACTCTTACAGCCTCGCAGCTCAGCCCCACGCGGCCACTGCGCTCACTGTTCCCATTTAAAAGATGGGAAGATGAAGGTCGACAGAGGTGTGGCGGCTTGCCTGAGAGCACATGCGACTGAGGAGCAGCGGGCTGTGGAGTCTCGGTGTTGGCCCTCTGCCCCACACGGCGCCTCTCCGGGCTGATTGCCCAATGCCCACTCCCCTGGCCAGGGCCCGAGCTTCCCTAGGCTTTGCCTTCCTTATTAGTAGATTGGGTAGTAGCAGTGCCCCCTGAGTACTGTACCTGCCCTGACACCCACACCGTGCACAGCTCTCAACGCGTGTTGGCAAAACCAGGAAAGGGGCCGAGACGGGCCGTTCCTGTCCTTGTGTAGCTCACGTCCTGGTTGTCCTGGTGGTGGTTGGACAGGGGGCACCGATAATTAACATTTCTAGCTCATCACTTCTAAGGTGCACACTTTTTCACACTCTACCATCTCTAAAATGTTCTCAATTCAATATGGTACGTGGCAATAGTGGCAAAGCGTGATGGACATTCAGAGACTCCAAGAAAAGTAGGGTAAATCTCTGCAGGATGTGGGGGGAGGGGGGCGGACTCCGAGGAGTGAGAGGGCAGGAGTGGGCCTTGCCCTCCGTGACCAGTTTCTGGCCACTCCCCATCCTCCAAGTGGCCTGCCCAGAGCGAGCCTGCCCTCTGGCTCCGTGGCTGGGAGGGTTGAGAACTGCCATGTTGCAGAGGCGTGAGAATAAGGGTGTCTTCCACTCCAGCACCCTGCGCTCCCTTTACTTCTTTCCTCCCTGCCCGCCACGGAGGGGCTGCTACTCGAAGGCCTCTTGTGCCTGCTGGGGTCGGGAATCCCATACATTTGCCTTCTCCAGGTCCAGTGGGCGTCACGGCTGCCCTGGAGCACTGGCCCTACGCTGTTCGTATGAAAAATAATGCGATAATTAACAAATAGCTCGGGCGGCGTGGCTCAGTGGTTGAGTGTCAACCTATGAACCAGGAGGCCACGGTTCGAATCCTGGTCAGGGCACATGCCCAGGTTGCGGGCTCGATCCCCAGTTGGGGGCATGCAGGAGGCAGCCAATCAATGATTCTCACTCATCATTGATGTTTTATGTCTCGCTCCCTCTCCCTTTCTCTCTGAAATCAATAAAAATGCATTAAAAATAAATTTATTAAAAAAATAGGTCCTACCTGGTTTGGCTCAGTGGATAGAGCCGACACCTGTGGACGAAGGGTCCTGGGTTCAATTCCAGTCAGGGGCACATGCCCAGGTTGCGGGCTTGATCCCCAGTAGGGGGTGTGCAGGAGGCAGCCAATCAATGATTCTCTCATCATCGATGTTTCTATCTTTCTCTCTCTCTCTCCCTTCCTCTCTGAAATCAATAAAAAATATATAAAAAATAGTAATACAAGAATAAATTCTGTGTTCCGTGTACTCACACTGTAAACCTACTTTTGCGTACCCCTGTATACCTCAAATCCGACCACTTCCTCTGCTGCTGCCTTCTCTAAGGCTCTGTCATCTCTCACTTGATTTATCATGACAGCCTCCTTCCTGCACTCCTGCCCCTTCACTCTGTTCTCAACCCAGCAGCCAGGCAGGTCACCTCACCCCCAGGGAAGCCACCGGCTTGGCTCCACTGAGCCTTTCTGCCCTCTCCTCCTACTACTCTCCTCCTGGCTCACTCTGCTCCAGTCTCATGGGCCTCCTTATTCTTCCTTTCTTTCTTAAAATATATTTTTATTGATTTCAGAGAGAAAGGGAGAGGGAAAGAGAGGTAGACACATCAATGATGAGAGAGAATCATTGATCAGCTGCCTCTTGCATGCCCCACACTGGGGATGCAGCCTGCACCCCGGGGCATGTGCCCTGACCGGGAATTGGGAATCGAACCGTGACCTCCTGGTTCATAGATCAAAGCTCAACCACTGAGCCATGCCCACCTGGGCAGCCTCCTTATTCTTTAAATAGCCAGGCCTGCTCCCGCCCCAGGGCCTTTGCTCTGGCTGTCACCTCTTTCTGGAATGTTCTTTCCCAATATCTGCAGAGCTCACTTCCTTTCCTCTTTCAAGTCTTTGCTCAAATGTCACCTTCTCAGTGAGGCCTACATTGACCACCTTAGTGCTGCAACTCCCTTTCCACCCACCTCGCCCTGCAATTCTGACCCCCCTTATAGCTAGCTCTATTTCCCCCATGGCATTTAATTTTTACTATTATGTTTGTTGTCTACCTCCACGCAGGTGGCGGGGGGTGGGTATTGAGATGTAAGTTCCCTGATAGCAGAGATCCTTACTTATTTATACCTGAAGAGCCTAGAACAATGCCTTGCGCATCCTAGGTGCTCAGTAGAGATTTGTGGATGAATGAATTTGCAAATTAGAGAGGGATAAATGTGTGGTAATGTATAATTAATCTTAGAGGAGAAGTAGGTGGGTTCAGGGATTTGAGAAGGTAATATCTGAACTGGATCTTGGAGTACACCTGGAAGTTGAGGTAGGTGACTGGCAATTGATCAGCCTGAACAAAAGCATGGAGCTGGGACAGCTTGGTGGCAGGGCAGGAGCTGGGGGAGGTGTCAACCGGTGATACCCAGTTGGAGGGTATTAGCAAGCTGAGGCCAGACTGTGCGAAGCTTTAGATGAAGGTACAGGCTTTTCCTACGGCCAGGACCAGCTACAAAACTTACGGGGCACCGTGCAAATGAAAACGAGGGCCCCTTGGTGAACGTTTCGGAATGACAGCAGAGTGTGAGGCTTAAATCAAGCTCAAGGCCCTTCTCAGAGCAGGGCTCTGGGTGGCTGCACAGGTTACAGGCCCAGGAAGCCAGCCTGCCTGTCCCATGGGGGAGCGGTGAGAGCCTCCAGCAGGACAGACATGTAATTGGAGCTGGACTTAGGAAGATTGTTCTGGCATGTCTGGTGGGGCAGGTCGGAGGGCGGCTAAGCAGAGAGACCAATTAGGCAGCCTCGTGTGGAGAGTGAGGAAGACGAGGGGACAGGTGGGATGGGGTAAGGTGGGCTAAGGGGCAGAGGACAGGGCTGGGAACTTGTGTGACCAGAAGCATGGGGGAAGTAGAGTGACCTTAGACAAGAGCATGGGCCGGGAGACTCCTGAGCACCCACCTTTGCTCCTCCAACCCCTTCCTCTTTCCCCTTCTTTCCAGACATCGGCCGTGCCACTCCCTTTGGCCACCAGAGGGCAGATCATTCTCACGGATTTTTCAAGATGAATTTGGGTTTGAGGGGGAGGTGGGGCGGCGGCGGGGGGGGGGGGGGGGGGGGGGGGGATAGCCTCTGTTCTCACCTCTTCCCTTTTTTCTCCCTCAACTCCTCTGCATTTCTCCCCAACTTCTCCCTCAATGGCTGGGTGCCTGAATGGAGCTGGGGTGGGCACGGGGAAGTGTAAGGGTCCTGGGATCGGGTGCACTCACTAAGACTGTAGATGGTAGCTGTTGCCTTAGGAAGTATTTTCATACCATCCTCCGACCGCAGCTGCCTGGCTGCCTCTTTCTCTGGCTGACTTGGCCAAGGGCTCTGCTCAGGATACTGTAGCTGGGAGTTGGAAGTCAAGGGTCAGAGGTGCAGCCAGCACTTTCCCCCACAATCCCTGCGCCTTTGGGAAGGCGTTGGTTGAACCTGGCTCCTGTGGGGATTCTGGCTTCTGCCCACCTTAAGCTGCCTTTGAGCCCGGGGAAAGGGGGGCAAGTTCTAACATGTCTGGAGTACTCTGGGTGGGGGCAGCTTAGAGCCAGAGGAATCAGACGGCCTCTCCCTGGTGAGACAATCCCGGGGAAAGGGAAGAGGGGGCCCAGGTTGCCACGCAGACTTCCTGTTAGAGTCAGGGGCTCTCCAAAGGGGAGCGGGGCCTCAGAGTTCATGAACCCAATGGCCTGGCTTTATTGGTGGGAAAGATGAGGCCCAGGGGAGGAAAGGGACGTCTGCAGGTACCCATTCTTAGCGCCATCCAGCGGAATTCTCATTTTCAACCGGTTTCTATTTCCTTTTCCTTGACTTTCTTTGTCTTAGAACTGAAATGTGAATTAAGATGAGAAGGTCTCTCTTATCTTACTTTGCAGGAGTATTTAAAAAGGTAACTGGCACCCAGCGGTGTGGCTCTGGTTGAGCAATGATTTCACAGTTTGATTCCTGGTCAAGGCACATGCCTGGGTTTCCAGCTTGATCCCTAGCAGGGGGCGGGCAGGAGGCAGACGATCAATGATCCTCTCATCTTCGATGTTTCTCTCTCTCTCTTCCTCTCGAAAATCAATAAAAAATATACTTTAAAAAAAAACTAGTACTTTAAAAATAAATGAAAAGGTAGCTGGCAGGATAATATGACTATAGTGTGATGTTTTGTGCAATTTTGAACAATTTAAAGACTTATTTTTGGGGGGGGGGCAGAGGAAGGTAACTGGGATTCAAAGATGTTATTTAGAATGTGATTCTTTCTGAGTCGAGGAGGCTAAACTCAGACACAGTATGTGATTTTCCCAAGATCATTTTCACTCCACGGGGCTGGGGCTGGCATGCGGGGCTGGGGCGACCTCTGAGCCTTTCACAGCTGGGAGCCAGGGACGCTGACCTGGTGCAGATGGTGGGTGATAAAGGGTAGGTAGACAGGTAATGGAATCATGCTGTACCGGACAGGTGACAGACATATTGATAGGTTGGGCGACAAACGAGCTGACCCACAACAAACGGACGCGCGGATGGGAGTTGCTTTAGAATCGCAGGGACGCCTCACAGCCTTATTTTCTATTTAGTCAAATCACAACACGCACCGGAGTTCCACGCTCCCTGTTCAAGGTTTGAAAATACCCGAAAACTGACGGAAAGAAGCGAAGAGTTAGACTCGGTACCACCCGAGGGAATGACCCGGGGCTCGCCGGGCCTCGGGTGTTGCCGGAAATGGCCGACGACCGCCGCCGTCGGCTGCGGGGCGGGGCGGGGCGGGGGCGGGGCCGGTTCTCCGCACGCGGGACGGCTTCGGGTGTTTCCGGAAACTGCCGAGAGCCAGCTGAAGTGGGCGGGGGAGGCCTGTGGGCGTGGCTAGAGCACCTGGAGTCGCTTCGTGGATTTCCGAAAACAGAGCCGAAGCTCGGTCTTCGGGATCGAGGAGGCGCGCGCGTCCCCGGGGGTTGCCTTCTTCGGTGTTTCCGGAACTCACCCGTAGTCGGCGGCGGGGAGAAGGAGGCAAGCCGCCCTCCCGTTCCAGGCCGCTTCGGATGTTTCCGGCTGCTGCCGGCGGAAAGAGCCGAGGGCCGGCGGTGGCGGCGGCCATGTTGGGAGCAGCAGGTCCGGCGGCGGCTGCCTGTGTGCCGGGCGCGGAGCAGTGCCGCTGAGGGCAGGGGAGGAGCGAGGCGGGCGGCCGACTGCGGCGGCAGAGAGTAGGCGGAGCGGCGCGGCCCGGCCGAAAGGCGGCACAGCCCAGCCGGGGGTCGGGGGGGTGCGGTCCGGAGCCGCTCGGAGCCGGCGCGGCCTAGCCCGAGCGGCGCATCCCCGGGCTGGCGTGAACGGCTGCCCGGCCTCCCCGCACCCCCGGCCGGGGCCCATGCGGCGGGTGCCTCTGCTGTGAGAAGCCCCGCCCGGCCGGGCTCCGCGCCTTCCCTTCCCTCCCTTCAAGCTTCTCGGTTCCCTCCCCTGAGATACCGGCGCCATGTCCAGCGCCCGGACCCCCCTACCCACGCTGAACGAGAGGGACACGGAGCAGGTAAGGAGCTCCGAGGGCTCCCGGAATTCTCCGGCCGGGCCCCTGCACCTTGCAGAGCCTTCTCCCTCCTCTGCTCTCCTCGTGCCCCTGCCGCCAACCTGCAAGCTCCAGCTGCCCTGTCATCTGTCTTCCGGCCCCGCACATCCCCCTCCGAGTCCTGTCCTGGGACCCACCTCATCCGGGCTGCAAGCTGCACACTTGTCTTTCTGCTGACCCCCCTTGTCCCCTCACCGCCCTCCCGCGCGCTTCCGTGTTACCTCCCCAGCTTCCTCTTCTCTCCCCTTTTTTCTCAGGGCCCTTCTGGTCTTCCTCCACCCACGCTCACAGCAGCCACCCTCTGCTCAGCCGGTAGCACCCGGCGGTTTGCTCCAGGTCGTGGTCCCCCTCTTCCTCTGCCTCTCTAGCCTGGTTTCCCCTCCGCCCGCGCAGGTTCTCCCAGTGCCTGGTTGTCACCCTCAGGGTCCTTGCCCCGGAATGTGTTCTCGGCCCCTTTCCCCCGTCCAGTTCCCCAGTTTTGTTTTGTTTTTACCCTGCTGCTTCCTTCTCCAAATGGTGCTCTCCCTCTTGCTTGCAACCCACCAGCTCCACCCTCATCACCTTTCCAAATCGTTCGCCTACTCTTTGCTCATCACTTTCCCTTCTTCTCTCCAGAAGCTCCCCGTGCCTCGCCGCTGGCAGTTGTTGCTTCCGCGTTTCCCCTACAGCTGTCATGCGCATACTTTTCCCACAGGTTGCCTTTGGGGTTCCAGTCATCACTCCCTTCAGTCTTGGGATCCCTCATGCTCTCTTCCCCTGGGGTTTGGCTTTTAAATCTCTAGGCCCCCCGTTTCTCACTGCGAGTGCTTGGCCAGCCTTCTGGGCCTCTCCCTAGCAAGGGAAAGATGTGCCCTTTCAGTCCACCCCAGGAACACAACACAACCTGTTGCTCAGCTCTCTTCCCCGCCTTGCTTCACTGCCTGGCCTTTCTCTCTCACCTGCCACGCAGACCGTGGTGCCTGCCTGCCTCTTCCCTCCCGGATCTGCCACTTTTCATAGCATCCTTCTCCCTGCTTTGCTGCCTTCCAGTTTCTCTGCTCTCACCCCCTCTGCCTTACTGTGCCTCTTCATCAGGATTGCCCTTCCATGTCCATATTAGTCTCCTGCCTTCTTCACATATTTAAGTCCCCACACATGCTCCTGCCCTCTCCCTTCCGACTCACTAGTCATGGTAGCTCCCCATGCAGGCGTTTTGCACACTGGTTTCTTGAGCTGCTCTCCCGTCGTGCTGACAATCACGGCTGTGGTTTGTCACCCAGGCCTTAGCTTTTCTGTGTCATCTCACCTCCACGCCGAGAGCGGCCACTTCCCACCCCTCCCCTTTCTGTCACCATCTCTAGTGTCCCTTGCTGACTGCTCTGTGGAGTGTTCCCTGCCTGTCACACCTTTTGCGGGCTTTTAAAAAAAAAAAAAACTTCACTTGAAAAAGGAGCCCTTGTCCCCTGGGGCCGCAGTGCTTTTTGCATCCTTTTGCCTCATTACATTCTTTATATTTTCCTCGTGTTCCCTTCTTTCCTTTTAGCCCATTGGGACCCTTGCTATATTCTCTTGCATGTTAACATCTTTCTCTGAAAATATTCCCTCTTTTCATCCTTCCTACATTTTTCTCTGGTTACCCCCTCACTCTGTCACCGGGGCAGTCAGGAACTCCAGAAGAGTTCTGGCCTCAGTTTTCCTGTGCGGTGGTGGTTGACCCTTTTATTACGGAGGTTGAGAGAGGGCTGGCTGATTTCCTTGTCGCCGCTGGATTTGGCAGCTGGTTCTGCATGGGACGGGGTCTTTGGCGGCAGGAGTGTGGTCTGCTTGTCATCGTCTCCCTCGCTGGCCTGCTGTTCCTCTGCTGATGGGAACCACTTGTTCTAGGCCCTCCTGAAGATGCCTCTTCCATTCCTTTTCCTATCACAATCTTTGGTTTAGCAGGTAAACCCTGCTTAACCAGAGCACTTTCCCAGGCTGTTGATTATGAGCTGGTAGGAGGAGGCCAAGGGACTGACGGGCACCCTCAGGCATTTGGGGAGTGGCGATGGAGTGCCTGCTCCCAGGGAGGCTGTGGGGGGCCTTGTCCTGCAGCAGAGAGCACCTGGCTGCCTCAGTGTGGTTTCTTGGTGCTGTTTACAAAATGTAAATGTATTCTTGCCGTGGCCTTTTCCTTGTGATGTGTGTGTTAATTTCTTCTCCTCCGTACGTGCTGAGCGCAGAGTAGGAACTTGGTGCACACCCATTGGTTTATGATAGCAGTCATCGGTGCACCTTTTGGGAATATAAGCTGCTCTTCGGTAACCTTGTGCAGAGCAGTGGCTGCACACATTGTCATTCTGTTCCAAATTACCAGTCACTCATCCCGGTCCTGTTCTCGATGGTCTGAGGTTCTGCGCCACTTCATAGCTTCTGCTCATGGTAGCCAGTCTTACCATTAACTTGATATGAAGTCTCATCCTATTAAAAGCACAGACTTTGGAAAACCTTGGATACACCATCACAGGCAGGCGCTGTACTGTTTAAAACAGGAAAGAAGACAAGTAGCAGCTCCTTGGTCACAAGACCAGAGATGCTGGAAGCATTGGGCTCCTTTGGAAGAATTCGTGCCACGCGGGGAGAGCAAGGACGCCCTTCTGGTCCCGGTGCCGTCCTAGCTAAAGTGGTCATGGGAGCTCAGTCGCTGCAATAAGCCGAAATGCTGTGAAACAGAAAGCAAGGACTTTGGTTGGGCTGATTTCTTCCCCAAAGGTCCTCGATCACCTTATTTAGATTTAAATGATTTAAACTGGCTTCACCAGGAAATAGGTAAACAGACTCCACTGGTTGTCCTCAAGTTCTAGTCTCTTGCTCTTCCTCTCCCCGTCTTTAAAACATGTGGCTGATGAGAAGCTGTTTCCAGGAGCTCTTTGATCCCATCTCAATTAAACACACATGAACACGCACACACACACATAAACACAAACACACACACACACACACACACAGAAGATGTTAAAGCATAAAAATAAACCCTGCATTGTAGGAAGATTGCCTGTTTGCTGTCAACTCTGCTTCTAATAGTGAAAGTAGGAGATAAAAGCAAGGCAAGCCCTGTCCTTAGCACGATGGTGTGACACCTGATTTCGGATGTGCTTTTTCACAGCCACAGCCTCTTCCTTCGGCAGGAGGGTTGTGGCCTCCTGGGCTGGGAGTTTGGGGGATTCTTAGTCTGTGAGCTGAGCTTTCTGTTCACTTTTCCAAATGGCTCCTCTGGCCTGAAGGCTTGGCAGTGGTGAAAGCAATCAGCAAGATGAGGTTTGTCTTCCCAGCCAGCAGCAGCAGTGGAGAGGGGTCCAACTTCCAGAGTTCACCTGCGGCTGCCTAGAGCTTTCTGTAGCACCTGTGGAGGGCTGCATGGCTTCAGGCCTGCTCCACCTCTGAGAGAAAACAGGGGCCTCTCACTACCCACCCCACTTCTGCTCAAGGGGCAGGGGAGGGTGATGCTGTCATTCCTCTAGGGAGGGAGGGGCATTGTCATTCTCTCAGTTCTGGGAAGGGGTGTTTGGAAATCTGAGTGAAGAAAGCAAATCCAACATAGGATCCTGAAAAGACCAACGGAACCACTTCAAACACACATCCCTTGGATCCCAGGGCTGGGTCTGGCAGAAGGTTGCCGTGAATAATTTGGTTCTGGTGGCATCTAGTAGAGCTCAGCTAGACCCCATTTCACCACCGCCCTGCGAGTTGTGCAGCCCCGCGCTCTGGGTGCCGGCTCTGACCTCTGCTCTTTGACTCCTTGGTGCTGCTTTCTAGTCAGGGATGTGGGTAAATGTCAGGCCATAGATTCTCATTTTATGGTTGGCCCTAGAAATCAGGTGTTCTTAGAGCAAGGGCTTTGGAGTCCCTGGAGTTCATAGAATTGCCATACCGTGACCTTTGAACCCAGTAAAGGTAACTACTAGTAAGCTCTAATAATTCCTCTCTGATCTGTGGGTTTGGGGAAGTAGCTAAGCAGATGGATACAAGGCAATCACTGCACTGTGGCCTGCTTAAACTCGGGCTTGCAGGGGGATACCTGAATCTTTCTGATGGCGACCAAAGATTGGGCCCACAGTTTTTTTCAGGGTAAATGTCTTAAGTAGTGTTGATGCCTCTAAGGTTGGAAGAGATTGAGAATCTGTTTACCTGAGAGATTTGCCTGGTTAGATCTCCTGAGAATCAAAAGCTGCTCAGACTAGACTGCTTTCTCTTTGGACAGAACAGCCTCATTCTCAGTAGGCATCTGGCCAGGACTAACCCATGCCTTCATGAACTCTTTCTCATTGAGCACTTAGCCACCTGGCTGGCATTTCTCCCCCCCAGGAGCTTCCATGACTTGCCTACATATATATATTATGTCGTCTTGAATGAATATTTTATGCCTAGAGTGCAGCCAGGCTTCAGACTTTGTGGCCCATTATCGACAAGAGGATGGGGGCTGGGTGCCACCTTTGGCCTGATGATTGTGTCTCTACCAAATGGACTCCCCCTCGCGCACTCTGAAGCCCATTAATGGACTGGGATGAAGTAACCTCAGCAAATGGAAAGGCGAGGAGGGTGGCCGGCCTTCCCTCCCTGAGACTGCCTGATGAGGCTTCCTCCGCGCTCTGCTCGGCGAGGCTGTGGCCGGGGGCTCTGGCCCTCTGCTCTGAGCGGAGCTGTGGGAAGGTTTCATTTGCTGTTCGCTGTGGTGGTGCTGCCAGGTTTGCCCCTTTCCTGTCAAATATAAACTGAGAGGGCTGTGGACAGGGTGGGTGGAGTTAAACATGGCCCTTCCTCCTTCCGCCGAAGTTCAGCACAATGACAAACCAGTTAGGTGGCCGAGTTTTCTGCTCTTGCTGGGAGATTCCAGCATTTGTACATTTTGCACTTGAAGCTTGGATTCTCCAGGCTTCCTCCCAGCCTTCATCAAACACGAGTGAGTCACTGAAGTGTTCTGTGCGTTTTCCCCTCCGTCTCAGAAAGGGAGAGCAAGCCTTTACAAACCTTGTGGGGGAGGAAACCACCCCTTTCCCACTCTGGCTTGGGAGGGGGCCTCTGTCCCCGTGTCAACCCTGAGAGCTCGAGCTTTGAGCGGAATGTCCCTCACTGCCCACCACTCTCGTTGGATGTAATTGCTGTCTTTTAGACTTGGAGAGGCACATGGATTCTGAAACACCGGGAGAGAATCTGGCCTCGGGGTTTCCAGCTCTCCCTCAGGAGGAGGGAACCCGCTAGCCCTGCTCCTCCTTTTGGGGGATAAATAGGCTGGATCGCGTCACCTGAATTGTCTGTTTTGTCCAGAGCATTTGAAGTTCCTTGGTCCCTGTGGGGGGTTCTTTCCACAGATGTCTGTCTTTGGGTTGGTACTCATTCCCCCTACTTCATGTGTTTCTTTTTCTGAACCAAATAATTAATTTTAGACTTAAAAGCTATGTAATCACAAGGTTTGGTAGGCGGGAGGGTGAAGTGGACACGGATGTTGGTGGCGGGATGAGTCCTGTGGGACAGGGGGGGTGGGAGAGGAGGTGAGGAGGTGGGTGTGTGGTCAATGGCTGGCTCCACGCCATCTCTCTCTCTCACACACGGAAGGCAGAGCAGACCAGAGGCTTTGCTGTGGAACCAGTCAAGCTGGTTTGGGGCAGCCTCGGCCTACTTTCCTCTGTTCTTTGGGAAGTTGGCAATACGAAGGTCTGTCTCCTCTGCGCTGCTCATTGAGGCGTGAGCTGGGACGATGTCTGTAAACACCCTCTCCCCCTCACACCGAGTGGGTCTCTGAGTTGAGGCTCCATGTGCGTGGGCCTTCTCTGCACCCACCCACCTCCAGGCAGTGTTGTCCCGGGAAGCTCGGGAAGCTCGAAGGTACAGCTCCTTTCCTTGGCCCCTTTGCAGTTCACCGCTTGGCAGAGGGCCCTCCGCCTGGCCAGGAGGGAGGGCCTGGGTCTGATTGGCTCCCCATTTGTTGATCTGGAAGGAAATGTGGACTCTTAACTCCTGGCGGTCGTGATCTGGCTGCTAAATCCAATGAGACCCCAGACCTCCTGCCTCAGTGCAGGGGACTGCCTGCTGGGGAAGGAAAGGGGAGGACCGCGGGTACTTCAGCGGAGGGGAGCAGTTGGGGAAGGCACCTGTGGGAGGTGGGAGCCATCAGCCACATGTTGGCACTGAGTGAACAGCAGTAGGGGAAGGGCATAGCTGGGTTCTGAGGCTCCCGTGGCCACCCGTGCTGCTAATGTCGCAGCTTTTCCGTCTCTCACTCCGCAGAAGACGCCCAGGTCTGAACGGTTGGTAATGAATGAATGAGCGAGGCTGCCTGCGAGCTGCTCCAGCCTGTGCCCTGGTCCTGGGGGGCAGGCTGCTCCTGTGGCGTCTACGTCTATGATGATCTACTCCCCCAGCAGCACTTTGCTGAGTTGTTGTTTGGGTTGCTGATAATCCTGTTGGGAGGGTGGCCCCCTTTTCCCACCATCTTCCTTAGCCTCGGGGGTTGGCTGGCCTTCCCCTACCCTGTCACTTCCCCGCCTTCCTCCCACGGATGGCCATCCTTGCCTGCTTTCGCAGGTGGTGTTGGAAGCACTTGTGCTTTGTTTTGCCCACGAGAGTTTGTATCACTGGTTCTCCAGTCACGGTGGGCCCTCGGTCCAGCATAGCTTCTGACTGCGTGGAGCTTACGGCAGAGGTGAAGGGAGCTCCCAGCACTTGGAGGCTTCAGTCGGTGGTTTTGTTGTGGTCAGAGCAGGCTCTGCAGCTTGAGGCCCTGCATTGGAATCTTGGTTTAGCCCCTCCTGTGACCTTGGGCTTGCTTAATTGCTCTAAGCCTGCTTGCTCCTCTGTAAAAAAGGAGGAATAACAGTACCTGTCTTTTAGGTGTAGTTGTGGCTATTAAAAGAGTTCATGAATATAAAGCACTTAGAATAGATCTTGGCAGGATGTAATCATCATCACTGTTTAAATGAGCAATTTAGTAGATTTTCTCAGAGTACCACATAACTTTAGGTCTGGGCCCTTGGAATTTCTCTGCAATTGATTAAAAAAATTTGGCCTCACAGTGACATTTTATATACCCTTCTGGCCCCAAGGTTATAGCCAGAGGGATAGAAAAAAAGAAAAGAGAGAAAAAAATAACAAAAAGGGGGGGGAGGGGAGAAAGAATTTGGCCTCTTCTAGCCATTGGGGTCCCAAAGGTGCTTTTTCTAGCATTTCTGTTTGTTTGTTTTAAATTTATTTTTCTATTATTTTTTTTTTACCAATCAGCTATCTAAGAGAAATCGAATGTTATTGGAAAGGTTTATGTTCTTTTAAGAGCACTTTTTTTTAAAGTTCACTTATTTTCAAGTATCAATATTAGGCCATCTTATTGATTAGGGGAAACCCCCTGCCGTCTGCCTGCCCACATTTCTGTGTTGTGACCGGTGGTGGTGCACGTGCTGCCGCATCAGTGGCTGGGAAGCCAAATCCAAAGACACCGGAGCTCGGGCTCCTCCGAGTTAGAGGAAGTGCCACCAAGCGCAGGATTCCTCTCGCCATGGTCCTTTCTTCCAGGGCAGGTCTACCCTGTTTCTCCGAAGACCACGTGGGCCCTTCGCAGCTAAGGATTTTAGGTTCCTTTTTCACCAGCAGAGGGGCCTTCAAAGGCAGGGTCTTGTGCCTCTGCTGTTGGCTCCCCGGTGTGACTAGAAAGCCTCCCCTTTGCGATGCCTGGAAGGTCACAGCCATTTCTCAGCTCTTCCTGTGACTTTGTGGGCTTTGCATCTGGGGCTGAGGTTGTGGTCTCAGTTCCCTGTTGGTCTTCCTGTCTTGCTCTTCTGGAGCCTGAGTGCCTTGTCAGAACAGCAGGCACGTTGCTTAGTTTTTCCCATCGCACCTGCGGCCAGGGAGAAAGGTGACAGTGTGGCCGCGAGCTCACAGGGAATATTTCTTCCACTGCGTTTTCCTCTTCCTTTTGACCCTTTGCTGACTTGTCTCACTTCCTTTATTTTTTTCCCCCCCTGTTTGGTTTCTTTGAACTCCGTTCCTTCATTATTCCTGTCCATCTCAGGTTTTCATCTCCACGTCCCCCTCGGCCTTACCTGTTTCTGTGCCTCTTTTGTGGCATGGCTCAGGAGAGGAATTTTGATAGTCTGAGATCTCCTTGATGTATAGAATCCCAGCACCACCCAGTCTTTTCATTCTCCTATTCCTCTGATTTCTGTAAAGTTAAGGATTCACTTCTTTAGAAACATTTTCTTTTTATGTCTCTGGAGCCACCTACCTCAGTAAAGCCAGGCTTGGCAACCTGACAACTTATTAGGGACGGCATCCCAGTTTCCCTGGTGACAGGGCTAAGCTGTTTCCTCTGGCCTAGTAGGAATGCCATAATCTAGACCCTGTCTTGGGAGAAATCTGAGGAAGCACTTGTTCATTTTGGTAGCACAGCCTTGGCTAGTTGCTCAGTGGTTAGAGCATCTGCCTGCAGACCTAAGGGTCACGGGTTTGGTTCCCAGTGAAGGTGCGGGCATGTACCTGGGTTGCGGGTTCGATCCCTGGCCCCAGTCAGGGTGTGTGCGGGAGGCAAATTTATGTGTCTCTCTCACATCTCTCTCTTCCTCCCCCTCCTCCCTTTCACTCTCCTAAAAATTATTGGAAAAAATATCTTTGGGTGAGGATTAATTTAAAAAAATTATTTTCAGTATTACAATGCAGTCTTTGCAATTTGTTTCACTCTTACTCTCTCACCAGTATACAGTGGAGTTTTCCAGAGGCTGAATGATGTGTGTTGACATCATCACTCTTGGCTAATGAAACATGTGTTTCTGTATTCTTGTTTTCTACAATTTTTAAGGTAATGCTTTAAGGTATAAATATGGAAGTTTTCAATGATGAACTCAGTTTGTTCTCAGTACTTCATCTGTGCCCTTACTAACTTTCTTTAGTTGTGTCTGCTATAATTTCTGTAAACCTCATTATCTATAATAATCTATAATAATAAAAGCGTAATATGCTAATTAGATGGACATCCTTCCAGACGAAGCCAGGGCTGCAAGGGAAGCCTGGGTCCCGGGTGCCTGCCGGCGGGAAGCAGGAAGCCGGTGCTGGCAGCCAGGGGAAGGGAGGCCTACGCTTGCACGAATTTCGTGCATTGGGCCTCTAGTTGTTCAATAAGTCATTATTTTGAAATCCCAGTATTTTCCCAGCATCTTTGAGAAAACACAACAGAAGTAAGTACAACTCACTTTTGGGAAACTTGTAATTTTTTAAATTTTATTTTCAAGTTATTTTAGTGCTTAATTCTATTTTATTCTGAAATAGAAGAAAACTTATAATATTTCTCTTATATTTAAGGATGGATTGTTGGCTTAAAAAAGGGAGATTAGGAGACCTGCTTTCTCAACACATAGCTGCAATGTCTATTTACTGAAATGGACGTATACACAAGTGAAAGCGAGGAATGACTCCAAAGAGACGGGGCAAAACTGTAAGAAATGCAAAATGATAATAATAATTAAAACAGGAAAAGTTTTCTTCTTCTCAGCTTTACAGATATTAATAGTGTACCTTATTGTGTCTTAAGCAACAGCACTTTTTTGTGTAGTTCAAGACCCATCAGTCAGAGTTTAGAGGAAAAGGAATTGAATATTTTAACTGTACACACCATGAGTTCTTTCAAAGCCAAAACTTGTTCCAGCTTTTCAACCTAGAAATGAAAAAGTCACTGAAGCCTCGTAGGATAATTATCACGTTGCTTTGGTGGGGAAACTGCACAGTAGCTAAGAGACCAGTGGGGTCTTGAACAGCTGACATCCTGTATGCCTGCTGGATGAAAGTTAGCAAAACTCAGGGCAGTGCCATTTCCTATGTTCCTGTGACTGGTCAAATGAAAGATTTAGCTGCAAACATGAAGATTAATATTTTGTTTACAGAATTTAACTTTCACCTTACAAATGAGCACCTTTATAGACATGGCTCAACTTGTATCAGCATCAGCTACAAAAAAAAACACTTTTGTATGAATAATGCTCAGCAGCAGACACAAGTGGTGATAAATATGCCAAGGGTTGAATAATATTTTTGACTCTGATTGTTTCTCCCGGAACAACTTCATTTCCATTTGCTCTGTGGGTGCAGCGGCCATGGCAGAGAAGACTGCTGGCACTCAGCATGCCCAGGCAGTGACACCAAACTCCTGGCGGTCGGAGACGTGGACTTTGTTCCCGCTACACAAGCCATTTGCACTTAATGTCCTGGATAAAGCACTAAAAATTACTATTGTTTATGAAATCTCAGTCCTCGAGCAAAGGTTTCTTTAGTATTCTGAGTGAGAAATGCAGTCTCCACGGAGCACTGCTGCTGTGCCCCGCAGTACAATGACTGGCTTGAGAACATGTACTTGTGTGTTGGAACTGAACCAGCTGCGTGGGTCATCATTTTTACTTGAGAGAACAACTGATGGACAAACTGTAGTTCTTCGTACTGGAGTATTTCGTGAAATGCATTTTCTTGAAATTGAACAAAGTGAGTCTGTCACCATTGCCAGTGACACAATTCAAGTTTTCAAGTGAAAATCACAATTTTGGAAAATTTGTATTTGTCAAAGAACTTTTTTTATGAGATCAGTGGTAAAATTAATGGAATATGATCTTTTGATGTTGTATGAAATGCCAATATTTGGAAATTCTGCATGAGTCAACGAAGGAATATTTTCCAAATTGCCAGTGGATAAAAGAGCCATTCAGAGTGCAAGATGACCAATGGATTTTAATGTAAAAGTACACAAAAGGTTCACTGATAAAATTTCAGATTGCACATTGCAACTAGCCTTTAAAAACTACCACTTGTTGCCCTGGCTGGTGTGGCTCACTAGGTGGAGCCTCGCCTCCTGCACCAAAAGGTTGCCAGTTTGATTCCCAGTCAGGGCACATGCCCAATTACGGGCATGATCCCCAGTAGGGGGCACACAGGAGGCAGTCGATCCATGTTTCTCTCTTCCTCCTTCCCTCCTTTCTCTCTCTCTCTCTCTCTCTCTCTCTCTCTCTCTCTCTCAAAATCAATGGGAAAAAATATCCTCAGGTGAAGATTAACAAACAAACAAATAAATAAAAACATATATTATTTAAAAACTCAAAGACCTACCACTTGTTGCCCCGGCTGGATGGCTTGGTTGGTCAAAGCATCGTCCTGTATACCAAAGAGGTTGGGGGTTCAAATCATGGTGCGGGCTCGTACCTAGGTTTCAGGTCCAATTTCTAGGTGGGGCGCCTACAGGAGGCGACCTATCATTGTTTCTCTCACTTCCTTTCTCTCTGAAATCAATAAACATATTGTCGGGTGAGGATAAAAACAGCAAAAAAAGACCACTTAATGAGTTTTGGTATAATATCAAAGAAGAAAATCTGCAGTATCTGAATGGCTATTAAACTCCATTTTCCAACTACAGGTCTGTGTGAAGTGAGATTTTCTTCATACCTTTGAACCAAAACAACATTTTGAAACACATTGAATGCAGAAGCAGATGTGAGAAGTTGGTTCTCTTGCATTAATCCAGACATTAAAGAGATATACAAGAATGTAAAACAATGCAGCTCTTGTCATGAATTTCATTCTATTTTTTTAAAATATATTTTTATTGATTTCAGAGAGGAAGGGAGAGAGAGATAGAAACATCAATGATGAGAGAGAATCACTGATTGGCTGCCTTCTGCACACCCCAACTGGGGATCGAGCTCGCAACCCGGGCATGTGCCCTTGACAGGAATTGAACCTGAGACCCTTCAGTCTGCAGACTGACACTCTATCCACTGAGCCAAACAGTCTAGGGCTCATTTTCTTTTAAATAATACAGTTTCTTCATTAAGAATAGGTTATTTGGCCCTAACTGGTTTGGCTCAGTAGATTGATCATCGGCCTGCGAACTGAAAGGTCCCAGGTTCAATTCTTTTCAAGGGCATGTACCTTGGTTGCTGGCACATCTCCAGGTAGGAGGTGTGCGGGAGGCAGCTGATCGATGTTTCTCTCTCATCAATGTTTCTAACACTCTATCCTTCTCCCTTCCTCTCTGTAAAAAATCAATAAAATATATTTTAAAAAAAGAATAGGTTATTTGGTTATAGGTTATTTTGAGACTGAAAAGTGAGAAAACCTCTGTTGTAGACAAAACCCGAGTTGATGGTCCCTCTTGGGTCGGTTACTTGCGATGACCTCATAAAGAGCCTAGTTTATAATTACCAGCCCCATATAATCTCTGCGTAAGCCTGAGAGACTGACCCACGTTAATTTCCTTCTTTTAGTACATACAACTGGCCTCATAAGGTGTTTGCTGCTTTATCTGTGGTTGGTTTGTTTCTTTTCCCTCAAAAAAATTAGAGAGAGGGGGAGGGTGAGAGAGAGAGAGAGAGAAACATCAATCTGTTGTTCCACTTATTGATGCATTCATTGGTTGTGTATGTGCCCTGACAGGGATCGAACCGGCAAGCTTGGTGTATTGGGACTGTGCTATGACCAGCTGAGCTACCCGGCTCCTTTCTCTTTTTTCTTTATTCCTGAATTTCTTTCCCTTTTTCTTATTTTCTCTTTATTTTATTTTTAATTTTTCTCATTTTTTTGGTTCAATTTTTCCACTTTTTCCCTCTTTTTTCTTTGGCATTTCACACAACATAAAAAAAATCATATTTTTCGTTTTTGTTTCTTTAGTTTGTTAATATTTGGTTTTTAGGTTTTTGGTCTGGCATTGTGTTTTTGATTGCATTATAAGATCAGTTCCTCAGGCAGACTTCCTTTGGTGTGTGTAAAGTTGTGGTTTGGAAAATACAGTTTTTGCATTAAAAATAAGTAACTCAGGCCCTAGCTGGTTTGGCTCAGTGAATAGAGTGTTGGCCTGTGGACTGAAGGGACCTGGGTTCAATTCCGGCCAAAGGCACATGCCTGGGTTACAGGCTCGATCCCCAGTAGGGGGCGTGTAGGAGGCAGCAAATCAATGATTCTCTCTCATCATTGATGTTTCTATCTCCCTCTTCCTTCCTCTCTGAAATCAATAAAAAATATATTTAAAAAAAATAAGCTCCCTGTATTTAAAAAAACACTCAGGTTTACATGTAATGGGTTTATGAATGTTCTCTTAAATTAATGGATACACATGTAAATCTTTCCTCATATTAATTTCTAATGTATTAAATAATTAATGGATGCAGTCTATATAAGCAGAAGTTTTTGCTTACATTTTTAATAGTACAAAGGGTTTCTGAAAGCAAAAAGTGTAAGAATCATGGTTGTAGACAAAACTTGAGTTAATTCTCTCTGGCTTTGGTTGGTCAATTTCTTGGTAATTTCATAAAAAACCATTTTGCAATTCCCAGCCCCTTCTTAGTCCTGACTGGCTCTCAGGAAGCCACTTGCTGCCTTGGCTTGCTGTCCTGGTTCGCTGAGGAAGCTGGCTCTCAGTGGCCCCAGGGACTTTGACCAAACTTGGCTCATTTCTTTCTTTGAGTACATAGCATTGGCCTTGTGAGTTTCTTTTAACTGTTAAAACAATTTTATTTTTTAAGTTTTGAGATAATTTTAAACTTAGAAGAGTTGCAAGAATAGTCCAAAGAATTCCTGTGCATTTTTCACCCAGTGTCCCTGTGTTAACATCTATGTCACCATCTCGGAGCATGTATCAAAACTAAAAATTAATCTTGGTACAATGCTATTGACCAAGGTACAGAACTCCTTTAGATTTCATCAGTTTTTCCACTGATGTGCCTTTTCTGTTCAAAGATCCAGTCCAGAGCCCACATTGCATTTAGTTGTCATGTCTTTATAGTCTCCTCAAATCTGAAATTTCTTAATCTTCCTGTGTCTTTCAGGACTCGTTTTGAAGAATACTGGTCAGTGTTTTATAGAACATTCCTCAGTTATGGTAGTCTGAAATTTTTTCATGGCCTTGTGCTTTAATCCTTTTCCCCCCATTGTGGTAAAATACCCATAACTTATAATTTACTTTTTAGAAAATGTGCATTTTTATTAATTTCAAAGAGGAAAGGAGAGGGAGAGATAGAAACATCAATGATGAGAGAATCACCGATTGGCTGCCTCCTGCACACCCCACATTGGGGATCAAGCCTGCAACCGGGGGAAGTGCCCTGACCCGGAATCAAACCATGACCTCCTGGCTCATAGGTCGACATTCAACCACTGAGCCACACCAGCTGGGCCATATAATTTATTTTAATATTTTTTTTAAGTGTAGTCCAGTGGCATTAAGTACATTCACAATGTTATGTAACCATCACCACTATTGCTAGAACTTTTTCATCATTCCAAACAGAAACTCTACATCAGTTAAATAATCACTCCCCATCTACCCTGCCCCCAGCCTCTGGGAGCCTCTATTATACTTTATGTATAAATTTTCCTATTCTAGATAACTCATGTAAATGAAATCATACAATCCTTGTTTTGTGTCTGGCTCAATTACTTAGCATAATGTTTTCAAGGCTCATCCACATGTTTTAGCTTTAATTCCATTTTAAAAGTTAACTGGGATTTGCCCAGCCAGAGAGGCTCAATTGGTTGTTTTCCGTGCGCGAGAAAGGTTGCCAGTGTGATTCCTGGTCGGGGCACATACCTGGGGTTGCGGGTTCAATCCTCAGTCGGGGGGTGTGTGGAAGGCAACTGATTTTTTAAAATTTATTTTTATTTATTTATTTTTAAATTTCTTTATTAAGATATTACATATGTGTCCTTATCCCCCCATCCACCCACCCCCCCCCCCCCCGCTCATGCCCTCGCCCCCCGGAAGGCAACTGAGTGATGTTTCTCTCTCACATTGATCTCTCTCTCTCCCTCCCTCTGTCCTTTCCTCTCTCTAAGCATGTCCTTTGGTGACGATTAAAAAATGGTTAACTTAGATTTTATAATGATGGTGATGATATGTTGAAAAATAATTATTAAGATGTAGTTGTAATGGGTTTAGTAGTATTTTAAATTAATTAATAGTTGAACATTTTCTCTGTTTTAATTATAATACAGTAGCTATAACCCACATAAACAAGCTATTTGAGGTCCTTGTAATAAGAGTGTAAAGGTTTCCAGACAGAGGTGTGAGAGCCGCTTCTGTAGACAGGTGTGGGGTTGATGTCCCTGCCTCGATTGGCTGGTTCCTTGCAATGACCTCATAGTGAGCCTTTGTTTTGCAATTCCCAGAGTCCTGGCGGGGCTGCTGGCAGGCACTCGCTGCTTTGGTCTGCAGTCCTTCCAGCTGAGGAAGCTGGTTCTCAGGGACTTTGACCAAAGTTGGCTTGTTTCCTCCTTCTAATACAGGGTATTGGCCTTTTTTTTTTTTTATTCCATTAAAAAGATCATTTGGCTTACTTGGATTTCATTATGACAGTAGATTTTTTTAAAGCTTATAAATTGGCTATTGGTCAATTCCAAAGTTGAAAACTGCAAAGCTTGCTTAGCCTCTAACCTTGAAGAACCTTGTGCCTACAATAGCTGAAGGCCATACGCTCCGGCCACTCCCCCAGGCCAGCACACCCAGCAGCCTGGCCCGGTGGCTGGAGGGCCCACACACTTTGTTGCTCTTTCTTCTGTACTTCACTCTTGGTTAGCCTTTTGGTTAATGCCTGCCCAAACCCACACGTCTGTAGGTGCGTGCTATTTCCTCCTGAAAGAGGTGAGCAGGTTTGGGGGGTGACAGCGTGTGAGCTTTATCTTCTCAGAGACAGCTAAAGTTACATTGGATATATCATCATTCTCGAGCTTGTCCTTTTGCTTATGCTCATCCTCTGATTTCTGTGGTCCTCTAACCTATCAACGCTTCCCTTAGTGCGGTTACTAGTCGACCTTTGGGCCTCGCTCTAGTAGTCACTTGGACCAGCTTTAAGCACATCTTTTTAAACTGATCTCATTTGTTCAGAATCACTTCTCATCAGAGCCATTAAAAAAAACCTGTTTAATCAAGTTCTTCACTTATATCAATTTGAGTCTACATATAGACTTGCCGGATTATAGCTCTGCTAGTATTTCCTGTCACTCAGCAAGTCCCACAATCCTGTGCTTTTTACACAAAGCATATTTCTTTTGGGATTCACACATGGCTTTCATTTCAGTTCCAGAATTGAACTTGATGTGCTTTTTCTCTCTTCGGCCGCTGGTCTGTACAGAAGATAGATTCTTGCTTTCAAAAAGCACTTGTTCACTCTGTTAGCTCAGGCAGTGACAGTAACGGTGTCTCCTGGGCGGACCTACGTTCCCTAGGTGGTTGGGTACTTTAAGGGTAGACAGTGCCCCAACCCATTCTCTCTCACGGGGCATGGTATGCCTTGAGTGTTTATAGCTATGTCTTTAGCTATAAACATAATAGCCAACGTTTATGGAGCACTTACTTTGTCCCAGGTACTTGCTTAGCTGTTTTACATTCATTAACTCATTTAATCTTTGTGAGATAGTAGGTCTTACTATTTTCCCACTTTACAGATGAGAAAACAGGCCCCAGAAATGCTGAGTAACTTGTTTAAGGTAATAAACCCAAGTGGTCTGGCATGTATGTTGGTGTCAAACCAAACTTTCTTGACTGCGGCGAACTTCGGCTCTGGCTTCAGTTGTGCCCAGACAGGAGGACAGAGGCCGTCCTTCAGCATTAGCTCCCCGTCAGCGCTGGGTAGGACGTCGCCCTCCTTGGCTCTCGAGTCGGGCACGGCTCCTCTGCCCGGCTGTTCCTCTCTGCCCTGGGCGGCCTGTTGCCCAGGTGGCGCAGGGGTGGAGACACGGTGCTGCTGTCCGGCTCACCTCCCTGGCCTTACTGCACCATGCAGAGCTGTGGGAACTAACAAACGGACTTAATCCTGCCTCTTACTCTTCTGTTTCTTTTCATCGGGAATTTTAAGAACCCCTTTAGAAAAACGAGTCCTGAGACCTAAAATTGGTAACGAACAGGTAAGTGCCCCACTGAGTAGGACGGTTGGGATGCCTGGAGTGGACTGTCCTGCACTGCAGCACCCAGGAAATGCTGGGGTTCTAGAGCTCTTTTAAAAGCACTTCCCCTTCCCCCACAAAAAAGAAAAAAAAGAGAAAGCTTTTGTCTGTGTATCTTAACTGGAGACGTGTTATCCTTAATGAAACTAACGTTCTCTCTTTACAACCCTCGATGTGTGTGCCCCTTACCCATGGAGAGGCCCCGAGCGACTTGCTTCTGGCCTTGACTGCCAGGGCCCTGGCACCGGAGCTGGTAGTCAGGCCTCCGTGTGCGTTTGGGACCTGCCAGCTCAGTCCGGGGAGCTGAACTCTGGCCATCTTGCTGTGTGTCTTTTCCCCGTGGCTTGTGTAACCTGCCTCCGTTCCTGTTTGCATTTGTTGGTCTTTCCTGGGCTCCCTTCTCTCTGCTGAAGCTCGTCCCCGTGGCGATCACGTGGGATCCTAGCCGGCGTGCGTTTCTTAGGGAGAGTGGCTGCTGGTGCGCCTCGCTGCGGTTTCAGTGAACTGAGTTCGTGAGTTTACGGTTTGATCTCCTTGCTTGTCTCACCCTGGCGGTAGTGCCTTTTCTTCTGTCCTGTGAGAAGTTTTCATTTTTATTCACACAGTCCTAAAATTTCAAGCCCATTTTCAGCTACAAGGATAAAGGGTTGAGCTGCTGCCCTTGGTTTAAGCATCATTTACCCACTTGTGCCCCTCTGCTGCCCTGGCAGAGAGAGAGGGAGTTTGACTGTATGATTGTATTTCTGTTCAAACCTGATTCATTTCTCCGAGATCACGGTTACGTGCCATTTCTAAGTGACTTTGGAACCCATCTTTTTGTTACCGAGGAAAGACCAAGGTCCACATAAACTACTCTGACAAGCACAGCTTTCTCGCCACTGATTCTTCCTCCCACTTCCCATCCTGCACGTTTTCCAGCGGAGGCAGCTGCGCTCAGACAGGTGTTCTTCGGGCTGCGGCCGCTGCTTCCTCGGAGAGCGCAGGGCAGCGTTTCCCTGCTCATGAAAAGGCTGCATGTCGGTCAGGTCCACAGGGGCTCTGCCCTCTGCGCTGGCATTCCCAGGGGGGAGAACCGCTCCCTAATTACCGCCTCACGCTGGCAGAGGTGTGGCTGCTAATTGATTAGATGTCACAGTCCTTGGCATTACTGTGGAACTGTTGGGGTTGTTTTGTTTTTAAATAAACAGGTTTGAGCCAGGTAAATTTATTTTGGAGAGATGAAGATCTCTATGAGGATTTCCATTTACTAGTCTCATGTCTTTAATGCCATTTCTATATTCTTCTTTTCTTTTATTTTTTTTGTCAATCCTCACCGAGGACATTTTTTCCATTGGTTTTTTAAAAACTTGTTTAGAGGGGGTGGGAGGGAGCGAGAGAAAGAGGGAGAGAAACATTGACGTGAGAGGGACATGTGGATCGTGTTTCTCCCACATGTGCCCTGACTGGGGCTGGGGATTGAACCTGCAACCCAGGTACATGCTCTTGACTGAGAACCGAGCCCTCGACCCTTCAGTGCACAGGCCAGAGCTCCAACCATTGAGCACACCGGCCAGGGTTCTGTGTCTTTATTTTCTCACTTGGTAGTTAGAGGCACTCGGTTAGCTTTTGCTGCCATTTTGGTGCAGGCGATGAATAACTTGGGCACTGTTCTCCTCCCGGGCACCTCGTGTGCTCCCGTTCTGCCCGGTAGCACTCGATTCCTTTCTGTGGTTTGTTTTCATTCCCTCCTTTCTGTCGTGGAATGGTTGAACTCTATTTTGAAATCCATTTTTCAGATCGTGTCTAAAAGCAAACACCCTGCCTTTCTTAAAACTACAGAACTGCTTGTGAGACAGCCGATAGGCAGGCTGCCGAAGCCCCGGTGTCCAGACCGGTCCCTGCACGATGACCGGCCGTGAGGGTTTTCCTCGGTAACAAATGTTCGGTGCCGAGCTCCCAGCTTCACATTCAGAACCCTGACATTACGAAACTCTTCATGGCAAACCCATTCCAGAAGAGTCTTGTGAAGCTAATCTGCTGTCGATGGTACAGGACAGGTTTTCAGCAAACCAATTCCCAGTCCCCCATACCTACTGAAAAACGTTTTTTTTAAGGAAGTGGTTTCTTTTTGAGGTGATATTTGAACCAAGTCTCTCACTAGCTTTTCCCATTTTTAAGATGGGGCTAGCTTCAGAATTGTCTTTTCCCCAATGGAGGACACTTGAGCCTCAATCCCTGGGCTCCGAATGAACTGACTGTCTTTCTTTTAAGATGGCAGAGAACCTTCTGTCTAGAGGATTTTGTCTTCTCAAGCTCTTCCAGGAATGAGGACTAGTAGCTGTTCCTCCCTCCTGCCTTCCAGAAG
Organism: Eptesicus fuscus; assembly: GCF_027574615.1. Taxonomy (NCBI): domain Eukaryota; kingdom Metazoa; phylum Chordata; class Mammalia; order Chiroptera; family Vespertilionidae; genus Eptesicus; species Eptesicus fuscus. Next base: position 80,640,558 of record NC_072485.1, on the reverse strand, counting down.
AGCTCGGACACTGCTGGTGGCCCGATGGGTCAGCACAGTTTACCACCTGGCACCCGTGGGCACTGACTGAAAGGGAATTGAGGAGGGAGACGATTGGGAGGTAAAAGGAAACTACATAATGTGCCTCCCTGGTCCCAGCCAGCGATGAGAGATGGTGGTTCTGGATGCAAAGCTTCAAGAATTCCTTCCAGCCCTGGGCGGTGTGGCTAAGTGGTTGTAGTGTCAAACCTCGTACCAAAGGGCCTTGGGTTCAATTCCCGGTCAAGGGCATGAACCTGGGTTGCAGGTTTGATCCCCGGCCCTGGTCGGGGCACATGTGGGAGGCAGCCAATTGATGTGTCTCTCCCACATCAATGTTTCTCTCCCCCCCCCCATCCCCCCCAACTCTCTAAAAGTCAATAGAAAAAATATCCTTGCGTGAGAATTAACAACAGAAATTTCTTCCAACTCTTCCCCTCTCGTGTTCTGTTGCTAGGGGCTTTTTCTGACTTTATTTCTGTAACTTTAAGTCCTGAGCAACTCTTTTGACTGTGTGTATGTTCTTCCCATGTCATCTTTGCTTGCATATTGGGCTTGTCCCTGGTTTCCAGATCGGGTGGGATAAGGAAAGCTAAATGACTGCTTCTGCAGTGTGTCTCCTTGGGTTAGCTTTCTCACCGTGGCCGCCTCAGGGGGTGGGCAGCCCCCCTCAGGAAGCCCCAGGCTTCAGCCAGCCTGGCCGCACGCAGGTCCCAGCGAGAAGTGAGACTGGGGTCGTCGGACCTCTTGGCCTGGGCATGGCTGCTCTGAGAAACAACAAAAGCCACGGACGTGTTTTTGTAGCACGTTGGGCGGAACAGGTAGACTGTAACCTTAGTTCCTGGATTGGGCCCCACGTCGGACTGTGTGATTTGTGCTCGTATCTCCTGCCAGCTAATCAGCTCCTTGGAAGGCTGGACTGTACTTTATCCTTCTCTGCATCCCTTCCTTCCCCGAGTCTTCAGAGTGCGTGTGTGTGGTCACCTTCCAGTCATTTGTGAAAGAAGATGAATTGTAACAGGGGCGTTCTTCTCCCCTTGTAACCGCACTGGGGAAGTGTGTCCATACCGATGTGTATCTCTCCAGTTGGGGCCATATAAGTCACACGTGTCTAATAGGTGCATGAGTGACTTTTTCAGGAGGAGGGGAAGGCTTACGCTGTCACTGGGTTAAGAACTCAGAGGAGAATGCTCGGCTGAGAAAACCCTGTCTGGCTTTCGAAGAAGGGACCAGAGCCGGAGAGCCAAGCCCCCCGGTTTTGCTGAGTTCTCTTCTTGCCCTGACCCACAGCACCGCTGGCTGCTGGTTAGACTGGCCTCCTGCCCCCTTGACGGTGGCTGAGTGAGAAGGCCACTGAGCGGTGGGGATTGTGCCTGGAGTTGGAGAGAGGATGTGGTGATCAAAGGCTGGCGTCGTTTATAGCGGGAGAAAGCTCGGGGGCAACGGACAGGAACCAGTTCACAGCCCGGCGCCTGCTGCTGTGAGGGCCCAGGTTCGTCTTGAGCGTCTCAGGGGGGATCCTTTGCTTTTCTGAATTGACCAACAGTTGTGAGGAGACCAGGGACCACGTTTGTGAATGGGGCAAGAGCGAGAAAGAACCATTTTCTTCTTCCTGACTCCCTGTCTGTGGCTCAGGGTGTGAAAGCGCCACCTGACTTTTGACTCTCCTGTTTCTGAGCTGGCGCAGGAGGCACCGGCTGTGCAGGGTGGTGGAAGAGGACCTGTTGGACTGGTCTGCTTGGACCCGCCCCGCGCCCCCCCCCCCCCCCCCCTTGGGTAGGGAGACTGAAACTGCTGAACTGCAGCTGCTGGGCTTTGCCAAGTCAGTTTCTCCTCCTGGATCACCTACCGTGGTGCGCAGACTCAGCTCCCACCCAGCAGCCCTTGGAGGAGCCGAGCTGCTGGGGAACCATGCTTCGGGTGGGGCAGGTGCTAGGTGTGCCACAGACCCAGCTGCGCCTGCTCAGAGCAGCTCCGACAGGCCGCAGAGCCTGGGGCTCCTGGCACTAGGCTGTGTCATAGTGCCTTTCCCTGCGCTTGTGGCCACATCGCGGTATGCAGGGAGCTGGGCAGCGTGGGGAGCTTGTAAACTGGGGGGAAATGCAGTCTGGGGAGGGAAAGGATCCTTCCCTGGGCACACGAGGTGCAGGATGGGCATGCTGCTCGGCTGGAGTAGTCATGTCGGGTAATTTTTCAGCCCTAGGCAGAAGAAACTGTCCAGTGTGTGAGCCTGGTGTCCAAGGCATGTTAGGTGAGGTTACACGGTGGGGCAGACTTTGGGCAGGCTGAACTGCTGTGAACCAAGGTCAGGAAGTGGTCTTCCGGACACGCAGACTGTGCCCACTTCCTGCTCCTTCTCAGGGACACAGGTCTGGCCGGCTTGTGAGTGCAGAGGCACCGAGAGCCCCGCATCCATGTGGGCAGACCCTCGGAGCTCATCCCCAGCCCGCATCCTACAAGGGGAGAAACAGGCCCCAAGAGGGCGAATGACTTGCTCAAGGTTATGTAACTTGTTTGGGCGGAGCTGGGTCTAGAGTTGCACTCCCTTGGGGACCTTGGCACTATTACCCCCCCCCCCCCCCCCCCATTGCTTCCACTTCAAAGGCATTCCTGTTGCTTAGAGGGCGGTGAGGGGCCACCTGCAGGCCTCATGGCAGAAGCGGGGCTGGGAGGCCCCGGCTGCACACACGGGAGCCGTTCTGAAAGCCCGCCCATGCCAGCAGGCCCCGGGAGCGCGTTCACGCAGTGGGCACTGCGTCCTAGCTTTGACCCACGTTCGAGGGTCACACGGAAAGGAGTGGTGCTATTAGGTGAGGAGTCACCCTGCAAAAAGCAGGAAGACCCCGACCCTGACTTTCGCTCATGGGTTCGGAAAGCCCTTCTTCAGAGCCTGTTCGGCACGGAGGCCACCGAGATGCCTTAAGTCTAGAAGTTTCCCTTCGGCTGCTCTCAGCCGTGTGTAATGGTGAACCAGACAGTCACCGGGAGCTGTGGGGACACAGGCCATCAGCAAGCAGTGAAGTCCTATGAGTGCAGGAACGGCTGACCTGCAGGTGCTGGAGCCAGACACACTGAGGGCCTGTGAGGCCAGAGGGCTGGAGCGGGAGGCTTCCTGCGGGAAGTGGGATCTGAGCTGAGGCCAACCTGGAAGGAGAGTGAGCAGATTCAGGTTCGGGAGGGAAAGTTCGGGTGGGGGTGCGGGTGGGAGGCTGTATAGCAGAGGCCTGGAGGCCTGGGAGAACTTTCTGCTTTTGAAGACCAGTGGTGGGAGCCCAGAGGGGGAAGAGGCCAGGGGCCAGGGTGAGGCTGGAGCTGCCGCCGGGAAAAGGAGCCACGTGGGTATGAAATTAGTTTTACATGTCTGCGTATATACACACAGAGAGATGTACATGCACATGTACATATACACACACGGATATGTAAATCGTGTGTGTGTGCATTGAAGTGGTGCTTTGAATAGGAAGCCATCACTTCCTGTTCCAGTGCTGGGCGCCCTGCTGAGATGAGTGTTGGTGTCTCCTCCCCCCCCCCCCCCAAACCGTGTGGAGCAGAGTGAAGGGCCTGGGTGTGGGTGGGTGGAGGGGAGGCTGTCCTAGGTGTCTGTCCTGGCAGGAGGACGGGGTTAGCCTTGGAGCAGGGCTGGCTGAGGACCCCGTGGGACTCCTTTAGGCCCAGGGGTCGGCACCAGTTCCCTCTTGTCATGGGGAGGGGTGACTCAACCCATCGCTGCCACCGGCTTCTGCAGGCTTTTCAGAGGCCCGCGGAGGCACCTGGTGAGAGAGAGGAAGTACCTGGCGGCCATCGCGCCTGCCACTCCTGACACATTCCTCTCGCTGAACAGCACCTCCCAGTGGCAGCCGCCGGCTCTGCGCTGACAGGACGGGCTCCCTCCCCGTGGGCGGGCCATCGGCTGTGGCTTCTGCTCTGCCCGTGGTCACTGCCTAGATGGCACAGCACAGCCAGTGAGTCCCCCTTCGCTCCTGTCATGGCGGTCAGGGGCGCGTGCTTGAGAGGCCGACCTCAACCAGAGGTTGTAGACATGACCGAACTCCACGCTGCAGGGTTCAGGGCGCAGCGGCAAAGCGCCTCGGGGCAATGGGAGCGCTTCACTCGGACTGAGTACAGATGTTCCCCGTGGACAGCTGGGCTGTCCCCTCTCCTGCCAGCGAGTGAGTCCCGTTCCCGTGCTAGCCCGGCTCTTACTGTTTCCCCTCCTGCCTTCCCCAGAGACCATTAAGCTGCCCACCTCCTGTTACGTTCCAGTTCTGATAGGAGCGCCATTGAAAGTTCTTGGCGGGAGACCAGCCCGCTGCTGCCCGGTTGGCTCCCTGCGTTCCCGGCGTGTTTGATGTGCACATTCCCCAGAGTTCCGTGCAGCTGGCTGGCTCTGTGGTGCCCAGAGATTGGCGCTCTCCTGAAAGGGAGACCCAGCTGCTGTCCTCCCTGGATTTAGGGGCGGGGTTTGAAAATAGAGAATCATAATCTCCTTCCTCCTCCTCCTCCCCTCCTCCCCCTCCCCACCCCTCCAACACCGCCAGCAAACTGGAGTGACTGGCTCTGGAGCCGGCTCAGGGACTCAGCCCGCCTCACTGCTCTGCATGGCAGCAGCGATCTGGAGGAAGATTAATGGGCTTGTGAGTATGTGAACAGGGAGCACATTGCATCTCGGCCTGCAGTTCTGTGGCAGGTGTGGACTCACTCTGGTGGTAGGCAGACCAGGGCTCTGTCGGGGAGATGGCGACCCAGCCAGGTATGTGTGTGCCTAAGGCCACCTTGTTCTTTAAGACTTGGAGAAATGGAAAGCGCTTCTAGATACTCCTGCTCTTCAGAGGAGCCTGGTGGGTGGTCGGGAGTTTATTCCTAGAATCTCCTGCAGCACAATATCCCCTTTTTTCTAAGCCAGTTGCTTTAGTTTCTAAGCTGGACTTACTACCTTCAGTTTTCTTAGGAAGGTTAGGAAAGTGGTAGCTGCTCCGTTGCTAGAAAGGGGGTGCTGGAGAGGGGAGCACAGGTGGCCAGCGGGTGTATCATGTTCCCCCTCTGGCTGGCTAGAGAGGGGACACCCTCACCCTCTTCTGCTGACCTCTTCAGCCAGCCCCGGCAACACCCACAGGGAGACATCCTCTTGCTGCTAAGGCTTGAGTGCCTACGGCACAGACCAGACCAGAGCAGTCCAAGCTTGCTGAGACGGGGGATTCGGGGTTCAGGGGCTGTGCCAGGCGGTTTTGCAGAGGACCAGGGTGGTGGGGGGAGACTATTTTGCAGGGCCAGGGCCAGCATCGGCGGCCGGCTGTGGAGAGCCTAGCTGCCCGGAGCCACCGGCTCGGGTGCTGACCACCGTCCCCTCTGGCTGTGTCTCTGGCTAGTGCTGTCATTGTCAGATTGGCCCTCTGGTTAGAGAGGACACCCTGACCTGGTCTCTGGGCTCGCTGCTGCCTGAGCACCTCTGCCCTAGAGCTGTACCCAGTTTGTCTCCCAGTTCTGACTTTGAGTGGGGCAAGAAGTGGTCACAGGAAGTTCTGTTTGGTAGTTGGACTTCTGACTGGGCATCTGGGCATCTGGGAGCTGAGTGCTTTTTTATCCAGACGTACCCTTGAGAACTCCCTTTCTTAAGCTCTGCGTCACATCTCTCGGTGGGCCAGGAGAGCTTTGCTTGGGTATTAATTGTTGGGGTTCTGTGTTGCTCACCCCTGTATTCTCTCCCACCCCCTAACAAACCCAAACCTTTCTTACAAATAACATTGAAAAAGTTGAACAGTCCTCAAGGTCACTGGATCGTAAGTGGTATTTGGCGTAGTTAGCTGCTCTGGTGTTTGGTGAGAGATTTCTGCTTTATATTGGAGCAGAAGATTTCTTGGCGGAAGGCCTCTGCGCTGTTCCCAGTGCTTGCCCTGTGTACGGGGTTTGCCCCCTCCCCTCCCCTCCCCTGCCAGGTTTGAATCCTCTTGCCTATAAACAAGTGCAGCAGGACGTGTCAGGCCAGCTCACATGACCTTGGTTATCTCTCCATGGGGTAGCCAGCATCAGCTTTAGATACACAGGCACTTGATGTGGTAGAGCCGTCAGGGTAAAGGGGAGATGCCAGGAGGAAGCCGGGGTCTGCCGAGGAAGGTGAGGGCTAGTGAACGTGACCCTCAGTGAGGACCACGTAGGAAAAGTCAGCTGCCGTTGGCAGGAATGAGAAGACGGCTAGACAGTTTCATTCCTTGTTGCCTTTTGTCCCTGCATTTCTACTCCTGGCAACTCATTTCTCTTTCTCCTGTCTCTCACATCCTGTCTGGAGGGGCCGGGGCATGCAGCTGTTTCAGGAAACTGCCCCCGAGACAGATGCGTGCATGCTAGTTCATGGGATACAAAACCCAGCACCAAAAATCCCACCTTCCCAAGCGGTGGTCTTGTGTTGTATGAAGGACAGCTGGCGGCGGGAGCCGGGCTGCCACGGAAGCGTCTCCACCCAGAGACACTCAGGAGATGGAAGTAGAGCTCAGTTTTCACACACGTTTCCCCCCTCTCACCACTGAAGAGGGGGTGCCCGTCAGCACATAACCGTCGGGACTCTGGCCACACTGTGTGTATGTGTGTGCTTCTCACATGCGAGCCACATTTCCCATTGTGACTGCTGATCTGCAAAGTTTCCAGGCCCATCTCTCTAGAAACTCTTGGCACAGTTGCCTGCATTGTATGTCTCAAGAGCTGTGTTGTATGCTCTGGATTTTCCTAGGGTGGGATGTGTATGTTTCAAGTGCTTTTTATCGGGGGAGAGTAGAGTGGACTCTTATGGAGGGGAGAAAACATTTTGGCTGCTGGGGACTTTCTCTGGTTCTGTAAGAAACCCAGGCTCCAGTACGAGCTGTGCGAGTAGAACTTGGCCTTTGACTCTGGAGCTCTCGGCCAGTTCAAAGATCCACCTGTTTTTACATGTATAGAGCATGTGTGGTGATCATTGGGTAAATAAGTTAAGCCCAAAGCCTTTTTAACAATCCACCTCTCTCCACATATCTTTTTCTGGCAACCTACAGAGTAAGTTAGGAAAGCATATGGAATTATAATAATAATAGCTAGTATGTCATGAGCATTTAGTATATGCCAGGCATTGTTCTAAGTGTTTTGGATGTTGGATATACAGCAATTTCTGACTTTAAAAAATCTGTTTTCTCTTGATAGAGACCCTTTTATGTCTGTGGGGTCTTTGTTGGTGGTTGGTTGTACGGACTAGACAGAACAACAGAATGGGTAGCGGTGGCTTCCTGCTGCCCAGTTAGATTCTTCTAAGCGGAGATGTCTGGGTGGTGTTTTTCTCTCCATCTTCAGGTCTTTATTTAAGCCACCATGCCTGTTGGCAAGTAGAGCTACCCTTCAGGATTTGTTGGGGGGGATCTGTATTCCTTTTGTGGCCACCTTTATTCCCTGCTCTCTTTGGAGGTGAAGAGCTAGAGACTTGGCTGCTCGCCTCCTTCAAAATAACCAGCATTCCCTTGTCTGCAGTCTGCGTGGTGGTACATCTAACAGTGCCCCAAAGCGGCCCTCTTCCTCCCCAGCACCACCTGTTCACTGGTGGTCCTAGTTCATGAGCTAATTTGTACCAAGGAGACCCGCTCCCAGCTTCAGATCGCAGAGGTCGGAATCCTCAGACCCTCCAGCCCACGTCTCCCTGCTGCCTGGGCCAGGGCTCAGCTGGCCTGTTCTGGACCACTCCCTTCTCTGAGAGACTCTCTTTCTAGGACTCTCTCTGAAAAGATGAATTAACTATAAAAAGTGCTTTTTATTTACTTTTTAATAGATGTTTATTGGTTTCAGAGAGGAAGGGAGAGGGAAAGAGAGAGAGAGAGAAACATCAATGATGAGAGAATCGTTGATTGTCTGCCTCCTACATGCCCCACACTGGGGATCGAGCCCACAACCCGGGCATGTGCCCAGAACAGGAATTGAGCCGTGACTTCCTAGTTCACAGGTGGACCTTCAACCACTGAGCCATGCTGGCCAGGCTAAAAAGTGCTTTTTAAGAAGACACTTGTAATGGAAAATGGCTGTCATCTCTTTTACCATACCCTACTCCTAGGCCAAGTGTGTAGACAACTAGGGCACCCTGAAGTAGAACTGTCACTGTCACCAGAAAATGAACAGTGTATGGCTTTGGGGGCAACCTAGGCCTAAAGCCAGAAGCCGACATGCACTCAGTCTGACTGAGAAGCTCTGTTTTCCAGTCTTCTCTTCTGACCAACGAGCCCTCCTCCATTTATCTGGCAAGCTAGCCAGGCACCTGCCCAGGTGGCCACTTAGCAATAGGGTCCAGCAGTCTCTGCCCTTGGCCCCGGGTCAAGACTGCAGTACAGGGACGGGCCTGGTGAGGTGGCTATGAGGTATGTCCCGGCTTCAGTTGCCAAGCGGAGACCGTTCTAAAGAGCGCTTGCTCTTTGATGCGTCAGGGGACTGCCCCAGGCTCCCTTTTGTTCTCTCTCTAGTGGAGTTCTCCCGGCTTCCTTAGCCCTTCTCCCCTGTGAGGCAGTCTCCACTCACGGCTCCTTTCCTCCGCCTCAGTCCTCATCTCCACCTGGTTTCCTACCTCCTTAGCCCAGTGGCTCCCAACCTTATTTTGGCCACGCCCCACCTAAGCCTCTCTAACATCCTGATGCGCCCCCTCCTCCTGTGACATGTAGTTCTTGTTATTCAAAAAGTGAACTATTGTCGAAACTGGTTTGGCTCAGTGGATAGAGCGTCGGCCTGTGGACTGAAGGGTCTCAGGTTCGATTCCGGTTGGGGGCACGTACCTTGGTTGTGGGCACATCCCCAGTAGGAGGTGTGCAGGAGGCAGCTGATCGATGTTTCTCTCTCATCAATGTTTCTAACTCTCTATCCCTCTCCCTTCCTCTCTGTAAAAAAATCAATAAAAAATATATTTTTTTAAAAAGTGAACTATTCACGTGGAGGAAGCCTAAAAGGCCATGAACTTGGTCTAAACAAGCTTGCAAAGAACATGGCATCTATGAAAGAGAAAAATAAAAGAACGAAAGTACAGTTGAAGTACTGAGGAAGAAATCACTAAGAAATTGTTTAAAAAATAATATGAAGTGATATGAAAAAATAGAAAATAGTTTCAAAACATAATAGAGAACTGAAATGCATAAATATGTCACAATATATATTTATATACTATATATGAGGCCCCTAGAACCATAAGAAATGCAAAAAATTCACTGTGAATAACTCATTCTTGAATTGTCCCCCTTAAAAATCAAATTGCCCCCCCTGTGGGGCATGTGCCCCACGTTGGGAACCACTGCCTAGACCTTTGGTCCTGCTCAGCCACCCCAAATACTTTGAAGTAACCCTCTTTTACCTCAAGTCCTCTTGTTTCAAGCCATCACCCAGGGTTTGAAGTTGAGGGAGCCCCGTTTCTGCTGCCCACTGCTGCTGGCAGAACAAAAACGTTCCTGGGTTCCATGGGGAACACAGAACTCATTGCCCTGCTGTGGACTGTGGTTAAGATCTGAAATATGGTTTATCAGCTATTCAGGTACAATGGGGGGCCCTCACGGGCTGGCCTGAGAACACAGCCTCCGTTTGTAACCTGTTTCTATGGGTAAATAGTTCCTTCTCAGAGCAGAACTTTGGGCAAGTTGGGGGTGTCTTTGGTACGCTGCAAAAGATTTGCATGTGCTTGTGGAAGTGTTCTCATTACTTTGTAGTCATAGCACCATCTACCACAAAAATTGTCCTCTTGTATGCAAATGACAATGACCAAAAGACACACACACACCACTTCCTACCCAGAAAGCTGTACTCATTTCCCGAGGGCCAGGTGAGAGTGAGCGCTCCATGTGGCCAATGGGACCCATTGTCAGGGAGCACTGGGAACAGGTGCCCTCGCCTGCTCGGTGTTTAATGTTCGGCCTGAGCAGCAGCAGCCCCGTCGGGTTTGTGGAAAGTCCAGCCCGTTGGATTTTTACGGGTCACTTAGGTGGAGCGGCCACATTGTAGCCCAGCTAGGTGGGGGCAGTTCTGAGGCGAGAGTGACGGTGATGGCCTTAGGTGGTGTCTTTTCTTCTGCTTGAGCTCTGACCTCTGGCCATGGTGACTTCTGGGGCAGCAAACTTTGTCCCAGTGTTTCTTCTGACATTTCCTCCTCCTTGAACTCCCTCTTTGAAACTGGAGGAGGAGGACAGCAGTATTTTTTCCACTTCCAGAGGGAGATGCAGCGGAAAGGGGCCCTTGCTTTATGCAGCACCTCCCCGTGTGGGTAGGACCCCGAAGGCCCTCGTCCCAGCGCAGGGCTGGTCTGCTCCCAGCTCAGCATGAATGGTTTAGGAAACCACATTTGGAAAGGGCAGAGACGGAGGGCAAAATCGCACCCAGGTAGCAAGGCTTGGCATGAATGCTGAGGGTTTTTGGTTTTTGTGTGTGTTTTAAGATCTCGTGCTTCTCTTTTACTTTGTGTTGGCAAAAACCCGGAGAAGATGGGAGATTCTGGAGGAGATGATTATGCTGGGTGAGTCAACTGAGCTCCCCAGCTGCCGTTTTTAGTTCCTTTGCTTTCTGTGCCGGGAGGCAGTTTGAGGAGGGGGAGGGGCAGGGGCAGGGTGGGGTTGCTGATTTCCGGAGCAGGACTCGAGGCAGGTGTGTGTAGGTGACATTTTGGGCCATCTCGGGCCTTACAGTCAGCACATCGATTGCAGGGAGAGATGCTGAAGCCGAGCTCTCGTGTGGCAAACAGTCAATGTTTCCTCCAGGTCCCTGTTGCTTTCCCAGAGCCTCGGCACTGCAGGACCCAGTGGTCTGGACAGCAGAGCCGCGGAAGGACTGAGTGAGAGAAGCAGAGAGAACGGTCTGAAGTGGGAGAGCCTGGTGGTGGCTGGGCAGCAGGAAGTTTGGAGGAGAGGGTTCCCCCTCTGTGATGAAAGGAGGGCTTGGGCTTGATTGAGGGGGGGCCCTGCTGGTTCTGACATTTCCTCCTCCTTGATGGTCTTGTTCACCAACTTGGCCTTGAGCTTTGTGTTAGGAGGGAGCACAAGGCTTTATGCTTGGGGTGGAGCAAGCACTCCATAGGGGTCATCTGTCCGCGGGAGAGGGGATCGCGCACTCGCTGCTCCTTGGAAGTTGTCTGCAGAGTACACTGGTCACGTCCTAACATGTTTCCTCCCTTATTCGTTTTTACACATTTATTGTTCAGAACCTTGTTGAATACTTCCGCCATGTGCTCAGGCGTTGCTGTGGGCCATGGATAAGAGACCAGGTCCCTCCCTTTGTGGAAGAGTGAAGTGGGAAGGGCAGGTGGTAACCACCAACTTCACAGGCAGCAGGTATCCGGAAAGAGGGGAAGGGGTCTTGTGGCAAGAGGTTTTGACCTTCCTTTCTCGGCCCTTGTCTTTTCTCCTGCGGGATGGAGGGGTAGGGTGACTTTAAGGCCAAAAAGTTGTACCACTTTGATTTGGTAAGTGTAGTCAGACCTCGATTCTTGAATGTCTCCCATCTCGAACAATTCGCTTCTCTACTTGACGGTTCTTTCATGCGGAAAGCTCTATGATCAGTCACAAGTCTCTCAGGCGACAGAGGAGAAGGTGACCGTGTGTGAGCCGTTTACCACGTTAACCTCTCAGGATATTGTGCTGTCAATATTTTTGTGTGTTTTTTTTGCTTTTGTTGCTGCTTATTAAATTTTTATTTTTATTGTACATTTCCTTTTTATTAAATTTTCTTTTATATTTCATGTCCTTTTTGTTTTTAAAGTGTTTATTTATAGATTAGACATGTAGTATATATTCGAAAGGTTAAAACGGAATCGTTTGGGATAAATTAATTCAGTTTACATTGTTTCTAATGGGAAAAATGATTCGGTTTTTGAATAGCCTTCTGGAAATAATGAAGTTCGAGAAACGAGGTTCCACTGTATTTTAACATGGGCCAGCTGGGTGCAGGCACTGTTAGGCCCTAAGCGCATACAGAAGTGAGCAAGACCTTGTCTTGATGGCTCAGAGCTCATGGATACACAAAGGGGTACAGATAGGATGGTGTGCGAGTCCAGAGCAGGGAGAGATCATGCGCAACTGAGAAGGGATCTGGATAATTCTTTAGACAAAAGGGACAAGAGGGCTGACTTACCTGGACCATTTAAGAGAAGGCATTATGTGCTAGCTGGTGCTTTGCTTTTAGTGAGGATCTGTGGTACTCTTCATACCATAGCTCTGATCCCTTTCCTACACTGCCCCAGGGGGGTGGCTGGGGTCCCACCACAGGGCTAACTCCAGAGGACGCCCTTCGCTCCCACCCCAGAGGCAGGCAGGCAGTGTGCTAAAAACGTAAGTTACTTGCAAAGGAAAGGGAGCTCGAGGGAGGCCCAGGCCCCTCAGCTGCACTGGTTAGTCTCCACGAGCTCCCCACAATCCTCTGTGGAATGAGCCAACCCTTTCTGCTGCAGGCTGCCTTCTGCCTCCCCCAGAGCCCGGGCTGCTGGCAGGCTGGCTCTCCTGTGATATGGAGGAACTTGGTGGTCTCCATGGTTACAGTAACCCACTGGTACGGGAGGAGCTGAATGGAGTGTGAGGCTGGCAATGTGAGCTTCCCCCAGCCCCTGGCACCGTGTGGTGCGGGTCTGTGGCTGTTTCTTGGGCCTTTTCTGGAAGGAGTTAAGGAACGGACGAGGAAGGGAAGAACGGGCACACCTCTGTCCTCTCTGGGCTACTCGGGCAGAGGCGGGTGCCTTCTCGCTCACCCACTCGTCTTGGCAGGAGTGGTTTCATGTTAGGAAAGGGTCTTTTTTACGAGACAGCCCAGCCATGGTAGAATTATGACTTGATTCTAGAAGGAATACCAGCTTTGCTACTCTGGTACTTGTAGTCAAGATCTTGGAGATTAAAACTCTTCTTAGGGCTCAGAGAACCCCTTGAGATGAGAAGCACGGTCCTACCTGAAAGTAAAGAAACCAGGAAGCATTGTGGAGACCTTACCTTGTACCAGGCGCTACGGCCCGTCAGCACCATGTCCTAGCCGCACTGATCCCGTGAAGTGTATGCAGCTAGTGTCCTCCTGTCCCAGGCGAGGACTCAGACTAAGAGAAGTCAGATCATCTCGCTCCGTCAGCTGGTAAGGAGCAAAGGCAGGGCTCCCTCCCACTCAAGTCCGTCTCTCCAGGGCCTCCCCCCATAATGCAGCAGGCAGAGAGGCTCTAGTGAGTCTAATGTGCAGTCCCCTCCCTAAGTTCTAGAAGGCGGGAACCAGGTCTCTCTGAGCTTTGCAAATGGCCTTGGCTCCAGAGGTAGGCACTCAGCAAAGGTTCGCTGAAGCGACAGCAGTAGTTGGGGAATGAGATGGAGCTCCCTCGGTGGGCTCCACCGGCATTTCAAGTGCCGGAAGACGGGACGTTGAGGGGCGCTCATTGTATTGTGGCTTCAGTGAACTAAGGGGAGTGAGTGAGCTGGAGGTGGCTCAGTTCTCATCTCACGCCAGGTCAGCTCTTGCCTGCTGGTCTTCCCAGGCAGGCCCTGGCCTCGGCTGGGGCTGCTTTGAGGCCCGCAGGCTGCTCCCCTCATGGCCCAGGCGGCAGTGCCGGTGGCCCTGGCTTGGGATGAGGCTTGCAGCCCAGGGAGTTAAAGGGCAAAGACGCTGCCCTTGCTTCAGTTTCAGGCTCTGCTTGTCTCCTTTGCCGGGGAGGCACCTACCCTGGCTGGAAAGAGGGAGCAGCCCTTTGACCGTTTGCCACAGCTTCACCCCCTCTCTGCGGTGGGGTATTAAGGAAAGGGGGTCCCTCAGGTGCAGCCATCACAGTTAACTTCAGGGGTGTGGGGGTTGCATCCAGCCTCTCCACTGGTCAGAGCTTACCACCGCTTTACAAGATCTCCTACCCAGAATGCTCCACTGGTTTATTACCTCTTGGCAGTTGAGAGTGACAGTTATTCAGGATCAAAGGATGCAAAGGCAGGGCTCCCTCCCACTTGGATGCACTGAAGGAGGAAGGGTTAAAGAGCTAGTGACGTGCCAGGGCCATGTGACTTCACAGCTTAGTCCTACCCCGTCTGCCCCAGCCAGCCTCTCTGAGGTCAGTGCTTGGTACTTCCTCAGATAGAAAGCCCCTTACTGCCCCGGCAGACAGGACTGAGGACGCAGTCTTTCAGTCCCTTCGGAGTAAAGGGGCAGGTGGTCCCAGGCCAGCCTGAGGCCCCGGTCCACATCAAGGCCCACTTTGGAAAGGAGTGGTCCTCTTATGGGACCACCCGGGGAGGCCTTTAAAACACCCTCCACTACTGGCCTTCACCAGACATTGGCATTCCTGTGGCCCCAGGCACCTTCCCTGCATCTTCACATCGTCACCTCGCCTAGTCTGGAGGAAGAGCCAGGGACTTGCCTTTTCGGGGGGAAGTAAAAGCAGATTAGGCATCAAGAAGGGTTGATGACTGGTAGAGGGGACACAGAGTACTTACGTGGGCACAAAAGCCCGGGCTCCCGTCCCAGCTCTGCATGGGAGGCGAGGGACCTTGGGCAAGTCTCTTCACTCCTGTAAAGTGAGGGTCCTGCCTACCCCATCGGCCTCTGGTGTGAACATGCAGTGCCTGCTGATCTCATGTGTAAGACAAACACTGAAGTAGTATGATCTTCAGGTGTCTGGGATTATGGCCGACCAGCAGGGCTCTTTAAGGTGTTGCCTCATGGGAAGGATCCCAGCCTAGGGTAGTGGATTGAATGGGAAGTGATCAGGGAGCCAGAAGAAAGGCCAGGACCAGAACACAGAGCACAGACAAGGCCAACAGGGGCTTTGCAGGAGGAAGGTGTGAGGAATGGCTGCCCCTGCTACCCCAGGCCCTCAGAGCTTGTTGTGTGAGGGGGCGGTGCGGGGGGCCAGGGGGTGGGGGGTTGGAGTTGGGTGGGAACCTGGGTTAGATTGCCAGAAACAGGGTTGGAAGGGACTTAAAGGGACATTTCATTCTTCGGCCTTTGGGTAAAATTTAGAACCCAAAGACCTCTGAAGGGCTTCACTGGATCCCTGGACCCCCTGAAATTTGCCCAAGATGTTTTGTATGTAAGCCACATGCATTTTCCTAAGGGTCCAGCTGCCGCTGCTGGGTAGCTGGTTTCTGCCACCTGTCCCCCAACCTTGTCCTTGGCGGGTGGTTTGCTGGTCTTGCCCCTCTGGGTCAGCATGTCTGATTCACACACTCCTCTGCCCTGGCTCCGATCCCAGCCCTTTCCCAGGTCCCACCTGCCGCAGGTGAGATAAGGACTTTATGACAGCCCGGCTAGAGTGAGTCTCCTCCTCACCCTCTCCCAGCTGTTACCCAGCAAGGCACCTTGGGGAGGGTGGGGCAGCCCACTTCCGGCGCGGGGGAGGGGAAGGGAGAAGGAAGTTGATCTAAACCCGCCTCTTTCTCTCTCAGTCTCCCTCCTTCCTGGTCCCCTCCTGCCCCTCTCCTCCCACCTCGCTCCGGTGTAGTGTCCTGAGCTCTGCATTTCCTGGCTCCAGGGCCTGACCCGCAAGAAGCCCCGGCTTGTCCCCGTCGCTCTGCTTGCCAGGCCCGGCTCTCTGCTAGTGGTAGTTTCGGTTGCGACATAGTCCAGGTTCCCAGGCAGGAGCCGCCGGGCCTGGCTGCTTTGCTGCTTTTCACGGAGGAGGTGGTGGAAGGTGTCGCCTGCTTCGGCTGAGTAAGGGTGGCTGGCGGAGCGCCCCCGCCCTGGGCCTGGCTCTCCCGGCCTCTGTACTTTGCCCTCGCTGCCTGACAGGTTCTGCTGTGGCTCTGCTGGATGGAAGTTGCTGGTAGTCCTTGTCCCTTTCTCCAGCCGGGTATGTTTTCCTCTTGTGTTGTTTTGCTCTGGGATTGCCCTTTCCTCTTCCTTCCCTCCCACCCAAACGGGCTCCTTGAAGAAGTGCTAGATGGAGCCAGCCGCTGGCTCTAGTAAAATCCGCGGGAAGGGTGAAGAGGCACTGGCCAGGGAAGGAAGAGCAACGACCAACAGAAGAGTCTCCCCTGAGACTCAGCCCGAGGGAGAGGAAGGGGTGGTGACAGGCAGGGGCCCAGGGCGGGCTCACGGGTGCCACAGTGAGGGGAGACTGCCATCTGGGGGGGTCGCCCCGGGCCAGTGCCAGGGACACTGTTCTCCCTCCGCTCCACAGAGCCGGGCTCACGCTGCCCTGGCCAGGGAGTGCCTGCTGTCACCCCTCCCAGTTTGGTCCCTTCCCTGGGAAGCCTCGGGACACCTGAATGCAGAGCCCCAAAGCGGAGCTTCTCTAGGGAAGAGCTGGTGGTAGGAGCCTCCAGCATTCGGGAAGGGGCCCTGCCCACCTGAGTCAGCGCCCGGCCTCTCGGGGTGGAGGCTGTCTTCCGGGCAAGCCTGGTGCCGCCTGGGCCAGGCTGGGATCCCAGGTGGAAGGCCCGCGGCTGGAAGGCTCTTGTCCTTTTATCCCCACGTCCTGCGTTCCCTTCTCCTCTCTGCGGAGGACGCCGCAGCTGTTCAGGCCCTCCTTCTGAGCCGGCCTGCTAGTGACCTGCGTGGTCTGCCGTTGGGTTCCAAGTACGGCCTCGAAGGGTGACTCCCTTGTTCTGTCTGAAGGCTGTCTGAGCGCCGTGGGGTCTGCTGTCACCCAGCTTCCTCAGACCACGGGGGCCTGCCTGGGCTGTGCTGTCAGCCAAAGCTGTAGGAATGCCTGGCGCTCCTTGTCTTACTGTAAGCAAGGAGGCTAGAGGGAGAGGGGCGATCTGGCTGTAGCCAGATCCTATTTGGTTGGCCCGCAAGGGCAGCTGGTCCTCAGCCCTCCACCCTGTTGGTGAGTGTGGTCCAGGCGGAATGGGCCTGGACAGAACCAGGGAAGGGACTCTCTCACCTCTTCGCTGGCCTTCCTGGGTCCAAGAAACAGTTTCTACCGGAGATTTCTCACGTCTCCCCGTGGGCCCTCCTCACCCTGTCCCACTTCCCTGCTCGGGGGACATAGGACAGCTTAGAAGAGGCCAGGAGGTTAGGAGAAGAACTACACACTCTGAGTCCCGAGAGTTGGGTGGTTCAGTCCTGAAAGGGGAGTGGGTGACTTGGGGGCCGGGGATCAGCGAGCACACACCAGTGCTCTCTCCGTCTCTGGGTCCGAGACAGGCAGAATCTTCACTCTTTACTGCCCTGGATACCCAGCTTGGAACCGGCCCTTCCCAGCTGCCCGTCCAGTCCCTCCTGCGAAGAATAGGGGTGCTGGTGTCGGCCGGCAGCAGGAGTCAGAGGGGATGGTGGCCAGCGCTCAGCCGTGACCTCTTTCCAGCAGCGAGGACCATAGTGTCTCTTCCCAGCCTCCACCGGGGCTGCAGCCAGCTCAGGAGGACTCTACTTAGATGCCCAAGTCTTGCTGACGAGAAGGCTCTGGCTTTAAGAACAGTGGTATTTGGGAACTAAAAATAATGGCAGTAATAGTTGCTCTTTCCTGATTGTTGGATAAAGCATTGTATGTGTGTCCTCTTGCCTGCCCAGTGTGAAGTAGGGAATAGCGTATGCCACGTTATAGATGCGGAAGCTGATGCAGTAGGTGGTGGGTGGAAGCGAGTGATGTTGGACAGACTGGTGTTCGACATCGACTGGACTGTCCTGACACAGGTGTGGGGTCACCACACACCACTCAGCTTTTGGCTGCTTTGCTTCCCCCTTTGTAATGATCCCTTCTCCCTCTTAAGGACGGTGTTGATGATACTAAAGTTAGCATGTGTTCGTAAGTGGCAGATTTGGGATTTGAACCCCGGCACTTTGTCTCTGGCCCTATACTCTTAAGCCCCTCTTGTCACAGTTGTTCCTTGAAGTCCATCCAGCATGCAGCTCATCGTGACAGGAAGTGCTGTCCCGCTATGCCATGCAGACCAGCCTCTGGGGCTAGAAACACCAAGAGGTATGGGCGCACGACAGGCAGTAAGATTCCCTGATATTTGGCTTCAGAGGGGCAGAGGGCCCAAATTCTCAGGTAGATGCTAAATCCCTATTCCACATTTTGAGGACTTGGAGACTGCCAAATCATATGCTCCGAAAAGAGGGGCGTGCTGAGAGCTCAGGAGGTGAAGGAGAGGTTGCCGGGAACTTTCCCACCCGTCTTCCGCTCATGGGAGTCGGGCCAGAAGGAAGGGCCCTGGAGCGGTCTTGCAGCACCTGCGGGAGGTGGGGTGAGAAGAAGCAGGCCACGGAGGCCAGGCCATCAGGACCCTGTTGCAGGGGACTTGGAGTGCCCTCTGGTAGACGAGCCAGTACCAGTGAGCCTAGAAATGTCCTTCTCTCCAAGGGGCATAACCCTTAGAGCTCCTTTTGGAGGGAAAAAAACAACTATTTGAAAATCTCCGGGTCTAGCAAATGCTGTTTGAGGACCAGCCAGGCTTATGTGAGCTGCATGGTGTCTGGACACCAGAGAGCAGGAGAGCTCTGTAGGCTGAGGGGACGCGGCAAAGGCTTGGGGGCGTTCGGCTTGCAGAAGAGAGAAGGCGCCCTGAAAGGCCAAGGAGGTGAACAGGGCCTCTGCTGACACGCCAGGAGCCTCTCCTTTCCCAGGAAATCTTTTCCCCTCAAAGGTTCAACCCGCCCTTGCTGGTGTGGCTCAGTGGATAGAGCGTCGGCCTGCGGACTGAAGGGTCCCGGGTTGATTCCAGCCAAGGGCACATGCCCGGGTTGCAGGCTTGATCCCCAGTAGAAGGCGTGCAGGAGGCAGCTGATCCATGATTCTCTCTCATCATTGATGCTTCTATCTCCCTCTCCCTCTTGCTTCCTCTCTGAAATCAATAAAATTATATTTTTTTAAACGGTTCAACCCATGTGCTTGTGGGATCTGAGTCAAGCAGCTCACCCCAAACCAGCCAGCAGCTGCTGTGCAGAGAGAGGAAAGCCCTCCACTGACACAATGAAGAAGGGAAACATCCGTCGCAGATACTTTGTGTTGTTGTTTTTCTGCCTCAAAAGCATCTGGTTGGGGAAGCTCAGGAACCCTGGACAGTTCCTTGGTGGTGGCAAGTCATGCCTTTCCTCTGTGGTTTTTGTGGGCTTGCTTCACTTACAGCCAGAAGGGGCTGTGAGAGGAAGAGCTTTGACTCACACTCTGGTCACCCTGCTCCCCTCCAGACTCTCTCCTGAATTTCCCAAGGCAGCGTGGATGGTTCTGGGGTGAGGCTCTGGCAGTAGCTTTGTCCCATATGCTGGAATGATGGTGTCGTGTGTTCTTTGAGAGATAAATCAGGACTCTAGACAAGACTCGGACCAGACTCTTAACAGTTTTACTGAGATATAATTCTCATACCATAAAGGTCACCCATTAAAGTGTACAGTTAAGAGCTATGCATCTCTCACCACAACCTCCCCACCCTCTTCTGCCCTCAGCCCTCGACGAATCTGCTCTCCGTCTCCGTGGATTGGCCTGTTCTGGACTTTCCATAGAAATGGAATCATACAATATGTATGACTGGCTTCGTTCACTCAGCAACATGTTTTCAAAGTCCATTCGTGGTGTTGCATGTGTCAGAACACTTGTTTAAATTGCCAGTGAATATTGCACGGTGTGGATATGCCAGCTTATCTGTTCCCCAGTTGATGGGCGTTTGTGTCATTTCCGCTTTCTGGCGGTTAGGAATATGGGATGTTTTGAATGAACATGCACAGAAAGTTTTTGTGTGGACATACATTTCCTCTTCCCTTGGTATGTAGCTACGAGTGGAATTGCTGTGTCACGGTATTTCTGTGTTTAGTTAGCCCTTTGAGGAATATACAAGTCTTCGGATGTCCTCCTCTGGACCATCCCCTTTTTGAGTTATGTTTCTGTGCCTGGTCAGTGCCATTGCTGTTATTCTGCCTCCTCACACCCTTTGAGCAGTGGGGTGGCTAAGAAGGGCAGACTGTTACCTTGCTCAGACCCTGTCATGCAGTCCATTCATTACACGAGGACTCATTGAGCACCTACCGTAACCCTGCCTGTCTAGTTGCTGGGATGTAACAGTGAGTACATGGGTCTTCTTGAACTTCCACTCCATCGGGACAGACAACAGATCACTGCAAAGTGAGAAACAGGAAAGGTACATGTAAAGTGAGTGCGTGGAAGTAATCCTGCTGCTGCTGCTGCTGTGAGATGCAGCCTTCTCCCGGGTGAACAGGCACCAGGGCGCATGCGGGGACTAGCAGGGCAGCGTGCTTACCGGGTGCTGTCTCCGCCCCGCAGCCCCCCTTGGGACACCTCGACTCCAAGCCCAGCAGTAAGTCCAACATGCTGCGGGGCCGCAACTCGGCCACCTCTGCTGACGAGCAGCCCCACATTGGCAACTACCGACTCCTCAAGACCATTGGCAAGGGCAACTTTGCCAAAGTGAAGCTGGCTCGGCACATCCTGACTGGGAAAGAGGTGAGCCTGGGCTGGGGACATGGCAGCACCTCCCAACTGTTGGCACCCCATAGGTAGTGGTGGGACTGCTACCTCAGCCGTCCTCTTGTTTACCGGACAGAAATGTGATCTGAGCAAACAGGAGTGCCAAGAGGGACGGGACAAAAAGGAGGTGGAAATAGGAAGGAGGAAGTGGCTTCGAGTCCTGGGTTTAGTCTGGTAAAGAGGTAATCTTGGGCTTTTTGTCTCATGTTCAGGTCGCTGTGAAGATCATTGACAAGACTCAACTGAACTCCTCCAGCCTGCAGAAAGTAAGCACACAGCCCTCTCGGCAGGGGTCCGTGACCTCCTGACCCCATTGGGATCTCCTCTTGAATCCCTAGTTGAACTCTGGTCCTCTCACTGTCCCTCTGCATGACTGTGCTGTCTGCGGGGCTTTGGCTGACCCTCGGGGCTGACTCCTGACGGGGCTCCCTGGCCACAGGCACTCTCTGTCGCAGCCTCTCTGGCCCCTCCCTGCCACTTGGCCTACCTGTCTGACCTACTTCTGCACCTTGTTATCTTTTGGCCTCTGGCCAGCCGTATGCCAAACTCATGTTGTAGCCATCACTCAGCGCATTCCCAGACCTGGAGGGATGAAGGTGGGTCACTCTGGAAGCACAGGGGTCAGAGGAGAGGGAACCTGCCCCGGCCTCTGCCAGCTGCGGGGAGAGCGGGCATTGAAGACGGGCTTTAAATCTCCCCTGTTCCACACCTGTGACAGGGAGTGCAGACGACCGGCAGGCACTCCCGGCTCTCCTCACTTCGGCTCCTCTTGGCTAAAAGGCGCAGGCTCCTGTGCCATAGTCTGGTTCGGTGAGGCGGGCTTCTCCTCCCCTCCTGACTACGGCGGGAAACCATGGTCTCACTTAGCTGGTGGGGAAACCCTCCCGATGGCCCCCTGCTCGAGAAACGATGAGGCGCTGGTAGGAGGCGGGACAGGGGACTTGCGTTGGCAGAGGGGGCCAGCGTGCTAGTGACCGTTGGTGTAGAACTGGACGCTGCCCTCTCCTTCCGTCCCGGGCTCCGCAGGCAGGAAGGAGAAGGAGGAAATCTCCCATCTGGCTCCCACAAAGCTGCCCCTTCAGGTCAAGTCCGGTTTCCTGTGTGTCCTCGTACTCCAGCTGACCCGGCTTCCAGTTTCTGACCTGGACTAGCCTAGTGCTTTTCACCCGAGGCAGATGGAGTTTTTCTTCAGGAGCGCATTGTGTCAACCGCAGTGACACTGGGGCGCTTGGGGTGAGGAGCTGAGGCCTGTCACTGTCAGAGCGGCTCTCGGAGTTGAGAGCGTGTGGGTTGAGGTGCCCTGACATGCTGACAGACAAAACCAAAGTGTTTTCTTTTTCTGTTGCCGTGGGAGCCCCAAGGTTCTTTGGTTCAAGGGAAACGTTGCTGTCACCACGCGGGCTCCCCGTTGGAGCTTTGGGAAGGAAGGGAAAGCCAGCTCCTCTCGGCTTGTTGGCTCAGACCCACAGAGCCGAAGCCAGTGTGGCGGGGCCCTTGGGCCTGGGGAGCAGGCCAGCCTGCCGCCACCGTGACGGCCAGCGTCAGTGGGCATCTTACTTCCCACCTCTTCCTCCCTGCCGCTTCCTGCCGGGCTGGAAGGCCCAGTACCAGACAGCTGTAGCCTCTTAGGAGCCTTCTAACGGCTCTGTTACCGAGGCCAGTCTGATTCTGGCCAAATCACTGGCTTTAAATTTTACCCAGCAATGACCCTAAAGGACGAAGATTGGAGAAGCTAGCCCCTCGGGGTTCTAGAAAGCCCAGAAAACTCCGGCTCTCCCAGGAGCGCCCTTTCCGGCCAGGGCACCCTCGGGGGAAGAACCCTGGCAGCTGCCTGTGGGCCCCATTCAGTGCTGCTTCCCATCGCTGCCCCTGAGGTGGGCTCCAGGATTTTTTGCTTCTTCACCCAAGACACTGCGGGACCAGGAAGAAAGCAGGAGAAACCTGGGCTCTGGCGAGAGAAGGGAGCCCAGGGCAGAACCAGGTCCTGAAGAATGGGAAGCCTGCCTCCACTCCTCTCCAGCTCATGAAAGTGCTGGGCATCATCAAAGGGGAGATGTGTTCACTTTATTTCACAAACTGGACTCCAGCCCTCACCCACCCTCCACCCCAAGAAAACTAGTTTGGCTCTTTGTGCGCGTGGAGAGGCCTGGAAGTTACAGAACCCCCACCTCCAGGCCGCTGGCCCCCGCAGAGGGGCTGGAGTTCAGTTCTGTCTTCTTTCTTTATGGAAATGTAAGGTTTGGAGGCCCCGGTTTTGTTTCACAAAGAGAGCGTGAGTGTGTGGAGGTGGATGTGATTAAAATTGGCATCCGCTATATATAGGAGTGGCTCCTGTCCCCTCCCCAGGGGCCCCGAGAGAAAGGCCTGCCCACTGGTGCAGGGCCCTCTGACTTCCGTGAATCAGATGACGGGCTCCTCCAGCGCTCCCGCCTTCACACAGACCGAGCTGGAGTCTCTTTTGTCCTGAACTTCAGTTCTGAGTATTCCTGCACAGGGGCTCACGGTCCCTCCTTGAGAGGCACCCAACCGAAACCCTTCTGCTGTGCGGGGCAGGATTTGGGTGGACCGCAAGGGGCGGCTGGCTTGCCCAGGTGCAGAAGCTCAGGGTACGAGCCGTCGGAGCCCAGCTTCCCTCCCGCTGACCCTTCCTCCCCCTCGCCTATTCTCAGCCCTCAGGGCCGGGCATGGGAGGTGCAGACAATTGCCCTGTTTCTTGTCCTTGCCCGTCTTCTTTTTGGAGAAAGGAGCCTAGCAGTGCCTCAGTTGGAGGGGCCGAGGAGAGCAAGTGGAGAAACATGACCCCTCTGTTTTACTTTCCAGCTGTTCCGGGAAGTAAGGATAATGAAGGTTTTGAATCACCCCAACATAGGTGAGAACCAGCTGCCGCGCCATTCTTCCCCCACATCAGGCTCCACGCCCCGGCATATTGTCCTTCTCGCCTGCGCCCTGCCCGCTGGGGGCTGCAGTCCTCGGGATGCCTGGGGGAAGCCCAGCGCCCAGTGCAGCTCTGAGAGGAACTGGTCCTTGGGAGGAGGGAGGGGCCTTCATCCCTAGGATGCCCCAGTGCATGTTGGGGCTCGGTATGTGGCCCCTCCTACTTTCTTGACTCCTGGCTTGGCCTTTTCTCTTGTAGTTAAATTATTTGAAGTGATTGAGACGGAAAAAACTCTCTACCTTGTCATGGAGTATGCCAGTGGAGGTAGGTATGGCACTGCCTCTCCTGCCGGGCGCCCACTCCGCCGGCCCCAGCGAGCTCTCACCCAGCCCTGTGCCCGTCTCTTGCAGGAGAGGTGTTTGATTACCTCGTGGCTCATGGCAGGATGAAAGAAAAAGAGGCTCGAGCCAAATTCCGCCAGGTGGGTGTGACTCCCTCCCTGGAGCACGGGTCTGACCGTGGCCTTTGGGGTCTGGCATACAGGGAGGGGCTGCCTGTCTGTAAGAGCCTGGGTGGCAGCTTAGAATGAGGTCCCAAGGTCACAGCTGTGCCAGCGCCTGTGCCTCCCCCAGGTGCTCGGACTAACCCTTCTTCCTTCCTTTCAGATAGTGTCTGCTGTGCAGTACTGCCACCAGAAGTTCATTGTTCACAGAGACTTAAAGGTAGGCGTGCTCGCCCTGGCTGGTGTGGCTCAGCGGATAGAGCGTCAGCCTGGGGACTGAAGGGTCCCAGGTTTGATTCTGGTCAAGGGCACCTGCCCGGGTTCCAGGCTCAATCCCCAGTTGGGGGCGTGCAGGAGGAGGCCGATCCATGATTCTCTTCATCGTTGATGTTTCTCTCTCTCCCTCCTTCTCCCTTCCTCTCTGAAATCGATAAAAATGTATTAAAAACATAAAAAAAAAAAAAAAGGTAGGCGTGCTCTCCCCCTGCACCTTTGATTAGGGCAGGTGTTCCCCTCCATTCACCGTGACGTGACCACCAGGCCTCAGCATGCCAGGCACCGCCAGCCTCTAGTGCTTTGGAGATAATGAGGAAGCCGCTGGTGTGCTGCTAATGGAGCCTGAGACTAGACTCAGGATCCCGTTCCGGCAGCGGGCAGAGGCTCTGGGCCACCCTCCAGTGTGCCAGGCAGGGCGCTCCAGTCAGGCGGCCCAGGGCTGACTGAGGGGGGATGCTGACGGCGTTGACACCCGCCGCGCAGCAGCTGTGCAGAGTGCACGTGCACGGAGGTTCGAAAGTGAGGCAGACGTGACCGCGGTGAGCCTGGGCCTGACCGGCTTTGGCAGCTCAGAGCGGCTCTGAGCCTTCAGATCCCAGCTCTCGCGTGGCTGCCCTCTCCCAGCCCAGCCTGTTCACGCTGAGGACGGCCTGCCTGGGGCTGGGAGAAGGTCCTAAGCCTGGAGAGGGCGTTCTGTTGGCTTTCCCGTCCCCGCAGCTCCTGCCTGCCCAGTGCCTCGTGGGTCCACCCGGGTCCCTGACGTTTCCCTCTTCCTCCAGGCAGAAAACCTGCTCCTGGATGCTGACATGAACATCAAGATCGCAGACTTTGGTTTCAGCAACGAGTTCACCTTTGGGAACAAGCTGGACACCTTCTGTGGGAGCCCCCCGTACGCGGCCCCGGAACTCTTCCAGGGCAAGAAGTACGACGGGCCCGAGGTGGACGTGTGGAGCCTGGGCGTCATCCTGTACACACTGGTCAGCGGCTCCCTGCCCTTTGATGGACAGAACCTCAAGGTGGAGTGAAGCGCAGGCCGAGATCATTGTTGTTCCTCTCATTTCCGCTCTCAGCCTCCGGGCTTACCCGACCTCTCCCCTTTGCCACCTCTTACACTTCCCACGCCAGCGCTTCAGAGCAGGGCTTGCAGAAGGCAGCAGCGGAAGGTCTTCTGCAGCCAGTGCAGTCACCTCACTTCTCCAGGGATGGGACCAGTTGTGTGTCCGTTCATGCCCTCGGGGCACTCAGCTCGCAGGCCTCGGGCTGGTCAGGGGAGGGTCATGTCCCTGCTCTCTGCCTCCTCCTGCATTTCATTTCTGTCTGCCTGGCCGGTCTTAAGCTCTCAGGAGCCCCGATACTAGGTTTCTTCCCTCGGCTTTGGGGTGATTTCCGTTTCCCTCCTGCAGGAACTGCGGGAGCGGGTACTGAGGGGAAAATACCGTATTCCGTTCTACATGTCCACAGACTGTGAAAACCTGCTGAAGAAATTTCTCATTCTCAATCCCAGCAAGAGAGGCACTTTAGAGGTGAGCAGCTGAGAGCCCCGCTGGCCGGAAGGGCCCGGGTTCCCAAGGAAACCTTCACACTGAGGCTCCTTCCTCTTCACTTTATTCCCCAGCAAATCATGAAAGATCGATGGATGAATGTGGGTCACGAAGATGATGAATTAAAGCCTTATGTGGAGCCACTCCCTGACTACAAGGACCCCCGGCGGACAGGTGAGGCGAGGCTGGGCCGTGAGGTGGAGCCAGCCAAGGCCTCGGGACCAGCCTTAACTATATATCCCCCTGTGCAGAGCTGATGGTGTCCATGGGTTACACACGAGAAGAGATCCAGGACTCGCTGGTGGGCCAGCGGTACAACGAGGTGATGGCCACCTACCTGCTCCTCGGCTACAAGAGCTCGGAGGTGTGTGCCCTGCCCCTCCCCGGTCCCCTGCTGGCCGTGGCACCCCCGTGCTTCCATACCCCACTGAGGGCCGGAGCTCGTGTCTGCGTGTGTGTGCTGCCTCTGCTGATGAGTTTTCAGCCTCAGCTTTGGGGGCCAGAGTCCTCTGGTCTTTGCTCTCGCTGATCCCCGGAGATCAGTGAATGAATAGGTGGCTGGTGGGGTCTGGGCCTGGGTCTGGGCTTCCATATGGGTGAGCAGATCGGGCTCTGTGCTGGTGGGTCAGTTCTGTGTTCACCTAGAAATTTTGTTTCCATATGTTTGTCTCTGTTTTTGGAACTGTGCATCTCCGGGGCTCTGCACGCAAGGGTCCCTGTGTTTTTCTGAGAAGAGTCTCGAGTCTGTGCTGCTTCTGCCTGGTGCTTGTGTCGATATGTGGAACTGTGTGCATGTATGTCCATCTTCTCGTCTGTGCATCTGGGTCATCATGTCTTACGTCGGAGTCCGTGGGGTCTGTGGGATGGGGGTCTGGGTCTCCATCTGCGTCCCCACGTGCACGCGTGGCCTCTCCACCCTGCTCCCCCGTGGTGTCGGGCTTCCTCTTGGTTCTCCCTTAGCCTGCCCAGGAGGTATACGAGAGGGCTCTGTGTCTGGACCTGTGGTCCTGTGGGCGTGTGTATCCCTCTCTGAGGTGGGGGTCTTCGTGGGAGTGGTGGTGTGTCTGTCTGTGTCTGTTGGGGTCTGTGTCGGCCACCTGTTTCCACAAGTGTCCAGTTGCACATTGGTCTTGCAGGGCCTGGTCATAGGAGCGCCGGGTGGATTTGTGGATCTCTGCCTAACTTCTGCCCCCCCCCCCCCCCCCGCCCTTTCTGTTCTTGCAGCAGGAAGGCGATGCCATCACCTTGAAGCCCAGGCCTTCAGCTGATATGACCAATAGCAGTGCCCCTTCCCCCTCCCACAAGGTACAGCGGAGCGTCTCGGCCAACCCCAAGCAGCGGCGCTTCAGCGACCAGGGTAAGTGCTTTTGGGAATTGCAGGTGGGGGACTCACCCCTCTGCTGAGAGGTCACACGTTCTCGGCCTTTGGATGACATAGCTGAGTTTTACTCCCCATTCAGCGACTTATTAGTAGCATCACCTGGGCAGGCCCATTCCCTCAGCCTCTGAGAGGTGGTGTTTGCTGATTGCTGGCAAGACTGTAGGAGAGCAGGCGTGGGGTGGGCACTCTATGGGCCCTGTCCTTACCCGTTCCCACTGTCACTCTGGCCCAGCAGCTGGTCCTGCCATTCCCACCTCAAATTCCTACTCTAAGAAGACTCAGAGCAACAACGCGGAAAACAAGCGGCCTGAGGAGGACCGGGAGTCGGGGCGGAAGGCCAGCAGCACAGCCAAAGTGCCTGCCAGCCCCCTGCCCGGCCTAGAGAGGAAGAAGACCACCCCCACCCCCTCCACGGTGAGCCATGCTGCCTGGTCTCCTTCCATCTCCTCCTCCCACCCCCTCGGCCTGTCCTCTCCAGGCAGCTCTTAGTCCGGACCCACTCCCTGTGGCTGCCTGCCTGACCTCTCCTCCGGGACACTCGGGCTTACTCAGAAAGCCTCGCCCCCGCAGGAACAGCCAGCCGGTGTTTCCCGACCCGGGCCTGCTCTGGGGGCAGGTGGGGGGAAGGGGTGCTGTGACCCTGCCAGTCAAACACTGGCTCTCTGTAACACAGCCTTGTTCTCTTCCCCACAGAACAGCATCCTCTCCACCAGCACAAATCGAAGCAGGAATTCCCCACTTTTGGAGAGGGCCAGCCTTGGCCAGGCCTCCATCCAGAATGGCAAAGACAGGTGAGCAGGCCTGGGCCAGGAGCCACTCTCACGGCGGTGACCTCTGTCAGCAGCACCACTCCCCTCCCTGCTCCCTGGAGTTCCGTCCGCTCTGTCTGGTCCAGCTTTCCACACACCAGACCTCCTCCCTCCCCCCTCCCCCACCCCACTCCACCCTCTTTTCCCTGTGCTCCTGCGACCGCTCCTTGCAGTGTACCAAGTGTGACTCCCTGGTCATCTCGGCTGCCAGCCAGGGCATGGCAACCCGCTCCTCTAGGCATCAGTGCTGAGGCTCGTTCTGGGGCCCCAGGTGCAGGCAGGGCAGAACTGAGGTGCCCACCTGCGGGGTCTGCACGCAGAGGTGACCCCAGCTGTGCCCCGAGAGCAGAGTTTCCAGCCCCTTGACCATCAGCATCTCTTACTGTGCGTTCCTGACTCCACCTCTTCTGAGCCTGATGAAAACTTAGCAACACCCTGCTCTTTCTGGAGAGGAGACATCCTTGTTCTTAGACTTCCTAGGAGACCCGTGTGGCGGGAGGCAGCTGCCTCCTGTTGGCTTTCCTGCACTTTCGGTTTCCTCCCCAGGCCCTGGACCACCTCGCCTTCCTCACCTGCCCTCCGCTCCAGCTCTGCCTTCCTCAGCTCTGACTGGTGTCCCGCTGCTGCTCCCTGGGCTGACCTGCATCCTGCCGAGCTGCCCGCTCTGGCCCCTCCCGCCTGCCCTTGCTCCTAACCCAGCCTCCTGCCCGCCCAGCCCTAACCCAGGCCTTTCCGCTGCTTTTGTCTCCTAGCCTAACCATGCCAGGGTCCCGGGCCTCCACGGCTTCTGCTTCAGCCGCAGCCTCTGCGGCCCGGCCCCGCCAGCACCAGAAATCCATGTCGGCCTCCGTGCACCCCAACAAGGCCACTGGGCTGCCCCCCACGGACAGTAACTGTGAGGTGCCGCGGCCCAGGCAAGTGTGCTGGGGCAGCTGGGGCACCTGCTGCCCTACACCTGTCCCACCCCCGCCCCCAACAGTTTCCTCCACCTGGTCCTGCTCTGTCCTCGTCATCTTAGCCACAGAAACGGCTTTGTCCCCTGCAGCCAGGAAGTGGAAGGAACAAAAAATGGCTTAATGCCCCCTCTTTTCCTCCAGTCTCCCCTCAGAACAGATAGCCCGAAGCCGCCCCGAGGCTCCAGAAGGAAGCCTTTTGGTTCTGAGCCTTCCTGGACTTCCTTAGGACCCAGGAACAGTCAGCATCACAGGGACTCACCCTTGAGGGTTGGTCAACAACATTGTCCCCTCGAGGTTCCAGTCTGCCCAGCTCCCAGGGAGCCACATCTCTCCAGCCTGTACTGCTCTCCACACACGTATCCCTCCTTGCCTCCCTCCCTCCCCCAAACCATCTCCTCCCACCTCACCTAGATGTCCTCCTCACCAGTGTCCTCAGTGGTCACACCCCTCCTCCTGTGTCCTCTGTGATGGCTGCCTCTGCCCTCGCATCTCCTTCCCTGCTCCCACCAGGGCTCCAGGTGCTTGGCGGGATGGCTTCTCGGGCCCTGATGCATTTCCCCACCCCCACCTCTTTTCCCACAGCACAGCCCCCCAGCGTGTCCCTGTCGCCTCCCCCTCCGCCCACAACATCAGCAGCAGTGGAGGAGCCCCAGACCGAACTAACTTCCCCCGGGGTGTGTCCAGTCGGAGCACCTTCCATGCTGGGCAGCTCCGGCAAGTGCGGGACCAGCAGAATTTGCCCTACGGTGTAACCCCAGCCTCTCCCTCTGGCAACAGCCAAGGACGGCGGGGGGCTTCGGGGAGCATTTTCAGCAAATTCACCTCCAAGTTTGTACGAAGGTGAGTCGGGGCCTTAAGGTGGCAAAGTGTGAGGCCAGGCCTGCCTGCCTGCCTGCCTGCGGGTGGATGGGGGTACCTGGAACTGGGCTTGGGTCCGAGGGTTCAAAGAGGCTTCTGAAAGCCTACGAAATTGGATCTTTGTCAACAACTCAGGTGCCCAGACCCTCCTAGTCCCGCTCAGGTCTCCCCAACTCCTCATACATACACCTCATTCTCTGGCCTGAGCAGATGGCCCATGCTGATGCCGCCTCCTCTCTAGGAGAGTGTGAACTCAGATGCTAAAATAAAAGCCCCCTCTTCTCCTGGGTTCCCATGGAAACTTATATTTGGTGACGCAGCTGCAAAGTCATGAGACCTGAGCCAGGCTGGGCCAGCAAGGAGTTTTTCCTGGTCTCCTGTCTTGCCCCCTCTGACCTCCTTTCCCCGAGCCCAGGTGGTTGGTTAGGTCTCGCTGCAGCCACTCCCTCTGCTCCAGCCATGCGCTCCAGCCAGGGCTGCCAGGATGAAGGCCGTAAGTGCAGCAGCTGGGGGGGGCCCAGGGCGGCCGCCTCCCTCGCAGGCTGATGCGCTGATTTTCTTGTGTGGGAACCAGGGTGGGGAGTCTCTTCATGAGGTTTCCCACACCTGGCTCCCCACCACCCCACAGGGACAGTTTTGACTCTTGAGGTGCATCCAGGACTCTGGCCTCTTGGGACAGTCCCTGTCTCTGTCCCATCCTTCCTCTGCCACCTCAGGGTGGCGCAGGAGGCAGCAGGAGGCTGGCGAGAGCAGGCAGCCTGCCCTCCGCCCGCTCAGCTGGAGTAGACGAGAAGCATGCCCCTTGCCGGCCCTGGAATCCAGGTGCAGGGCTGCAGGTGGCGCGAGCAGATCCCGTGCCTGGGACTCTAGTCTCGCTGAGCGGCTCTTCCACAAACGGGGTGACCCTTGAGCCTGTAAAGTCCACCCCCACCTGCTTATCCACATACCGTCTTGTTGTTTTTGTTTTTTTATTTCTTTTTTTATTTTGTCTTTTTTTTGTTTGTTTTTTTAGAAATCTGTCTTTCAGGTTTGCCAGAAGGTAGGCGTTGAGCCCAGTGTGTGTGTGTGTCTGTCCTGTGTCCTGTGTCGTCCTCTGTCACTAACTCCCCTTTCTGGCTCCTGCTCCCCCTCCGTGTGCTAACCACATCTGTGTGGCCCTCTGCCATCTTAAAGGGATGAAGACGGCTCGGACTGGGCTGCCACGTGAGGCCACATTTGCCCACCCGGGGCAGATGGCTGTGAAGAAGATGGGCCTCTCCCCAAGCAAGGGGGCTCGTCTCAGGGAACTCTCCCTTTAAGATTGGCTCCTCCCCCACTCCCCACCCTGGGTTTTGGTCTTTGGTCTCGAACATGGGTTTGTGTTCTGGCCCTTCCCCTGTCTGCATGCGCTCCCAGGAGGGTCTCCTTGCCGAGGTTGACAGTGCACCTGGGACGGTCTCTCATTCTGGGTCTCCTGGCTTCTCCTTCTCTATCCCTGCGAACCTCTGGGCTCTGTGACCTCCTGCCCCTGTCCCAGGGGTGGCAGGACTTTGGAGGTACTGCAGGGACTCGGGGTACACGAGTGGGGCACAGCACCCCTCTGGCAGCTCCTGCAGAGCTCAGGCCACCCCCCCAGCACACCTGCTGCTTCCAGCAGTATCTGGATGAACCAAGCCGCCTCCCTTCTGGGCTGACACAGCCATGGCCCGTGGCTTCCAAAGAGCCAGGAGCTGGGATGTTCTAGGGCCCTGGCGAAACGGGAGATCCCCCTCACTCAGGCATCTCCCTTCCTAGGCCGGGTCCTGGCTCTGCTACCCGCCCCCGCCTCCCCGGCCCTCATCACCCTCTCTGGAGGCCTGGGTGGGCCAAATACCAAATACCAAGCTGTGGGACACCTGGTCGGCACGTTGGTGCCCCAGCTGACAGAGCAACAGCCGAGACAGGGTCTTCAGGCTTTCCCTTCCACCTACCGAACCCCACCCAGCTCTTCACTGCATGGCTGGCTGCTGACTCATGTGGGGGCCAGCCCTGCAGGCGCCTCCACCCACAGGGCAAGAGCCAGTGGGGCCGGAGAGCAGCCAGGCTCCGGGCGCAGTGCGCTTGTCTGCATGTGTGTCTGATGTCTTTGTGTTCCTTTTACATGTGCTGCTGCTGCTGCTCTCTCTCTCCTCACACCCTGCCCTCCTCTGCAACCCCCATTTCCCAGCTCCAGGCACCCATCTTCCAGCCAGGAGCTGGAGAAGCCGCTCAGCGGGGCCAGACCTCTCCCCACACCCCAAGGGGTCTGCCCTGCCCTGCCCTTTGTCCTCTCTTCTGTATAATTGGATGGCTTGCGGCCTGGCAGGCAGGGGAGTTATCAAAGAATGGGGGAGGTGGGCTAGTCTGGGGCCCTTCTCCTCCCCTCCCGGCCCCAGGCACCATCCCCAGCACATCAAAGCGGTTCCAGAGCTTGGCCCTCTGAGCTCCCAGCCCCTTCCCCCAGAGGCCTGCGATTCTGAGACCGCGCGGAGGTGCGGAAGACCCCCGGACAGCAGCCTGGCCATGGTCTGGGGGCCCTGCCTGCCCTGTGACTGCTGGGTGCTGGTGCCTGCACCTCCACAGCCTCCCTGCCAGCACACTCCTCTGGGACTGTGGGGAGGGGCAGGGCTCCCTGTTGGAAAGGGCCAAGCCAGCTGCCGGTGTGAGGTGCCGCAGAGCCCTGTTGGCCTGCCAGGTGATGGGAAAGCGGCCTCAGGGCCGGGTCCTGCCTGCCCCGGTGGCACCTCCCTGGACTGCCTCACGTGGGTCTGCGGCGGTGGAAGGAGCGAGAAGTCCCAGCACTAAACTCTCCCTCGCTCTGTTTTTTGAGGAACCTGAATGAACCTGAAAGCAAAGATCGAGTGGAGACTCTCAGGTGAGAGGGCTGGAGCCAGCACCGGCCCTGCCCCGGCTGCCGGGCTTGCCACGCCTCCCGCTCCGCTCCTCCTGCCACCCCTTCGCCACCCTCTGGAGGCTTCCCTTTTCCTCAGAGAGTCCCCATACCCAGCTCCGGGGGCCTTCTGCGGTCAGGTGTGCTCGGGAAGGGGGAGCCCTGCTCACCTGTCTGGGCCTCCACGCTTCCCGTGTCCAGCCCTGAACTCGGGCTGGTGAGCGGTGCTCCCCGTTCCTCCCTGACCCTCCCTCTTCAAAGGGAAGCATGACTGTACCCCTGCCCCCCCGGGCTGGCTTCTGCCTGGCTTCTCCTCGCCTCTGCCCAGGTGGAGGCCGGACCACCCACGCCCCTCGCCCGCCCTCTGCTCTCCTCTGCTCTCAGGGGCCCGGGTGCCAGGGGGGTGCCGTGGGTGGATGCCTCGGCCCCGCTGATGCGGCTCTGCCTCTCCGCAGACCTCACGTGGTGGGCGGTGGCGGCAGTGACAAGGAGAAGGAGGAGTCCCGGGAGGCCAAGCCGCGCTCACTCCGCTTCACGTGGAGCATGAAGACCACGAGCTCCATGGAGCCCAACGAGATGATGCGGGAGATCCGCAAGGTGCTGGACGCCAACAGCTGCCAGAACGAGCTGCACGAGAAGTACATGCTGCTGTGCATGCACGGCACGCCGGGCCACGAGGACTTCGTGCAGTGGGAGATGGAGGTGTGCAAACTGCCGCGGCTCTCCCTCAACGGGGTGCGGTTTAAGCGGATATCGGGCACCTCCATGGCCTTCAAAAACATTGCCTCCAAAATAGCCAACGAGCTGAAGCTTTAACAGGCTGCCAGGAGTGGGGGGCGACGGAGGCGGGCCGCTGGACTTAGCTGCTGGCCCGCCGCTCCGGCCCACCGGGCGAGACTGCAGACGGATGGCGTGTCTCCCCCTGCTGGCTCTTCTCCCTCCCGCCCTGCTCAGTTTTTTCTTCCTGTTTGTGGGGATGGGAGGTGGTCTTTCCCCCACGTTGACCCTGCCCAGATGCTGCCCTTCCCCCTCTCCCACAGGAGGTCAAGGAAGGGAGGAGGGCAGGGCAGGGCTCCCCCTCGGTACTGCGGTTGCACAGAGTATTTCGCCTAAACCAAGAACTTTTTTATTACCAAAAAGAAAAAAGAAAAAAAAAATCCCAGCGGCCACTTTTCCTCCCTGCCCCATTGGGACAGTTGAGACTGGATCTGTGGGGTTTCCTGGGAGGGTGGCTCAGGGCTGGAACGCTCTCAGGCAAGAGTGGTGGAGCTCCCTGTCAGGCCCTCCGCCAGGCCCACTGTGGGCTTCTCCCCTCCCCCCTCCCCTCCAAGCAAACCACCAGAGGTGGCCTTCCCCTGACCTCAGGCCCCTGGGCTGGAGCCTGGGGGGCTAGGGGCTGGGGTGGGGGTGCTGTGCAGCCCTGAGGTGGGTGGGCTGGCAGCGAGACGTGGGGCTCTGGCCTCCCCCCCACACTGTATCCTCTGCCCCCCTTCCCCAGAGCTGGGCATTTCCTTCCACAAGCTGCTGTGGGGACTTTTGTCCCCCCCTCAAGTCTGTGCCATCTTGTCCCACCCCCTCCCGGGGAAGAAGGCGGGGCTGACCCTAGGGCTGGGATAGGGGAGGGGACTGCTGGGCAGATGGGCTCCTGGCCCCAGGGGGCCGCCTGGGCTGGGCGTTCTCCATTATGGGAGAGCCTTTTGTCTGAAAGCGCAAAGCGAAGCCCGCTCACTCGCCGCTCCTCTTCTCTCCCCACTGCTCCGTTCATTGGCATTAATCTGGGCACCAGCTAGCTCCATAGCAGTGACTTCCCTCACCACTCATCTCTGGCCTTGCCTTTCTTCCTGACACCGTCACCCCTCCACTCAGGAGACACTGCCCAGAGCCTCCAGGCCACCGGCGGGGGCCGGATAGGGCAGCAGGGCCGGGCCTCTGCCCTCCACGGTGGGGGACAGGCCAGGCCACTCCCAGCTCGCTAACCTGTGGCCGGGGTGGGAGTGGCTGGTGGTGGGCGCTTGGCTGGTGGCGGCCGCTGCATCCCTTAATTTATTTCTCTGCTGTTTCTGTTGTTGAGAAATTGGGGGAAGGGGTCCAGCACAGAGGCTGCCCTACCCTCACCTGAGTTGTACATTTTTTGTGATGGGTTTTATTTTTTATTTTATTATTTTATTATTTTTTTTGATTTATGATGACTCCACCCCTACTCATCACCCCCACTCCCAGGCCAGGTTCCTTGGCAATTAAAGCCCTTGGGTCCCAGGAAGGGGCCTTGCCAACCTCAGTCCTCCTGCCCCCAAGCCCACCTTCGGGCTCGGCTCCGACCAAGGGCTCCCTCCTCCCCTTCCTCCCCTCCTGCCCTATGGAACAGCCCTGGTGCTCCGAGGGGCTGGGAGGGCTTGGCTTGGCTCCCAAGGGGGGGGTGGTGGCCAGGGGCTCCCAGGCAAGGCGGCCCTCCCCACCCAGCCCCCCACTCCTGCACTTAGTTTCTCCTCTGGATCAAACACGTAATAAAGAGAATGTTTGGAATCTGAGCTACCTCCTCCTCTTTCTTCTCCCAACTGGGCAGGGACCCAGTCCCTGTGGGCAAGATGCAGCCTAGCTGCCTTCCTTGCAGGAGAATGGATCCCTGTCTGGGGCCAGGGGCACACCCTCCCACCCTCGTGGCAGTCAGGAAGCAAGGCCCAGGGTCCTTACACCAACAGGGAGAGAGGACTCAGTGAGCGTGGAAGGTTTTATTTCTTTAAAAACATTGAAAAATAAACCCATGTCTGCATCTGTTCCTTTCTCTAAGCTTCCGGGTGGCGAGTGAAGTGGGCACCCTCCGAGCTCAGCACTTCCCTCGAGGCCTCTCGTGTGGCCAAAGTGGGGAGAGCTGCCCCTTAGCTGCTGTCGAGCCCCAGGGGACCTCTCTGCCCCCTCCCCCCTGCAGCCCCTCCCTACCTCACCCCAGACTTATTGCTAAAAGAAGGGAAAGAGGAAGAACTGCCAACAGGCCAAAATGTCCTCTCCCCCACCCCCCAAGCTACGATCGGGACCCCCTCTACACGGAGGGTAGGGCCTAAAGGCCACACCCCAGCTGACTAGGAGGCAGCCAGTGCAGCCCCATCCAGGAAGAGCAAGTACCCTCAGGCCAGCTCAGAGGCCCTGGGCCCCAGCCCCAGCCCCAGCTGGGCTGCTGGGAGATGGGCTCAGCTGCCTGAGATGGTCAGGTCAGCAGCTGGGGGTCTTTGAAAGCCCTTGCAAGAGCTCTAGTCCCTTCCGTCAGTGAAGCCAGGGGTGCCCAACACATCCAGCAAAGGTGTTCTGGAGCCTCTGGGTGACGAGCCTCAGGGCTCAGAGCGAGGGGGCTGGAGGCTCCAGCGGGGCTCCAATCAGGGTGGGTGGGGGCTGAGGGCCAGGGCGGGCACTGTGGCGGGAGGCAGCCACAGCTGGGCGGATAAGAGGTGGGGGGGGCTGGTTGGGGGCCAGCCGGGGCTGGAGGAAGCGGCCCTGCTGTAGTGGGGGTGGCTGGCGAAGCAGGGTAGGAGCCGTGGGCAAAGGTGGCCTCAGCAGTGGGGGCGGCTGGGACAGTGAGGTGGGAGGTGGAGGAGGGGGTGGCGCAGGGGGCACGGGTCGGGGCACAGATGTTGAGACAGATGTGATCTGGACCTGAAAGGAAAGAGAAGAGTGAGAAACCCGGCTCCGCCACACCCACAGCTCAACCCAGGAACGTGGTGGCTCCTCTCCTCTCCTCTCGGAAGGGTCTCTCGCCCCTTCTCACCTCGTCATCTTCCTCTAGGGCCGGGGCCGGCAAGGGGGCCCCTCTCCTAGCCTCCTCCATGGGGACCGGGGCTCCAGGGGCCCCATCCTGCTCAGCCTCCCATTCCTGCAGCACCTCCTCCAGATTGAAGCGGCGCCGGTAGCTCACAAAAAAGGTCTTCACCTGGGTCAGAGTCTTGTTCCCAATCACCTCTGCAATAGCCCCGAAGTCTTTGCCGTACCTGCGGATGGCTGCGGGGCCAAAGGGCAGCAGAGAGAGCACCTTGGAGCTAGTTACTTCCTGACCCTTCCCCTCTGCCCAGCCCCTTGGAGGGTGGGGAAGACATCCCTGGGGCCCTCTGTTCTCCTCAAAGTCGCACCCACCTTGTACAGCCAGAAGCTGCTCATCTGTGGTCCAGCGGGAGTTGAACTTGGTGTTGACCTGAAGAGCAAGGAATATATCCCCGACACTCAAAAACATGAAAACGGAGGCGCCGCTCTCCAAGCAGAATGCCCCTTGCTGCCCCGCCTCCAGAGAGGGCCCCTTCCTGCACCCCAACTCCAGAGCAGCCTCACCTCAGGGGGGCGGAGCGGGTCAATGCCGCCCTCCAGGGCTTGGCGGAGGCTGCTGTTGGTCTGCTTCATGCTTTGCACCTGGAAGGCCAGGCAATGAAGGGGTGTCAAGCTCTCCGTGCCGGGGAGCCGGTCAATGCCAGCCCTCCCAGGGCTCTGGTTCTGCACACACCAGTGCCACTTCCCACAAAGCTCTTTGCCACCCACCACCTCGCTCACTCCACCCTCACAGCCACTCAGCAGGGAGACGCCGTGCCCCACTCCTGTGCACAGGCCAGTGGGGGAAGAATGCCAAGTCGCCCCGCAGCCCAGAAGGCAAGGCAGGGGCAGCAGCAGGTTGGCACCTGCACCGGCTCCCTCACACCTCAGCTGCCCAGTCAGTTCCCAGCTGCCGACGGCTCCCTCTGTGCGCCCCTTCTCTTCTCAGACCCCACCTGACGCTTGAGGGAGATGAGCTGGGAATCAAGGCCTCGAAGCGTGAGGTTGGCAAGGTCTGGGCTTCCCGACACGGCGGTGAGGCCCTCGGGGCTCAGGTACATGCCCTTGGGGGGGCGCCGCCGCGTCCTCAGTGGGTGGTGGCGATACTGAGACGCCTGGGCCTCCTTCTTCCCGGGGCCTGGGCGGGCGTTCAGAGGCCGAGAGGGCAGAGGCTGCCAGAGAAAGGAGAGGACGGTGGTGGCGCAGAGCCCAAGGAGAGGGCAGGCAAGTGGGCCCGGCCAGCTCTAAGACCTCACCTCTCTCTTGGGGTCCCCGGCATCGGGCTCTCCCTCACTCACAGCGCCTCGTCCCTCTTCGAGCTCATCACTGCTGACACAGGGCGAGAGAGAGAGTGAGGCAGGGGCAGGGCCCCAGGAGCTCCGCTTGGTCCCTCCCACACCCCGGCTCACCCCTGGCCCCCCCCACCTCTCTTCTTTGTCCTTCCGGCCCCCCAGCCGCCGGGCCTGTCTGTCCATCACGCTGGTCCGGCTCCGGGTCTTCTTCCAAGAGTAGTAATACTTCACCAGGCTGGGGATCAGCTTGTCGGGCAGCTGGAGGGGCAACGCCAGAGGCTGGGGCCACGGAGCCTGGGCCCCGGGCAGGCGCGTCAGGAAGGAGGGGCTGAGGCGCGATGGCGGGGGCGGAGGGCTTTACCATCTGCTGGATCCGCTGGAAGCACTTGCCATGGAAGCCAAAGGCCTGTTCAAACAGCACCTTGTCCTCCACGGTCCACTCATCAGGGAAGGGGGTGAAGTTGGCCAGGTCGGCCAGTGACTTCTCCACGTCGTGCTTATGCCACAGGAGCATGCCCAGTGCCTGGCCCGGGAGAGGGCACAACTCAGTCTGAGCCACCCCAGCACGGTCTGGTCCCCCCCAAACCCCGGTGGGGCCACGGCTCACCTGCTCAATGTTGTAGCCATGCTTCTCCTTGGCCATTGCAATGTACTTGTCAACTGCGGGGGGGATGGGGCCGGATCTTGGATGAGGGATTACAACTCCTAACCCTGCCCCCCCGGCCCCCCCCACACACACACACAGGGGGACGCCTCCAAGCCTGAGCCCCAGGGCAGGGGTTGAACCCACACACTCAGCCTCCAGCCCACTTCTGGGGCAGACGGGCATGAGCGCCAGCCCCCAGTTCCCAGGGATGTGCATGAAGCCAGGCTCCCACCCACTCACGCTTGGCATCCGACACACAGTGGTTGGGCGACCACACGAGCATCCCCTTCAGCTCCTTGTTGCTGTAGCGTGCCGGGCTCTCTGGAGGGGAGGGGAGGAGGGAAGGCGCTCAGCAGCCTCCTGGCGCGGGCCTGGACGCATGGCCAGAGGGCGGCAGGGCAGGGCCTGCGAGGTGAGGCCCAGAAAGGAGGAGGGGCAGAGACCCAGACAGGAAGGCAGAGCAGGAAAACTAGCCATGCCATGGGGCCACCCACCCCCGCCTGCCCGCCTGGCTGTCCTTCCAGTGGGCGCCAGCCAAGGGCTCCCCCTAGGTGGGGGCTCAGGGCCAAGCCCTGGGCCCTGGGCGCCCCTCCCTGTGCAGCCTGTCCTGCCACTCACCAGGCTTGCACTCGGGGATTACGGCCTGGTAATTGGTTCCAACGCGGATCATGCTGTCTGTGGAGCCAGAGGGAGGCAGTCAGGACTCCAGGGAGGGAGGGAGGGAGGATGGGAGGATGTGGCGGGGGAGGTGGCCTGGAGTTCTTCCTGAGCACCCGGGGCCCCCACCTTCCAGGAGGCTCACTTTCCCCTGTTACCCTCAGCCATACAAGGAACTGGAATAGGAAGAGACGCTGCCTAGTCACAGCCTGTGGGGGCATGGGGGGCATGGGGGGCTCAGGGGGAGACAGCGGACAAGGGGCCAGTTTCAGAGCCCAGACCAGGCAGAGCCCTTTGTTCTGGCGGGGGGCGGGGGGCGGGGGGCGGTAGGAGGGCTGCCCCTAGACCTGGACCTCAGCCCTGCAGGAATCCAAGGCTCCTCCCCACCACATGAGCTTCCCAGCTCGGTGTGCTGTCTTTCCAGACCCTGACCAGCCAGGCCCAGTCCCCTGCAAGGTGGCAAGGTATGAGGGGCCCAATCTGTGGGTGGGAGGGTGAGGGACGCCCTAGCCCCTCAGGGCGCGGGCGGGCAGCTAGGGGCCCAGCCTCCAGATTCCGTGCCGGCAGCCCCAGGCTTTGGGGAGAAGCAAGGCACAGGCTCCGACCCAAGGAGGGCAGGAGCCATGAGTGGAACACGCCAGTGGTCGGCCACTCTCCCCTCCCCGCCCCGCCCCCCCACTCCCAGTCCGGGGGGGGGGGGGCGCCTCTAACCCTGGGCCGCGGGGCTCACCGTGCGAGTGCTCCTCCTCGCTGCTGTCATCCTCCGAGTGAGGCTGTCCGCCGTTGGGCGCCGTCTTAGCCCGGCTGCGGGACAGGATCCCGGAGCCCGCGCTCGGCTTCTCCATCACCGAGGGCATCACCCCGCCCAGATGCCCCGGGGGGCGCGGGAGCCTTCGGAGAGCGACCGGGGGTGGCCGCGCTCGCCTCGAGTGCCGTGCCCGGCCCGGCCTGGAGAGGTCGCCACTGAGGCTACGAGAGGCAGGAGGTCGGCGTGGCTAGGGTCCGGCGAGGCGGGAGCCCGGCGGGCAGCCCCGCGCTCTCCGCGACCCCCACGGGCGAGGGCGTCGGAAAAGTTTGTGTAGAAGTGGGGTGCGCAGGGGAATGAGCGCGAGACCCGGTGCGGCTGCGGGGCGCGCTCGCTCGGTGCGCTCCCCGGGACGGGGGCTCCCCCGGGGGAAGTGAGGGCGCCCTGTCCTCGGGGCGCCCCGAGCCCCACCGCCCTCCTACCCACGCAGTTCCGCGAGCGGGCACGGCAGAGCCACTGGCGCCCCCCGCGGGCTCCGCGTCTCTCGGTTTCACCGGGATGCCACAGTCCCCGGGCGGGTACCCCTGTCCCGACCAGACCCCTGCCTGCGACCGCAGCCGGCGGGGCTACGGGGGCGGCGGCGGGACGGCGCGCACGGCGGGCGGCGCGGGGGCAGAGTTGCGGGTGCGGGCGGAGCGCAGCCGCGGGCGCCGCCTCGCACGCTCCCAGCGCGCTCGCTCTCCCTCTCCCGGCGCTCGGGCTGCCGCTCGCTCGCTCGCCCGTCCGCTCTCCGCCGCCGCTCGCTCCTCGCGCACACAATGAAGCTGCTGGCAGGGAAGTAGTGCCGGCTGCGGCCTCAGCACCCCTCCCCCAGCCGATGCCTCCGCCAGCTGAACATCTGGCCCTGGGGTGGGAGGGAGGGCCCGGGGGGCGGGGCCTGGGGCCGGGGCTAGACCTCCAGGGGGTGGGGTCAGGGCCGGAGTGGTGAGCGCTCCCCTCCGCGGGCCCCCGGGGCTCTCAGACTTGCCCCTGGGGGAGACCTCGCTGTCCCCCCGCAGTAGCTGGGGGTCATCCCCACCCACGCGCACACCAGTCCCACCCACCAGTGGGCTCGGTTTACTGCCGCCTGCCCCGGGGGCCCTGAGGCCGCCGGCCTGCCCGCCCGGGTGGAGCCCAGCTTTTCCTTCATTTCCCTTCCTGCCAAGGAACTCCCCGCCCCCCCTTCCGCAGGGGGGACCCCCCCTCTTTAGGCGCCCTTGGGGGCCAGAGCGGATGGGAGGCCGGACAGGCCAGGAATGAATTCCTCCAAGAGCTACTCGGCCAAACCTAGCTTCTGGTGCATCTGTGGGTCCCCAGGGGTCACCCCGATTGCCTTTCATTGCTGCAGTGTACACCCCAAAACGGCATAAGGGGCTGAGGGGTGGGGAGTGAGAGGTGCAGGGAGAGGTCTGGACTGCCGGGAGAGGGGAGCTGGGTCTCCGCCCCGCTAGGTTCCCTGTCACCCCGCGGGGAGCAGCACCCCCTCCCCCAGGACAAGCTCGGGCAGAGTGACAGACCGGGAAGCGGGCAGAGCGGCACAGACGGAGATGGGGGTGGGGGTGGGCAGAGAGTTCCAAAGCCAGACCCGCCACCCTGCCAGGCACACAAAGAGCCAAGCACACACCGGCGGCGGCTCGGAGCCCGCGAGCCGTGCGGGCCCGTCCCCGCAGCCCCGGCACGTGCGGCAGCGCACACAGGCCCCCACCCGCCGCCCCTCCCACCCCAGCCCGGGCTCTGGGACACACCTCCCCGGGCACACCCCGCTGTGCCCAGACCGAGCCGAGCCTGCACGGGCACCCTCTCCCTCCGCTTCCCGGCCACTCTGTAATCAGATTCCTAAATTTAGAAGCAGCCCTGGGCCCGGCCCGCGGTCCCCGCCCCCACCCTCCGCCAGAGGCCGGCCGGCCAGGGTCCTGCGGTCGGTGCAGGACCTGCTTGGGGCCTCCTGGTCCTGGGGGCTCCTGCCGGCGGTTGGGCAAAGTCAGCCGGGACTCCACCCGGCTGTGGCACTGTCGGGCCGCCTGGGGCCACCCTGGGCCACCCAGCCCGCGGCCACGTTGCCCGCCACCCCTCCAGCCAGAGCTACGGGGCCTTTTCCTCCTCCTAAGTCACGGACTGGGCACCAAGCCCCGGGTGGGGAGGTCTGGACAAAGGAGGGGGAGGGCTGGGCCAAGGGCAGACCCGAGCTGAGGGGTCTGTGCGGATGAAAAGAGCCTCCCGCCTGACCCTTCCTGAGTGGCAGGGCTCCACCCCGCCCCCAGCACCTCCAGGCTTCGGAAGGCTGTCATCTCTGTCCCCTCCTGCCTGGCAGGCAGCCATCGCTGCACACAGCCCTCTCCTAGGATGCAGTCTTCCATCTTGCCCACACCGGAACCCCATTAGGCCGGGCCTCAGTTGGGTTCCCCATCCCCCCCCCTTGCCTCCTCTTTCTACCCACACCTAGCGTCCTGGGCCCAGCCTCCCGCCCAGGCCTCAGCATTAGGCATATTCTGTCCCCTCCTCCAGGGCTGCCCCAGGTACCCCCAGCCCCTGGCACCCTTCCTTCCCCAGCATCCCCCAACACGCACACGCACACGTGTACACATAAGAACCTCATTCTGTTCTCCCATCTCCCTAGAGCCTGGAGCTCAAGGCGAAGATTCTGCTCTGGAGGTGGGGGCAGGGAGGGGAGGTTTATTCTGTGGAGTTGGAGGGGGAGCTCCTAGGCCCTGGTGTGATCAGGCTTTTGCCTACGAAGTGGGACACAATAAGGGAAAGATTTGCCTAGGAATTTGGGGGTGACTGTAGGGGCCACAGTATCCAGAGAGGAGGGGCATCCTGGTGAGAAAACGCTCCCCAAGGGCGATGGCGGCGGAGTTAGAAGGGGGAGGGGCGAGGCCCCACCCTCCCACCTGCTGCAGCTGCCCCCTCCCCAGCTGGCCCCCTCTTTTGTGCAAAGCCACACAAAGGACAAGGGGCCCCGGTCGGCCTGGCCATCTGCTCCCAGCAGCCTGAAGGCTCTTAAAGAGACAGCACCCCCTCCCTGCCGCCCTGGGGCTGTGGGGCTGAAGGGAGTAGGCTGCTCTGAGGGACCAAATCCCACACACTCTCCCTGGCTGCCCAGCGCCTAGGTCAGGAATCACACTCCCCCAGGCCAGGGCGCAGAGGGGCCACGTGGCCAGGGACAGGGGTGTGGGAGGGAGAGGAGAGGCAGCCAGGGGAACCAGACCCTCCCCTGAGCTTTAGGCAGCAGAGGAGCCAGCAGGGCTCCAAAACGGGGACCGGGACCGAGAACTGGGGTCCCTTCCCTCCCTGAGGCCACCTCTGGGCTGTGAGACCTGCTCCCCATTCTCCCACCATTCTCACTGAGCGCCCCCCCTCGCCGTTCCTGGGGAGGAGGACGGGGCCTCCTTTCTGAGGGCTGCGGGCCGCCTCGCAGCCACCCCGTGACCCCGGCACATTTCTTTCCTGCATTCTCCCATGGAGGATCCTGGGGTCGCTCGGCCCCCACCCCGGCCTCCTCAAAGCCCTGGGCCAGGTCTGAGGCTGCCTCCCTCCCCAGGCCTAGATGAGGCTCCGAACCCCGAGATCCCCAGGGGAGCCAGCCCAAACCCCTTTGTCACTCGGCTGAGGACACACGTTTCCACGGTGTGTGATGGTTTAGGTCCTGTCTGTCTGCCCGCCGTGCTGTGTGCAGGCAGGGGCGGACGGGGCTGTCCGCCGTGTTCACGGCGGGGGGGGGGGGGGGGGTCTCGGTGCCTGGCATGGAGCAGGCACTCGGTATTCGCTGAAGAATAAATGTCAGGAGACCCCAAAGCCTTCCTCTGCCCCGGGCTCCACGGCCGCCTGCCGGTTGGGCACCTTGCCTCCTCCCTCCTCAAGGTGAGGCAGAAGGGACAAAAGTTGAACAGGGATGCTGGGAGAGAAAGGAGGGTGACCTTGAATGAGCCACCCAGCCACCGGCCTCCCCTCACAGCTCCCTCCTCCCAAAGGCGGGGGCAGCGCCAGCCAATCCTGAACTCACATCCCTGCCAGACAGACTGGGACTGTCCCGAGCTCTGGCCGCTGCGGTGTGGTGCCTGGGACCCCCGCCAGGCCCTCCGCGGCCACAGCCAAGGGTCTGAGCTTGGGGAGGGAGCAGCAGGCAGGCAGGCAGCCCTGGGGTGGGGGAGGGAGGGTGGCAGGATCTAAGCAAAAACCTGGCTGAGCCGCTGGGGGAGTTGGGGGGAGGTGCTCC
This sequence comes from Eptesicus fuscus, assembly GCF_027574615.1. Lineage (NCBI taxonomy): Eukaryota > Metazoa > Chordata > Mammalia > Chiroptera > Vespertilionidae > Eptesicus > Eptesicus fuscus. Next base: position 80,596,730 of record NC_072485.1, on the reverse strand, counting down.
CTGGCCTGGAAGCCTGGGGAGAAGGGAAGCGGGGACGGGGGAGGTGGGCTCCATTGGGAAGGAGCTTGGGGAGTTCCCTCCAGGGCCCCCACCCTCTCAGTCCTGCCCAGACAGGAATGCATTGATTCCTCCCTTCTCCCTGCCACCCCCCAGCCCCCTGGCAGGCTGTGCGGCCCAGGGCACTGCCTCCCCCTCTCTGGGCCCAGTCAGTCATCTGGACGGGCCCACACTCCCACCCAGGCTGTGAAGAGGCCGACAGAAGGTGACGGAGGTGACAATCGGTGCTGGCCTGCCTCAGCACTGCGGCTGCGTGGGAACGGGGTGAGGGGTGAGGCAGGCACATCTGCGCGTGGAGCTGGGGGAGGGCAGAGCAGAGCCCCGGGGAGGTCAGCAAGGAGACCCCGGGCTTCCTGACACCCACACCGCGGAAACCTGACTCCCTGGGCAAAGCAGGGCCTGGGGAGGGAGGGTCAGCAAGACCTTAGCTGAGGCAGACGCCAGGAGGAGATGGGGCTCCCTGGACCCATGAGGGGGCACTTTCCAGATCCGGGAGCCCAGGCTGTTTTTCCGGAAGCCAGGAAGGGGACCTCCCCTCGCCCTCACCTGGGCAACAGTGGGCGCCCTCTGGCGGTGACAGTGTGAACCAAGGGGTCCCACCTCAGCCTGGCCTCAGGGTGCTAAGCCCGGCCTTCTCCCAGGGCCAGTGCATGGGATCAAGGTCCCCCTGGGCCATTTGGAGTTACTGAGCTTTAGCTCCAATTTCCCGCAAATTTCCCTGGTCCAGAACCACCCAGAATAAAGTCGGGTGGAGTACAAGCCCCCCAGTGACGTGGCAGCGGAGACAGGAAGAGCAAGGGAAATGCAGGCATAGAGCCGGCCAAGATCTCGGACCTGGTTTCTCGCTTGCTGTGTGGCCTGAGGTGAGGGACTTGGCCTCTCTGAACTTCGGTCCCTCCATCTCTCAAAGGGAACAATAATTCTGAACTCATCCGATTGCTGGGAGGATCCAGCATCATCTTATCTGGAATGGAATTAGAGCCTCGTTGATACTGAAGCAGGGGTCCCTGCTGAGACCCCAGCAGGGCCGGAAGCCCCTTGACTGTTCTGCGAGGCGGCCCAGGCTCTGGGGGCCGGCGAAGGCCATGGCCACCTGGGCTCTTGGGGCTGACCTTTGGAGCGAATAGCTCTTCCTCTGTGACATCTGACATCTGACGTCCTCCCTTCAGACGTGGCCACTCCTCCAGATTCCGGCCTTCAGTGTGCTCTCTCCCGCACAAGGACACGTCGCTGGATGCCAATTCTCAGACGCTGCTTGGCCCACGCCCCGCGCCTGCTCAGGGATGCTCCATGGCTCCCTGTGGCCTTCCGGGCAAGGCTGCAACTTCTCCCCCAGGTCAGTCCTCCCGGGCTCCCCAGCCTGTTCCGACCCCGCCAAACAGGTGTGCTCACCATCTGCTGAGCCCTCCCTGGTGCCCCGCGAGGCCCCATCCTCTCGCCAACCCTGGCCTGGCCCTGGGACTGCTGACTCCTCAGGCAAGCTGGTCTCTGACGGGCACAGCCAGGGCTCCTGGGCTGGCACAGCGCATCCTTCTGCTCCCCTCAGCTCCTCCTGCACCCCACCCCCACCCACCGGCTGCATGGCTCTCAGCACATGACCTTGCCTCCCACTTCCAGAGAGAATGGAGGCCATCTGGCCGGGAGCCCTCCGCGGCCTGCCCCACACCCAGGACCCCCTCCTTCCCGCTCACCTCAGTGTAGCTGTGCCTTCCCCCTTCCAGGCCAGCCTCGCTCCCAGGCTCCACACACACACACACTCACACTCACACTCACACACACACTCACACTCACACACACACACACTCATACTCACACTCACAGACACACACACTCACACACACACACACTCACACTCACACACACACACACTCACACACACTCACACACACACACACACACACTCACACACACACACACACTCACACACACACACACACACACTCACACACACTCACACACACTCACACACTCACACACACACTCACACACACACTCACACACTCACACACACACTCACACACACACACACACACTCACTCACACACACTCACACTCACACTCCAGAGCACCTTGGTCTTGGTCCTCATGTATCTTTCCTCCCTCATTATTTCCCTCCCTCGGTACATCAACCTGCTTAAATCCCTCCATCCTAAACCTCCCACCCCCACATACACTGACACACAGCACGCACACACACACACACACACACACACACACACACACAGCTCCCTCCCTCCAGGATCCCCTTTAAGGACCCCTGTCAGCTACAGCTACAGCTGCCTTTTCCTTTGTTAAGCTGAGCTTCTTAGAAGAGTTGTTCCACCCTCCATCCTTGAGCTCACTCCCACTCACTCCCCAGCCCCAGGCAGTGCCACTCCACAGACTGTTCTGGCCGAGGTCACCAGGGCTGTTATCTGTGGACCCGAAGGACATTCGGCAGTGATGGTCTCACCCCACCTCTGGACAGGGAGGGCCACCCCTGCTCCGAGGCAGCAGCTCCCCGGGCTGCCCTCCTGGCTGCCTCCAAACCCTACTGTTGGTCTTTCACGCCCACCCCGGGCTGTGGACACTCCAATCGCCCACCCCAGGCTCCGGACCCCCATATCCAACCAACTGCCTTCTGTACATCTGAGCTTGGTTATCTCTCACCTCAAACCGGTCGGTCCAAAGGGATCTCAGCCTCTTGCCCACTCATTGGCACTGCCTGCCCCCCCTCCCAGTTCCTCTCCCCCCCACCCCCCGACCCCTGCTGCCAAAGTAGATACAGGGGAGCTGCCCTGGACTCCTCCCTGCGCTTCACTTCCATGTCCATCCGTCTCCCATTTCCTGTCCAGCTCGTCCACACGGCCACCCCCTCACCCTTTACCAACACAGCCGCCCAGCCGGCCTCCCCGCCTCCCCGCCTGCCCTCATGCCTTCCTGGGGAGCCAGGGAGATCTTTCTCAAATCCATCTGACCAAGTCAATCCCTAGCTTCCATTATCCTCGGATTGAGTCCAAGCTCCCCAGCATGGCTTATCTCCTCCCACAGCTGGCCTCCTGACCTCCGCTCCCCCTTAGCCTTTCTCCTCTGGGGGTCAGTGTGGGGCCGATCCCACCAATGTCAGCCTTGCCAGGCCCGGGACACCAGGATTGGTTCAGAATGTAGACCAGTGACCCCAAATGGCCCCACCAGCAGGCTGCACCCCTGGGACAACGGCCAGGCGGCTGAGCCAGGAGGGCTGGCTGCCATTTTAAAGCCCCTCTGCGGAGGGCGCCACGAAGAGACAGAAAAACCTGGTTTCTCAGCGACACCACTGAGTCACTGGATCGACCTCGTCTGAAGCCACTGAGCCCTGAACTTTTCAGCCAGTGAATACATTTCCCTGATTGAGCTGGTTCATTCCAGTCTTCTGTCACTTGCAACCACAGCCCCTGAAAGAATACATCTCTCAGCACCACCCCGCCTGAACTTCTGCGTTGGCCGCGCGCAGCCACCTGCCGTTCCGATAGCTGGGAAGCACTACTCCATCCCTCCTGCCTATTCCGGTTTGCCTTGCAAAGTGCAGCTCAGCTGTCACCTTGCCCAGGACGTTTGCCCTCTCCATCTCAGCACAAGTCCCTCCAGTGGAACCGTCTGCCTGTTTATCTATCTTGTCCCCTCCTCGCAGCTGTGAGCCCAGAGGGTGGGGCATCTGTCTTCCTCACTGGGCATCCCCAGCTCCTCACATGCTCCACAGCAGCTGGCACACAGCAGGTGCTTAACCGATGTCTGCTGAGTGAGTCAGCGTCAGGTCTCCGAGCACCACCTCCTCAGGAGAGCCCTCCTGGCTGCCCCCAGCCCCTCTCACTCCATAGCTACCTACACTGCCAGGCCCAGGAAAGTCCTTTCTGCCAAATCTCCCCTGACTTGTACCAACATATCTGGAGCACCTTGTTGGCAAAGTCATGAATAATGATGGGAAGAGTCAAGTCCTTACCCTATATAATAAAGAGGCAATATGCAAATCGACCCTCACGTCACAAGATGGCCGCCCCCACATTGTCACAAGATGGCCGCCACAAGATGGCCACCCCACATCATTACAAGATGGCCACCCCCATGTTGTCACAAGATGGCCACCCCCATGTCATCACAAGATGGCTGCCCCCACATTGTCACAAGATGGCCAGCAGGGAAGGACAGTTGGAGGGGACCAGGCCTGCAGGGGAGGGCAGTTGGGGGTGATTGGGCCAGCAGGGGAGCAGTTAGGTGTCAATCATGCTGGCAGGGGAGTGGTTAGGGGCAATCAGGCAGCCAGGCAGGCGAGTGGTTAGGAGCCGGCAGTCCCAGATTGTGAGAGGGATCCCAGATTGGAGAGGGTGCAGGCTGGGCTGAGGGACACCCCTCCAGTGCATGAATTTCATGCACCAGGCCTCTAATAATAATATAACAGCCAATTTCTCTGAGTGCCTATTATTTTTTCACAGCTACATCCTCAGACCTCAAATTAGTACAATTACTTAGATGTTCAATAACTGTTGTTGAATAAATTAGTGGATGACTAAGCAAATGAATTCAATGCTTAGAGGTACCAACCACTATGTGCAAAATGCCTCACTAAGGCCTTTGCCAGGCAGCTCAGTTAGTTAGAGCATCGTCCCGATATGCCAAGGTTGCAGGTTCAATCCTTGGTCAGGACACATACAAGAATCAACCAGTGAATGCATATATAAGTGGAACAGCAAATTGATCTCTCTCTCTCTCTCTCAAAATCAATAAATAAAAATTAATTTTAAAAAAGCCTTACCTAAGTTATCTCATTTTCCCCAGTCCAGGTGAGGAGTGACTTGCCTAAGATCTCACAGCTTGAAAGTGGCAAAGCTGAGACGGATCCCAAACCAGTGGAGGCCAGAGCCCTGGTTTCCGTATCTCTGTGTCCACATCCTTTCAGTGGAAATGCTTTTGGCTGTCCCCCCTCGATGGCACGCAGAGAAGAGCAGACACTTTATTGTCCCTCCGGAGAAGTGCGAGGTTGGTGGTCAGCACACGGACACGCTCAGTGGTCACTGAGGCCTCAGGTGCTCTCTCAGCTCTGCCTCTTGCATCTCTCGGGCTTTCCTCGCGGTCACCAGCTGGCTGCAGCTGCTCCGAGCACTCTCCGCTCGAAGCCCAGTTTCCAGAGTGGGGGAGAGGGACGTAGGGCAGGGCTTTCTCCTTGGAATCTTTCATCACAGCTTTCTTTTTAAAAAATATATTTTTATTGATTTCAGAGAGGAAGGGAGAGGGAGAGGGAGAGAGAGAAACATTAATGATGAGAGAGAGTCATTGATCAGCTGCCTCCTGCACGCCCCACACTGGGGGATCAAGCCCACAACCCGGGCATGTGCCCTTGACAGGAACCGAACCTGGGACCTTTTGATCTGCAGGCCGATGCTCTATCCACTGAGCTAAACCAGCGAGGGCTGGGAGAAATCCCTTTCCCAAGAATCCCTGTCCTTTAAGCCAATCCCCAGCAAAGGATAGATGCATAGGATTCCATGATGGGATTGGACCAGCACACCGACCAGGGGTCTCCACCCATCACCTGAGCACAGTGTGGGGTCTATCAGCAAGGAAGACGAAAGCATGGCTGTTGGGTGGGCAGGCCCCCTGGCCCCCGCTGCCCACCCCACCGGCCTGGCACGGCACCCTCCTGGCACTCTTATTGGCTGAGCTACCACCAGGAGAAGGGGATGGGTCTTTCAGGCCCACTCCACGTCCTTAAGCTTGATCTCAGTTTTAGAACCTCTTCCCTGGCAGACGTGGGCTCTGGACCCGAAGTCACGGCCCCAGGGGCCCACCTTCCCTAAGATGAGAACCAGCAAAGGGGGCGACAGTTCCTACCGGACCACAGGCTCATGAGGCCCGGTGGTGAGTCTGCAGGACAGACAGATGGCCCGGAACAGACAGACGAGCTGCTGGATTCTGACGTGTGTAGCTTAGATGTATTCAGTCATCCATTCAGCAAGCATTGTTGCTCATCATCTCCTCCAACTCCTCGCTCCCCTCTGCAAAGTCTGAACCAGCAGTGCTGGCGGGCAGGCTGCCTGGAGACTGCTGGCGTGGCCTCTGGTCTGCACCTTGCTCTGCAGAAAGGACGCCTGAGGGATTAGCAATGTCTGCCGTGGGCACCAAATCGGTGGCGGGAGTCCGAAGGAAAGAGGCTGGGAAACAGAATAAGTTACGGGCAGAAAGACCGTGGCCCTGAAGAGGAGGCCCTGACATGTTATAGGCTGAATGGTGTCCTCCCCCAAAATTCCCGTGTAAGTCCCAACCCCCAGGACTTCAAATGCAACCTTCTTTCGAGATAGGCTCTTTCCAGAGGTGATCGAATTACAGTGAGGTCGCTAGGGTGGGCGCTACTGCAACGGACTGAGGTCCTTTTAAGAAGGGGCGGTCCAGACGCAGACCGCCACGGAGGGAGAAGGCCGCGTGAACATGAAGATGGTCATCTAAGCATCCTGCTCTCGGGGCCCGCACAAGGCCCGACCTGGCCAGTCCCTGATTCCAGATTCTGGTAAGTGGCTGATGCTTAAGCCACCCAGCCTGGGACACCTTGTGACAGCATTCCTGGGAGACACACAGGGGCCAGGCCTCTGGGCACAGGACCTGGACAAGGGCCTGAAGCGGCTGTGGGCCCAAAAGTCAGGACATCTCAACCCCCGCCCCGGCTGTCCAGGGGAGGTGGACTCCATGGCCCCTCGCCTTCCCCAGGCCAGCGAGGCCAGCGGTCACGGTCACGAGGACAGCCAGCCACCGATGGTCTCCTGTTGACTTCTCCCGCCAAGCGTGGTGCCTGAGGACCTTGAAGTCGAGGTCTAACGGCAGCCCTGTGTCAGCGAGGCAGCCCTAGTCCGCCTGCCCGGGACCCTGAGGTTGCTTCTGAGAGTCAGCGGCTCAGGCAGATTTTACCGGGTGGTTCTGCTTCGGGGTCTCCCATGGGGGTTGCCACCGAGGTGTTGGCTGGGACGCCCGTCATGGGAAGGCTGTGGGACAGTCCTCTCCAAGGTGCTCGCTGCCCGGTCAGCAGCTCGGGGCTGGCTGCTGGCGGGAAGCCTCAGCCCCTCCCCCGTGGGCTTCTCCCCGGCAGCCTGTGCGTCCTGGCGGCCTGGCGGCTGGCTTCCCCCGCAGGGAGCCATCGGACAGACTCAAGTTTGGCCTCAGTTCTGGGACCTCGTCCTGGGATTCACGCACGGCCACTGCTACAGGGGTTCTTTGTTTTGTTTTGTTTGTCTTTGTTTTTGTCACACAGCTCGGCCCCATTCAGTGTGGAGGAGACTATATAAGGGCATGAACCCCAGGAGCTGAGGGTCATTGGGGGGGGGGGGGTGGCTACCACAGGCCGCATGAGCTCTGCTGCTCTAGGGGTTCTGGGGGCAAAGGGTCAGGGGAGGACGAATCCTACAGGTTGAGCCTGGGAAAGAGCGCGCCTTGGGAGCACGTGAGTCCCCAGGGCTGCCGTAGCTGGATGGCTGAGCACAACGGCAATTTACTTCCTCACGGTTCTGGAGGCCAGAAGTTCAGAATCTCTGAGAACCCTCTCCAGGCCTCCCTCCCGGCTGCTGAGGGACACCCCACCCTCGGCATCCTCGGCTGAGCCACGCCTCTCCGCTTGGCCTCTGCCTCCACCTGCCCACCTCCCCTGTCCGGGGGCCTCAAACCGCCCTCTCCTTTGTCTTCTAAGGACGCCAGTCACTGGATTTAAAGCCAATCCTAAATCAAGGATGATCTCACCCCGAAATCCTTAATTACATCCGCAAAGACCCTATTTCCAAACAAGGTCTCCTTCACAGGTGCCAGGGGTTAGAGCTTCAACGTATCTTTACAGGGGACTCAATTCAACCCCTATGAGAGGCATCTCCGTGGGGGCGGGGGCTGGCTGATGCCATGACCTAATCTCTCCACCTGCTTTGGCTCAGGTGTCACCGCCTCCAGGGAGCCTGTTACCTTCCCTCGGTGCCCCCGTGCCTGCGCCTGCCACCATTATTCCTCCAGCTAACATCTACTGAGCCAGCCCGGGGGTCGGGTCCCAGGGGTACAGCAGTTAAGGTTGCCAAATCTATATATTTTTTAAATTGATTTTTTTGTTGTTAGTGAGGAAGGGGGAGGGAGAGAGAGAGAGAAACACCGATGTGAGAGCGATACATGGATCAGCTGCCTCCTGCACACCTCCTACTGGGGATCAGCCGCAACCTGGGCCTGTGCCCTGACTGGAACCAAACCAGCCACCTTTCAGTGCAGGGACGATGCCCAACCAACCGAGCCACACAGGCCAGGGTTAGGCTGCCACATATGACATAAAAAGATGCAGGGCGCCCGGTGAATTTCAGATCAAGGGTAAGTTTAAGCTTGACCCCATGTATTGTGTCTGGCAACCCTGACAGCAGCAGAGAGCAGCACTGCCCCCGGCGGCGGGGAGCCTGCAGCCTCATGGGGAGCTGGCAGAGGAGAGGGGCCCTGCTGGTGGGTCACAGAGGCTGGATGAGGTAGCAGGAGGCCCAGGAAGTGTGTCGGGGCCAGCCACCTGAGTAAGGAAAAGGCTTCCATCTTTAAGCTGGGACCCCACAGATGAGGAGCAGAGAGGGTTTCGGGTGAGGGGACAGCAGGTGGGGGTGGAGAGGGGGGACCTGGGAGGCGGGCAGCGGCCAAACACCCTAACCCTCCAGAGAGCCCAGAACCTTGTAGGGCTTTAACTGGCAGGGCTAGCTGTGCCTGTGAAGAGAGAGGAGGATTGTGCCCTCACAGATGCCAAGGAAAAAACAGTGTTTCAAGAAAAAGGGAGTGAGTGACGCCAGCAGCTGGAGGGAGGTCCAGGAAGAGAAGGGCCTAGATGTGTCCCTTGGAATGAGCAGAGCTGCCGGAGGCACCAGGGAGAGGCCAGGCTGCAGCGGGTGGCGGGTTAGTGGCAGGAGAGGCCAGAAGGTAGAGACAGGGTAGACCGCTGTTTCCAGATGCTTCTGAGTAAGAGGGCGGCCCAGCGCAGGCCCGAGCTGGAGAGGAGCGGGGCGGAGAAGGCTGGAGGAGGGAGGGGGCTGCAGGGAGGGGCCCCGAGGGGGTGAGGCCCAGGGAAGTCTGGCCTTGGAGGAGGCTCAGCTCGCCCTGTGGCAGGAAGAGGCAGGTGGGGAACATTGGGATTCTTTGGGGGAAATCAAGGACCCGCGGGCCAGCTGATGACATGGTGGCTAGGCCTGTTCTCCAGCTCAGACGACAACACGGAGCACACAGTGGCCCTGAGTCTCTGCTGAGCAAATGAGCAGATGAATAGCTGGGAGCAGCTGAGGGCTCTGGAGTGACGGAGGCGGGGGGGGGGGGGGGGAGGAGGGGGGCTCCAAGGACAGTATTGGGGGGAGTGGTTATCTTGGGGTGAAGGGGAGGCAGAGGAGGAGGAGGAGCCCAGAAAGAAGGTGGGAGGGGTACAGGCCTGAGAGGAGGGTCAGAGAGGAGGAGAGTGGAGAAAGGCCCCGGGCCCCTGCGTGGGAGCTGGAGGGAGTGGCTAACGCGGCCGTGTGGACAGCCTGGTCAGTAGAGGCAGGTGTTTGGCAGGAAATGGAGGGAGGGAGGGGTGGAGCAGGGGCACAGCGGTGGGGAGATGTACTTTTATACGTGGGAGGGGATTCCTTTCCTGACCCAGGCCATGCCAGGTGCTGTCCACCATCCCATCTCATTTAACCCCCAGAACCCCCACGGAAGAAGACGGTGAAATGATTGCTCTGGGTGGTCTCACAATTGGGGGGTTGGGGGCTACATGATGTCACCTCCCCAAGGGACTACTGGGCTCTCCCCTCCCAGGCCTTGTCTGGGAGCCAGCAAATTCCAGCAGCCTGGGCGGGTGGGGACCCAAGAGTGGGGAGTGGCAGGAAAGACAGGGCGCAAGGTGTCCTGGTGGCAGGCACCTGTTCCCTGAAGCAGCTGGCCACGAAGCTGCACGGGGGGCAGAGAGAGGCGAGAAGCCCAGTGGGAGGGGCCCTGTGCTGGGGAGGGGGCTGAACCTCATTCCTACCTGCCCCACTGCTTCCTGCTCACTGTCCCTTCCCCCAAGTCTCCTGGCCTCCTCCTCCTTCAGAGGCAAGTTGAGATGCCCCCACCTTGGCCACGCTCCTCTGACCCTTAGCTCCCTCTTTTGGTCCTCAGAATGCTAGCAACCCGATTTTCTGACCGAGGAATAAGATACAGGATGGCGATTCATTCTAGTCTACCTACACTCCTTCCAAGTCTCTCCCAGCCTCATCCAGCTTTAAATACCACCCATGGGTCTACTGTGCTGAAATGTTTATCTCCTGCCTGGACCTCTCCCCTGAGTTCCAGACTCCGAGTTCTCCACGTGTCCATGCGAATATCCAAAAAACTTCTCAGGCCCTAGCCGGTTTGGCTCAGTGGATAGAGCGTCGGCCTGCAGACTGAAGGGTCCCGGGTTCGATTCCGGTCAAGGGCATGTACCTTGGTTGCAGGCACATCCCCAGTAGGGGGTGTGCAGGAGGCAGTTGATCGATGTTTCTCTCTCATCGATGTTTCTAACTCTCCCTCCCTCTCCCTTCCTCTCTGTAAAAAAAAAATCAATAAAATAAATTTAAAAAATAAAAAGCATCTCAGAACAGACATGGCTGGAACGGAGTTCCTGATCTCCCCCTCCCACCCTCCCACCTGTCCCACCTGGCTCCTTGCAGAGCCGTCCACGTCTCCGGTGAAGCCACTCCATTTTCCCCAGCGGCACAAGCTAAAAATCTGAAGGCATCTCAACTCTTTTCTTTCCCTCACACCCTACATCCACTCCTCCAGCAAGTCCCGTTGGATCTGCCTTCCACACGCACCCAGGCCCTGACCCCTTCTCCCACCTCCACTGCTACCCCGCTGGTGCCAGCACCACCACTCTTGCCTTTGGCCTTGCCCCTACCCTCTCCTCATCCCAGCACCAGGGCGGCACTGCACACAGCCCTGCTGCTCCTCCACGCAAGCGCGCTGACAGCATCCCAGCTTGCTCTAGTCTCAGCGTCTTTCAAGACCTGCCAGCCCTCCATGATCTTCTCCTTACCTGCTTGGTCTCACCTCCTACTGCTCTGCTGGCCCCTCTGCTCCAGCCATACTGGACTTCCTGCAGCTCCTCAGACATTCCAGCCATGTCCCACTTGGAGGCTTTGCCCTAGCCGTACCCCCTGGCTGAAATGCCCTTGCCCCATGGAGACTCATGATTTGCCCCTGCCTCTCTTTCAGAGCTTGACTCCAATGTCACCTCGTGCTTGCCTTCCCCGTGCATCCTGGTTAAAACTGTACCCCCTGACCGTCCCTATCCTCTCTGCCTGCCTTTTCCCCCTCCACAGAACCTATGTCATCTAATGTAGTATGCAGTACGTATTTTACCCAATCATTTAATTATCTGCCTCCTCCCTCTAGTTCTATGAGAGCAGCGTCTTTTCTGCTTGGCAGTTTTCTTCGCTGTTGGAAACAGTGTCTGGCAGACGGTGGGCACCCAGCAAATGTTGCTTGAGTGCCTGTTCTGAGCACTGAAGATGGGGTAATGAGCAAAACCTGACCAAGTCCGTGAAGCGGAAGTCCTGGGCAGTGTCCCTTCCATCTTCGGGTGTTCAACCCTACCCGCAGAGCTCTCAGAAGCGAAGACTCTGTCTCCGCCCTTGGATTTTGGTGGGCCCCAGCACAAGCTCCCTGGGTAGTTCTAATGAAGGTCATGTGGGGGTCACATCTTGGTCTTCTGGAATAGACTGAAATACTGTCCAGGATGCCTGGGGTCTCATTTTTCACAGCACCATCCACGCTTCTTTAACAGTTGTCACATGCCTGTCTCCTCTCCAGTCCTGTTTTAGACGGCAGCCAGCATCTTGTTCTTCTCTGTGGCCCCTGTCTCAGCACAGCGTAGGTGCCAGTAAATGTTGGGAGAGCAAATGAATGGAGAGTGAATGAATGGTGACAAGATGGATGAATGAATAATGGGACTCTAGTTAGAAGGGAATTTCAAGAGTTCAGGATCTAGCCTCACCGGCCTGGCTCAGTGGCTGAGCATCAACCTATGAACCAGGAGGCCATGGTTCAATTCCTGGTCAGGGCACATGCCCCGGGCTGGATCCCCAATGTGGGGTGCACAGGAGGCAGCCGATCAATAATTCTCTCTCATCATTGATGTTTCTGTCTCCCTTTCTCTCTGAAATCAATAAAAAATATATTTAAAAAATAAATAAAGAGTTCAGGATCTAGGTGGGAACGTTTGTGCCCTGGCCAGGTGTGTGTGGCTCAGCTGAGTGGAGCGTCATTCTGGACACCAAAAGGTTGCAGGTTCGATCCTCGGTCTGGTGCATACCCATCCATGTATCTCTCACACTAATGTTTCTCTCTAAAATCAATTAAAAACAAACAAAAAAAAGACTTCCCTGTGCCCCAGAGTTGCAGGAGGGGCTGGTACTTGAGAGGTCGTGACGGTTTGGTTGTCTGTGAAGGTGGCTGCTCCGCCCCAGGGGAGGGGGGGGCCACAGGGATGCTGAGCGCCAGGGCTGCCCAGAGGCGCGCTTCTCAGCGCGGCGCAGCTGTTGCCATAGCTACAGAAGCAGCCTGGCGAGGAGGGGGCGGGCCCGGGGCTACGTCATTCTTAGCGCGACGCTGCTCTGCGACTCCCGCCTCTTTCGGCTGCAAGACCCTCAGCCCGCCTCTCGCGCTCTCCACCTGCACGCGCCCCCACCCCCCCTCGGCTGTGCGCACGCGCGGTGCCCACCAGAGCGCGCGGGGGAGCCCGCCAGGCGCATGCGCGGTGCGGGGACCGCGGTCGCTCTGCTGTCGCCGCTGCCACCGTAGCTGCCGTTGCCGCCTTCCTGCCGGCAAGTGTGGGAAAGAGGAGCTGAGGGCCGCCGCCACCGTTGCCGCCATGGGGGTGAGTGAGCCCGAGAGAGGAGACGCGAGGGTCCGGGGCGCTCCCCGCTCCACTTGCTCCCTGCGCCCCCATTGTTCCTGAACCCCCTCTCACGTGACCCCGACCCCCTCCGGCCTCACGTGACCCCCAGCCCCCAAATTACCCGACTCCCCCATTCTAAGTGTCCCCCTGCCCGGGCCTAGCGCGGGAATCCCCTGGGGAGCCCCCTTCTCCGGACCCCACCCCCTCGGGTGTCCCCGCCCTTCGCGTCCCGTCCGCCCGCCTTCCTAGCTGACCTGTTATCTTCGTGGCCTTCCCCGGCCCCTGCGCGGATCTTGGGGTGTCTCCCCCCCTCCCCCCGTTCCCAGGAGTCACTGTCACCTGGTTGTCACCGGCTTTGGGGCTTCCCACATCTTAGGTGAGCCCTGGCCTGGAGGCAGCCGAGGCCCAGGGAGAAGAAGGCACCCAGCCAAGGTCACCCAGACGGGGACCGGGGGCCAGGCCGACTCGGGTCTCCCCAACCCCTGCCGCCCCGCTGCCCGCTGCACGGCCTCTCGGTGACGCCGGCTCCCTGCCCTCTTTCCAAACCTCCGCGCCGGGTTCCTCCTGCCTCGGAAGCGGGTTCTTCCGTCCCAGGGGCGCAGGGAGGTGTCCTTCGCATTCCCGGTCGCCAGCCGTCTCAGCACTGCGGGTGGCTTCGCAGCGGGAGCGCGGGGGGCGGGGGGCAGGGGCTGGCGCGGGCCGCGGCGTGCACGGGGTGGCCACCTGTTCCGTGCGGGGCCGCCGGGTGCTGATGGAAGTTACGCACATGTTTCGGTGGGTTCGCCTTCCTAAGCCCCAAGCAGCGTAGCATCAGGCCCTCTCCGAAACATGTACCCGGCCCTTCCTGTTATATTATTAGTGTTTACATGGGATTTCCCCCGCTTTCGGGAGCCAGAGCTACCGCAGTTCCAGCCCCACCCGCTGGCCAGGGCCGTGGCCTCTGTGAATTTGAATTTCCTCATGTATGTGATGAGGGTGGCGTCCCTCCCCCTTAGGAGAGATGGACGGGTTGCGTGAGGTCGTGGGTGTAGGTAGCCCCGTAGCCTCCGGATTAGTGGCTGTTGCTTTTTGCCTGTATTCGCAGCCTTTACTTGGTGATCTAACATAGATGTGGGCTAGTTTTACTTTAACCCATTGGGTGAGTCCCTACTGTTACTAACCTAGATGTTTTTCTCATTCAAATAGTTATTGACTGAACAAATCAACTTGTTAGACAAAAATAGTTGTCTAACCCATGTCAAGCACTTTATGTAATTCACGTCAAAGCGCATCCATCATGTTTCAACAAGGAATTTGGGGGACGATGTGTTCCATATGTAGGAAATCAAGTCTGGAGACTTTGGGCATCTTTAACCTGGACGTGGGTGGAGGCCCCGACCCAGGTGGAACTAAAGGAAACCTGTGTGCCCGGCATGGGCTCGTTAGGTATTTACCCAGCATCAGCCCCTGTAGACGGAGCAGGAAAAAGAAGCATAACGTGCCATTCCGGGCCAACACTTCCTATCGGCTGAGTTCCTCACAGGCCTCAGAGATACTGTGGTCCGAGCTTCCTTCAGGCCCAGGCCTATCACTCAGACATTACAGATGTGCCTCTCAGAATGCCCCGACCTCGTCTCTTCTGTTCTGAAACTCACTGCAAGAGAGAGACATCCATTTTCTTCCCTGAAACCTAACTGGACCCCTCTCATTATCCTCTTTCCTCATGGGCGGGGCTGTGGACGCCCCACTTCAGTGTCAGGATGGTCCCCATAGTGGTCCCTTTCCAGCAGAGGGCCACGCTCCCGACAGCTGACCTCAGGCTAAGAGAGGGGCCTCCGATGGAGCACCATTCTTCAGAGTGCTTTGGCGCTGGCTGCCACACCGGCATTGTTTTAGGAATTAGAGTTTAGATGTCTCCCTTTGCCCCCCACAGAGGTTCTTTTCGGATCTTGGATACTTTGTGGGACGGAGGGAAGAGGGGTAATTAACACTGAAAATCCAGGACATGACAAATTCTTTATCTGAAAGGTGCCTCTTGCCTCCATCTGGGTGTTTTCTTGTGTCTTTAAATTTCTCCAGCCCTAGGTGGTTTGGCTCAGTGGATAGAGCATCAGCCTGCGAACCGAAGGGTCCCGGGTTCGATTCTGGTCAAGGGCACATACCTTGGTCGCAGGCTTCTCTCCAGCCCGGGCCCTGGTTGGGGCGTGTGCAGGAGGCAACCAATCAGTGTGTTTCTCTCACATCGATATTTTTCTCTGTCTTTCCTTCTCTCTTCCACTCTCTCTAAAAAATCCATGGAAAAATAATTTCTCCATGTCCGAAAACTGAGTGTGGGGGTACTAATTTGGTAGGAACAGCAAGGGGAGGAGTGTCACAGCTGCATGTGAAAACATGACACACTTCGTAATGTGTCCTAAGTGTAATTGATGGAGTAGTGGTATGAGTACCGGCTGTTTGCTGAGTACTGGGTTGTAAATTGGCAAATAAAGCAAATGTGACCTCTACCTCGGGGAGTGAACGGTTTGGTGGGAATGAGGGAGATGGTAATAGGAAGACCTCTTTGAGAACTCCGTGGCCCTGAAAGTTATCTGACCTCTCTGTGCCTCAGTTTTCTCATCGAAGAAGTGGGCACACATACCTTGCTAAGTTCTTGTGAAGATTAAAGTAAATCATCTATTAAAGCACTAGCAGAGTGTCTGCCACTAGTGGACACTTGATAGTCCCATTTTATGGATGGGGAAATTGAGGTTCAGAGAAACCTTGCTGGAAGAGATTAAATAACTTGTCCAAAGTCACACAGCTACCAAGTAGAAGAGCTGAAAAGCAAATCCAGTCTCTTGACTCAAAATCCACACTCTATTATAGAAAGCTCCCTCGGGAAAGACACTTCCCACAATGAGCTTCACTGTTCCCTGTGCTTATGCCCACTTTAATGAGGAGGATTTCTCTATGTCCCTGCAGGATAGTCTTACCTCCACAGCATAGGGCAAAGCTAACTGGAGCAGTAGGAGATCGCTTTTCCGAGGGTGTGCTAGGTTTGCGGGGGAGCCCCTGCCTGCCTGGCCCAGCCTGCTGCAGTCTGCCTCCTACCCCCTGTGCAGGCAGCAAGGCGCTGAAGGGGCGCTTCCATTATCTGCAGTCTGGGGTCATGGCAGCCCCAAGCCTCACTCCGAGGATTGCCTGGCCCGCCTGTTCCCCTGCATGAATGAGCCTGTAAATCCGAGGCCTGGGCTGGCGCTCCCGCTGCTGGTGCTTTGGAATGGCTCACTTCCTGTGCTTAGAAATGCGGGAACCCACGTGTCAGTGCTCTCCGAGTCCCTGGAGCCGTGCTTCCCTTCCAGCGCCTTTGATCCTTCAGCTCTGTGTCATGTTAAGAGAGCTAGCGTGCTGGGTGGAGGAAGGGAGCTGCTTCTGCTGTGAAGGGGTGCTGACCTCTGACCTGTCCTTACAGCTGTTCCGTGAGGCCAGTGTTGCCTTCCCGTTTCTCTGGAGATGGAGTTGCTTTCACAAGCCATGCAGGGGCGGGAGGGCACTGGCCTGGCCTGATTGGTGCCAAAGCTCATGTTCTTTCTGCCCCATCGCACAGCCCTGGAGACCCGTCTCAGGTCTCCCTGTTCCTTACCCCTACCTCAAGGAGATAGGACTTGGGGTGGCACTGTGTTGGCACGTCATACCAGCCATCACCAAGCCAGAGGGCAATGGGAAATGAATTGCTGTATAGCTGCCTGGAGGGCTTTTGAGGTCTCATCTTGACCTTGACCTTGGCCGGCCTGAGGAGGTCTTTGACAGTGACGTGGCTCTCAGCGGGAGAGAGCTTGGCTGGTGAACTAACACTGGGTCTGTGGCCCAGCCCTTGGGATCGGGTTTCCCCTCTGCCATTTACTCTCTGGGGAGCTTGGAACGAGTCATACAGCCCTTTGAGCCTCAGTTTCCTCATGTGTAAGGGAGGCCATGTTTCTGCCCTGGGAACTGAGCCAGGTAATGTTTGTGAAAGCACTTTGCCAGCCGAGCGTATCTCCGTGCTGTCTGGAAACCCAATTCCTAAGGGAAAGATGGAGGCTCCAAAACCTGTCTGTGTAGAGAGGGCTGGTTCTGTGTCCAGATCCCAGCCCCTCTTAGGGAGACAGTATGTCCTCTCGTGTGTTCCTTCCTCTGGATCTAGCCTGGCCTCCAGCACCGTGCTCAGCCTGCAGATACCAATGGCTGGTGTTGGATGAGGTCATGCCTGGACGAGCAGTCCCTGGTATCTGAACTCTTGCCTCCTGGTTGCTTGAAGTAGGAGTCAGCAGTGTCACTCCTGGGGGAACTGAGGGTAGAATTTATCCCGATCAACCTTCCCAGCAGTTGGTTTTTCTCAGCCTTTCCTGGGGCCAATCAGTGTCCACTAAGGTGTGACTGGAGGTAATAGGACTCTCTCTGGTGAGCTCAGCCATCTTACCATGCCTTTGGGGTGCCTCTGCACCAGCTGGGTGGACGAGCACCTCCAGATGTGTGTGCTGCTCTGGTTCTTGGGTGTGAGTGAGAACTGTCATTTACTGAGCATGTGCTATGTTAACCCTCCCGGGCTAATGCCTCCAGGTAGACATTCATGGCCCCACTCCTTAGATGGGAGAGGAGGCAGTGTTTTGCCTGAAGATGCAGGGACTGAAGAGCAGAAAGAGGCTTTGGATAAGATCTGTCAGGCTCCAGAGCTGGGCTCTTTCCCTGTGTTCCCCCAGGAGGGTCCACTTAGGCCTGAGAGCCGCACACGAGCCTCAGAAAGGCTCTGCCCTCGCTGCAGTTGTGTGTGGTTTCCCGCTGTGCAGGGCAGCCCTCCTTCGCTCCTCCCTCGCCTGTGTGGCTGCCATTCGGCTTTGCTGACCACGTGTCCGCAAGGCCTCTGTCCCCAGGTGAACCGCCTGGGGCCCTCACTCTGCCCAGTGTGCCTGCCACTCACTGGCGTGGCTGAGCAGCGCTTCTGTCTCCTTAAGCCAGAGCGCCCTGGCCCTAGCTGAGACCGGCCCAGCTCCCTGGCTTTGTCCTGAGGCTGGAAGACACTGGAAAGGCTTCCAATAAACTTGCACTTGGGAACCTCTGTCGGCAGCTTCCTCGGATGCATCTCCTCCCTGAAGCCTGCCCTGAATCCGTCCGAAACGTCTTGTTCCCTCCGCAGGGGGAATGGCTGAGGGGATCTTTCTTAGGCGTCTGCTGGGGGCAGGCTCCGCTGCAGGATTGTCTGTGCTCGCACCGGGCCTCACCGTGACCAGCAGTCCCCAGGGTCAGTCCTCTCCCTGACGGAAGCTGAGACGCCCCCACGGTCTCACGCCTGGAACATGCTTGGGCCTTTCCCACCCACCAAGTGTGGCAGCCCGGCTCGGAGTTCTGCTGCTGAGGCCAAGTCCGTGGGACCCTTCGGTTCCTCAAAGGCTGGGCCACAGCCCTTCAAGCCAACTTTGCTTTTCTCTGTTACAGAGGAAGTCGAGCAAAGCAAAGGAGAAGAAGCAGAAGCGGTTGGAGGAGCGGGCAGCCATGGATGCCGTCTGTGCCAAAGTGGACGCAGCCAACAGGGTGACTCCTCCTTCCCAGTCCCTTCCTCCTCCAACTGCAACTTGGTTTTTACTTTTGCTTCCTTTGGCGCCACCCTGTGGCAGAATTGTGTTACTACCCACCACACCTCTGCTGCCTCCTTGCTGAGGAAAAGGAGCCAAAATGAGCCAGGGAGGGTTTCCAGGTGGGCGGGCAGTTGGCCCACATGTGCAGGGAAATGTGGATTCAGACGGAAGCGGCTGCGCCCCTCTGTGGGTCCCTTACCAGTAGAAGAGGGCCTGCAGCCCTGACCGGTGTGGCTCAGTGGATAGCGCGTCGGCCTGCGGACTGAAAGGTCCCAGGTTCGATTCCGGTCAAGGGCATGTACCTTGGTTGCGGGCACATCCCCAGTAGGAGGTGTGCAGGAGGCAGCTGATCGATGTTTCTAGCTCTTTGTCCCTCTCCCTTCATCTCTGTAAAAAATGAATAAAATATATTTTTAAAAAAAAAGAAGAGGGCCTGGAGAAATTTTTGTTAGGATTTTGCATTTTGGGGAGCACACCTCCCTCATAAAATGTGGTGTAATTTCCTCACTCATTCTTCAAACATTTATTGACTGCCCGTGAAGTGCCACAGGGTGTTCTGGGACCAGGAAGATGCAGCCGCCTGGTTTCAAGAGGCTGCAGTCGGGAGGAATAGCCGTGAACCTGAGCACCAGATGGGCCCGGATTTCAAACTGAACCAGAGAGATGCTGGTCACCTTCCCGCCCCCTTCATATCCCACCTTTTGTTGTTCTTACAGCCCCTCAGTGAGCAGTCCACATTGATCAGGATGTGGCTCAGGATGTGATTTCCCGTTTTGGGTTTTGATAGGGGAGCAGTGAGCAGATTGTATGCCCACAGGCCAGTATTAGTTTTAGCCTGGGAGAGTCTCTTCCTGTCCTGGCAGATAAACTAACAACTCTCTTTGGCCTCCTCACCATGCCTCCCTCTTACGTGTGGTTTCAGAGCTGAGGCAGGGAGTCCCTCTGAGGGTGCATCTGGCCCAGCAGCTGAGCCTCCCAGTGTGGTCTGACCAGCATCGGACTTCAGGGCAGAGCGTACGCTCTGCCACGCGTGTGTTTGTGCTACTTCTCTTTCTTTCCCTCCACAGCTTGGCGACCCTTTAGAGGCTTTCCCCGTGTTCAAGAAATACGATCGAAACGGGTGAGTGTTCAGCATCCCTAGCTTTTGTCTCGAGTCTCTTCAGGAATTCACCTTTCCGGAGTAGGCTTCCCCAGACTCAAATTTTCCCATTCTTCTCGGTTAGGGAAAAGCAGAAAAGGTGGCTAGTGCCCTGTTGATATAAAATCCCCCAGTTAGGGTGACAAAAGAATCCATAAATGAGCAGATTGCATAGTCTCAGATTGATGCCTCTAGGATTTGTTATTTTTTCTGGACAAAGAATCATAGAGCTGAAACTCTTAAAAAAAATCATCCAGGCTGACTCTCATTTCATACAGGGGGAAACTGAGGCTCAGAGAAGTTGAATAGGATTTCTGAGTCTGGCAGCCAAGGGGGCTTTTAATTCCCAATCCAGTGCTCTTTCCCAAGTGTATAGTATTCTTGTTAAAATCCACTTACTGGCTTTGTGACCCTGGACAAATTACTTAACCTCTCTGTGCCTGAATTTTCTACTCGGGAATGGGTCTAATAATAGCATCTTCCTAATGGAGTCATCAGGAGAATTAAATGTAAAGCATTCGTGCCTGGAGCATACTAAAAGCTAGAACAGTGTCAGCAATTATTACTACTGTTATTACTGATTAATTTACTGTATGGTCTGGATTACAGCCCCCCTCTCCTTTCAGTCCTCTTGGTATAAAATAGGAAGCATGATCTGTTTTACCAGAGATGCGTTGGCTGGGGGGGAAGTGGGAGTTACGGTTTTAGAGAATCACAGCTGTGGGTTTGAATCATAACTGTGTCTCTTATTAACTATATACTTCGACAAGTCAGTCATCCTCTGTAAGCCTCATTTTTTACTCTATTAAATGGAGTGAAGATGCCAAACTCGCAGGGTTGTTTTAAGGAGGAAAGAGAATGTATCCAGCTCTGTAAGTAGTAGGTGGTATGAGTTTATTTTTTAATATATATATATTTAATTGATTTCAGAGAGGAAGGGAGAGGGAGAGAGAGATAGAAACATTAATGATGAGAATCATCGATTGGCTGCCTCCCACACGTCCCCCACTGGGGATCAAGCCCACGACCCAGGCACGTGCCCCTAACTGGAATCGAACCCGGGTCCCTTTACTCTGCAGGCCGACGCTCTATCCACCGACCCAAATCAGCCAGGGCGGTGGTATGAGTATTTTAATGAACAAGAAAGACAAGTGTAAACACATGAGTTATGACGCAAAGACTATGAGGCAGCACTGTATTTGCCTTTCATAGCTGAGTCTGAATCTCAGTGTCACCTTAATTTATTCATTCTTTCTGTCTGTGCCAGACAGCACAGCTCCTCTGGCGGCTTTGTCATTCACCTTCGGGGAGGCCTTTGTCATAGTGAGAGATCCCTTACTGTGAGAGCTCTTAGAGACTTCTACACGGCCACTGTTTACAAAGACGGGAAGACTCTTCCAAGCCAGGAAGTTCCAAATTTACGTGGCTGAGCACATGTACAGCTCACCTGGTGCAGCAGTCAGCATAGGTGAGGGTGGGAACGTCCTGTGAGGGGTCATGTTGAAGGTCACTGAAGATAAGGACTTGGAGTTGCTGACTCCAGTCCCTTCAGAAGGTGGCACTACCTGGAGAATGTGAGTTGGCAGTTTGGCCGAGGAATTGAACTATGATTTATTTATGTTTCATTTAGAAATAAATAGCAGATTGCGATATGCCTGCCGCATTTGTTAGTTTGGGAAAACAGTGTGGGGCTGGACCTGTTCTACTCTGATCAGCTGAGAGCACCTGTGTTGTCTTCAGAGGAGGCAGCACTCCTCAGGGTGGTGTGGGCCTTGGTCTTCCTGGGGGCCTGAGGGCACCCCGATGCTTTCAGAGGAGATGGTAGATAAAAGGAAGAGGTCTCGTGGGAGCCCAGGGAGGAGCCATTCAGAATTAGAGCAGCAGGAAGAGTGCCTACGAGCAGGGACTGAGGGCAGAGAGGACGGGAGTGTTTATAACGGTGCAGGAGAGGGCGGGAGAGCAAGGAGGCAGCCGAGAGGGGAACCTTAGAGGCACCTCCTACAGTCATGTCCGGGGGCTGGGCTGGGCCTTTCTGTGTAGATTCTGAGATCGGGCTGTCGGGGCAGCGGGCAGCACTGGGCCGCAGCGGCTTCAGATGCTTCTTTTTCTTCTCAGGTTAAACGTCTCCATCGAGTGTAAGCGAGTGTCTGGATTGGAGGCAGCCACGGTGGACTGGGCCTTCGACCTGACCAAAACGAACATGCAGACCATGTAAGACGCCCTGACGGCCGCGGGCTCGCCCCAGGCTGACTCTCCCCTCCCGGAGCTCCTGGTCCTGACTGCCCCCACTTTCCCAGGTATGAGCAAAGTGAGTGGGGCTGGAAGGACCGAGAAAAGCGGGAGGAAATGACAGATGACCGAGCCTGGTACCTCATTGCTTGGGAAAACAGTTCCGTCCCCGTTGCCTTTTCCCACTTTCGGTTCGACGTGGAGTGTGGGGATGAAGTCCTGTACTGGTAGGAGCCCCGGCTGGGGGTGTGGTGTGGGGAGGAGACCCCGCTCCCGGCACTCCAGCGGGTGGCCCAGTCCACTGTGCCTGTCGGTCCTCTGGCCGGCCTGAGCCTCTAAGCTCACCCTCTGCTTTCTTCACCCAGCTACGAAGTGCAGTTGGAAAGCAAGGTGCGGCGGAAAGGCCTGGGGAAGTTCCTCATACAGATTCTGCAGCTCATGGCCAACAGGTAAGGGCCACCCGCGTGTCGCACAGTTGGAAGGAGCTGCCTCAGAGGTGTCCGCTGTTCTGTGCGTCTCCATGGAGAACAAGGCTCTCGGGAATATTTTGGAAGAAGGGCATCTAGAACCCTCTCAGCAAGATATTCCCTGTCCTGCTGTAATCCCAGATTTTGTACATGCGCCTCGTGTATAATGGGGGTGCAGAGAGGAAGTGGAGGAGCGGTCAGGCAGTGGGGGCCTAATGCCCGTGCAGTCTCATCAGCCCCTATCAGAGGGAGCAGTGCTGTGGGTGCCCCAGACAGAGGCTGGACTCGGGGCGCGGAAGTGCTTCTGAGGGGCAGGCAGAGGCACGAGAGAGGAAGCAGACTTAGCATCTGTCTCTCTGCAAGGCATGCTCTCTGCTTTCTCCTCAGCACACAGATGAAGAAGGTGATGTTAACAGTATTTAAGCACAATCATGGCGCCTACCAGTTCTTCAGAGAAGCGCTGCAGTAAGGAGCTGGGCCCTGGTGTGGGACTTTCTGCCCCGCCGCCTTTTTCCTGGTCCCGGCCCCATTCATCCGATGCCTAGCTCCCTGTCCTGTGGTCTGGGGGGTGGGGGCTCGGGGATGGCCTGGGAGTGCCCTCTGGCTCGGGCTCCTTCCCTCCTCCTGTACCCTCACACCTAGGGCTCTCACGAGTGTGGTGGTGGAAAAGTTCCTGGGCCAGGGAGGAAGGCAGTCAGCTCCTGCAACCAACCTTTCCTCCTGCCTGCCTTGCAGATTTGAAATCGATGACTCTTCCCCCAGCATGTCTGGTTGCTGTGGGGAGGACTGCTCCTACGAGATCCTGAGCCGGAGGACCAAGTTTGGGGACAGTCAGCATTCCCATGCTGGTGGGCACTGTGGTGGCTGCTGTCACTGAACTCCCAACCAGAACGCCCTCTCCAAGGTCTACCCTCTCCCTGGTCTCCTGCCGCCTGCCAGGTGCCCTCAGAGCTGTGGCCTCCTCAGCCCTGCACGTGCCAGGCTGCGCCCTGAGAGCACAGAACCCTGGGGAGGAGTGGTCCCAGGGCCCCTCCTCCTCTCCTAGAAGAGCAGAGTGCCAGGAGGGAGCCGAGAGGAGAGGATGCCGAGGGAAGAAAGAGCTGGTGGAGGCTGGGCGTGAAGTCGTCCGGCATGGAGGCTGCCTTCTCACTCCACTCTTGCGCCCTTGAGCGTAAGATTCCCTGACTCCTCTGTAGCTGGATTTCCGACACTGGCCTCCCACCAACCTCCTGACACACACACACACACACACACACACACACACACACACAAGCGTGGACAAATGGAGTGTTTATGCCCACCTAATGAAAGTCCTGGAGCCCCGGTCAGGGTCTGGCTGGTCCTCAGAGGGGAATGGACTTGGTGGAAGGTCTGGGCACAGCAAGGCTTCAGACTCCTGCTTCGTGGGCGGAATGCTCTGATGGCGTCCGGGGAAGGTCTGTGCTGCGACAGGCCCACAAGGGAGCGCTCTAGCTGTGCTCTCTGGACCGTTCGAGGGGGTTGTCCCAGGGGACCGGCAGCTCTGGGAAGAAGGCTGCCTCCCTCTCCATCACTGTCTGAGGGGCTGAGGAGCCAGGAGAAGGTGCCGGGTGGGCCCGCACTGCTCCTTTGGGCTTTTGGACTTCGCTGCGTTCTAAGCTTAACCTCGATCGATGGCATGACTCAAGTTTCTAAATCCTAGCAAAAAGCCAGAGGGCCTGCCTGCCCTCTCCATCGCCCTCCCTCTCCCCTTGCCCTCACCTGCCCCAGGTACCTCTTCTTACTAAGGGGGGAATAACATCAGGGAGCCCCTCGTCTCCCCCCAGAAGGACCTCTCGTTCCTGGCATCGTTATTGCCTTCCTCTCAGATCTTGGTGCTGATAGCTCTCTGCAGGTGGGCGTCCCCCCTCTTCAGAGAGCCCCCAGCCAGCAGCAGGCCCTCCGCCTGCGCGCCCAGCCTCGCCCCTCGCTGCCTCAGTGAGGCACTAGTGCCACTGCCCTGGCCGGCAGCTCGGGCTGCAGCAGGACCGCCGACCGCCGCGTGGCCACAGCGGCTCCTCTTGGGTCACCTGGGCCGCGGCTGGCACAGGGAGGGAAGGCCTTCCTCTTCTCAGGATAGAGGCTGTGGGGTCAGAGCCCCCACTTGCCCTAATCCCTAGGCCTCGTTCTCCCTCCAGGGGAAAATGACCAAATCCTTACCCAGGAACAAGCACCTAATGCCACCTCCACCTGGACGTCCTCGAGCTCTGCATTAGGGCGTGTCTTAAAGTCCTAGCCTTTGTGAAGTTGCTGTCCTGGAGGCCCGTGGGTCCTTCCGACCTCTGCTCACAGCCCACTCTGCCCTGACTCGGGCCTCTGCTGACGGGTCTCCCTGGAGCTGTGCTTGCTTCTCCCCCGGATCCCTGCTTGTGGGGGTCTGTGCACATGGCCGCCTTCACCCAGCCCCCGCCGAGCGCTCCTCATTGCTCTTGACCCCCCAGCTGTGAGAGGGCCACTCCCTTGGAGAGGGCCCTGCAGCTTTACACTGGAATAAGCCCACCCGTGTCCTTGTCCTGCTGGCTCCCAGGGGGTTTGACCCGAGGGGCGGGGTTTCCGTTTCTGGGAGGGCGTTGGTGGGCTTCCAAGAATCATGGAACGACAGAAGCGTGTTTAGGAAGAGTTTCCTCCGATTGCTGTCTCCGAGACAGAAGGATGACTATTTATTGTCTTAGATCATGGGTTTCTGGTACCTCCCACTCAAGGGGACCAAAGGGAGCCCCCAGGGTAAGTCCCACAGGAGGTGAGTTCCGTGTATGTTCTCTCCGGTCACTGACCGCCTGCACCGAGTCCCTTTGGGCGCTTGGTGCCACGCCCTCGCCCAGCCTCCTGGCCACGCCCGGGGCTGCTGGGAGGGGGCTGGGCGGCGAGGCGCTGCCTGAGGCCAGCAGGGGGCGCTTGTCAGTTCTCAACCCTCAGTCTCCCCACTGACCCAGGTCATGGTGGTGAGAAACAGCAGGCCTTTGCCGGGCTTTTTGTTTGTTTGGGGCACATTAAAATATTTTTTAAGATTTTCTTTTTAGTTGTATTCACTCTATTTCAGGTTATTTTTGTTGATGTCAAATGTGTATATGATGTGTATGGTTTTTAACCCTTCCAGGGTTTTTTAGAGGAAACTTTGAAGGATATATTTTTTCTTTAGCAACTTATCACTGGAATCAAAGGGGAAAAGTGATCTCTTTTTGCATTGGTTGTATTTGTATGTCACAAATAAAAGATACTTTGTTCAGCTGCCGGGGTCGTGCCTGTGCTGGGTGCCCTGGGCGTGTGGGCTCGGGACACCTTGGTCTCCAGACTGTCCCAGTCGGGCCTGTGCTCTGGAGGCATGCAGCGGTGATGGCAAGAGAAGCCTCAGGCCTGAGAAACCGGGGTGTCTGGGTGAGCAGCCGGAGGTGGGAGCTGAGACCAAAGGCATGTGTTTCTGTCACTTCCCAGAAGCCCTGGGCAGAGGTCAAAGGTAGAGGGGCACCTGCTTTGCATCCTGGAGAGTCCTGCTCTAGGCGTGACACCTGGCACCTGTGGCTGGAGGTCAGTCCCAGTGCAGCTTGGGTGTTGGACAGAGGAGCGGGTTGGTGTTCCTGGGCTCCCTCTTACTTTACTCCGATGGTCTTTGTGCCTTAAAAAGATCCCAACCCCTCTCCCTCCACTCAAGAGGCAAAGGCCCCGAGGAGGGATAACTCACGTCAGGCCTGACAGGGAGGGACACTGTGAGCTGGGGAGGCTCTGTCCTGGCCTCAAGTGTGACAGATGGAGCCCTGCGCTCCTCTCCCAGGTGGGACTCGGGCCAGTCCTGGCCGGGGTGAGCTGGGAGAGGCAGGAAGTGGGCTGGAAGGTAGAGCTCAGAGGCACTTCCTGTGGACACTGAAGGGGCTGGCCTGTCACGCTCCTGTGGGGATCACATCTGCTGGAAGGTGAGGGGAGGCTCGGGTGGAACTCCCGAGCCACAGGGAGCATTTGCGCGGTGGAGGGTCAGGTATCTGGGGAGAGGAGCAGGGTGGCGGCCTGTGGTGGCCTCAGCCGTGCAGGTGGGCACACCCGGGGGTGGGGGATGGTTTGTGCGGCTGTCCTATCTGTGAGGCACAAAGAAAGGTATCAGGGTCCTTGGGAGGGGAGAGCATTCCACTGGCTGATCACAACAGGTTCCTCGGGACGAAAGCTCCTTGTTCCTTGAAGGCCGTTGTAGTCAGGCAGGAATTCCTTGGAACGCCCATCCCCTGGCTACCAGGTAAAAGGCGGAAGTTGGAAAGGGTGAGGCCCTTCCTTCATCATCTGCCCTCCATCTTCCCGCGGCCCCGGCCCGTGGTCCTCCACTTCCCTCCCGCCGCAGCTCAGGCCTCTCTGCTCCCGGGCACCTGGACGAGTGGTCAGAGCTGAGCTGGTTTCGACCGCCAGGCCTGTCACCCAGGGCAGGTGCCCTCGTTCCTGCGCTTCCTCTCCGAGGGCAGCAGAGGCCAGGGGCTGGGAGGCTGGGAGGGTGCGGCCGGGAGCCCTGTCGACTGGACAGCCCGAAACTGGCCTTTGATGAGCGCCTGACGTGCCGGTGACAGCTCACACTCGGTGCTCCTGTGTGCGGGCGCAGTGCCGCGCTTGCTCATGTTGATCTGTCCCACGCAGGGGGCTGCCAAGGAAGATGGGGAGGCGCTGAGAAGGAGTGGCTGCCTCGTGAGGCTTACCCACACAGGAGGGTTGGAAGAGGGTCTTGGGACTGAGGAAGCCGCCAGTGGTGACAACCTGCCCTGCAGCCAGCTCCTAGTTCTCTGGAGAGGAGGAGGCAGCCAGAGCCATCTCGTGTTCAGAGCCCAGGGCCCTGGGCCCCAGCTTTTCCCTGATGCACCTCCTGCTCAGCTGGATGGGGGAGGAAAGGTGATGATGAGGGGAGAGGCAGGCTGTGCCCCTGACCTGCCAGCTGCCCTGGTGATGGTGCCATGCTCCCTGGGGCACTGGAGTGTCAGGATGCCATGCTCGCTGGGCACATTCTTGCCCACATATGAGTCCTGACCCATGCCCACCATGACACCCTCAGGTGAGACGGGGAGGGGAGGCCTTGGGTGTGCTTGGGAGGTGTTCCAGCCTCGCAGCCCCGCCCCTCTGGGTCTCAGTTTACCCGCCGTTGCCCTGGGGGCTGGTGTGGAGGGAGCAGCAGCACTCAGAGATCTGTCAGCTTCAGGGTGTGGGCCCTCCCTCCCCAGTGAAGCCGGCCTTTGCCACGCCTGAGTTGTCACACGTGAGCGAGGCGGTCTGGTCCTCATCACACATGGCACTGGCTGTGGGCTGAGGGCAGAGGGGTAACCACACCTGGCTCCCTGTGGGCAGGCACCCCAGCCACGTCCTCCCTGTGCCTTGGCAGCGGCTGCAGGACTGGGGCTCTCCCAGCGAGGACAGCAGGGCACCCCTCCGGCTGCCCTCGGCCCTGTCACTGCCTGACAGCTGCATCAGGGCCGCCCCTGCTTTTTGGAGAGGGGGCTGCTGGGAGCTCACAGAGCAGAGATGTTGGCAGTATTCAACGGACCCAGGTGCAAACCCCGCCCTGGCAGTGCAGACTGAGCCGGGGGCCCGGCCTCTGCCCGCCTCTCCTCCTCTCTGGTGGGGCTTCTGAGGGAAGTCAGTCTCTGGGCCGAGGAAAGCCCAGGAACGGAGGCTAATGCGCCTCTTCCACAGTCACTCCTTTTCCTCCAGCCGCTGGCGAAGGAGGTGAACGGGCAGGCATTTCCCTGGGAGTAACCCTGGGACCCACAGGAAGGCCCCGGGCCTCTGGCCTGGCTGTGCTCTAATCTGGGCGTCAGTACTTTGTTCATAAGACAAAGGCCTGGCCAAGCCCTTTAGGGCAGCAGGCCCTGCCCTTCCTTCTGGAGGCATGCAGCCGGGCTCCCGCCCTGAGCCCCCAGGCTGTCTGCTTCGAGGGGAAAGATTTACCTTTAGAAGGCTCTGTCCTGGCTGTTTGCCAGAGCCTGGGGCAGGGTGAGGGCAGGAGCCTGGTGCTGAGGTGGGCTGGGCTGAGACTGCGACAGTACCAACACCCATGAGTGTGTGTGTGGGGGGGGGGGAGAGGGGAGGGGGAGAGGGGGGGTTTGGGTAGCTCAGGGCCTGGGGGCCCATTCCTGCAGAGGAAGCTCAGGCACAGCCCATCCTTTGGGCACTCTGAGTCCATGGCCACCTTTCTGTGAGCCCCCCGCCTACCTCCATGGGGCTGAGTTTTCTACAACGCTCCTGTGTTCCCAGTCCTTGCCACAGCCTTTGCTCCTGTTAGCCACAGTATCCAAACTGGAACTTCTGGAAACTCCTTGTGTGAAGATGGTTAAAAGCATGGGGTTTGCAGCAGACAGACCTGCCCTGGAATCCTGTCCAGGCCGCCCCGTAGCTGCAGGACCCTCAGTAGCTCATCCAGGTCTCCTTTGTCGGAAAATTGGAATAACAGTATCTCCCTCATCTCTTGTTGTGAAGATAGAATGAGATGGTAGAGGTAAGGCCTGGCTCCGGGGCTGGCTCCTTACCCCTTTCCTTTGCCTTATGCCTCCCGTTCAGTGCCCTGCAATTCGTCATCGTCTGCGTGTGGAGGTGTGCCAGGCCCTTTGGAGACAGTGGTGAACCAGACCCAGACTGCCCTCGGGTGGCCCCCGGGCTAGGGATGGAGACCAGCCCTGTGGGCGCTGCTGGGCACAGGCAGCAGGGGCCTGGGGGGCCGTGAAGGCTGACGGATGAAGTGCCACCCATTCCTGCCTACCACGCCAGGCACTCGCACTAGCTTCTCACAAAGTGCGTGTTTATCATCTCTCCCCCTCGAATATTTCTGTGATAAGGGAGTCCTTGTTCACTTGGATCCAGAACAGTTCCTGGAACACAGTAGGGACGAGTGAGTATTTATTGAATAAAGAGAGCTGTATCTCTAAGCGGAGGCCGGGAGAGTAGGCGTTAGAGGTGAAAAAGGAAAGCTAGGTAAGAGCTGAAAGTGTTCTAGGCAGATACAAAGCAGATACAAAGAAGCAAAAGGCTTGGGGGTGGGGGTGGGGGGGGCAAGACCCTGAGCAAGGAGGGAGGTGTGGAGTATTTAGAGACAGGCTGAAGAGTGACATCCAGAAAACGGAACTCGGACCAATGAAAGTTAAGTAGGTGTATGATTTGGTTAGATTTATGTTTAAAAAGAAGGAAAGTAGGGGTGGAGGGAGGAAGGTCGTTTGCCCTGCGTGGAGTCTGGGGGTGATTTCCATTAGAGAGGCTAATGGAAAACGAAGAGAGTTCGGTTAGGTTAGTGTCAGCGGGTCGGGCAAGACGCGGGAGGCCGGCAGAGGGGAGTCTGAAGAGAGAGCGAGGAGCGCAGGGATGGAGGGGGAGGCCGGGGCGGCGCGGGGGTGCAGGGGGAGGCCGGGGCGGCGCGGGGGTGCAGGGGGAGGCCGGGGCGGCGCGGGGGTGCAGGGGGAGGCCGGGGCGGCGCCTGGCAGGCCGCCCTGGGTCGGGGCGCACGCCTGGGCTCCGAGCTCGATCCCCGGTAGGTGGGGGGCGTGCAGGAGGCAGCCCAGCGACGTCAGCTCTCCCATCGACGTTCCTCCCTTCCTCTCTTCCTCTCCCTCTAAAAAAAATAAAAAATAAAAAAAGGGGTGCCGCCTAGGGTTATAACTTACACTTATGTGACAGCGTGACCACAACTGTCACTCACGAAGATAGGCCACTTGGGAGGCGGGGCATAGCCGGTAGGACGCCCTCCAGGCCCCGCCCACCGGTGGGAGGGTGGCGTCGATTGGCTGTTTCGAGGAACGCGCCCAAAACCAAGGGAGGTGCGGCCTTTCGTCATTTCCGGGGCGTTCCCGGGTCGCCTCCCCTGCTCCGGAAGTCTCGGGCAGCCATTTTGACTCCCCGACCTTGGGCTCCGCCAGGCCGCCGTCTGCAGTGCGTTCTGTGCGGTCATGTCTCCGCTGGCGCCGCTCCTGCTGCGGGGCCTCGCGGGCCCGGCCCGGCGGCTCCTGGTGCCGCGCGCGCAGGTGCACTCCAAGCCTCCGCGGGAGCAGCTCGGCACCCTGGTGAGCCGGGCGGGGGCGGCGGGTTCCGCGTGGCCCGAGCTGCCGGGCGGGTGGGGGCCGGCCTGAGGGCGCAGGGGACGTGCCCGGCCCCCGGCCTGCAGTCGGCCCCAGGATTTCGGGTCACAGCCTGCCCGTCGGTTCCTGGGGTTGCCTGACGACGTCAGCGAGGATAGTAGTTGCTACCGCGACTAATGGTTAGGGAAGCGGGTGCGGCGGGGGAGCGGGCAAGAGGACCCCAACAGGTGTTTGCAATTCCAGGAACGTGGGAGGTTTAACCCCGACTGCCCGCTCCCTCCTGTTGGGCGCAGCTACCCATTGCCTCAGTGGCGGAACCCGCCTTGCGTTTAAGCCCTCGGAGTCCAGGCTAGCAGGCCCGGGAGGTGCTGCGATGGAGGAGCTCATAGTGATCATAGTTGCAGCTGGCACCGCTGGGGGCCTGCTGTGTGCCAGGCACGGTGCCAAGACTGCTGTGCTGGCCCCGTCAGTCCTGCCCGTGACCCGAGAAGAAAGGCATGAACTCCATTTCTGCTGAGGGAGCGGAGATTTAGGAGCAGCCGCATTGACTTGTCAAAAGTCACACCCTTCGGTGGTGAAGAAGGAATTTGAACTCAAGTGTGACTCCAGGTTTCCCAGCGATCTTAGCTATAGGGAGTGTGGAAATGGCTGAAAAAAGCCTGGATTCCAGCCCCGGGGGTGCCTGCAGTCCCGGGAAGGAGGTGGGAGGTGCATTTTTACAGTTACCAGCCCATGGAAGGTTCCTGGGTCCCAGCCGGCCAGCTATAAACAGGTTTACATCCTTGTTCCTGTTCCTTCACTTGATCAACGGCTGGTGGATTCCTCCATGGATTCTAACCCAGGCTGCCCCTCCCCCCTTCCATGTCTGACCCTTGACCTCAGGGCCTGGAGTGGGCCTTGGATCTGCAGCCTGAACCTTCACTCCAGGAGGGGGGCTTCTGCTGCCTGGGGAGCTGCCCAGACATCCGGGCCCCTGGGCAGTTTCTTACTGTGGGGCTTCCTTCCTTGTGCTCCGTGCAGGACGTCGCCATTGGGCTCACCTCCTGCTTCCTGTGCATCTTCCTGCCGGCGGGCTGGGTGTTGTCTCACCTGGAGAGCTACAAGAAGCGGGAGTGAGGGGCTGTCCTCCTCCCCTGTGACCTGACCACCCGCCTGTCCTGATCATGTCTGCTGCATTCCTGGCCGCCTCCCCTGGAGGGCGTCCTTCAGCTACCGCGGCCTCTTCTGCAATATGACCTCTTGGTTTCTCCATTGTGATCATGGGACCATGTAATTCGGTGTATAAGGCCCTGCTGGGTAGGACCCACCTTGGAACAATAAAGTCTATTTAAATCATGCTTCAGAAATTCACCGTACCTTCCACCTGGGCTTCTGCCTCCATACTTGAGCTGAGGTTGGTGTTGGGTGGGGGTGTGGAGAAGGGGGCCTGCTGGCTGACTGGCCAGTGGTCGGTCCTGGTGCCCAGCCATTCCCTCTGCTGTCGGGGAGGGCTGCTTCCTTTGCGTGCTTTCCTGTGTTGAAATGTTTTTTCTTGGGAAAACAAACACTTGTTATTGGGCAGCCTTGTGTGTGTGTGTGTCTGTCTGTCTGTCTCCGTGTCTGCCTCTCCCTTTGGGGCCAGCCTTCCCTGGCTGGAGTTGGAGCTCCAACCATTTCTCAGATGGTGATGTCCTTCCTAGTTGGGGGGAAGGGGGGGCAGACTTGACAGTGTCTTGCTTTTTTATGTCAACGCCAGGGCCCCTTGCCTTTTATCACTATATCCGTAAGTGCTCATGGACTGACTGGCTTCTTCTCCCTGCCGCTGCTCGGTCCCTTCTCCTCCTTGGTTGGGGAATTGCTGCTCCTCCATCCCTAGGGGCCTGGGGGGCCTCCTAAGCTGGGAAATACTCCACACTGAGCTGGAATCCTGACTTCAGTGTCTGGAAGGAACCCCCAGACTGCCGTCCCCACCCTGGAGGGCAGTTTAGCTCTCCTTTGCTGTGTCCCTTCCCCTGGGTGATTTCTGAACAGACACAGGGTGCCAGGGCTTCGGGCCAGGAGGGCGGGCAGAGCTGCCAGGTAAAGCTGAAGTGCTCTAGGATGTGGCTGGCTGAGGCCCTGGGTGTCAGAACTCCCATCTCCCCAAACCCTCTTCGGCAGGGCTCTTGTTTCCTGATTGGCGTTGACAGAAGCTCAAGATGAACCCTGTTCTCCCTTTTGTCTAACCTTTCCTGGCCTTTTTGTGTGGTGTCCGGGGGACCCAGTGCCTGGATAGTGGGACAAGGCACTTCTGCCGGCTGCCTCCCTGAGGTGGGGATGGTTGCCTGCCCTAAAAGGCTTGTTTCCACACAGGCCAGCCTCTGCCGGGCCTGGAGGGGCCGGGCCTTGAATGCTGGGGGGTGTCCACAGGGTGGGATAGTGGCCCAGGAGTGGGATGTAGGATCTGAAGGGCAACCTAAGCCAGGCTGGGGTGAGGAGGGAGGAGCACCCACCTGTCACCGGCAGGGTCCTCCACAGCTCCCTTGTCTTGGGGGCGGGAGCTCATGGCTATCACCTGCCTCACTCTGGGAGGCTGTAGGGAGCGGCTATAGGGTCAGGCCTCAGACTGACCTGTGGCAGAGCCACATACAAGTCCCAGCTTGGAGGGCAGAGCCCTCCGAGCACAATGAAGCTTGACCTTATAGTCCTCCCTTGTTCCTGGGTAGCTAATGGGCCGTGGGAGGTGCAGCAAGTGCTGCCAAAACAAGGCCTGAGTAAGAAGTAGGTTTGAAACTCGCAAGAACATTGTAAACATGTTGACCACTCCCTTTGCTTTGTGTGAACCTATCCAATAAAAGGGTAATATGCAAATTAACCATCACTCCGTCACAAAGATGGCAGCACCCAGTCCTCTCAGCCCCACCCAAGTCCCCCAGTCCTGGGGGTGGGGGGGTGGCCAGCATGAGTGGCCTGGCGGAATGCTTGCTTCATCACCACAGCAACAAGGCAATCGTTCCGCGCCCGGCTGCAGATGGGCCTCTGGGCTGTGGAGGGCCTCTGGGCTGCGGGCGCAGAGCGGCCAGGCCCTGCAGAGAGCTACTGGCGCACGGATTCATGCGCAGGGCTACTAGTCTGACTATAAGATAAAGCTTCAGCTTACAGGCTGCGTCACTGCTTCCTCATCCAGGCAGTGATCCACCTGGTCCCAACTGTATTCTCTTGTCTGTCTTTAATCCTTCACCACCCTCCTCAGATTCACTCGGCCGTGCTGGACACGGCTCAGGAGGCTTCCCGTTTGACATCTCGAGCGGAGAGCTCTGAGCTGCTAGGTTGCTGTGGACACAGATTAGGCCACGGGCTGCCATGTAGCAAGAACGTGACCCCAGGCCAGGAGAGGGGTTAAGTTTCTGTGGTAACGCCACTGTCCTGCCAAGGGTTTTGATTGGGTGTCATTTTGTGTCCCTGGAACCCAAAGGGACAGCGGGCCCCTGTCCGAGCAGCACTACTCCGGCCCAAAGCTGCACATCTCAAGCCACAGCGCGAGTTGATGAAAAGCGAGTGGTTACAGGCAAGCCCCTCAGAGCCCTGGCCTGAGCGCGCCCTTATCAAGCCCGGCAGCTCCTCAGCCCCTCTCCCCCACAACCTGCTGGAGCCGCAGCACATGTGGATGTGGGCAGGGTCACTTGGGGGTGGATGGGCGAGTAGGGCGCGGGTGACCGGCCATGCTCGAGCCCCATTCTCCCTTTGGTTCTTGGTGTGGTTCTGGGCCTGAAGTCTGGTCACCTTTCGGAGTCCCTCTCCCATCCCCTACCGAGAGGTAAGGCTCCCTGACCTCCCAGCCAGCATTTTCTGGGTCTGCGGGGGCCTGTGGGGCCTGGGTCTGGAGGACGGGGTCCGCCATGGTGTGCTTGCTGGTGGGGGAGGCTGCGGTCCTGGCAGATACTATGTCAAGAACAGTGGGCTGGGAGGCAGAGCTCTGGGTTTGAGGCCTGGTTTGGCCATTTGCTATATGACAGTGGGCAAGTCATTTAGCCTCTCTGAGCCTCAGTTTCCATGATTTTAAAATTAAGGTGGTGTGACCAGCAGAATTGTGGCCTCCCAAAGATGTCCATGTCCTGACCCCTGGAATCTGTGAGTAAATTACATGGCAAAGGGGACTCTGCAGATGTGATTAAAATTGTGTTGAAATGGAAGAGCCGATGGGCCCAGTGTAATCCTTATGGTGGACGATGGACAAGGAAGAGGGAAATGGTCATTTCATTTTGGGAGGACTCTGCCCACCTGTCTGCCTGCCTGTGCTGGCTGTGAAGATGGAGAAAGTGGGCCGGGAGCCAAGGAACGCAGTGACCTCCAGGACCTGGGAACAGCCCTCAGAGTACAGCCAGCAAGAACACGGCACCTCAGTCCGACAGCAGCAAGCACTGGATCCTGCCAACACCCTGCAGGCGGCAGCAGCTTCTCCAGAGCTCCGGAAAGGAGCGCAGCCAGCAGATGCGTCAGTTTTGTCCCGCGGAACCCGGACCAGACCTCTGGCCTCTGGGTCTGTGAAGTCGGACATTGTGTTGTGAGCGCGAGGTTTCGTGGTTGGTTTATGGTAGCAGGAAGGGAACGAATGCATCCCCCTGCGTGCGCGTGGAGGCTCTCCCCGGGGACGGGCACCAGGGGACTGGGTCCTCAACAGACTGAGATGTGTTGGAATGGGAGGGATTGCCAGGAGGAGGCGTGTGGCTGGGATGGGACGGGCGGGGTGGCTCTCTCCCTGTGCCGCCTCTGCCCCTCCTCTGCTTGCCTTTGCCTGAGGTGGCCCGGACCCTGCAGGCGAGAATCAACCCAGCCCGCAGCCCATCGGTCTGGCCTCTGACTTTGGAGCCAGCTGCCTATGACCCTTGTGGCTTCCTGCCGTGGCGTTCCAGAGGTTCCTTTGGCGCCAGGCATGCCCCCACTCTTCCCATCTGGGGAGCTGCCTGCCCCCAAGCCGGCCGTGGAGAGGGTCACTGATCCCTCGTCTTGGGCTCTCCTGTGCGGCTTTTCCTGGCCACGGCCTTCCTGTGAGGATCGTGGCCCTCCCGGGGCCCATGCCACGTCCTTGCTGCCAGGCCCTCTCCCCTGAGAGGTGGGAGAAGTGAGTGGGCCTGGCAGCCATGTGGCCCCCTGTGCCATCCGTACAGTGTCACGGTCCCTGGGTCCTGGTACGGGTCGCCTCTCCCTCCTCCTGACAGAATCCAGCTGGCATGGGTGGGGAGTGCAGACACTGCGAGCCAGCAGGGCTGTGAGGAGGCGTCTGTGCCGTGTCCGTGCCGTGGGACAGCAAGCCTGGGCTGCGCCTGCCGCCTTTGTGACTGTGACAGCAGCCGAACCCCACCCCGTGCTGCCCGTTTCACTGCGGACCTCGCCAGCTGGGGAGCAGCGCGGGGCGTTTCTGGGTTGGCATTGGGAGGCAGAGGAAAGCCGCGCTCTGCTGGTGACTCCTGGCAGATGTGCACTGGCCTTTAGACGCTTCAGGTAGAGAACTGAAACCCTGAAACGGTAAAAGGGACATTTACCGTGGAGTGAGGGGAAGAGGAGTTCTTAACCACGAGAGATCGACCTGGAAAAGAGGGGGCAAAACTTGAGCCCCTGCACCCTGGCTGGTGTGTCTCGGTTGGACCATCATCTGTACACCAGAAGGCGGCGGGTTTGATTCCTGGTCAGGGCACATACCCAGGCTGTGGGTTGCATCCCGTCTGATCCGTTTCTCACACGGATGTTCCTCTCCCTTCCTCGCTCTAAAATCAATTAAAAAAAAAGTTGAGTTCCCTGGGCCAGTTTCCTGCTCGCTGTTCTGCCTGACAAGGAGGGCTGGGCAGCAGGGGGAGAGAGCACCCTCCTTTCAGGCCTGTACATGGGGGCGGGGGGTTTGTTCAGGCCCCAGGCCTTGGGAGGGGGGCGTTGGCAGTCACTGTAGCACGCGGATTCCTTCTGACTCCAGAGCAGCTGTGCTCCCTGTCCTTAGTCCCAACCTCAGCCTCCCGCCCCCCCCGCCCCGTGCTCCCTCCCATCACGGACTCCCCCCTGGAAGTAAGGGAGGAGGGGGTAGTTGTCTTACAGCTATTTTTAAGAGCTAATAAGATAGTTGAAGATAAAAACATTAGGCTTCAAGATTTAGTAAAGCCTAATACGTTTTTGTCATCAACTGTCTTATTAGCTCTTCACAGACCACCAATTCTCTTCTACTGACTGAAGAGCTGATTGGCATTCCAGATTTTACTGTTAAAACCCGGAAAAGAAATGAACAGTGTGGAGGCACAGGGTCCAAATTGGGTGGCTCCTTTGCTTTCTTGACTTTGGAAGAAACCCCAAGGCTCAGTGACGCGGTGAGCAGGCATTTGCGGTGCTTGTGACACAGGTTTGACGGTGGTCGCGTTGCTGTGGGAAGGTCACCGGGGCGGTGTGGTGAGCCCAGGCACCAGCTCCAGGACCGGACCAAGCTCACGAACACATTCCACTCCTGCACTGTGACCAGCTGAGGGGCTGCCTGGGACTGAGGCAGGAGCCAGAGCCCCAGGCTACCACCTAACAGTAGCTTCAGCATCCCAGGCCTTACCACTTTGTAACCTTTTAAAAGATATACATGCTTTCATTGCTTTTAGAGAGGGAGGGAGAGGGAGAGATAGAAACATCCATCAGCTGCCCCTCAAACGCCCCCTAGTGGGGACTGAGCCCAAAACCCAACAGGGGACTCGGTTCATGGGTCAATGCTCAACCAACAAGCAACACGGACCGGGCCACTTTGTAACCGTTTTACTTTTAGGTAATTCACGGGCAATTTTAACATTGCACAGAAGCATCCTGTGTACCCTTTACCCAGTTTCCTCCATTAGTAACATTTTGTAAAACTGTAGTACAGCATATACAGTTAGATACAGAATGTTTTGCCCTGGCCAGTGTGGTTGAGCATCATCCTGGGAACTGAAAGGTCACTTTAAAAAAAAAAAAAAAAATCCTCACCCAACCCTCGCCAGTTTGGCTCAGTGGATAGAGCATCGGCCTGCAGACTGAAGGGTCCCGGGTTCGATTCAGGTCAAGGGCACATGTCCAGGTTGTGGGCTCCATCCCCAGTAGGGAGCCTGCAGGAGGCAGCCAGTCAATAAATGTCTCATCATTGATGTTTCTCTATCTCTCTCTCTCTTCCTCTCTGAAATCAATAAAAATGTATTTAAAAAAGTTCTCACCCAAGGAGTGAGGATATTTTTTCCATTGATTTTTAGAGAGTGGAAGGGGGGGGGGGGGGGGGAGGAAAGAGAGAGAGAGAAACATTGAGAAACATCCATTAGTTGCCTCCTACTGGCGCTCTACTGTGGCTGGGGATGGAACCTGCTACCAGGGTATATGCCCTTGACCAGGGAATCAACCCAGTGACCCTCTAACCCAGTGGTTCTCAACCTTCCTAATGCTGCGACCCTTTAATACAGTTCCTCATGTTGTGGTGACCCTCAACCATAACATTATTTTCGTTGCTACTTCATAACTGTAATTTTGCTACTGTTATGAATCGTAGTGTAAATATCTGTGTTTTCCGGTGGTCTTAGGCGACCCCTGTGAAAGGGTCGTTCGACCCCCAAAGGGGTCGCGACCCACAGGTTGAGAACTGCTGCTCTAACCACTGAGTAAAATAGGCCAGGGCCAAAGGTCACGGGTTTGATTCCCAGTCAGAGCACATGCCCAGGTTGTGAATTCAGACTGGTCAGGGACAGAGGGTGTATGGATTGGTCGGTTTCTCTTCCTCCCATCCTCTCTCTAAAAAAATCAATAAAAACATATGAAAGCCCGGCCCATGTGGCTCATTGGTTGGGCATCACCAGTGCACCAAAAGGTTGCTGGTTCAGTTCCCAGTTAGGGCATGTGCCCAGGGTTGCAGGCTCAGTCCCCCGTGAGAGGCCTGCAGGAGGCAGTCGAATTCTGTTCTCTCTCTCTCTAAAAATCAATTTAGAAAACTTATTTAAGAAAGATACAGAGCCCTAGCTGGTTTGGCTCAGTGGATAGAACGTCGGCCTACGGACTGAAGGGTCCCAGGTTCGATTCCGGTCAAGGGCACATGTCGGGGTTGGGGTCTTGGTGCCCAGTGTGGGGTGGGCAAGATGCAGCCAATCAGTGATTCTCTCTCATTATTGATGTTTCTATCTCTCTCACCCTCTCCCTTCCTCTCTCAAATCAATAAAAAAATAAAAATAGACTAAAAAAAAGATACAGAATGTTTCATCCCCACAAGGATCCCTCCAGTTTCCTTTTTACAACCACTCCCACTTTCCTCTGGCCCCCACTCCTTCCTTAAACCCTGGCAGCCACTATTGTTTTTCATTTTTATCAACTCCCTGCTTTTTTTTTTTTTTTTTAAATTATTTCCATTGATTTCAGAGAGGAAGGGAGAGGGAGAGAGAGAAACATCAATGGTGAGAGAGCATCATGGACCGGCTGCCCCTGCACGGCCAGTAGCCCCACACGGGGATGGAGAGCCCCGACCGGGATCGCCCCTGACCTCCCGGTTTATGGGTCGCCGCCGCCAACTCCCTGCTTTTCAAAGACCTCGCCTTTCTCACAACCAGAAGCGCACAGGCCCCGGCGCTGGGTCCGGAGACGCTGGCCTGGCGCCGAAGGGGCTGCCCTCCCGCCCGGAGCGGGAGCCAACGCCGCAGAGACGGAGGCTCCCGGAGCGGGGTCCCCTCTGCCGGGCGATCGCCGGCCCGGGGCCCGGAGCCCACCGCAGGCCGACCCCCCTTCCCCCTTCCTACTTCTCTCCATAACTCAGGCCAAACTCCAGGGAAAAGGACACTCGGCTCCAGGAGGTCCCAGCCCGGGTGCGGGAGGCCGGGAAGCCCAGCCCGCAGGTGCCGGCGGAGGGGGCGGGGCGGCGGCTCCTCCGAGGCCGGGCCCTGCGCCCGCGGCGGCCAGGGACTCCCCGCCCCTCCGGCGGCCAAGCCTGAGGGGACCCCGTTGCTAGAGGCGTTGCCAGGGAGGGGTCACGAGGAGGGGCTCTCTTCCGGGAGGAGGACAACTGGTAACCCGGAAGCGGTCGGCAGTGCGGCGCTGTTTAAAGATGGCGGCGGAGGAACCTCAGCAGCAGAAGCAGGAGCCGCTGGGCAGCGACGCCGAAGGTACTGCCTCCGGGAGGACCGGCCGGCCGGGGCCAGGGGCGCGATGCGGGGCCGCTGGCTCCCGAGGAGGCGGGGGGCGGGGCGGCCGGCGGCCAGGACGGAGCGCGCGAACGGCCCCTTTCTCCGCCGTCGCCGCCGCCTCCCCTCCCCCTCACAATAGAAGGAGCCGCCGCTGCGACCCCCGTCCGGGCGGGCGGGGCGGCCCCGGCCCGCGGCCCTTCCCCTCGCGCGCACCCGGGGCGGGGCCTGGGCCGCCCCGCCCCCGCCCCCTCCCCCCGCGCCGGGCTCCCGGTCCCCTGCCCCGCCGCCCCGGTCCCTGCAGTCAGGCCGAGGCCGAGGCCTAGGTCGGCCCCGCCGCTCGCCCGCCTTCTCCAGAGCAGCCGGCGCCCGGGAGGCGTCGCGTTCCCCGGGGCTGCGGGCACAAAGGGCGGGGCGGCCGCCGGGGATGCTGCGGGCGGGGGGTGTGAGCGGCGGGCGTGTGCCCCGAGGACTGCGCCCGCCTTCCCCGTAGAGCCCCCTCTTCCGGCCAGGCAGCCTGCCCGCCGGCCTGGCCATTGTTTTCTTAGACCTCTGAAGGGTTGGACCTTTCAAAATGGTGCCACTCGCTCCATTTTCACTCACGAGCTCGGCCCTGGGAACTAAGTCGGTCCCTTGGGTGGGAGGGACAGCGCCATTGCGGGCAGCGAAGGGGACGGGTCGAGGCCCAGCTGCGGACCCGGGCTGCTCAGGCCACCAGTATTGGCCTTCAAAGTTAGCACCCCCCCCCCCCCCATTTTAGCCGCACACTTGAGGGGCAGCCCTGGGAGACCCCGGCCCCCGGGAAGGTCTTGCTCGGGGTCACGTCAGTTGAGGAGGAGCCAGGACCAGCAGTCCTGGCCGCTGGCTCCTCACAGTGGCTGCTCCGAGTGAGCCCCTCAGGTACCCGCTCCTCGTGATGTCATCGAGGGGAGGGAGGGGGAGGGAGGCTCTGCAGAGGCGGCGGGAGAGGGACTGGTGAAGCGCTCAGCCTTGGGGTTGGGCAGGCCTGGGTTCCATCACAAGTCTTTCCTAGTTGTGACCTTGGGCAGGTTACTTCACCTGGGCATTTGTTTTACCTGTAAAGTGGGCACCATTGAGAATACACAGGACCTGTGGGGGTGGGTAGGGGCTGGGGGGGGGGATGGGAGGTATCTGTAACACTGTCAACAATAAAAACAAGTGAAAAAGGGTGCACAGGACGGCAGGAGGAGGAAGGGCGTGGCCAAGCCAGTGCAGGCTCACAGGAAGCTCTCCTCCAGCCCAGGACTCTGCCTCCTCCTCCTCTTTTCCCAGGGGACCTGCCCGCCTCGCCCCAGAGCACTCCCAGCTGCGGGGAAGGTGCAGGAAGCCAGGGGCAGGGGTGTTAGAGCTGGAGGACACACCTTGGGGTGATGGCCTCTGCCCTGCATGTCAAATGGGAGAAAACTAAGGCCTTGGAGCGGAAGGGCTTTGCCAGGACAGTTGGGTGGAACAGGATGTAAGATGCACCTTCCAGATTCTAGGCTGCTCTCCTGGCTGCTTTGTCCTTGGTCCAGCGGCCTAGAGTGGAGCTAGCCAGGCCCGCGGTAACCCTTGGCTGCTTCCTTCTTCCAGGTGTTAACTGTCTTGCCTATGATGAAGCCATCATGGCTCAGCAGGACCGAATTCAACAAGAGGTGAGGGGCTGTGCCAGTCTATGTGGATGCATAGACTGGGCCTGAGGCCTGTTGTTTCTCTCTACTTTGGAAGCCCTTTCCTCTCCAAGCTGTGCTAGATACTGGGTGCCTTCAGGCGGGGGTGGGGGGTCTGTCCCTGTGCCCCCGGGTGCCTGGCGCAGCACCCTTCCTCCAGGGTTAGGTGTTCTGCTGTCAGGCGTAGGCCGCTCCAGCCACCCGCCAGCGTGATGGTTCCCTGCCCTCTGCAGATCGCTGTGCAGAACCCTCTGGTCTCGGAGCGGCTGGAGCTCTCGGTCCTGTACAAGGAGTATGCTGAGGACGACAACATCTACCAACAGAAGATCAAGGTGGGAGCCCAGCTGGGCGGGCAGGAGGCGTGGGGTGGGAGCAGGAGCAGGAGCAGGTCTACGCCAGACACGCTCCTTGCTGGGCCTGGCCTCTTAGAGGGCAGAGTGTTGGGGGAGCCCTCTGGCTGCTGGAATCCTCGGACCTGGATTTAAATCTTGACTTTGCCACACAGCAGCTGTGTCCTCGGCAGGCCCTTTAACGTCTCTGGCCTCTGGCTTCCTGTCTGTAAGTTGGGATGATGAAAGCATGGGCCCACGGTTGTTGAGGGCAGTTGTGAGGTTGAGCGAGAGACTTGTGGGGCATGATGGTCTCAGTGCTCACCCTGGGGCCGAATGGACTGGGGTGGAGACTAGACCTTTGTGCCAGGTCCTGCTGCTTCATTTACAAACAGTTAAGCCCTTAACCACTCACTTCTGTGTGAGCTCGGAGGCTGAGATGTGGCAGTGGGTTTGTGTTAACAGTAACCACTGACAGCCTGGGGGTTTAGTAAGTGTACTCCTCCCACCTCCCCCTAAGGATCAGAGATGCTTAGAACCTTCTATCCATGTCAGGGCCAAGCTGGTAACCCAGGTGATTGAAGGTGGTCAGGTCCAGGGTGAATATGGCACCACAGCTCTGAATCAGACGGGCAGGGAGTGGAAGCACCTGGGCCCATGGGAGTGACCATGGCTGTCACTCCATTGTTGCCAGATCTGTTTTTTCCAAGAGAAGCCAGAAATTATTTTGATACGAAATCTCCAGGTTCCTAACACTTGGCAGGTAGTTCAAATTTAAAATGTTACATGGATTGCCCTCGCT
The DNA here is from genome assembly GCF_027574615.1 of Eptesicus fuscus. NCBI lineage: Eukaryota > Metazoa > Chordata > Mammalia > Chiroptera > Vespertilionidae > Eptesicus > Eptesicus fuscus. Next base: position 80,554,427 of record NC_072485.1, on the reverse strand, counting down.
GGTTTGGCTCAGTGGATAGAACACCGTGGACCGAAAGGTCCCAGGTTCAATTCCAGTCAAAGGCATGTACCTAGGTTGCAGGCTCCGCCCCAGCCCGGGCCCTGTGCAGGAGGCAACCAATCGATGTGTTTCTCTCAAAATTTCTCACTTTTTCTCTCTCTCTAAAAAGTCATTGGGAAAATATCCTCGGGTGAGGATTTAAAAAATAAAATGTTATGTGGATCAAACAATACATACAGGCCAGATCCAGCTGTGTGTGGCCTGTGGTCTACTCTGACCCCTTGCTTAGGGTGTTTGCGATTTACCCAAGGTCTGTGGAGAGGTGACGGTACTGGTTCTGGGCCTGACAGACCGGGTTTGAGTCATCTTCACCACTTCCAGCTGTGTGAGCTCGGGCAACGCAGCATCCCTGGGCGGAGGTCCCCGCCTCACGGCGAGCGTGATGCTGGAGGAGATGCGGTGGTCCGTGCTGGGCTCTGCGCAGCGCACAGCCAGGGCCGCCCCAGCGGTGGGTCCCTTCTCTCCCTCACGTGGTTGGTTGGTGGAGTGGGGCCTTATTTCCAGACTTCCCTGGCACCCTTAGGCCACCCTGGTGAAACGGACAGGGTGGGTGTTAGGGTTCTTTCCCATCGAGTCATTCAGCGAATGTTGGAGTGTCGGCATGCTGTGTGTGCAGAACTGACACCCCCACTCTGCTGTGCCTGAGCCCACTTTGCTTCTAGGGAGGTGCCTGAGCATAGATGACAGAGCCTAAACAGAGCTGGGTGGCTCTGCGAAATGGGCCCCTCGGAGGGTTAGTAGGATAATGGGTGCTAGCCCTCTGCAAAGGCCTGGCGTGGAGAAAGTGCTCAGCAGGATTCTGGGAACTCCCTGGGAGCTGCAGTGATTTGGGCTCTTCGCACGCATTGTGCGCTGTCGTCTTAACGTTATGAGCACAGGCTGTGGGCCAGGCACTGCTTCGGGCGCTGAAGATGGAGTGATGACTACCACTGGCAAACTCCTGCCCTCATGGAGCTTAGGGACAGACAGATAAGCCAGGGGTAGCTGAGCGGTGGTGGTGGAGTGATTGAACTGACGGCACAGGAGTAGGCTGTGGCCGCTGGGGCAGGGGTACATGGGTGGTTTGAGGAGCGTGTGGAGGCAAGTGGGGAGCAGTTGGCGGTGGGAAATGGGGCTGCAACCAGAGAAAGGACTTGGAGGAAGATGAGGGTATCAGCAGGTTTCTGGGCTGCTCAGGTGGCTGGGGTGAGAGTAGGCTGAGCGCAGGTGGAGGCCAGGAGACTTGAGATGGGAGCTTTGCAATCAGATCAGCAGGAGGCCGGAGAGTTAAGCAGTGACAAGTGCTTGGTACTGGATGCATTCAGGATAGAGCCAGAGGGTCTGCGTTGGATTGGGTGTGGTGTGAGGCTTTTAGGGAGTGAGGGAGTGCAGTTGATTGAGGGGAAGGCCGAGAGGAGCGGGCACGTGGGGAGGTCAGGACCTGCCTTGCCAGGCCGGGCAGTTCAGATGAGGCGGCTGGATGTGTGAGCTGAAATTGGAGGGCAGGCCTGGGATAGGGCAGTCGAAGAGTTACGTTAAGACTATTTAAATCCCAAGATTGATGACATCGAGAGTTGACAAGCGGAAGCTGTCCCGGCCTGAGCAGGGTTGTGCCTGCACGTGACGGTGACTGTGGAGGGATGTGTGTTGTGACCATCTTCTGGCAGGTGACGCGCCATGTCTTGAAGGGTGTTGTGGTTTGGTGGTGACCCTGACCATCACAGGTCAGAGGGATGAGGTGGCGTGGCAGTGAGGTACGAGGACAAGGAGAGGGGGGAGGAAAGTGTGGAGGTGTCTTGAGGTGGGGGTTTAAGGAGAATGGAGAAGGTATGAAGGAGCCATTGGGGAGCCGGGGAGGGTGCCCAAGCCAGGGAGTGAGGCCTGTTTGCCAGGCAGCACTACTGGCCCACTTCGGGGCAGGTTTGACTGACAGAAGAAAGTCCATGGAGTTTGGCTAGGAAACCGGAAGACGGCACCTGGAGGTGGTACCTGTGAGCCGGCAGGGTAGAGGTGAGGAGCCACCGAGGGGAGCTGTTTGCCACCCCGGCCTGGGGGCTGTGCACCCCTGATCCGAACCAGTTTGCCCTGGTCTCATGGTTTGAATGACTGATCACGGGACAGCTGCACTGGCCCAGGACGGATTCGCTCGCTGGTTTTTACGAGCAGACAGCCCTGCAGGCCCAGGCACTCGGTACTGGAGGTAGAGCCTGGCGTGGCCAGTGGCTGGTGACTCATGCAGCCAGTGTGTACATAAGGCGAGGCTTTGGGGGCTCTGGGCAGTGGGTCACTAGGTGACTCCCGCCACCAGAGTCAGCAGCCAAGGGTGGCAGGTAGCTGCTTGGGGCTCAGTTGCCACGGCTGTGGTGTGGCCTTGTTGGGTGGTGCCTTGGCCTGCCCTGGTGCTGGCTGACGATGGGCACGGGTGGGGCGGCTGCCTTCTGCAGGACCTCCACAAAAAGTACTCGTACATCCGCAAGACCAGGCCCGACGGAAACTGCTTCTACCGAGCCTTCGGGTTCTCCCACCTGGAGGCGCTGCTGGATGACAGCAAGGAGTTGCAGAGGTGAGGAGGGTGGGCGCCCTGGCCCTGAAGGAGGTGGCGAAGTTCATGGGGGCTTGTGGGGCCCCCTCCTCCTTGATGACTAGGAGGTGTACAGCTCCACCCGAGGGCAGACAGTAGGCTGGGCCCCTACTCTGTGGCTGAGGAGCCCATGCCCCCCCCCCTTCCCCTCCTGCCCCCAGGTTCAAGGCTGTGTCTGCCAAGAGCAAAGAAGACCTGGTGTCCCAGGGCTTCACCGAGTTCACAATTGAGGATTTCCACAACACGGTGAGCCCCGTCCTGATGGCCTGTCGGCCAGAGTGGAGGGTGGGTGGCCTGGCCGCGGCGGGGTTGACCCATCTCCTCCCTCATCTTGTCTCTCTTCGGCGGCAGTTCATGGACCTGATCGAGCAGGTGGAGAAGCAGACCTCAGTAGCCGACCTGCTGGCTTCCTTCAACGACCAGAGCACCTCGGACTACCTGGTGGTCTACCTGCGGCTGCTCACCTCTGGCTACCTGCAGCGGGAGAGCAAGTTCTTCGAGCACTTCATCGAGGGTGGGCGGACTGTCAAGGAGTTCTGCCAGCAGGTGCCACCCCGCCTCACTTCTCAGATTCAGGGCCCTCTTTCCTCTCCTTTCCTCTCCTCTCCGGGTGGGAGCACCGGGGCCTGGGGGCGTGCCCTGGGGTCGGCGGGGCTTGGGGCGGGGTGCTGAGACCCGGCACTGACCTGCACCCTGCTGCAGGAGGTGGAGCCCATGTGCAAGGAGAGCGACCACATCCACATCATCGCGCTGGCCCAGGCCCTCAGCGTCTCCATCCAGGTGGAGTACATGGACCGCGGCGAGGGCGGCACCACCAACCCGCACATCTTCCCCGAGGGCTCCGAGCCCAAGGTCTACCTTCTCTACCGGCCTGGACACTACGACATCCTCTACAAATAGGGCTGGCTCGCCCGCCGCTGCCCTGCTGCCCTCCCCTCTGCCAGGCACTAGACATGTACAGAGGTTTTTGTGTGGTTGTAAATGGTCATATTTCACTCCCCCTTCCCTGTCATACAACCGTCCACGTTTTATTAAAGGGGATGCTGGTGGTGAGCCCTGTGTGCGTGTCCCTGCTCTGCTGCTGCCCGCCTGGATGCTGTGTGTCTGGCTGACCCCTCCCCCAGGTGGGTTCCTCAGCCTTTCACCTGTCCGCCCCAAGCCTCCCCAGCAGTTTTGAGGGGCTAGGCCTCTTGGGGCCCCCTCCTGGTTATTGGGATTCTGCTTCCTTCGTGCCTCCCTCCCCTCCTTAGCTGGCCCAGGAAGTTCCCTGGGGCTTACCCAGGGGCCTAGGACCATCAAGGCTTCAAGCTGCCCCCTCATAGGTCACTCCGTCCTGCTGTCGTGGCCAGCGCCCCACACCCCAGCTGCCTGCTTCCCATCAGGTCTGCATGTCAGGGACACTGGGTGCAGAGGGCCGACATGATGGTGCAACCTGGCTCAGCAGGCGGAGGAGCTGGGGTACCTCCTGTGCACCCCCAGGTGACCCCACCCTGGTAGGGGCGGGGCAGCCTTCAAGCCTCTGCTTGGTCAGGTCCCCAGGCAGGACTTGCCAGGCTGCCATCCCCCTGCCCACCCCAGGCCCCTGCCTGTGCCTGCTTTGCACCCCCTTTGCTTCAGCCACGGTGTCTGCATTGCTTGCCTTTTTGCCTTGACTTCCTTTTCTCCCCACCCCAGCACATGTGGGGGCTTAATCCCCAGGCTGTGAACTCCTTGGGGGGCAGGCCCTCAATAAATGTGAAGTACTGCCCACGTCTGCCATCGCCTGGCCCCTGAACTCACCGCCCCTCTGAGCCTGCACCTGCCTGCACCTGTGGGTACCTCCCTCACCCAGTCAGGGCTCAGACAGCGGAGCTGCAACAGGTGGTCTTTATTAGGAGGCTCCCGAGGGGCAGGGGCTGAGGGAAAGGACGGTGACCAGGCCCAGCTGCAGGCTTCAGCCACCTCTCAGAGCTGGGAGCGAGGTCCAGCAGGCCCCGGCGAGGCTGCGGGCAGAGCACAGAGGTTGGAGGGGGCGGTGGGCTGTGGGCTTCCCAGGCTGCCTCCCTGTGGGTGAGCACCAGGGTGAGCGGGCGTGTTAGTGGGCAGGTTAGTGGGCAGCCACACAGCAGGCCAGGCCCTGCTTACCCGTCCTGGTCAGGGTGTGCGGCGGGGGCCTCAGGCTGGAAGGCAGAGGACATTGAGAACCGGCCTGGGGGGTGGGGGGAGGGTGGGGCTGGTGGGGGTGGGCCCTGCCATAGGTACCTACCCACTGGGAAGTAGTGGGGGAGCCGCTGCAGGTAGATGTTTTCATCCTTCTCCAGAAACACACAGATGATCAGCCGGTCCACCTGCACCAGGGCCTGGTCAGCGCAGGAGCCGCCTCTCCCTGGCTCCCGGCCCGGTCACTGTCCCCCCTTGCCCCTTTGGGACGCCCTTCAAGCTAGGCTACACCCTTCACCGAAGGGGTTCACGGTGTGAGAGGGGAAGGAGAGGGGGTGCAGGAAGGGCTGGTGTGGCCAGAGACTTGTGGGCAGGTGCGATGCACCCCATCACCCCACTCCTTCAGGCCCCTCACCTGGGCCCAGCCTCACCTTGTCCTTGTGCTGCTCCAGCCACTCGCGCAGTGCAGCCAGCACCACCTCCGCCGCCGCCTCGTTGGGGTAGCCTGGGGACCCCAAGAAAGGGAGTCCCGGTTCTGCCCTGCCCCCTCGCCGCTCTGCCACACGTTCAGCTCCCACTGCCTGCCCGCCTGCCCCGACCCCGCCCTTTCTCCTCTCCGGGACCCCACTCACCAAACACGCCGGTGGAGATGCAGGGGAACGCCTGGCAGGGGGGAGGGGAGGGGAGGGAGGGGAAGGGATAGCGTCACTCCGCCACGCCCCTCCTCGCGCCCGGCTTCACCGGCCGCCCCCGCCCCGCCCCCGGCGCCCGCCCCGCCCCGCCCCCGGCGCCCTCACCGCCGAGCGGAGCCGGTGCTCCAGCAGCAGGTCGAGGCTGCTCAGGTAGCAGCTGCGGAGCTCGGCGGCCTGGCTGGCGCTGGGCTCTCCGTGGGCGATGGGCCCCACCGTGTGGATGACATCTGCGGGAGGCGACCGGGTCAGGCCGCGAGGGCCCTGTGCCCTCGGTTCCCCCTCCAGGTTCCAGGACGTGGCCCACAGGTGTGCTCTGGGGCCCAAACCACACCGCGATGGCCTCCCCGCCCCTCCACAGCCGCGGGCACCGGCCTAGAGGCTGGCGCGAAGGTCCGCCCCGCAGCGCCCCCGCCCTTCAGGTCCTGTCCCCCAGCCTCCGCCGCCCCGTGTGCGGCAGGGCCAGGTCCCGGCACTCAGGCTAAGTGCCCCCAGCAGTCCGGGGCCGCGCCAGTGACAAAGGCTGGGCACGCGCCCCTAGGGCGGGCTGTCGGACTCACGCTTGGCGGGCAGCCGGTAGCCGCCGGTGATCTTGGCCTTGCCGGTCTCGCAGTTCTGCAGGGTCCGGCACTCGTCGGTGAGCAGCGGCCCGGCGGCCCGGTGGATGCAGCCGTCCACTGCGGGGGGCGGGGCAGTGAGCCTGGGCTCCTCGCGTCCCGCCCGAGCCCATTGTACGGAGGAGAAGGCTGAGGCCCACGGCTGAATGGGCCCAGTCCCCTCGATCGCGCCGGGGCCCAGCGGGCACCGCCCTTTCTCCCACGGCCTCCAGCCGCTCGCGTCGCCTCCGCCCCCATTGTTTCCCCTCGGGAGAAACCGAGGCGCAGAGGGTCCGCCGCGGGCCCCGCAGGCAGCGGCGCGGGACGGCCGGCAGGGGGCGCGCCAGGCCCGCTCTGCTCTTCCCCGGCAGCGGCGAGGGCGCGGCGGGCTGGGGCTGCCGGACGTGGCGGCTCCAAGCGGTGGGTCGGGCCGCAGGTACCGCCCAAGCGCCGGGTCGGGGGTAAGTGCTCCCTACCCCAGGGTCGACCTCCCGAGGCGAGGCTCCCCGGGCCGCGCAAGCTCTAGGTCCACTTTACAGATGAGGAGACTGAGGCCACTGGTTACAGTGTCCGCTCAAGTCCGGGCCCTGAGCCCGGTCTTCCAGCCCCTCGGGGCGCACCTGCTCCATAACAAGCCGCCTCGTTAGCGCATCCGCCGTAATTGGGGCCGCGCCGGGCTTGTTAGACCCGGAACGGAACGAAGGCGGCTCTGGGGCCCGGCCGGAGGCTCTGGGGGCCCGGCCTGGGCTCAGGTAAACAACTGGGGCGGGCGTGGCGGAGGCGCAAAGGCGACACCCCTTCAGCCCCCCTCTCCCTGGTGCAGGGCCAAGTCCAGGCTCCCCCCTCCCTTCCTGTGCCAACGGGCAGGTTGGCAAGTCCTTTCCCGAGTGCCCGCTGCTTCATCTGGAAAACTGGGACCGGGACCCTCCCCTGGGGTGGAGTTGGCATCCTGGCCCAGAGAACAGGACCCACCGCTCCCCGGAGAGGCGGGGGGCCAGGAGCTCTGCGGGCACCAGCGGCGGGGTGCTCACAAAAGCAGGGCAGGACCGCCATCTCTCCGTTTCACAGATGCACATACTGAGGCCCTTCCTCCTCCATCACAGCCCCACCCCGAGTCTTGGCACAGGTTCAGGAACACCAGCTGGACACCCCCCTCTGTGCCTCTCGGCGGGGGGGGGGGGTCCCAATTAAACTTAATTTTGCAGCTTTACTCTGAGCTGATATCAGATTTCCCAGAGCATCCCATAGGTGTGTGTGGGGGGGGAGTTGGGGGAACCCTGGGGGGGCTTTGGAACCGTGCAGGGATCAGGGCCGCTGCAGCCCATGGGAGGCGCGGAGAGAGTCCAGGTGCTGAGGGGCAGTGCCCGGCCTGGGGTGTGTGGGGGTCCCCGGGCAGTGCCTGCTCTGGGCGGAGGTGCCCGGTGACCACCCAGCGCGGTGTGCAACAGCAGGAGCTGGGAGCTGGGCGCTGGGTTCAGATCCCAGCCCCGCAGTCACAGACGTGTGGCACGGGGTACAGCCTCTCTGGACCCCAATTGCCCCATCTGTCAATGAGACGCTAGCGGGTAGCCACCTCACAGGGCTCTTGGGGGATAAGTGAGTGAGTTTGTGTAGCGTGGGTAAGCCAGAGCCGGGCAGAGTGGAGAGCTGCGTGGCTGCGGGTGTTTTCGTGGGACAGTGTGACAAGCTGGGCATGAGCGCGGCGTGTGTACACCTGAGCGTGAGCACGGTGTGCTCAGGGCGTGCAGGGCACAGGGGCACAGGGGTGAGCACAGGGATGTGGCTGAGCCAGCTCCCTGGGGACATGCCCTCCTGCCCGTGGTGCCGGCCCCTTGGTGACCTGGCCTGCTGCTGGGGAGGGTGCCTGCGGAAGTGGAGCTCCCTGAGATGTGTGTTTCAGGGATTTAATGTTTCCTGCAGCAGCGCACAGGCCTGCAGCCAGGCCTTCGGGGCTGACCTGGGGGGAGGGGGGAGGCGGAGGAGGAGTGGGAGCCTCCCCAGCAGAATGGGGTCGGGCCCTGTGACTGCAGGGCAGGCGGCCAGGGGAGCAGGTCCCTCACAGCAGAGACGAGGGAAGGGCCCTGGGCACCACCCTGGCCAGAGCACACACCGCCCCCACCCCCGCCGCCGCCTCCCTCTCCACACTCCAGCGTTCTCCCTCCTCTGAGTGCCAGGGGCCCTGCTGCTTGGCAGAGGCTCGGACCCGGCCCTGGCCTGGGCTTCTGCTGGGCTAAGCTAAGCCCTGGAGGCTGCAGGAGGGAGAGTTCCCTGCCCCTCCTGCCTGACCTGGGCGGCTGGGAAAAGCTCCGGGCCTGGCCCTGGGGCTGCTGGTGGGAGGGGGTGTCCCAGTTCATACCGGCTGGCCCCTCAGTCCCCTCCCTGGGCCCCTCAGAAGTGCACAGGCTGCAGCTGTCTGGGGGCCGTCTGCCCTCTGCTCCAGCCCTGACCTCTCAGGCACCCCAGCCCCAGACCAGCCCAGCGCTCTGCTTGGGCGCCCTCCAGCCCTCCTGCCGACAGCGTGGCCCCGCACCCACCCTCAGCCTTCAGCTCAGCCAGCCCCTTCCTCGTCACAGGCCGGGCGCTGGCAGGGCCGGGCGGGAGCAGGAAGGGAGCGGGCAGAGGGCAGGGCCGCAGCCTGGCATCCTTGTAGCCAGGCAGGCAGGCTCCTGTGGGGCCCTTTGCCAAGGTGCTTAGGATCTGTTGGCCGCTATTTAGGGTGCTGTAATATTCATGAAGGAAAGATTAGATATTTAAATTTATTCAGCAATAAATGCATCTCAGTGGGAGAGCATTCCTCACGCTAAACAAACAAGCAAGCAGGGGCTAATTAATTATTTACAGGAACTAGAGGAGGCCTTGGCCTGGGGGAGACGGGGCAGCTGTGCCCCATCAGAGGGCAGGAGACCCTGACCGGCCCTGGGCCTACCCCTCCACCTCCCCCCCTCCCCCAGTCGCCCTCCACTGTCTGGTGGGTCTGGCCACTGCACGTCCATTCTGGGGTTTCTCTTCCCAGAAATCCTGCCCACAAGCTTGCTGGTGGCTTTGGGCAAGTCACTTAACCTCTCTGAGCCTCAGAACTGGCCCCAGAGAGTTGTGGGAGGACTGAGATACACTGAGTGGCGGCCTGCGGGGGAGGGACTGAAGGCCAGAGTCATTTAGCAACTTGTCCAAGGTCTCCCGTCAGAGGCCAGCTGCTCAGGGTCTGAGGCCCGAAGCCCGTCCAGCAGGAGCAGGGACCGAAGTCCTGGAGGCAAAGCCACGCTCCCGCCATGGCCATGGGGGTGTGTCCCTGCCTGTGTGGCCCTCAGCCGCCCTGCTCTGCCCAGGGCAGGAAGGGAGAGGCCGGGCCTGGGGAGCACCCTCGGGGGGATATCTCTGTGTCTCTGAATGGAGCTCGCTGGGGCTGTGAGGGCAGGGCTGACCCAGCCCAGTGAGACCCAAGTCCCTCCCCCAGCTCCTCCACCCTTGCTGCATCACTGCATCTCCGTGCCTCAGTTGCCTCAACTGCAAAAGGTCAGTGACAGCACCTCCCTCCAGGGTTGGCCTGAGTGTTCAGTGAGAGAATGCACCAGAGTGCCCTGCACTTTATCACACTGTCATCCCATTTTACAGATGGGGACACTGAGGCCCCGTCACAGACTCTGTAAACAGGAGACTACTGTGCCGTTCACGCTCTGAGGCCTCTTTCACCCGAGGGACAGGGTGAGCGGCTGGGGCTTGGAGAAAGCCCTGGAGTGAGCTTGAGGCCTGAGGGGCTGGGGGAAGGCTGTGCCTCAAGAGCCCAGGCAGGCACCTGGGTCTGGGCCCTAGAGACCACTCCCCACCCGGGCATAGGGGTGCCCAGTCTAAGGGGAGCCCACTCCGGCCACCTTGGTGCTGGCCAGGCCCTAGCCACCTATATGAACACCAAATGCCAGTGCTGGGCAGATGTGGAAACTGAGTCCCTGCGAGGGTACCAGCTGGGTCAAGGGCAGAAGCCTGAGCTGCTGCACCCCCAGACCCCTAACCCTGCAGAGGCAGGCCCAGCCATAAAGCCTGGATAAATGACTCACCCACGGGCCCTGCGCCCTTCTCTCCTGGCCCCACCCTGCACGCTCCATCTCTCTTTCCCTCCCAGCCCCGACTGAGCCTTGGGGGCCACAACCCCACGTCATGCCTCAGTGCCAGAACGGATTTGTGCTTCTGCCCACGCCCTCCTGGTCACTCATTCGTCCAACAAACCCACACCAGGGAGAACCAAGATGGTGGCGTAGGTAAATGCCAGTACTCGCCGCCTCCCACAACCACATCAAAATTACAACTAAAATACAACAGAACAACCATCATCCAGAACCGCCTGAAAGCTGGCTGAATGGAAGTCCTACAACTAGAGCAGTAAAGCAGAAAGCAGGTGGACACTAGTGGGAGTGGTGGAGGCACGGAACGGGCTGGGCCAGCACCCACCTGTGGCATGTTTTTAATCGGGAGGGAGATCGTCTCTGCAAGGGGTCCCAGCTCCACGCCAGGCCCCCAGCCCAGGCTCCCAGAGCTGGGAAGAGAAGTCCCCATAACGATGGGCTTTAAAAACCAGCGGGGATTGGGGCTGAGTGACACAGAGGCTGCTGGAGCCCAGCTGTTCCTTTTAAAGAGCCGGCACACAAACTGAACTTACAAGGTTCTGCTTCCTCTGAGCTCCAGCGCCAGGGTGAGGCTCTGGGGGACCCAGACACATACGAGGAGGAACCGGATTGTTGGGCATCAGGGCAAGAACTCGGAGGCTTTGTCCCCGGTGGAGGTGCTCGCAGGGGTCATTGTTCCTATGCTGGAACCTCCCCAGTTGCAGGGCTGACTGGCAGCCATTTCTGTTTGTTCTGCTCTGGTGATTCCCTGAGACCCTGGCCCATCCATTTGCAGCTCCACCCAAGCTGTTTGCAGCAGCTTTTGCATATAAAAGGCCTGTCCTGACTCAGGTTTCAGACTTTGCTAAAATCTCTTAAACAAGATGCAGCTGGCTCAGCATGCCCCAAACCTACAATAAAGGGCCCAAGATCCTGCAGTAACACGAGCTTGCCTTGCTTCACAGCTGGGCCTCACCTGGGCACCTCCAAGCCCAACACAAACAGCTCCTGCAGGGTGGCCCCCGGCAGTGGCTGACCTTGCACCTCACTGGAGCCAGTGCACCCCATGGACAGCTTCATGAGACTTTCAAGGATCTTAGTGAGAAGGTCAGAGTCAGGAATTAAGCACACACTGACTGAAATAAAGGGTAATTTAGAGGGATTCAATAGTAGAGTAGAGGAGTCCGAGAATCAGATCAACAATGTGGAATATGAGGAAGCAAAAAACACCCAATTAAAAGAGAAAAAAAATCCAAAAATATGAAGGTTGTGTAAGGAACCTCTGGGACAACTTCAAGCGTACCAACATTTGCATTATGGGGGTGCCAGAAGGAGATGAGAGCGAGCAAGATATTGAAAACCTATTTGAAGAAATAATGACAGGAAACTTCCCCTACCTGGTGAAAGAAATAGACTTATGAGTCCAGGAAGTACAGAGAGCCCCAAACAAGAGGAGCCCAAAGAGGACCACACCAAGAAACATGATTAAAATGCCAAGGGCTAAAGACAAAGAATATTAAAAGCAGCAAGAGAAAAACAGTTAGTTCCCTACAAGGGAGCACCCATATGACTGTCAGCTGACTTCTCAACAGAAACTCTGCAGGCCAGAGGGAGTGGCAAGAAATATTCAAAGTGATGAATAGCAAGGACCTACAACCAAGATTACTCTACCCAGCAAAGCTATCATTCAGAATCGAAGGTCAGATAAAGAGCTTCACAGATAAGAAAAAGCTAAAGGAGTTCATCACCGCCAAACCAAAATCACCACCAAAATGTTGAAGGGTATTATTTAAGAAGAAGAAGAGATAAAAAAAATATGAACAATAAAACGGCAACAAATACGTATCTATCAACAATTGAATATAAAAGTAAACAAGAAGTCTAAGGAACAAAATAAACTGGTGAATAAAACAGAATCAGAGGCATGGACACAGGAAGCAGACTGGGGAATGTCAGCGGGAAGGGGGGAGTGTGGGAAGAGATTAACCGAAGATCTCACCTAGGGACACGGACAGTAGGGTGGTGAAGGCCTGGGCCAGTTGGGAAGCAGGTGGAGGGGGCAGTGGGGGGAGAAGGGGGACATCTGTAATACTCTCAACAATAAAGATTAAAACAAAACAAAAAAACAAACAACAAAACACCCACACCAGCCCCGGCTCTGTGCTGGGCCTGGGCCCGGCCCATTGTCCAGGGGGGGTGCAGAGCTCATACGCGCCAGGCCCCACCCTCATGCTGCCACGGCGGGTGGGCGCCCCGGGGAGGAGATGGATGGACGACAGCGCCGTGATGTGATCTGAAATTCATTATGGGGTGAGATCAGCTCCTTAAATGGGGATTTGAAAACATTAGGGCTTCATTATGTACACAACGGCAGCGCCTCATTCATCATGCAAAAATCACTCCCGTTATTAAAAATCCCCCGGCAGCTGCCTGCTGGGGGAGGGCGGGGCCCACCAGCCTGGGCTGAGCCCCCTCTGGGGACAGAGTCCCCTCGGTCCTCCTACCCAGCGAGGGCCAGCTGCCGAGTGGGGGTGGGGAGCACAGGTCCCCTCAGGGGACTCGGTGCCTCGGTTTCCTCATCTGCAAATCGGGAAGCGAGTGTAGAGCCCATAGCATCAAGGTGAGGGCACGAGAGATTCTGCAGGGAGGGGCTCAGCAAGGCCCTGGCATTCACGCAGGGAGGCGGGGCCTTTACTTGGGGAGGGCAGTGTCCCCCTTGCTCCCAGGAGCCCATGAAATAAAATCCTCAACTCAGAGTGAGGATGAGGCTCCCTCCAGCCTCCACCTGAGATGCGTACTGGCCCTCCCCCGTGGCTCCCACGTGGCTCCCGCCGCCCTCCCACGTGGCTCCCGCCGCCCTCCCACGTGGCTCCCATGGGCACCCAGCAGTGGGAGGGGCCCAGGGTAACGCCCTGTGGGAGGAGGGCAAGCACAGCTCCCAAATCACCTGTGAAAACAGTGGCGAGGGGAGGGAGGTGCGGGGCGGGGGTGCTGTTTTGTGCTTGGGAAAGCCTCTCCAAAGAGGGAGACCTGAACCGATGAGAGAGGCAAGAACTGGCTTCTGGAAGGTCAGAGAAGGCGGTCCAGGCAGAAGGCCGGCTGGGGCCGGGGGCAGGGCAGGAACCTGGGATGGATCCCATCGAGGCGAGAAGTTTTGAGCAGGGAAGGGGCACGGTCTGAGGGTCCTCTGGGCCCTTTGCTGTTCCCTCATCCCAGGTGCCCTTCCCTGCAGCCCAGCCCAGCCCAGCCCAGCCCACTCTAGGTCAGAGGGGCCGGCCGTGCCCTGCCCCGAGCCTGGCATGCAGTGGTGCTTAGTAAGTTGGTTCCTCTGAGCCCAGCCCCTGGCGTGCCCCCTGTGCCCGGCTCAGCTAGTCAGAGCGCCCGCCTGGGAAGCAGCTGCGGGTGGGTGGCACCGGGCCGTGGGAGATAGTGCTGCCAGGCAGGGTGCTGGGGTGGCAGGCGCACCGGGCAGAATACATGGAGGCCTCGCCATTCCTCCTGGGCCTGACTGTCTATGAACAGAGGAGGGCAGGAGAGAGAGAAAGAAGAGGGAGCAAGAGAGAATGAGAAATGGGAGCGGGCCGTGTCGGAGAGAAAGCAAGTGAGAGGGAGACAGACTCCAGCGAGGGAGCAGAGAGCAGGGGCAGGCAGAGCCCTGGAGGCAGAGAGAGACCAAGTGCGGAAGGGCGGGAGGTGGGAGGGACGGGTGGAGACGGAGGGGAGGAAGGCACACCTCCCCCGGGATCATGCGTGCCTGGCCCCTGTGTGCGGAGAGAGGGTGGGCCCAGGTGGCGAGGGAGTGCCGTGGTGGGGAGGGATTTGGGCACACGGCACACAGGTACCTGGGCTGGGTGGGTCGGGGGCCTGGGCACAGCCACCCACACACAGGTCCGCACGGAGCACCTACTCTCCGCCAGGAGGTGGACAGACAGGTGCTTGCGTGCCCCTCGGGGGGGTGGTCTGACGGGGAGCAGGTGGTACCTAAACAACCACACAAATGGAGTCTGATGGTTAAGGGGGCAGATGCCGGCCACGAGGGACAGGGCCTGAGCACGCAGGCCTCAGGCGGGGAGGGGCTGAGGCTGGCGTGACAGATGACTAGGAGGAAGGTTGGGGTGGGGGCAGGGGAGGCCTCAGGCACAGCAGCGGCAGGTGCCAAGGCCCGGGCCACCCTGGCTTCTCTGGTCTGTGACATGCCTGGGCACATGGAACACACGCGGGGACCTGCCACGTGGGCGTGGGAGCTGCACAGAGCTGAGCGGGCGGGAGGGCGCGAGCGCTGGCTCCTGCAGGTGTGGTGGGCCGCGGGCCCCCGAAGGAAGGGGAGTGTGTGTGGGGGGAATGGGTGGGGGCTCCATCCCGCTCTGCCCACCTGCCCTGCCAGGGACCCACCAACCGCAGCCCAGCCCCCGGCCAGCCGTGGGGGCACTGCCAGGCGGTGCGGAGATGGCGGCCACGCCAGCAGAGGAAGGCGCCCTGAATTAATCTGTCACTAAGGCTCGGCCATGGCAGGCGCAGTCATGATTTAGATGAATAATTGAAACGCTCCGATACATTTATTATCCCTTTAGTGCAAAAGTGGCAGAGAAAGACGAGGGGTAATTGAAAAAGCGCGCACAAATCTCGGCGAGAAAGCCGGCTCCTTATCGCCAAGCAAACATTTCAGTCCTAATAAACAGGAGAGACACGCGTCAGGGCCCTGTCGATCCCCATCCTGATTTAGGGCCCGCCTCCCTGCTTACCATACAATGAGAGAGTGTTTAAAAATATTTTTTTTATCGAGACAGTAAAAGGCTCTCCGGAGGGAGGAGGGAGGAGGGAGGAGGGAGGAGGGAGGAGGGAGGAGGGAGGAGGGAGGAGGGAGGAGGGAGGAGGGAGGAGGGAGGAGGGAGGAGGGAGGAGGGAGGGCGGGCGTGGGCCCACAGTCTCCAGGCGAAGGGATTGGCTGGGAGGCTGGGGGGCTGCCCAGGACGTGGCCCTCCACCTGGTGGCGCTCTGGCCTGTGGAGCTCCTATTCAGCCTTTAGGGCCCAATGGGTTTCCGAGGGCAGACGAGTGCGGACTCCCCTCCCCCAAACACACACTCCGAAAGGGCCCTGGGAAGGAAGGGGGAGTAGGGGCTTCCCAAGACTCGCTGTTCCGGTTCCGGAACCACCCGGTGTCGAAGCTGCACCTGGCGTAGCCCCCGGGCCTGGTGGGGGAGGCCCAGGAGCCTGGACCCTCCGGGGGAGTCTTTTGGCCCCAGCACCCCCTGGGGGCTTTCCCTGAGGTTGGGGTGCCCCGCAGGCTCCCTGCCCCAGAGGCTGCATCCTCTCCACTTGGACCCACCGCGTCCAGCAGTGGACACTGGGCTGCTGCACCCCAGCTCCGCAGGCCAGGCCCCGTCCCCTCAGAGGCCCCTTCGGGCTGACGGCTGCCCCAGGCCAGGCCCCGTCCCCTCAGAGGCCCCTTCGGGCTGATGGCTGCCCCAGGCCAGGCCCCGTCCCCTCAGAGGCCCCTTCGGGCTGACGGCTGCCCCAGGCCAGACCCCGTCCCCTCAGAGGCCCCTTCGGGCTGACGGCTGCCCCAGGCCAGGCCCCGTCCCCTGAGGCCCCTTCGGGCTGACGGCTGCCCCGGGCCCGCTGGCTCATCGCCGCTGTCCCTCTCTGCAGGACTGGCCGGGCACCCGGGGCGTGAGACCTGGGTCCCACCTCCGAGGGCAGGGCCCAGCACAGAGCGTGCCACTGACCGCCCCACAAGATCCCCAGAACGCTGCTCCTGGGAAAGTTCCTTCCAGTGGGGACACAGACAATGAGAACAAACATAAGGCGGAGTCCATTCGGGGGTGAGTGCTGCGGGGAAGGCAGAGCCGGTGAGGGGAGCGGCGTGGGCTGGGCCCTTCGAAACGGTGGCCGGGGCGGCCGAAGGAACTCGTGCTTGTTAAATGCCCGGACGGCTGGGCAGGTGGGTGGGTGGTGATGGGAGATGGATGGGTGGGTGGGTAGATAAAAGGGTGGTAACAGGAGAGTTGGGGGTGGGTAGAGGCCTGAACCCCTCATGGTGGGAACTTCAGGGGACCCCATGGGGAGGCTGGGGTCCATCTGGGCGGAGTCGGGTAGGGTCCCCGGCCCCCAGCCCCGGGCTGCTCCTCCCTGGTGGGTAAGGCGGATGGACCTGACCAGACCAGGGGTGGTGAGGGCACAGGGGACAGACGTGAAGGCAGAGATGTCCCGGGACAGGGGGCCCTCTCCCTTCCAGCCCCAGGCGGGCATCAGGCCTCCCCCAGCCCCAGCCTCACCCCTACCCTGGTCCCCTCCCTACCGCCTCCACCTGTTCCAATCACATTAGCGGAGTGACAGCCCCAGCGAGTCCTTGGGCGGCTCCATAAATCTCCGCCGGCGTTAAAAGGCTGGACTCCGGTCCCACTTCCTCCCGGGCCCGCTCACCCCATCCATCTCGGCGTCAGTCAGCCGCTCTGGGGGCTGCTGCAGCCTCCCCCCACCCTCAGTGACGCAGGAAGGCGAGTTAGAGGGACCCCAAGATGCCTCCCTCCTTAGGCTGGCCAGAGCAGGTGCCCTTTGACCTCCCAGAGTGAGGTCACCAGGCCGTATATGAGCCACACCCTGCTGGGCCCGAAACCTCAGTGGCTCCCCCGGCCTCGTCGGCAGCTCAGGCCGTCCCTGCCTTCACTGCGGATCATTCATTTGCTCACGGCCACTTAGTGGACACCTGCTCTTGGGCAGAGCCCGCTCCGCGCTGGAGATAGTCGTGCCTCCGAGCTTTTGCTCTCGGGCAGACAGACCATAAACAGGAGGTTGTCTGGCCGGTGAGGGAGAGGTGCCTGAGGAAAAGAAAACCTGGAGCAGTGTGAGGAGCTGGGAGGCAGGGCAGGGCAGGGTGGGGCAGGGCAGCTACAATTTCACTTACGGGTGAGGGCGGGCCTCGGAGAGGTGGGTGTGAGGCGTGTAAGAGGGGAAGGGAGCAGCTGCGTGGCTTTCTGAGGAGGAGCAGTCTGGGCAGAGGGCTCAGCCAGTGCAAAGGCCCTGGGGCAGGAGCGGGCCAGGCCAGTGCAGGAAGGCCAGTGTGGCCGCGCAGAGTGGGGACCGGCCGGGCAGTGTGGCGGGGAGTCTGAGCGGTGCCTGGGGAGCTGGGACCACGGCTCTGAGGGAGGGGAGAGCCCTGTCAGAGTTCTGAGCCGAAGAGGGGTGTGACCTGACCGAGGATTTAGAAGGCCCACACCTTGTTGTGATCCTTGTCTTTGGACACGGAGTGGCTAAAACTCCAGCCCTTCAGGTGGTCTCCCGTCCCCCTCTCCCCTCCCCCTCCCTCCTCCCCTCCTCCCGGCTGGGCTCTGACGTGTCCCATCTTCTGAGCTTCCCCCAACCCCCATGTCTCCCTCATTTCAGGGTTCACCCGCTGGTGCCTTTGCCCAGGACACCCTTCCCACTGCTCTTCTCCGGCTCTCTCCTACCCGCAGGCCCCACCTCCTTCCAGAAGCCGCCCTGATCCCCAAGCTGGACAGCTGCTCCTGGCCGAGTCCCCACCGTGCCTGTGAGTGTCCCCCGACCACCCTGTGTAATGGTGGGTGCTCTCATCTAGACGGTGAGCTCTGGAGGGCAGGGACCAGGCCCCTCTGGTGCCCAGTGGGTCTGTCCCGGCACCCAGGTCAGGGCCCAGCACACAGTAGGCGCTCAGTCATTGGGTGAGGAATGAACAGACAGGGAGGGTGGCTGTGGGCGGAGCAGGGCCTCAGGGTCCTCCGAAAGGACCGGCTTCGGAGGAGGGTCCAGGGTCCTGTCTGCGGCCCCGCCTCCAGCGAAGCCCCCTCGTTCTGTGGGGCCTCAGGGTGGCTGTGACCTCCACCGCGCCATAGCTGGAGGAGAAGTGGGGAGGGAGGGAGGGAGGGAAAACATCTCCAGCCACAAACAGCCCCCCGCATCCCGGCTGGCACGGACAGCTCTCAGCGCTGCTCTTATTCATTCCTGACCTTCCTGCCCCTTTTACTCCCCCCTTTTAAAGCCTGGCCCGGGCCCGCCACGCTGCCATAAACACAGCCCCCGGATTTATCCCGCGGCGCATTAACCCCTGCCCCCGGCCTCGCCAATCATCCTGCCGGCGCAGACAGCCGCAGCCAGCCAGCGCGCCCAGGGGCTGGGGCAGCGGGCACAGCTGGCTGGGGAGTCGGGCCCTGGGGCAAGGGCCTGCCCCGTGGCACCTGCTGACCTTGGCCTGGCTGTGAAGCCCACCCTGACCTCGGGCCCCGCCCACCTGGCCCTGCCGGGACCCGCCTCCTCGTGGGCGTTCACCCGCGTGAACAGCCTCTCTCGAGGACCGACCCGCAGTGGGCAGGCTCCCCCTGGCTCTCCGAGACCTCGGCCTGGCTGCGGAGTCCCCTTTCAAGGTTTCGGAGCAGAGCACAGACGGTAATTTTCCCTCCCCGCTGGGAAACTGAGGCCAAAGGGCACGCCGGGGGCACGTCAGGGTCAAAGGCAGGGCCGGGCTCTCCCACCGCCCCTGCGGCCCGCCGGTCCCTGGCCCTTTCCAACCTCACCTGCCCCCCTCCTCCCAGCCACAGGCCAGAGGCCGCTGTTGGGAGGGTGGGGACCTGCCCAGGCCGCCCAGCAGTGAGGGACCAGGCCTGCCTCCGGCATCTGGCTTTGTCTAAGCGATGGCAGGCAGACAAGGCGGGGGGGCGGGGGGGGGCCGGCGGGCAGGAAAGGGGGGCCGATGGAGACGTGGGGGCACTGTGGGGTGATGGGAAGGCTGCAGCTAGGCCCTGGGGCCCCGGGGAGAGAAGCAGCTGAGGAGAGAGTGGCATCTCCCCCACCCCCTTGTTCCCCCACCCACACACCCTCAGATCACAGGAAGGGTCAAGGGTCACTCACCGCCACCACCTCCGAGCAGGGAGCTGTTGGCTGCAAGAGAGAGAAAAAGCCGTCAGGTGGGTTGGGCAGGTGGGTTGGGCAGGTGGGTTGGGCAGGTGGGGCGGGCTGGTGGGTTGGGCAGGTGGGGCGGGCTGGTGGGGCGGGCTGGTGGGTTGGGCAGGTGGGGCGGGCAGGTGGGTTGGGCAGGTGGGGCGGGCAGGTGGGGCGGGCAGGTGGGCGGGCTGTGTGGAGGGTGGAGACGGGGCTGCCAGCTGGGCCTTCAGACTCTGGGCACAGTCTCCTCCGAGGGAGGCAGGTGAGGGGGAGGTGAAGGGGCTGGGACTCCTCTCCCCCCGTCTTGTGGGCCTGGATTTGTATGGCGGTGAGGGAGGGCCGCGGAGCCGCCAGGGTCCTGCCGGCTCACCCCGGGAGACCCTGCACGTGGGGTCTAGAGTGGCAGACAACCTGCGGCCACGAGTGTCCACTGTGTTCGTTCACTCATTCGTTCACTCATTCACTCACTCACCCATTAATTCACTCACTCACTCACTCACTCACCCATTAATTCACTCACTCACTCACTCATTCACTCATTCACTCACCCATTAATTCACTCATTAATTCACTCACTCACTCATTCACTCACTCATTCATTCACTCACTCATTCACTTACTCATTCACTCACTCATTCACTCACTCACTCATTCATTCACTCACTCATTCATTCACTCACTCACTCATTCACTCATTCACTCACTCATTCACTCACCCATTAATTCACTCACTCACTCATTCACTCACTCATTCATTCGCCCTCTCTGGAGGCTCATCTGTGCTGGGCTGGGGTAGCGATGTGGACAAAAGGGCTCCTGAGGGTCTCAGGCCGGAAGCCACTGGGACACTGTGGTTGCAGCCGGGGTGGTGATGAGTGTGGGGGGAGAACATGAGATGGAGGGTGATGGAAGGGCCCGGAGCACTGGGCCTGGACCCAAAGCCGGGGTCAGTAGATGGGTGACTCGAGCCACGGTCCTCTGTGCCTCAGTTTCCCCAGGGAGAATCGGCCACCTTCCAGGGTTGATATGAAGCAAGGGAGCTCCCACCCGGGCCCCTCCCTCGACCAGAGCTGGACTGCCAGCCGCCCGGTCCACCTCGCTCTGCCCGGCTGGCCGCCCCTCCCCCCTCCGCAGGCTGATGGGGGCAAAGGGAAGCAGGCAGCCTCCGCCGACGTCAGGCTGTTCAGGCCAGCACCCCCCACCCCCAGCAGGGCTCCAGCTCCGGCCACACAGCGCCTGTGCCGTGGCTGGTGCGAGTCAGGGCAGTGCCCTGGCCCAGGTGCTGCCGGTGGGAGGCCTGCCCCCGCCCCTGGCCGCAGGAGCCCTGGCTCCCAGGCAGCCCTCAGCTCCTGCACCGGCCGGGCACCCCCTGCCTCCCTCAGTGTGAGGGGACACGCAGCAGAGCCGGCGGGAGCTGGCCGGCGCAGGCGGTGCCACGCGGAAGCTGCGGACGCGGCTAAGTGGTGGCGGCGGCTCCGAGTGGCTGGTCTCTGGAGCTGACAGCCCGTCGCTCGGGGAATAATTAATTCACAGCCTGAAAACCCGGGGCTGCAAGTTGCCACGTTACTTGCCAGATTAATACAAGCAGCTAATTAAGATGGAGCGGCGGGGAGGACGGGCGCTCCCAGAGCAGGGCTAGCGGGCCACGGGGAGCTCGGGAGGCGGCGAGCAGCTGGAGCGGCTCCTAGGGAGAGCAGGAGGGGGGCTGCGGGGGACCCCAGGCAGACAGGCCCCCCGGCAGACAGGCGGGCGGCCGAGGGGCTGGGCCCCCAAAGGCCTGGATGTGGCCTCTGCCCCAGGAAGGCGCTCTCAGTGGCAGAGGCGGCTGTTTGCACACGGAGGGCCTGTTCACTCAGGAAGCCCCAGGAAGGAGCTGCTGTCCCCGTTTCATAGACAGGGAAGCCAGGCCGCAGGGTTGAGCTGCACACGGAGGTAGCAGGACTGGAAGTGGGTCTGTCTGACTCCAGAGCCACGCCGTAAAGCGGGCTGACCCCGAGGCAGACTGCCCGAGGGCCTGTCACAGGGCGGCCTCCACACCAGGCAGAGCGCACAGTAGGCCCGCCCCCACCCCGCAGGTCTGAGTGCAGAGCTGGGGGGCTGGGCATCGGGCAGCCCTGTCCCAGAGCCAGCGGGGGCATCTCGGGCTCAGGGGGCCCAGCTCCCAGCGCCCTAGGTCCTCAGGGCAGTCCGGGCGGCTGTCGGAAGCTGCCCTCCCGGCCCTTCCCACCTCCCCCATCACCTCTCTCTCTTAATTAACACCGGCTGCAAATGAGCTGGCTCTGCTCCGAGGGAGGGCTCCGTGCCAAATGGGTTGGCAGGGAGCCTTGAAGGGGCAGGAGGGGAGGGGGCACCGACCTGCCGCTCTGCAGGCCTCTGTCAGAAGGCAATGCCAACCCCACTTGGGTGACCCTGCCCAGGAGAGGGAACTGGGGTGACTGCCAGGTGCCCACCCGGCCGGGCGTGTCCGGGGGCCGGGGAGGCCCGCCCGGGGGCATTACCTGCCGCAGGTGGGAAAGTCAGGTGGGGCCGACCCTGGGGCCAACTTGGGCTGCACAGAGGACTGGCCACCGGCCTGCCCCCAGCTCAGCAGGTGTCCTCGGAGGCTGGTCCGCAGGGCCCTCGCCCAGCCCGCCACACTCGGCAGTCCACGGGCAGCGACCTGCGGCCCTCCCCTGCTCTCCCCCGGCCCGGGTCTGGCTCTCTCCCAGGTGCCTGGCCGCCTGGCCACCCGGAACGCCCATAGGCTGACCGAGGTGCTCGGCTGGGCCAGATCCCCGCGGCCAATGGCCTGGGGGTTTGGGGAGGATGCTGACAAAGGGGGCACAGTGCCCAAGACACCAACAGGCACCCTGGGGTGTGCCCCCCGGCCCCCCACCCGAAGCAGGTGGTCCCAGGCCAGGGCTGGCTCTCCCTCCTCGCCCTCCGGACGAGGCCTTGCGCCTCCAGCTCCTGCCCCTCCTGCTGCCGCCCTTCACGCTCCCCGCAGTTGGGTTTCGGCTCCAATAACAACGGGGGATCAGCCATTTCTCAGGCGAGGAAACGGGGCTCACGGGGGGAGTGGGGAGTGGGGAGGGGCTGGAACAGGACAGCTGGTTGTCGGCCCCCATTTTCTTCGCCCCCGTCCCCTCCCTGAGCCTGAAAGGGCTCCTGACACGTCTCACGGAGCCCGGTGATGGCTGAGCCGCGAGGGGGGTGGGGATGAGCCCTGGATTCCAGCCTAAGCCGGGGCTCCCGACCTGGCTCTGCCCAAGGGACCCAAACCTGCCCCAGCAAAGCAGGGCTCTGTGAGCTCCGGGCGGGCTGGGAGCTGGGCCAGGCCTCACCTGGGGCCCAGGGAGGGGGATGAGGCTTAGCTGGCTCTGCAGGGGGTGTAGGCTCCTGGGACAGAGGGGGCACCCTGGGGGCTGGGGTGCCAGGTCTGGAAACTGCCAGCGGAGTCTGCCAGTCGGCGCCCTCCCCCCCCCCCCCGCCACCGCCCCACAGCGCCGGTGGTCCAGGCCCGCGTGTCCCCTGCCCGTGGACCTGGACGTGCCTGCGCTGCGCTCCACTGGCCTTGAGTAACCGGCTCCAAGCTCGGCGCTGGGCCTGTGACCTTGGGGTGGCAATGAGTCCTCACCCCTCTCGCCCGTCACTACCAAATCCTCTGTCCCCTGATGGTGGCCCACCGGGGCAGGGGCTGGGGGCCGGGGGCGCTCACTCCCCATCTCCACACGCTCTGCTGCCCTTCCCTGCTCCACACTGCTCCTCATGCAGTGACCCCCCAACCCCATTTCACCCCTGCTTCCTCCATGCCCTCAGGCCCTGCGCCTCCTCTGGGGGCGGGGGGGCGGGACCCAGCCCCTCCCCACCCCAGCGCTTGCCGTCCCTGTGGGCAGGTGGTGTCGCTGCCCAGGCAGTGCTCCTGACCTAGCTCAGGGCTGGCCGGTGGCCACTGCCCCGTGAAAGGGAGACAGAGGACACCCGGGGGCAAGGCAGACCCCGGGGCCACTTCTCTCCCCACACAAAACACTTTAATTGGTGCCAACCATGTGCCCGGTGCCGCCCGGCACAGAGATGAACCGGACACTGTCCCTGGGAGGAGGGGGAAGCATGGGGCAGCCCGAAGCCCGGCGGGCTTCACGGAGGAGGTGGCTGTGAGCCGAGGCTGGAGGGAGGCTGCGCCTCCAGAGAAGGAAAGGCATGTGGGGGGGGGAGGGGGCATGGCCAGGGCAGGGGCACTGCCAGGGCCGGACGGTCAGGGCACCTCCCGTTCAGGAAGAGGGGCCTGGTCAGCTGGGCCCGACTCCTCCGCCGGGGGGATGGGAGGGGCTGCAGGAACCGGGGTGGGAAGAGGCGGAGTGAGCGGCGGAGGGAGGCCCCTCTTTCTCTCCCGGTTGCCCCCCCCCGCCCAGCACCCCCTTAGAGGAAGAGCCCCCAGGTTGAGGGCCCAGGCGTGTGTCTTGGGCCCACAACACTGTCAGGGAGCCACGCAGATGTTGTCATTTCTTTTAAGAAAAAAGTGAGCTTTAAGGTTGAAGAAGATGTTTTAACATACAATGTTCAGATGTCTGTCTTTATGCCAATAAAGGAATCAAATCTGACTTTAATGTTGTTTTAGGAAAAAGGGCCCGCAGTGGCAGGGGAGCGGGGCGGAGGCCAGGGCAGCTCCGAACTCACACCCCGTGCGGGAGACGCGTTACCGCCCGTTTACAGACGAGGGAGCCGGTCCACGGAGCGTGACCTTCTCACAGCGGATTGCGATTCTCCTGTTTTACCCGCGGCTCCTCCTCTCACAGCCCCTCGGCTCTCAGGATAGAGAACTGGTCCCTGGCATTCCCCAAGCCTGTGCCCTGCGGACTCACCCCTCATTGCTTCCCGCGCCCCTCCACCTCTCCCTCAGCCACAATCCGGGTCCTCAGACTTGCCCCATTCCTCCTGCCCCAGGGCCTTTGCACGGGCTGCTGCCTCTGCCCGGAAGACACCCTCACCATCGCCCAGCCTGGGAGTCAGCCTGGAGGAGCACATCAGCTACCAGGGTCGAGCGCGTCTCCCTGGCTACGCCCTCCCAGGGGTTGTGAATCACTGTGTCCAGCATCTTCCCCTCCCAGGTGAGTGCCTCCCGTAGCCCCGTGTGTCCCGCCCACAGGGTGTCCCCAGCTCCCAGCACAGAGCCCGGTGCACAGCAGGTGCCGCTGACAATTCACTGAACAAACCAAACAGGTTGTACGTGGGCTGTGCCCAGAGTCGCTCAGCGAGGCTGCACGGGCTGCCTGGCTCCGAAGCCCGGCTCTCACCCACGGGCCGCGCAGAGGCAGGACCTGGGTGGGGTGTGCAGGCCACAGGGCTGGCCCCAGGGCAGTGGCAGGAGGCGGCTAGGAGCCTTTCTCTGATGGGAACTAAGTCCTCCAGCCCCGGGTGGGGGAGCGCCCAGGGAGGCAGGGACGCGTGGGGGGGCTGCTGCCAGAGCGGGGACTCAGTGACCTGGAGAAAGCGCTGAGCCGGTCGCTGGGCCCGGAGAGCCGGCGTGCGGGGGCAGCGGTGACAGAGTGACTCTGAGCCCACACAGTCCCTCTGCGTGCTTCTGGGGCCGCAGCTGACACGTGCCCCGGCCGCTGCTCCTAACACCTTGTCCGGGCCTCACAGGCGGAGAGGCCGCCAGCCAGCCTCCGGGAGCTGGGGGCTGTCCCTCCGCCCCCGCAGGCCGGGCCGCTGTCCTCCGTCCTCCTTTGCGAGGCCAGATCTCAGCGTCCTGTCATTTGACCGGTAGGCATCCAGTCCCCACCGAGCCAGGCTCTGGGACACAGCGGGCAAGGCCCTGCAGCACCACGCTCACCGGCCAGGGGGGTTGGGCAACAACAGAAGAAGAATAAACTGAAAGAGAATCAGTCGGCACCAGAGGCTGTGGAGGGAGTCACAGGGAGAGGAGAGCGGTGGGGCTGATCTAGAAGGATCAAGGGACCTCCTGCCTGGAGGGAGCAGCCTGTGCAAAGGCCCTGGGGCAGGAGTGGGCCTGGTGGGTTTGAGGTCCATCCAGGAGGGGGCGAGTAGGAAAGAAGGTCAAAGGGCAATGGGGGCGGGAGGGGGACCCGCTAGCTACTGCACTGTCCAGGGGATCCCTTCCCAAACCTCCCTGAGGGGGAGCCTCTTTGGCACCCCCACTGCCTATGTGTCCTGACTGCAGCTGCCCGTTCTGGCCTGCCTCCCCCCGGGCTGGGCCCCACTGCCCCCCTGTTCCCCAGAGCCTGGCACAGTGGCTGGGACCTACGAGGTGATGATTGATTGCCGGCTGGCAGCCCCAGCTCCGCAGGCAGGTTTAGGGGAGTGGGCTTTGTTCTTGGGAAATCAGTGCGTTGCCCCCCACCCCCCAGGCCAGTGGTGTTATGGAGGGTGAGTCGTTTAAAACATGTTTTAGGTGAGAAGTGCCCCTTCGAGTGAATAACATGTAAAATGTGCTGAATTTCTGAAGATAAAACGAGAGACTTCAAAGGCATCTCAAGCTGCGAGCAGTTACCCTGTTTGACAAGCTCTGCCCCTCAGGCCAAGGTCACTGTCCTCTGAGGTGGGGCTGCCGTGAAAGTGTGAGGGTTACTGGACATTTCCCAGGTTTGGGGGCGCTCACGGGGCGGGGGGGGACAAGGGGCTCACATTTGTGGGCACCGACCACAGGCTTTCACCCGGCACCGCTGCTGATCATCTGAACACGTCCTATTACAGATGGGGAAACTGAGGCCCAGAGAGGCCCGTGACTTGCCCAAGGCCACAGTGCTTAGCGGGCGGGGCCAGTGTCTGTGCTCGGCCAGCCGGTCCTGAAGCCCCGGCTGTGAACTTGAATCTGAGCCAGTCGCTCTGCCTCCTGGGGCCTCCGTCTCCTCGTCTGCGGGGTGGGGAGGTAGTTAACGGACGTCCTGGGGCACAGATGGTAACATGGAAAATGCCTGTAAAACGGTGGCAATGGGGTCCCGTAACAAGAGCAGCTTCCCACTGAGGTTCGGTCACCAGCGCCCCAGGGAGAGCCAGGGGGACTCTGCTGAATGTGCAGCTCCATTCGACAGAAGGGGAAACTGAGGCTCAATGAGTGCCTGGCCCGAGGCCACACAGGTTAGGGTGGTGGAGACAGGATTCGAAGCCCGCGGGTCTGACCCTGGAACCCGGGACACGAAGCACCCTGCTCAGCCAGACTGGGCTTGTTTGCCTCCGGGACTGAGCCCCTCACCCCCTCTGCTCTGAGCAAAGCCCTGCGATCCTCAAAGCTGTCGGGAGCTGTACCCACCCCCACCCCCACCTCCAGGATGCCCCTCTCACTGGCCCTGTGCCAGGCCCTGCCTCCTCTGCCTCCCCTGAACCTTCAATCCTGCCCGAGCGCCCCCCCCCCTTCACCTCTGCAGCGCCCTCCCGGGTTTGCCCAGGCCTCCCACCCCAGGCCTCTCCCTACAAAAGCCACCCCGGCAGCCATTTCAGCTCAAAGCCTGGTTCCTGTGGGCCTGGGCCTCTCCTCTGTCCCCTCCTGCCTGGGTGCCTTGGACTCGGCCCCTAGAGACCCAACCTCCCAGCCAGTGGCCCCCAAGCTGGCCCCCACACTCTCCGACCCCCAAGCCCCTCAACACCCCCTCTCCCAGCCCCGTCCCAGTCACCTCCCACTGGCTGGTATATTTGGTTATGCCAGAGACTCACGGGTAATCTACATAAACGTAACACACGTAAACAAAAAGCAGAAGAAAAGGGGGTACCGTTCGCTCACCACTCAGACTCCACTAGCCCCGTTCACTTTCCTGCAGGACCTTTTAGACTTTAAATAAAAACAAAACATAGTTAATAACACGTTTATCAAGCCAGTTCTCTGCGCCAGGCACCGGGCCAGGCCTTTTAGGTGGATCCTCTCATTTCACGGTTCCCTCCCCTGAGAGCCAGTGAGGGTGATGTTATTTCCCCACTTCACAGATGAGGAAATAGAGGCTCAGAGAGGTTGAGTGACTTGCCCAAGGTCATGCAGCGGGGCTGGGAAGTGGGGGAGCCAGAGTGTGAGTCAGGGAGTCCGACTTCCAAGGGACCACTGCGGCCGCAGCGCTGCCGGGCCTCCCCTCCCCCAGGAGCCGGGGGCCGGCACTCAGCGTCCCACCATTAGCATAACCATGAGCAGGAGCATCCCTGAAACCCAATTACCAGGAGATGGCTTGGGCCCCAGCCAGCCGGGTGCAGTCTCTGTCTACGCAGGAATGAGGGGCTGGAGCCCAAGGGAGGGATGGCTGAGGGAACTGTCCTGAGGGGGGGGCCGGAAAAGGCCCCTGGTCCGCTCCGGTCGGTGTGGGCGTGACGCCTCTGATCAGTCCCGCTGGACAATGCCAACTACCCCCAAGGACAAGGCACAGGTTCTCCCGCCCCCAGCCGGCTGGGTGACCCCAGGCAGCTCCGTGCCTTCTCTGAGCTTCATTTTAAAACCAGGAGCTGATTGAACAGAAAACAAACCATGGGTTTGGAGGAGGAAAGAGTTCCCCCTAACAGCCAGGCAGGCCGGGCCTCCACTCCTCACTTCCCCTCGAGGCCCACTGACCGTCTCCTCTCCCCTGGGCCGTTCCTCTGCCCCTCACCCTCACTCATCCTCACCCTCATCCTCACCCTCATCCTCACCCTCACTCATCCTCACCCTCACTCATCCTCACCCTCACCCTCATCCTCACCCTCATCCTCACTCATCCTCATCCTCATCCTCATCCTCACCCTCACCCTCATCCTCACCCTCACTCATCCTCACCCTCACCCTCATCCTCATCCTCACCCTCATCCTCACTCATTCTCATCCTCACCCTCATCCTCACCCCCATCCTCACTCATCCTCACCCTCATCCTCATCCTCACTCATCCTCATTCTCATCCTCACCCTCATCCTCACCCTCATCCTCATCCTCACCCTCATCCTCACCCTCATCCTCAATCTCATCCTCATCCTCACCCTCATCCTCATCCTCACCCTCACTCACCCTCATCCTCACCCTCATCCTCACCCTCACTCATCCTCATCCTCACCCTCATCCTCACCCTCATCCTCACCCTCATCCTCACCCTCATCCTCATCCTCACTCATCCTCATCCTCATCCTCATCCTCACCCTCACTCATCCTCACCCTCATCCTCATCCTCACCCTCATCCTCACCCTCACTCATCCTCATCCCCATCCTCATCCTAATCCTCACCCTCACCCTCACCCTCACCCCCATCCTCACCCTCACCCTCATCCTCATCCTCACTCATCCTCATTCTCATCCTCACCCTCATCCTCACCCTCACTCATTCTCATCCTCACCCTCACCCTCACTCATCCTCATCCTCATCCTTACCCTCACCCTCACCCTCACCCTCACCCTCACCCTCACCCTCATCCTCATCCTCACCCTCATCCTCATCCTCATCCTCACCCTCACTCATCCTCACTCACCCTCACCCTCATCCTCACCCTCACTCATCCTCACCCTCACTCATCCTCACCCTCATCCTCATCCTCACCCTCATCCTCATCCTCATCCTCATCCTCACCCTCATCCTCACCCTCATCCTCATCCTCACCCTCATCCTCATCCTCATCCTCACCCTCACCCTCACCCTCACCCTCACCCTCACCCTCACCCTCACCCTCACCCTCACCCTCATCCTCATCTTCATCCTCTCAGCAACCTTTTCTATTGACTTCACACACACACACACACACACACACACACACACACACACGGCCCCTTGACCTACCACCAGCCCAACAAATACACCATCACAGAAGAGTTGAAGCGCCGCCCCCCAGAGGAACCCCCACCCTGCATTCAGGTTGCATGTTCTTGACGGTTCTGCTGTGTCTGATATTAGTGGGTCCTGCACGTCTCCATTTCATAGAAAGCGGAGTTCCTGGGGGCGGCCGCAGGCCCCGCCATGCTGGGGGGGTGGCCCTGCTGCTCTAGCTGGTCTGTTTGCACTGCCGGGTAATACTCCAGGCCGGGGCCTCCCACACCCTCCATCCGCCCTCCCGCAGGCCAACAGGCCGGTGTGCGGTTTTGTGTCTTGCACACGCAGCTGCAGTGGCATCGTGCACAAGCCCCGTGCACACACGTGCCGGGAGTTCCGTCGGGCGTACACCTGGGAGTGGGACTGCTGGGCGGTGGGATATGCACATCTTTTACTTCTCTAGTTTTTGCCAAATTGCTCTCCAAAGTGGTTGTTCAGATGATCGCTTTAAAATATAAATTAAGTCATGTCACTTCCCTGCTTAAAAATCTCAAATAGCTTCCGATTACATTAGAATAAAATCCATATTCCCCTCCATGAATGCCTGGCTACATCCCACACTCCGCTCCCCCCAGTTTCCTGGCCTTCTTTCTCGTCCTCCAATAGGTCTTGCTCTTTCATGCCCCAGGGCCTTTGCACATGCTGCTTCCTCTGCCTGACACACTCTCCCTGCAGCTTTTCCCAAACAGGCTCCCTCTTACCCTTCAGGCCTCAATGAAAGGTCACCTCGTCCGAGTGGCCCCTCTTGACCACCCGGCTGAATGCCTCCGGTCCCTCTGACCACACTGTATTTTCTGTTGGAGCCCGCACCATGGTCCGGAATGATCTCATCCTCAGATTTGTTTGCTGATGTGCTCCCGGCATGACAGCCTGGGAGAGGGCCTAGTCTTCTTTGGTCATTCTTGTACCCCGAGGCCAACACGGTCCGGCACTGAGGAACTGCTCTCCGTGCCATTCATCCACTCAGCAGACATTGATTTGGGCCAGTCTGGCTGCCATGTCTGGAGGGTGCATGAGCTGTGGGTCAGGGAGGGTGAGCTGCAGCGGAGGGGCTCTGCAGAGGGGAGTGTGGTCCAGTTGAGGGCAGGGAGCCGGGAGCCCTCGCCCATGGCCTCAGGGAGCCGCGGCAGGTGCGGGAGCAGCAGGGTGGGGCTTGCACTTTAGAAACACCCTCTCAGAGCTGCGGGGGAGGGAATTGCGGGGGGTGGGCCTGGGCAGGGGCTGGGGGTCGTGGTGGCCAAGGGGTGACAGAGGGCCAGGGAGAGAGGCAGTGCTGCACCCACGGGGACCAATTAGAGAAGCGTGGGAGACCGGGACCGGCTTCTGCGTGCGGCCCAATCCGGTCAATGGAAGGAGCACTTGGTGTGTGAGCGCCCCCCTGTCCCCTCCCTCCACCCCTGCAGGGGGCCGGGGGCAGCTTCCTGATGCAGAAATCCAGCGGCTCCTCCCTGGACCCCGGAGGCGCCCTTGACCTAGCCCCGACCCTCGAGCACAGATGGGACACGGAGGCCCTCGGGGGACAGGATCACTCCTGTGGGAACGTGACTGCTGCACGGAGACAAACACTCACCTTCTCTCCGGGACAGAGAAGGGGCAAACCCTGGCTGCCCAGGGAGTTCAGGAGACCCCAGGAGGGGACTTCCTCGGAAACTGCCCACCCACAGCCTGGCCTGCCCGCCTCCTCGGCCGCCTGCCCGCTGATGGCTCCCGCACCTGACAGGGACTCTCAGGACCAAAGACTTGGGGGCCGGCGGGGGGGCCAGGGGGCTCTTTCGAGGTCACTCAGCCGGGAAGAGGCAGAGCAGGTTAACCCTTCAGTGGGAGAAGCCCGTCAGCAGGGCCAGGTGAGGTGGGGAGGAGTCCCAGCTCCTGCCCTTCCCTGGCCCTGGGGTCTGGGCGCCCGGGGCACCCCAGCTCTGTAGGCTCAGGACGGCCATCCTACCCCCTTCCAGGCCCCAGCCTGGCTCCTGCCCTGACTGCCTCGTGTCCCCCCAGGGCTGGGTGCTCCTCCTCTGTCTTCCTGACCTCCCATCTGGGCTCTGCTGTGAGGAGGGGGAGGAGGAGGAGAGGGAGGGGAGAGGAGGCAGGCAGTAGCAGCCATTGGTATGCAAGGCCCTGCCTCAGCCCCTCCAAGGCCCAGCCTTTCTGCTCAGCTCTTTAAGAATCCCTCCTAGGCAGCGAGCAGCTTGGTGGTTGCTGGGCAACACCCCCCCACATCCCATTGGCACCCTCTCCCTCTCCCCCTCCCCCTCCCCTGTGCCTCCTCTCCGCCCAGTCTCAGCAGTGCCCTTAGCTGAGAACCCGCCAGGCCTGGCTGCACCTGTGCCAGCAGGTGAGGGGCCTTGAGTGACCCCACCCAGCCCCAGCCCTGGGCCGCGGCTCTGGGCCAGCAGGGACTCGAGGAGGGAGAGCCCGGGCTCAGGACACCCCATCTGCAGACCCCTTGCCCCCATGTTCAGTGGCTTCAGCCATCTGAGGTGAAGGAGCTGCCGGGGAAGGACAGAGAGGACCGGGGGTGGGGGAAGGAGCCAGGAGCTGAGCAGGTGACCCGGCCACCCAGCCGCTGGGCTGCCGCCTGCAGACTGTGCTGGGAGAAGCCCCCTCCTTTCTGCGGGCCGCGCACCCCACCCTCCCTGTCTGGTCAGGAACCTGGGTGGGAAGAGCCCAAGGTGGTGGTGGTGGTGGGGGGCGGGGTCCCTGAGCCCTGATAAACAGGTCTGCAGGGGTCAGAAGAGGCTCAGTGATGGGTGGGGTGTCACTGGAGGCCCAATCCAGTGGACGTCTCTGAGGCTCCAGTCTCAGAACCTCCAAGCATCTTCCACCCCCCCTTCCTCAGCCCTGCCCTTCCCTCCTCCCTGCTGGGCAGTCTCGGGGACCCTGCCCTGTGGCTCCCCAACATCTTGGGCATGGGCCCTCTTTTGTCCTCCCAACTTCTTCCTGATCAGGCTTGCACCTCCGGCCTCCCCTCTGCTTCCATCTCCACCACCCTCTGCCCGGAGCCGCTCACCCCACCCCTCTGCCCGGACTGCCCCTGCACACGGTTCACGCTGCCTCCCTGAACGTGGAAGTGTCGCAGGTGCGGGACAGCCAGTCCCCAGAGAAAGCGGCAGCTCTGCGGGGCATCGTGGCCAGGGAGCGAGCGGGTGAGGGGGGAGGAGCGAGCGAGGGGCAGCCCCGGGGCTGGCAGAGATGGGAGTTGGGGGGGCGGTGATGTCATTTGTGGGGAGAAGGAGGCTCCTAAAGGAGAGGAGGCCCATCAGAGACAAGTCTCTGTCCTGCCAGGGAGGGGGCTGGCTGGAACCCTGGCCCCGGGGGGGGGAGGGGCAGTCCTGCTCTGCCCAGGCCCGGGTTGGACCTCGCCCGCCTCACTCCCCATCACCCTCCCCTCCACGCCCCGGACCACGCCCTGCCCTGCCCTGCCCTGCCCAGGGCCCGGGACATCGTCTCTGGGCAGTTCCAGTTGGGAGCAGCTGGCACCGCTGCTCTTGCCACACACGGGCCTACGGCAGATGCTGGGGACACGAAGGGACCAAGGGGTCCTGGCTGTGCCTCAGGTGCTGGGAGAGCTGGACGCCAACAGAACACGGGCTCTGCCAGGTCCAGTCTTGGCCACTGTTCTCTGTGCTACGGGGGGTGGGGGGTGGGGGGCGGAGAACGTGCCGGCCACACCTGCTCTCAGCCAGGCTAACGCGTCGTCCAGTGGGTGGGAAATGGAGCCCACCAGTCACATGTGATCACAGACGGAGCTGAGAGCTGCCAGGAGAGGCCCGAGGGAGCAGGGAGCAAGGGGACCTCCTTGGGAAAGGTGGGGTTCGGGGGACAGGAGGGTTAAGCCCCGGACGAAGGGTGAGCGGGCGTTGGCTGGGCCTCTTGGCGGAGTACAGGGAAGCGGGGCCCTGTGTCAGTGCCGGGGAGCACTGAGGCTGAAGCAGGAGGCACCCCCCTGGCCAGCAGCTCCCCAGGCCCCCGGCCCAGGCCCACCCTTCTGTGTCCCGCCGCCCCAGCTCAGGACGCGCTGGCTTCATCCCGCCTGGCTTCGGTCCCTGCTGTGCCCGCTCCCCGGAGCGCCCGCTCTGGGCTTCTTCCCGGACTGGGGGCCTCGCTCCCTGCTCCCCCAGAGTCTGCGCGGGGGTCCACCCGCCGCTCCTGCACCCGGACCCTGTGCTCTGGGGAGGGGCCCGCCTCTGCAGTGCGGGATGGAAAGGGTCAGTCAGGTGGGGGTGAGGGAGCGCGGTGCTTAGGGCTTGGGCCTGAGAAGCTGCTCGGACGGACGTCCTGGTGAGGGCTGGTGTGCCCGGCAGGTGTGCCCGACAGGCGTGCCCAGCAGGTGTGCACAGCCAGCCTGCCCACAGGCCACAGGCCACCGTTCATGGACAGCTCCCTGGGGCACCAGGGCATCCCTGGGGCCATGGTCTGGGAGCCAGGTGGACCAGGTATTCAGGGACTGGGGTTCTCTGGGGGCCCCCTCAGGTATCCCCAGGCCCAGGGGACCCTGGGGATCTTGGAGGGTGGAGATGAGGTCCTCCTGCCCCCCAACCCCGCGCAGGCCCAAGCAGGGCCGAGGGTGGCACCACCGTGGTTGACAACAACCTAATAACGGTGAGCCGTGTTGTCGCTGAAGCGCTCACAGCACACAGACTTCCTCCTGGAGCCTCACGGACTGTCACACTAGCCCTGGGATGGCTGCGATGCCTCATTCAGAGAAGAAAATTGAGGAGCAGCAAGGCTAGAGGCTAGGATAGAGCCTGGGGTCACCAGCGGGTAAGTGGGGAGGTGGCGAGCAGAATCCAGGCCTGGGGACTGCAGAGTGGGGAGGCAGACGGGGAGCGGG
The DNA here is from genome assembly GCF_027574615.1 of Eptesicus fuscus. NCBI lineage: Eukaryota > Metazoa > Chordata > Mammalia > Chiroptera > Vespertilionidae > Eptesicus > Eptesicus fuscus. The sequence goes on along the minus strand of NC_072485.1, from coordinate 80,520,814 downwards.
TGCTGGGCGCAGGGCCGGGTGACTGGCGGCTCGGTGGTAGGGGCCACCGCCCGGTGACGGCCACCCTGGGAGCGAGCGGGGGAGCTGGGCTTGTCCAGCCGCAGGTCGAAGCCAGAAATGGCCCCGGGTGACCGCTGCCTGGGCTGAGCGATCTCCAGTGCCCAGCGCGAAGATGAAGATGAAGACGAAGACGAGCTCAGGTCCTGGGCCGGGCCCACCAACCTCGCTGTCACCGGTGCACACGGGCGCTTAGCAAGCGCTTGGTGAAGGAACAGGTAACTTTCTGAATCTCGTAGCCGATGGCGCCCCGGCTGTACTACACTCCCTCCCCCGGCACCCTGTCCTTCCCAGAGCAAGGCCGGGCCCCAGGCTTCTTCACGGCCCTGCACACCTCGCGTGGCTGCTGTCCGCACCTCATCTTCACCCTGGCCCCCGACTCCCGTCCCCCAAACTCTGACCGAGAGCTCCTTCTCTCCAAACCACAGGTTCTTCCAGGTCACAGCGCATCCCCCCCACCCTCCAAGACCTGGCTCAGGAGCCCCCTCCCTGGGAAGCTGGCCGGGCAGGTCGCCGCTGACGTGGCCCCCGTGTCCTGGGGCGATGAGGTCGGCCTCCGCACGCCCTCGCTGCCTGGGCGCCCATGCCCCTTGCTGGATGTCCTGCTTTGCCAGGGCTGGATGGAGCAGGCCCCGATTCACGTTTGGTCTGTGGTGTCCCCCAAAGTGCTCAGACACAGTGGACCTCCATAGATGCTCTGCGAACTGTGCACAGCCGCCCGGCACAGCTGAGCGAGTTACGGTGCAGCAGCTCGAGGGAGTATCACGCGGCCATTAAGACCACCGTCACGAAGGTGCTATTTGGATATCTAAGAGCCACACGCAGAAGTGTATGCCCACCCTCCACTCCACCTCGCGGCTGAGGGTGCCCTGGGCCAGCCCTGCGCTTGGCATGTGGGCGGCAGGGATGGGAAGGGGTCCCTCCTTCCGGGATGCAGTTAGACGAGGAGGAAGACACGCACATAATTCCTGAGCAACGTGCCAAGCGCCACGAGGGAGGGACGACGGAGCCCGAGGGCCCCAGCCCATCTGGGGGTCTGGGCAGGCGGAACGGGACCAGAGCTCTGTGAAAATTACAGCTGACGGCGCACAGACAAGCCTGGAAGGGCGCGGGAAACAAAGGCTGCTGATGCCACAGGGCAGTGGCGTTGTGGGCGATTTTTCTTTCCTTCTTATTGGTATAATGTTTGGGCAATAAATAAAAATTGGGAGGAAAAATAGCTGCTTGGTGAATGGAGCAGGAGGGGAATCAAGGGGAGTTAAATGGGGAGAGGCAAGAAGGGCAAAGGCGGGGTACCCACGGTGAGAACAGGTGACAGCCTCAGGCAAGGAAGCCTCCTGTGCCCTGGGCTGGGGGCCGGAGCAGCGATGGGGACCGGGACGAACAGGGGGGTGTGTGGGGGGCATAGCTCTCCCTCCAGGGACCTGAGAATCTCCTCCCACAGGGCAGGGTGGCTTGGCCAGGCCCTGAAGGGCAGCAAAGAGCAGGCTGTGCTGGGCCCCTGGCAGGGTCTGACACAGGCCTGGGTTGGTTCTGGCGAGAGGGGTCCCAGCCAGATTGTGGGGCGTCTGGGTGTTGACCTGCGAGCAGTGGGGCCAGGGGAAGGGGGAGCTCTAGGCAGAGGCAGGGACTCAGCTCCAGGGAAAAGGATGGCAGGAGGGATGATGGGGCTCAGGCCCTAGGGTCCCAGAGACTGTCAGGAGCAGGCGCTTTCCTGGCCCACCGCCAACCCGACCCCACACAACAGGTGCAGGCATTCCCCAAGCCCCTCACGTGCGCCAAGCACTGCCCGAGCCCCCTCCTAGTCAAGGTCTCCTTCAACCTTCACATCGACCCTCCGAGGCAGGTGGTTCATGCTCCCATTTTTCAACAGAGGACGCTGAGGCTTGGAGAGGTTAAGTAACGCTCAAGGTCACAGTCGGCTTTGGGGGGGGGGGGAGTTAGGGGCTGGGACCTGACCTGGCACTGCCCGCTTAGGCAGCTGCGGGGGGGGGGGGGGTAGAGCCAGTGCAGGTGCGGGTCCGCGTGGGGAAGGGCGCCCGGCCGGGAGGAAGGGGTTAGGCTCGCGTGGGTACCTGTTGTGAATGAATGCATGGGTGGGCGGATGAATGAATGAATGGCTAGGTGGCTGGAAGGATGAATGAATGAGTGGGTGCGAAGAGGAGGGGTGTCAGGGCAGGCTGCGAGAGCGAGAGCCCCTTTCTGCCCCCACCCCGACCCCGCGCTGGAGGCTGGCTTTGGGAGCCTCCCTCCTCGCCCCGGGGGGCCGGCTCCCCAACCTCCGCCTCCCGCCTCCCAGCCATTTTCGCCGGAGGGCAGGGGCAGGAGGACGCGGCGGCCGGTTCTCCCGGCTGGGCCCGAATCCCCGCGCGGCGGCGCAGCCTCCCGCGCCGGGTCCCGCCGGCCAGTGCGCAGCGCGGCGCCCCCGCCCCCGCCGCCTCCTCCCCGCCTTCCCCGCCCCCCCACCGCTCCCTCCCCTCCCTCCCGGCTCCGCGCCTGCACGCACGGCCCCCGCCGCCGCCGCCGCCGCGAGGGGAGAGGCGGCCGCCCAGCCTGGTTCCCCGCGCCCTGCTCGCCGCCGCCGCTCGCGCAGGCACCGCTCCCGGCCCTCACCCCGCCGAGCGCACCCGCCCGGGCACACGCACCCGCCGCCGGGCGCATCCCCGCGCACAGCCCCCGCGGCTCCTCCGGGCGCCCGAGCCGGGCAGATGCGCCGCTGCGCGCCCCTCGCCCCGGGCCCGACGCCGCGCTCCGCATGCCGGGGGCTCCCCGCCCGGGCTCCCCGGGCGCCTGCCAGCTCCGGTTCCCTCCCGCTCCTTGGAATAACCCCTGAGGCTCCAGCCGTCGCCGCAAAGTTTCCCGAGGAGACCCGCCTCCCCGGCCGCTGCGCAGGTAAGGAAGGATCCGCGGGGCGGGGGCGGGGGGCCCAGCGAGCGGGACGGGGCGCCGGGGCCGGTGGGGCGGGGGCTGGGAGTGCGCGGGGGCGCGGCCGGGGCGGGCTGCCCGGTTTTGACCCGGCGCCGTGGGGGCCGCGCCGCCTTTGGGATTTGGGGCGGGGGTCGCCGAGTCGACAGCCGAGCGCCGGCGGAGCTGGCCCCGCCGCGGGGAGGAGCGGGTGCGCGGGGAGATGCGGGGTGCGCGGTCGGCGGCTCCACTCTCCAGAGCTGAGGTTGGAAAGGGCGGGGGCTCGGACGGAACCCCAGCCCGAGCCCCTCGCTGCGCCCCCAGGGGGCGGCCCGGCCCGCCGTGGGGTGCCAGGCTGGGCTGGCTGGTTACAGCACCCAGAAACCAGAGGGTTTGGGTTTGGGGAGCCTGGAGAGAGGCAGCCGGCCGGCCCAGGCGCGGCGTTCCGGTCCCCACCAACTGCGTGAGTCACGGCTGGAACGAGGTTTTATTTTTAAAACGACTTCGAGGGGGGCGCAAGCAGCCTCCAACTTCCCTCCGTGCGCGCCGTGGGCTGTGGGCCCGGTGCGGGCCGGGCTGGGCGGTGCACCGGGCGCCGGAACGGGGGACCCAGCCTGCTCGCGTCCCAGGGCAGCGAGCCCCCACCCAAGCCCGAGGCCAGGCACACGCCCCTCCTCGCGGGGGCCCAGAGGCCAGGGAAGGGGGCTGGGCAGAGCCTGGTGATCAGAGGTCTCCGTGGAGAAAGTTGTGGAGCTGGAGGCATCAGGGAACAGCCCAGGCGTCCAGGTGCCCTGAGGGCTGCGAGGCTCCCGGTTCGGCTTTAAGATAACAGCCCAGCTGGTGTGCCAGGCCCCTGCAGCCCCAGCCAGAGCCCTGATAGGAAGAAAGCCCTGGCGTGGGGCAGAGGGGGCCCGCTGAGTCCTGCCCTGCCCCCCCTGGACCCTGAGCCCTCAGGAGGATGGAGACCTGCCCTGCTGGGCCCCCTCCCCGGGTGGCTTAGGAGTTGGGGTGGCACCTCCTCTGGCCTGTGTGGGGGCACCCAGCCCGGCAGGATGCTGGATTCCATGGGCATAGGGAAGTGGGCGGGGGCATGCCCCTCTGCCCAGCCGAGTGGGGAGGGTGGCCACGCTCAGGGGCTCCAGGCTCCGGTTTCTGGAGGGAAAGCCAAGAGCCTCTCTCCCTGCCAGCCCCGGAGCGGCGCACACATCACCTGTCAGCGGGCCCACTGGCTCCGTGGGCGACGGCTCAGGGCTTCCTGAGGGTGAAAAGGAAAACGGCCTGAGCTGCCAGGGCCCGTGCCCGGGAGGGTGCCGCACCGCAGGGTGGGCAGCGAGGGGCTCTGAGGGGCCCTTCAGCCACATCCCGACTGCAGGGCCAGCCACGGGCAGGTCTGAGAGCAGGAGAGAGGAGGGCACAGGGGCGTGGGGGGCTGTGGATGGGCCCCAGCCCTGTGATCTCACACGGACAGCGACCCGACGCCTCTGTAAGAAGCGCCCCCAGCGTGGGTTGAAGCCAGGCCCGCCCTCGCTCCACCTCTTACTGGGTCCAAGTCCCTCCACCCCCTGAGCCTCAGTTTCCCTTGTTGGGAAATGGAGTTGACTGTATCCACCTCCTGAGGCTGTATGTGGAGGGGGCGGGGTCAGGACTGCGTTATAAAATGGGGTGAGGTGGACAGATGCCCCACTCCTGGGCTGAAGGGGTCCCCGAGGACTGAGGGGTCGGGGGTCAGAGTCCTGACGTGACGCTGGCCTCCAGCAGTGGCGCCCCCTGGAGCCTCCTGAGGAGAGCCCCTGGGAGCCCCCAGCTTGTTTGTGAGGAGCCGGTGGGAGGGGTGCCCATCCAGTCCCCTGCTGCCAGGGCTCGATGGGGAGGCCGTTAGCCCGAAAGACTCAGCTCTGCAAACAGGTCTGGCGGCCGAGCTGGGGCACTACTGGGTGACCCCAGTCTGCGACCTCTGGGGACCCCGCTTCCTTGCCTGCACGGCACGGGGGGGGGGATGTCGTGGCCCTGAGGATGCGTGGGCACCCGGTGTGGGAGGGCAGGGCACGAAAGATGGCAGGTGGTGTCTGTGCTCGCTTCCAAGTCAGCCGAGCGATGGCTCGGAACTGCAGGTGGCCTGAGATGGCGGGTGTCGAGGGAGAGAGGCCGCTGGAACCCGCAGACCGACCGCAGAGGCCCAGCGCGGTGGCCGAGGTCAAGCAATGGGGGAAGGGTGAGGCCCCTGGGGCCTGCTGGGCACAGCCCCCTCCGCCCAGTCAGCTGGGACAGAGGCAGGGAGGTAGGGAGCTGGGTGCGGCACGCGTGGCAGGCTCTGGGCCTCTGGGGGGCAGCTGGTCTCCGCCAGGGGGGGCAGATGGCTCAGGAGAGGTGGCGAGCAGGGAAAGGCCCTGTCCTGCAGTGTGGGTGGCCCCGCTGTGTGTCTCTGGAAGTGGGGACCTGCTGGCAGTTGCCTCCCCAGCCGGCCAGGCTGCCCTGGAGTCAGGGCTGGGAACGGCCTGATCTCTGAGATGGGCCTGCCCGGGGCGTGGGGGGAGGGGGTTCTGGCCTCGGGGCGCTAGGACTTGTGGTTCCTGAGGAGGCTGTCTCTGCCTGGCCTGCTGACTTCGAATGAACGGATCTTACGGGGCCTCGACACCTTCATCCATAAAGTGGGGTAAGGGCCCATCTTGGGGATGCGCACTAGGAGATGGTGCCTAGGAAGTTCTAGCTGAGTTTATTCCTGGAAATGTGGGCTCCTTGGGTCCCCACCCTGCTCATGCTGGCCTTGGAGTGGCAGGAAGGACCGACTCAGCTCCCACCCGTCACCAAAGCCCAGGGGGATCGCACCCGCCTGCTGGCCAGACCTGGCCCCAGTGCCGGTGGGAATGCGCAGGGGTGAGGCTTTGTCAGCAGGCGGGGGTGGGGGCACCCTCATGGGATGCGCTGTAAGAGTCTGGACAGGGAAGGGCTTGAGGGGCGTGGGCGAGGCCGGAGGTTCTCAGTGCTGGTAGAGGGGTGAGTGGGGGTGGCCCCAGGGTGCTCACCGTCAGGAGAGGCTGCCTGGGCTCTGGGAGGGTGGGGCTGGCTCAGGCCTACGGCCTGCTTACTGCCCTGGATGCACAACCCTCTGTGTGGGTTTCGGGGGGTCCCCTTCCCAGAACCTGGGTTCTTTTCCTCCAGACAAAGTTCAGGCCTGCTCCTGTTTGTGCCACGGTGCGAGGCAGCTGCATTCTGTCCTCAAGGCTGGGGTGAGGGGCGTGGACCGATGGCGGAGGAGACGGGAAAAGACAGGGTGACCCCAGGGTGCCCTGACCGCGCTCCCACCCCCCAGTGGCCTGCTTTCCCTGAGGGCAGCTGGAGTGGGAGGGCCGGAGGACAGGGGCCTGTTCCACGGGCGTGTTAGCGGAGCCGCGGGTGTGCCTGTTTACGCCGCGCAGCGGCCCCCAGAGCCTGGCCCTCCCGGGGTCAGCAGCTCTGCAGATGATGTCAGCACCTGGGGCCTCAGCTCACCTGTGGGAGTTGTTTGCTGGATGTGCTGCCGCCCCGCGTTCTGAGCCCCACTGTGCGGCTGGCAGACTGCGTGCTGCCCACACCCCGCAGGGCCAGGGCCAGGGCCAGCGAGTATGGGAGAAGGAAGTGGGGCGGGAGGTTGGAGACAGGCATTGCTTCGCTGGGAGGGTGGCCCACAGGCAGCCTGCTCAGCACCCCTGGCTCTTCTCCCTCCCTCTGCCCTCCTTTCCTGCTCATCCATCCATCCACCCATCCACCCATCCATCTACCCATCCATCCACCCATCCACCCACCCACCCACCCATCCATCCATCCATCCATCCATCCATCCATCCATCCATCCGCTCAGGAGATGGGTGTTGCGTGTGGGCTATGGGCCAGGCCAGGTGCTGGGCTCTGGGCTGAAAGGGGGAAACGAAGCAGCCTACGTCTTGCCCTCAGGGAGCCTGGGGATGGGGGTCAGGCAGCAATCAGATACCCCCTTCCCACCTGGAGCCTCGGGCTCTGATGGCGGGAAGGCAGCCCTGTGAGGTTGGGCGACAGGGGAGCCTGCTGGGCGCTGGGGTCAGGGAAGGGGGTGCTTGAGCCAAGACGTGAAGCTGGGGCAGGAGATGGCGAAAGAAGGGGCAGAGCAGGGGCCTGGCAGACAGAACCGGCAGAAGGGGCTTGCCTGGGGACGCTTGGCGGGGGTGCGAGGCGGGGGTGCTGGCGGGCACGCGGCACCTGCAGGCCCTGCGCCGTGGGTCTGCTCAGAGCTTGTGGTCCGTCGCCTTGGGTCTCTGCTGGCCAGTCCATCTCCTTCTCTCCACCCTGGGCCTGCCTCGGGCACCCTCTGCCCGTCCTCCGGTGGCCTGTGCACCCACCTACGTGGACAGGCTGGGCCAGCATCGGAAGGGCCAGGAGGGAGAGTATTTGGGCTTGTCTGTGAGGGGGCAGCCATAGGAACCCTCTCCTGGCTCTCACTGTCCCCCGTGCGGAGACTGGGCCCTGGACAGAGGGTGGTGCTGGGAACAGAAGGGAGCGATGGCCAGTCCCCTGGAGGCACCAGGACCAGCTGTTCGGGGCCCAGCTAACCGCTAGGGGACACTGCCTCCCAGGCGGAGCGCAGGACCCAGGCATCCGGCCGCGGGTCCAGGTGCTGCCGGCTGTGCCGGGAGGGAGCCGCTGGCAGGGAGGCAGCGGCAGGGCTGTGTGTGGATGGCTTTGTGCTTAATTAAAACGGGGATCAGGACGGGGTCGCTGAGGCGCTGGTCCCGGCTGCTCCGCCTGCGCTGATCCTGAGGAGCAGCCTCCTCGCTCCCCTCTCCCCCCTCTGCCTGGCTTCATCCTTGGCACCAGATTACAACAGATTTAGCAAACAGATAGAGAGAGAGAGAGAGAGAGAGAGAGAGAGGGAGAGGGAGAGGGAGAGGGAGAGGGAGAGAGAGAGAGAGAGAGAGAGAGAGAGAGAGAGAGAGGGAGAGAGAGAGAGAGAGAGAGACGGAGGGAGGGAGGAGGGGGTGACTTTGGATCTGTCCCCTGCCGCCCTCCACTCCTCACCCCCTGCGAGGCCTGGGAGAAGGTCCTGGCAGTGCCACGGGGCACGGGGTGGGCTTTCCCAGGCTGCCACGGGCTGCCTGGTGGAGGGAGAAGAGGGAGAGCTGAGTTTTCAGGGGCCAGGGGGCACCCAGGATCGCTCAGGGTGGGGGAACCCCTGGCTGGTCCTGAGTGGTGACAGGGCTGGTGATAGGGGTCAGAGGCTCCACCGAGGGCGGAGGCCGGTCTGTCTTATCCCGGGAGCTTCCCTGCGGCCTGGGGTGGGGCCGGCACCCAGTAGGCGCTCCCTCCCTTCTCCCTCCTTTCCTGCTCGGGAAGGAAGGGTGACACCACCACTGAACAATTGCTCAGGAGCGGGCGCGGGTGGCAGTAGAGGGCCCAGCCTTCCAGCTGGGATCCCGGGGGTGAAATCCATGGACCGAGCTGCCCTCCGGGGACGCGCCCTCCTGCGCTCTGCACGGCCCGCCCAGCAGCTGCCTGCTGGCTTCTCTGGGGTGACCTTGATTCACAACATGCCCCTCGGTAGGCAGACTTGAGGGGCTGGTTCTGGCTCGGAAATCTGGCTGCTTGGACTCTCAGGGTCCTGGGAGTTGGCCGTGGTCCTGAGGGGCGGCCCCCCCGCCCCCCCCCGGCGCCACCTCCCCGTGCTGAGGGAGGGCTGAGGCTCAGTGGGTGGTAGACTCACTCTCAGAGAAGCTGCCTGAGGTGGGCCAGGCCCGGAGCAGGGCCAGGTGAGGACAGGGACCCCGTGCATCGTGCTGACACCTCTCGCACACGCACACGCACACGCCCTTTTGCACACACTGGCTCACACCTAACCCTTCTCGTGGGCGTCCCGCCCCTCCAGACGGAGCCATTGCCGGCTCGCTTTCCCTGGGCCCCTCTCTGGGGAGGGGGTGGTGCAAGGGATGAGAAGCAGGGATGACAGCCCTGGACCAGCCCGGAAGCCTGGCCATGGTCAGCCCTGCAGCCTAACCTCTGACCCCAGAGAGGGGGCTGAGCAGTCAGCTGGGCACTCAGCAGGCCACCTGCCTGGAGCCAGCAGAGAGGGGGCTGCCAGGGAACAGAGTGGGGCTGTGGGGGGCCCGTTCCCTCCTCATGGAGGCTGCACCCCACACAGAGTGCCCACCTGCCGCAGGGAGACAGACCACACCCCCTGCCCCCCAGTCACAGCAGGGCTCTGTGTGCCTCGGTTTCCCCACTGCTACTGGCCACGGGTTCGGCCCCCCAGGCCCGAAGGGCCCAGCAGCCCTGAGTGTGCCCCAGGCCTGGGCTGTCGGGAGGCTGAGCTGGGGCGCTGGGCGCTGGGCCGAGGGTGCGGTCTGGGTGGCGGGCCTGGCATTTCTCTCCAGGCCCAGATGCTGCCGTGATGTCAGCAGGTGGCCCAGCTGGGCCTGGCTGCCCGCCGGTGCCCCCAGAGGCGCTCGGGCAGCCGAGGGGCCCGGGAGGGCGCGCGCAGCCTGCGGTCACGGCGCAATCTCCATTAGGCCGGCGGGCGAGGCTGCAGCCTGGGATCCTATTAAAAGCTTTTTCATTGTTCCCTGCGATGGCTCCCCTCCGCCAGGACCTGGGCGCGCTGATAATTCATTTGCGGAAGGGAAAGGGGCGAAGAGTGCAGGAGAGGGAAATGCCATTATTTACTCGGCTCCTGGGCGGCGCGGGCCTGCCCGGGGCCGCGTGAGCGGGGGCACCGCATCCCCCAAGTCAGGAGGTGGGGGGCCAGGCTCTGTGGCCAGGGAGGAGGGGGTTGGGAGGTGGAGGCTGCGCCCTCTGGGGGCTCCAGGGTGGCGGGGGCCCTGACACTCGGAGGCCCCAGACCCGACCTGCCGCTGAGGGCCCCTGGAGCTCCGCCCGGACCTGACCCTGGCTGGGTGGGGGCGGCGGCCACCTCCCCGGGTCCCGAGGGTGCGGAGTTGAGAGATGGCTCCGGGGGTCTCGGGATGGGAGGGGAAACGGTTGCTGGGTGGGCCGACAGAGGAGCCCCACTCTCCACAGCTGCCAGCTCTGTGGCTGTTCAAGTCCCCGCGCCCCTGGACGCTGTAAAGCAGGAAGCGACCTCGGCCTCTGGGGAGGGAGGAACTCCGAACTAACCACGATATGAGCCCCGCTGACCAGGGTCTCACCGTGAGCGTCACGGACAGCGTCTGTGTTGGCGGAACCGCGTTACTGCCCTTTCCACACGAGGAAACTGAGGCGCCGTCACCCAGCCTCTGGGCGGCAGGGGTGGGACTCGAATCCCAGCCTCTCAGCACAGTGACTGACTCCTGTGGGGGCTGCACAGAGACCTGGCTCCCCCTTCACCCCCAGGCGGGATCGGGACCCCCCCCCCCCCCCCCCCCGCTGACGTCTCAGCGGCGCTGTGGGGCATGGCCTGAACGGGCTCAGAGAGGTGCGGTCATTTGCACAGAGGCGGGACAGAGCAGGGTTTAAACCGGGCTGGCTCTGGGCTCGTGAAGTGTCGCCTGTGCTGGGTGCCCGGCTGCCCGGGGGGCGGGGCTCCATACCAGGCGTGTCGGGGCAGCCCCAGGCGGTGCCGGTTTGGGACTAGGACCCCACAGAGGGTCAGGCCAGGGGGCTCTGATGGGCCTGAGTCCCCTCACGCACACCCCTGGCTGGCCGTCGTCCAACTGCGGTGATGGCAGAGGCAGTCCCGATGCCCTGTGGACGTCACCCCCACGCCCACCCCTCCAGCACAGGTACTGCCAGGCGGTTAGAGAGTGTATGTTTAGTCAAGTCACTCACTGACGCTGAGACCATCCGTGGCTCCCTGTTTCTTGGAAATCGAGTCCAAGACCCTCGGCCTGGCATTTCAGACCTTCCCAGCCCGGCCCCGCCTGCCCCACAGTCCGTCCTCCTGTCACTCCCGCATCAGGCCTGTGGGTGACACAGATCGCACCCTGAGCCTCCCGCCTGCTGGGCCTTGTGTCCAGAGGCCGCCCTCGCTCCGGGCGCCACCTCCCATGCGAAGCCCTCCCCGGCCCAGGAGGCACCGGCCCCTCCTGCCTCCCGCTCCCGGGCACTTGGCAGGCCGCTCATTTGACAGGTGACATGTGACCGCGTAGGTGGCTGCAGTTTACATCTGCCCCACCTCCACCCGCCTTTCCTCCTCCTCCTCCCCGCCCCAGGCCCTTCGAGATGCTGTTAGTGCTGCTTAACCGAGGCGTGGAATCCGGGACACATTCATTCATCCAACGAGGCTCCCTGAGCCCCGAGCGCGCTGACCAATAGCCTCCTCTTTACAGCGGCCCCGGGAGTGGGCGGCGGCGGCCCATTTCCTGGAGGAGAAGGGGAGAGCCAGGCCCTTCAGCCCGAGGCGGAGCTGGGGAGGAAGCTGGGCCCCAGGCGGGGCAGCGATGGGGTGGTGACCACCTGGCATCCCCTGGGCCCGCCGGCCTGCCTGGCACTGAGTGGATCGGGCCTTAAATGCGGTCTCATTTGACCCTCACGGTTGCCCAGGGAGGATTGTACTTGGTGGATCCGTTTTACAGGAGGAAATGGAGGCGAAGAGAGGGAAGGAGGCAGAGCCCCAGGCCCGTGACCTCCTGAGAGCCCTGGGCAGGGGAGCGGGGCTGTCCCCGTGGCCTGTGTGCCAGGCCTGGAGCTGTTCCTGAGGGTGGGGATCGGGCAGGCCCTGCCCCCCGCAGCTCCCCCCGGAGGCCCTGCCTGGCTCTCAGGCCCGAAGCCTGCCCTGGCTGGGCATCCCCTGGGTGAGAGGAGACGGGAGATGGCGAGCCCCGCAGCAGGTCGGGCGTGGGCCCTGCCCCCACGCAGCTGCCTGCCCGGCCCTGTGGCCTCACAGACAGACAGAGCTTGTGAGAGCCGGGGGCCTCCGAGGAGAGCTTGGCTCCCGCGGCAGCTGCTCAAAGGCCTCTTTGTGGCAGCACCTTCCGTGGGCAGCTGCCCCGACGCAGGCGGACACAGAGCCCAGCCTTTGTGCCCAGTGCTGCCCCCGCCCTGACCTGGGCCCTCCGTGGGGAGGGGCTGCCTTGGACCCCCGGATGGCCTGGGATGGGGTGGTCTGTGTTGCCAGGCTAGGGAACCTGGCCCCCCACCAGCTCACAGACAGCGATGGAGGAGGCGGTCCCTAGCCTGAGTCAGGCTGGGGATGGGGTGTGGAAGCCAGAGCATTAATTAATAATAATAATAATAGCAAAAGCACAGCAATAGCAGTGTCTGCTGCCATTTGAGGAACTCCTGCTGTATGTCTGCCGACAGGCATTTACGCGTATTATCTCGGAGATCCCTCAGAGCAACTCTACGGATCGCGCAGTTATTGCCCCATTTTACAGATGTGGAAACCGAGGCTCTGTGACGCTAAGACCTTCCCCCATACCGTAAGGGATTTGCTGGGTCTCTCTCAAGAGCTCCAGAACCTTTTTAAAAGATCCTCACCCAAGGATGAGTTTATAGAGAGAGGAAGGGGGGGGGGGGGAGAGAGAGAGAGAGCGAGCGCGAGCGAGCGTCGGTTTCCTCCTGTACACACCCTGATCGGGGACCAAATCCACAACCTAGTTATGTGCCCTGACCGGAATTGAACCCAAAAGCTTTGTGGTGTATGGGACGACGCTCCAGCCAACGAGCCACCCTGCCAGGGCCAGACCCCCTTCTTAAGCACCAGGTACTGCCATCCCTATCAAGCCCCCAAAGAGCCCTCATGGTGTGCAGAGGCGGAGTCCCCCCCCCCCCCCCCACGGAGCTCCTACTCTCTCACCCGCAGCCCTGTGTGAGGGACGCCCGGTTACTCCGTTTTCAAGCCGAGGAAACTGCCGCTCGGAGGGATGGACGGGGTGCCCGGCTCAGGGTGGCCGTGGGCAGACGGCACCTTACTTCCCACCCGTGTTCTTCCCAGGCCTAGCCTCTGGGGGAGGGAGGTGGTTGCCGGAACTGTGTGGGCGGGGATGGTGGAGGAGTGATGGAGACTTGAGGGACTTCAGGCTGAGCCCCCCGCCCCCCTCCTGGGAGGACCCCCAGAGACCAAGTGTTACGCTGGCCCGTGTAGTAGGGGAAACGGAGGCACAGAAAAGGGAAAGGGCTGGCCTGGGCCCGAAGCCTTGGGCGGGAGGGCGCTCAGCCACTCTGAGCCCTTCCTGGGGGCCAGGCCTGTGCTCAGCACAGAGCTGCGGAACCAGCCTCCCAGGACCTCCTAAGGGAGGTGCCACTGTCACCCCATCCTGCAGATGAGGAGACTGAGGCAGCCCCACGCCAGCCCCGGGCAGTCTAAGGCTCATCAGTCCCCCAGTCCCTCACCGCCCTGCCCCAGGTGCTTGCTGGGAGGGACGGGGCTGTGGGTGGGGCCAGGCGGACGGCTCAGGGACCTTCAGCAGGAAAGGCTGCCAAGGGCAGGGTCCCGCTTCTGAGCTGGTCTTAGTTTCCCCATCTGTGAAATGGGTGCCCAGCCCGTGTGGCCCCTTCCTAGGGGGCTCACCGGTGAAATCCTGTCTGCAGACCCTCCCCCTCCCCCAGCACCCCCCCCCCTCAGAGCCTGGTGGCCACTCAGCCTGGATGTCGGACTAGAAATCATGTTATTAATATTCACAACAAGCAGCCTGGTGAAGTGACGGGGCGGTCCCCTGCTCTTCCCCGGGGCTCTCTCCTGAGGCCAGGGAGTCAGGCCCTCGGGCCTCTGTGCCCAGCCCACCCTGGCCAGGGCCAGGCGACCCCTGCAGGGCAGCCAGGTGCCGGGCTCCCAGGCCCCTCCTCACCCTGCCAGCTCCCTCCTCCCCCCTCACAGCACCTGGGGGACCCGAGTCCCAGGGACACGGCAGCTCCGTCTCAGGGCTCGGCTCTAAGACCAGCGCGCTCCCTCCTGCTCAGAGGGCCTGGCTGCCCGGCGTGTCTGCAGCCGTGGCAGCGCCTCGCGGAGCCCTCGGTAGGACGACGGCAGGGCTGTGTTCTTCCTGACCCTGTGGCTATGGACGCTTCTGGGCCACCCCCTCTGTGCTTCAGTCCCGGGAGGAGAGCCCCCCACAGGGCGGCTGCAGACTGAGCAGGCTTCGCTCTGGCTGAGCGTGCGGGCGCCAGGTGCTCAGCCCCCCCTGCCCCTGAGGGTTCTAACGGGGGAGAGACAGCCAGGCTCGTGGGGCCCCAGGCAACCCGCACAGCCCGCTGGGGTGGCATGAGGGCAGGGTCCCAAGGCGGTTCTGACTCAGAGAGGGAACTGGAGGCCAGCTGGCCTTTGCCCCCGTCTTTCCTGGCTCCCAGCCTTGCTCTTGCCCCACCTCCACGGGCTTCTCCTTCCCCCTCGGTCCCCATCCCTAATCCTTCTCACTCAGCATTGCCAGGGGCAGTTGGATGTCCCCAACCGTGCGCTCCAGGGGCTTGGTCCCAAGTATTGTGCCCACCCCCTTGGGTGGGGGTTGACGTCATGGAGGCCACCCTCGGAGTACAGTTCCAGCGCCCCTGGCCACTCACCTAGCCCCCTCCAGGCCTCAGTTTCCTCATCTGTAACATGGGGCCAGGATGTTACAGGGGGAAGTAGCTCTCCAAAGACACCAGCACTGACAGCCCTCCGGACGCCTGGTGGGCGACTGGGTGGGTGCATGGTCTGCAGACCAGGGAGGAGCTGCGGCGGAGGCGGGGGGCTGCGGCGGCTTGGACTGGCACCTTCTGTGGTGAGAGTCACGTGGCAGCCCCGGCTCCCCAGGACCTGGCACTGATTGAGTCTCCTCATTACAGGGCAGAGGGCACCTGCGTGGAACCGCGCTCTGGCTCCCAGGCGGGCAGCAGAGCTGACGGCCGAGCAGGCTCACAGCTGCTTGCGCGGAAACTGAATCTGTCGGGTCTGACAGACGGCCACACGCCACCACTAATGCAATTCCGGCGTGGGAGAGGCCTGGGAGCCGCCGGCTGCGTGCACCCCGGCCCTGGGCCCAGACAGCACTCCCTGTGAGGCCTTGTTCCAATGCATGGGGCAGCAGGCGGAGGCTGGTCACACTCCCCGTAGGCCAAGTCCATCAGGTGGGCAGGGCTGGGGCTCGGACCCTCACAAGCTCTGATTCGTCCCAGAGGTGGACAGAGTGCCCGTGGCCTCTGGTCTCACTCCTGGCCTGGGCCCCAGGGATTCTGGCGCCTAAACTGGGCTCCTTTGGATCGGGGCCACGCCCACCCCACCCTTAGGTCCCGTCTTTCCTCCAGAGCGTCTGCGAGAGGCACAGTGAGAATCTTCCAGGCCGCGTGGTCCCTGAGCACCGTGCTCCTGCTTATGGCACTTTTGCTCTGAGGAGAGGCGGGGGCTGCTCGTGAACTTGGTGGCATCTCTGGCAGAGTTTGGGGGAGAAGGCGGGCAGGCTCCTCACACCCGCCTCCTTCCAGTGGGAAAGAGCACCCTCAGGGCCAGGGCATGGATCTGGACAGGCCGCCCGAGCCTCCATTCTGACCTGGGGACGCTCAGGTCGGGATCTTGGGGGACGGGAAGCACACACGGGTATCGTCTGTTAACCTTTCTGAGCTGGGAGAGCGGTTTCTTCCCGGCGTGGAGGAGGTCGGAGGCGGTGGCACAGAGCCGGCAGGATGGGACCGAGTGGCACTGGGACCCACACGCCTTCCCTGCTGCCCGGCAGACATGGCGAATCGATCCCAGGACTGTCTCCTCTGAGCTGGGAAGGCAGCTTGGGGGGGAAGCTGCCAGGCACCCCGGGCAGGCATTTTGCAAAGGAAGAAGTGGGGGGGAGGGGGGTCCCCGAGAGGCAGAGTGGCTTGCCACAGCCTTAGAGGTGGGGACGGCACTGAAACCCAGGCCTCCCGACTCCAGAGCTCCGTGTTATGGAAGCTGCTGGCCCAGGGGTTCTTTACCTGGAGGCGTTCTGCCCGGTGCCAGGATGGCCCCATTAGAGCCCACTGCCCCCCCCCCGCCCCCCGCCAGGCGCAGGGTGGCCAGGCTGCGCTCGCTCCCGCCTGTTAACCTTTATGGGCTGCAGCCTGCCTGTGCGCGGCCTGGTAACAGCCGCTTACACTCTGGGCTCTTAACTGCAGCCCAGGGACGCGTGTGGGTGTGGGATCTGCGGCTCCCACCAGCATGCTGAGCCCCCGGAGGGGGTGTGGGGCCGGGGGAGGGTCGAGTGCTGGCTCAGAGCTGCAGTCAGTCAGGGGCTGGGCTCGGGACCCTAGGAGGGCATGCCGGGGGCTGGGGGCTCCCCCTTCCAGCTCCAGGGCTGCCTCTGCGCAGCCTCATGCTTTGCGAGGAGGTAGCTCTGCTGGCTTCCAGGTTACCCTTTTAATTAAGCCAATTAATTAGTGCCTTTAATGAAGCAGATTAACCAGGCCAGGTTCTGCAAACGTGGCTGTCACAGCCCACGGTTTCTTGCAGGTCAGGATTTGGAGGGGCTGCTTGGCCGGGCCTGCAGTCCTGGGGGGCTGAGATGCCTGCTCCAGGAACGGGGGTGGGGGGGCCTGCACCGAGACAGCTGGCTCAGCCGTGACCGGAGAGACTCGGGTTAGACAGAGGAAGGACTGCTTGGCGCGGGGATGGGTGAGAGGGACGCGGCGGCCGCTTCCTCAGGAGACAGTGCGCTCAGCAGGGCCTGATGTTGGCTTCAGAAAGCACGCTGCCCTGTCCATCCACGTGGCCTTTCTTACATCACAAAGTGGGCGCTGGGCTCCTTGAAGGATCCCTCGGGGCCCTCACTCCTCCCACCCCCTCAGCCCCGAGACACCTCATGGCGCGCAGGCCAGCAGCCGGCCAGTGGGCCCCCGAGGGTCTGTGCACCAGGACAAGCCACTGCCCCTTCCTGGGGTTCCTCGTCTGTGAAAGGGGCCAGCGCTCCTGCCTCCACCCCACCCGGCCACCCCTTCCTGCCTGTTGTTACTCGTCCTCTTGCTGCTTGAGTGGCCACCCTGCTCAGGGGTCACTTTCCAGCCAGCTTTTAAGGACGTTTAGTGTCTCCTGTTAAAAACGACCACCCGGCGCCCACCTTTCCCCTCTAGCCGCCGCCGCCTCTCTCTTCCCCTTCACAGCCACGTCTCTCAAAACGGCGGGTCCTTCTCCCACTTGCCACTTCCCACCCCACTGCAGCCCGGCTCCCACCCGCCCTTTCTTCCTTCTCCGGGCTGACGTCGCCTCCTCCAGGCAGCCCTCCTGGCTTCCCTAGCCTGGTCCAGAACTTGACTTTCACCGGGGCCAACCGGTGTGTCACGAGAGTAGCCTTGGGCCTTAGTTGTCCCCTAACCTGCTGTGCCCGGGCCAGGGCCAGGAGTGGAGGCCTGCCTGGAGGAGGCGCTCCCCGGGGGCCAGGGCAGGGGGCGAGGGGCAGCCACTAGCTTTGCCTCCAGTTTATCTTGAGAGGGACACCGTGGGGTGGGTGAGAGACAGGAATGGGGACAGCACCACCATCGCGCTCAGAGGCGCCTCTCTCAGCACCAGCTGGACGCAGCCGGCTCTGGGGGGCGGGCGGAGTGGCTCTTCATTAGCGGGAACCACAGGGGACAGGCAATTTGCACAGGCCAGGAGGGCGGCGAGGCGGAGCGGGGCTGGAGGGCGGGCACTCAGGGCCGGCTCGTCCCCACCCACATGCCTCCCCCAGGATGGCAGCGTCGCACCCGCGTCCTTTCCCGGCACTGGGCACACGGGACAGCGTCTGTCCGCGGCCCGTCTCCACGAGGCAGGGAGCCTGCGGGGCCTGTGCCTACCAGCAGCGACTGTCCACGGGCTGGATGGGGCCGTGGGGGATGCTCCCTGCTCCTCGGCCGCCTTGGTTTCCCCTCCCTCCAGCGGGCATCGGTCTGGGGACAGCTCTTCGCACCAGGCCTGGCTCGTGACTGTTGGGTGTGCTCTCGCCCCTTCGGGGCTGCTGGAGCAGGCAGGGCACAGCCGGGCGGGCAGAGACCATGCTGGCTCCTGCTGACAGCAGCCACGTGGGCAAGGCGCTCAAGATACGCTGTCGATTCCCTGGGCCTCAGGCCTCCCATCCACAAAATGGGAGCACAGTTTGTCCTTGCTGCCCGGAAGGGTTGGCAGGAAGCTGTATTTGGAGAGGAGGGGGAGCAGAGGGGGCTCAGGAGGCTCCTCCGAGCTCCCCCTAATATGCGGCCACAGCCGCCTCGCTGTCAGTCTCCGGGCCATCCAGGCCTGGGTGCCACTGCCTGGGTGGCATTGCCAGAGGAGTGGCAGGGGAGCCCAGGGGAGAGGCTGAGGGAGCTGGGCCTCAGCCAGGTCTGCAGGGTCCCCCCAGCCCCCCCCCCCCTCACTGCTTCCTGTTCCCCACGCCCAGGCTCTGCCTCGGTGCCAGTAGGAACAGCCCTCCCTCCTGGAGGAAATTCACGCCCACAGCGGCCTGAGCTGTCTGCGGGAGGAGGACCGGGAGGAGGGGGTCTGAGGGAACAGGATGTTGGGCCTGCTGGCTGGCGGCTGGATTTCGGGACGGGGACCGAGCAGGTGGGGTCTCTGTGCTCAGGCCGTCCAGGCCCCGTCCTGCTCAGGGCCGCTTCACCTGCCGAGGTGAGAGCAGAGCCGCACGGGAGTGCCCCCCCCCCCCCCCCCCCGGTGCCAGGCGGCGTGCGGGCTCTGAGGACAGAGAGGAGACAGACAGCCCCCCTGGCCCTTTCCGGCGAGGGAAGAGGAGGCCGGGCATGGAGGCAGTCCGTGGTCTCCAGGGTCAAACAGGCCAGCCCGGCCCCTTCTCGGGTGAAGAGAGGGGGGCGCCGGGGCTGACCTCCTGGGGCCACTGGCTGGTGAGGCCGGGCAGGACCTGCGGCGGGGCCTGGGCGGCAGGTGCGCCTCCTCGGCCTGCGGGCAGGCTCTCCCGGCAGGGACGTGGGTGCCGGGAGGGGCAGCCCTGCCCGGGCACCTGGCCCCTGGCCACAGTGGAGGGCCGGGGCCGGAGGGGCTGCAGAGGGGTGTCCTCGTGCAGGGTCCCCCCTCTAGCTACAGGTGGAGGGAGGCCTTCCCAGGCTGTGGGAAGAGGAGGAAGGGACAGTCAGGGAGCACGTGCTCGGCGCTCGGTGCTGTGCCGAGTCCATCGGCAGTCCCCAGCAGGCAGCAGCGCCCCCCGCACAGAGGCGGGCGTGGAGGCACACTCTCCCACCCTGCCGCCCTGGGCTGCGGTGCCTCGCCGGCCACCTCCGGTCAGGGGGCAGCCCAGCCCCACCTCAGCGCAGCCCTCCCGGACAGCCTCCCCTCCGATCTGTGAGCCGCGGCGTGAGCTGCTCATGTCCGGCCGCGTCATGTACAATTCAAACCCATTACCGTCCTGTCTGTCTAACGGATGACACCCTCCCACAGCCCCCGGGGCGCGGTGTGTCTGAGCACAGTCCGCCCGCAGTCAGTCACCCTCTCATTCCGTGGCTGGGAGAGGGCACAGGGCATCTGAGAAGGGTAACCCGCTCTTCCTGCCCCGAGGGAGCCCTGGGATGGGGGAGCTGGGGACCCCCGCCAGCCTGACCGTGACCCCCTCTCTGTTCATCTCAGCTCTCGGCCTGCAGGGAGGCGGCAGCGGGAGCAGGGCTGGGCCTGGGCTGCCACCTGTGGGTGGGGAGGGCTGGGGGGAGGCCTGTCTGCCGCTCCCTTTATGCCAGGCTGGGTTGGGAGGCGCCTGGAGTGGGGGTACCCAGGCAGACCTCTCTGGGGGAGCTGCCGCTTCCCTCTAGCAGGGGCAGCAGATGCCCCAGGCCCGGAGATGCCGCGAGGACGCTGGGGAGGGGCGCTGCGAGCGGGCAGCCGCCGAGTGCAGCGGGCACAGCCCTGTAATTGGGCAGCCGGTTCCCAGATAAGGCCGATGACACTGAGCAGCTTCCCACTCCACACGCGCCGCGGCCGCTCATTTCCTGCTCCCGCAGCCGCGATGCCAATTACCTCGCCTCCTGCTCGCCGGTGGCAGCTTCGGGGCTGCCAGACAATTCCTCTGTCATCGGCCGGCCTGCGTCCTCTCCGGAGGGGGGGGGCATGGCGAGGGCAGCGGCGGGTGAGCGGGACCCGCCGTGGGGGAGGGGCTGCGCTGGGCTTGGTGGAGGTCAGGGTGGGTCACAGACCCAGGCCCCCCCACCCGGAAGGCCGCCTTTGCTGTCCTGTCGCAGAACGGAGCTCACGGTTTGCCGAGTGGGCGCCGGCGCTGGCAAGTGGGTGTGTGCACAGAACAGCCTGCCCCCCCCCACCCCGTTTTTCAGCAACTGCCCTGCCTGCCCCCCCTTCCCTCCGCCCGCTTCCCCTCTTCCCTTCCCTGGGCCACAAAGTCAGACCCTGGACAAGTCACCGAGCGCCTCAGGACCCGTTGTCTCTAAACCGGGGTGACGGGCAGCGCCCTCACAGCGTGGGTGTCAGGACGGGATGAGAGGAGACCTCGGGGCGCGCAGCTTGCCCACTGGCGAGGGCACCTCCGTCTCCGTTAGTGCCCAGCACGCAGGCTCTGTGGTTGGGGGAGGGCAGGCACGGTTTTGCGCTGGGGAAACAGGCTTGCGCGGGTTTGGCCGGTGCTGAAAGGACGGACGACTCCAGCGCCATTTAGGGTGGACGTGGCCGGCCACCGGCTTGGGGGTGAAGTACGTGTCCGAGAGGGTCCCGCAGAGCCGGCTGTCTTGCTGCCTGCAGGAGTGGTGGGAGGGGGTGCCCCTAGGGTAGGAAGCCGGACAAGGAAGGTGGGTTCACCAGCTCTGAGGACTCGGGGTCCCCCTGGCCGTCCCTGCCTGCAGCACACCTCCTCTCTCACTGGGGGACGGGCAGCACAGAGGGGTCTGTGCCAGGATAGGGGCCTGCGGTGGCAGTCCGGCCGTGGTGCAGACAGGGAAACCGAGGCCCAGGCAGAGAGGGTGGGTCACACAGCCGCAGTCAGACCCAGCTTCTCCTCCAAATCCGGGTCCATCCCTCTCCGAGGGCTCTCCAGACGCTAGGTGCTGATTGGCTGCCAGTTTCACCCAATAGGAGGGGAACCTCGACGCCCCTGGGGGCGGGACTCGAGACCCCTTCCTTGGACTAGTGCTGAGGGCCTGGGCCGGGAAGGGCAGCGCAGTGCAGTGAGCCTAGGGGCCCCCTCCCACCTGGCGGGGGGGCGGGGGGGGGGGGAGCCGGCGAACAACTCCCTAAGGGGCGACTAACAGACCAATTAAGCTGCCAATAAAAAAATTTAATCAAGTAATAATGCACCTTACTTTGTTTAATTAGTGTTCTGTCAAGTGAATGAATATTTAAGGCTCGGGTGGCGGTGCCAGCATCTGCCCAACGGGCAGAGGCCGAGCCTACATTTCAATCGGCCTGACAGCGCTCCACGCGGGCATTGATCACCGCCCCCGCCGCCCAGAGGGCCAGAGCGTGCCTGGCGCAATGGGGAGCTCTCCACCCCTGCGCAGGCCCTCTACAGCCGTCCGGCCCCCGTCCGGGCCTCAGTTTCCTCATCTGCAAAATGGGGGCAGTAGTCCAGGAGAGCTCTGCTAGGTCTAAAAAGTCAAACTTGGACTGATTTTGTTTCTGGAGCCCCAGTGGCCCAGGGGGGTGCAGAAGGTATGTGGAGCCTGATAACCCCGTCCGTCTGTCCCAAGTCCACTCCCCCCGGGACGTCTGGCGTCTGTCAGCTCCGTGGCTACAAGGTCAGAGCTGTGTGTGCCAGTGAAGGGGATGCCTAGATGAGACCCCAACCCAGCGACACCCTGGGAGGTGCCCCTCCACGCGCCCCCGGCCTGCGGGACCCGGGCCAGGCCTGTCGGGCCTGTACTTTGTTCACTAGGCCTTTCATTCATTCAGCAACGTGGGGGCTTGTGCTCTGCCTGGCTCAGGGTTTCTCCTCCTGGAAAATGCGGGACTCGAACCGCCTCTCGAAGGCCCAGTCTAAGAATGCTGCGAGCCCAGGGTCACCCCTCAACACACGTTCCGCTGGAGTCCACCCCAAGCCCCCAGCGGTGGCGAGAGAGCCCTTGGGCCCTGGGCGTAGCACGCCCCCTCTGGGACTCATTTGCATATTCATGACCTAGGTGGGGTGGTGGCCCTTCTCCGGACTCACGCATCCTCAACCTCGGCCTCTTCTTCCCTTTACTTCCTGCCATGCCAAGGCCGGGCACACCCCCACTCCCCAACCACCCGAGAGCCTGGCGCTGGAAGGACCTGGGTAATTATTTGTTTCAGTTGAGCTGTTTTCAGTCTAGGCTAGGCTGAGTCTTGTAATGAGTATGGATTTGCCAGTAAATAAGTCCCCCGCTCTAACCCCTGTAATAAATGCGTTTGGAGTAATCTGGCGATCACGCGGCGTAATTTGCTGGCTGTCAGGGCAGATTGATGCGCCACGCGCTGACTTTGCCGCCGTCCGCCCTTCGTGCACGCTGCGCCTCCGTCCCTGCCCCCGGCTGCAGGGGAGGGCCCTTCCGCTAGGGAAGAGGAGTGGGCCTGGTCTGCTCAGGCCCCGGTCCGGCCTTGGGATCCCGCCTGCACCCCACGGCGTGGGCCTCTGACCCCATCGTGCCCCCCTGGGCAGCCAGTCCATGGCTCCGAACTGCCGTCAAAACCATGGGAGTCCTCGGTGCCACCTGGACTTGCTAAGTTGGGTGATCTGTGTGCGGGGTCCCTCATCTGCATTTGAAAGTGCCTCCCTCTGACCCCACGGAAGCAGCCAGGGCACATGTGGAAGCGCCCCTCAATGGAACATCGAGTTCCAGCTTTCCGGAGTGAATGAGACACTCGGCCTCCCCCCTCCCGCGTGCTTCTGTTGGCCACTTTCCCACACAAGCACGGCTCTGTTCGCGCCTCTGAGACGTTTGCCGAGCCTCTGCCTGGCGTGCCGCAGCCCCTTCTCTGCCGGAGATGTCCCCCGGCTTTGCTCAAATGCTCCCTCCTCCACGAAGCCTTCCGGAACTCACTCAGAGGGGTCCCTCCTCGGCGCTTCCCTGACTGGGCATCACAGTTGTTTTCTTACACAGCGGCCTGGTCCTGACACACGATGAGGGCTGCACCTCCCACTGGCTTCTGTGAGCAGCCTTGCCCTGTGCCTGGCACACAGTAGGTGCTTCTGAATCCGCGAGCGAGTGAGGAGTCTGTGGGCTGACACGGCTCAGCTTTGGCACAGATATGTCACATCTTGGAGTTTTATGCTGCCAAGCCCTGTGCCCACATCCTGGGATAACCTGAGCATTCTAAAAGGGGGGGGCGGGGGGGAGAGAACCAGGAAGGCAGCCTCCTACCTAACAAGGGCCTGAAGGAAGTCGGTTCCAGCCAATTCAGCCCCGCCGCCTCCTACACTCCTCCCACCTAAACTGGGGTGAGTGTAAGGTTCAACTCGGTGGGGTTTACTGAACACCCAGCAGGGGCAGGCACAGTGCTAGGCACGGGATGGAGCCACGCTGCCAGGTGCTGCCATTTGACGAGACTCACAGAGCCCCACCCCCCTCCTGCTCTGCGCCAAAGCCCTTGGTGCTAGAAGTGCCCAGTGCCTTCCGGGGCCGGACCCACTGAGGCCCCCGAGGGCCACCCCCAAACCAGGCCACGGGGGGCTGGGGGAGGCAGGCAGGGTGCTCCACCCGGCCCCACCTTCCAGGCCAGCCCGTCCTGGTCCTGCGCCTGGGCCCTGAGCCGCTCCTGTGTCCTGGCCTGGCCCGGGACACCACAGCTGCAGGGGACAGGGCTCCTGCCCCGCTTCCGGGGTTCGAGAGTGAACAAGACAACCGGAGGGCAAGTCCTGGCCTGGGACAGTGTGGAGTGAGGGCTCAGAAGGAAGCCGCTGCAGTGATCCCCGGGCAGGCCCAGGAGCCGGGGAACCGCTGGGTGCCCTCGGGCGGGTGCTCAACCTCTCTGTGCCCGTTTCCTCATCTGAGCCGCATGGAGAGTGATACCGCGCGCTCTTCGTAGGGTTAACGTTGGATGCACGTGTAAGGGTTTTAAAGCGCCCAGAGGATTGCTTGTGCATCAGCAATGCCAGGCGTGTGTCAACTACAATCACGGCCATCGTACACCAGCCCCAGGGAGGCCCGTGGGGCGGAGGAGGGCGAGGGGACGAGTTCCAAGGAGGTGATGCTTTTCTTTAAGGATGAACAGGAGTTCGTCGGGTGGGGGAAGGGCAGTCTCAGGCACCCCAGGAAGCCTCCATTATGGGGCAGCCCTCCTTGACCCCCCCCCCCCCCCCTGGCTGAAGCTCATAGGGAATAACCTCTAACCTCTGCAGGAGTGACATCGGTGTGTGCTGTCGGGGTGAGGAGCAAGAGCAGAGGCCGGCGGTGGGGAGCGGGGACGCGCACCTCGGCATCTGCCGGAACCCGGCTCCCCCACGACAGCCATGGCTGGTTCCCCGCCGCCTGTCAGCCAGCAATCATGTCTCATAAAGGCCCCAAATTAGACAGCCGAGCGCAAGCACCTTCGCTCTAACAATGCAATTAGCACAGACAAAGCCTCCCGCTTCCTCCCAGCCCCAGGGAGGGGGGCAGAGGGCGGCGGATGAGCCGGGCCCTCCCCGGAGAGCTGTGGGGAGGTTTGAAAAGGAACCGGTGCTAGACCAGGAGGTGACAATGAACCGCATCCGAGTGACGGCTCCTCTGTCAGGCAGCCTGGGGAGCCCACATCTTCACTGGATCTTCCCAGGCACCCGGCTTTGAACCCGACACCCACACGTCCCGAGGTCCTTCCCCCAGCCCCTCTGCACCCCCAGCCCCTCTGTCTCCCTAGCCCCTCTGCCCCCCAGCCCCTCTGTCTCCCTAGCCCCTCTGCCCCCCAGCCCCTCTGTCTCCCTAGCCCCGCTGCCCCCCAGCCCCTCTGCCCCCAGCCCCTCTGCCCCCCAGCCCCTCTGCCCCCCCAGCCCCTCTGCCCCCCAGCCCCTCTGCCCCCCAGCCCCTCTGTACCCCCAGCCCCTCTGCACTCCCAGCCCCTCTGCCCCCCAGCCCCTCTGCACCCCAGCCCCTCTGTCTCCCTAGCCCCTCTGCCCCCCAGCCCCTCTGCCCCCCAGCCCCTGCCCCCCAGCCCCTCTGCCCCCCAGCCCCTCTAGCTCTCGCTCTCCTGCATCTTCCTCCTCTCCTTCTGAGGACAGATGCAGGCTGGGTCTACATGAATAAAACATCAGTGAAAGGGGAAAATCCCAAACTGCAGGCCTGGGCTGGAGGACAGAAAGCCAGCCAGCCACGGTGCTGCTCCACGTGCGCCCTGCTCGTGTGGGGGTGGGTCTCACCCATGGGCGGGCCTCACCGAGGGCAGCCCTGTCCAATGCCTCTGACGCCGCAGGGAGGGAGGGGTGAGTGCCGGGGGCTGAGCAGGATCTGCCTGGGGGCCGGGACCCGGGATCCTGACTCCTCGGCCTTCTGCTCCCACACGGACTGCCAGCCGTTTCCTCTTGGCCAAGGAGCCGGCGGCCTCAGGCCCTGCCTGGCCGGGCACGCGGGCCGGTGTGTGCACACGACCATGGCCCTCACCCAAGCCCTGCCCGCTGGCTGCCGCAGAGCCGGCTGCTTCCTCTCTGGCCTCATTAAAACCCAGCGTGTCCTGACACCGGAGGGGGTGCAGGGGTGGGGCCTCTGGCCAGACATTAAACACGACACGGAAGGGGGTTTTCTCCGAGCGCTCCCCGCCCCTCGCCCCTGCTCCCCAGCCAGGGTGGCAGCCAGGCCTGGCACCCACCACCCAGCAGAGAGGCTGGCAGAAAGGGGGCGGCCAGCCAGCACCTCGGGCACTCAGTGGCCAGGAGCCCAGAGTTCCACAAGGACCTTAATCATTCATTTGTTCATTCATTCATTCGCTGCCTGTCTCCGGAGCCCACACACCACGTGCCAGGCAGGAGGGACACCGTGGTCACGGGGGCCGATCAGGTGGTGCCCCCCACTCCCTGGAGTAGCCTAGTGGGGGGACAGGCCAGCCACAGGGCAGGGACAGTGCTGGGGACAGGAGTTCTGACCAAGGAGCCGGGGACAGGCACGTGACCCAGCCCTGGGGGCCTTGGAGGTTTTCCACGGGAGAAACGGGCTGCACACAGGCCTGGAGGCGAGGTGCTGGGGCCAGGGCCGGGGTGCAGGGCAGCGTTCAGGACAGGGTTGGGGTGGGAGAGGCCGAGGAGGGGAGGCACAGAGGTGAAGCGTGGGGGGTGCTGAGGTGAGAGAGGTGAGGCCGGGGTGGCAGGTCGGGGCAGGGGCAGGGACAGGCCTGTCAGAGGCTGGGCTTGGCTCAGGGGCCGGGGCCTTGGAGGGCGCTGAGCCGGGGGGGGGGGGGGGGGGGCTTTACAATGCGTTCCCTCCTTCTCCCTTTCCTTCCCTCCAAAACCAAACCCTCATGAGGCAGCAGTGAGCACGCAGGGAGAGTGCCCGTCCTGAGCCAGAGAAGATCGCACAGGTGGACCCCCCTCCCTCCGTGCACAGCCAGCCGCACGGGCGGGGCGCAGCCAGGCTCCCCCAGCGCCGAGGGGCGGGCCGCTCAGAGGAGAGCACAGACAGGCCGGCCTGGGGAAGGCTCCGGGAGGCCACCTCCGGGCGGGCCTCGGAGGATGAGGAGGACTGGCTGGGTGGCTGCAGAGGTGCATTTAAAGAGCCACTCTGCTCAGGGGGCCTGCACCTCCAAGGTGGGAGCATGGCGAGGCTCACTCCGGGGACCCCACTCCCCGAAGGGCTCCACTGGGAGGCAGATGCCTAAGGCCCTGAAGCTGGAGAGCAGCAGGGGGAGGGGGACCGAGGCGTCCAGCCCCAGTGCCCACGCCGACGACCGCAGGCCGCGCTGCCCGCCGGAGCAGGAGGCGGATGCGGGGTGGCAGCCCCTGCCGGGCGCTGCGGGGGAGGGGCAGCGTGCCACCAGCCTCCGGGCCTCCTCCCTCCTGCTGGCGATCGCCGGGGAGACTGCAAGAGGTGTCCACAGCCGGGGTGGGCAGCTCCGGGGAGGGCGCATGAGGTTTGAGGGGGGATGGAAGTCTCCCATGTGCCCCAGGCGGGCTGCTGGAGGCCAGACAGCCGGGCTGTGGGGTGGGGGCAGCCTGCCCACCTGTAGGAACGCGCAGCTCTTGGAGGGGGCAGGGAGAGCCGGCCGTGCTCAGGGCACCCGCTCCAGCCTGGACAACAGGCCTCTCTCGGCCCCTCCCCACCGCGTCCGTCTCCCCCGAGAGCGGTGAGCGGGAGTCCATTATCAAACAAACAACAGCTGCTGACGTGAAAATGAAATATAGATTCGGTACCCGCGCCTTTCGCTCACAAATCATGCCCCCAGCCCAGGTGACAGCCAGCAGATACCGGCTCAGATAGCAGAACGAGGGGGAGATCTCACCAACTCCCCAGCCCCCCCCCCCCCAGGCTCAAGGACCCAAAGCAGGGCCCAGGCTGACTCCCTGCTGCCCCGGGGTGGGTGACAGCGGGGACAGGCCGTGGCTCCTGCACATCCACCACCTGGGCCAGCTGTCCCCGCCCCGACAGTCTCGGCCGCGCCCCTGGGGGTCGGGCAGGCGCAGCCCAGTTTGGGACCCGGGGTGGCCCGAGCCGTGCGCTTTCCTGCTGTGCCGCTGTGTACACCCCCAGAACGGGCACCGAGGGGCCCGGGAGGAGCGGGCAGCGCCTCCTGCTCCGGGCCATTGAACCAGTGGTCCCCGACTCACGAGTGGGCGGGCGGCGAGCTCATCCCCATTACAAGGCGCTCGGGGACCCTGACGGCTAATTCGATCGAAAACTGCCTTGCAATAAAAGCTCAGAACGGAAAACCACCGAGTCTTGGGGGTTATTTAACAAATTGCCTCACAGATAAATACATTAAAATGATTCTCAAACTGGAGCCGCTCGGAGTTGAAGTAAAATTAAGAAAGTCGAATCAAAATGTAAATTAATGGCGTTGAGATACAGCGTTTGCGTTGGCAGGAACCGCGCGCGTGGGGAGCATCGGAGTGTTGGCAGGGGCTCTGCCTTCTGTTCAGGTGACGTGGCGCCTGCAGGCAGTGCCAGGAACCCCTTCGGTGCCAGGCGTCCGGGAGCTGGGGCCCGGCGGCCCCGCCCCACCCGGTGCCCGCTGGCCGTCCTCTGTGGTCAGGGACCCTCCCGCCCACCAGCACTGGCAGGAACCCTGCTGGCTCGTTCCGGCCTCTGTCGGGGCTTCCGTGGAGGTGCTCGGAACTGCGGGGGCTGGGCAGGAGGGGGCACCCAGGTGACCCTCCCTCCCCTGGGCCTGGGCGTGACCCCGGGTGCCAGCACACGGCATCGGCACCGTTATCGAGACCTGTCGTTCTTTCTCTTTTTTCCCTTCAGTCCTCACGCGAGGACATGTTTTACTGATTCCAGAGAAACGGGAAGGGGGAGGGAGAGAGAGATCGATGTGTGAGAGAAACATCGATCAGCCACCTCCCGCACCCGCCCCGACCGGGGATCGAACCTGCCACCCAGGTACGCGCCCGGACCAGGAATCGAACCCACAACGTTTGGCGCACGGACAACGCTCCAACCAGGGCTCGACCTGTCTTTCTTGATAGTGCTCATCCGTCTCGGGGAGAGAAAAGGAGGAGGCATCCCCAGGGCACAGTGGAGGGCGGGGAGGAGGGCGGGGGTGAGGGTGTGGCCGACCACCCGGGCTCAGCCTGGACTGCAGGGTGGTCCGGAGAGGCGGAGGGAGGGGGAGCAGGAAGGTGCTGTGTGTGCCGCCCCTACTCCACCCACCGCACCCCCTGGGGCGTCTTCACCTGGAGCCACGAGCCCAGGGGACACCGAGGGGAAGGCCTGCCAGGTCTGGCCCAGGGCGGCTGGCGGCACAGGGATGGGGCGAGCAGCCTCGCTGGGCTCGGCAGGTTGGCTGGAGGAAGGGATGGATTTCAGGGGGAGCACAGCCACTGGGAGCCTGGGTGGGAGGTGAGGGGCTCTGCCTGCCCAAGCAGCTCCCCAAGACGGGGGGCCAGTTGTGGTGGGGCAGCTGAGGGCAGGCTCTGCCCTGCGAGGGCCTGACCCCATCCTGAGTGTGGGGAGGCGGTCTCCTCCCTGCAGGGGCCCTCACAGAGCTGGGTGCGCCCGTGGGAGGGGCGCAGTGACCCGGTCCGGTCGGGGCAGCTGCGTTACCTCAGTGTTTCACGGGAAACCTGTGAGCTGCGGGCCCTGCAGACGCAACAGGCTTCTAATTGACAGAGTCATTACGCCTTTAGCAAATGGTCGAGGGAGAAAAAATAGCCATGATGAGGGTTTATCTTGGGCGCCCATCCCAGACGTCAGCTGTGAAGGTGGGTGCCACCCTGACCCTCAGGGCTGCGTCCATGTCCCTCCACATGGAAGCAGAGCGGGGGGGGGGTGTCCAGGAGAATGGGGGGCGGCTGGGGGGTGGCCAGAGGTGTCAGCAAGAGGCCCAGAGGGGCCAGGTGGTGTGCTCAGCGTCACATAGCTGGTGGTGATAGAGATGGGAAGTGAATTCCTCCGGCACCAAGTGGGGCCCCTGAGATGGATGATCAGAGCCCAGCCCCCCCTCTCCGAGCTCGCTGCCCGCCCCCCCCCCCCTCCGCACTGAGGGTGCGGGTTCTCCCCCAGCCTTGCCGAGCTTCGGCTTCCTCTCCCGTGAGATGCAGCTGCGGCGGCGGGCTGCCTCGGGAGGAAATGGGCAGGAAGTGTTTAAAAACTCTAAGATGCCAAGCAAACAGGAGGCTGGCGGGAAGCCCCCCACGCTCCTTGCAGGCAGTCGGGGGGCCACCTGAGGACGGGTGGCAGGTCTGAGGATGGGATCGGATGCCGCCTCCACCTCCCGCCACCGCGGAGCAGAAGGAAACACCCTAACTAACCCGGCGGCGGCGTGCGGGCCCCGGGCCGCCCAGCTGATCGGGCAGATTTAACTGGACTTGGAAAAATAAAAAAGGCAACACACAAACCGCCGCCTGCTCCTCCCGCTGCAATAAAAATGGATTTATTTGTTCGTGGAATGAAATTTAATAACTTTGGCGGGAGATGAGGCGTGAACAATAATAGTTTTTGGCTCTTTCTCCGTGTGGAGGGTGGGGAGCGGAGGGAGGAGCAGTGAGGGGGACCCGCGTGGGACCCCGGCGGGGAAGGGGTGCTCATGGGCCCACATCCTCCGGGCGTGGCTGAGTGCCCCGGGGAGGGCCTGTCTATTCATCGCTCCGAGGACAGCCACCCAGTGCTCGGGCCTCCACTTCGCGCTGGCCACTCGCGGCCGTTCTTCCCGCCCAGTTCCCCGGCCTAGAGCAGCCGCCAGCCTCCCCGAGCACCACCCTGCCCCGGGGCCGGTCCCTGGGCCCGGAACACCGAGCTCAGCGGCAGGGAGCGGAAGTCAGGGATGGACACCTGTGTCTGCCTTTCCCAGGGACCTGGTGCGGCCGGGTCGGGCCTGGGCCGAAGCCAAGGGGCGTCCCCTGGCCAGCTTCCCAGGCAGCCCCTGTTCCCGCAAACTCCTGTTCCTCCAGCTCCTGCTTGTGCCACTTCACCCCTCGGGGCCTCAGTTTCCCCACGTGCGGGCGGCTGTAGTGTCGCCATGAGACCAGGGCCCTTGGTCGAGCAGGCGGCCCAGGGGTCAGGTGTGGGTGCTCGGTCCTCCCGGGGCCTGAGAGTCCTGAGACCATGGGGGGCCCTGAGTCAGGACTCACTCAGGCTGTGTGCAGGGGAGGGGGTGGCAGGGGCCTCCAGGAGTCCCCCAACCTGCCCAACCTGCAGCCTGGAGAGCCCTGAGCCGCCGGGGGGACTGGCCGGCTCCTGTGCCGCGCTGGCGGGTCGATAACAAAACAAACGCGCTATTGACCGACTGCCGCGCACTAAATCCTCCCGGCAGACAAGATGATGTGAGCGCGAATCGACTGCTGAACTCATAACCTGCTCAGCCCTGCCCGGCCGGCAGCCACAGGAGGGGCGGCTGGGGCCTGGGGGAGGCGGGGGGGAGGGGCGGGTGCAGGGCCTCACGCTGTCCCGAGGTGGAGGGTGGTCCTGCACCCTCGCACAGGCCGGGCCCGGGAGGCAGGTGTCGGGACCGTGGCCTGGGGGTGCCCTCAGTGCAGGAATGCCAGAAGCTACAGCTAGGTCAGCTGATCCAAGTCTTTTGTTTTTACTTAAAATAATCGCGTGACACCAGCGAAATGTGAAAAAACACATATGGCGTCTCTGGAAGTGATGAAGCGGCACGATAAACCATACGCTCCGAACCCGCCGTGCAAGGGAGCGCAGCGGTTAGCGCCTCCGCTGGGTTAGATACTGGCTGTGCCCCCTCCCGCTGTGTGGCTCTAGGCAGGTTTCTCCGCCTCTCTGTGCGGGGGTCCCCACAACCATAAAATGGGGCAGTGAGAGCACCGCTCACCCCTGCCCCGGCTATAGGGTTGCTCTGAGGCTTAAGCGGGTTTAGGTTTCTAAAGCACTCGGAGCACAAGAAGAGGGAACAGTCTCGGAATTTGGGGTTTCTTTCTTTCTTGCTTCCTGTGGCAGCTTCATCCCTTGTGTGGTCCAGGGGTCCCTCACCTGACCTTCTCAGGGTCTGTGAACCCCAGGACTTCCACGTAAATCTGAATGTCTGGGGATCATATTCCAGGAAGAGGATCAGATTCTCAAGGCGAGCCCCCCGAAAGTGAAGACCCCCCTCCCCAGCTGCTCCAACTGCCCCATTTTACTCGCATGAAGGGTCCTGTGGCTCAGGGAGGGGAAGAGTCCCGCCCTGTCAGCATCAGAGCGGGCGGGCCCAGCTGTGGATGGTTCAGAGCGGATTACCCCTGCTCCCGATGCCCAGCCACATGCAGGGAGCCTGAGGGGGCAGAGACACCCCCCTGCAGGTTCCCCGGCCCAGAGCAGCCCCCCGGTTCCCCTGAGCCCTGCGAGCACCCCCCCCCCCCGGGGGCTGTGTGATGCTGGGCACCTGGTGTGTGCTGATGGCGTCCAGCTGTGACCAGGGGGCTGTCTCCCTGCAGATTCCCCACTGCCCCTGGGCCCTCCCTCGCTCTCCTCTGAGGCAGCCAGAGCCGGGTCCGCGAGATCTGCCTTTGAACCCCACTTGACACTTTCTGGCTTCTGCTCTGGCTGGGTTCCTTAGCGGCCCAGAGCCTCAGTTTACTCATCCGTAAGATGGACAGAACGCCGGGTGGTTTGGGGAAGGATGCACTGAGGTCACACGTGGCCCTGATTAACTTATTAACTCGAAATTAGTGCCGTGCCGAGGCCTCCTGGCCTGGCTCAGCACGGAGGGAGGTGCGTCAGAGGCTGGGCCGGGAGCCCTGTGGTCTGGCGCATCAGATGGTGTGTGAGTGCGTGCGCGCGCGCGGGTTCTCGCCTCCTAAACACACTTCTCGAGGAGTGAAAGCTGGGCCTTGGCAGGGTAAACACTGCAGCTTCCGCGGAGAAGCCCAGAAGCGGCCCTGCCCTGAGCTCCAGCAGGGGCGGCCCCGCAGCCCGGGACCTTGCAGAGGCCAAAGCTGGGACCTGGGTCCGGCCCGGCCACCTCTGGGCTCTGGGCTAGAGGACTGGCCGGCTGGGAGTGGGGAGGGAAGGCAGGGCCCTGACTACCGGAGAGCCTTGGAGGCCCAGGTACGAGGGCCACATTCCCCTCATGACTACCCCTGGGGTGACCTGTCGGCCCAGCCAGTCAGAGGGATGTTGGGGGGAATGCCCCTCCCCACGCCAGTTCTTCCCCCGCCAAGGAAGAGTCACCCAGAATGCCACAATGAGGTGTGAACCTGGATCAACACAATGGCCCCTTTTATGAGGGGGAAACTGAGGCCCAGAAAGGAAGGGCTTCCCCAAGGCCCCAGAATCCAGTTTGTGTGTGTGGGGGGTCCCCTCTCGACCAGGGAGTGAGGCTAATGAAAGAGGTCGGGGCTGAGAAGGGAGGCCTGGGATCCGAGACCCCGCCCCCGGCACCCGCAGGATGAGGAGGGCTGTGGGGATCTCGGCCTTGCTGGCGAGGGCCCTTCCCAGGAATCCTGGGCCATCTACACGGGCTGGGACCTGCCTGGCGGGCCCTCGGCCCCGCCCTCCCCATGACCCCCAGCACGCCACGTGCATGGGATCTCCTGCGTCTGAACCATTCCCTGGGCACGTCTGAAGCCTGGCACACGAAACCCTTCATTTCTTTGGATCGTCATCATCACCCGTTACTGTTCTCATCTTATAGGTGGGGAAACTGAGGCTCAGAGAGGCTAAGTCACTCGCCCAAAGCCACCCAGCTGGTACGTGGCAGAACCACAGGCAGGCTCAAGCTGAGGGCATGGGAGAAAGCGGAGGGAGTGTCTGACCCCATTGCCCTCCGCCCTCGGTGGCTGGGCTCGTGTCCCTTCCCATCCTGAACTGAAGTGACAATCCGCACAGCTCCTGGGTCGGGGGAGGAGCGACCCAGGCTGCCCTCTGCCCTCAGCCAGGCGCCGGCGGCAGGTCACAAACCACATGGCCCCCTCCCCCTCCACGCTCCCCTCCACGCTCCCTCTCCTCCTCATGCTCCTGCCTGCTCCTCTCCCGGGCTTGGGGCTAAGCCTTCCTCACGTGGAGGGATCTGCACACGGAGGGAGTTTTCACAGCTGGGTTATCGCCTCCTAAAAATAGGGCCGAGTGATGGATGGTCGCTGTCGCCAGGCCCTCCAGCCATGGGGAGCGGGGGGAGGGGAGAAGGGGGGTGGGCGGAGGAGGGGTCCATAGACCCCAGCCCAGTGCCCTCACCCCAGGGTGACTCCCCAGCCCCGGGGGGGCCTGAACCCCTCTCGCTGATGGGGGAGAAGGTGGTCTGCGCCTGAGCTGGGTCTGAGCCTCCAGGAGGAGCCGGCTGCACAGCCACAGCCACAGCCACAGCCACACCAGGCCCAGGGAGGTGCCTGCCCGGCAGCCAGGAGCCCCCGGCGGCGGGTTGGGGCTGTGCCTCTGGAGGGATGTCTGGGGATCAAGCACCGTCCCGGGCTGCCCTGCCGTCTCCCCCTGCTCAGCTGTGCTCAGCTCTTGGTTTTGTTTTTTGGCTTCTTGGTTGTTAAAGACCCATCAGCCTGGCCTCCGCGTCAGGTGCTGAGGGGCATTTGGGGTAGAAGCTCTGGGCTTCAGGCTGACGGGAAGGTGGGGGCACAGGGACTCCTTGCTTCCAGCGTGTGCGTGCACATACACACACATGCATACACGCACACGCACAGCCCAGACATGAGGACACACTGATGGGCACACCCTCACAGACAGATGGACACACTGGCATGCACACCCACCCCCCCCCGCCCGGGCCCTCGTCTCCCAGGTTCAGGTGGAAGGGGGTGTCACTGCCCCTCGCCTCGCGGTCGCCTAGCATTGGGCCAGCGTTGCCAAGGGAGGGAGGACCCCGGCCCAGGAGCCTGAGAGGGCCGTGCTGGGGCCTCCCGGGGGGATGGGTGGGTCCGTCTGGCTCAGCGGGTCCCCCTCCTTCTAGCCCTCCTCAGCCGGGGTCCCGGAGGCTCTCCCCACCGTCCAGGCCTGGGCAGTCGCATGTCGGCTCTGTGAGTGGCCTTCCCTCCCCAGGCATGGCCTTGGCTCACGGCTGTGTACAGTGCCCTCGCGTGTGCCTGGCATGTGGCTGCTGCAGACAGCCCTTCTCTTCCTTCCTCACGCCCAGCCCCCAGCCCAGCCACAGGCCCAGCCCGGGATGCTGGCAGAACTGGCCCTGAAGGCCATCGCCCTGTGGAGGGAGACGGACGTGCTGGCTCTCTGCTCGGGTCGGAGAAGTGAGACCCCACCCTGGCCTCCTCTCCCCCGCCCCGCCCAGCCCCGTCTGCAGTGAGGCTCTCGGGGCGAGGCGGCCTCGGAATTACATATTAAATGCAGCTGCACCGACACATGGCCTCAATCCAATTACGCCAGGAAACAAGAGGAGCCGCTTAGGCTAATCTGGTTATTCCGGCCGGCCTCCCTCGGCGGCCTCGCAGGGATGCCCAGGAGGGCAGCTGTCTGGGTGGGCAGCGGCGTGAGCGAGGCCTGTGCCCCCTGGAGTCCTAGGGGGCGGCCGCAGCACTGACTGCCTGTCTCTGGGGGCTCCCCTGGCAGGGAAGCCACGGGCTGTGGAGAGGCTGCTCGGCTGGCAGCCCGGCCGGAATGAGCCCCTTATCCATCATCCTGCAATGTTTACAGAGCACAGCGCGGCCAAGCACCCGGCCGGATGGGCCCGGGGACCCAGCAGTGCAGGGGCGCGGGCTCTGCCTCAGGGTGGGCACCCCGAGCTGGGGGATAATCGGGTGTAAATCTGAAAGGCGGCCTCGGAGGGCGGGAGGGAGGCCATCGAGGATGGGATGGGGGCCAGGAGCAGTTGATGGCTGGGAGCAGACGGAAGGCGATGGCGTGTAGCAGCTAGGCCACACTCAGGACAGGCTGGGAATTCCCTCTGGAGGAGGTGATGGGGCTGGGGGACAGAGCTGTTCCTGGGGGTGAACAAAGCCACGGGGGTCAGAGCTCAAGGCCAAAGTGGGGCTCAGATTCCGGGCGAGGCTCAGAGGTCAGGGCTCAGACCCCTCCTCTGGGTGTAGGCGGCTGGTGGGAGGGGAGGAGAGGGTCTGGGGCCTGGAACCCCAGACCTCTGCCCTCCTCCATCCTGCAGCTCTGGGCACCCCACGAGGAGCAGGCGGAGTACTGGGGTGTCATGCAAAGGGTTCCCCGCAGGAGGAAGCGGGGGTGTCCTGGGCCCCAGCATTTGAGAAGGCCCAGACCCCTGCCCGCTTTCCCTCAGCTCAGATTTCGCAGGACCTGGAAGGCGGCGGTTCTGAGAAAGGCCGAGTGTCTGCTCCGAGCACCACCTTCCTCTCCCGACCCCACCTTCCGCCTGACGTCCTCCTCCTGGTTCCTCCCCTCGAAACACCGCACAGTGTGCTGTCCACGCCGCCAGGTGCCAAGCGCCCCCTGGCGTTGTCTCATTTCATCCCAGTCACCCTCCCCCGGGTGGGCACCAGCAGCCCCATTTTACAGGCGAGGAAACCGAGGCCCTCGGAGGTGAAGCACTAATAGGTAAAGATCGGGGTCTGCACCCCGCCCGCCCGCTCAGAGCCCGGGCCGTTCCGCTCCAGCGCACTCCCTCCTCTTAGGTTGTGTTTCTGTAAGCTGCCGCTAATCCTTCAGGACGAGATGGGAATAAATAAACACACACATAAGTAAGTAATGAGAGGCTGCAGGGCGAGGCTGATGGGGTCAGAGCTGGGAGTGGGAGACGGCGACAGCGTGGGCAGCGCTATTTCTGGGCCCTTCTGCAACTGGGGGGGGGGGGCGGTGGTGGCATGGGAGCTCCCTCCGTACCTCAAGAGTGAGTCAGCTGCAGACGTGTGGCATGGGCTGGGGCCTGGCGTGGGGCACCCCGAGCAGGAGGAGGCACAGGGTGAGTGGGAGGGGGAGGCTGAGGGGGAGGGCCGGTGCCAGGGGAGCGTGGCTGATGCTGGCAGGGGCCTGCGAGGGCACCTCCTATGCTGCTTGCTTCTCACAGCCCAGACCCTGATGCTCCTGTTACAACGCAAATATGAACCCGTCCTCCCTCGTGGGCACACTGGGAGGACTGGCTCAGCACCTGCCAGGAACAGAGCCGAGTCCCCAAGCAAGGGCACAGGGCCCTCCAGTCCAGACCGTCTGGCAGGAGGACACGGGTTCCTGGCCGGTGACTAACGGGTAAGAGGAACCTGTGCCCTCCACCGCGGGGCTCCAGAGGTGACACGGCTGTTTCAGGGCCTGGATTCCTGCTAGTGTGCACGCGCCCGTGCTCGAACATGCGTGCGTCAGGGTGCTGGGGTGCGCCTGTCCTGAGCAGCACTGGGTCCCCTCAGCATCTCCAGCCCAGCCCGCCGCGTCGGGCCTGAGCGGGCCCAGCTCCCTTCCTCTGTAACCCACACCCTGGACAGCAGCTGGGAGGTCGCGAGGCGATAGGAGGAGCCTGAGCTCTGGGGTCAAAGGGCCGGGACTTGGGTCATCCCTGCTGACCTCACTGCTTTGTCTGTAAAGTGGGTGCACCGTGCCCACTCAGGAAAGCACCCAGGAGGGCCCCAGCACGCGGCGGTGGGGGTGAGAGCAGGGACACAAAGCTGCTCAGGCCGGGACCAGCCGTGAGGAAGCAGGGCTGTGCACGGGGGCTGCCAGGGCTTGGCCTCGGCCTCTAGGCCCCTTGCTTTGGGGACCCCAGCATTGTTCCCCATCCAGCCAGACCGTGTGAACCCAAAGCTACACCCCCAGGTCCGAAGAGGTGATGCCCTGACCCTGGTGGGGAACAGAAAGACCCCTCCCCAGCTCTGCGAGCCCCTTGCTGCCCCGTGACAGTAGGGGTGGGGGGACCACGGGCAGGGCCCTGCTTATATTATGGTGTCGGCTAATAACAATAGGTCCCATTTTACAGATGAAGAAACTGAGGCTCCGAGAGGTGCATTCGCTTGCAGAAGGTCCCTCAGTGTGTCTGGGATTCAAGCCCAGGCAGTCTGGCCCCAGGGAGGATCAGGGTGCTGGGGACAGAGGGCAGCTGGGGGGGGGGGGCTGTCTGAGCAGATGGGTGGGGTGCCCAGGGCTACCTCCCCAGTGAAGGGAGCCAGTGGCCTTGGCAGGGCTCCTCTGGAGGCAGCGCTGCCCCTGGGCACCGCAGGGAGGCGTGCCCACGCACAGCCCATCTGTCCTGTTCAATTTGGAGCCGAAGTGCAAACAAGGCTCAGAGCCCGCGGCTCCCACCCCAAATTGAGTTCAGCGCTGTGATTTCGCGGCAGCGGCGGCGGCCTGCCTTCCGGGGAGGGGTGGGAAGGCTGGCACGGGGGCCAGGCCCAACCACGGCACAGGCTGGGCTGGCGGGCAGGAGCTGGCGGGGGCCAGGCCACTTCTCGGGGGCAGCCAGCTCAGCTGGCGGGATCTTCCGCCCAAATTAAATTTTAGCCCAGGTCATAAATCTTCCAGGTCCGTCCCCTACCCCCCCCCCCCGGGTCCGCCACCAGCTGCAGCCGGGCCGGTGTGGGCATAGCCTCAGGCTCCCTGTGCCTGGGCATCCGGCCTGCCTGCCTTGGGGAGAGGGACAGTCATACACGGACAGACCGGGGGTCCCGCCGGTCACCGGGCGCCGGGGCTGGCTAAGGGCTCAGCCCATAGGCCCGGTAGAAGCTGTGTCATCAGCTGGCGGCCCTGAAGGCCTCGCCAGGGTCCCAGGGGGGCCATGGGTGGCTCTTCTGTCAGAAAGGCCTGGCTCAGACCACAGCCCCCCTCTTCCCGGACCTGAGTGTGCAGTGGGGACCATGGCGCGCCCGGTAGGGATGGGGAGGAATAAGGGGGTGATGCGGATGAAGCCCCGGGACAAGGAAGGGGGGCTCTCCCCGGGTCACCACCAGAAAGGTGGGGTGGGTGCCCCTCCTGTCCCCGCGGCCCCCAGGGCCCTCATTGGTCAGTTTGCCGTTTTATGGAGGTGGGAGGGGTGCAGTGACTTCACCAGCTGTGGGGGCACAGCTCAAGTCCCCTGGTGCCCTGTGACCGCCCGGCGCAGAGGACGCAGCATTCCCGCGCCGCCCCAGGCCTCCCCGCCGCCCCCCACCCCCCACCTTCTACTCTCAAGTCCCAACCTGCCCCCACCCCCGCACTGTCCCCTGTGGTCACCCCCCACCCCCGGCTCAGGACGAAGGCCAGACCCCTGCCCCCACGTGGGCTTGTCCCAGTACCACCCCAAAGCGGCCCTCTCCTGCCTGCGGGCCCTGTGGGCGTCAGGTGTCCGACTCTATGAGTGTAACCCGCGTGCAGGGGAGAGAGAGGGAGTGCAGATGTCAGCACTGAGGGGTCTGGGACGGGCAGAGCCCCAGGCAGGGGCTGGTGGAGCGCGGCAGCCGCTCTGACTCTGCAGTGGGCAGCACAGTGTGGGAGGAGCCGCCAGCCCCCCCAGGCCCTGCAGGAGCTGACCTGCCCTCTCTCCCCCCACTCCCACCGAGTCCCTGCAGGAGCTGACCTGCCCTCTCTCCTCCGTGGTGGGGGCCTGCCCCGCCCCCCCAGGCCCTGCAGGAGCTGACCTGCCCTCTCTCCTCCGTGGTGGGGGCCTGCCCCGCCCCCCCCAGGCCCTGCAGGAGCTGACCTGCCCTCTCTCCCCCCCTCCCCCCGAGTCCCTGCAGGAGCTGACCTGCCCTCTCTCCTCCGTGGTGGGGGCCTGCCCCGCCCCCCCAGTCCCTGCAGGAGCTGACCTGCCCTCTCTCCTCCGTGGCAGGGCCTGGCCCCCCTCCCCCCCAGTCGCTGCAGGAGCTGACCTGCCCTCTCTCCTCCGTGGTGGGGCCTGACAGGGAAAGCCAGAGAGAAAACCTTTCCATGTGAGACCCCGCCCCTGGCCCCCACGTCTCCTGGCTGACGCTCCCCTTCACCCCCTGCCCTGGCCACCCCCCTGCTGGCCTGTTCACACAGCCACTTTCTGGGCCTTGGCTGCCACCCTGACCTACGCCCCCAAATGCGTGTTCTCCCGCACAGCACAGGGAGCTCCCCACCAGTGAGCGCCGGCCCAGGTGTGGACCGAAAGGCAGTGAGAGGCAGCGGCGCAGTGCCGCGGCCCGGGGTGTGCGGGCCTGAGGAAGGCGCACCTGCGCCGCCCGCAGCCCCAGCTTCACGGCGGCCAGGGCCGTGGTCAGGCCGGCCCGGTCCCCGAGCCCCTGCTTCTCCCCAGGCCCCTGCTCAGGGCGATAGGGAGGGCCTGGGCCCAGGGCGGCCCCTGGGCATGTGGCTCGCACCCAGCCAGCCGCGTTCCCTGGGAACAGAGCAGCGGCGTCTCCTCCTCGCTGGGGCTCCGGGCTGGGAGGCAGGGCCCCAGGCCCCAGGCCAGGAGCTCCCACTGGGACGGGCACAGCTGGTGCCAGCGTCCGGCCAGCCTCACTCCCACCCTGGATCCACTGGCCACCTTCCTGGGGGTGAAGGGGCTCCGTTCCTCACGTCTGAGGCAAGGAGGAGGTGGGAGAGGCCCGGAGGTGTCCGGGGGGGGGCTATAGGCCTCCTCAGCTGTTGGGGGGCTGGGAAGGGCCCTGCCAGAGATCACACCGCCCAGAGGGGCTGGACAAGCAGGTCCCCCATTCGTGCTGGCCCCTGTCACGGCTGCCTCTCCTGGCCTCCCTGCTCCTCTCCTGGGCACTTGGGTCTCCATGAGTCGTCGGCCCGCACTCCAGGGCCCAGGGGCACGGTTCCTCAGAAAGTATTTGGCAGAAATAAAGCTGAGCCACCTGGGGACGCCTCCAGGTGAGTGAAGAGCAGCTGCTGCCTCCCCCGGGGAGGGACCAGGTGGTTGCCTGGAGCCGTAACCAGGGGCTGGGGCCCTGCGTCAAGGGCTCAGCTGCCAGGCGGGCGGGGAGGGCGGCGGGGACGCGGGGCAGAGGAGCCCGTCCGGCCCCAGCCCTGCTCCTCTGAGACGGAGAGGCCTCGGACCCCTCACCTGGGGAAGGGAGGCAGGAGCGTGCTCCTTCAGGGCCCCCGCGGGCCGAGGGGAGCCTGGCAGGTAGGCAGCCGCTCGCAGCAACCGCCAGCCTCGCCCTCGACGGCAGGTGGCCTCTACGCTCAGTCCTGCGCTTTCCTGGGCAGAGCTGCCCAGCTCGGGCCCCTCACCACGCACCTGATCGCCCCTCCCGCCCCGGAGGCCTCAGCACAGCCTCCTGCTTTCACCACGGTCCCCGACACCCCGATGCCAGCCCCCGGGCCCCTGCACCCCGTCCCAGCACCCCTCTCGCAGGTGCGCACGAGGCCCGGCGCTGTGCCGGGTGCACGGACGCCTGTGAAGGCTGCCCCCTTCCCCCCCCGTCCCCCCCCCCCCCCCGGCAGCCCTCCGCTCGGTGCACAGCCCTTCCCAGCGGGTCTCCTGGCCTCGGGGCCCCTCCGCTCTGAGTTTTAGTTTCGTCAGCACAGAGTCCCGGAGCCGGTCTGGGTCTGGGTGGCCTCGTCTGTGAAACGGGGCGCACGCTCCCTCACAGGGTCGGTAAGACGGTGAAAGACGCGAACCTGCCGGCGCCACAGAGGCAGGGGTCAGAGTGCGTGAGGGGGCGGTTCACAGTCCTGGGCGGGAGCCAGCAAGGGAGGGGGCTCTCTGGCGACCACGGGGGAGGCTGTTACCCCAGGCCTGCGGGGCGGGGGAGGCCACGGTCACGCGGTCCCTCGGTCCGGGGGCCAGCAAGGGGGGACGCAGCGGGGACCCATGCTCCACCTGGCTCTCCCCCCTCCCTCCCAGCTGCTGAGGCCCCCGTGGCCCCGCCAGCGGGAAGCAGGGGTCCCGGGCCCTTCTGGTCACCCGCAGCCAGGCTCCCGGCCCAGAGCAGGCTGAGCAGCGACCGAGGGCACAGCTGCCCGGCTTCCCGTCCCCGGAGCCTTGGGAGGACGCAGGCGGGTGATGGTGAAGAGGGTGGCGTTTCACCCAGTGAAGAGCAGCCCCCCCCCCCCCCCGACTCCGCTGTATCTCAGCTGTGAGACCACGGTTGGGTGACCAGGGGTTTGTGCTGAAGCTGGGAAAGCCCCCATAAGCCAGGACCTGCAGTCACCCCGGCCCTGGGGCGAGGGCCTCCCATCGCTGAGCCTCGGTTTCCTCCTCTGCACACAGGACAGGTCGCTGGGGAGATCAGTTCCGACCCAGCAGGGCGGGTGGGGCGGGGAGGGCGCAGGTCGCCGGCCCTCCGTCCGAAACGCGTCGGAAGGCGTGGGCCAGCCAGGAGCCCAGCGGCAGTTCTTTATCGCCGCGTTTCCAGGGGCAGGAAAGCCACAGACAAGTGAGTCCAGGTGGCAGGGCGCAGCCACAGAGCCGCTGCTTTATTTCCCTGTCTGGTCTCCAGCCCCGGCCGGCGCACCGGTCGATAGTAATTTATGCCGCAGCCCCCGGAGCAGAGGGGAGGCGGCCAGAAACCACATTTGGTGGGAGTCGCCCTCCCTGTGCCAGCCCTGCCTCACAGGTGGCTGAGGCACGCGGGGGGGGGGGGGGGGGGGGGGGAGGGGGCGGGGCGTGCAGCCAGAGTGTGGGCAGCTCAGGCCTCGTCCTGACCACCACCCAGACCCACACCCTGTGGCAGAGGCGTTGAAAGACTCAATGGGCCCTCGGACAGCTCTGGGTCATTTGGGGCTTGTCTCGGGTGGGAGCCCAGAGGAGCAGGGCCTGAGCGCTCAGGAAGGCGGGGGGCGGGGGGGGGGTGGAGCAGGGAACTGGGAGAGGGCAAGGAAGGCACCAGCCCGGGGGGTGGAGGGGGGTCTTGGCCGGGTCTGATGGGGGGTAACTCTCGAGCAGAAATCACGCCATGGTGGTGTCTCACTGAGGCAGGGCCAGCTGCGGGAGGAGGCGGGGAGGAGGGAGAGGGCCCGAGGGGGGCCGCTGGCCGACACTCAGCGCCAGGTAAGGGGTGTCCAGCCTGCAGAGCCTCCGCCCGCGCTACCCCGCCGCGGGAGAGCGGGCTGTGATTTGGTTTCATAATTTACGCAGCTGATTTCATCATGTTTCATGTTCTGTCATGTTTCCTGCTGTTACAATTTCATCCTTCCCTCTGGGGGGCCTGGGGACGTTAAACTGGGAAGCTGGGGGGAGGTGGCTCCAAGCTGAGCTGTCAGCCAGGCTGGGGAGAGGGAGGG
This sequence comes from Eptesicus fuscus, assembly GCF_027574615.1. NCBI lineage: Eukaryota > Metazoa > Chordata > Mammalia > Chiroptera > Vespertilionidae > Eptesicus > Eptesicus fuscus. Next base: position 80,478,526 of record NC_072485.1, on the reverse strand, counting down.
GCCGAGGGAGGGAGGGAGGGAGCGGGGTTCCCCAGGCCCTGGGGCGGGGGCCCAGGAAAGAGGCTCACTGATTGGGCTGGTCTCAGGGGCTGTAGTAATAATAGCTGACGTCTGTGTGTGGAGCGTGCCAGCTGGTCCTTCGGGGGCTCGCGGGGTCCCTCTGATCCTCACCGCAGGCCTAGGAGAGCACTTCCCTTGGTAACCACCCTGGAGACCTGGTGCCCAGAGACGCAGCACACAGAGACGCAGCACACCGGCCCAAGCAACACAGCCCCTTCCCCCGCCCAGACCTCTGACTCCAGGCTGTTAACCACCTGTTCTTCCTGCAACAGCCCTCCTGGCCCTGTGGCCACATCCCAGCGCTCAACGAGGCAGCTGAGGCCCCAGGAGGTCAAGGGCTTGTCCAAGGTCATCTAGCACAGAGCACGCTGCCTGCATGGCCTCTCTCCCGCCTGTCCAGCAGCCCTCTATCCCGTGACGCCTGCCCCACCTGACAGGAGCTGGGCAGAAACCTGATTTGCAAACAAAGGTAGCCTGGCTGCACACTCATAATTAAAGGGGTGCCCTCCCACACCAGGGCCTATGGCATGCCCCGGTGTATTCAGAAGGCCAGCCGGGCCCCTGCCCCTGCCCCCCACCTACTGGAAAACAAGGCCACCCCCCCCCCCCCGGCCTACTAGGGGCAGCGTGACTGTCCTGGGATGGCACTGCCCAGGGCTGGCCCTCAGCAGGGACAGTGTGACCACCCAGAGTGGCATCTGGCACCGAGCATTCTCCACGCCAGCTGCCCAGAGCGGCTCTGAAAAGAGCTTCGAGGAGGGCTCCCACTTCCACCCACGGACGCCTCCCCTCTTCTAGTCTCTCCTTTCTGCCTGGCTCTAAAAAAACCACACACGGATGGTTTCGTCTCGGGGAATTAGTATTCCAGGCAGGGCTGGGGATGTGAGAGGAACGTCAAGGCGGACCACAGAGCTGGTGGGGACGAGTTGCTGCACCTGGCGGGGGCCCGGGAGTGGGGCCTGGGGAGGGGACGGCGGGCTCCGACCCACCGCGGGGAAGGTTGAGGCCGGAGGGGAGGCCCCGGGTCCAGGGCTGGAGGAGGAGGAGACGGGGTGGCTCAGGGCAGAGCTTGAGTCTGGCCAGGACATGTGGCTCCCACCCAGCTATCTACCCCACCCCTTCCCTCTCTCATTTGGGCCTCATTAGCTGAAGGTGTGTGTCCCTACTGTGTGCCAGGCTCTGAGCTAGGTGCTGGGAAGCACGGGGCCGGGGCACGCCTGTCCTCACCCCTGCGTGTCGCTGGCACAGGGCTGGCGCCCGGCACGCAGCAGGCGCTTTCTAAGGCTGGTTAAGAGGCTGTGTGAACATGGGAAGGCGCGTCCCAAAGCCTATTTTGAAGAACATGCAAAGCTTGGGAGGCTGGCAGGTCACCACTGGAGCAAACAGTTACACGGGGATCAGACAGGACTTCTCAGAGCCTTTAACCTGCGCGTGTGTCTGCAGCCTGTGGAGGGCGCTCCCGCCCGCAGCCCTTGCCTGGCTGAGCACAGCCCTCGGCCCCTGGCCACACAGGTGGGCAAGAGGGAGCGTCCCGACTCTGCGGGGGACCCCGTGACCCTGGGCGGCCCCTGAAAAGCTCTGCCTCCTTCGGCGGGAAGCTGAAATGGTGGGAACAGTGTCTGTGGGTTCAGGGCAGAGGTGGTCTCGGGCTCAGTACAGGCGGCGGCTGTTGTGTTACTTCCCACATCGAGCACTCAGCTCGGTGCGCCCGGGCCCCGTCAGAACTCACCCACGGCAGCTATGGTTGGTGTCACTGCTGCGGACAGTCCTTGCCCTTAAGAGCAGGGGTTGGGGGAGCCCCAAGGAGGAGGACGGGGTCAGCCAAGGAGGCACGGCGTGGCCGCCGGAGCAGGCCCTCTAGGCCCCGTGACCTCTCTGCACGTGGCCGTCCTCGTCCAGCCTGGGCCTGGGTGCCCCCAGCAATGGCAGCCTAGGCCAGCTTCGGGCATCTCTGCCCGTGACAGGTTTCCCCCTTAACTAAACCCTTTCTGGTTCATCTGTCCTGGGCCTCCCACACAGGCCCCTTCCCCCTCGGGTCAGCCAACCAAAACACTGCGCACAGCCCGACGGTGTGGCTCAGCGATGGAGCGTCAACCTGTGGGGCGCGGCTACAGTGTTGGGACAGGTTCAAGTCTTGGACTGATGAGAGGGCACAGTCCTCTGATTGCCACGTGCAAGTCCCAGCCTGGAGGGCAGAGCCTCCCAGACCATGATAGCCAACAGCTGGAGTTGTCAGCGTGAACCTATGGTCCGAACACGTGGCCCCACGTGCCTGAGTGATACAGGCTGCAGGCAAACAAAGCTGGATCAGGTGCATGTAGTTGAGTGGGATTGAAACCCACGAGAATGCTGTAAACATCTTGACCAGCCCTTACTGTGCCTCGTGGCATCGGCTATAAAATAAAGACGCGGGCTGTAGTCCGTGGCGCTGTCTCTCAGGGAGCAGCATCCCACCCAGACTCAGCTCTCATTCTCGTGTTTGTCTTTTCCAAGCCTTTCAGCCGACCCCACTCAGGGTCCCTGAACCTGGCGGAGCTGGTGTGGCACATAAGGCGCCCGGGGCTGAGTACGCCATGGCCGTGCCAGCCTGCCACATCAACCCGCGAACCAAGAGGTCCCTGGTTGGGTTCCGGATCAGGGCACATGCCCGGGTGGCAGCTCGACCCCCAGTAGGGGGCGTGTAGGAGGCAACCGATTGATGTTTCTCTCTTACTGATGTTCCTACCTCTATTCCTCTTCCTTCCTCTCTAAAATCAATAAAAACATAAACAAGCAAACACAAAAGAACAAGCATAAAGGGTCCCTCTCTCCCCCGAACAGCCCCCCCCCTCCCTCACTGCACGACCACTCTCAGGCCCTGGGCCTCTGCCCTGCAGGGCGGCTGTGCATCCTGGGGCCCAGCTGGTCTGAGAGGGCAGATACGTGGGGGGCAGGGTGGGGAAGGCCTGCTTTATATGCAGTGCGCCCCTCCTCCACTAGCCCACCGAGCAAAACCTGGCAGTCAGCTCTGCAGGCACAAGACCGGGCTGCTGAGGAGCAGGGGCCGAGAGGCCGTTCTGAAGCAGGCCAGGAACGGCGGCGGGGGGTCCTTCCTGGGGACGGGGACCTTCCTGGGGACGGGACCCTCAGCCAGAACCGAAGGCAGGCTCCGGAGGGAAGCCCGCCCTGTCTGACCGCTGAGCCGTCCAGTCGCTTGCAGCGCGGGCGGACTCCAGGAGCGGCTGTGCGGCGGCTGCGGGCACAGCATTTCTCTCCAGGGAAAGTGGCTGGGGAGGCCGACCGCAGAGGCCAGAGGCCGGCGATGTCGGACCTCCAGCTCCTCGTCTGGCGGGCCTGCCCCGGGGAGGCACGTGCCTGTGGGTGGCTGCGGGTCAGGGAAGCTCACGTGCAAGGCCAGGCCCCGCTCCAGAGCGAAGGAACCGGGGGCCGCTCGCCTGCCGCAGCTTCAAAGAGCCTCATCATTAACAAAAGTGCTCGGGAACCCTTTCCTCCTCCCTCGCTCCTTAAGGCAGGCTCCCGAAAGGAAAGGAAAATCTGCGGCGAGGCAGCGAGCGAGCGAACCTCAGAGGGGGGGCCACGCCTCGCTGAGGTGTGGGCTTCCTTTATTTATTTAAAATAGCCTCCCTCTTTGTCCCTTCCTCCCGATTCAGGGGGTCTCTCAGGCTGCACTTTAAGTCCTTTTGAAGTGTTACAACCATTTTCTCCTCTTTCAATTAGCAGTAAGAGAAGGAAGCTAATAGCTTCCTGAGCGACTCGCTGTAAATATTAACAAAGCCTGGCCTGGCCGCGGGGCGGGCTGTGTGTTTACGGGAAGGAGGGGAGGGGTGGGCGATTTCCAACACGGAGGCGAAAATCCCTTGGCACCGGCTTCTGCTGGTGCAGGGGGGGCGGGGAGCCGGCGGAGAGGGCGCGTGGCCCTGGGGGCCGAGGCTGGCACAGCGGGCGGAGGGGAGTGGGCATTCTGGGAGAAAGGCGGCTTCCGCCAGCCGCACCCGGGTAACTCCTGGAATCCCCAGCGTGTGGCTTGGATGTGGTCAGTGGGGGAGGGTTGAGGACTGGCTTTTGAATACAGAGACTGGAGGGGGTGCTGAGGGTCCCCAGCCGCCCACTGGACCCTGGCACCCACGATGTAGGGCTCCTGAAAGATCCTGAGGCCAGGGAGGGGACGGAGGGGAGGGGAGGAGAGGGGAGGGCAGGTCCGTGTGAGTGTGCAGGGCCAGGGCCAGGGGGGACCGCGTCTTTCCCTCCCAGCTCCCACTGCCCACAGCGGCTCGGGGTGGGGAGCCCACAGCCGCTGTGGTGCCGGCAGAAGCCGGCCCGTTTCCTGAGGAAGGCTGGGCCCTCGCGGCCGGCGCCGGGTTCGCCATCGTTCAGGCCCCGGGGCTAGCCACAGGCCCTGCTGGGAGCAACGGAGTGACAGAGCCAGCAGGTGGGCTCGGCCAGCCGGCGGCCTCCTTCCCAGGAGCCAGGGCCCGAACTGGCCCAGGCCCGCCCCTCCTGTGCCCCGCCGCGTTCAGGCAGGCCCAGGCCACTGTACCCTCCTGCTCACCTCGCAGGCTGCCCCCTCCAGAGGCCGGCGCCAGCTGCCCTGGCTGCTCTGCCCCCTCGACCACTCTCACTGCTCACTTGGCACAGAAGTTCTCCTGCCACCGCCGCCGCCACGAGGAGAGTCCAGAGGCTCGGGAGTGCTCCCGACACGGGGGCCGCCCGCCCTGTCCCGCGGCAGCCGGGGCGACGGTGCCCACCTGGCGGCCTTTCTGTTACTCGGCTGCCCTGTGGGGGCAGCGCCCTAAACTGGTAGGGCCAAGCCTCCACACCCCGCAGTCGGTGCAGGGAAGGGGCCGCTGGACCCAGTGGGCAGGCGGGTGCCCACAGTCCAGGCTGCGTGGGCCCCGGTCTGCTCTGCCAGCCCAGCACAGGGCACCTCTGGCTGGTAGCTGCCTTGCTCCCAGGCCCTGGCTCCAGCCCTCACGTGGAGGGAGGGAGAGGGCATCTGTCCCGGCAGAGGGCCCACGTCTTCTCCCGGAGACGCTCTGGCCGAGGAGAGCTGCCCCTGGGCCCTGAGCGGTTGGCTCCTCTGCCCCGGGCACTGCCCACCCAGTCCCCCGAGGCCTGTCTGAGTGAGGGTGGGCTCTGGCAGGGGTCCAGGCCTGCTGGCCCGGCAGCCGCCCACATACTGGCTCGCACACCAGCCCCAAAAGTGTGGTTTTGTCAGAAAACAGTTGCATTAGCAGCGTGGAGCTGGGAGGGTTCACACCGAGTTTGCAGGCACTCTCGCCTCCGCCCTTCTCACCCGCTGTGTGGGTGCTGTGTGTGGTGCCAAGCCTGGGGGCCCGAGAGCGTGAGAGGGGGGCAGGGTAGGGCCTCTCGTCTGCCAGCGCAGAGGGAGGAACTGGAGCCTCCAACTGGAGCTCCCCCCCAGAAGCCTCCAGCTGCCCCTGCCCATGGCACCTAGAACCTGTCTGTAGTGCTGGCAGCCCCGGCCTGTCTTCAGAGAGGCCTCCGAGTCAGCCCCTGCCCTCAACCCGTGGCTCCCTCCCCCCCAGCCCAGGCCTCTACTCCTGCTCCTGGGGACCCTGTCCCGGCCTGGCACCTTCCCGTTCTCCACATGGTCATGCCCTCCCTGCCCGGCACCTGTGCTGGCTCCCACTCCCCTCAGTGTGAAGAGAGGCCTCAGCTGGGCATTCACAACTCCCCCAAGGCCAGAACCCTGCCTCCCCCCTCAGCTCAGACCACTGCCCTCCACGGACACCAGCCCGCCCACCTCGCAAAGCCCGCCCACCTCTGAGCTTTTGCATATGCTGTTCCCTCGGCCTGAAAGTGCTTCCTACTCCACCCTCTGTCAGTTACAGGAACAGCCCCCCTGCCCTGGGGCTCCGGCCCCTGCCCTCTGCGCCCAGAGAGAGGGCGCCCGGCTGTGGCAGCCCCCAGGCCCGTGCTGGCTCCATTGGAGTGACCCACACTCCGCAGGGGGAAGCGACCAGGCCCTGGGATGGCCTGCCTCACGGGAGGAAGTCGGCAGCCGCGGAACAGACTCCAGGTTTGAGGCGCACACAGCCTTTTCATCTCGGAAGGTCAGACACACATGCTGACCTCCGCCGGGAAGTCCGGAATGAAAGCCCACGCCGGCTCTGACCCGCTTACAGGGATCTAAACCCGGGCCTCTGCGCGTCTGTCCAGCGAGGGGCCGGCGTGGTGTTCATTTGAAACACCGCTTGGCTACGTCTGCGGCCATAAAGCCCACCTGGTGCCCGGCAGCACATGCTAGGCGTCTGATTAATCACAGGCACATAAAACCCGTCCGGAGAGCCGCAGGTTGGAATGAAGCAGGAGGGCTAATTGCTAATGTGAGAATGAGTATCCGCGAGGAGCCATCTCTCCGGCAGCCAGAGCTGTAACGATGGGGAGCGTTTCCATGGCGGGGGCCCCTGAGGTCCATCGGGGGGGGGCGGGTGGCTCTGGAAGACGGACAGGTGGTCCGGAGGAGACTGGCCACACCTGCCCCATTCTAGCTCGCCACCGAGCTCCCACGTGACTGTCAGGACATGGGAGTCGAGGACCAGGACCACAGGAAGCCCCTGGGATCCACAGCCGGCCTCCCCTGCTTGGCAAGATGGGGGGCTTTTTGCTCCCCTAATGCCATGTGTCTCCCACGGCGGCCCTTGGGGAGCCAGTGGCCGTTCTGTTGGACCTCAAGCTCCCGGAGGACAGGGGCTCCTCGTCGGGCCCCAGCGCCTTGCCTGGTGCTGGGAGCATGACTGGGCTCAGTACGTGTGTGCAGGGTGGGTGGACGGAGAGGTGGACGGGTGGGTATATGGAGGAATGGATGGATGGACGGACGGATGGATGACTGGATGAGAGGACCTCGGGAGAGACCCAAAACGCCTCAGTGCAGTGGGCCCGGGGCCGCCTGGCATTTGTGTGTCTTTTGTGCTGAGACGGGCATCGGGCAGGGAGAGGGAGCTGGCCGAGTCCGAGGCCTGCTGTCGTGTAGGCCGTACGTGGACAAGTCCCCTTCTTTTTATTTAAGTCCCCTTTGCGCCTGCACAACGGGGCGGCCCTCCCCGCGCCGCCAGCACGCGGGCTGTGCCCGGCACAGGGAAGACGGCAGCGCAGGGCTGACCTGGAAAAGGACGAGGCCCCTTTGTCAGCGGAGGCGCCGGGCGCGGAGAGGTGGACTGCGCACTTGGCTTTCTTCCCCTCAGACTTCTCCTAACGCAGCTGTGATGTTAGACAGCAGAAAGCGAAACCGCGAGCGTCTCGGGCAGTTACAAATGGAAGCTTTTGTTCCGCTGACCCAAAAAAGGGTTCTTTGGTACCTGAACGCCGAGACCGGTGGGTCGGGGGGAGGCGGGGTGAGGCGAGGCGAGGCGAGGCGGGGGTGAGCAGGGGCAGTCCCGTGGGGAGAGTGCCCAGGAGCTGGCCAAGGAGGCGGGGGCCGAAGAGGGCTCCGGGTGACTGAGCCCTTGGGACCCCACAGATCCATTCCGTCCTTGGTCAACTTGACCTGCCACGTAGGAAGTCCACGCGCCACCGCTAACTTCGTCTGCACTGCGTGTGTACGCCTGGTTCCTTGCGGGACCCTAGGGCGGGCGCGGGTAGGGGCAGCGGGGAAGGTGGGGACGGCGGGGAGGGCAGACCCACGATATACAAAGCTGGACGGGCCAGAGCTCTGCTTGAAGCCCGGGTTTTCTACGTGAGGAAGCACAGTGGGGAGTTCACTGGTGCATTCATTAGGCACCTCTGTGTGCAAGGCGCCGAGCCAGGCCCTGTCTCGGTGAAGTCTCAGACAAGCTGATGCAGTCCCGTCCTTGAACCCGGGAGATGCTGGGCCATTGCCGGCATGGTCTGTGCGACCACCCACCCAACGCGGGAGGTGAGGGGTGATGCTGGGTGGGCCGCTGCAGGAGGGCGAACGGCGTGGGGTTTGGGGGAAGAGGTGGAGACAGGTGGGTGGACCAGGCCTGTGGGGCCCTGGAGGCTGCCCCAGGACACTGCCCCGACCCCGAGGGCTGTGGGAAGGGCCTGATGCAGCGGGATGAAGCTGCCTTCCTGCATTCATAGTTTCAGAACTCTCTGTCTTGGGGGACCAGCGGCTGCCTCCACACGCCCCCCCCCGCCCCCCACGGTATAAAGGTTTCCTCGCCTGGACTAGGGAGGCAGATGACCTCATTGGACTCTTTCCGTCTCTTGCTTTCATAGATAAACGACAGCGTATCACTGGATGAAATCACACGAGCCCAGCATCACCCCTTACGAGGGGACTGCCCTCATCGTCCCTCCGGTCCAGCCCCCACCCTGCCCCTTCCTGGGGCCACCCCGCCCGCCTGCTCACACCTGCTGTCCCCCGGGGCTCGGTAGTCCTGGCCCTCCTTGCTCCTGGGGAAGCTTGTCCCCAACCCCCTCCCCCCAATCCTGTGGGCCCCATCGGCCTGGCCGGTACTGCCCTCTGAATGCATCCCTGCAGGCCGGGCGCCCGTGGGCAGTGACCCCGGTCTGGGCTCCAGGCGTATTAAAGCACCTTCTCTAAACATGTGTTTTTATCTGGAACAGCCCCTGACCACAGGCACTTCTCAAGCCAGCCACCTTCAGCCCGCAGCCAAGGGCCCAGATGCAGCCGAGCCCATCTGGATCCTGTTTCACACGGAGCTGACACGCTCAGATGTGTAATGAAAGCACTCTTCCAAAGGGGCTCCCGCAGGGGGAGTCGGGACGCCAGGGCCGCGGCCTCCGCGGCGCCAGGCCAGGGCGAGGGCCACGCCGGCGAGAGGCTGTGGGTTTGTTTGGATGCCTGCAAACAGCCGGCCCTGCCCCCGGGCTCTGTGGAAGGGCAGGTGGGGTGCGGAGCCCTGACCCCAGCCTGGGAAGCGGGGTGGCCGCCGGACGGACGGAGGCAGGGACGCAGCATCCCTGGTTCCCTGATGCTCCTGCTCGCCAAGGGCAGCGGGAAAGGCAGAGCGTGTTCTGGAAGCCGAGGCCACGGCCCCGGTGGGGTCCTTTGAATGACAGGAGGAGCAGCAGCTGTGGGGGGAGCGGGGCTCCGGGCTGGGGCAGGGCCCTGCAGGGTCAGGCCTCTCAGGACTTCCTTTCCTCTCGTTCCCGACCCCCTCCCCCGGGGAAGGGGAGCCGGGGCTCTGGGGAAGGGGCTGTTTGTTACTGGATTTGAGAAGGGAAGGGAGGTGGTGGAGAATGGTCCCAGTCCCTCCCAGCTCCTGGGAAAGGGGCTTCAAGAACAGGTGCCGAGGGATGGGAGGAGAGGGGTCGCAGCCCCAGCAGCCTGTCCGGGGCGGGGGGGGGGGGGGCGCTCCTAATTCCAGGGCTTAATCACTCTGTTGTCTTTCGGCAGGTGAGGAGGAGGCAGGGAGTGGGTGAGAAGGACTCCCTTTTGGACAGACAAGACCAGGAGGTGAAGCAGGAATAACCCGTCCCTCGCCCCCGCCCCCACCTCCCCAGTGAGAAAACCTCTCTGCAAACAGGGGCAGCCAAGCAGGACCGAGCCCCCGCCCCCCCAGCATCTTCCCAAAGAGGGGCGGTGGGCCTGACAGCTCGGCGGCGCATGTCACAGCTCAGCCCGCCGTGAGCCTGAACTCCTCCGCGGGTAATGGACTCCCGCCTGCCCCCGGGGACGGAGACGCAGCCCGAGTGGCAGGGCCAGCGCGTCTTTGGAGAGCGGCTCCCTCTCGGCTGTCTCAGCAGAGCGCTCCCTGCGCCGGAACCCATTCTGCCAAGTGACTTAAAGGGATTAAAAAAACCCACAACTGGGTAAAGAAAAGGGGGTAAAAGCCACGAAGAGCCTTCTGGAGGAGGTGGTGGCCAGCAGACAAGAGAGCGGAAGTTGAAAGGCAGCGAGAGGCCGTGGCCGGGATGGGCGCCGGGCCATAGGGCATGCCGGGGCGCAGGGGCCCAGAACACCCGCAGGCCGTGCACGGGAGCCGGGGAGAGGCCAGCCGCGCCCGCGGCCCAGGCCCTGCAGAATGCTGCTCTGGACCCGCAGCCCCGCCTGACCTCAAGGGGCCCAGAAGAGCCCAGCGCCGGGGCTCCTCCCTGCACCCGGGCTGCCCCAGCGCCCCAGGTCTGCGGTCTGCACCCCGAGCGCCAGGGCCACAGGCCGGAACATGAGCGTGGCCTAGGCCCACCTGGACCCACGCGCAGCACCCAGAGCGGCCATCCCAGCCAGACCAGCCGGCTCAGGAAGGAGGTGAGGCGGGCGGGCAGGGCCCCGGGGGGCTCCTGGTGCCCGGAGAGGGCGTAAGGACCAAACAGCGGGGCCCGCCCCTCCGCGGGCCGGGTCAAACTGGGGCCTCACAGAGCTCCCAGGTCTGCAGCTCCACCCCACCCACCCACACATGTGGGACAGGGGAGGGCTCATTGCTACCTGGTGGCCCCGTGCTGCGGGCTCTACTCCAGGGGGGGTGGACTCAAGGTGTGATTGGTGGTCTCTCAGGGAGTCACTGCTGCACCCCTTCCAGGCCCTCTGTCCTCGGAGGAGGGTCTCGCTTAGAGCCCCTCCGAGTTCTGCCCAGAGGGGGCAGCAGTGAGGCCGCGGGGAGCAGAGCTTGGGTGGCTTCCGTGCTGGCGAGGAGGACCCAGCCCAGGCCCGGCTCCCGCTGGCCTTTGGGCAGCCCCTGCTCAGCTTCCAGCTCAGCCCCAAGAAGGCAGCGAGTGCCAAGACGGATGGGAGCCGCTGGCTGTGATCCCCAGGCCTGGACCCCTAAGGTCTGCCAGGGCTGGGCCCGCTGGGGGGCAGGGTCCTGTCCTGTCTCCCCATCCCCTGAGGCCAAGAGGGAGGACTCAAGCCTCCCCAGACACAAATCCTGGCAACCTGGAGCGGAGGCGGCGCCCGGGGCAGGGCAGGGAAGCCCCAATTCATTAACAAGATGGAAAATGACACTTCCCCGTGCGCTTCCCCAGGAGAGGGGCTGATTTATGGCTGCTCCGGGCCGGGACATTCGTCAGCGCCGCGTGGCGCGCACGCCGTCTGCGGGGGCATTAATAGTGTGTTATTAGCCACCGGCGTGAACGATGCCCTGCGGATGGGCCGTTTGCTGTTATTTATCGTGAAGGTGCCAGACCCGCAGCGGGGCCGGCTGGAGCCTGAGCTTGGCCCCTGCCCGGCGGCCTCCCTGGTGCCTGGCCCCCTTCTCCTCCCGCCCCGTCAAGGGTGGGGGCCGTCATCCCTGGGGCTGAGGCCAGGACGGGCGGGAGCGGCTGGCTATGGTCCCCCAGGCCTGTCCCCCAAATATTTACGGAGAACCTGTTCAGTGCCCGGCTCTGCCTCGAAATCGGGCTGTGGAGCCCATTGGGCGGGGGCTGGTGGCTGGCCTTCGGGTGTGAGCGGAGTGACCTTGGGCCCTTCCCGTCCCCTCCCCGAGCGCGCTGCCCTCGGCACGGGAGGCCCAGGCTCCGCAGGGCGGCGGCCGGAGTTTGTGAAGGGCCCGAGGCAGCAGGCGCTCAGGCCGCCATTTACTGCCACGACCTGGTCTGACGCCAGCGGGCCAGAGGGGCTGACCCTGGTGGGGAGAAGCAGACTCCACGAGACCCGCCTCAGCCGGACACTGTCCATCATCGCCCCCAGGAAAGGGCTCGAGCGTTGGTGCCAAGGCCGGAGGAGGCGGGCAGGGGGAGGGCTGTCCACGGCTGCCGGAGGGTTCTCTCTGCCCGGGACCCGTCCGTCCCCGCTCCGGGCCTCGGTGAAAAGCCGACGATCTGCGAGATCCTCTCCCTCCCCAGCCCGAGAGTGGGTTCCACCCTGTGCGTATCTGTGGGAGTGGGAGGGAGGGGCCATCTCTAAGGAAGGGGGGCCGGCCTCTGCCGCCTGGAGGGGGACCTGCAATGGGGCAGTTCCGGGCTGGTCACCCCACGTGAGAGGCGATGAGCGGGACAGCGGGGGTCTTCCTGGGGTTTGCCCCTCCCCGGGTGGGGCCTCCCTGGCGGAGGGGCAGGTAAGACCCTGGGGAGGGGAGAGCGACGGACATGGAGTGCAGGGCCTGGCTGTGTCGGGACTCTCTACCACAGGGCACAACTCGGACCAGTCCCTCGGCCTCGGGGCCGCCGTGGTGGAGGCACCTGGCTCTGTCACCTCCTGGACGGGGCTGAAGGAGGCCCAGCCGTTCCCTTCTCTCCTGGGTTTCAGATTCTAGGGCCTCCCTTTCGGTGTATCCATCCATCCACCCACCCACCCACAGATGTTATGGGCACCCCCGGCCAGGCTCTGGACTAGGCGCACGGATAAGGCAGGACGTGTCCTCACTGGTAGGAGTTGCACGCTCGAGGCAGGGGTTGCACAGTCAGTTTGTCCTAAATACGAGGCGGGGGGGTCTCACCAGGACCAGGGCCTGCATGTGGAAGGTGCCAGCCTCCGCCCAGCTCCCGGCCTCTGCCACGTGACCAGCAGGCCTCGCCAGACCCCGTCTTTCCAGGTCCCCCGCTCCTCTCTCGGCCCCTGGCTGCCAGGGTCCCGGCTGCCGAGGAGGCGGGCAGGGCAGGCCCAGGGGACCCCTGCTCTGTTCTCCAGGGCTTCCCAGCCCTGCAGGTGCTGCCCCCCTCTTCCTTCCTCCCAGCACCCCCAGAATAAAGGCCCTCGGGCCCCCCTCCTACCTCTGAGACTCCCCAGCGGCTCCTTTTCTTTCCCAAAAGGAACTGAGCCTGAGTCTAGGCAGCTTGACTGAAAATGCACGCTGACAGAGGAAGTGTCAGGTGCGGAACCGCTTATTAGACGACGCCGGGGAGAAAGAGACAAAATTACACGTGTCTCCTTTCATCCCCCTCCCCCTCCTGGCCCTGAACAGTTCCTATCGAGCACTGTTATCAATATAATTAACCTCCCAAGACCCAATTTTAAAGTTTTATTTTTAAAAGCGGTTTACATTCTCTGAAGTTCAGGACACCCCGGCCCCCGGCCCCCGGCCCCGCCCAGGCGGCCTGCGAGGGGAGAGGAGCGGGAGGTACATTTTTAGTGAATTTGCATACCTGCCTGCAATTACCGCCAGTGATAACTACTGATGCATAATGCATGCAGCATGAAATTAGAAAAATAATTAACTTTAGGTTTTAAAAGAATCCCTACCCTCACCCCCCCCCCCCCCACGCTTTACCAGTTCTCAATGGCACCAGAAGACGGATCAGGCGTGGCGTGGAGCAGTGTAGGGTTAGAAGGGCATTGCGGGCCGTGGCCCCCCGCCCCAAGGAGGTGCCTCCCGTGGGCATAGACTGGCCTGGGCAGGAGCCCCACTCACACTACAATCCCCGGCTCCCCTCCTCACCTGCCCTCACATCCCCCGGACCTGCAGGGAAGCGCTGCCGATCGCTTATGACACGCTGGCGCCGGTTCTGACCACCACTCTGCACCAGGCCCTCCGCGCAGGCTTGGACATAACCGTCCTTGATCCGCACAAGAACCCAGGGGAGTGGGTGACTCCCGGTCCCAGCTTACGGATGCAGGCCTGAGCCCCGAGGCCATCCTGCCTTCACAGGGGAGGGGGTCCCGGAGGCGGGGGAGCTCTCCCAGGCCTCCCCGGCAGAGAGAGGGAGAGCTGCTCCCCGCCTCCCTCCCTCCACGTGGCTTACACCGGGGAGGGGGTGTAGGCTGGTGAAGAAGGAAATGTGGGGGCCCTCATTCTTTAAACAAGATTTGCTGAGGACCCATCTCAGATAGGGAGGTGACCCTGCCTTGGTGGAGCTCCCTGCCTGGTGGGTTGGGGTCCCCCTGCCTTTCCCTTCCTGGGGCTGAAACTGCTTCTGTCCCCCAAGATGCCCTGCACACCTCGCTCCTGCCTGGGGCCCTGCTCTGCCAGTGGGCGAGGGCCTGGCAAGGTTTAGGAAAACAATTCTTCTTGCAGAAGGGAGGGTCCGGGAGGGGCACCGGGAGGGGGCGAGGGTCGTCCTCTGTCCCGCCGCTGCTTCCTGGCCCTCTGTGTCTGCCCTCCCTCTTCTGAAGCGCAGCCAGGACGAGGGGCGCCGCCCTGAGTGGTCACAGGAGGGCCTTGGGGTCCCTCCCTGGGGACAGCTCTTCTTTCCCAAACCCCCAGGCCTGTGCCGGGCACTCCCCACAACCTCCCTCAGCAGCACGTTACCGAGGAGGAAACCGGGCCCAGGGAGGCATCGCCGCCCGTCACACAGCCGGGGACTGGGCAGGCCAGACTCTAACCTAGCGCCCTGCTGTCCTCTCTCCCCGCACGCCTTTCTTGGAGTCACTGCCACCTGGAATTCTCAGATTCCTGGCTGGCACTGCTGGGGGGAGGGGCGGAGGAAGCACAAGGTGAGGGGGGACGGGGGCACGGACCAGCGCTTATGGGGGCTCAGCAGGCGGGGGAGTGAAGAAGGGGCTGGTGCGGAGCAGAGGACAGAGACAAGCAGCTGGCACAGAGCGAGGCCAGTGGGCCGGACAGCGGGAGAATCAGCAGCTGTGACCCTCAGGCACAGGTCACGTCCAGGTGGCCCTCACGAGGGGTACTTTGCACATAGGATCTTATTGCATCCTCAGTGGCCACGCTTGTAGATGAGGAAGCTGAAGCTCAGAGAGGGCAAGTAACTTGCTCAAGGTCACACAGCCTGGAGGGGCTGAGGCAGCTTAAACCCAGGTTTCTCTGTCCTGAAAGATGGCAGGAGCTGGCAGCAAATGCCAAGGACGGTGCCCCTTGGCGGATAGGGGTCTGGATACCTCCGGTCTGAGCCACCTCACTCCTACCCCTCCCCGCCCCCCAACAGTCGATCGAGGATCGTGCTGTCCGTCATGGAGCTGGCAGGCCATAGCTCACACCCTGCTGAAGTCTGTGGACCCGTGCAAGGATGACCAGTGGCCCCGAAAAGACAGGCGATTTACCGGGTTTAATCTGATGGCCACATACACCATCCCACACACAGCAAGGGAATACAAAGGCTGCCTAGCTCCTGGGCAATTAATGGGCTCCTCCAGCGAGGCGTGCCCCCCCCCACCCCAGGCCCCGCCCTGCTCTCCCAGAACCAGGGGGCTCAGAGTGGGTGGCCTTGGGGAGGGGGTAGCAGAAGCGACTGCAGCCAAGATGGATGAGGCCCACTGATAGGGGGACAGAAAGGCCTTGGGTCCCTGCCTCCCAGGTGCTGGTTGGCTATCCATCAGGCATCTCTGAAATATGCAATTTACACTCCGTTATTGATGCCGGGGCCTGTGGGGGCTGCAGGCTGCGGCCATGAGCTGAGTGGGCGCCGGGAACGGACTTCCATGCCAGGGAAGGCGGTGGCTGGCCTTGCCTTTGGCCTCAACAAGCCTGCCCCCTGCTCAGGGCACAGGGGCCACCCGCATCCCCGTGCCAGGACACAGCCTTGGCAGACCCGAAAGGGGGGTGTCCTCTGACCATCTGCTGGGGCCCCAGCAGGGGCTCTCCCAGGCTTGGACTTGACCCCTGAGACCAAGGGGGTGGCCTCTGGGCAGGCCTGCACCTTGCTGTCCTCAGCACCTGCCCTGGCCCTGGCCCTGGCCCTCTGCTCCTACGCAGCTTGGGACAGGACTCCAGGCTCCGTCGCCTGCGAGGTCTGGCTCCGTGCAGATGAAGGAAGGGACAGGTGTGAGGCTGGAAACCGGGGCTGGCTGTGACCTGGATAGGCCCCTCACCCCCGAGCCTCAGGCTGCTCGGCTATAAAAGGGGACAGAGGACGTGTGTACGTGGCGGGGTGAAGGTACAGACGCATGCCTGTGAAGGGGGGGGGTGAGGTCTGGCTGGAGGGCTCCCCCTGCTGCCTGGGCTCTCCCTGTCCTCCGGAGGTCAGCTACCCAGGTGTGTGGGACCGTTACCTGCTCTGAGCCCATCTGTCCTATGACCTGGGCCAGTGCCTTCCCGGTCCCGGGTATAATGACCGGTGGGAGTCAGTGGTCAGATGAGGTTGGGCAGCCTGGGACCCCCACGCTGCTCCCAGATCTTACACGGTGGCTCTCAGTGCCGCTGAGGGCAGATGGGCTGGGGAGCATGGTGCGAGGCTCTGGGGGGAGAGGAGAGGGAAGTGGCCAGGTGCCCGGTCAGGGGAACAAAGATGTCAGCCCAATCCGCAGGCAGCAGAGACCGCCTCCGTGTTCCGGGACGGGGGCTGAGCGGGTGAGGACCCGTAGCCTGGGCTGGGGGCCGAGGGCCGAGGCTGCAGTCCTTGGTCCCTCAGGCCAGTGAGTGCCGGTGGAGGGAGCCAGAGCTGGCTTCAAGGGCCCAGATGCTGGGCATGGCTCAGTGCCCCCTCTTCCCCCTCTGGTCCCAGGTGCAGACCCCCGGCACCCTTCCCCTCCCTGATCCTCAGTTGCTTCCAGCCAGGTGTCCTGGGCTGGCCCTTGACCTGCCTTGGGGGACGTTACAGACAAAGCTTCGTGCTGCAGAAAGGCCGTGGGCGGGGTGAGTGCATTAGCGGGGGGCAAGGCCTGAGCTCTCTCCAGAAGGCCTTGGAGCTGCAGGCTGGGCAAGGCCCCTGTAAATGCAAACGGGGCATGAATGTGGGGGGCTAGTGGAGGAGGTGCTCCCACTTCCTCAGTCCCTTCTGTACTCGGGTGGTCCCTGATGCCAAGCCACGCAGGCCAACACAGCCCCTGCCCCTGCCCTGGAGCACCCGAAATGTGGTTGGCACATCAAAACATGATGGTCACCAAAACAGCACGACCCACAGTCCGCGGACACTCAGCGCTCTGAGCTTGGTGATGGAGAGTCTGGCCTGGGCTCCGCCTTCCCACTGCTTCAGTGGCCTTGACGAAGTGCACATCTCCACGCCTCAGCTTTCTCATCTGTCAAATGGGAATGTGAAGGGCTCTGGCCTTGTGTGCTGGGAGGACCAAATGACTTACGTATTCCTAGAGCGCTAGGCGAGGTCTTCATTGTAGGATGAGCTACCGTCCCACCAGAACTGAATCACACGTGGCCAGAACAAGGGGCGTATGGTATGGGCTTACTAAACATCTGTGGGTGACTGGGTGGCCAGATGCCTGGATGGATGGATGGATGGATGGATGGATGGATGGACGGACGGACGGACGGCTCAGTGAGCGGGTGGGTGGATAGAAGGATGGATGACGGAGCAGGTGGAAGCTCTACCTGGCATCAGGAAGCCTAGCAGAGGAGAGGGCATTGGAGCCTGGTCCTGAAGGGTGAGGAGCCGTGTGCTGGAGAAGAGCAGTCCTGACGTAGAGAGACAGAGAAGGAAGAAGGTTGGACAGGGCTGAGACACGGAGACACTTGGCCGCTGGGGCGTGGGAGTGAGGCCCCCACGGGCTCCCGCGCTGAGCGTGTCCCGCTTCTGCTCTGCACACCAGGGCTGCCCCGGCCGGGGCCGCGGCGCGGGGTCCGAGGGGCCATTGCGTCCCACCCCCGAGAAGCCTTTGTGAACCGGGATTTATACAGCAGGCCTTGGCCTGCCGCGTGGAGACACCTTCCCTACCGAGGCTGAAAGATAATTCCTCTTTAATTGATTTCTTTACCATTACGAACAGTAAAATCATGAGAAAGGTCTCGGCTGCAGTTTTTCCATTTGTGAAAACTGGAATTACACCTCCAGGCAGTTCCCTCAGAGCACGGGGCCCTCCCTCCTTTTAAGCGTCTCATTTCTTTAAATGTAAGAAGAAGAAGAAATTACGTATCTGTACATTCAAGTTTTGTGACCTGCGGAAGGGGACAAGGGGTGGGGTAATCTCCCACAGACCGCGGAGCTGGGAGGCCACCGCTGAGGAGGAGAGGTTTCTGTAAATACACGAGGAGGCAGCTCTGTTGACACCTCCTTCTTCTGTCTAAAACGCACGCGTGACGCGGGGCATGTTTTAACACCAGTGAAGCGCCCGCTCTCCCGCTCCCCAGGGACGGCGCAGGCAGCCTCTGTGCCGCAGGTTCGAGTCACGCCCCCACCCCTTTGAGCTCGCAGGCCTCCCCGAAACAAGCTCTCCCTGCGAACCCTGGGTCTGAGCCAGATTGAGTTCCTCACTCCAGTGAGAAATGGCTCGGAATCCATAAAACACGCCCTAAATCCATCCCATCGACACGGGCCAGCCACGGTTAGCGTTCGCCGTGAAAACCGGGTCGGCGTGAAATCCTGAAGGAAGAGACGGAGCTGCGGCGGGGCCCTCGCTAAATGGGCCTCGCCCGGGGCGCAGCGTCGCCGTCCGGGAGGCACGCAGCCTCCGTCTCACTCGCGGGCAACGTGCCGCTTCCACTGAGGCTTAGAGGTAGCCACGTGTCGCCAGAGTCCAACCTAAGCCGGAGCGGTCACCTGTGACATCACCCTGGCACTACGGGGCCGGGGTCCCGTGCCTCCAGGCTCGGTGTCTGCTCACGTCCCCGCCCGCTGCGGCCTCCTGGTGGCACACGGTGGTCACTGTGGCGCCCTCTCACCGCACGGCGCCCTCTCACCGCACGTGTCTTGTGCTCCTTGCAGGTGTTGAGGCCCGGTCCCCCCCGCCATCCACCATGGTGGTGGCACACCCCACTGCCACCGCCGCCACCACGCCTGCTGCCACGGCGACGGCCACGGTCGTGATGGCCACGGCCACCATGGACCTGCGCGACTGGCTGTTCCTCTGCTACGGGCTCATCGCCTTCCTGACGGAGGTCATCGACAGCACCACCTGCCCCTCCGTGTGCCGCTGCGACAACGGCTTCATCTACTGCAACGACCGGGGGCTCACCGCCATCCCCGCCGACATCCCCGACGGCGCCACCACCCTCTACCTGCAGAACAACCAGATCAACAACGCCGGCATCCCCCAGGGCCTCAAGGCCAAGGTCAGCGTGCAGGTCATCTACCTGTACGACAACGCCCTGGACGAGTTCCCCGTCAACCTGCCCCGCTCGCTGCGGGAGCTGCACCTGCAGGACAACAACGTGCGCGCCATCGCCCGGGCCTCGCTGGCCCGCCTCCCGCTGCTGGAGAAGCTGCACCTGGACGACAACTCCGTGTCCACCGTCAGCATCGAGGAGGACGCCTTCGCCGACAGCCAGCGGCTCAAGCTGCTCTTCCTGAGCCGCAACCACCTGAGCAGCATCCCCTCGGGGCTGCCCCGCACGCTGGAGGAGCTGCGGCTGGACGACAACCGGATCTCCACCATCCCGCTGCACGCCTTCAAGGGCCTGCACAGCCTCCGGCGCCTGGTGCTCGACGGCAACCTGCTGGCCAACCAGCGCATCGCCGACGACACCTTCAGCCGCCTGCAGAACCTCACCGAGCTCTCGCTGGTGCGCAACTCGCTGGCCGCCCCGCCCCTCAACCTGCCCAGCGCCCACCTGCAGAAGCTCTACCTGCAGGACAACGCCATCAGCCACGTCCCCTACAACACGCTGGCCAAGATGCGCGAGCTGGAGCGCCTGGACCTGTCCAACAACAACCTCACCACGCTGCCCCGCGGCCTGTTCGACGACCTGGAGAACCTGGCCCAGCTGCTGCTCCGGAACAACCCCTGGTTCTGCGGCTGCAACCTCATGTGGCTGCGGGACTGGGTGAAGGCGCGGGCGGCCGTGGTCAACGTGCGCGGCCTCATGTGCCAGGGCCCCGAGAAGGTGCGGGGCATGGCCATCAAGGACATCACCAGCGAGATGGACGCGTGCTTCGAGGCGGGGCCCCAAGGCGGCGCGGCCCACGCGGCCGCCAAGACGACCGCCGGCCACCACGCCTCCGCCACCACGCCCCAGGGCTCGCTCTTCACCCTCAAGGCCAAGAGGCCGGGCCTGCGCCTTCCCGACTCCAACCTGGACTACCCCATGGCCACGGGCGAGGGCGCCAAGACCCTGGTCCTCCACGTGAAGCCCCTGACGGCGGACTCCATCCGCATCACGTGGAAGGCCACGCTCCCCGCCGCCTCCTTCCGGCTCAGCTGGCTGCGCCTGGGCCACAGCCCGGCCGTGGGCTCCATCACAGAGACCCTGGTGCAGGGGGACAAGACGGAGTACCTGCTGACGGCCCTGGAGCCCAAGTCCACCTACATCATCTGCATGGTCACCATGGAGACGGGCAACACCTACGCGGCCGACGAGACGCCCGTGTGCGCCAAGGCGGAGACGGCCGACAGCTACGGCCCCACCACCACCCTCAACCAGGAGCAGAACGCCAACCCCATGGCCGGCCTGCCCCTGGCGGGCATCGTGGGGGGCGCGGTGGCGCTCGTCTTGCTCTTCCTGGTCCTGGGGGCCCTCTGCTGGTACGTGCACCGCGCCGGGGACCTGCTGAGCCGGGAGCGGGCCTACCCCCGGGGCGGCCAGAAGGGCAGCTACCTGGAGTCGGGGACCAAGAAGGACAACTCCATCCTGGAGGTCCGAGGCCCGGGGCTGCAGATGCTGCCCATCAACCCTTACCGCGCCAAAGAGGAGTACGTGATCCACACCATCTTCCCCTCCAACGGCAGCAGCCTGTGCAGGGGCACGCACACCGTCGGCTACGGCACCACGCGGGGCTACCGTGGCGGCGGCATCCCCGACATAGACTATTCCTACACATGAGGCCGCCCCCACCTCCTCCCGGCGCGGCGACCCCGCGGCTTTGCCCCGCTTGCTGCCACCCGACAGAGCAAGGAGAAGGACTCCGCGGCGACTTCCCCAGCAAAAAGCCACGTGTGGGGAGGGCTGGCACTTTTCTAGAACACAGCAGTGAGGAAAAAAGGTTTTTTTAAGGATAGAAGACGGGCGGGGGGTGGGTTGTCGTTGCCGAAGACATAATTTATACCCAATTATGCCAGTTGGGGAGGGAAGGACTAAAAATAACACTGCAGGAAGGGCTGGGTCGGGTGTTTTCCCCTGAAGTGGAAAGATACTACCTGTACCGCGTCTGTGCACGCCTCCTGCTCTGCCCAGGGCCGTCACGAGGGGCCCGCCAGAGAGAAGCCGCCGTGGGACACGGACGCCCCCGCGCAGCGCTCGCTGCCAGCCGCTCACCGGCAACGACGCGATGGGACATGTTCAGGCCCCTCACCCAGGAGAGGAGGGGGAGTTAGAGCTTTTCTCCCGTCTCCTCCCCGGCTCTTCCCATACCATCTCCCTCACAGGTTTTCAGAAATACCGCGTCTTTTACTGCGTTCTTTGAACAGTGATGGAACCAGTTAAAAACTAGACTCCCTTTTCCTGTCGGAACCCTCTTCACATCCACGGGCCACACGCCGTGGAAGCCCCCGGAAGCTGCGGCCTCTCTGGCCACTTGGAGTTGCGTCCATCCACCCATCGCGAGGTTGCGTCTCTAAACACAGACGAGTAGACAGAGCCACGGAGATGGTCCTGACAGCACCTCCTGGGTCCGTTCGTACCATTTCTTGAGACAATAGAGTCATGAACATGTTGCTTTCTCCTAACAGTCAGTGAGTGAGTAGACACGGTGTGTTGGGGATCGGAGTGGGGTGGGGGTGGGGGGGCCAATGCCGTTCCTAAAGGCAGAGGCGTGTCTGTTCTGGACGGGTGGCTGGGGGGACCCCGGGCAAGGGATGCTTTCCGTTTGATCCTATCTCAGGTTGGCCAGAGCTGGGCCATGCTTTCTGATATAGAGAAACGTTCTTTAACTGCCAGTGCCCTCCTCTCCCCCCGCCCCCCATTTTCCCCCTCCACACTTGCAGTCACCTCAGTAGCTCCTCCTCTGTGCTCTGTGCTTCCTCCTGGGACAGGTAGCTGGTGCGGGGATGGGTTTTGTGTGTGTTTTCAAATCAGCTGATTAGATCTAATGGTTTCCATGGCTGCTCAAACAACACCCAGAAAAAGACACGGAAATTCTCAGAAAAGCCCTGGGAGACAGCACTCCCGAGTGCAAAACCCTCAGCCGTGCCCACCCGGGACTGTCCTGGAGACGGAGGCCCAGGTCTCCCGAGAAACAAGCCGGCCCCCAAAAGGCGCTGGCTGGCCGGGGCCCCCGCAGAGTTCAGGCTGCATTGCCTCCCCCGGAAGCACCATGGCCATCCTTTATCAGCTGACGGTGCGGCGTGGCGAGCCGCGAGATGAAAACGATGATGAAATAACGACAGCAAATCTGGACGGAAGAGCGGGCGGGCGCCCGGGGTTCTGCTCGCTCTGCGTCCCTGTTCTCGGGAACGGGGTCGCCATCCGTCAGCCTGCCACGTGCCCCCGCACCGGGGAAGAGCGGCGTCAAAGGCGAGGCGCTGGCCGGAGGGCAGGGAGGGTGAGAAGGGGTCCAGCCGCAGGCGGCGGCGTTTTCAGAGGCCTCGGCTGCTCCGACCAAAGCCAAAGGCAGGAGGGCGACACCGAACAGCGGGCACAGGGCCGACTGCTCGATGGACATGAAAAGATGCTGCTGGCCCTGCGGTGAGGGGGTGGGCGGAAGGGACACAGACCGCGTGGACGGAGGAGAGACGCGGCCGGGCTCGCCACGGCCTGGCCGGAGGAAGGGTCCCACCCAGTGGGGCTCCCAGCTCCCCAGCCCCAGGGACAGGCCGAGGGGCACGGACACCTTACGTTCCATTTTTCCCTTTTTCCCCTTTTCCTGTTTTCTCCGACAGTGTCAGGAGATTTTCCAAGCCTTAATTTCACGTGTGTATGAAGGTGGCCTGCGGGGCCTCCAGACACAGGCTCGTTCCCGTTCCCGCAGCTCGGAGGAGCAGGGGGGCCGCTGGGTGTGGCCGGGAGACGAGGGTGGGCCCGGGTGTGGGGCACTGGCTGGAGGGCGGGCGTCCATGGTGTCTGCTGTTTCTGAAATGGGGTCCCCTCCCTCCAGGCACCACTCCTGCCTTCCGCCAGTGTCCCAGGAAAGTTGGTCCCTGGACACCCCACTACCAGCCCCCAGGCCCCCACTGCCAACGGGCTCAGTCCCCCCTCCCACTCTAGGTCCTCCCTCCTCCTCTCCCCAGGCCAGGCAGAGGTCAGGTCATCCCTCCGAGGCTGGGAAGGCACCTGGGGTCAGCAGGGGCCCAGTCCGTGGGGCTGCGTGGAGGGGAGGGCCTTGCAGGCCTAGAACCAGCCTGTATGGAACTCTTCCCCCCAAGAGCATTAAGCAGGCCTGGCCCCCCCCCCCCCACAACCCCCCGGACAGTGTCCCTCTCCTACTCCGGCTCTTGCACGAACAGCGCTCAGGCAGGGCTCACACTGGCTCAGAGCCCAGGCCCTGCCTGACCCGCCGCGCACCGTCCCACCCGTGTGGGCGCAGAAGTTCGTGGAGACTTGGGCCAGCCAGCGCCCTGGGGGCCCCCTCATCCTTTCTGCCCTGAGCATCCCAACACCTTCCCGGCATTCTGTCTGAGAGCGGGACCGCGATGTCCACTGCCTCACGTCCCCCCCAAGCCAGGGAGGGGCCTAAAGCCAGGCCCACTCTGAAACCCCATTCCCTCCGGATCCAACTCCCCCTCCCCCCCACTGGCCACATAACCACGAGCGAGAGGATGCCCCAGGGCCCCCGCCCCCGCCCCCACCCCCCTGGACGCATGTGAGCCGGGGCCTGGGCCACCACTTCTGTCCAGAATCTGCCTTCGGGGGGCGGCCCGCCTGCCCTGGCAGCCTCTAACCCGCCAGGACAACCTGGCTGGCCTCGGCGGTGACACGTGCATCTTGTGGCATTTAAGGCAGGTTTAAAGCAAAAAAAAAAAAAAAAAAGCCCACGACATTTCTTTGGTTAAGTGGTTTACCCTTCGTGGTAATTAGATGTAGCGATTGGACTCTCTTTCCTATTACATGGCAATTTTCCTTTAAATTTCCCCTTTAAAAAAAAAAAAAAAAAAAGGAAGGAGAGGAGGCAGCAGGGCCAGGCGAGACATTTGCATTTTGCGAATGAGGCCTCTAAGCTCGGCTCAGGCGTTGGGCCCAATGTATGGAATGCTTAAGAGATTACTAAGAATAAAATCTATTAATTAGTCATACTCAATCCCACAGACATGACGTGCATCAAAAGCTGCTTTTCTTCCCTTTTCTCCGTCCCTCTTCCTGTGGCCTCCCGAGGCAGCCTCCATCTTCTCCTTTAAACTGGCTCCGCTGCCTGGACCGCCTCCATGGTAACAGGCTGGTGGCGAACCAGGAGGCGACCCTGCCCAGGGCCCTGGTGCTGGGCCTGGGGGCAGGAGCTGGGCAATGGCTTCTCGCTCTGGGTGATGCTGGCAGAGGAGGTGACAGCAGCTGGGAAGAGGGCAGTGGCTTTGGGGGGCCCAGGCTCCCCCACCCAAAGCCGGAAGGCCACGCCTGCCTTGTGCCTCTTCCCCCTCCTTTGACGGGTCCAGGGAAGCCCACCAGCCCCAACAAGGGGAGCCCAAGGCCAGGCAGAGAGTGAGGAGGGGCTAGGGAGGGCCCCCAGAGAGCTACAGGGAACGTGTGCTTTGCAAATCCACAGCCTCTGTTTCCCCTCCTGTAAAGTGGGGGTGGGCTGAGGTGGCGCCTAGCTTCACCCAGTAAAGCTGGGTGCTCCAGAGACCACCTCTCCTCCGCTGGTCCTGGAATCAGTTGGTCCAATACAGGTGACGGAGGACCAGAGCAGAAGGGACAGCCAGGGGAGGGAGGCCTGTGGGTCTGAGCAGGCTGATCGGAGCCTGGCGCGGGGCTGGGCAGCGTGCCTGGGACTGCATCTGAGCCCCCCTCCTCCCCGCCTGGGGGCTGGGGACCGAGGGGAGGACACCTGCCCCCAGAAAACGGCAGCACGAGTCCCAAAGCCAGCCCACGCCACCCCAGAAACCTGCGTCTGCTGAACGCACCAGGGAGGAGGACTGGGCATCCGAGGCGGATGCTTATGGAAAACACAAGGAAAATGGATGCGGCAGATGGGGAGCAATGGGGCTGGGGCACCTGCTGGAAGGAGGGGCCTCGGGGTGCACGGCAGCCTGCGCCCCCAAGGACCAGACCGAGCTCTCGGGGCCAGGACAGGGCCAGGGTCCGCTGCGGGCGTCCCAGGAGCCCAGGCCCCTCCGGCATTCAGGCGGCACAGGTGACGGGCAGCAGACACCTGGTGCTGGCCGGGCGCCAGGCCGAGTGCTAACAAGCAATTCACAGCCTTCCCGAACGCAGGCAGAGGAGGCATCCTTTTCCTGAGGAGGGATAAAAGGCTCAAAAATGCAAATCATTACCATTTACAACCAAGCGAGTCTGCTAAATTGATTAGGAAAGATTAAACTCCTTGGAGGTGAAGGAAAAGGGGATTTTTCGAGTTTTATGAACCTGCCCCCAGCGACCACGCGTGGAGCAGGGATTTATAAGCCGGGCGCAGGGGCTGCCTCCTGGCGGCTGCCGGGGGAGCCGGGGTTCTGTGAAGGCCGACACCACCCAGGCCGGAGCGCTCGGCGTGCCCGTGCACGGGTTGATGAAGCTGGGGCTCCAGCACTGCCCCCGGAGAAACCAAGTCTGCCTCCATCCGGGGCCTTGTGCTCTGGCTCTAAAACAGGGGGCTCCTTGGCCCTGAGGACAGTCATTCCGAAGCTGTCCCAGCCCCCAGCGGAGCCTTGACCCCTGCCCTCCAGATTCTGTCCGCCTGCAGCGGTCACACGTGAGGGGAAGTGGCCAGGCCAGTCACTCAGAGAGGAGGACTCGAGCCATGAGCTTTTCTGCTTCCTTTCTGTCCCAGGATGGGTGCGTCTCCCATCCACCCATCCCTGCCGTCGGTGAAAGGGGAGTGGGGCCAGCTGTACAGGCAGGGAAGGGAAACTCTGGCCTAGCAGAGGAATCCGGCAGTGAGCGCTCCGTCACTGGGAGCATTCAAGGACTTGATGAGGCTATGGCGGGGACTGTCACGGGTCTTGGACTAGACGGTCCTGGTCCCCCCTTTACGTCATCATCCCCAGGACCCGGAAAGGGAGACACGGAGATGACCACTGTGCTGCTCCGGATGACCGGTGCCCTCTGAAAACCCAGGTCCAGGCCATCCCCAGCCCCGTCAAAGAGCTGCCTGTGCTACAGAGAGATGCCACCAAAGTCCCACCCGCAGTGTCCCCGGGAGAGGAAGTACAGACAGGCACCACTCCATCCAGGAGCCTGGACGGGGGGCAGAGGGTGGCCCACCCCTGGGGCTGGCTCACCTGGGGCCGCGGGGCCACCGCCCAGCCTCGGCTCCGGGTCCCGGCTGCCTCCTGGACCTGCTCCCAGTGCCGGGTCCTGCCACGCCAGCTCCCACCACCGTCCCACCGGCTGTTTTCCTAACACACACTCGGCTGCTGGCTCAGACATCCATCCCAGCCGCTGACGGCTGCCTGGGGCGCCGTTCACTCTGCCTTTTTAAGCAGTTACCGTTTCCTTTGAAATGTTCCAAGTGCTTGCCTGGAAAAGGCACGTTTGCTTCTTTAAAAACACTCACCGAAAGGTCCCCGGGCTCTGGATCCCTCCTCCCTCCCTCCACCTCCTCCTCTTCCCTTTGCATTTCGGATGCATTCTTTTTCTCTGGTTTCCTCGGTTCCATGATGGCTGGGTCAGGCCCACTTTCCCACCACAAATGGGATTGGCAGGCGTGCCCAGACCCCCGCGGCCGCAGGGGCAAGGCGGCCCGGCCCGTTCTCCCCGGGGCAGACCTCCACCCCGGGGCAGCTCCTGCCCAGCCTCCGCCCTTGTTGCCGAGGTGCTCTGCTTGTGCCGGGCGGGCAGTGTGGGCCTACTGCGGGGGCTCGCCCCCACGTCCTCGCAAAGCCAGCCCGAGGCCCCGCAGCCACCGGAGCGAGCAGGGCACCCTGACCCCCGTCCTTCCCGCACTCCCACGCCGCCCCCACACCTGAGAGCCGGAAACGCTGAGCCCGGAGAGTCCTTGCAGGAAGGTCTTTGCTGTCACCGCCCTAAATCTCTCTCAGCTGTCAGGGTGGACGGCGGCTCGGGCAGGTGCCAGGCCCCTGAGCCCGTCCGTGTCGGGTCACTGAGCCCAGCACAGCGCCTGGCACACGGCTGCTCCGTCACCTCTTCTCCAACCCTCCCCTCGCCTCCTGGTCCTCCCGCCCACGTCTGCCCCTCAGGCTCGGCCCCAAGGCCCAGGCAAAGGGCCCACGCATGTTAGCAACTGCCCCCACCAATCCGGCACCTGCCCCCTGGCAGCCGAGCACGAGGGGCCTCTCAGGGTTCCTCCTCTCGGAAGCAGCTCACTCCGCTCTCCTTGGACCCACGATCATCAGCTGGGCCCAACGGGGAAAGCCAGCCACGGGGCGGCGTTCGCAGGCAGCCTGGCGGACTCAGTCACCCCTGAGCCGAGCCTCGGGTGGGTGACAAAGAGGGCGGAGAACTGGGTGTCCCACCTGTGTGACCCTCGGGCCACCCGCCCGGAGGAACTAGCCAAGCTTTCTCCTCAACACGAGCTGCCAAGCCACAGACCGGGGCTGCCACACGCTGTCTCCCGGGGGCTGGCGGCCCGGGCGCCTCTCCCCTGCCCGCCTCGCCCCTGCCCTGCGCGGAGGACACACCTGCAGCGTCCCAGAGGCCACCCGTCTCTGGCCGGTCCTGTCTCCGGAAGCTCTGGCTCCCCGGCGGAAGATACAAAACTCTGAAACTAGCCTTAGTTTTTCTTCTTTAAAAACATGTTTTTATTGATTTCAGAGAGGAAGGGAGAGGGAGAGAGAGAAACATCAATGATGAGAGAGAATCATTGATTGGCTGCCTCCTGCACGCCCCACACTGGGGATCGAGCCCGAAACCCGGGAATGTGTCCCGACCGGGAATCGAACCGTGACCTCCTGGTTCACAGGTCGATGCTCAGTCACTGAGCCACGCCGGCCAGGCACTAGCCTTAGCTTTTTTTACCTGACCCAGCACGCCACATGCCAGCAGGCCACTGGGCCCGCTGAGACGCCCACCCGGCGTCCGGGGCCGGGCGGCAGACTGCAGTGGGTGGGGGGTTCTTTGGACGGGGGAACCTGGTGCCTTGCAGCTCACAGAGATGCTGAGAGCCGTGGGGAGGGGTCTGGATGGCCCTGCCTGTGAGGTTTGTCATCTGGAAGGGGGAGGGGGGGAGCGATGGTGCGGAAGGTTGGGGAGGCTGCGGGGTTGGAATGTGGAGAGCCAGCTGGCTGGAGCGGACGCCCGCTCATTACGAATGTCCCCCAGGAGGGTGTGAACGGGAGGCAAAGGGGAAAAGTCCGCTGAGAGAGACCCCGGCGTGAACACGGCAGAGGGAACGTTTTTGAAGACCCACCCGCAGCAGACCCCTTTGCCGGTCAAGGTTGTGGCGCGGCCTTCGGCGTTGAGCGTTCCGGAGCCTCGCTCAGCGGGACCCGTTCCCGGTGGTCTGGGGAGGAGGCTGGGGGGGTCCTCAGCCGGGCCCTGGAGAAGGGTGGGCCCCTCCCCTACAGAAGGCGGGTGCCTCATCTCCTGAAAGCCTGTGACCAAGGTCCCTTCCGCTGCCGAGGGACCCCAGCCCCCCTGGGCCCCACCCCTCCCTCCCCTGCGGGATCAGCCCCATAGGGCCCCTGGGCCGCACACCCCTTGTTTTTCCCCTGTTTTTCTGAAGGGCAAAGCAGCCTCGGGGGCTGGAGGGATGGGACCACCCCTCCGGCTGCCTGCTGCCGTCTGAGGCCCGGCGGGCTGACCCGGCCCGGCCTCGGCCGCCGCCCTCCCAGCCTCAGCACCACAGAGGGTTTTGGAAACCGACACACCGACGCCCACCACGACCACCACACAAACCAAAGTGCACTGCGCCCGCCCGGCCTCCTTCCTGTAGGTGCCTTGAAGCGTCCATGTCGACACGAATGTGATGAACTATCTGGTCCTATTTTCTGTTTGTCTGTTTTCATATGAAACGTCCGAGTCCACTCCCCTTGTCCTTTCTTGAAATAAATAGATTTAACTTTTACCGCCGTCTCGCTGCTGACTCTGTCGCACAGTCTGGACGCCCACCCCTCCTCCCCAGGGTGGCGCTGGCCCGGGCGGTGGCGGGGGTTGGGGGGTGGGGGGTGTTGGATAGAGACTCTGGGTTGGGGCACCATCGGCACCAGAATGATTCTGCCCCAAGAGGAGAGGGACCTCTGACCCCATCCCACAGGCCTCGAGGAAGGAGACCTCCCCGTAAAGGCAAACTCCGAGGGGGTCCCCATGTGGAGACAGTACGGGGAGCTGTGGGTCGGCCCAGACGAGGCGCTGGCACCCCGTGGGCATTCGGATGCGGCTGGGATTGCACGGGCTCTTCCTTGGCCGGGTGCACACTTCCTGGCCCCCCCTGCCAGGTGCAGGCCTCTGCATACACCCCGGCTTCCACAACCTTCTAGGCCTTATCTGAGGTCTCAGATCAGGAAAAGAAAAAATCATTCTCCGTGAGAACAGCAGCAGCTGCTGCTAAATTAACATAAGTCATTACTTGCGCCTTAGATCCGATTTCACTCTGGGTCCGGGTTAATGAGCTTCTCCTTAGGTTCCAAGGAGGCGAAGTCATTCTCGATGTCTGTGGGTGGCACGTGGCCCTCCTGGGGTGACTCGGGAGGCTCTGACCCCACAGGTGACCCTCTGCCCTCACCTTCTCCCATCCTTCCACCCACTGCGGGCAGGAGCCAGCCCCAAGGGACCAGGCCAAAGAGCAGCCCAGGAGGTGAGCGCCCCGGGGCCAGCGCACAGGGGGTGCGCAGGAGGGCAGGGGGCGTAGGAGTGGGGGAGGCCAGCTCACCTCACCCTCTACACACGGGCAGTCGTGCACAAACCAGGGAGCCCCCGAGGTTCTCTTCACGCCCAGGCAGGAGGGCTGGGTTCCCAAACTGTGTTCCTCTGGAGCTAACGGAGGCTCTGCCAGGAAGGGTTCGCGGCCACAGGCTTTGGGAACCACTGGATTGGAGCTACTGCTGTGCGGAGGGTGCCTCCGACCGGGCCTTGGAGCCCCTCGGCGTCCCTCCGGACTGGGTGAGACCCACGGGCCCCAGCACTCACCCCTGTGCCTCAGTTTCCACCTCTGTAGAAGGTGCATGGTGGGAGCTCATCGCTCTCATTTCTACCATCACGGCAGCACCAAGCCTGCTGACGCCAGGTTCTAGAAGCTTCCTGCCTCCTGCCTCCACTTCCCGGGAAGGGTCTCTGGCCTCGCCAAGCATCCCAGAGGGGAGGTGACCAAACCCAGGAAGAGTCTAACACCCCAAACCACACCCCCACACCCACGCTCTGTGGTCTGTTCTTAGCACCCGGCCTCGGAGGCGCCAGAAGCTTCCGAGGTCACCCAGACACCCCGAAATGCTGCCTCAGGTCTTGCTCATCCATGTTCAGGCGCCCCAAACAAAGCGTCTCTGGGCTACACGCTGGCACCCCCCTCCCCCTCACACCCTGGTCCTCCTGCCAGCACCTGCCTCCCGGCGCCCGCTGCGCCCCCCCCCCCCCTCCCGGGGGCGCCTCTGAGGGACCCTCCCCTCCAGCGGCTCCGTGAATAGGCTCTCTCTGCCGCTAACTGACGGCGCGGAGACAAGCCACGCTCCCCTCGGAGATTTACAGGGGAAGTGAAATCTTATTTGCACCGCTGCCAAGCCGGGCCGCGGTGAATTACGCCTGGAGAAGAGCCCCGGCCGCGCCTCGCGGAAGCGCTGCGTCGGAGACGGGCTTATTAAAAGCACCGCGGCCACATTTCAACCTGTTCCAGGTGTTAAGTAATTTACTGCCGCCCAGAACTCAGCGGTGGGTTTTTATCATTTTCATTTCCATGATGCAGGCGCGTGCCCCCGAGAGGTCCCTGCACAGGGAACTTGGGTCTGAACGCTCCCTGCCACCCGCCCCGGGCACTGCGGGGGGCAACGGGGAGCAGGGGCCTGAGGAAGGGCAAGGATGAGGGCTCGAGGGGCAGCAGACGGCCCTGACGCATCCCAGGGTTACACCAGGCTTGGCCAAGCACAGAGCGGCAGGGAGGGCAGGCTCTGAGACCTCCCCCCCACGTGTGGGGGCCCAGTGATCCCCCAAAGCACGGGGGTGGTTTCTGAAGGCAGCCACAGCAGACTGCGGGAGCAGCCCACCGCTGTCTCAGGACCAACTGCCAGCCACACGATCCTCGAGTCTTTACCGAGCACCCACCGCGGGCCAGGCCCTGCTCCGATGGCTGATTGACATCTCCGAGAGGCAAATCAGCTCTTGGAAGAAAAGATGCTGGCGTGGGGGGCACTCGAGGGGGAGGGGCAGGGAGGGAGAGAGCCCGCCTCACTGAGCACCTGCTCTGGGCCAGGCACGGCAGCGGCCCTCGAAGCAGGGGCCTCCCACGTCACACATGGAGGCGCAGAGCCGCTGGGTGCCGGCACCCTGTGCCTTTCCTGGGGACATGCGGTGAGGGGCCCTTCCCCCACCCCGAGAAGCTCTGGGGGGATGCACAGCCTCCGTTCGCAGAAACTTCGGACAGGGGCCGTGCCGTCTGGGGCCCGCAGGGTCACAGAGGGCCTGCTCAGCAGTGCTGGGCGGAGGGCGGGCTCCCGCCTGCACGGTGGGCGTAAGCCTATTATGGAGGCTCGGGGGCCCAGCCGACGCTCTTTCCGAGCCCCTTCTCTCAGATACTCCAGCCCAAGGGGAATCTTCCAAGCCCGGCTGAGCCACGAGCAGAGGTTCTTTAATTAGCTTTCCCCTGGATCGGGGCCTGCAAATGGATTAGTCGTGGTGGGACGGAGATAGGGAACGGAGTCCTCCTTAAAGCTGAAATTACAAAGGGGGGTCAAGGGCCTCACCAGAGACAGCGGGGTCCCCTCCCCCCGGCAGCAGGCCCTCCCAGCTCCCCAGGGACTGGCGGAGGGAACCTGTCACCAGGAAGACACGCGGATGTGCTCGCAGCGAGGCCGAGGCCCCCGGGAAGCTGGCACGGAGAGACACTTGGCTCGGCCTGGCTGTGTGCCTGAGCCTTCTAACGAACATGCTTCCTCCCATGTGGCCGCCCAGATCTGAACTTCGTAATCAGGGGGGATTTCCTAAAGGGGCACCCCTCTGTGACAGGCAAAACGGCGCGGCCCCATGGCACTGGGTGCCCGGCATCTGTCACCAGGATCCGTTCTGGCGGATCCCCGTTTTCACCCAAGCAAACCGAGGTCCAGGCCTAAGGAGCTTGCCCAAGGCCAAAACCTGCCCAGGCTCCTCCCACAGCCCCCAGGCCTGGCCTATAGGAGGCCTTAGGAGGAGGCTTGATGGGGGGTCAGTGAGCCTGGAAGGAAGGCACAGATGGGCCCCCACCAGATACTACTGTGGGGAAGGAGGCCGCTAGGCCGCCGCCTCCAGGAAGCCCTCCCTGACCAGCCCACCAATGCACTTACACCCTGTGCTGTGACCCTGCTGTCCCTACTCTACAGCCAGCGCCTTCTAGAGCAGGGACTGGAAGGAGGGCTGCACCCACCTCCGTCTGGGGAACCGGAAAGAGAAGCCTAGAGGAGGCCAGGCCTCGGGAGCAGGAGAACAGGAAAGCGGGAACCCAGCAAGGGGAGGCGACCTGGGATCCCGGGAGTGGAGCCCTCGGCTGGCGCCACCCTCAGGGCCAGGCTCTCCTGCCGCTGACTTCGCCCAAGGAGGCTCCTGAGGGATGGGTGGGAGGACAATTCCAGAGCTTGGAGGCCCAGCTTCCCGGGACTGAAGCATCTGACGAATGACCTGTGCCCTCCTCCTCGAGCTTCGCATCAAAGGCGGCTCTGGGTGGGCAGCCACGCTGGGCTCTGCAAACGCAGCCGCCCTCAGGGACAGGCAGAGAAAGGGCATCTGGCCCGAGCCTCCGTGGCTTCCTGCTCCCTGTGCAGCAAGCGGAGCTACACCCGGGTGCCACCTGGGGCCCATCTGGACGCTCCACCTGGCTCCCCGTCCTGACCCTCCAGGCAGGTCTGCCCAGGGTCAGGTCATTACAGGTGACTGCACCCACCCAGGAGCGGCCGGGCCCACAGAGACCAGGACCACCCACCGCTGAGGAAGCGTGTGCACCCCCAGGGCCAGGGGGCTGGGCTGGGGTGAGGCTGGGAGCCAATCTCCCCTCCAGAAGCACCTGCAGCGGCAGGCGTGGTCGGGCAAGCAAGGGACCTGGAGGCAGGGGCGGCGGCCCTGCCGAGCCTTCCTGCGAGCAGAGAGGAGTCCCGTGTGCTTTCCGGCACCCAAGTGTTTCTGAGCACCTAGAGGTGCGGGATTGGTGCACGGGATTGGT
Organism: Eptesicus fuscus; assembly: GCF_027574615.1. Lineage (NCBI taxonomy): Eukaryota > Metazoa > Chordata > Mammalia > Chiroptera > Vespertilionidae > Eptesicus > Eptesicus fuscus. The sequence continues at coordinate 80,445,550 of NC_072485.1, read as the reverse complement.
GCACGCGGGATTGGTGCCTCTGCAGCGGGAAGAAGGATGCCTCTTATTTCAATTAGCCTTTTCTTGATTGCGTGCAAAGTTCTGCATCTTTCCACTTGTTTACTGGCTATTTGTTTCTCTCCTTCCGGGAATTGCCTGCCTCCATCTTTTGCCCATTTTTCTTGTTGATTTGTGGGGGCTCTTCGCATATTAAGAGAAGTGGAGGAGCAGCCTTCTCTCGGGCAGCCCCGCAGGGCCTCCCCCAGCCTCTTCGGTCCCGGGAAAGGGAGGAGGGCTGGTGTGGGTTTCTGGGGGCTCCCACGGAAGGCCTACCCCCCGCCCAGCTCCCCATGGGCCCACGCTGCCGGTGGGAGCCCCTGCCAGGCCTGCATCTCAGCTGGCAAAACCCAGAGGGCTTATTTTTCACTTACATGAGGCGTCTGCACTGCCTGTGGCTGGCGGGGTGCCCCCTGATGGCACTCGAGGGGAGCCAGCGGGTGTAGCTGGGCATCCAGGAGGAGGGGGTGACTTTCACCTTCCCAGGCCAGCTCCGTGGGGACCATCCCGCAAAAGGGGCAGGTCCCGAAGGCCCCGGCTGACTCTCCCACCAGATTCCGGGGTCCCTGCTGGCACACACCATCCCTGCCCCCTCCTCCAGCTACGATGGTCCCTGCCTAAAGAGTGACCAGGCCGAGGAGGGCACACCGGAGCCCTGCCCCTCACCCTCTGCCAGCTGACCTTCCGGGGCCTGGCATTCCCCAACCCTGTGGTTTATTTTCCCTCCCAAGCTTTCCATACTTCAGCAGACAACGCAGGCCGTAAACCTGATTTCTAAAGCCTCTAAGGGTAATAACATCGAGGGGGCTGGGGAAAGAAAGCCCCTCCTCTCCTCCATCACGGCTGCCGGAGCTCGCGGGGCCCTCTCCACAGCTGGGGCCGCCGCTCAGGGCAGCCCGCAGACGCCCCTGCGCCAGCCGGTAAATGGCGGCTCGGCCCAGGTTCCCAGGACCCGCAGCAGCCAGGGAGGCTGCAAACCGCCTGCTTACCTCCTCCCTGGCTCCCCTGCTCACGGCTGCACAAACCAGGGAGCGCTCCCGGGATCCCCAGGCGCCCCCTTCCCCACCCCTCACTACCCGGTGCAGCCTGCAGGCCGCTGTCCTGGGCCGGCCGTGGCCACAGTGATAGAGATGGTCAATGCGAAGGGCGGGTGGCCTGGTGGGCGTCCCGGGCAGCCACGCCCAGCAGCCTGCTCTGCACCGCGCCCGATGAGCCTCCGGGAGGGCAGGCGGCACTGCCCCAGGCGCCACTGTGACCGCTGATGACAAGAGGGATTGGGGCCCTGCAGGGACCTGGAGAGCTCAGCTCGCCCCCCGCGCTCTCCAAACAGCCCCCCCTCCATCCTGGGCTGACGGCACACCTGCTAACCAGAAGGACACCCAGAACTACAGTGGTTACCACGTGCCCATCCCCCTCATTCACTCACTCATTCCTTCAAAGGTGACAGGGTGGGGGGCCCAGATGACAGGGAGCAGACGTGGTTCAAGTGTCCTGACCTGCCCGGAGACAAGTCCCCACAGCAGCCCTGCGCCGGCTCCTCACCCTGAAAAGGGGGGCGCTAAAGCCGCCTCCCAGGTCACTGGGTGATGTGTGTCGGGGCTCAGAGGGTTGCTGGGCAGGGGGCGGGGACCACCATCAGCTGCTGGGGGGCAAGGGCTGGGCCAGCTGTGAGGACAAAGTATAGCGGGCAGGTCCCACCAGCCAGAGGGGAGAGGGCCCGTCTGGCGTCGGGGGATGGACCAGGTGACCCCCAGTCGCTTCCAGGTCAGGATGGGAAATGTCGGAAGACAGGGCATCCAGGCGGTAAAACCCCGCCTTCGGGGCAGATCCACTGTGCAGCCAGCCGATCCACAGCCAAGGGCTAGGGAGGCCCCTGGGTGTGGTGGTGGGGGTGGGGGAGGGGCACTCGGCTGGCTCTCGGGAGCCCCTCCCGGAAGTCACTCATCCTCCTCCTTCAGGATTAAAACATGTCACGACAAGGCATTAGCCACGGGCTCGGCTCCGGCTTAAGGAACTACAAAGAGGTAGAGAGAGAGGATCTTCCAACCAGGACTCCCCTCCCCTGCAAAGGGCCCCTCTGGGAGGGGGAGGGCAGTGGGGTGCCAGCCCCCGGGAGCATGGCTGTGGGGCTCTGAGCCAGCATTTGCACGGAGGGCTCGGTGGTTCTGGAATTTATGCAGCTGCCTGTGTGGGTCCTAAGGCGAGACGAATCTCCAGGCCGCTTTTCTCAGCGGGAACAAGCCTTTTCTTCAAATCAATGGTGACACATTTTTAAACTGCCATATTAAGGAGGGAAGGATTCTGCCGGCCCCCTGGGGGCAACCCTTATTAGTCACTGGCTCACAGGAGAGAGACTGCAGCGGCAGACCCAGCGGGCCTGGGCAAGGCAAGAGGCCGGAGACCCGGCCCACGGACACGGGGATGGGTGGCGACAAGAGGGCAGAGGGCGCCTCCCAAGTCGGAAGCCACGCCATGTGAGGGACGGTGCGGTGAGGGAGTGAGACTGGAGGGGGAGCTGGAGCAAGGTAGGAAGCATCTGCAGGGAAAATAAAGAACCGCGGGTAAGGGTCATCGATGGGGAGGAAGGAGGAAAAAGGGAGAGAGCAGAAAGAATGCGCTAGAGGCGTTAAGCTGATGTTTAAACTGATTCCCAAGTGTGGAGCTATAGAACCTAAAATCTTGTTTCACATTTTGCTCCGGCTGCCAGGAAGCTCAAAGCCACATTTCCTATTCCGTGGCGAGGGACTTGCTCGGCCTGGTTTTGACCCGGTGGAGACGAGGGTGGTTTCCGGGAGCCAAGCTGCCCGAGCAGCCACGCCGCCTCCCTGGGACCAGACGTCAGCACCGAGGGGCACGTGGCAGGGCTGAGCGGGGGCCACGACCCGGAACCCGGCCAGAGGCCAGCAGCTTGGAAAGCACGTGCCCAGGATGTGGAGGCCCACAGGCTCCAGGCGCGGCCAAGGGCACGTGGTGTGTCCTTCGAGGGGCCCTGGTCGGCGCCCTCCCTGGCCTCTTGTTCCTTTTTATTTCTGTGTTAACGGCTCCCTGGTTTTATTGGACCGATATTTCAGCGGAAAGAGGTGGGCTAAACGTTTTTTAAAAATCAATTCCAGCTCAAACGCCCACTTCCTCCGTGGTAACGGCCGCCATTTATCGAGTTCCAATGGCCCGTGGCGTGTGCACGTGGCCTCCGGAGCCTCGCCATCCCCTGCGGAGGGATGTCGCTCTGCCAGGCTTCCGGTGGAGGAAACCGGGGCTCAGAGGTCAAGGTCACAGGAGCTCCTAAGTGGCCACCGCAGCCCCATCCGACATGTCCCCTGGTGCGCCCCCACTCTGACCCCAGCACCCTGCTCTGCACCCAGAGGGGGCCCCCACCCCATTGTTAGGAGGGAGATGAATCCGAGTTAAGGTCAAGGCCGAGGAGGCCACGGTCAGGTGGCCCCTAGAAGTCCATCAACCCCTGGCCCTGCCTACGACCCCCTGTTCCCCGCTCTGCCCAACCCCAAGGCTTCGGCCACGACCCAGGGAAGTTCCCTGCCGGCTGCCAGACGGGATTTAGCTCCTTGAACAGTCGAAGCCGCAAAACTCCCGTCGCCGATGTCAATTCTGGGCCATTTGCCGAGTGGATTTTAATGTTCCTGCTTCCCCTCAACATCCTCAGCAAGGCAGCTCTTGCTTTTCAAAGGGGACGTGGCGTTTGATGGTGTTTAAGCCGTCGTGAAATACAGCCAGGCGGCAACAATAAAACAGACGCGGGCCCTGCTGGCAGGGGGATGGCTGACAGCCGGCGCCTCCCCACATGCCACGCGCAGCGCAGCTACTATTTTTATGGCAATTACCGCGTCCGGGACAGGGAGGCCGCAGCGTGCAGAGGTGGGTGCTGCTGCACCAGGACCATTTGTTGCCCCTGGGAGTGGGGTGCAGCTTGGGGGGGCACGGGGGGCGGGTAATGAACCAAGGCGGCGGGGCCAGCCTGGGGCCCAGCAGAGAAGGCCGACCATGGCCTCCACCCTCAGTCCCATCTGTGCTCACGGCCTCCTCCGTCCACTGCCTCCCACGTCCACATCCCAGGTCTCAGCCACCCAGCGCCTGCTCCGGAGTCCTCTGCCTTCTGCCTCCCGACATCCACAGTCGTAAGCGGCTGTGTCCCTCCCCGCCCCTGCCCAGCATGTGCCCCCGGACAGCCCACGCCACCCAAGGGTCCTTGGCCACGGGAGATACTAGGCAGGCGTCCCCGCGCCCCCTCCCCCACCACAGCAGTGGGCAGCAGGGGCCGGACCCTGTCCACACACGGACCCTGAGCATCGGAGGGCCCGCCCTCCGGAGAGGTCGGTGGGCGGGGAACGGACCTCACTAATGAGAACAATAGTTATCGTTCACTGAGCCGCTACGGTGCACAAGGCACTACAGGCAATAACTCACTTTTCCTCTTTTTTGTAAAAATGTATCTTATTGTTCAGAGTATTACGGACGTCCTCCATGTCGCCCCATCGCCCCCATCCACCCGCTCCCGCCCCGCCCCCGGCCTTCACCTCCCTGTGGTCCGAGTCCATGGGTTATGCATAAACGCATATAAGATCTTTGGTTAACCTCTTCCCGCCGCCCCCCTTCCCTCTGAGATTCCTTAGTCTGTTCCTTAACCCTCCCATGAGGCCGGGGCACATGTGGAAACTGAGGCCCGGGGAAGCATTAGTGGAACCGATGTACCTGAGTCTGTGTTGTGAGCAGCCATGGCCCTGGCCTCCAGAGGCCCCGAGACTGGCCCGGCCACACCAGCGCCCCCGCCCGGCGCGGCCAGGACAGCTGCGCCCGGTCAGCACGCAGCAGGTGGGGACTGCGGGGAAGGGGCCTGGGACGGTGCGCGGGCAGCATCAGGGCAAATCGTTTGCCAATGAAATAAATGAGCCCCAAAGGTGAGCTTCGGAGACAAAGGAGGACCCTGCAGAGGGGAGAGGCAGGGCGGCGGGGCTCACTTCAGTCCCCGGCAGCTCGGCGAGGGCGCGTCCCCAGCCTGCTCCCCGTCCGGGCCCTGCCCAGGCTGTTCCTGACACACACCCCCTCCCCCAGGGCAGGCAGAGCAGACACCGAGGCCCTACTGCAGAGGTGGGGAGCGGCCTGGCCCGCTCGCCCTGCACCCTCACAGTCACGAAACCCCAAATACCAAAGGCTAGGGGTCAGGAGGGGGCCCCTTTCTTGGCCACCCTGGGGCTCAGTCCATTCTCCGAAGGAAGGCCAGGAAGGCGGGGCCTTCAGCCTACTGGGCGGACGGAGGGACCAGACCCTGTCACAGCCCCGCCAGCCCTGGGTGCACAGCAGGCCCCGCCCGAGGGGGAGCGCCCTCTGAGCAGCAGCGACGCAGCGAGCGCAGAGCTGGCACCTGCCAAGGGTTCACTCGTCCCAGACGTCGTACTGAGCTTCTCCACCAGCTGTCTTCTTTCTCACTCCTAGCACCCCCAGAGCCCGGTCCCAGTGCACTCTCATTCCCATTTACAGATGGGAAAACTGAGGCTCAGAGAGGTTAAGCGACTTGCCCAAGGCCACACAGCTGGTACACGGTTGAGAGGTGGGAGATAAGGAAACAGGGCTGGATGCTTTGACTCTCTTTTAAGCCACGTGGTATCTTAGAGGCCACTCCAAGCTGGGACCAGGCCAGGCCTCACCCTGGAGGCCCTAGGGTCAGGGTCTGGCATGTGTGTGAGCCGCCCTAGGGGTCTGGAGAGGGCAGATTCCACACCCCTCTAAACCTCGTCGTCTGGACAGAGCTGGGTGCTGAGAGGGAGAAAAGGGAACCCCCGTTCCTGGGTGGCCTCCGCGTGCTGCGCCAGACCCCTCCCCCCCTGGGGACGGGGCCCTTCTGCTGAATGGGCAGGAGAGCACAGCCTCCTGGGAGGCCTGAAGCCGACCGGGCAGCCCTTCGCGAGCGCTGGCGGATCGTTCCGGAGAACAAGCCAAGGGCTACCGATCCAGCCCTTTTCACGCTTGGCCAACTTAATGGTCCCCATTAATTTCAAAACACACATTCCCACAAGCTCTGGCCTCCTCAGCTCAGTGCTCGGAGTGGAGAGCACTTCGGGGACACAGGCGGGCACACAGGTGCGGGTGCTGAGGCCACACGGCCTCAAGGACAGGGGGCGCTGGACAGAGCCGCTGGGGACGGGGGGCGGGGGGTTGTATGGTGGGGAGGGCGATAGCAGGGCCCTAAGAGGTGTCCCCTGATTGCGGTCTGTCCTGATGGGAGAAGAAGGCCAAGGAGAAAGGCCCGTGCAGGACTCCGGAAGGCCCGCTCTGCCGCTGCTGTGTGGCCCTGAGCAGGTCACCGTCCCTCTCTGAGACTGCGGACGCCTGGGGGGCAGGCACCGCGTCACCAAGCCCTGAGTCCCCGAGCCTCACACCTCACAGAGCCAGGAGCCTCACAAGCAGCCCACACGCGTGCGTCCACCACTGTCCTCGTCTGCCAGAAGCATTAGCCCTTCCGGCCCCGACTTCTGTGACCCCCAAGGCGGGGCGGGTGGAGTCTGGGGGAGGGCAGGAGGAGGGGCCCAGAGGAGTCACTGGTTCCCCAGCCCCTCCCACCGTCTGACAGACTCTCAAAGGCCTCGATCACTCCTCCCTTCAACCATCGCCTATTGAGACCCAAGACGAAGGGTCATGGGCCCGGGGCACGGGGTCCCCCTCCGGTCCCTGCGGAAGGACAGGAAGGATCTGGCTGAGGAACGGAGGCTCCCTCCACAGAAGACCTGGGGATGGAAGAGCCCTCCAGGGTCCGCGCGTCCCACCCACCGGCCAAGGCTCGGCTCTGCGGGCCAGGCCTGTGAGACCTGGGGGGGGGGTCTCAATAATTCAGGAGGAATCGTCACGTATGAATTTATGGAACCGCTTCCCGACCCTGAGGACACGAGCCGCCGCCGCCGCCTGCTGCAGGTGAGGCCTCGGCACCTTCTCGGGGTCCTGGGGTTTCAATGTGGGGAGGGGCCTCCCGGCCCCCGGGCCTCCCGGGTGGCTTTCCGGATGGACTGTCCCCCTTACCCCTCGCCCGGACCAGAGGGAGCGTCTGCAAAGGCAAACCTGATCGTATCCGCCAGCCCCACAGGGAGGGGGAGGTCCTGGCTGTGCCTCTTACCGGCGCTGTGGCTCTGTGCGGGCCTCAGTCTCCTCGTCTGTAAAATGGGGGAAATGGGGCGACATGTGCAGTCTGGGGGCAGCCCCTGGCCCAGAGGAAACACTCAGAAACAAGCTGCCCCAGCCCAGAAGCAGGGGCTCTGAGGGGCGAGCTGGGGACCGGGGCTGGGACCCAGCGCAGCCGCGTGGGCTGTATGGGTGGGAGCCCCCTGCGAGGCCTCGCAAGACCAACGAACCTGCGCCCAGAGGGTGGTCCCATCTTGTCTGCAGTGGCACCTGCGGCGCCAGCCTGCCCGACGCCCCCGTCCCCCTGCAGTGGGGACAGATGACCACACACCCACTCCGGGACCAACTTTTCAACCAGAATAAAGAGGAGGCATTCCCACCCACCTTCCCAAAAAGGATTTCCTGGAGGCTGTGGGGCCTGGAGAACCTCCGCTCCCAGCACCGCTGCTGTTTAGCTGTATGCCCTGAAGCAAGGTGCTTCACGCCTCTGAGCCTCAGTTTCCCCACTGACACCGTGGGGCTGATGTAACACCAGGAGTCCAGGAGAGGTGGCCTGGGGTGTGAATACAGCCTAGACCTGGAGGGAGACCCTTAGCTCAGGACGCGCCCTAGCTCATCCCAAGGATCTCGGAGCTTCCCCAATCCCACCCACCTCACCCCTCCCTGCCAGCACTCTCCTCTGCCCTTGGAGTGCCCTTGTCCAACTTCCGACTCAGCTTCCCCCTTCCTGGCTTGAGTGCCTCCTCCTCCAGGTAGCCTCCCTGATTGCCCCCCTCCCCCCCCCCCCGCCCCAGGCAGGACTCCCATCCCTCATACACGTTGCTGTTCCTTGCCATTCACATGTCCTACCCCAAGTTTTGGACTAGAGGTTGTGTCTCCCGTAGCCCAGGGCCTTCCCTCGTGTCCGGGACACAACAGGCCCACCACGTGTGTCTGCCGGAAGGAGGAAAGGCCATACATGAGTTCACATTCCACGTCGGGGCATTAGCTCTTTTTCTGAGCCTTGGTCTGATACTGAAAACGGGGCTCACCGTCCCGCCAGCCTTACAGCTGCCTCGGAGGGCACTGAGGGGTCAGCGCCAAGGAGGGGCCAGTCCTCACCCTGCGCTCCCCGGGGGACAGGGCCCAGCAAGATGGGCCGCTGCCCACAGGTCCCCGCCCGCCCGCCCGCCCGCTGCGGAGAGGTTGCAGCCGCTGGCGGTGGAGGCGAGCCTCAGCAAACACATTTAAATCTGAAGTGACAGATAAAGCGATTTACGGCGACAGTTTAGCGTCAGATCGCTTCCCACAAGGCAGCCGGCGTCCCCGGCCCCTGCTTGCTAGTCCATCAAGGCGGTCTCTAAATCACTGACTCCGAGCGAGCAGCAGCGGCCCAGGGACAGCGCGGGGGGGACAGCGCGGGGGCCGGCTCCGGGGGCCCGGCGGGCAGCAGAGGGACCAGGCGCGCAGTGTGGCTGACTTGGCCGCGGGAGGGCAGAGAAGCGCGGGCAGACCACAAATCAAAGCCCCAGGACTTCAGGAAGCAGAGTGCCACTTCACGCCTTGTTTTAAACAAATAAGCGGCTTTCAACTCCCAGGGAGGCCAGCGTGTCGCTGTGAAGCGTGGCTGCCCCGTCTGCACGCCCGGCCCACAGGCCCGGCCCGCCAGGGCCTCGCTGACCCGCCTCCCCTCCTGCCACCTCCCGGCAGAATTGATGGGTCCCTGCGCGTCGGGGCTCTCTGTGTCGCCCTGGTTTCCAGCGCTCTGTCACATTATATCCTACTTAGCGGCTCTTGCTCTTGACTTCCCCTCCATGATGTCCTGAGGGCTCCCCATGTGCCGGGCCCGGGGCCCAGCACTGGACCAGCCTGAGGTCAGCCTCACGCCACACGCCTGGAGCCAATGAGGACCCGTTTTTCAGATGAGGAAACAGAGGCTCCGACGGACGGGCCTGGCCGCCAGCAGGAACGCTGGGATTCGGACCCGCCTCCTGCCCTCTGTGCCCCGGCCCCGACCCAAAGGTTCTCTCTGTCTTTGCACAAAGCACTGCCTTCATCCCTGCTCTGTCCTGTTACCCCGAGGCCGGAGCCAGGAGCCCGCCCGGCCAGCCACCGATGGGGTCTGTCTTTGTGCACGGACACTTCCTCCCTGTCTGTCGAGAACTAGGGGAATGCTGGGATCCTCCAGGGCATGGAGACGACCCGGTCAAGGTCATCCCCCCGCCCATGGCAAAGACAAGACACACACTCCAGAAGCCGGACCACCCCGGGGTGGAGACCCCAGAACTGGAAGAGCTGCCAGGCATGGCTCTCCCCAGACACAGCCTGGGGGGTCGCAGGCCCGACACTGCCCCCCAGAACCTCTGCTCCGGAACGGGGGCCTGCCGGGGCTCCCTGGCTTGTCTTGCCGGCATGGCAGCCCAATTTAATTAAGATGGATGCTGCGTGCCCCGTGGGCAGGAGCCGTGGCCGGCACAGATGGTGGGAGCCTAAGGCTCTCCAGGCTGCCAGAGAGAGCGGGCGGCCTTGGCCAGCGGCTGAGGAGGGTCCAGGGGTGTCTGCACTGGGTCTGGGGGCTTGGGGGGTTTGGTCCCGCCCCTGTGGCCTCGAGCCCTGCCACCCACCGGCCAGGCAGTCCCCCTTCTACTCTCTGCCCCAGCAACCCCTCCATACAACATACCACCACACGCTCACACACACACACACACACACACACACACGCCAATCACATCTCAGATACCGCCGAGCGGGGTAAAAGTCAGTTCTGGGCTGCCAATGCCGGGGACCAGTTCAGAAATAGCCGGTGATTTTCCCAAGTCCTGAGAGAGGCCAGGGCGGGGTCCCTCTGCAGGCAGGGAGGAGTGAGGTACACAGGCAGGGGGGGCACCTGGCTCCTGCCCTCTCCAAGGATTCCCCAGGGCTCTCCCAAGGACCGGGAGACACACACACACACACACACACACACACACACACCCGCCGGCCCAAGGCTCTTCAGGATGGAGGGGGTTTGGGGGGCCCCAACCCCGCTTTCTTTCATAGGCCCTTCCCAACTCCCCATGCCTCCCCCTCCACGGTCCCTGCAACTGGAGCAAAGCCCAGGCCGCGATGGCACCTTCCCCATCCCCCATTCTGGCCACGGGGGCAAAAAGAGACACCCCCCCAAAACCCAGAAGCTCTGCTACTGACCTTGAGCCCCCAGCCCAGTCCAACCCCCCGCCAGTCCCAGGGGCCACTGACCCCGTGAGGCCAACATCGCCCTTGGCTTCAACACTAAAAATGTGACCATCTCCCCCCTGGAAAATCGCTCGCTCCTTTCCCCATTGTGGTGGCTCCGTGGGCCGGCGCTGAGAAGCAATTATTCACGGCTAATGATTATAATCAAGTCAAATAGAATTTAATGGACACGCGTTCTCTTCCTGCTCGAAACTTTACATATGAATTAAGCACATATGGGTTCCACGAGGCACGGACTAGATTTATGCCGCCCGGAAAAGCCCCTCCATGCCGCCACTTCTCATTCCGCTAATAAACAGGCTGATTTACGGGCGCCGCTGGGCGTGGGGACCGTGATCTCTGCTGCCCCCTGGTGGTGGGCAGCGCACGGCCTCAGCCAAGATAGTAGGGCCCCGGGGATGAGGCGTGAGGGAGGCCCCCCAGTGTGAGGCCCCATGCCAAGACCTCCAGGACCCCTGAGGTCTCACCAGTGCCAAGGCCACCCGAACACCAGGGCTGGGCAAACACCTGGACCAGGGCCTGGAGGGGTGCAAGCTCCGTGTGGGCTCCCTGTGCCCGAGGGCCAGCCTCAGCCGTTCCTTGGGGCTCCGGGCAGGTTCTGGGTTCTCCCTGCTGTGAGACTTTTTCTAGAAATAAGGAGATCCCAGGAAAACTCGCCACGAGGTGCCGGGTAAACTGAGGCCGGCAGAGGGAGGAGAAAGCTGATCATCTGTGGGAGGCACCCAGCACCCCTCTCCATCGCCGGGACAGGGCCGACGCCAGAGGAACGACGTGGCACCGGCAGCAGCGGCAGGTGCTGAGGCTCTCGGTTCATGCCAGGCGCCGCGTGTGCACCTCAGCTCGTGAGCATCAGCGCCTCATGCCCCCAACGCCCCACAGCTGGGTTTTCTCCCACCCGCGCCACGCCGAGGAGGAAACGGGAGCCCAGGCAGGCACGGAGGGAAGGGGGCCTCGGAGAGAGGTGCAGACGCTGCCACCCCAGCCCGGCGCTCTCCGATGCAGCCGGGACCGAGTGCTCTGAGCCGCGAGGCTGCCAGCGCCGCTGCTCTCCGAGGCTGGCAGGCACAGGGCACTCGGGGAGGGCCATTAATCACGCCGCAGCCCTCCGGAGCCCCCGCCGCTCCATCTGTACCCCGCCGACGCCCTGCCTGGTCCTCCCGCCCTCCCGCCCGGCCCCCCAACCACCCACTCAGCTGCGAAGGAGCTGATAAGATGCCCCTCCCCCTCCCGCCTTTGCTGCTCAGCATGGAGAGTGTCAGCAGGGTGCCGCCCACACCCTGGCCAGTGACCGACAGGGCAGGGGGCACTGGGCAGGGCAGCCCCAGGGGCCTGGGGGACTGTCCCCTCAGCCCCAGCCCCAGGGCGTGGTCCCCCTGCCCCCAGCCAACCCCTCCTGGGTGGAGGCAGCAACAACGCCCTCCTCCTCGGGGCTGCCGTGACATCTGCCAGCCCAGCTTGGCGTGTCTTAGCTCCATGTCTCCCAGATGGACGCACAGACCTCGTGGCCACCCTCGGGGCCCAGGGGAAAGAGCAGAAGCAGCAAAAGAAACACAGAGGTGACCCAGGCTCTGCCGCTCCGAGTCAGAACTCGGGTGCCTAGTCACCTGTGTACCGAGGCCGGCAACGTGGGGGCAGGGACACCCTTGGGACTGCAGTCCTGCCGACATCCAGAGGGGGTCACACAGAGGAGGCCGCTGCCAGACACGCAACCCAGACCACAAACAAGCAGGCCCCAGGCAGCCTGGTCACTTAGCCAGGTCAGCATCGGCACTACCACGCCCCGGAATCCCCTGAGGACCCCCCTCCCGGGCCAGCCCTGGCGTCGGACACAAGCCCAAGGGCGAGAGGAAGGAGACTGGGGATGCTTCTGGGGGTGCTGGAGACTGCGGGGTTTCCCTGTGCGTCTGCCCAGGTCCCCAAACCTTGCTCTAAGAAAGGGGCTCCCTGCTGTGATGTCCTGCGAGCAAGAGAGTGAGGGCTGGGTGAACCACCCGCACACCTGGACTTGACCGCCCCTTGACCCCTGCTCTGACCTTGGCCAGACAGCCACCGCCTGGGAGAGCAGCCACCTTCCTCCCCCCCTAGAGGGACAGAGCAGCAGACTCCCGACTCATCACAATAAACTGCCACGCCAGCAAGTCACCAGGGGAGCTGAGCCTGGGGCACCGGGCCGCTGCCCCCCCTTCCTCCCTGAGCTCCGCCCGCTCCAGGTCTGACAGTGCGGGCGGGCGGGAGGCCGAGGAAGGAAGCGGTGGTCAGGGCATCCGCCTTCCGGGAAGGGCGGCCGCAGCCCGGCGCGATTCCAGCCAGGCTCTCTCTTCCCGGCCGCTAATGGGCCTCCGAGCCGTGAGGCAGCGCAGCCAAGGCGCCTGACACCGAGGTCAGGGCTTCCAGGGAACAGGCATCCGCTCAGCCGACACTCCGGGCTCCCGTGGCGCCAGCAGCCCTCTCCTCCGGCCACCCGAGCCTCGCTGGAGCCAGGTGGTGCCCCCCGTGCCGGGCAGGGCGGACCGCAGCAAAGGTGACCAGGCAGCCAGCTCTCTGGCTCGGGCCGGCCAGCAGCCTCCACTCACCGGCGTTGACGATGGCGTCCACCTCCAGCTTGGTGATGTCACCGCGGAACAGGGAGATCTTCTCGTTGAGGTGCTTGTCCTTCTTGTACTTGGGCTCCTCCACCTTCACGGTCAGCCCTGGAACGAGCAGAGGCCGCGAGAGTGCCCACAGGCCGGGCGCACGGACCGCGCCCTCCGCCTCCGGAGGCCGAGAGAGTGCCCACAGGCCGGGCACCCAGACTGCGCCCTCCGCCTCCGGAGGCCGAGAGAGTGCCCACAGGCCGGGCGCCCGGACCGCGCCCTCCGCCTCCGGAGGCCGAGAGAGTGCCCACAGGCCGGGCACACGGACCGCGCCCTCCACCTCCGGAGGCCGAGAGAGTGCCCACAGGCCGGGCGCCCGGACCGCGCCCTCCGCCTCCGGAGGCCGAGAGAGTGCCCACAGGCCGGGCGCCCGGACCGCGCCCTCCGCCTCCGGAGGCCGAGAGAGTGCCCACAGGCCGGGCGCCCGGACCGCGCCCTCCACCTCCGGAGGCCGAGAGAGTGCCCACAGGCCGGGCCCGGACCGCGCCCTCCGCCTCCGGAGGCCGAGAGAGTGCCCACAGGCCGGGCGCCCGGACCGCGCCCTCCGCCTCCGGAGGCTGAGAGAGTGCCCACAGGCCGGGCGCCCGGACCGCGCCCTCCGCCTCCAGAGGCAGCTGGCCTGGGGGGCTGAGAACACTGGTATGGCAGCCCACACGACTAAGTGCCTACTGTGTGCAGCACACATCCAGTCTTGAATCCATAGCAATGCTATGCACAGGTACAGCAGTGGCACCGCCCTCCCCACCTTACAGATGTGGAGCGGAGGCCTGGGGGGGTTAAGTGACTTGCCCAGGTTACCAGTTACCAGGGCTACAATGTGCGGGGCCTGGGCGCTCCCCAGCACACACCCGGCAAGCCACTCCACCACAGCCACCAATCCTGGCTCAACAGCCCGGTGATGGCGGGTCTGGGCGCAGCTCCGAACACTGTCATGGGGGTAAAAGCCAAACCCGCCTCAGGCTGTGCTGCTAATTAAATGAGGAGACGCGTGCACCGTGCCCTGCACACAGCAAGCACTCACTACCCGCTGCTGCCACTCCCCTCGGCCTCGTCTGGAAGATTCTCCCAAGGTGTGGTCTGAAGGGCCCCGCCCGGGCCCGCGGGCCTCCCCAGCAGGCCTACCTTTCGCCGTCTCCTTCCAAGTGGGGACCTTCTTCAGCCTGATGAAGTCCTGGCAGAAGTAGTGCTCCTCCCGCTGCTTGTCGCTCAGGCCCTTCAGAAACGCTGTGGGGCGGGGCGGGGCGGGCAGGAGAGTCAAGGCAGGCAGGGAGGGTGGCCAACCTGGGGGCTCCCCCCACCCCATGGGTCTCGGGACTCTCGCCGCATCCAAGGATGCAAACCAGCCCTGGGAGTCCATTCTTCCCCAGGCTCCACCGGGGTGTTGGAGTCTGGAGGCTCCTGGAACATCCTGCCCTGCCCTCTTTGTTCAGGAGGGGAAACTGAGGCCCAGGGAGGCCGAGGCCATCCCTCCAGCACCACAGACCAGCGGTCAGAAATCACCTCGGCCACTTTCCCGCTGCGCCCTCAGCGCTAGGCCCCTAATTTCTTCATGTACAGAGCGGGGATTAAGACACCTCTTGCAGAATAATTTCAAGCTTACACATGCTAAGGCCAAGCAGGTGGGTGACAATGAATCAATTACATTATCAGTCAGTTACATCATCCATCGATTACATTATCAGTCCATTAAGTGATCAATCAGTTACATGATCAATCAGTTACATCACCAGTGGGTCTCATTACCAATCCGTTACATGATCCATAGACATCATCATCGTCATTACGTGTAGGCTCAGGACACAGGGAGCCAAGACAGCCTTCCTCCTCCCAGAGCCGAGCAGCCAGTGCCTGTTACAGCAGCCCCCCAGCACCGGCTGAGGGCTGCCCCCCGACAGGTGCCTGCTGGGTCGCCCGGGCCAGCTCCCCCCCCCCTCCCCCCGCTGCGGCCTCGGCCCTCCCTTTGGGCGGCACCAGGCAGAGGGGCTCAGAGTACCCCTCAGAAGCAGCCAGCTCTCCTGAGCCGTGGTCCAGGCTCGTGGCTTGTGAGCTCCCCCTGCTGGCCCGAGGCCACGCGTACCCAGGTGCTCAGCCCAGCCTCACTGCCCTGGACCGCGCACTCCCCGGCTGGAGCAGTCCCCACTGACCACGGGGGCGGGGGGCGGGGAATAACCAGCAAAAGGCACAGACAGGGGACTCAGAAAGCACCAGAAAGTGTGCAGAGGTGGGCGGGCCCTTGGAGGAAGTGGTGGGAGAGGAAGGGGTCATCCCGAGCCTTCTGGGGAGATGGCTGCAAGGGGCAGGTATTCAGGAGACAGGTTGGCCCCTGGGGGTGCCCTTTTCCTGCCCAGGTCCCCAGGTGCCTCCAAGCCTCGGCTCCTCACGGACGCAGGCCCCCAGGTCGTGGCCCGGCTCGGCGCTACGGTGGGGCGATTATAAAAGGCTCATCGCACCGTGGCTCAAACCAGAACCCCGCTTTCTGGCAGCCAGGCCCCACCCTTCCACAGACACCTACGAAGGGCAGGCCCTGAATGTGGTGCGGGGGGTACAACAGCCAGCAAGGCAGACGTGGCCCTGGGCCTGGAGAACCCACAATCCGGCCCGGGAGCCAGGCGACCAGGCTCAGCACCAGCAAGCCGTTGGGGGCTGGCACAGGGAACCGGCCCCCGGCCCCGGGGGACCTGAGAGACGGCCAGGGCGGGAAGGGGCTCCCCGGCAGGAGCAGCATGTTCAGGGGTGCGGGCTCCATCCCCAGTGTGGGGCGTGCAGGAGGCAGCCATCAATGGTTCTCTCTCATCACTGATGTTTCTGTCTCGCCCTCTCCTCTCCCTTCCTCTCTAGGAAATCAATAAAAATATTTTTAAAAATAAATAAATAAACTCTTGACCTCCCCCTGGTGGCCTGTCTTCCAGCCCATCCAGGTGCTGCTTCAGAAGTGGGTGCCCCCTCTTCCATCTCCCCTCTCCCAAGCCTCCCCCACTCGTCCTCCAGCCATCAGATGCTGCCTCCTCCCCCGAACAAGCAGCAAGCACCCCCCCCATCTCCCCCCCCTCCCGCCCACACCTCGTCCTCCCTTTCAGTCACTGGGCGTGAAGGTCCTTCCTCCCAGCCGAGCCTCCTGGCTCACCTTCCAGAGGACGAGCTCAGCTCCCCTCCACACCCCCTGCTGTTCCGTCTTTTAAAACAAAACCCTCCCTCGACCCCACATTCCACGCCCCACAGCTGTGGCCTCATTTCTCTGCCCCCCTCCTCCACTGCCCACACTTCCTCCCTCCCATGCTCCCCCAACCCAGGACGGTCAGGCCCCACCTCTCCATCAAGGCCAAGGTCAGAGATACCACGGGCCCCGTGGCCCAGTGCAGTGGCCCTTCCTGTCCTCCCTTGTTCACTCAGCACCTCCAGCCCCTTCGTCCCCGTCAGGGAGCCCCTCTCCTGGGCCCGCCTGGCTCGCTGGTCCCCTTCCCAGTCTCCTCCTCCTCCTCCTGCATCCACACCCTCCCTAGGTCTTCACAGCAACGCCACGCGGTCAAAACCCTTCTTTACGCTGATGACCCCAAGGCCGCTCCTTCAGCCCCTCCGCATCTTCTGAGCTGTCAGACGCATCCCCACCTTCCCCCCGAAACCAAGCCTTCTGCTCACCCTGCCAGGGGCCCAGCCTCCACCATCGCTCCCTAGAGCCCTCCAAAGCCCCCAACTCCCAGCGACTCCCCGTGTCCATCCGACCATCGGTTCCTCACACAGAGCCCAGGGAGCTTAGGAACATGTCGGAAGCCATCGCTCTGCTTAAAGCTCCTTTCAAACTCCGTGTCCTGACCATGGCCAAGTACCAGGCCTGCTCTCTCCCCAACCTCCTCCTGTGCGACCCGCCCCGGACAGTTCCTCCTGCCCCTCCCCCTCAGCCAGGCAGCCCAGCAGGTCACCTTGGCATGCCTCCACCAGCCAGGCTGTGCCCTGCCTCCGGGCCTTTGAGCCGGCTGTGCCCCCGCCTGGCCTTCCTCCTCCTGCCCTCCCCCTCCGAGCAGCCCTCCCCTGACTACACTTGACTCCTCACTTGACCTTGGCCACACCGGATCTGTCCTGTGTACTCCGGATCCCCACCACCTGGCACCGTGCCTGGCACGTGTGAACACCGTGGGCTGAATCAGGGAGCAGACGGGCGGAGACCTGGAGGTGGAGGACGGGATTTCTAAGAGAACAGTCTTCCGGCAGAGGGAACAGCATGTGCCAACGCCCTGAGGCAGGAGGGCGCTGTGGGCGGAGAGATGGAGAGGGAGCTAGAGCGGCCGGGCTGGGAACAAAGGCTCCCACCGAGGCAGAGGGCGCGCCGGGCAGGCTGGCCGGGCCGGCCGCTGCTGTGGTCCTTCCTGCTCCTCGTCCCACGGGCTGGCGCTCGCCACGCCCGGCATCACGTTCCTGGCGTCACCAGCCTCCCGGCGCCTCAGTGTCCTCATCTCTAGAACAGGCCACGCCGGCCTCCCGGAGCCTCAGTGTTCTCATCTCTAGAACAGGCCACGCCGGCCTCCCTGCGCCTCAGTGTCCTCATCTCTAGAACAGGCCACGCCGGCCTCCCGGCGCCCGGGCTGGCTGTGCCGAGCAGCTGGCCGGAACACGCTGTGTGAGCTGTGACACGCAGCCCGCGCCTGGGGACACGCACTCCTGCCCGGAGCGAGGGAAGACTCAAAGGAGCAAAACAAAACGAGACACAGTTTGGGGGGATTCTTCTTCAACTTGGAGCATAGTGAGTGAGGAGCTTTTTAAATGACGTGGGTCCCATATTTGTCATCTTGCACAACTGTGACCAAAGACACCCCCCTCTGAGGCCCTGGCACCGCCCAAGTGCGGGGACTCCCAGCCAGCTGCACCCGGGCCAGAGTGGACGCATCTGCTGTGACATGGAGACTGGGCAGCTGGGACCCAGACCGAGCCCCAGGGACCCCGTGCAACTCGTCTGGGTGCCCGGAGGTGGCTCAGGTCCCCTGGCCAACACCATCTGGCAGATGCCAGCACTCGCCTTTCAGAAAAGCAGAGAAGCCTTGCCCAGCCACTGGCAGGCCTGGGCCGGATGCAGCCCAGCGCTCACTCTCTCCTGCCCCGTCCTGTCCCCCCCCGCCCCCCGCCCCCTGTCCCCATGGCGTCATCTGAGTGACCACGGCCTGCACAGCCCCTCTCCAGCAAAGTCCAAAAGACGCCCCACTTCTCAGAGACGACAGAGGAAGACAACCAGAGCTCCCAGCTCTGCCACCAGCACTGAGTGCCAACCGTGGGGACATGAGTCAGCCTGTCCCTCCAGTCCGTGGCCCCCAAGCACGCACCTCTCGAGGCCAGCGTGGGGGGCACCATGTCCTCAACCCCAGGTCTCGGCCTGGCCCATCGGAGGAGCCACACACACTGGTCTCTGACTCCCGAGGAAGGAGAAGACAGCAGCGATTCTCACCCAGTGCCCGGTCACCCCCACCCCACCCCCCCACTTCCCGCCAGGGCGCCCGGCCCTCCTCACACGCCGGGGGAGAAGCGGGGCCCTTCGGCTGGACACGGGCCCACACACTGATAACATCTCCCACCTCCTTTTGCCCGAAAGACAGATGCAGACTGAAAGCACAAGTGAGTTTTATTTTTCTTATAAAAGATGTACAGCACCGGTTTTAATTTTCTTTCTGTTCGGAGCGGCGAGAGTACTTCACAGCTCAGTGAGACAGGTGCTGTGAAAAGATGTTTGCAGTAAATTCTGATGGGAGGCCTGACCCCAGACAAAGCTTCGGCAGCTCCGGGCACGGAAGCCGAGCCGGAGGAAGCGGGCTGGGCCAGGACCATAAAGTGCAGCGGGCGAGCGGGAACCCAACGATGTGTTTTAAGAAGTCTTTATGGCGCCGTGCACGCCGCTGCTCAGAAAGGGGAGGGCGGGCTGGCGCGGAGGGGGCTCCTCCTCCGGAGAAGGCCAGGTGGGCAGGGCTGATAACGCCGGGCTCTGGGAACAGGGCAGCGGGGCCATCAATCACCTGGGCTCACCGTCCCCCAGGAGCGGGCCTTGTCAAAGCTCGGGGCACGAGCAGCGGCGACAAAGAGCACGAGGCCCCGGTGCTTCCCTGCCTCCACCGCACCTGGGATGTGCCAAGGCGACGTCCTCAGAAGACAGATGGGAGAAGGCCCCCCCATCCCCAGGTGCGCCCGGAAAATTCCCCAGTTCAGCAGGCGCATCAGATAAATCATCCACTCTGGATGAAAGGCCACAGGGGTGGGAACGAGCCCTCGCCCCACCCGGTGCACACAGGCTGGAACACGCGTGCTTTCTTGAGCCCCCAGGGAGCGGAAACATGACTCAGGACGTGCGGGTCAAGCCCCGGCATCTGGCCACCTGGCAGGGACAGGTGTACTCAAGCTCAGCGTCTCCATGGCCAGAGCACAGCAGAGAGGAGACAGGCCTCGGGGGGCCGCTGGGGGGCCGCTGGGGACCCTCCGTGCACTGTGTGGGCCGCTGTGTATAAGTGGTTTTGATGTAATCCCAGTGCAACCTACAAAACCTGTTCGTCAGGCGTTGTTGGTCCTATTTCACAGATGAGGAAACTGAGGCTCAGGGAGCCTGGAAGTTTTCTTTTAGCACACAGCGTGGCCCCCACTGCAGGTCAGGGGGCCCCTCTCCTGGAGGCCGGGCCCTCCCGTGGTGACAGTCCCAGATGCCCTCAGTGCCTGACCTTGAGTCCCTTCACACCCAACTGCCTCCCAGCACAACTGTTTCTACAATTTTCTGATGAGCAGGCACCACGTGAGGGCATAATGAGGGGGTTAGATTAGAGAGAGTAACCCTGGCCAATGTCATCAGGTTCTGCAGAGGCCGCCCCAGACCGAACGTCTCCTCCTCAGGAAGACCCAGCCCGAAGCTCCTCGCTGACCTGGAGGGAGAACGGGCCCTGGGAAGCGGGCAGTTCCCCTGAAGGGAGAGGAAAGGAATCCCCCGAGGGAGGCAGAACTCGGCCCCCTGTCCAGAGGACTCACTGGGCCGTGGGGCTGGGCACCCTGCACGCGGGCCCAGAGCGGGCATGTCACTCTGCACACAGACCGCCACACGGAACAAGCGCCCAGGGCAGGGAAGCCTGCCCGGCCTGCCCGGGGCAGAGGGAGGGGCTTTCAGAATCACTCCCCAGCTCCCCAGCCAGAGAACCTCTGCTGCTGCGCGAACCCAGACGACGGTTTGTCTTCCACGGCTTTCCCACAGCGAGAGGGGGCTCCGGCCAGGTCCAGGCACAGGACTTCCCGGACCTCCTGCTAGAATTCCCCACCTTGAACTAGACATCAACCTTCTGACCTATGCATCAGTATCTTGTGAGTTTGGTTACTGTGCACCAGTCTTTTTTAACTGCTTTTATTTAAAAATATAAATATATAGCCGAAACCGGTTTGGCTCAGTGGATAAAGCGTCGGCCTGCGGACTCAAGGGTCCCGGGTTCGATTCCGGTCAAGGGCATGTACCTTGGTTGCGGGCACATCCCCAGTAGGGGGTGTGCAAGAGGCAGCTGATCGATGTTTGTAACTCTCTATCCCTCTCTCTTCCTCTCTGTAAAAAATCAATAAAATATATATTTTTTAAAAAAAATTAATAATATATATATATGTAATTTATTGGCTTTTAGAGAGAAATGACAGGAGAAGGAGAGAAACATTGATGTGAGAGCAAAACATTGATTGGCTGCCTCCTGCACGCCCCCTCCCAGGGATCGATCCGTAACCCAGGCCTGTGCCCTGACCGGGAATCAAACCGGCAACCTCCTGGTGCACAGGACGATGCCCAACCAACTGAGCCACACTGCCCAGGGCTGTGCACCAGTCGTTAAGAGAGGATCATCTCAGGCACAGACGGGCACGTGGAGGCCTGTGTAGGTATGTCCCCAAGAGAAGGGAGAGCTCATGTCCATCAAAGACATGTACGTGAATACTCAACACAGCGTTGTTCCCAACACTGGCAACCCGCATGCCCGTCCACCGGAGGACGGGACACACACTGGTGCATCCACACCACGGAATATCACGAGCCGTCAAAAAAGAGCAAACCGCCGACACACCCAGTAATGAGGACGAATCGCAGATAGGAAGCAAAAGGCGCTGGCACGCTGTACGCCTCTGTTCCTATGAAGGCCGAGAAGAGACTAACTGAACAGACAGAAGTAGCTAGCTTTAGAGGGTATTGACTGGAAAGGGTCTCAAAGGAACCTTCTGGGGTGATGGCAATGTTCTACCCATCGATCAGCCTGAGGGGCACGCTGGATGCGTGTACACAGGCGCTGACAGCACACTGAAGGCCTGTCCACTTGGTCTACGTCACTGCGGCTCTGCCCCGGTGTAAGCTGAATGTAGTGCAGAAAAGGTGTGGGGTCTTCAAGGACCCAAGCTGGGACCCCAACCAGAAGCAGGTCCAGCTGAGGCCGCACCCCCAGTGTGGTGGTCTTAAACATATGCCCTTACTTCTTTGATCCTCTTCCCTTCCAAAGGGGGACCCCTAATTCCCCTCCCTTGAATGTGGGCTGGACTCCATGACTAGAGCAAAGCCCTGGGATAAGGCAGAAGACATGCTGCTCGCCTGGGAAAACCGGGTCGCGAGAAGGCATGGTGGCTTCTGGCGGGGTCTCCTCTCGCTCCCTCTCTTGGATCACCTGCTCTGGGGAGAGCCGGCTGCCATGTTGTAGGGACACTCAAGCAGCCCTGGGGAGGCCCCCGGTGAAGAACTGAGTCCTCTAACCAACAGCCATGTCATGTGCGTGAGCCACCTGGGAACGGCTCGCTCCAGGCCTAAGCAAGTCCCCAGACCTCCTAGAACCCTGAGCCAGAACCACCCAGCTAAGCCACTCCCACGCCCCTGGCCATCAGAGTGAGACGCGTGCTGTTGAAGCCACTGGTTGGTTACGCAGTAACAGATAACGAAGACATAGGGAGGGCTCTGTGCTGCCATCTGACACCTGCTGGGGGCCTGACACCTGGTGCTGGGGCACCTGGGCCAGACCGCCCTCCTCACACGCCCCTGACAGGACCCTGGAGCTCAGGCAGCCCCATCTGCCATAGTTTCCGACCTTTACCTGGCATCGTCCCATTGGATGACCAAATTCTCTACGCAGTTTCCTCCCCTAAAGTAGAAGCTCCGTGAGGACAGGGCCCTTCCCTGTCTCACTCGTGGCTCAGTCCCCGGCACCAAACGGCGCTGCACACAGAAAGCACTCAATAAAAGTGGACTGACTGAATGAGTGGCCATCCCAGCAGAGGACAGAGTCGCCCAGAAGCCCGGGAACCCCTAGCCTGTCAGCTTCATGAGATCTGGAAGTTTTCAGGGGCACCAAGGAATGGGCGGCAACAGGGAGCTGGATCCTAAAAATTGAGACCGATCTGAGCCTGGTGCCCGGGGCCCCTGGCCTCCCTAGCTGTTTCCTACCATCCTGGGTTACCGTCCCCTGACAGAGAAGCCAGGCTCTCCGTGGGACAGTCCCCTGCCGGGGGTCTCTGGTGCCCCCTGCCGGGGGTCTCTGGTGCCCCCTGCCGGGGGTCTCTGCTGTCCCCTGCGGGGGGGCTTCTCCAGCCCCTGCTCCCTGCCCTGATCGGTGTTCTGGGGCCAGCGCTGAGAGCAAAGTCAAGTGCTTTCTGCGGGCGCTTTAAGATCCCAGCGCAGGCCAAGCGACTCAGGAGGTGGGTAAATCATCTTAAACTCTGCCTCCAATCCGGAGAGGACGCCGTCCCTATACCCCAACGGAGGCCGCCCAAGGCCTGCCTTCTCAGCCTCATTGGCCAAAGCCCCTCCACAGGCCGGCGCAGCCAATGAGCGGCTTTCCCTGCCCTTTCGAAAGGGGATCCAGCCGGGAATGGCCACAAGGGCCCAGGAGCAGACCCTGAAGGGCAGGGGCAGCTGGGACTGGCAATCTGGGCTATTTGGGGCTCTGCAGGTCAGGCTGCCTCCCTTCCTGGCTCTGTGCGCGAGGGGGGCGGGGGGACAGAGTCCAGCTCTGGGACTCCTGCCCGTCCTGTGGGGGTGATGTCACTGTTCTCACAGACACAATGCCCCATCTCTGCCCTGCTCCCCAGGCGCTCTGCCCTGTGTCCCCCAGGAGTGGGGCAGGGACTGTTAACAAGTGGCAGGAGGCCAGGGATGAGGGCGAAAGGGCACCAGACCACGTGCCCAGAGAGGCAGACCTTCCGGGGGAGGAGGTGGAGGGGGGACAGGCCTGCCCAGGGAAGCCACTCCTTGGGGTTATCTGATCCCACCAGGTGGGACACCAGCCAGAGAGCTACCCCCCAGCCCGTTCCCTGCCAGTGTGCCTAACACGCCGCCACCTGAGGAGCCATCCTGTGCAAAACACCGGGAGTTCGGGAACCTGAGGTCCGCTCTGCCACCAACTCCCAAGTGACCTTGGGCTACTCCGCTCAAGTACTGGGCCTCAGTTTCCCTCCTGCACAACGGAGCAAGGTGGGGGGTCCTGGATGATCTCTGGGGGTGCCCTGTGACCCATTCCAGTGGGGTAAGGCCACCTTCTTCACACCGCTCCTGACAGGGGACCTGGACCCCCGGTCTGGGGTGAACTGGTTTGTGGGGCTGGGGACGCGGGGCGGGGGAGAGGCGGGGAGGCGTGGCTGTGAACGGGGGAGTCCTGACCAGGGTATAGGGGGCCTCAACTTCCACCGGGCTCAGCAGGAAGCGCCTGCGGGTGGGGTGCCGTCCGGCCGCGGAAGCCCACGCGGGGCGGCCCTCGCCCTCGTCCCCTCCTGCTTACACTTACATTTCGCCTCCTTCCAGTCGGTGGAGGTGTTCAGGTCCACCTTCGCCGCCATGGCCAGGGGCGCCCAAGTGCGCACCCCAGCTC
The DNA here is from genome assembly GCF_027574615.1 of Eptesicus fuscus. Lineage (NCBI taxonomy): Eukaryota > Metazoa > Chordata > Mammalia > Chiroptera > Vespertilionidae > Eptesicus > Eptesicus fuscus. The sequence goes on along the minus strand of NC_072485.1, from coordinate 80,421,714 downwards.
TCCGCCCCACCGCCGCCGCCCCCCAAGCCTCAACTCCCGCCGGGGTCCGCGCGCGGGGGCCGTAGGCACTGCTGCGGGTGCGCGGGGCCCCCGCGGAGGTGCCTGGCCCGGGGCGCGGGGCGCGGAAGAGCTGCCCCGCTGCGCGCAGCTGAGCCAGGCGGCCGGGCACTCGGCTCCGCAGAGACATGAGCGGGCGGCGCGCGCGGCTCCCCGCCCCCTGGGACTCCGGTGACGGTGCTCTGGGGAGACTCCCCCTTATTTACTCCGGAACAGGGTGTCGCTGCCAGCCCGGGCGACCGGCTCCCAGCCCGCGGGCCGCGCGGCCAGGAGAAAGCCGATGCCCCGCTGAGCACCCTGGGACTTGTAGTCCCGGCCGCCGGAGCGGGCCCCGCGCTCTCCACACACGTGCGCGCCCGCCAGGCCCCGCCCCCCCGGCACCCCCGCCCCCCGGCACCCCCGCCCCGGCCTCAGTTAGGCTCGGGGGACGGTCGCGCGGCCGCCCGGCCCCTCCCTCGGCGCTGGCTCGGCGGAGGCCAACTTCCCGGTCCGTGGAGACTCCCGCCCTCGGCCCTCCACGCGGCTCCGGCCCGACTCCGCCCGAACCCCGAGAGCTGGCCACGGCCGCCGCCATGAGGGACGTTTTGCTGCCAAGGGCCCCGGCTGGTCTCCCCGCGGGTCCCCCGGGTCCCTCCCCGCATCCCACCCCGCACCCAGTCTCCGGGAGCCCCGGTCGGGCTGCCCTTGGGGAGGTGACAAGGGACGCGAACAGGTAGGTACGTCCGGTTCCGGTTCGGCAGGTGCGCCGCCTCCTCTCGGTCCCGGGGCGGGCAGAGGAGCGGCTGGGACAGAATCTAGAGCCGCCCGGGAGGCAGGGGGACAGAGTGGGATTTGAAGGTCGAAAACTTGAGGTCCAAGTGACGTTTTCCGAGGAAGAATTGGGGTGATTTTTAAAAAAATATGTTTCCTGCCGAAACCGGTTTGGCTCAGTGGATAGATCATCGGCCTGCGGACTCAAGGGTCCCAGGTTCGATTCCGGTCAAGGGCATGGACCTTGGTTGCGGGCACTTCCTAGTATTTTACAAAGACTATAAAGATGGATTTTTAACATACTTTTATGTCTTTCTATACTACTGATACTATTTGGTAAATACAGTCGTGAATATTTTTATAACCAGTTCTAGCTTTGCCCCCCTGGGGTACACTGGCCCCTTGCAACTTGTTGAGGTGTAAACTATAAACAGCATTCAGGTCGGGCCAGTTGCAGACCTGCCCCAGCGCTTAGGCCTCTGCGCCCAGTGTGGCAGTGACCCTGGACAGGGCTGTGGGCGCCATGCTCAAAAGAGGATCAGGTCCTGACCGGTGTGGCTCAGTGGATAGAGCGTCGGCCTGCGGACTGAAGGGTCTCAGGTTCAGTTCCGGTCAAGGGCATGTACCTTGGTTGTGGGCACATCCCCAGTAGGGGGCGTGCAGGAGGCAGCTGATCGATGTTTCTCTCTCACTGATGTTTCTAACTCTATCTCTCTCTTCCTCTCTGTAAAATAAATAAAATATATATATACAAATTTTTAAAAAGAGGATCAGTGGCACACACGCCAGCGGGAGGAAGGCAGTGATTGGCCTTGGGAGTGGGGCAGAGAGGGGAGATCAAAAGTCAGGGGCCTGCGTGGCTCCGTGGACAGAGAGTCAGCCTGCGGACTAAAGAGTCCCGGGTTTGATTCCCATCAGGGCGCATGAAGGAGGCAGCCAATCGATCTGTTTCTCTCACATCGATATTTCTGTCTTCCACTCTCTCTAAAAATCAATGGAAAAAATATCCTCAGGTGAGGATTTAAATTAATTATTTTTAAATATATATATAATTTTTTTATTGATTTTTTTACAGAGAGGGAGAGGGATAGAGAGTTAGAAACATCGATGAGAGAGAAACATCGACCAGCTGCCTCCTGCACACCTCCTACTGGGGATGTGCCCGCAACCAAGGTACATGCCCTTGACCGGAATCGAACCTGGGACCCTTCAGTCCGCAGACCGACGCTCTATCCACTGAGCCAAACCGGTTAGAGCTAATTAAGTAATTAAAAAAAAAAAAATTCAGGGTCCAGGAAGGAAGGTCCAAGGGCCTCCAACATTCCAGGACCACCGGCAAGGCCTGTGCCCTCTCCCGGAAAGGTCAGTGAGATGAGTTCAGGACGTGGTGCTCAGGCCTCCATCCATGCCCAAGGTCACCTCTCCACCTGCCACTTCTCTAAGAACTCAGCCGTGCGAGACGGGCCTTGCCACCTCGCACACTGTGCGTTCGCTCTGCCTCCACTAACCTGTGTGTGCTCCCACCGCCCGGGGAGGCAGCTCTGCCCCAGGGCACGGCCCGGGTCAGCACAGCCTGCGAGGGTGGGGCCCAGGCTTCGGTCCAGGTTTTTGGTTCCCATCTGTGGTCTGGGAAGTGATCGCACAGATGTCACCGACTCGGTAAAGGATGTGGGTGACCCTGTTGTTCGTTTTCTATTGCTGCCGTAACCAGTTATTGCAAATTGAGGAGCTTAAACAGCACAAGGTTATCTTAAAATCCTGTAGGACACAAGTCTGACATGGGTCCCACGGGCTAACACAGGGAGTCAGCGGGGATGTGTTCCTTTCTGGGAAGTTGCCTTTTCCCGCTTCCAGAGACCACCCGCATTCCTTGGCTTGTCGCCCACATCCTCCAGCTTCAAAGCAGGCGATGGTGCCCCTCTGACCACTCTCCCATGGTGGCCTTTCCCTCTGCCGCTCTTTTGCTTACCTCGTTCATTTTCAAGGACGTTTGTGATTACATGGGGCCCACCAGGGTAACCCATGACAACCTTCCTATTGAAAGTCTGCCGAATTTGCCCTGACCGGTTTGGCTCAGTGGATAGAGCGTCGGCCTGCAGACTGAAGGGTCCCAGGTTCGATTCCGGTCAAGGGCATGTACCTTGGTTGCGGGCACATCCCCAGTAGGAGGTGTGCAGGAGGCAGCTGATGGATGTTTCTCTCTCATCGATGTTTCTAGTTCTCTATCCCTCTCCCTTCCTCTCTGTAAAAAATCAATAAAATATATTTTTTTTAAAAAAAAGAAAGAAAGAAAGTCTGCCGAATTCCATCTGCAACCTTAACTTCTCTTTGCAGTCATCCCGATATGCCAAGGTTATGGGTTTGAACTCTGGTCAGGGCACATCAAGAATCAACCAGTGAATGCATGAATAAGTGGAACAACAAATAAATGTCTCTCTCCCTTCTCCTCTCTCTAAAATCAGTTTTAAAAATTAAATAAAATAGCCCTAGCCAGTTTGGCTCAGTGGATAGAGGGCTGGCCTGAGGACTGAAGGGTCCCGGGTTCGATTCCAGTGAAGGGCACATACATCGGTTGCAGGCTCCATCCTCAGCCCTGGTCCCAGAGCACGTGCAGAGGCAACCAATTGATATGTCTCTCTCACTTCGATGTTTCTCCCTCTGTGTCTCTCCCTCTCCCTTCCACTCTCTAAAAATCAATGAAAAAATATCCTCGGGTGAGGATTAACAACAAAAAATAAATAAAATTAAAAAGCAAGCCGTGGATCAGGACTTGGTTTGTGATTTCAGTTGAGAGGCCTGGCCACACACCTGCGTGGATGTGGACGGAAGCATGATTCCCACTGGACCTCGCCTCAGAGAGTTTCAGCCTGACCTTACGGAAAAGGTAAAATTTTGCCGGGTACCAAAGGGGTGTGTGGGAGGGTGGGTATTATTTCAGGCCGAGGGACCCGCAGAAACACAGGCGTGGAAGTCTGCGGAATGCCAAATCTTCCGGAGAGGATGTAGCACCAGGCGTTGTCAGTTGAGGAATTTTAATATTGGAGAGGGAGGGGCTTTTGTGAGAGAAAAGCTACCTCCTGCTGCTTGTGTTTAAATTAATACTGCTTATTAAACTTATAAATTAAGAAAAGAACTCGTTTTTCTTACACATGCAAATACAACTTGCAAATCTAGTCTTCTATTTATAAATCTACTAATGTTTGTATAAAAATAAGAACAACTACTTTCATTTACTCTTTGATAAATATTTAATTAACTCACAGGTTCAATAGATTAAATTCTAAAAATGAATGCCAATTACAAACTTGGGTAATTAAATTCCCTAATAGATTTAAACTACATTGTACAGCATTGTACAATGAGGAAATAGCTGTTCCTCTCAAACACCTCAAAAATCTTAACAGAAGAGCCCTAGCTGGTGTGGCTCAGTGGATAGAGCATCGGCCTTCGGACTGAAGGGTCCCGGGTTCAATTCCAGCCAAGGGCACATGTCTGGGTTGTGGGCTTGATCCCCAGTAGGGGGAATGCAGGAGGCAACTGATCAATGATTCTCTTTCATCATTGATGTTTCTATCTCTCCCTCTCCCTTCCTCTCTGAAATCAATAAAATATATATATATATATAAAAAATATATATATATATATATACTTTAAAATCTTAACAGAAGAGACACATCTAACAAACATTTTTTCTTTTTTGTTCTTTTTTTCCTTTACAAATAGAGAGTGGGTGGAGGACTGAGGGTGCCCTCCCAAGCTAAGCCTATTTTTTTCTAATCAGTTAAACAATTCTTATCCCCTAATAGATTAAACTTATAAATATGTTAAATCAGTTCTCTTAATTATTCAAGTGCTGTTTATGAACTTGGGTCCTTTTATTATTATTTTTTATTTTTGTTAATCCTCCCTGAGAATATTTTTCCCATTGATTTTTAGAGAGAGTGGAAGCTGGTAGGGGGAGAGAGAGAAACATGTGAGAGAGACACATGGATTGGTTGCCTCCCACAGGCGCCCCACCAGAGCCCCTGGCTGAACCTGCAACCCAGGTACATGCCCTTAACTGGGGAATCGAACCCGAGACCCTTCCGGTGCACGGGTTGACACTCTAACCACTGAGAACACTAGCCAGGGCTGAACTGGGTCCTTTTATATTGTTTAAGTTATCTATTGCTGTGTATTAAATGAAAAGTTACTGGCTTAAAGTACTAACCAGGATGCTGAGTCAGCAGTTGGGCTGGGATAAGCTGGAAGGTTCATCTGCTGGTCTTGCCTGCATCACTCCCAGGATGGCCTTCATCTGACCACCCAGCGGGGACTGGGGCCCAGGATGGCCTCACTCACGTGACTGGCAGCTGATGCCGGCTGTCAGCAAGGCCCCTCAGGCCTGCTCTATGTGGTCTCTTACCCTCCCGTGGGCTAGATTGGGCATCTCCATGGCATCATGGCCCTGCTCCAAGAGGGTGAGGCCAGAGGCTGCAATGCCCCTTGAGGCCTGACTCTACAGTCACACTAATAACTCCATCACATCCTGTTGGTCAATGCAGGTTGCAAGTCCAGCCTATATTTGAGGGAAGGGAGAGAGATACAGACTCCACCTCTTAATGGGAGGAGCAGGCAATCCCATTGCAAAGGGTGGGCATCGAGGGGCAGCCTACCACTCACACCCTCTAATTAAAGTCACAGACCAAACAGGGCAGATTGACTGCACATGGCGGTGAACAGATTGTGGGCCCTGCCCAGAATCTAACGTGGGAGACACCTGGTTGACAAGTGAGTTCAGGCGGCACGGAGAGCTGCCCAGAGAATGAGTCCAAAGAGCAGGAAAAGGCTCAGCCAAGAGCAGCTAGATTCTCCCGCTCCATATGGCCTCCGCTCCGGTGGCTCCGTGGTGACTGGGTGGGGCTGGAGGGTCCGAGCCAGCTTCCCTCACACACCTGGGCTGGGGTGGTGAACAGCTGGGCTGTCCACGTGGCAGCTTGGGCTTCCTTGAACCATGGCTACCTCGGGACAGTGAGACCTTTTACATGGCAACACAGGGCTCCGAGAGTGAGTGTCTCAAAAGATGGGAAGTGTAAGCTGCCATGTTATAAGGCTTGAAAACGGGCACAGTAACTACCCCTGTATTCTATTGGTCAGCGTAGCCCCAGGGCCCACCAAATTCAAGGGGAGGGGACAAACCCCCACCTTTCAGTGGGTGGGGTGTCACCGAATTTGCACCTTCTTTCATCTCCTGCAGTGCCCCTGACAGCCTTCTCTTGGTATTGGGCGTCATCTTATGCACTGTGGTCATTTATATATACACTGAGTGGCCAGATGATGATGATCTCTGAACACATAATCATCTGGCCACTCAGTGTATATCCTATATAATAAAAGGCTAATATGCAAATTGTCCCCTCGACCAGGAGTTCGACCAGCAGGCAGGCCGGCCAATCACCCATGTCCCCTCCCCCTGGCCAGGCTGGCTGGACCCCACCCAGGCACGAATTCATGCACCGGGCCTCTAATACACACACACACACACACACTGAGTGGCCAGATTATTATGCATTCAGAGATCATAATAATCTGGCCACTCAGTGTATTTTTTTTTTTTTTAATTTATTTCAGAGAGGAAGGGAGAGGGAGAGAGAGATAGAAACATCAGTGATGAGAGAGAATCATCGACCGGCTGCCTCCTGCACACCCCACACTGGGGATGGAGCCTGCAACTCGGGTATGTGCCCTGACCAGGAATCAAACCGTGACCTCTGGTTCATAGGTCGATGCTCAGCCACTGAACTGGGCTGCACTGTGGTCCATTTAAACCTGCTTGTCATGTAGCAGGTTTCAGTCTCAAGCCTCAGCCAAGCTCAAGTGCAAGAAATACCTTTAACATTCCCCACCCTCAGTCCTGTTTACAGTCGGAACCGAATACTTTGGAGAGCTGTCCGGTGCGTTACAGGCTGTTCAACAGCATCCCTGGCCTCGGTAGCACACCCATCCTCCGAGTGACGACGACCAAAAATGTCTCTGGACATTGCAAAGTGTCCCCTGCATTGGGAGGTGATTGGCCTTCCCAGTGGGGCAGCAAGGGGCGCCTGGGTGGACAGTCTGGAACTTGGGTGCAAGATCTGAGCGGAAGGTGGAAGTGTGGGAGTCATGGAGACGGTATTTATAGCCACCAGACTGCCTGAGGTCACCCCAGGAGGCAGGGTGGATGGCGAGGTCCCCGGCTGGGCTCTGGGCTCTCTGAATAATTTATGGGATAATAATTACCACCGTTTTATTCCTTGAAGCATCTGGCGCAGTGCCTGGCTCACCATAGAAGTTCGCCGAATTGAGCGGAACTCTGTGGCCCTTCATTTCCCACACGTTTTCCCTGCGAGGCGGGGCTCCGATTCTATCTTAGCGGGAGAGCTGGAAGTTAGAATCACTCAGTTAAATGGGGAATGAAATATTCTTTAGGAATTTCTCAGAATCGGAAGGGAACTTTGCCCTCGAATTCCCACTCCAATAGTGAAAGTTCCTGTAAAAACAACAATTCCATGTGCTGCAGACCCCAGAAGGCAGAGCTGCAAACCCCCCCCCCACCCCCACCCCCACTCCTTAACCCCACACTAAGCTCCCTGAGGCCCAGATGTTTTATCTTTCTGATATTGGGAGAACTTGACAACGGGAAGTTTGCTCTGCGGAGAGAGAACTTGGCCGCACGCATTGAGCCCTGCGGTCTGTCATTCGCTCAGGATGCTGCGTGGACACATACTGCCCTCGCCACCTCGCTCCCCACCCGTGAGAGCGCGGCACGGGAATAGCAGCAGGAATCACTTGAACCGTGATGCCCAGGACGCCTTCTGTGGAGCTGCTGCTTGTGTCCAGGGAGCCGGGGAAGGGGACCCTGCCCCCTGCCCACCCAGGGGCTCCGAGTTCGCCCGTCGGTGGGAATGATGAGAGCGAACCCTTCTGACTGCTCAGACGTGGCTTTACCATGACACTGATTCAGCTGAAGCTTTAGGGTCTCCCATCTGCATCCCTCCTGAAGCTCAGACCTTGTTTTTTAATTTGCATTTTTCTTTTCTGGAAGAAGGCTCTCACATTTTTGTAAGGGTCAGGCCTGACAGGACTTGAGTTTGGGTTATTTTGTTTAATCCTCGTAGTAACTTTGGGAAGTCACTGGCACTTCATTATCCCTCTACAGACAAGGTCACAGAGCATAGAAAAGCCATCTTTGGGTCCCTTGGAAATTCCACACTTGTTTCACCCCGCGCACCCTCCGTTACCCTTCCTGGAACCCTGGCCCTGGCCGGCTTCTCCTCCCCCCAGGTCTCAGGCCTTCACTGTGCACCCACCTTTAGGGGCTCCTTCCTTTCCTGCCCCCTGGTTATTCTCTATCCCTTACCATTTGCTTTCTTTATAAGTCTAGAATTCTCTTCATCTGTGCATTTATTTTAAAATATATATTTATTTTTTTATTGATTTCAGAGAGGAGGGGAGAGGGAGAGAAACATCAATGATGAGAATCATTGATCGGCTGCCTCCTACAAGCCCCCTACTGGGGATCGAGCCTGACACCAGGGCATGTGCTCCGACCAGAAATTGAACCATGACCTCCTGGTTCATATGTGGATGCTCAACCACTGAGCCACACCGGCCGGGCTGTGCGTTTATTTTTCTGTAACAAATGTAGATAGTGCTTACTCTGTCATCAGGCACTGTTCCACTTGCTTTACAAGTATCAAGATCATTTAATCCTCACAACTAATCTGACATTGAAACTTTTTCATCCCGGTTTTAAAATGGAAGAAACTGAAGCACAGAGAGGTCAAGTAGGTTGCTTAAAGTCACACAGCTGATGAGTTTAAGTATCATCGGACGCTCCCATTAGAAGACAGAGCCATGTGAGCAGAAGTCGCGCCGGTGGGCTGCCTTTCTTACTGCTGAGCCCCTGCACGCAGAGCGCACGCGTAGTAAAAGAGGTGTGGGAGATAAGGCAGGCCCCAGAGAGGAACAGGAAAGAAGCCTGGAGACAGGCGGGGGCGGGGGGGGGGGGGGGGAGAGATGGTGGAAGGCTTGGAAAGGCCACCAGAGATTTAGCAGTTGAGAGAGAGAAGGCCAAAAGCCTCGGTGCCGTCCTTGTCTCCTTCCTTCACGTCTGTGTCCAATGCATCCATAGGTCCTGGTGGCTCCTCCAAAGTGCATCTGAATACAATTCTCCTCGGCCCTCCTTTGCTCCCACCCGGGCCCAGCTGCCACCACAGCCCTCCCAGGCCCCCCTTGCCCTCGTCATCTGCACAGAAACTAGAGGGAGCCGATGAAATGAAATTGGATCCTGTCACTCTTCTGCTCACAATCTGCCAGCATGTCCCACCGTGAACACAACAGCTTCCCACCTGCAGGACCTGGCTCCTCCTGTCTCTTCCCTGCTCCCTCCATTCTGGCCACCCCAAGGCAGCTGCTACCCCAGGACCTCTGCACGGCTGTTCCCTGTGACTGCAAAGTTCTTCCCCAGACTTCTCCTAAATCTCACCTCCCTGTGTCTTTTCTCAAATGTTAGCTCCGCACGGGTTTGCCCTGGCCCCGCACCCAGCGCCCCTGGCACCCTGACCCCGACACGTTTCTCTCCTGCACTGATGCAGATGCACTACACAAACCTCTACGTGTGTCTCCTTCACTAACACAAACATCACGAAACCGGACTTGTGTCCGTGTTGTTCACTGCATTTCCCCCCGAGCCCACAGTTAACACCTGACACGTGGCAGGGCATTCGCTGTTTGGGCCCGTCTCAGCCAGAGAGATGAGAGGTGAACCTGGCAGAGCTGGGGGCCGGGGGATCCGGCAGAGGGAGCAGCTTGGAGGCGGGCCCAGAGCCAAGGAGCCCACCTCGGTCAGGGAAGGAGAGGTCCGTGTGGCTGGAGCTCGGTGCTGACGGTGGGGGGCTGGAAAAAGGGGGTGGGAAACGCAGGCGCCCAATTAGGCCCTGAGCCCCAATCCAGAGCCTCCAAGTGTTCAGCCAGGGAGGGAGTCAGCAGCCGCGTGAACCTGCGGTGACTTTGGCCACAATGTCAGGACAGCCGGGCGGTGGGCATCAGAGGGCAGTACCACCCCGGGGAGGCATGGCATTGGCCAAAGAGGACGGCCATCGCGCCGGACCCAGGGCCCCTCTCCAGGCCCCTGTGGCTCCTTTGTTCCATGAACTGCGCACAGGTCCGGGTGCAGAAATCGGCATTTTAAGCCCGCAGGCCCGTCTTTCCCGCTCTAAGCCCTTCCTGCGCCTCCCTCGGGCGCCTGCTCTGCCTCTGGCAGGTGGGCCGCGGTTCCAGGCGCCGCCAGGCCGCCCCCCGCCCCCCGCCCGGGGGTGGTCAGCACCGCGCTGCGGTCTTTGTTCCTTCACCCCTTTACGTACAAACCAGGGAGTGGGGAGCTGCCTTCAGTAAGTGCCACCTACTGCGCAGGAGCCCCTCCTGGCCCCGGATGACCAGTCCTTCACCCCGGAGGTTCAGGGGGTCTCCACGAAGGGGACACGGCGGCCACCGGCCCCGCCAGCGTGAGGTCCCGGGTCTGTCCGAGCCCGGCCCGGCCTTTCCCGCCACGCTGTACTTTTGAACATTCAGAACCGAACAGCTGGGATCCGGGTAAGGGCCGCCCCAGACGGTCACCCTCACCACGGGGACCCCCGAGAGCCCGAAGCACGGGCGAGAGACTGGGGCTCTTTGCGCTGGGGGGGCGCGGGTCATCGGCTAGACCGCAGCCGCCGGAGGCGGGAAGCGGCCCGGAACCCAGGCGTCCCGCACGGCCCTCCGGCTGCCGTAGCCACAGCGGCAAAGGGTGGCTGTCGCTACGGACTCCCACAAACCCGCAGCCGCTGGAAGGGCAGCGGTGAGAACCTATCAGCGCAAAGTGTTGGCAACTCTCCGCCCAATTGGGTTTTTTTTCATCTGAAGGCGTTTCTGTCATGAAGTCTGTCAGCCCAATGGGAAATGTGGAAATTTCCAGAAAGACCAGGACCAATGGGCGCGGCCAGCGCGGCCACAATTAGCGGAGCAAGTAACCAATCGCTGACCCAGATTTCTGGCCCGCCCTCCAATCGGGCAGTCGAAGGTGGACGGGGCCTATTTGGGAGCGCCCAATCCCGAGGCGCCTTGGAGGCAGGGCCAAGGGGATTGCTCCCTGCTGTCCAATGAAAGAGGAGCGAAGGTGATGGGCTAGACTTTAAGCCAATAGTAAAGAAGCATAGAAAGCCCTTAGAGGAGCGTGACCAGTGAGCAGACGAGGAAGGGGCGGGATCCGGGGGTCCCGGCAGCTTCTAGTAGGTTCCAGAAGGCGGCGCGTGCGGTTGGGAACGCGGAGCCGACGGAGTCGATTCTACCAGGTTCCGGACTGGGCTATGGAGCAGGTGAAGAAGGAGGGGCAGGCTGAGGCCCAAGGACCGCTCCGGGACCGGACCAGGCCAGGCCGCGGGTGGAGAGGCCGGGCGGGCACCCGATGGGGGCGGAGGGCTGGGCCAGCGGAGCAGCGAGAAAGGCGAGGGCGTGAGGGCCGCGGGCGGCGGGCGGTGAGCGGTGGAGCGAGGCCGGGCCGCGGGGAGCGCCGGGTCCACTCAGTGTCGGTCGCCTCCCGTCTCGGCGAGGAGAGCCGAGGGGAGACGACAGTTCGGCGTGAGTCCGGCCCGCCACGGCAAGAGGGGCCTGCGGCCGGGTCCCGGAGGCCTCCAGGGAAGTGGCTCTGGGCTAAGCGGGGGGTGGGAGGGTAGAGCCCGCGGCTCTGGGAGGGATGGAGGTGGGCTCGGGGGCTCGGAGGAGGCACGAGGGATCGGGTCTACATCGGGGAATTCGGCTTCTGGGAGATAGACGAGAGAATGCCGACGAAGGGGCCCCCCGGGACTTGGCCACAGTTAACTTGGAGGAATGCAGGCAGCGGGGACGGATACGCTGCAAGTAGCTGAGGGACTTGGTAGCCATTTGGGGGAAATAAGCTGTTTTTCTGTGTCTGAAAGCCGGGGTGGAGGAGTGTTGAGTGAGCGTAGGACGAGCAGCGGGCCGACCTCTTCGCCTGATGCAGGAAAGGGGAGGGTGCAGCAAAAGTCCTTGGAACGAATGCCGCCTCTGCCAGCGTTTCACAAACCCATGTGCGGCCCTCCCCCTCCTCGTCTTTTCCCCCTTGTGTGTGCGATTCCAGAGTAACCGAGGACAGACACTTCGGAAAGGTCGGTTTCTAATTACACGAGGCGGAGGGCGTCGCTGTAGGAAATTCAGATGCTGTGGATGAGCAGCACGAAGTCAGTGATTTGCCTCTCCGCTCAGCCTTTGGGAGGGGGTGGGGGTTGAAGCTGGTTGTGTCCGATGCCTTCATTCTAGCCTCAGAGGCCTGAAGGTTGTGAAAGGCCCACAGAGGTTACCTCCCTTGGAAGCTGTCATTGAGCTGTAATGATTGATCTGGAGGGGGAAATGGCTCATATTTTTGGTGTGATCGAGGGAGCTGAACCTTTTGCTGTAGGATAGCCATTGTTCCTTGGGTCAAATCTCGAGTCTCTTTACTAAATTAAAACAAAATTAAAGCAGAATGGAGAAGTTTTAACTTTGTCCACCCTGGTGGTAATTAAATTCTGTCTGGGAATAAGTAGGCTATGGTATAAGAGATTTCTGGAATGAGAAATACATCATTCTGTTAAATTTTAAAAAGTTTTCTTTTCCCTGCGTTTACCAAAGTAAAATGAGCTTTTTTTTGGGGGGGCGGGAATAAAATCACGATGCCATTTACATAAGTTTATATACAGGTAGATTGTAAATGAATGCCTGGCTGAATGTGGGATTACAAATTTACCCTGGCAATTGTGCAAATGACCTGTTTTTTTTTTTTTGTTGTTGTTGTTTTTTATGTTCTTTTTTTATTAGTATGTGCCCTGACCAGAAATCAAACCCACAACCTTGGCATATTGGGATGATGTTCTAATCAACTGAGCTACCCAGCCAGGGCTTGACCTGGCATTTTAGTTCCAGGTGTTAGAATCTGTTGTCTGGCTTAGTTCAACTGCTGGACTCAGTGGGTGAGCGGTGGACCTAAGAACCAGGAGGTCACTTCGATTCCCTGTCAGGACACATACCCAGGAGGCAGCCAATCAATTATTCTCTCATCATTGATGTTTCTATTTCTCTCTCCCTTCCTCTCTGAAATCAATAAAAATGTTTGTTTTTAAACAATCTATTGTCTTAAACCCATTCCTGAAAATAAATGTGACTTCTCCACCTTTTTTCATTTTCACCTTTGAGATTCACATATCAATTTTAGGGAAATTTGATTGTCCAAAATTGTATTAAATAAGTAACAGTACCTTTCAAATAAATTCTAGTGATACTCTTTTTTACATTTAACCCAGCACATACATACAACCATTTAATCCATTTAACAAAACAGTACTTAATGCTATGTGGACTACATGCTGGTATTTTCTGTTCCACTTGATCTTTTCAAGTGCTGATCATGACCTATAAACTTTATGTCCTGACTGACAGTGCTCCATTTGGAAAACGATGGTGTATAGAATAGGCAATAACTTCATCGAGCTGCTCCTAGCTACTACTTGTTACTAGTTGAGTTGAGGTTTTTAACTTTTGGCCTCCATCCTGGGTTCTAAGATTTTTGTCCCTTGTTTACTTAAATTTGGTGGTCTCCTGCCTTTTTTCACTTTGAGATTCTCTAAGTTCATTCTGATGGAGGTTCCCAACTCGTGTGCCTCAGAGTTCCAAAATCATTTCCCTTAACAGAATTCGTTGCATCAGTATACTGGGTCATGGGTGGGTGATAGGTAAAAAGAAAGAAGGAGGTAGTGATGAAGGCCTTAGCTTTAGCTCAGTGGATGTGTTTGCATTTAAGGTGTGGACCTCCCTTTCCTGTAGGAGAAGCCCCTTTCCTGAGGCCCCTGCTCTGAAAGCCAAGGCCCACTCACTTATTTAAGCCTTTAATGTCCTCCTGTTCCTTCCATTCTGAATGTGTGAGAGGATAGGGATTCAACCGCCAGTAGCGTTTTTATCCTCTTCGAAATACATTAATATTTAAGCATGGCAATAACTGATTTGGGGGCTGGCTTTACCTATTAAAGAACAAAGCATTAATCTACCATGTTGCGGTATATTACCACAGTATAAATGGAAATTTGTAGATTTTTCTGATCATGGGAGAGCATCTCGGTGCTCCTGAAGAGCCTCCTAAAGCCTTTAGTGCACACTCGCTCCACTTCCTTCCTAGTGGCCTCTTCCTGTGAGGAGTGACCAGGCCTGTGCTCAGTTTATCCCTGGGACTCTGGAAATCTGTGCAGCTGAACTGACTTTTACATGACAGGAACTCATGAGTATGCCCTAGAGTGGCTTCATCAGCTCCAAGTAGAGACTTAGAGGAGTGGCCAGAGTTCTTATCAAACCACAAGGGAGCTGGTGGAGAGCAGTGTGTCAGGCTTCTGCCTGGTTATTTTTCCTTGCTGGGAAGTAAAAATGAATTGGTCTATTTCTCTCTTCTGATCTGTAAAGTAACCTTTTGTTTGTAACTGCAGCAAAGAATGAGCATCGCCTAAGCATTGGGACTAAATAAACATTGTGGCTCCTTTTCTCCTCAGGTAAATGAGCTGAAAGAGAAGGGCAATAAGGCCCTGAGCGCCGGCAACATCAACGATGCGTTACAGTGCTATTCCGAAGCGATTAAGTTAGATCCCCACAACCACGTGCTCTACAGCAACCGCTCAGCAGCCTACGCCAAGAAAGGGGACTACCAGAAGGCCTATGAAGATGGCTGCAAAACTGTTGACTTAAAGCCTGACTGGGGCAAGGTAAGCTGTGGTTGAGTTGGGGTTCTTTGGGCTTCCCAGAAATGCCTTTTGGGGTGCAGTTCTTAAGTATCATGCCCTCCTGACCTGGTTCATTGCCTAGCCCAATAGACTAGTATAGTAGTTTATTACCCATTTAAAGTATATTCCTCAGAGTAATAGCATATTTCATCACATCTATTGAGGTACTATCAATTGTTAAGACATGTCTTATTTTTTTGAACTACTGAGAAAGAAAATGCTGCCTAAGAAACTGGCAACACTTGATCATAAGATGAATTGGGCCCTAACGGGTTTGGCTCAGTGGATAGAGCATCGGCCCGCAGACTGAAGAAGGGTTCCAGGTTGGATTCCTGTCAAGGGCATGTACTTTGATTGCAGGCTCGATCCCCAATAGGGGGCGTGCAGGAGGCAGCTGATGGATGTTTCTCTCTCATCGATGTTTCTAACTCTCTCTCTCCCTTTCTCTCTGTAAAAAATCAATAAAATACTTTAAAAAAAAAAAAAGATGAATTGGGGTGGGTAGGATGTGCCTCTTTGATAGTTGGCTGGATTCTTGAAGTATCCATCGTGGCATTATATCCTGCTCCTCTTCCTGGTTTTTGTTTTTGTTTGTTTTTTGCCTTCACATGAATGCCCATTTTGTTCCATGAAATGTAAAATAGATTCATAGATTCTTTTGAGTTCACCTTCTGGATTTACCTCTAAGTATCCTTTACAGTCGTGCATCTCTGTTTGTTTGTTTGTTTGTTTGCTTTCTTGTGGTTTTTTAAAAAATATTTTTATTGATTTCAGAGAGGAAGGAAGAAGGAGAGAGAGAGAGAAACATCAATGATGAGAGAATCATTGATCGGCGTCTCCTACAAGCCAAACACTGGGGATTGAGCTCACAACCTGGGCATGTGCCCCGACTGAGAATTGAACTGTGACCTCCTGGTTCATAGGTCAATACTAAACCACGCCGGCCATGCTGGTCATGCATCTTTTCTTTTTTTTAATCCTCATCGAGGATATTTTTTCATTGATTTTTACAGAGAGGGAAAGACAGAAATATTGATGTGAGAGAAACACATCTATTGGTTGCCTCCTATACGGACCTTGACCAGGGCCCAGGCTGGGGAGAAGCCTGCAACCGAGGTATGTGCCCTTGATCCACAGGCTGATGCTCTATCCATTGAGCAAAACAGGCTAAGGCTGGTCATGCATCACAACAGGAATACATTCCGAGAACTAAGTCATTAGGTGATTTCATTGTTGTGCAAGCATAGTGCACCTACACAAACCTAGAGGGTCGGACCTGCACAGCTATGCTGTATGGTCTAGCCCAGTGGTGGGCAAACGGCAGCTCGCGAGCCACATGCAGCTCTTTGGCCCCTTGAGTGTGGCTCTTCCACAAAATACCATGTGCGGGCGCGCACGTACAGTGTGATTAAAACTTCGTGGCCCATGCGCATAAGTCAGTTTTCGGCCTGGGCGAGTCTAATTTTGAAGAAGTGGGGGTGTCGGTCGCATGTGGCTCACAAGCCGTGGTTTGCAGACCACTGGTCTAGCCTATACTCCTAGGCTACAAACCTACTGTACTGAATACTCTAGGCAACGGTAACAGAATGGAAAAGATAAAAAATGGTGCACCTGTACAGGGCATTTCCCACAGATGGAGCCTGCAGGAGTGGAGGTTGCTCAGGGTGAGGCAGTGCACGAGGGTGAGTGGATGTGAAGGCCTAGGACCTACTGTCCACCACTGTAGACTTTATAAACACTGTACACTCAGTCTACACTCAGTTTACTTAAGAAATAGCAAAATAGCAAAGCATTGCCCTACCACTTTAGGATGACTGCAGTGTCACTAGGTGATAGGAATTTTTTAGCCTTATTATAATTTATGAGACCACTGTCATAGATGCAGTTCGTCACTAACCATAATGTTTTTATGTGGCCCATGCCTGAATTTTGTGTGTGTCTTTGCTGATTTAAGGGCTATTCTCGAAAAGCAGCAGCTCTTGAGTTCTTGAACCGATTTGAAGAAGCCAAGCAAACCTATGAGGAGGGTTTAAAACATGAAGCAAATAATCCTCAGCTCAAAGAGGGTTTACAGAATATGGAGGCTCGATTGGCAGGTGAGCACCATGTACATGGTCATTTTCCCTTTTTTTCAATCATTATCTTTAAAGAGGGATTGATTTTGAGCCTTTCCCCCCCTGAAATGTCAGTAAGCTATAGGGGCATAGTAACTTGAGTGAACCGATGCACTTTCCTTTGTTTGGAACAGAGAGGAAATTCATGAACCCTTTCAACATGCCCAATCTGTACCAGAAGTTGGAGAGTGATCCCAGGACAAGGGCACTGCTCAATGATCCTACCTACCGGGCACTGATAGAGCAACTGCGAAGCAAGCCATCCGATCTGGGCACGTAAGTTCAGGCAGCATGGTTTAGCTCTGCAAGTGGATGTGAACATGATGTGTTCTTCCTGGATCCTATGGGAGGGGTTCCCTCGACCCCACTGCAGGATTTCTGCCTTTGCTTTTTCTCCCAACGAGCAGTAGGAGTTGTTGGTTTTTCATTTGTTTGTATTTCTAGAAAGGGTTGCAGAGCATAAAGCAGCGTAATCTGGAATGTTCATTCTAACCCTCACATGCCTCTTCACTGCTCTCCTACAATTCTGATCTGGCACCATCTATATATGCTTTCCATAGACATAAGCCCTACAGTTTCTGTTGGTATATCGCAGTGGAAACTCAAGGTTAAAAAGAATGTCAGGCCCTGGCCAGTGTGGCTCAGTTGGTTAGGTGTTGTTCCATGCACCGAAAGGTTGCTAATTCCATTCCCGGTCAGGGGGCATGCAGGAGACAGTGGATGGACGTCTTGCTTTCACATAGATGTTATTCTCTTCCTCACCCTTCCTCTCTCTAAAAGTCAAAATAATATTTATTTTTATTTTTAAAGAAAAAGACCTACCTATGAGCATCAACCTATGAACCAGGAGGTCACGGTTCGATTCCTGGTCAGGGTACATGCCTGGGTTTCAGGCTTGATCCCCAGTGTGGGGCATGCAGGAGGCAGCCAATCAATGGTTCTCTCTCATCATTGATATTTCCATCTTTCTCTCCCTCTCCCTTCCTCTCTGAAATCAATAAAGATATATTTGAAAAATAATGTAAGGTGTAAAGAGGTATCTCTAAATCTTATACTGGTATCTGTGTGTCTCTGAATTCCTCTGACTTCTGAAATCATATGAAGTATACATATAACTCATTTTTATATCTGCTGACTCAAGAAATAAATTTACCTCTGTTATCTCATTTTATTATTTTTTTGAAATACTTTTCTTTATTGATTTCAGGGAGAAAGAGAGAGAAACATCAGTGATGAGAGAGAATCATTGATTGGCTGCCTCCTGCACACCCCCTACTGCGGATCCGAGCCCACAACCCAGGCATGTGCCCTTGGCTGGAATCGAACCTGGGACCCTTCAGTCCGCAGGCTGACGCTCTATTCACTGAGCCAAGCCAGCTATGGCTCTGTTACCTTATTTTAGATGGATTTTTGAAGGGTTGAATATTTCCCAGTTGTAACTCATAAGTACAGAATCTAGCAATCTTTTGATGGGTGAGAAGCTTTTGTATAGAGTAGTCTGAGCTTTAGCAGTAAGTAGTAATTTAAAGATCAGTTGTGGGGAAGAATGGTTGTTAGTTTCCCCCCCTTTTTTTTTGTACTAGGAAACTGCAAGATCCCCGGATCATGACTACTCTCAGTGTTCTCCTGGGATTTGATCTGGGCAGTATGGATGATGAGGACGAAGTTGCTACACCTCCACCACCACCTCCTCCCAAAAAGGAGACCAAACCAGAGCCGATGGAAGAGGATCTTCCAGAGAATAAGAAGCAGGTCTCGTTTTTCCTCTCATTGATATCATACAATTGTAAAAACCAGTCAATGTAGGTGTGTCAGGTTGGGAACGTCTATAGACCTTGGGTGGCTGTATATTTATGAGTGCTTAGTGTGTGCTAAGCTTACTATTAATTAAAGTGGTTGATCTCTTTTTTAAAAAAATGTATTTCTTTATTGATTTCAGAGAGGAAGGTAGAGAGAAATAGAAAAATCAATGATGAGAGAGAATCACCGATTGGCTGTCTCCCGCACGACCCCCACTGGGGACCGAGCCCACAACCTGGGCATGTGCCCTTGGCCAGAATCGAACCTGGGACCCTTCAGTCCGCAGGCTGACGCTCTATCCACTGAGCCAAACTGGCAAGGGCTAAAGTGGTTGATCTCTTAAGAGGTACAAGTGATCTCATAGGAATCGTGTATCTCAAAGACTTATGGCAATGGGAGCTAGCTACCCTTTCATAGTCCCACAGCCACTGAGGTTCTGCCGGTTTGAATATTGACCAGGGCAGGCCAGTAAAGTTGTGAGTGATCCTTGTCCTTGCCATGATCCAGAAGAATGTTGTCGCTATCAATCCTTAGGCTTCTGCTTCTTGGTTCTGGTTGGACGGAGTGTGTAATTAAAGGTTGTCCACTTAGCTGCTCTGTCATCAGAGCAGGAGGCAAGTGCCTGAATGATTTTATTTCCCTTCTTGTAAGTGAGAACAGCAGGTTGTTGCCAGATTTAGCATCTTTCAATGGGTAAGCATTGGTTGTTTGGGGTGTCTCAAAGCTGGAAAAAAGGCCCTACAGTGTGGGTGGCAGTGAGTGTACTGAAGACTCGTGCCACCAGTACAGCCCTTTCTAATCCTCTCACCACCCCATCTGCTGCTGTTTCCTGACAACTGAGACCTGAGACAGCCACACAGCAGAAACTGAACTTGGTGCAGCCTCTCACAGTCAAACCTGATACAGACTGTGCTGTCCTCTTTGAAGGTGATTCAAGTTGAACGGCTTTCCTCTTCCCTGAAGAGGCCCTCTGTTTTCTGACAAAGATCCAGGATCGTAGGTGGAAAAGGGACTTTCAGAGGAAGCAGAGATGAAACTAACTTCTCATTTGAACAGCTAGTACTTCACTGTTTAAAACCTCTAGCTGGTTGATGAGGCCTTGGATGTGAAGAACCTGCTTCCATAGACATGATAGTAGCAGGTGCTTTTCAGTGCCTGGGGCAGGTCACAGGCTCTTGCTCTTTTTGCCGTCTTGGTTAGATTTGCCTGGCACTTACTTCTTTCATACCTCATCTAGGCACTGAAAGAAAAAGAACTGGGAAATGATGCCTACAAGAAGAAAGACTTTGACACAGCCTTGAAGCACTACGACAGAGCCAAGGACCTGGACCCCACCAACATGACTTACATGACCAATCAAGCAGGTGAGGCCCAGGAAGAGGGGCGAGTGAGTTGTTAGGCGGACCTCAGGGAGAGGCAAGGGCTGACTCTTCCTTCTTACCCGTCCTGCCTGGCAGCTGTGTACTTCGAGAAGGGCGACTACGGGAAATGCCGGGAGCTGTGTGAGAAGGCCATCGACGTGGGGCGAGAAAACCGGGAAGACTATCGCCAGATCGCCAGGTACGCTTGGCCTTCCGGAGCACCTTGAGTGGTTCAGAGGTTTGCATGTCCACGGTTTAAATCTCCCTGCATGGGGAGAAGGGCTGCTGGCCACAGAATGTGTGGTCTGTTGTCCAATATCTGTCAGCAACAGGCTGGAAAGGAGGCCGCAGGAGTCAAGACCAAAGGTGCCGAGGGGCACGTGCCTGAGCAGTGGGCCTTGTTTCTAGCTGTACCTGTGTTCTCTGCAGGGGCTGGCTTTGTCTGCTCTCCCCTTAGCGAGTTCTTTTTCCTCTTGTCTGTCAGAGCTTACGCACGAATTGGCAATTCCTACTTCAAAGAAGAAAAATACAAGGATGCCATCCATTTCTACAACAAGTCTCTGGCAGAGCACCGAACACCAGATGTGCTCAAGAAATGCCAGCAGGTGGGTGGGGAAGAAGGGCTGTTTTGTTATCTCTTAATCTATTGTTATTTTATTTACTGTCAATTAATAATGAACCTTAATTTTTTTAAGTAGTGTCTCTAGTCACGTTATATGATGCTGCCCTATCACTTAAGATTTTTCTTACATACCCCAAGTGTTGGGTATTATGCCAGTTGTCATAAATTATGTAGGAGGGAGACTGTATTCACAAAAATACTAGTCGAAAATTACTCGTGCTATTAACACATGCACCATGTCCTATGGGGCATATGTTTGTACCAAGTGTATGTCAATATCCTTCTGTTTCACAGCAAACCTTGAAAATGAGGATATAAAATTCTTAAAACAAAAATTAAATCTTGCCAGCAGTACTCTTTGAAAATTAAAATTCTAACCTGGCTTTTTAAGCCCAATATTTATGTTTCTAAGAATTTAAATGACTCTTCCAAGAATTATGTTTTCTTAGGCAGAGAAAATCTTAAAGGAGCAAGAGCGGCTGGCCTACATAAACCCTGACCTGGCTTTGGAGGAGAAGAACAAAGGCAATGAATGTTTCCAGAAAGGTATCTGCAGCCTGGATGGTGGCACTTTGGGATGCTTTCTGGGCCTCGGCTGGCTGCAGGGTAATATGCCCTGGTGGGGGAAGGTGGCTTTAAAGTTTCTCTCTTCCTTATTCAGGGGACTATCCCCAAGCCATGAAGCATTATACAGAAGCTATCAAACGGAACCCAAAAGATGCCAAATTGTACAGCAATCGAGCTGCCTGCTACACCAAACTCCTGGAGTTTCAGCTGGCGCTCAAGGTAAGAGGGTCTGTGGAGTGGCCATTTTTGTGACCTGTGCATAGGAATGTGTGTGTTCTCTTTTCACGCTTTTCATCAACATCGGCTTGCTGTTCTTGTTTCGATTATAGATTCAAGATGGTGGTGGTGCATGTGTGAGGTTTGTGAATACAGGGTTGGGCAAAAGTAAGCTTACAGTTGTGAGTATGCGAAACACAGTTCTTATATTATTTATTAATTACTGTATTATTTTCGAACAACTGTCAACCTGCTTTTGCCCATCCCCTACAGGACCTCTCTTTCCGGTCCTGCCCATGTTGTTAGTGATTGGGAGTATTTGGGGAAGTGGATCCTTTCCCACCTAACCTGGCCTGATCTTTTTTTATCTCCCCATAATCCTTCCTCACATTTGTTTTTGTTTCGTTTTGCCTTTTTAACATTTTGAGTGTACAATTTAGTGGCATCAAGTAGATTCATACTGTTGTGCAACCATCACCACCATCCATTACCGACCTTCTATCCTCCCAAACTGGAATTCTGCATCCTCCCCTTTGACCTTCCCCCAGCTCCTGGCAATCACTGTTGTACTTTCTGTTTCTATGAATTTGATCATTCAAGGTACTTCATGTAACTGGAACCAAACAATATTTGTTGTTTTGTGTCTGGTTTATTTCACATAGCATAATGTCTACAAGCTTCATGTTATAAAATGTATCAGCACTTCTTTCCTCTTTAAGTCTGAACACTGTTTCATTGTAAGTATGTGCCACCTTTTGTTTATCCATTTATCTGTTGATACATGTTTCCATTTTTGGCTATTGTGAGTAATGCTCTTATGAATATGAGTGTACACTATCTGTTCATGCTCCTAGTTTCAGTTCTTTCGTATTTAACAGCGGAAGTGCTGGATCATAGGACGGTTCTGTGTTTTGTGTGTTTTTAGAATTGCCATATTTTGCACAGCAGCTTTACCATTCTTGACTTATTGATGTTTAGCTGAGCAGGTCTGCTGTTCTCAGTCACGCTGGGAATAGTTATTTGAATACGTTCGACACTGGAGAAATTATTCTCCATTGCTCTCCTGAGCAGAAGCTGCTCTGTGCCTCTTGGCTATTTTGTAACTTCTCTAGGAGACAATCTGGGAACATTTTGTGGGAAGGTGAAAAAATGTGGTCTATGTGGAAACACCATGATGGTTTGGTTTTGCTGCCATTATCTTCTGGATCTGTGGCTTGGAGATATCAGTCACCTGTGAGGTGGAGCAGGCCTTTCCCACTCGTGCAAACGGAAGGGAAGAATGAATGGATTTACTTCTGCTCTTAAAGTTTCTTGGTGGAAGAGGAGGAATTAGACCTAGCTGTGCAAACTACACTGTGTAGCACATTCTATTTTATATAATTTTATATTTTTGGAGATGTTTCAAACAAAAATACACAGAATGCCTGTGTATTCTTCACCTATATTCAACAATAAGTATTGATACATTCTTGCTGAACCATTTGTAAAAGGAAATTGTATGCATTTTGGCAGTTGACCTCCAAATTCTTGACCTACAAATTGTTTCTCCTGAAATGACTTTCCCCATCCAGCCACAGTATTATTGGCACCTGATGATAGCAAAGCTAAGGCTTCAGTGCCACCTGCTCTGTGTCTAGATTCAGATTTCTCTACTTGTCTGAAAATACGTTTTAAAGTTTTAGTTTCTAAAGCCCATGCTTTTCATCTGGTTGTCATGTTCTCTAGTTTTTCAAACTAGGAGCTTCCCCACCTTTTGGGTTTTTGTTTCTTTTTGTATGTGTATTTTTTGTTTTGCTTTTTAATCCTCACCCGAGGATATTTTTTCCATTGATTTTTATTTTTATTGATTTCAGAGAGGAAGGGAGAAGGTTAGAGAGAGAGAAACATCAATGCTGAGAGAGAATCATTGATTGGCTGCCTCCTGTACATCCCACACTGGGGATCGAGCCTGCAACCTGGGCATATGCCCTGACCGGGAATTAAACTGTGACCTCCTGGTTCAGAGGTCGACGCTCAACAACCGAGTCACGCCAGCTGGGCCCATTGATTTTTTTGGGGGGCGGGGGAGGAGGCAGAGAGAAACAGCGATGTGAGAGAGACACATCGATTGGCTGCCTTCCACACACATCCCGTCCAGGATCAGGGAGTGAACCTGCAACCCAGATACATGTCTTGACTGGGAATTGAACTCATGACCCTTTGGTGCATGGCTGACACTCTAACCATTGAAACAGCCAGGGCGCGCGCGCGTGTGTGTGTGTGTGTGTGTGTGTGTGTGTGTGTGTGTGTGTTTAGTCATTAGCCTTTAGAAAAGTCCAGGCCACTTGGATGGGATGGTCCCTAACCTGGAGTTGTTGTCCCTTGCGGTGTTGCTTAACTGACTCCTCTACCCTCCTTTTGCTGTGGCTGCTCTTAAATCCACCCAGATGCCAGGTTTAACAGGAGCACTGGAAGCAAAAGTAGAATCCTTTGTAAGGGCTCTGGGTGATGGATCAGTTTGTCATTCCAAAGGAGCAGTCTGCCTTGAAGTAGCTCATGGAAAGGAATGAGCCTAATGCCTTTTTGCCTCTTCTTCCTAGGACTGTGAGGAATGTATCCAACTGGAGCCGTCCTTCAGTAAGTGCCTTTGTGCTGCCTCTGCCCGTCCCTTGATCCTGGTCAAACGATTGAAAGGCAGGAGCATGCCTGTGTGTCCTCACAGCTGTAATATTTAGCAGCTGGCATCAGGGCGTGAGGGGCGTTGACGCTCGTGAAGGGGTGAGAGAAGCAGCCCTGGGAGCTGCATTTTGGATAAGGCCTCACCCTCCCCATTTCTGTCTGCAGTCAAGGGCTATACACGGAAAGCAGCTGCCCTAGAAGCAATGAAGGACTACACAAAAGCTATGGATGTCTACCAGAAGGCACTAGAGCTGGACTCCAACTGTAAGGTGGGCTGCTCTGGCTCTCCCCTGCCCCCCTTCTCCTTCGCCGTGGTCCTTCACTGATCCTTGCCTCTCACCTGATTCTGTGTGTGTGTTGCCTCTGTCATCGTGGACCTACTGACGCAGTGAGGTAGGTTGTGCTAACGCCCTTTGGCTTTGCTGGGATGCAGGAGGCAGCAGATGGTTACCAGCGCTGTATGATGGCCCAGTACAACCGACACGACAGCCCCGAAGACGTGAAGCGACGGGCCATGGCCGACCCTGAGGTGCAGCAGATCATGAGTGACCCAGCCATGCGGCTCATTCTGGAACAGATGCAGAAGGACCCTCAGGCACTTAGCGAGTGAGTGGAGCTGGGGAGATGGCCTTAAAGGATAAACCAGTGGCAGTGCGTGAGGTTGGGGACGCATGTGATCAGCCTGAGTAGGGTATTTATTGTGTGATTCTTACTTGAAATTTTAAAGGTTGGCAGTTTAAAGGTGGACTGGAAGGGCTTCATCTGTATGTTAGTCATGGTAGCTTAAATAGTTCATTGGAAAGACCAATTTTGCTGGGACGAATGGTCTCCATTTAAAGCTGTCCCATAAAGGGGAGCAGCTGGTCAGGTTCTGACTGCATGGCAGTGAAGGCCTCTCCTGCCAGAACTTGTCCTTAACCACTTCCCGTTGGTACCTTCTAGGGGGTGTGCACTGGGGCTCGCTCCAAGAACAAGTAAGGCTTCTCTTACCTTAAGTCTCATTTCAAGCTTTGCCTCTTCTTCATTAGACACTTGAAGAATCCTGTAATAGCACAGAAGATCCAGAAGCTGATGGATGTGGGCCTGATCGCAATTCGGTGATGACTTGCTCATCATCCCTCTTCCCTCTGTCCTCGTGTGGAAAGAGGAGCTGGGACCGCAGCAAGCAGCACGGAGCAGAGGGAGAGAAGGGGGAAAGCAGACAACTTATCTCTATATTTATACAGACCTGTGTGGAAGATACAGAGACTTGTACCCACGTTACTCTATAGCCGCCGCCTCTGGGACCTCCCAGCACATGCATGGTCTCTTCCGCTGCCCTCGAGTTCCATGTCTCTGTCCCCTGTTCCCAGTCGCTGTCTCTGCTGCTCTCCCATAGTTGGTTATTTTTTATTTGGGGCAGTGGGCATGAATGGGGAGGGAGGGTATTTTTCCCGACCTCAGGTCCCAACTGTCTTCACGTTGTTAACTCCGAGTCCCCTTCTCCAATAAAACAAGCCAGTCAGGCGTGGTTACACCTTGTGATGTCCTTGAGTGATTTTCCTGCCCAAAGACTTTAAAGTGGGCCCTGGCCGGGCAGCTCAGTTGGTTAGAGCATCATCCTGATGAACCAAGGTGGCAGGTTTGATCCCCGGTCAGGGCACATGCAAGAATCAACCAATGAGCCCTGGCCGGTTTGGCTCTGGATAGTGTCGGACGGTGGACTGAAGGGCCCCAAGTTCAATTCTAGTCGAGGGTACATGCCCAGGTTGTGGGCTCAATCCCCAGTAGGGGGCATGCAAGAGGCAGCAGATCAGTGATTCTCATCATTGATGTTTCTCCCTCTTCCTCTCTGAAATCAAAAAATATATATTTAAAAAATAAAAGAACCTATTTTCTATACTAATAAAAGGGTAATATGCTAATTAGACCAAGAGACCTTCCGGACAAAGCCATGGTGGCAGGGCCAAGGCGGAGGCAGTTAGGGGTGATCAGGCCAGGAGGGGAGGACAGTTGGGGGTGAGCAGGCCAGCGGGGGGTGGGGGGGTGGCAGGGGGAGTGGTTAGGGGCAATCAGGCAGGCAGGCAGGTGAGCAGTTAGGAGTCTGTGGTCCTGGATTGTGAGAGGGCTGTCCAACTTCCAGTTTAGGCCCAATCTCCCACATCAGGCCTAAACCAGCAGTGGGACATCCTCTGAGCGGTCCCTGATTGGAGTGGGTGCAGGCCGGGCTGAGGGACGATTACCACCCCTTCCCCACCCCCACCCCCCCCCTGCACGAATTTCATGCACCGGGCCACTAGTGAATAAAGTGGAACAACAACTCAACATCTCTCAAAATCAATCATTAAATAAAAGTCTCTAAGTGGCTGTTCTCCAGGGGTCAACCTGGATGGGGAGAGGTGTGTCTGAGTTGACAGGACCAGGGCCTTTTTCTAACACGTGGGTCTGTGAGCTCGCCTTGGGCCCACTGCTTTGCCGAGGTGCTCACTAGGTGGTGCTGTCACTCAGTGAGCAGCTTTTGGAGTCACCCCTCCTCAGTGGCCAGGTTCAGACAAACTCAGGTGATACCTACACTGTCTGTTCTTCACAAGCTTAATCTCAAAACGGCGCCAGCTCCACCCAGAGAACACGATTCCACCCGAGAACCAAAACTGCTTCCACTGCAAGAGATGCTTTGGACTTGTTTTGCAGAGATCAGATCTGTCAGCAGCTATATGGTTTAGGTTTTGCCTTTTTTTTAATGTTTGTATTGATTTTAAGAGCAGAAGGGAGAGGGAGGGATAGAAACATCAATGATGAGTCCAGCTAGCGTGTTTCAGTGGTTGAGCATCAACCTATAAACCATGAGGTCCTGGTTCAATTCCTGATCAGGGCACATGCCCAGGTTGCAGATTTGACCCCCAGTAGGGGGTGTGCAGGAGGCAGCTGATCAAAGATTCTCATCATTGATGTTTCTAGCTCTCCCTCTCCCTTCCTCTTCGAAATCAATAAAAATATATTTTTAAAAAATAACTTACTGCTCTCAACTGGGCTTAAAGTAGTAGGTTTTGGTTACACTTGTCCACGGTCACAGCAAACTATTTCTAAAACCCTCTTGGACTGGGACTGCTTCTGGGCAGGAGTAAAACTTCCTCTTTTGCTCCAAGAGTAGCTTTCGGGGTTAGGAACCGCTGAGGCCAGCAGCTGGCTGAACTTCCTGCTGCCTTGACTTTGCATAAACTGGCTTTCCCCTGGGAGTCCCCGCGGCCCCTCCCCACCTGGGTGGCAGCTCAGAGCGCCGTCCACAGGGACTCTGCACCTTTGGTGCTACTCCCTCTGCAGGTTCAGTTTCCTCCAGCCCTTAGTCGGAAAGGCCAAGTTCCTGCAACACAGCCCGGCTCTCCCAAAGCGCCCATCCCAGGGCAGGGCTGGGTGGGAAGCAGTTGGGCTGCAGGATCACCCTGAGATCACCTTTGAGGAGGAGCTTGACAGGAGTGAGCACCTGGGCAGGGAGGTTGTGAATGATGGGCCAGTCCTGTTCAGCTGTTTCCCAGAGCAGCTCTAAGATGGACAAGTTTGGAAATAGAGGCCCTTATTGGGGCCAGGAAAGACTTGAGGAAGTTGTTTTTCCTCAGGCCTTCTTCAAATATCCTTGTGGGGATAAGGGACATGGGGCCTTGAGCTGACTTGACCTGCCAGGTCCTAAGCCTGG
Organism: Eptesicus fuscus; assembly: GCF_027574615.1. Classification (NCBI taxonomy): domain Eukaryota; kingdom Metazoa; phylum Chordata; class Mammalia; order Chiroptera; family Vespertilionidae; genus Eptesicus; species Eptesicus fuscus. The sequence continues at coordinate 80,394,085 of NC_072485.1, read as the reverse complement.
ATCCAATCCTTTCCATTCCATGGCTCTCCTTGGCATGCGGTGGTGTTTCATAGCCCACAGGCACCCACCCCCTGACGGCTGCCTCTGAAGGAAGCGCCTAAGAGAAAGGGGTGGAGAAGGAGGCACCCAGTAGCCTGCAGGTGTTCGGGCGGAGGCCAGGACTGGCTCGCACCCCAACCCTCCACCTGCAGCCCCAGCCCCTTGCAGGCAGGACAAGCTGGGGCCCTGCCAACAGAGGGTCTAGCCCTGAGCACAAATTGATGGCTTCTCTTGGGGGACCCTTTTGTGGCGTTGGGTCCACCAGCCTCACTCCTCCCTTGCTTCCTGTGCTCGCTGGGAACCAAGGTGGGGCCACCCTGTAGCCCTCAGCAGTGGCTGGCAGTTTGCTTCCTGAACCCAGAGCCTCCAGCCCGCCCTGGGGAGGGGCTGAGCCCGCCCTGCGTGAGAGGCCAGGGCTGCCCTCTGAAGGAAGCTCCAAAGAGAAAGCGGAGGAGACAGAGGCACCAGGCGTCTGCAGGTGTCCGGGCTGAGGCCAGGACCGGCTCGCACTCCAACCCTCTGCCTGCAGCCGCAGCCGCAGCCCCTTGCAGGCAAGGTAAGATGGGCCCTTCCCCTCCCCGCCCGCCCCCGGCCCCCGGCCCCCGGCCCCCGGCCCCATGGCCTTCTCCAGGCGGCAGCCCGCACTTCCACTGCCCTAGAGAGGCCTCGCTGGGCTGGGATGTTCGGAGCTCACCTTCAGGCCAGGATGGGCATTATTCTCTGACCTGGGTCACAACCATTTCCAGGGTGGCAGCTTGCCAGTGTGGGCTTGGGGTGAGTTGTGAACTGGCAAAGCAAATGGAGGTTGTGCCCAGCTCTGCCATCAAGCGGGGTGCTCTTGAGTGAGACCCTTCTTACTCTTTACTGGGCCTCAATCTTCCCATCTGGAAGATGGGAGTGGGTTGAACAACATGGTCTCCGAGGGTCCTTGCAGCTTAACCATGGTGATGAGGAGAAGGTCTGAGGTTTACAACTCAGCACCCTGTGTCTCGCTGCTGCCGTGGTGTCCTGGCCTGTGGGTCTGCCCCCCCACCACCACCTGTCCAGGGCACCGTGGGGCCTCTTCAACTTGAACCCAGGCAGCCTGCCGGGCCCAGCGCCTTGCCCACCCTGCTTCCTCCCCACCCCTGCAGAGCCACCGCAGCCATGGCGGGCATGAAGACGGCCACCGGGGACTACATCGACTCGTCCTGGGAGCTGCGGGTGTTTGTGGGCGAGGAGGACCCCGAGGCTGAGTCGGTCACCCTCCGGGTCACGGGGGAGTCGCACATCGGCGGGGTGCTCCTGAAGATCGTGGAGCAGATCAGTGAGTGCCGGCCCCGTGCTGCCTCAGCACCGTGGGTGGCTCCCTGCGGCCCCGGGCCCGGCCCCGCTGCACGGCCCTCCACAGATAACAGTGTCACAGTGACTCAGGCACCAGCTTAATCATTTGGTTCCAAAAAAGACATTTCCCCCACTTCCCCTCTCCCACTGTCTTCCCTCCCTCCCTCCCCCGCTCCCTCCCACTCCCGCTGGTTCTGAGTCCCCAAGGAGCAGGCCCGGCCACAGCCCTCCATTCCTCCGCTTGTAGGGCCAGAAGGGGCCTCGCCTGGGCTGCGGGAGGGTCACCCTGGGGGTCTGCTCCCACACCTCCTCCCCAGGCGGAAGCCCGCACAGGCTGGTGCCGGCCCAGCCCCCACAGGAAGTTACAGCAGAGCAGCCTGTGGTATCAGCGCTGAAAGGAGCAGGGCAGTGACATCCATCACCTTTCCCTGCCGGGGTGCCCGCTGCCCCTTCCTGCGGGCGGGAGGCACACCCCGATAGCCAGAGCCGGACGCAGGCCTGTGAGCGCCCGGCCGGGCCTGTGGCCTGCGGGAGGGGTGCGTGGGCCTCCTCAGACCCAGCCAGCCCGCACGTGCTCCTGGGAGGAGGTCAGCGGGACAGGCCAGGCCCCAGGACGGCTCGGCCTAAAGGCTGAGGTGGTGAGGGCGCTTCCAGAAGGCAGGGCCCAAGGAGGCTGTGGAAGCAAACGCTGGGAACAGGGGGTCCCTCCGGAGAGGGCCGCAGGCATGGAGGGCAAGCCAGGGCTGAGCAGTGAAGCCTTGACTGGCCTCAGGGCACAGCCCATGGCAACGCAAGAGGCTGAACAGGAGACAGACAGACGCAAGCCACTCCTCCACCCACTGCAGGGCTCCCCGGGGCAGTCCCGTCAGCTCCGAGCCCTGCAGTGGGGACTTTGTGCCCACCCTCCTGTCCCCCTCATCCCCTAGTGCCTCACGCTCTCCTCCATCCGCTGAGCTGGGCGCGCCAGCCCCTGGCCTCCTGCATGCGGGGCTCACAGAGCCAGCGTGGGGCCTGGGCCGGGGGAGGTGGCCCCCAGCCTGGGAGGGGCTCACAGGAGAAGCCGCTCCTGAGTCCTGAGGGGGCCCCGCAGGGAGGAGGGAGGCCAGCCGAGGGCAGGCAGGGGCGCTCTGACCTGGGCACCTAGGCCGGCGGGGACTCCTGGAGCGCCACAGGCCGTCATAAGGCCGTCGGACTCGCCTGGAGGTGGAGGGTACCACCCGAGGGACTGTCGGGCAAGGGCTGACGTTAGGCAGGTCCCTCGGGTGGGGTGGGCGGAGGCGGGGGGCCAGCCCCCTGTGGCGGTCGGCACTGGCACTGAGGGCGGACAGAGGCGGGTCGTGGGGGTGGGATGACATGGGTGAAGTGTGGTGTCTAACGGCGAAAGGGAGGGCACCGGGCCTCACAGGAGAATCTTCGTCGTCAGCCCCCAGGAGTGGCACAGCCTCTGGGGGTGAGGAGAGGGCCCCCATCTGTCCGTGTCAGACAGGCTGAGGTGAAGCTGAGTGCCTTGGGGGCGGGACTAGTCACCCCATTCCTAGACCCAGAGCCTGGCCGCGGCCTGTGAGCCGGGTTCCTGGAGCCACGCTGGTGGCCGTGGCTTGGCAGGCGGCCGGGGGTTCTGCCTGGGGCTCATGAGGGGGCCGAAGCCATAGCCTCGGTGAGACCCCAAGAGGAGGCCATGGCTGAGGAGGGGACCTCAGGGCCTGAGGACAGGGACTGGCCAGGCGGGTGGCGGAGAATAAAACACCGGAGCCAAGAACCCCGAGGGGCGGGGGGGGGGGGGCGCAGAGCCAGGCGAAGTCCTCCTGGCCGCACTGGTGACATGGGGTGGGGGGGGAGACTGCACCGGGAAGAAAGGGCTTGCGCCTGGAGGGCCGCCTGGCGCCCCCGGAGGGAGGAGGGCACCGCGTGTCCGTCACTGCTCACTGCTCACTGCTCACTGGCTGCGTGAGGGGGGCCTCCCACTCTAACCAGCGCTCACCCCACGGCAATGCCTCCGAGCGGCCGCAGACACTATGCCCTCCCGCAGGGGGCGCTGTTCCACGTCACGAAGGGTGACCCCACTCGCATCCACTAATTAGAAAACCAGGCCCAGGGGTCACAGAACTGGGAGCCACTACACAGTCACGGAGTGCCCGCTGCCGCGTGCCAGGCAAACCCGGGCTGCCACCGCCTCTGCCGAGCTCCAGCCCCAGGAGCGCCCAGGAGAGGCGGGGGGCCGGGGGAGCCCGGCGGGCTGGGTGCGTGCGGTGGGGACACTAAGGGTGGGGGCTCCCCGGGAAGTGATGTAGTGACAGCCCAGAGGATGAGCAGGCTTAGCCAGCAACTTGCCATTCAGCCATGGCCTGGGGCCTGGACCGCAGGCTGACCCAGCTGCCCTGGGCCTGGGCCTGGGCTGGGGAGGGCACGTGGCCTCAGGCCTGAATGCCAGGCCGTGCCCAGCGCTGGGGCGGGCCCTCCCGGCTGATGTTCACCCGCCCCTGCTTCCCGGGGCCGCAGATCGCAAGCAGGACTGGTCGGACCACGCCATTTGGTGGGAGCAGAAAAGGCAGTGGCTGCTGCAGACCCACTGGACGCTGGATAAGTACGGCATCCTGGCCGACGCCCGCCTCTTCTTCGGGCCCCAGCACCGGCCCGTCCTCCTGCGGCTGCCCAACCGCCGAGCTCTGCGCCTGCGAGCCAGCTTCTCCCAGCCCCTCTTCCAGGCTGTGGCTGCCATCTGCCGCCTCCTCAGTGAGTCTCCGGTGCCCCCCCCCCCCGCACCCAGCCCCGTCCCCCTGCAAGGGTCCTGCAAGGGGGCTGGTCCCCTCCCTTTACAGGCCCAGCTCCTGTCATGTTGTCCTTGCCACTCTGGTCCCCATCCTGCCGGCAGGGCTGGCCTGCCCCAAAGTGCCCATGTGGGGAGAGGGCAGGAGGCCCCGGGGCGGGCCCTGCTCCCCGCTGAGGCCCCAGCTCCCGCAGGTATCCGGCACCCTGAAGAGCTGTCCCTGCTCCGGGCTCCTGAGAAGAAGGAGAAGAAGAAGAAGGAGAAGGAGCCGGAGGAGGAGGTGTATGACTTGACCAAGGTCGTCCTGGCTGGGGGTGAGCACCGAAGGGGTGGGCCAGGGATGGGGGGGGGGGGCGGCAGGGAGAAGGCCCAGGAGGCCCAGGCCGGGGGGCCGGGCCTGGTTGACCCCCACCTGCCCTCCAGGCATGGCACCTGCGTTGTTCCGGGGGATGCCCGCCCACTTCTCAGACAGCGCCCAGACGGAGGCCTGCTACCACATGCTGAGCCGGCCTCAGCCGCCGCCCGACCCCCTCCTGCTGCAGCGCCTGCCGCGGCCCAGCTCCCTGCTGGACAAGACCCAGCTGCACAGCAGGTGCCCTGCCTGCCGCTGCTCCTGGGCCACGTCCCTGGGGTGGCCCCCACTCCCAGGGCTCACCCCCTCTGTGTCCTGCTCACCCCAGATCCAGGCCTCCTGTTTCCAGGCCTTTCCTATCTGTGCCCTCGCCCCCAAGCCCCGCCCAGCCCCCGCCCGCCCAGCACTGTGCCCCAGCACTGTCCGGGCTCAGCCCTGACCCCCCCTCGCCGCCAGGTGGCTGGACTCGTCGCGGTGCCTCATGCAGCAGGGCATCAGGGCCGGGGACACGCTCTGGCTGCGCTTCAAGTACTACAGCTTCTTCGACCTGGATCCCAAGGTGGGCCGGGCCGGGGCCGGGCTGGGGGCTGGGTCAGAGACCCGGGGACCTGGGTCCAGGGCTCTCAGAGGCTTGTCAGGGTCTGTGTCCCTGTCCATTTGTCCATCCACCACCTGTTCATTAACTCTGGGCCTGGGCGGATGCCGAGGGCGTCGGGGAGGTGATGACCCCACTTGCGTGTAGACAGTGGTGCGGGCGCCTGGGAAGCCGGCTGGGGCTCAGGGAAGGCCTCCTGGAAGAGGCAGCGCTGGGGCCCTGCCAGGTGCCTGGCTCCCTCCCGGCCTCTTGTCGCCACTGGCCACCCCCAGGCGCCAATCGTCCCTCTGCGAGGCCCCCGGCACTCCCTCCGCCCACTTCTCTGTCCCTTTCACTGAGGAACTGCTAACCACAGCCGCTGCCTGCACAGCCTTGGGGCTGCGCGTCCCTTCTCCCCGGGATCCTGTCTCCTGTTTCCCAGCCTTTCCTGGGTGCTCGCTGGACCCCTTCTCCTCAGCCAAATCTATCCTGGTGTCTGCCCCCTCCCCTCTGGAGAGCACGCCTGCTGAGGTGACCGGCCTCTGTCTGTCTGTCTGTCCGCTGCTCACTTCCTGCCCGCTTGGATTGAGTAATTTTATATTCCACTTTATCTCTATTATATTAGCTGATTAGCTATGCTTTTGTTTCTTTCAGCCGTTGCTTTAGGGATTATAGCACAGATTCTATTTTTTTTTTTAAATATTTTTATTGATTTTAGAGAGGAAGGGAAAGGGAGAGAGAGGTAGAAACATCGATGATGAGAGAGAATCATGGATCAGCTGCCTCCTGCACGCCCCACACTGGGGATCAAGCCTACAACCCGGGCATGTGCCCTTGACCAGAATCAAACCCGGGACCCTTCAGTCTGCAGGCCGAGGCTCTATCCACTGAGCCAAACCGGCTGGGACTAGCACACATCAACTATTGCCATCTAGTAATAGTACCACTTCACACAGGGTCTGAGCACCTCACAACAGGATACTTCCCTTCCCTCCTGGCATCGCACACCTCGCTCCTCCCCACGCCAAAGCCCACACCACCTGTCAGACTTGTTGCTGAGATTAGGAGGACGAGGCTGCACTGAGAAATCACTCATACACTGTCCATCATACGATCTGTCCACTTGAGTGTGCAAGTCAATGGCTTTCAGTCTATTCACGGAGCTGTGCAGCCATCACAATCCGTGTTCGAACATCTCATCGCCCCCACGCGCTATCCAGTGAGCAACCCAGCTAGGGCAGCCCTTTAATTGTTTAGACAATTTTTTTGGGGAAGAAGTTAAGATGTCTGGAAGCAGTTTGACCCTCCCAAGGCTTGACTATCGATGACAGGACCAGAGCAGCCTTCAAGCCAGGGCTAACTTACCCCCCGCCCCCCGCAAAGGGAACGGCCTGGGCACCCGCCGCGCCATGGGGTGAGGCGTCTCCGCCCTGGCTGTGAGGAATGGGCATGTGCCCACCCTGCGCGAGGGCTGTAAACGCCCCACTGCTGCTTCCAGAGGTTTCTGCCACCAGCCGCGGGGCATTTACACGCACACACACACGCGCACACACACACACACGCTCATTTCCACACACACACACACACACGCTCATTTACACACACACACACACGCTCATTCCCACACACACACACACACACGCTCATTTACACACACACATGCACACATGCGCACACACACTCATTTCCACACACACACTCTCATTTACACACACACACACACACACTCGCACACACACACACACTCATTTACACACACACACGCTTATTTCCACACACACTCATTTCCACACACACACACACACACACACACACACGCACGTACACGCTCCTCGGTTCTCAGCTAAGGACTCAGAGGAGCCTCTGCCGCACCCCAGGGCTCGCTCTGCGCCTCCTCTCCAGCACTCTGTCCTGTGGACGCGGCTGCCTGGACTCCCTGGTTCTCAACTATGGCTCCTCCGCTCCGGGGTGACGCTGAGCTGCGTGTGGGGTCCTCCTCCCCGTGCCGCAGCCTAGAAACTCTCTCCAGGAGGTCCGGGGTGGAGGGCGATGGTAGGAGTCACCTTGTCTCCCCTTTCAGGGATCGCTATTCCATGTGGTCAACAGATATCTGAAATCCACTTGGTTTTTGTTGTTCTTTTTGTGTGTTTTTTTTAATTAAATTTTTGTTAACATAATAAATGATGGCTTAAAGAGTTAAATAGTCCTGGTAGGTTTGTAAAACAACAACAGCTTTAGCTGGTTTGGCTCAGTGGGTAGAGCGTCAGCCTGCAGACTGAAGGGTCCCCAGTTTGATTCTGGTCAAGGGCACATGCCTGGGTTGCAGGCTCGATCCCCAGTGGGGGGGCGTGCAGGAGGCAGCCAATCAATGATTCTGTCTCATCATGGATGTTTCTGTCTCCCTCTCCCTTCCTCTCTGACATCAATAAAAATATATATATTTTTAAAAAGAACACGGATGCTATGAACATTTCATGTGTCTTTTGGTGAACATAGGTACACATTTCTTTAAGAAATGGGGAAGTTAACTTTTTAAAAAAGTTATATATTGATTGATTTTTAGAAAGAGAGGGAATTGTTGTTCCACTTATTGATGCATTCATTGGTTGCCTCTTGTATGAGCCCCGACTGGGGATTGAACCTGCAACCTTGGTGTATCGGGACGATGCTCTAACCACCTGAGCTACCCGGCCAGGGCAGGTTCACATTTCTGCAGGGCGCATACCCAGAGCGGAATTGCTGGGTCCCAGGGCGGACCTGTGGTAGGTAACTTAGACAGCTTTCCAGGGTGGTTGTACCCACTGACAGCCCTCAGCAGGGTAGTTCCACAGCCTCGCCCGCACGTGGAATTTCCCGTCTTCACTGTGGCCATTCCGGTAGGTGCGTAAAGGTTCCTCCTACTGTTTTTTATTTATATGTTTTTTTAAAACAGCTTTACTGCGATATAATTCACATACCATAAAAGGCACCCATTGTAAGCATTCCGTTTGGTTATTTTTAGTAAATTTATACAGTTGTGCAACTGTCACCACAGTCCAATTTTAGCACAGTTCCGTCACCCCGGAAGGTTCTCTAGTGCCCACTTGAAGCCATTCCTCCCCCCACACCTGACCCCAAACAACCAGTGATGTGCTTTTTATGTGGCTTTAATTTACATCTCCTGAGGCCTAATCAGGCTGAGCCCTTTCTCATTTGGCTACTAGCCACTTGGAAATCCTCTTCTGGAAGTTTCTGTTCAAGTTTTTTCCCCCCAATTTTTATATCGACGTGCCTGTCTTTTTCATACTGCTCTGTAGTTCTTTATGTATTTGGGATATGAGCACCTTGTCAGATACATATGTTGTGAATATATTTTTTCCACTCTGTGCTCTGCCTTTTCATTCTCTTAATGGTTAACTTTATAGATGTGCTGCCAAAGCGAGCACATTAATGGCTTATTTTGGTAAAGTTCCTAATTTTATTTTATTTTTAAAAATATATATTTTATTGATTTTTTACAGAGAGGAAGGGAGAGGGATAGAGAGTTGGAAAGATCAATGAGAGAGAAACATCGATCAGCTGCCTCCTGCACACCCCCTACTGGGGATGTGCCTGCAACCAAGGTACATGCCCTTGACCGGAATCGAACCTGGGACCTTTCAGTCCGCAGGCCGACGCTCTATCCACTGAGCCAAACCGGTTAGGGCTTGACTTTTTTTTTTTTTTTTACATATATTTTTTAATGTTTTTATTTATTTTGGAGAGAGAGAGAGAGAGAGAGAAACATCAATGAGAAACATTGATCAGCTGCCTCTTGCACACCTCCCCCCGGGGGCATGACTGAGCCAACCCTTGGCAGCTGTTTTCTTTCTTTCTTTTTTCTTTTCTTTTTTTCAGCTGTTTTGTTTATAGCTTTTATCACGCTCTTGGATCACTTCACCTATTTATTGTTTGGTTTACTCGGTCCCCCTTCTGCCCTCAGCAGCATGTGGGGTGCACAGCAGACATCCGTACAAAAACGTTGTGAGGGAAAAGGTGCCAGTAACCGGGCCGATGGGGCAGGCAGGCTGGAAGGCTGGGCTGGGACCGGCTGCCCGTGTGGGGCCGCTCAACGAGCCGCCGCAGCACCGAGGGCAGGGCTGAGGGCTGAGGCTGCCAGGGGACCTGACCAACCCAGCCCCCCCTGCTCCCCCCACGGCTGCAGACGGACCCGGTGCGGCTGACCCAGCTGTACGAGCAGGCGCGGTGGGACCTGCTGCTGGAGGAGATTGACTGCACCGAGGAGGAGATGATGGTGTTCGCAGCCCTGCAGGTGCCGGGCGGCCGGGCCCGGGGCAGGAAGGGTCCTCCAGAGGGGGCCCCGTCTCCAGGGAAGCCCAGCTCAGGGCCGGGTGGGTGAATGGGCTGCCCACTGAGCCCGCCTGGCCATGTGCCCACCCAGTACCACGTCAACAAGCTGTCGCAGAGCGGGGAGGTGAGCGAGCCCGCGGGCGCGGACCCGGGGCTGGACGACCTGGATGCAGCCCTGAGCAACCTGGAGGTGAAGCTGGAGGGCTCGGCGCGCACCGACGTGCTGGTGAGGAGGGGCCCGGCCAGCGGGGGGGGGGGTGTCAGGGTCAGCCCTGTGCCGGTGAGGAGGGGCCCGGCCAGCGGGGGGGCAGGGTCAGCCCTGTGCTGGTGAGGAGGGGCCCGGTCAGCGGGGGGGGGGGGGGGTGTCAGGGTCAGCCCTGTGCCGGTGAGGAGGGGCCCGGTCAGCGGGGGGGGCAGGGTCAGCCCTGTGCTGGTGAGGAGGGGCCCGGCCAGCGGGGGGGCAGGGTCAGCCCTGTGCTGGTGAGGAGGGGCCCGGCCAGCGGGGGGGGGGGTCAGGGTCAGCCCTGTGCTGGTGAGGAGGGGCCCGGCCAGCGGGGGGGCAGGGTCAGCCCTGTGCTGGTGAGGAGGGGCCCGGTCAGCGGGGGGGCAGGGTCAGCCCGAGCCAGGCCCTCTGACTCCTCTCCTCCCAGGACAGCCTCACCGCTATCCCGGAACTCAAGGACCATCTCCGCATCTTGCGGTGAGTGGGGGGCAGAGTTGGCAGCCCTGCGGGGGGGGGCCGTGTGGAGAGGGGAGGAAGGTGGCCTGTGACCCCCGCCTCTCCCTCAGGCCCCGGAAGCTGACGCTGAAAGGGTACCGCCAGCACTGGGTGGTGTTCAAGGAGACCACGCTGTCCTACTACAAGAGCCAGGACGAAGCCCCGGGGGACCCCATTCAGCAGCTCAACCTCAAGGGTGAGCGCGGGGCTGGCCCGGGGGTGCATCGCCTGCTTCCTCCGCGCGCCAGGGAGGACGCCGTGCTCAGGCCGCTGTGCCGCTGGCATTGGCCCCGGCGCCTCTCCGGCCGGGGTCCCCCGCTCCGGCCTTCTAACCCCCCCTCTTCTCCCCCCAGGCTGTGAGGTGGTCCCTGATGTCAACGTCTCCGGCCAGAAGTTCTGCATCAAACTCCTCGTGCCCTCCCCTGAGGGCATGAGCGAGCTCTACCTGCGGTGCCAGGATGTGAGGGCTGGCAGGGCCCAGGGCGGCCGAGGCGGGAGCGGGGCAGGGCCTGAGCCAGGGCCGGGCCAGGCCTTACAGCCCCTCCCGCCCGCAGGAGCAGCAGTACGCCCGCTGGATGGCCGGCTGCCGCCTGGCCGCCAAGGGCCGCACCATGGCGGACAGCAGCTACGCCAGCGAGGTGCAGGCCATCCTGGCCTTCCTCAGCCTGCAGCGGACGGGAACCGGGGCCCCGGGCAGCCAACCCCAGGGCCCGGACGCCTCCACGGAGGGCCTCAACCCCTACGGCCTTGTTGCCCCCCGCTTCCAGCGCAAGTTCAAGGCCAAACAGGTGCCAGAGGGCGTGGGGGTGGGACTGGCCACAGCGCTGACCTGGCCGCCTCGGCCCCGCACCTCCAGCGCCTTCCCCTGGAAAGCCATGTGCTCACTCGTTCCTTCTCCCCCGTGTCCCTGCGACAGAGTGCTGGTCCCCTCCCAGAGGAGGGGGGCACGGTCCCGCTGCCCACGTCCACCTCGGGGCCTGGCTCAGCTCAGAGGTGATGAGTGGTGAGAGGGTGCACTCTGGGGGCCCACAACGGGCCCTGCCCCTGCCCTCGCTCAGCTGATGGGGGCAGGCAGGGGGCCGCTGGGACTGTGGGGGCCCCTCACCAGTGTGGTCCCACAGCTCACCCCCCGGATCCTGGAAGCCCACCAGAATGTGGCCCAACTCTCCCTGTCCGAGGCCCAGCTGCGCTTCATCCAGGCCTGGCAGTCCCTGCCCGACTTTGGTATCTCCTACTTCATAGTCAAGTAAGAGCCCCAGTCTGTCCTCTCCACCCTCACCCTGAACCTCCCTTCCTGGGCCCTGTGGGCAGAGCTTACTGAGGGCACCCGTGCGCCCACCCATCCTGCACCCCCACAGCAAACAGAGAGAGAGAGATCAGGCCAGGAGAACAGAGACCAACTCCGTCCCGGCTCTGCCCGGACCCTTCCCTCTCCCGACCTCTGGGAGCTGGTCTGTGGGACGGGGCCAACGTGGCTGCTGGGACAGGGGGTGCCCCCTGCCCATTTCCCAAGCCTGTGAAGATATGATCGAGGCAACAGATGATACAAAAAAGATACTTACGCAAAAATATATTTTTTATTGATTTCAGAGAGGAAGGGAGGAGAGAGGGAGAGAATCATCCATGATGAGAGAGAATCATTGATCGGCTGCCTCCTGCACGCCTCCTACTGGGGATGGAGCCTGAAACTGGGGATGTGACCTCCTGGTTCATAGTTTGAAGCTCAACCACTGAGCCACACCAGCCGGGCAAAAAAAGTTATTTAAAGGCACAGACTATCTTATCTGCTGACCCTGCCAAATGTTATTATAATTATTACGTTAACTCCCGCTTTCCAGATGAGGAACTTGAGGCCCAGAGAACCTAAATGACTTCCTTGCACAACCCACTCCTGAGCTCGGCACCAGGCTGTCTGGGCGGCTCCGGGCCGCGGGGTGGGGCCCTTGCTCACACTCTGTCCTCCTGCGGACCAGGTTCAAGGGCAGCAGGAAAGATGAGATCCTGGGCATTGCCAACAACCGGCTGATCCGCATCGACCTGGCCGTGGGCGACGTGGTCAAGACCTGGCGCTTCAGCAACATGCGCCAGTGGAACGTCAACTGGGACATCAAGCAGGTGGGCCCGCGTGAGGGCGGGGCAGGGAGGGGCCGGGCCGGACCCAGCCAGGCAGGGCCGGGGGCTCCCTATCCCACCCCCACCAGCCCCTCTGACTGCCCGCCCTGCAGGTGGCCATCGAGTTTGACGAACACATCAACGTGGCCTTCAGCTGCGTGTCTGCCAGCTGCCGCATCGTGCACGAGTACATAGGGGGCTACATCTTCCTGTCAACGCGGGAGCGGGCCCGAGGGGAGGAGCTGGACGAGGACCTCTTCCTGCAGCTCACAGGCGGCCACGAGGCCTTCTGAGGCCCGTCTTACTGCCCTGTACCACGCACCACCGCCATGGCCGCTCCTAAGCCCACACTCACCGGGACTCACTGCCCACACCCTCTCCACGCACCGACCTGGGCACATTCGCACCGTCACTGGCTTTGTGCAGACCAGGGGCCCGGCTGGGCCAGACGCTGCCATGCCCCCGGCTGGGGAGGGCGGTCCTAAGCTCTGCAGCACCCTTCCCTCGTCTGAGTGGCCGAGACCAGCACCCTGGCCTAGCTGTAGTCCCTGAGCCCACAGGAAGACTAGCTGTAGCCAGAGCATGGGAATTGATGGTTTCAAACGGGAAGGTTTTTGTTTTGTTTTTTTATCTTTTTACATTTCCTTTTTAATAAATATTTTATTGTTGGATCATCCTTCTTCCTCTGGAGCTGTGCTGGGGGCCACTCTGACACTCTGTCTCTTCATCACCAGCCAAGGAGAGGGGTTTTCCTGAGATAGAGAGGACTTGGTTAGAGACAGGGAGACCTAAGTCAGCCCGGGGGTGGCAGAGGACACAGGCTTCAGACACAGGAAGAGGGTGGAGTGGAGGTTCTCACGGGTAGGCCGTAGCTGCAGGGCCTCCTTGAAGTACTTGGGAAGCAGGAAGCCATCGGCGTTTCCTGGAGTCAGGATCACCCCGTTCGCAGAGCGGAAGAAGGGGATTCCGTCTGCAGACAGAGCCAGACTGTGACTCAGGCCCGCTCTGAGGCCCGGGGCAGCCCTGCTGCACCCACACTCACCTGCCAGGGCCAGGGGCCCGTTGATGAACACGGCCACGTGGCAGTTCGGCCGCATGCCTGCAGAGACAACTGGAGCTGGGGCTGGGGCACCTGGGGTGGCAGCTATCAAACGTGGGCAGGCTGGGGTCCTGGACCCAGTGAGGAAAGGGGGTACTGCTGCACATGGGTATGGGGTGGCTTTGGACCTTTGGAGGGACCTGGGAGGAGAGCGGGTGGGAGCAGCTGGGGACGGGGATACTGACCACTGATGACACCGGGGTCCCCAGGCAGTCCCGTGGCCAAGTGGATGTGTGTCCTTCCGCGGCAGGACAGGCCCTGGAGCCGGATGGAGGGCCAGTGCTGCCAGAATGTGCCATGGACCAGCATCAGGGGCAGGTCCTGCGGGGTCTCCAGGGGCATCAGCTCCAACTCAGGTACCTGGCACGGGTGGGGGGATGGACAGCAGTGAGCCCCCCTCACAGGCAAGGGTCCCACCTGGCTCTCCCACTTGTCCCGTTAGCCCCACCTGCAGGGAGTGACCCTGATTGGCCCGGATGAGAGGGCCGGTGCTGGGGTCCCCTGGCTGCAGGGCGAACCGCTGCTTCCCATTGGTGTCCACCACACGCTGCACATCGTCCGCTGAGAAGCTGCGGAACTGGGGCAGCTGCAGGAGGGCGCGCAGGGGCACGAAGCCGCCTGCGGGCAGACGGGGAGCTCAGGAGTTGAACTTGCTCAGGCCTAAGCCAGAGCTCACAGGGGACACACACAACCAGAGCAGAGCCTGGGCGTGGGGACCACAAGGGCTCAAGGGAACAGGATCTGCCTCATGGAGGGTCACAAAGATAAAGTGACCCTGTCCTAGCTGGTGTGGCTCAGTGGATAGAGCTTCTGCCTGCAGACCGAAGGGTCCTGGGTTCAATTCCTGTCAAGGGCACATGCTCAGGTTGCAGGCTGGATCCCTAGTAGGGGGGCGTGCAGGAGGCAGCCGATCAATGATTCTCTCTCATCATGGATGTTTCTATCTCTCTCTCCCTCTCCCTTCCTCTCTGAAATCAATAAAAATATATTTTAAAAAAACGGTAAGTGGCCCTAACCGGTGTGGCTCAGTGGATAGAGCGTCGGCCTGCGGACTGAAGGGTCCCAGGTTCGATTCCAGTCAAGGGCATGTACCTTGGTTGCGGGCACATCCCCAGTAGGGGGTGTACAGGAGGCAGCTGATCGATGTTTCTCTCTCATCGATGTTTCTAGCTCTCTATCCCTCTCCCTTCCTCTCTGTAAAAAGATCAATAAAATATATTTTTTTAAAAAGAAAGTGACTCTTTTAGTACAGTACTTGACTCAAAGTGGGTACTCAATAAGCCTCATTTGCACCACCATTCCCCCCCCCTCCCCGCCCATTTTGAGATTTTTTGGGTGAAGGCCTGGCCAAAAGACAGGCTCCTCCCCCAGTTTGCCCCAGAATGATACTGGCTCTGGGTCTTCCCTGTGCATGGAAGGAGGCGGCCTGTACGCCTCCCCATGGGGCTGTGGAGGGAGCCCTGGGGGAGAGCAGTCACTGCTCCCTGCGCTGAGCCTTCTCCACCGCAGCCTCCAAGACCCTCACTTACCAGCCCCCAGGGGAAGCCCCAGCCGCAGGGCCCCGTGGCGCAGGGCATAGGACAGCGCCTTGGACAGCTGCACATCTCGGTCCTGTAAGAGTTCAGAGGTGGCTCCTGGTCCCCGTGGTGACCCTCTCCTGCTGCTGCTGCCCCCCGGAACTCTGAGTGACCTGCCCCGGGGTGGGGGGGACCAGAGGAAGAGCAGTCCCTGAGCTCTCCAGAGAACAGTGTGACCCCCCAGCCCCCAGGCCCACCACCGGCATTTCCCAGGGAGCCAGGGCTCCGATCCCTTACCTCCCCCTTCCACCGTGGGGATGGGGAGTGAGGGTGGGAGGGGCGCACCTGCTCCCGGGGTCTGCGAGCCCTTCTACCTCTGGGCCCTGCTGCTTCCAGCTTCCTCTCTCCAGAGTTCATGGCCAAAGCCTGGGGGCGCAGTGGCAAGTGGGGGCTGTTAAGGACCTCCCATGATTCCACCCGCCCAGAGAGCCGCAGCCTCAGGACGTGAGAGCTGGGGCGGCGGGGACATTCCCACCCCAGCCCCCTGGTGCAGGTAGGACTCGGAGGCCCAGCAGGCAAGGCTTGCCCAAGGTCAGCACACTGTCAGCCGCGGGGCCAGGTGGGCCGAGCCCCGCGCTCCAGGCTCGGGCCCGCGGAGGCGGGGCCGGCGGCCCGGATCCCGGGGCGGAAGATCCGGGAGGGCCAGCCCGAGGGGCGAGAGCTCACCGACTCCCGAGGCGGAGCGGCCGCACCGAGGGCTCCGAGCCCTGAAACTGGCCAATGAGAAGCCGGGGCAGAAGGGGCGGGCACTTCCGCTCGGGGAAAGGGGCGGGGACTGCGGGCGGAATTGGCGGTGAGTCCCGCTGGAGGCTGGAGCCCCTGCGCCCTGGGAGGGGTTCCTGAGCCCTGGGTTTGGGAGACGTGGACATTAGGGGGTGACTGGACCCAGGGCCTCGGGTGGTAGGGGTGCCCGGGAGTCCCTGGGAAGCCTGGCAGCTGGAGCCTCGGGCGCCTGCTGGGTGATAAGACACTTGACTGCCCAGGGGGGTGCAAAGGGCTTGGGGGGATCCTCAGTAGGTCTGTGGGTGGCTCTAGGTCCCCCAAGGTGACAGGCCTGGCTGTGACCGTCCCCAGAGCTGCCCTGTCCAGACCATGGACCCCGAGGTGTCTCTGCTGCTGCAGTGCCCCCCGGGCGGGCTGCCCGAGGATCAAGTTCGGGCTGAGCTGAGCCCAGCCTACGACCGCCGCCCACTGCCAGGAGGGGACCGAGCCATCGCCGCTGCCTGGGAGAGCCGGCTCCAGGCCCAGCCCTGGCTGTTTGACGCTCCCAAGTTCCGCCTGCACTCTGCGTCCCTGGCGCCCGCCGGCTCGCAGGGGCCACAGCTGCTCCTGCACCTGGGCCTTACTTCCTACCGAGACTTCCTGGGCACCAACTGGGCCAGCTCAGCTGCCCGGCTGCGACAGCAGGGGGCTGCCGACTGGGGTAACGAGCAAGCCTACCTGGCAGACCCCCTGGGGGTGGGTGCCGCCCTGGCCACCGCCGATGACTTCCTTGTCTTCCTGCGCCGCTCCCGGCGGGTGGCTGAAGCCCCTGGGCTGGTGGACGTGCCTGGGGGGCACCCTGAGCCTCAGGTGAGGTGCCAGGCTGGGGGCAAAGGCACCCAGACCCAGACAGCTCAGCGCTGTTGTCCTCACCCCTGAGGAGGAATTGGCCTGGTACTTGTGGAAGTCTCTGCTCAAGGCCCCCCCTCAGCCTCCTCACTGGCCGCTTCCCCAGATCTGTGAGAAGCTAGGGAATGGGGGCTAGGACCCAGCGGGCCCTCTGCTTGTCCATCTGGAGAAGGAGGGCCTGGGGCAGGGGACCCCCCCCCCCTCCCGCACTCTTACACTGTGCACAGACAGGCCCTCAGGGCCGGCGAGTCTGGGGGGAGGCAGGGCTGGGAGAGGTGGGGGCAGGAGCTGAGCCTCCCCTCCCCCAGGCCCTGTGCCCTGGCGACAGCCCCCTGCACAAGGACCTCCCGGGGCCGCTGGTGGTGCACGAGCTCTTCTCCAGTGTCCTCCAGGAGATAAGTGATGAGGTGAGTGGGGGTGGCCAGGACGGGCTGGGGGCGGGGAGGGAGGTGGTGGAACATGCCAGAATTAACCTTGGTCTGGGCTGGTGGGAGGTCTGCAGGCAGGAGACGCTGAGGGAAGGACTTGGCTCTGCAGTTGGGCACGAGGAGTGGAAGCCTCGCCCTCATTCCTGTGCCCTCCGGTTCTTTCTCTTTACAATGTGAACACTGTAAAGGCCTTGCCTACTCCACCGAGGTTTGTTGAAAAGAGAAGTAACTGGAAGCTGATTGATCGATTTTCCTTGGGTGGCTCTGGGCAAATTATTTAATCTCTGGTCTGGTTTTCCCACCTGTAAAGTGAACATGCCCCAGATCCAACATCCAGCCTTCTGGGCAGCTGAGCTACACACTGTAAAATGCTATGCAAGGGCAATGCGTGCGCTGTCTCCACGGAGAGGGGCGGGGCTGTGGGCGGTGAGCGCTGACAGGTGGGACCCTGGCCCCAGGTGAACCTGCCACTGCTCACCCTGAGCCAACCGCTGTTACTGGGCATCGCACGCAATGAGACCAGTGCGGGCCGTGCCAGTGCCGAGTTCTACGTCCAGTGAGTGAGCTCTGGGGGACAGGGTCCTGGGTCCTGGGGCAGGTGGTGTGGGTGGAGGGGCATGGCTGAGGCAGCTGGGGCTCCACAGGGGCCCTCCTGGGACTGGGCACCCACTGGGCCATCCTCATGTCTTACCCAGGTGCAGCCTGACTTCTGAGCAGGTGAGGAAGCACTACATGAGTGGGGGACCTGAGGCCCACGAGTCCACGGGAATTATCTTTGTGGAGACACAGGTGCGAGGCGGCAAAGTCTGGCCTGGACTAGGAGCTGGGGTTGGGACTTGCCGAGGCCTGGTGATGCATGTCTGTGGGGGCAGGCGGAGGTCAGACGGGGCTCCCAAATCTCTGAGCTTATCTCTGGATGCCGGAAGCCCAAGGGAGGAGTCCGGGACCTGTTCAGCCTCTTTACCTGTCTCAATAGGGACTGTGCGGTGCCGCCGAGGGCTCTGAGGCTCAGGGGCTCTGGGCACAGCTCCTGAAAGAGCCCCGAGAGCTACCGGTCTGCATCTCTTGTCTCCCCGCAGAGGGTGAGGAGGTTGCAGGAGACTGAAATGTGGGCCGAGCTCTGCCCCTCCGCCAAAGGCGCCATCTTCCTCTACAACCGGGGCCAGGGAAGCCCCACCTGAGTGGCCCTGGGGTCCGCAGCCCTACCACCACAGCCAGCTCCAAGGACAATAAAGGACTTTATTCTTGGATTCCGTTGCCATACGCTGTTCCCACGAGGCAGAGAGGGGCCGCTGGGAGAGCCGGGGTGGGGAGGGAGACCGGACAAGTGGCTGGAAAAGAGAAAGCCCAGCCTCCGTTGTGCCCTCTGCCAGCTGGGTCGAGGGCCGTGTCCCCTCGCCAGGCCCTGGTGAGGGTCCGGGCCGACTACGGGGTGGAAACTGCTCCGTGAAAAGTGTTTCCCTGCAAAGCGGCGTGACAGCCACGTTCGTGCGACGGAGCGACGGCAGCTGGGCCGAGAGCCTCACTGAGTGTCCGCCTCGGAGCCGCCCGCTTCCGGGAGATGCCCGCCCCTCTCCGCGCGCCCCAGGCTCCGGCCTCGGGGGGCGGGCCCGAGGCGTCAAAGGCCAATGGGCTACGGGGGCAGGGCCCCATTGCCCTTCCGGTGTGGTGGGCGTGGCCTGGGCGTCTAAGCCAATGAGGGCGTGGGGTGGGGCCTGAGTCGGCGCAGGAAATGGAGGCCGTGAGTGCAGCGGGGGCGGGGCTTGGTGTGGCTCCTCCTTCACTCGCTCCCCCAAACTCCCCGCTCCAGCTCCCGGGTTGGGCAGGGGGGTCTCGGAGCTCGCGTCTGGCTGTCCAGACGCCGAGGACCGTGTGGGGAAGGGCCCGGGTTCTAGGCAGCGCAGGTCCAGGACGCTGGGGTCTGGGCTGGAGCCAGGAGGCCCCGCCTGCCCCTGGGTCCTCGGGCCGGTTTCAGCTTTCCTTCGCCGGTAATGGGGGCCAGGCCCCTTCCCGCCGCCCCCGGAGTGCTTGCAGTCTGGTCCCCATGCACTCTCCTGGTGGCCTCCTCTCACCAGCTGTCCTCCCGCCGCCATGCTGCCCCTGCTGCCCCTGTGCCTTTGTCGGCTGTGGCCCCGCAGCCCTCCCGCCCGGCTCTTCGCAGAGGCCGCCCGGCAGCGGTGAGTCGGTCGCCGGGGGCCGGCGCCTTCCCGGAGGTTCCGTGGGTGTTTGCGGAGGGCCCTGCCCTAGGTGCTGAGCTGTTAGGATCTGTCAGGTGCCTTGCAGCCTCGTCTCAGGTAGCCTCACCCTCCCTGCTGAGGACACCGCTGAGGACCAGGTGAAGGGAGGACGCCAAGGCTGTGCAGCGAGTCAGGAGGCAGATGTGGAGTTTGGCCCCAGCCAAGCCCATGCTCTTTCCACAACTCCTGTGGTCGTGGAGCATCGCTGATTCCAACCCGCGGGGGAGTGGGCTTTTTGAGACAAAAATGCAGATTCCTGGGTCCTGCTCGGGAGATTCCGATCGGCAGGAATGAGATGGGGCTCAGGAATCTTTTCTTAAACAAGCTTTTCGGGAGTTTCTGACATAAGGAGTCTGAGGACCACATGCTGAGGCCCCCTGGTCTGATCCGCACCCTTCCCCAAACACTCAGAAAGGAGGGTGGTTTGGAGATAGGTCTCCCGTCTCCGGCCGTACCACCCTGACACGCCTGGTCTCGGAAGCTCAGCAGGGCTGGGCCTGGTTAGTTCTTGGGTGGGAGGTAGGTCGCCCGTGGCACCTGCTTCAGCCCTCGCAGCTCCTGGGTGCTGAGTTGAAGGGTGTGGCCCAGCGGGGCTGGGACGGTAGGGGAGAGGTATCTTCTGTGTTCCCTTAGCCCCTACAGGTTCTGGCCTCTCTCCACAGGTCTGGTCCCAGTAACTACTATGAACTGCTGGGGGTACATCCTGGTGCCAGCACCGAAGAAGTTAAACGGGCTTTCTTCTCCAAGTCCAAGGAGGTACCAGTGGTCCTAGGCAGGGAGGTGGGAGGGGAATTCTGAGCCAGGTGGGGTACCCTTCAGATGCCCAGGAATGGAGCTGAGTGGCTCACTCTGGCTGGTACCACAGTCCCTCAGCATGCATAGGGAGGGGGGAGTGCCCCAAGGGCAGAGGTCGGGCAGGGTGTGAGGAGAGCCAGGGGTCCTGTCTGATGGGCTGGGTTTGTTTTTCTTTTCTTTTAATAAATATATTTCTTTATTGATTTCAGAGAGGAAGGGAGAAGGAGAGAGAGATAGAAACATCAATGATGAGAGAGAATCAGAATCATTGATCGGCTGCCTCCTGCACACACCCCCCACTGGGGATGGAGCCAGGCATGTGCCCTTGGCCGGAATCGAACCTGGGACCCTTCAGTCTGCAGGCTGACGCTCTATCCACTGAGCCAAGTTGGCTAGGGCTGGGCTTGTTTTTCTTTTCTTTCTTTCTTTCTTTCTTTCTTTCTTTCTCTCTCTCTCTCTCTCTCTCTCTCTCTCTCTCTCTCTCTCCCTCTCTCTCTTTCTTTCTTTTTTTTTTTTCTTTCTCATTTTGGGCTTGTTTTTCATGACCTGCCTGCTCTTGAAAAAACCTGGGCCCGGGCATCTAGAGAGGTCGGCAGCAGGTGGGGAGGGAGGCGGAGTGCTTCCTGACTCAGGCTTTGTGGTGGGGGGGCAGCCTGAGGGCCTGAGAGGTAAGGTCACTGTCCAGACAGGGCCTCTGGGAATGACTGGAGCCCTTGTGGGTGGATAGGATCGAGATGGGTCCTGGGGAGCATGGGAAGGGAGATGAGGGGAGTCCTGCCTCACCTCAGTTGCACCCTGACCGGGACCCCGGGAACCCAGCCCTGCACAGCCGCTTTGTGGAGCTGAGTGAAGCGTACCAAGTACTCAGCCGGGAGCAGAGCCGCCGCAACTACGACCACCAGCTCCGCTCAGCAGCTCCCCCAAAGCCCCCAGGCGCCGCCGCCCATCCCAGGCCTGCTCATCAGGCACATAGGTACAATATTTTGCAATTCGCTTCTTCTCCTCCAAATCTCCTGGGGAGCCTCATCCCCACACTGTCTCTTTTTCTCCTTCCCAGCAGCTCCTGGGAACCCCCAAATGCACAATATTGGGCCCAGTTTCATGGTGTGAGGCCGCAGAGACCAGAGTCGAGGCGGCAGCAGTATAGACACAACCAGCGGGTGCTGGGGTACTGCCTCCTGATCATGCTGGCGGGCATGGGCCTGCACTACGTTGCCTTCAGGTGCTTCCCTGCCTTTCCCGGAGGGGTGGGCAGAGGGCAAGAGGGGGAGTGAAGCCCAGTGTGGCCAGTCAGCCATGCACACCACCCTTGTGTCTCTCGAGCTAAGAACTGTAGGTCTCTGGAGCCTCTTTTTACTTGGCAAAGGCAGCTCTGCACTAAGGGCTAAAGTCATTTCCAGTTTATTTTGTGTTTTATAATTTGCATGTAAATCTCTGGTGCTGACTACCAGGAGTCCAGAGTCAGGCACAAGAAAGCAATGCTTGGTAACTGCCTCCCCAGCAGCTGTCCTCGCTGGTCTGGCAGCCAGCTGTCTCCCCGGCCCTCTCTCATGCGCCGTGACACAGGCTCTACAGCACAGGTACACAGAGGCAGCGCCCACTAGCAGCCGGCTACTTCAGGGATGGCATTAGACACACAACCCTTTCCAAGCTCTTCGAGGACCTCCCTGATGTTCAGTGCTGCTGTCATCACCTTCCGCAGGATAGCCAGGGGCCGGGGTCGCCATTGGACCCTGGACAAGCCTGGCTACTCTGTACTGCTCTCCTCACCCAGCACAGGCAGTCAGGCTGAGGTTCCCACAGATAGAAAGCACTGACACCCTAGCGTGGGGGACAGTAGGGTTTGGGGGACCCAGAGTTCATTGTAACCCCCTTGCAGGAAGCTGGAGCAGATGCACCGTAGCTTCATGGATGAAAAGGATCGGATCATCACAACCATCTACAACGACACTCGGGCCCGAGCCAGGTCTGTCCCTGCTCCACCTGCCCCCTCTTCCCTGTCCTGGACCAGCCTCTGGGGTCCCTGTGCCGACCGCCCCGCCCCGGTGCTCTCCCTGCAGGGCCAACCGAGCCAGGCTCCAGCAGGAGCTACAGCCGAGGCAGCCGCTGCAGCCGCCACCCGAGCCTCCCCCAGGCCCAGGAATCGTGCCCCCCTGAGCCTCTCGCCTGGATGGAGCCTGCTGTGTGTGCCCTCTCGGGACGTCCCCCTACCCAAAACGCGTGCAATAAAGTGATTCTCAGCCTTCCCGTCCGGCTCCCTCCTTAAGGCCCAGCACCCCCAACCCCGGCCACTCCTCGGGACCACGCCCGCCCTCCGAGCCCGGCCCCCTGGGCGGTGCGTCCCCTTTCCCCTGCTGCAGCGGGAGGGGGTGTGTGGAGGGGGCGGGCCTGCGGGCGGCCTCGCCCCCTCCGCCCCCGCCCCGCCCCCGCCCCTGCCCGCGGCCGGGTGGGGAGCGCGTGTCTGGGTCACATGAGCTGCCCGCCCGCCAGCCCGGGCCGGCCCCCTGCCGCCCCCGCCGTCCCCACCGCCGCCTGCCGCCCGCTGGCCGCCCACCCGCCCGGCTCCTCCGGCTGCCTCCGCTGCGCTGTGCTGCGCTGCCTGCGCCCAGGGCTCGGGAGGGGGCCGCGGAGGAGCCGCCCCCCGCGCCCGGCCCCCGCCCGCCCCGGCCCGGCCCGCGCCATGGGGCTCTGGCTGCCGCCGCCCCCGGCGCCGCCCGGCTAGGGCGATGCGGGAGCCCCAGGCCCGTGGCCCCTGTGGGCACCATGGGCCCCCTGCTCCGCCGCCTGCTGCTCGCGGCGCTCCTGCAGCTGGCCCCCGCCCAGGTACGTGCGTCCCCGACATCCCGCCTGCCCGCCCGCCCGCCCGCCCGCCGTGCCCTTCTCAAGGTTGGCGGAAGTGGGGAGGCGCGAAGCGGCCTCGGCTGAGGGTACTCGCGGATCAGACGTCGCAGGAGTCGGCCTGGGCATCCCCTGGGAGGTGTTCCTCCCCACCGGCCTGCCGGCCCATCCCCGGGGCCACTCCCCTGCCCCACCCCATTCCCTGGGCGCCGCCGGGGGCGGAGCTGTCTGGGTGTCTGTGCGACCTGGTTCGGTGCCCAGTGTGCCCCCTTCTGACCTGCGGCCTCCACAACAAGCCTGGTCCCCAGGCTTGGAGATTGGCCTCCGCGGGCAGAGCACGCCTGGCGGGTCATGGTCATGGCCAGGGCGGGTCCCAGGTGGCCAGGAGAGGACAGGTAAAGCTAGAGTGGACTCAGGAATGGAGCAATCTGGGAAAATGTCCGCGAGGAGTTGAAGCCTCCTGACTGCAAGGGCAGAGCCCTGGGGACAGCGTAGCCCTAACTGGAGTGCACCTCGGGCCCAGGTCTCTTGTCTCCCGCAGGCGCCCGGCTCCCAGCCTGATGCCGCTGGCCACCAGAAGAAAGGTAATAGTAGCCACTTGGCACCAAGAGGTGCGCTGTGTGTTCATCGTCTTGGTTAATCACAGCTGTTCTGTAAGGTGCACACCCTTATCCTGCCCATTTCACAGAAGTGGAAACTGAGGAAGTGGGGTTCCTGGGTCCTGGGTGAACAGGTTGGGAGGGCAGAAGCGGGGCTAGTGGAGGGTGGCTGTGACACCGGAACTAGGGAGCAGCTGCAGGAAACCCAGCGGGGACGTAACCTTCATGCATCTGTCCCCAGTGGTGTCATGGATAGATGTGTATGCTCGTGCCACCTGCCAGCCACGGGAGGTGGTGGTGCCCCTAACTTTGGAGCTCATGGGCACTGTGGCCAAGCAACTGGTACCCAGCTGCGTGACTGTGCAGCGCTGTGGCGGCTGCTGCCCTGACGATGGCCTGGAATGCGTGCCCACTGGGCAGCACCAAGTCCGAATGCAGGTAGAGTGTGCCTGGCTGGGGTGGGTGCTGGTGCTCGGGGCTGACGGGATGGCAGCCAGAGCCCTGGCAGGTGGGCAAGCTGTTCTCCCTCCTGCCCATGGAGTGTCCCCTCCTTCTCTTCCTCTCTCTCTCTCTCTCCCTGTTCCCCTGAACACAGATCCTCATGATCCGGTATCCGAGCAGTCAGCTGGGGGAAATGTCCCTGGAAGAACACAGCCAGTGTGAATGCAGGTGCCAGCCAGGCCCACTTCTGAGCGTGCAGAGACCAGGCTTGGGGGGCGTGGGCATGGGCGTGGTGGTACACCGCCATGGGGACCAGGTTTCTGAGTGGAGCCGGGCATGCCTGGGGTCTGGGCAAGAGAGTAGGCTGCTTGGCTTTCCTGATCCTCCTCCTCCTTGTTTCTGTCGGTCTCTCTTTCAGACCAAAAAAAAGAGAGAGTGCTGTGAGGCCAGACAGGTGAGTTTCTTGGGCTCCTGTTGCGATGGGGTTGGAACCCAGGCCCAGTGCCCAGGATACCTCGTGTGGGTGGGGCAAGGGCTGTGGTCCACTCCCCTCTTTTTCCTCCCACTTGTGTCCCCAGCTCCCTCCAGGGAAGACTCTTCCTTCCCGCCCCAGACATGTTGCTTCTCCTCCTAGGGCTGACACTCCCCACCGCCATCCCCAGCCCCGCTCCGTTCCGGGCTGGGACCCTGCCCCCGGAGCACACTCCCAAGCTGACATCACCCATCCCACTCCAGCCCCAGGCCCCTCTGCCCACGCTGTACCCAGCACCACCAGCGCCCTGACCCCAGGACCTGCCGCTGCCGCTGCCGACGCCGCAGCTTCTTCCGTTGCCAAGGGCGGGGCTTAGAGCTCAACCCAGACACCTGCAGGTGAGGAGTTGTGGGGGGGCCGTGGATGGGGAAGCCATCAAGGCCCAGTCCTGGAGCAGGTCCAGGCGCGCCTGCCGGTGGGATAAGAGCCAGGGAAGGGGAAGCTGTCGAATGCGTTGAACAAATATTTACCGAGTGTCTGCTGGCGCTGGGATCGGCATAAACAAGCTCACATTCCAGGGCAGGAGCCCGGCACAAGGACACTGATGCCAGCAGAGGCTGTCAAGGCCTCTGGTAAGGCGCACCTGGCGTCGTCTTTTGAGAGGTCAGAGATGTCCTGGAGGAGGTGGCATCTGCCTGGAGTAGACATGAGACAGCTTTCCAGTTTGCAACGCTCTGGGCCTTCCCAGAAGCCACTGTGGTAGACATTTGTCCCACTTTGTGGGCTCTGAGAGGCCAGGGGACATAGTGTAACCCTTGTTCACCCTCGTCCGAGGGCTTCTCACAGCCCATCCCTTCCACAGTGAGGCCACGAGTGGCATCACGTGGGCTGGGCCAGTTGGGGTGTCGTTGGAATGTTAGGAAAGAATGAGGTTCGCAGACGGGAACAGGGGGCGGGTCCAGAGGAGCAGATGCTGAGCCGTGGCAGCATGAACAGAATCCCGTTCCTTTCCTCCTCAGGTGCCGGAAGCTGCGAAAGTGACACATTGCTTTTCAGACTCGGTGGGGCCACTTGCCTCACAGGCCACACTCGGAGGGGAACTAAAGGGCCTGGCCTCTCAGAGGGCTTTCTGGCCATCTCTTGTCTCTGCAAGGCTGCCGTCCAACATGGTGGGCAGAGTTGGATGAGACTTGGAGGCAGCAAGAGGGGTCGCGTACCAACTTGGGAGAGAACGGGGTCCTATGTCAGTGTTGAACCGCCCTGTGTCAGTGTGCAGCTTACAGCTGGCCCCTCCTTGCCCTTACTAAGAAGACCCTGATGCTCTGCAAATAATGGGAGTTGGGCTTTGGTATGAGAACTGTGACAACGCCCCCCCGCCCCTCCGACCCTGATAAAAGAGATGGACAGAGCTCTCCCTGCCTGTGTCACTGTTTGTCACTGTCCAGGCTGGCTGGTTCAAGCATGAATGTCTGTGTTACACTGCCTCCTAGACCTAGAGCTTCTTACTCTGTTCACGGTGCAGATGGAGTAAATGAGGCCCAAGGTCCCACACCAAGTCACAATCAAAGCCCAGTCATGTATTCTCCATAGTCATGTTGTTATTGCCAGACTCTAGGGAGTCCCCGCCCCCCTGCTCTGGAGGGAGACGGCCTATTATGGCCAGTGAGTTTGAGGTGGGAAGCAGATCTGCTGAATGACCTTGGGTGTCACTGCCCCTCTGTCTGAGCCTCAGCTTTCCACTTGTGCACATGGAGGACACAGATGATCACCACTGTGTTCCGGCCCGTGGGCTCCAGGAAGGTTTGAGCATGTTGTGACATAACAGAGGAGAACGGCCATCTTCCCTGCTGGGCAGCACTGTGTCTCCTGCTTTTTGCCCCCCTGTAGCTTAACTCTCGAGCTGTGCACCTGCCTTGTCCCCACCTCACTCCCACCTCCCTGAATGGGAAGCACCCAAGGTCCGTGGCTGGTGGGCTTGGTTTGAGAGACAGGCCCCCCGGCCCTAATCCCCCCGTTTTCTCCACCTTCACCTCCCTTTCACCTTGGGTGCCCCTGCTTGGGACTCTCCTGACCTTTATCTGCCCCAGCCTTCTGCCTACAGACTCCCGTGCTGCCTGGCACTGAGTGGGGTGGTCCAAAGGCCAACTCTGGGTACATGGCTTTGCCCTGCTGAGGCAGGACATTCAGGGGCAGAGGTCAATCCAAAGCACCCACCCTCGTGGTGCTAGACTTGAGGGTGCGAAGTGATCTTGTGGGGCCCAAGGCAAAGTGGGGGTAAAGCAGAAGAGACAGTTCGTGAGTGATTAATATTTTCATGTCATGATAGCCAGTGAAAATGCCATAGCCCAGTTAGGATGAGAGAAGAGGGTCAGAGACCGAGGGCCACCATCTGAGTCCACTTGGCCTCACTGGACACCCACGATGCTTCGCACGCACCGCCTTGCTTAGTCCTCAATTCTGCGGTCAGCTCTGTGACTATCTTCCGTTTTCACTGGATGCCATAGGCGGATTGACCTGGGGATTTGACCTCAAATCTGCTGTCTCCCTAACACTCGGTAGGTTTAGCTGCCTGCTCACGGCAGATTCGTTGTTTAATGGAGATGTTTGCTGGGTACTGGGACGCCTGAAAATAATAGCCCATCATTGCAGGCTGACTCAGTGGTCAGTGGGCGACATGCAGAGGCAAGCCTGGCCGCGGGGGAGAGAAAAGGGAGAGCACTGGCTGTGGGCCGGCGCCTGGCGGTGTGATGATAGCATGGCCGCAGTCCTGCCGGGGCCCTGCAGGGTGGGGTACCCAGCCCGCGGCACAGGGACGACAAGCCCGGCTAGGCCAGGAGCTTTGCTCAAGGTCAGAGTCAGCCAGTGACAGGCAGGCCCTGAGTTCAAACCCGTCTCACTCTGAGGCCGTCTCTCCACAGCAACTAACTGGGAGCGGTGGGTCCTGAGGATCCACCAGAGACGCCGTGGGCAAGGCTGGGGGCGACGCAAAATGGCGCCTCAAGACACTTTTCAGGAACCGCGCCCCCTGACCTTAATTTCACCTCAACCGGAAGTGCCTGTGGTCCTTTCGGAAGTCACTTTCACCTAACCTTACCGACTACCGCTCTACAGGAAGTGACGAGGGTCACGTGGTTCTAGAGGGCGGGGCTAGGGGAATTCCCTCCCCCGCGGGCGGGTGGCGGCGGGATTCGCGCGGCCCAATGAGGGCGGGCGGCGTGGCCCGGGCTGGTAGCTGCAATGACGCGCCTGCGCAGAGGCGGCGGCACGACGAGTTGACTCCGGGGGCGCGGCGAGGAGGTGAGCGGGGGCCACAGCCCGGGCTGAGGGAGCCGGGGTGTACACGGGCAGGCTGGGTCAGGCCGGGGTCCCGAGTGTCAAGGAGGGTAGGGAACGAGGAACCTGGAGGCTGGTGCGGGAGCTGACCGGGGATGCCGCAGGGGGAGGGCCCTCACGCCGCACGGGGCGGGGCCCCGGGAGTCGGGGCGGAACGTGGAACAGAAACGGGTGGGGCCTCTGAGCTGGTGTCTGCGGAAGGCGGGACGCTGGGGCTGGGGGCGGGGCTAGGACTTGTGGGGGGCGGGGCCTGGACCTTGGAGGAGGAGCTGGAACAGGCGGAAGGCGGAGCCTCGGGTTTGGAGACGAAGGGGGACGAGGCCCAGGCGCTGGGGGCGGGGCTTCAGCCGGTGAGTGGCGTGAGTACAGTTCAGGAAAAGGGATCTAGTTCTGTCGAGGGTGGGGCTCCAGGGCTGGGGGCGGAGCTACGCCCTCTGAAGGGTGGGGCCAAGGAGCCGAGCGCAGGGGTAGGCCCAGGTAATGGCCCGGGGCGTCCACGCGGGGGCGGTCTCCGTGGTGGCCGGGCCTGGGAGCGTGGTAGGCCGAGAACTCCCCCAGGAGAGGTGGTGTGGGTTGAGCGGGCTCGACGGTCACCCGACACGGGGCCAGTCTGGGTGCCCCGCAGACCCCCGAGGGCTCAGAGCTGGGGAGGCGCCCCGGGCGGAGGCACAGGGCCGGCCTGGGGGGTCTCCCCAGAGGACCGGGGCTCCCCGGAGCCACCCAGTGGCGATGTGTGGGTGCCTCGAGGCCGATCCCCTGCAGCGGCGGCAGAGGTGTGGGTGTGCTGGGCAGGGGGCAACTGGGTTTGGCGTGAGTGGTGTCGCCCGGTCAGGGCAACTGCTGTGCAGCCAGATAGGGTCTGGACTTTGCGGAAAGGGACGGGTGGGAATTGAAGAACGGAGTTGGGGGCCGGGAGGGAAGGAAGGGCTGAGGGTGAACAAAAGGGCGGGGCCCTGGCTGCTGTGGCCTCCCCTTACCCCCTCCCCCCGCTGCTGGGGTCCTCGGGCAAGCCCCCTTCTCACTGGACTGGTAAGTGTGACCTTGGAGCCCGGGGGAGAGGGTGGTGACCCGGGACGAGGGGATCCCCAGGGGCAGGCAAGGTACGGTGGTGTGGAATCCTACTACCTGCAGGTATTCCATACCCTTCCTGCCCTCCCGGTCGATTGGTCGGTTGGGGTCTGTTCTCGCAGAGACATGAGACTCAGCTGGGTCCTGACAGTACTGTCCATCTGCCTGAGTGCCCTGGCCACGGCTGCGGGGGCCGAGGGCAAACGGAAACTGCAGATCGGGGTCAAGAAGCGGGTAGACCACTGTCCCATCAAGTCGCGCAAGGGGGATGTCCTGCACATGCACTACACGGTGGGTGAGGAGGCCGAGCTTGGGTGTGGGTGGGGATTCTAGGGACCAAAAAGGACTTGGGAGCCAGGTTCCTCTGCTAAGGTGGGTGACCTTGGGCAAGTCCCTTCCCTCTGCCAGTTTCCATGGTTCTGTCGTGCTCTTCACTGTCTACTCCCCAGGTTGGCACCAACAAAGAATTACAATGTACTGTGAGCTGCCTAAGGCTCTGTCCCCTTCTAGGACTATGGCCACCAATTCTGTGGGGGGACAGCTTGACGAAGAGAGCAGCTGGGGTGGGGTGCTGTCAGAGTGGAACCTCCTCCTCATTGGCCTTCCCATGGTCCCACAGGGGAAGCTGGAAGATGGGACGGAGTTTGACAGCAGCCTGCCCCAGAACCAGCCCTTTGTCTTCTCCCTGGGCACCGGCCAGGTCATCAAGGGCTGGGACCAGGGGCTGCTGGGGTGAGTCAGGGGCCATGGCTGTGGTCCCGGTGAACTGTGGGAGGCAAGCCCCAGGAATGGGGGGAAGGGAGGACAGGGAGCCTGAGTGCTGCCACATGCTGAATATGTTGTCCTGCAGGATGTGTGAGGGGGAAAAGCGGAAGCTGGTGATCCCATCAGAGCTGGGTAAGAGGTCCTTCCTGAGTGGGTATAGGGTTCCGGGTATGTTTGGGAAGGATGAAGGCTGGTTCAGCCTCTGTATTGGTCTCCCCCACCCACTCATTACAGTTCATGCCTCTTCCAAGTTTAGCTGTGTCCAGCAATGCCAGGGCAAAACCCTTGACACACTCAGCTCTGATGTCCACCTTGTGCCCTTTATCTGGCCTTTGCAGCCCCCTCTCACCCATTACACCCCCATTCCTGGCTGTTACCGAGATGGGCAGAAGCCTGGTTTCAGCCTGGGTGTCTGCAAAACCTCTGTCTGACCACAGCTCACTTTGTGTTTTGTGTGTGCATCTCTGACAGGGTATGGAGAGCGGGGAGCTCCCCCGAAGATCCCAGGTAAGATACCTTCTGGCCTCCTATCTCTTGCACCTATCCCATCTCCTGTGGCCCTGGGACTCATTCTCCCTCACTTCTCTGCTGCAGGTGGTGCAACCCTAGTGTTCGAGGTGGAGCTGCTCAAAATCGAGCGACGTTCAGAACTGTAGCCACGCTGGGGAGGGCCGGTGGAGAGGCCCCCGTCAGGGACCAAACTGTTTAAGAAAAAAAAAATCTTAAAGCTCATGAAATGAGCCTGTGTTTGTTTGTGGGCCCCGAGGGACTTAGAAACCACAGCCCCAGCCTCCCCTCTTCCTCGGCATCCTGTACCCGTCTCCTTTTGTGGCCTCAGAACGTTGTGATCTAGGCTCAATAGCCTGGGGGTCAAGATAGCCAGGCCTCGGGTGGCATGGTGGCTCTTGCCCAGAGTGAAAAAGTGTTCTTGCTGCCAACAGCAACAGTGCCCTCTCCCGCCCCCCGCCCCCCGCTCCCCAGCCACTTTTAGCTCCAGGTCTGGGAGCCAACACGGCTATCACCATGACTACGTGGCCTTCAGGAAGGCCTACAGTCACTTGGGGAGAAGCTGAGCTGGTAACCATTACAGAGCAGTGTGTCCCCCTAAAAGAGACCAACCAAGCCTGTTAGCTGCACCAAAGGCATATCCTAGCTTTATTAAAGGGCCCGCGTCGCAGAGTCAATATAAAAACACAAAAAGTCCCATCAGTTTAATAATAATAAAAAAACCCCAAAATGGAAAACAAGGGGCAGGGAAGAGGCCCCTAAGTGAGGGGCACAGGGAGCCCTGCTCATGGCACCAGGCCTGGCCGCAGGGCCCCTTGGTATTGCTGTTGCTACGAGGTCAGGGGGCAGCGATTGTCCTGTGGGAGCCACCGTTCACCTGGGCTGAGGACCCTTACTTCTTCTGGGGTGTGCTCAGCTTCTGCATGCCCCGGATCTTGTCCAGCAGGCCAGAGATGAAGGCCTGGACAAGAGGGAGGACATTAGGAAGACAAGATCCCAAGATGACAGGAGCCCAGGCTCATCCCCCACCCTCTGGGGAAACCACTTACCTCAGTGGGTTTGTAACAGTCAACCAGCAGCTCCTAGTGGGACATAAGGGAGAAGGATAACGGAGTTCACCCATGCCCACTTCCAAGGGGCTGGGGCCACCCGAAGGTCAGGATGCCATCGCTAGGCAAGTAGCATGGGCCCCATTTGCTGGAGGCAGAAGCTGCGGCTCAGTGCCACAGAGCTGGCTGCAGCAGACACGAGGCCTGGCTCCAGAATCCTGCTTACCCAATTGGCACTGCCTCCCTGCAGCCCTCTACTCCAGCTCCCCCAACCTGACCCTGCCACCCCTCTCTCACCTTGACCCTGGCAGCCCGGGTATCATCACTCTCCATGTCCAGGAGTTCGTCCACATCAATCTCCAGCTCGGGGATCTCCTCTTCCTGGGGTAGGGGGAGGAGGGAGAGACAAAGGCCTGAGTTGGGAGAGAGGGAATGAGAGGGGCTTGCTGGCTGAGGCCGCTGCCCTACTCTGGAAGAGCCAGCCCTCTGTGCCCAGCAGACAGCAGCAGCTGCTCTGAGGAAGAAAACAGATCAGGCCCTTGCCAAGGAAAACTGCCCGATGGGGGGGGGGGACTTCCTGTCTCTGCCAGTTGGGCACCCTAGGTGCCAGACAGCTAGGGCTGGGGACCCTGGGCTGGGAATACTGCAGATGTGTCTCCCTAACTTCTGGGCCCCCCATTTCAACCACAGCAGGTGGGGCCAGCTGTCCCAGCTTATCACAGCCCTTTCCCCTCCCCCAAACACCTGTCACAGCTTCCCAGGAGTGAGGAGGAAGTGGAGGGTGCGGGTCAGTGAGAAGGACCCGGGCCGGGTAAGGGGGAAACAAAGAGCACATGCTCTGCTGTGGGAGGGGTGCCGGCCACCTCTCCTCCCGGGGAAGCTCCTAGGTCTGGAGCCAGCAGCATTCCAGGGCTGGGCTAGGACAGGACGGGCGCACGGGCAAGCCCACTCCGCCACCCTGCCCCCAGGGGTCTGAGTCACCATGTGAGCAAGGAAGGAGTCATGGGGTGGAGAACCAGAACCCAGGGAGCCGGCTGGCCTGCCCCGACGCCCAGCTGGAGCTGCCGGCTAGCCCACTGGCATAACCCCGAGGCTTCACGGTCCCCTCACCAACCAGGCTACGGTCCGGAACCAGTCTGGGCTCGCAGGCACTAAGCAGACCTCCTCCCACGGCCAGCGCAGGCTAACCCCATGCCTCCCGCCCGAGGCCCAGGCTACCCCAAACTTGACCAAGGTAGTGGCATGAGGGAGGCAGCGGAGAAGATCGGAGTGACTTAAGTCAGACAAAAAAGAGCATACATTGGGGGCGGGGAACAGACAGGCGGGGAGCGCGCGCGCGGAAGCGATGTGCCCATTGACTTCGGGTGACAGGCAGGCTCAAGGTGGGGTTCCCAGGCAGCCCGACTTGGGACCGACTTTAGGGTGCTGGCGTGGGGTGGGGGACACACCTGGCAGTCGTAGAGGCGAGTGAGCTGTTCCAAGATCCATTCCTCCAGGTTGAGGCGCTTCCGTAACTCCTTGCGGTCGTACTTGACCGTGACCTTCCCTTGGCGCCTCACTGGGCCATCGTCGTCCGCGCTACCCGGGCCCTCGCCTGCAGCACCAGGCGGGCTCTGAAAGTAGACGCGGGGCCCTGGACCGCCACCTCCCGGCCCGGGGGCCGGGGCGGCCAACGCCGCGCCCCCCGCGGGGCCGCTGTCCGCCATGGCGGCCGCCGGGGCCACGTGCGCGCGTCCGGCCCCTCCCTGCGCCGCCGCCTCCCGGACGCCCGCCGGCTGACTGCGGGCCGTCGGCTCGGGTTAGCTGGTGGGCTCGACTCCGCACGACTCCGCGATGAGGGCGGCGGCGGGGGCGCCCGGGGGCAGCTGCTGCATGCGGAGCCCCCGGGCCTAGCTTGGCCGCGCCCCGCCCCCTCCCCGCCGATCCGCCCGCCCTTTGTCCCCCGCGGCCGCCGCCCGAGCCGCCGCCGCCGAAGTCTCTTTCTCTGTCTCGCTGGCTTCCCCCGCCCCCCGACCACACCCCCTTAAAGAGCCAGTCCTGCTGCAGTCCCCTCACCTACCCCGCCCCCGGGCAGGGGCTGGAGGAGGGTCTGCTCGTGCGGGTCGGCCCGGCTGTCCTCCACCCCTGCTAACTGCCCTCTCCAAGCTCGTGTCCTAAGCGCCGGGCACCGGGGTTTGTGCCCCCACCGGGACCCTAGAATTCTGTCCTCGCTGAAGCAGAAACTGCCGTCTGGAAAGGGAGGGGAGTGGGCACTGTGTGCCGGCGGATGTCCGGCGAGGAGATGCGGGAGCCCCGGCGCCTGGGTCCTCCGGCGCTTGGCCAGCGGGGGGCGAGCAGGCTTCTCCGCGCGGGCCGACACGTGGGCCGGGCTCCCGAGGGGGGAGGAGTGGAGGGGGCGGGCGGGAGCGGCCCAGGCCCGGACGCCCTACTCGGCGGGGTCCTGCGCCCCTCATGGTGGAGGCCCGGTATGGGGGTGAGCAGAACGGACCTGGCGGTCGGAAGGGCCAGACCCCAGACAGCCACCGCCCACCGGCCAAGATGGCGGCGGCGAACGGAATTAGGGGAAGTGTAGTTCGCGGGGTCCGGCCTCGCCTGGCAGTCCCTCCCCTGCAGCGGAGCCGGGGCTGGGAAGCACAGAACTTGTTTGGGGTGCCCTCGTGGGACTGACCTTCACAGCGTGCGGCCCTGCGCACCCCGCAACGTGTATACAAACGAGGGAACGCAGGCATAAAGAGCTGGGAAGTGGGGGAGCCGCTACTCATGACAATAAGAATAACAACTGGCCCACAATAAGCAGCCAGGAGTCGGCTCCACACCGCCGGTCCCAGCGTGCGGGAGGTCCTGGCCCTCGGATCTCACAGGGCCTTTTCCTGCCCCGCCTCTCTTAAGCAGAATGCTCATCTCATTCCCACCCGCCACCCGCACCCGCTCCACCACACACACACACACACACACATCCCGTCTGGTTTTCTGTATCTTTAAAGAGTCTCTCTCATTCACTTGTTCACTGTCCGTCTCCCACTTCCAAACTGTGAGCTCCATGGGGCCGAAGCCTGCCGGACTGGCGCACTGCGGAGGCTGGTGGTTGAGTGGGCCTGCTCAGCTACAAACCCACGTGTACCCAGCAAATTACCTGATCCTGCTGAGCTCTCGGCATCTATGTCAGACCCATAGTAGGTGGTCCATAACTGTTGGTTGAACAAATGACTGAATGAATGAATGGCTTCCTGTGTGCCTACAGTTCCTCCTGGGGTTGTGGCGAAGATTAAATAGGAAAATGCATAGAAGGTTCAATGACTGCACCACAGAAGTTCATTAAGTCCCACAAATAGACGTGCAGATCAGCTTGTGATCCCAGGCCCCTGACACAAAGCCTCTACTCATCCCCCGACCTCCCCTTAGACACCACCCGATAGGGTTGTGCAGCTCCTCTGGGATGCTCCCACCGAGGGCAGGCTCACTCTCCAGTGTGGAGCAGAGTATCAAGGCCTGAGAGCAGTGTTTGTGTCCACCCCTCACAGACAGCTCTCTGGAGGCCTGAGAAGCCCTCTGCAGCAGGAGGGATTGAGAGAGGTTGAGACGGTAGCCAAACTCAAACCCGGGACTTTAGGCTTACCCCGTGGGAGTGGGGGAAGACGCAGAGGGGTTGGAGGTGTGCTTCCCTGGGCGGGGCCTGGCCCACTGGGTGGTGGGCAGGCTCACAAGCTTAGCCTGGGGGCAGGCAGAGTGAGCGGATGCCTCCTCCCTCCCTCAGCCTTCCTTTTGGCCTTAGTCTCCCTTCAGCCAGCCTGGGGGACAGGGGAAGGGTTGACCCTTGTCCTTATAGATTAGGGAGGACCCACCTTTTCCACCAGGAACCCCATTTCTGGCCTGGCTTCCTGGCCTCCTGCTCTGAGCCTGGACTGTCAGGAGGAGCAATTGTACCCAAGTCCAAATTCCCCAACACACCCCATCTTACCGCATCAGAGCCGGTCTACTCTTTCTGAACGGGAACACTGATTAGGGCCTTGAGTCCTCGTGGTTTAGGAGGGGGATATACCACAGCTTGCTGTGGGAGTGGGGCCTAGAGGCCATGAAGACCTAGGTACCTGCCCTAGCTCTGCCCTCCAGGTGCTGTGACCCAGAGGCTGACCTTCCTGTCCCTCCTCCCTTCAGGGCTGGTGCGAAGGCTCCTGTCATGTCCAAATTTCATGGGGATAATCGATAACCCCTGTGGGTTCTCTGGGCAGAACAGGGAGGATCCAGGATCCTCTTCCTATCTTTCCCTCTCTCCACCTCCTATGCCACCCCCAGGGCACTCCCAGATTCCTGGGGCCAACTCCCTGTCCATCAGTCCGCCCCATGGCCACCCACACTGAGAAGAGTTGGTGCAGACGGCCCTGCTGGCCCGCAGCCTTCTCGGAGGCTGGGCTGCCTCGCACAGAACCTGGGTTCCCATCCTGGCTCTGCCCAGTAGGGTTCGAAGACATGGGCAGGCCACTTAGCGCCCCTGAGTCTCTCCAGGGGGCTGTTTCTACTGACCTCCAGGGGTCGGGGGCTGAGAGCTCAGTGCTCCATGCCCACATCCCAGCCCTCGACTCCCTGCCTGACTCCCCCTGGGACTGGAGTGTGCCCCATGGCTGCTCCTCATCCTTCCAGCCTCCCCAGCCCCACCCTTCCTGGGGTCCCAGCTCCCCTCCGCCAGAGTGCTCCATCAGCTCGGGCTGCTTTCAGCGCCTCCTTGGAGCAGAGGCCCCGGGAGGGTCCCGTGGGCCGTGGACGCTCCCTTAATCGAGGGAAGAGGCGGAAAGGCGGCCTTCCTTCCGCCATTACCGCTTGCCGAGAAGCCCCATTATCATTGCCAAGGCTGGGAAAAGTGTCCGAGGAGAAAGGAGCCCTTTAATGGGGGCAGCCCTGGCCTCGGGAGACAGGGGTGGGAGGAGAGGCTCAGGCCCAGGAAAAGCCTCCCATCCTGTTTGGAAGGAGCTGCTGCCCGGTGCTTCCCGGGGGTGCACCTGTCCAAGGCCGAGGGCCCCCCGTGCAGACCCCGAAGCTCAGGCCCTGGCTCCAGGCCCCGCCGGCCCTGGCGCTGGCGGGCAGGCACCCCTGCCCCAGAGTTGATCCATGCCCTTTCCTCCTTTCTCCCTGATGCCCCCACAGCCTGGTCGCCATCCTTTAGATGCCCTGCTTCATGTAGCCAGGGGTCATAGGTTACCCATTCGTTTATTTAATTCTCCAACAACCTCCAGCTTCTGGACAAGGTGACTGAGGCACCGAGAGACTAGGTCCTGTGGGAGCCGAGGCCATCTCCACGCTGCATGCGGCTGTGCCCAGCAGCCGTGGTCCCAGGCCTCTGAGGGGCACAGCTCTGCGGCTTTGCTGAGATGAGGATGACAAGTCCAGCTCCCCTTTCTCTTTCTCCTCAGGGACCAGGAGTGGAGGGATCACAAGCTGGCCTTCAGGACACAGGCTGAAAACCTCCCACAGAGCTGTGTGACCTTGGGCAAGTCCCTTCCCCTCTCTGGGCCTCAAGTGGAGCATAACCACACCTCACAGGGCCTTGGCCAAAGACAAGGAGCTCCCTTAGGTTAGGGCTGGTGTCCCGCGTGGTTGGGATTTTGCGGGGAGCCAGTTCCAGGCAGGACTCCCCTGGGCGGCCGGAGAGCCTGGGGCAAAGAGGCCTGCAGGGCACCCTCCTCCTCGCCTGACCCCTCCT
Organism: Eptesicus fuscus; assembly: GCF_027574615.1. Lineage (NCBI taxonomy): Eukaryota > Metazoa > Chordata > Mammalia > Chiroptera > Vespertilionidae > Eptesicus > Eptesicus fuscus. The sequence goes on along the minus strand of NC_072485.1, from coordinate 80,357,357 downwards.
CCCCCAGAACCAGCCTCGTCTTTTCTGGGTTTCTAGGTGACTTGGCTGGCCCCTCTGGATGAGTTCTACTTTAAACTTGCGGCTGCCACTGCCTCTGTATTGGGGGGGCTCCCACAGGGGCCCCCAGGCAGGAGCCCCCCCAGCCAAGCCCTGCGGGAGGGGCTGTAGCCCCATCCATCCCAGCGCCCAGGCGCCTTCCCCTCCCATCCCTGGAACAAAGATTTCAGGGCACCTGCTGTGGGGAGGCTGGCGTCGCAGGGCCGGCTCCCCGCCCCCCCACCCCCCCCCCCACCTGGAGGCTTCAGACCCCTCTGGGCAATGAGCAGCTGTCCGCTCACAGCGCTTAGCAAGGCGCCCCCGGGCCCAGCTCCGTGGCGGTCTGCAGCACAAGGAGGGGCTGTCCTAGGCTCTGAAAGGCCAGGACGCGTGGGTCCTCGAAAGAGGTCTCCCCGGGCCAGGGACGGAGGTGGGGCGCCTGGCGGCGGGAGGCCCATTAGCTAAGTGCTCCCAGGAGCACTGCAGGAGGGGCTGCCGGAGGGGCTGAGGGAGGCGAGGGGGGCGAGGAGGGGGGCGGCGGCTTTTGCTGCACTCGGTTAAGTGCTGCAGGAGTGGGGTGGGGGAAGGGCTCTGCGCCCCCGGGCACAAGCCTGGCCCCCCCACCCCGCCCCTCAGAAACCTTAACGGGCAGCGCCTCTACCCCGTGCCTCCAGCTGCACCCACAGCCCCCGGCCCCCGGCGCCCTCTCCTCACACCGGGCTCGTCCGACGGAGCCCCCCTCCAGCGAAGTGCCGGAGGTTCAGCGACGCCCCCACCCCAACCCCCGCTCAGGCTGCAGCCGCCGCCCCAGCCGCCAGGGGGAGCCGACGCGGGGCGGGCGGGCCGACGCGGTGGGAGGGGGCGGCGCCGCGGTGGCCCCGCCCCCGCCCCGCCCCGCCCGGGCCCCGCCGATCCCCGGGTCCGTCCCGGACAGACTGGCGGGCAGGCGGACGCTGACGCCGCGGGGCCGAGGCGGGCCGCGCGGGAGCGCGCGGAGGGAGCACCCGCGCCGTCGGTCCCCGTCGGGGCTCCGCGGGCTGCCCGCCCGCCCCGCGCCCGGCCATGGCGGGCGCCAGGCCCGGCGTCCACGCGCTGCAGCTGGAGCCGCCCACCGTGGCGGAGACCCTGCGGCGCGGGAGTAAGTTCATCAAATGGGACGAGGTAGGTGCGGGGGGCCCCCGCCCCGCCCCGATTCGGGGACTCCCTCCCTCCAGCTCTGCCCCACGCCGAGGACCCCATCCCAGCCTGGCCTGGCCACGGCGCCCCCCCATCCCAAACCGGCTGTGCTCCGGAAACTTGAGTCCCCAGTCGTCCCCGCAATGAGGACTTTGTCCTCCACCCCCCACCCCAGCCCCTCAGCTGCGGGAAATTTGGCTTTCCACCCCTTGGCCCGGAGACTTCGAACCCCAATAAATCCCGGCCCCCTTTTCACTCTCCCTTCCTACCCCTCCTTGCCGATCTAATTCCTGTTCCTCCAACCCTGGTCTGATCCCCAGACCCTTGCCCCGCACTGGACTCTTTGGTTCGAGGACCCTGGTCCCCAATCTGGCCCAGGTGCACCTCCCTTCTGGGTGGGAGCCGCTGGGACCCTACGCTCCCCCATGCCCTCGTCTGAACATTCTTCTCCATTCATCACTTTTCCACCCTATTTCGGTTGGCACCCTTTGCCTTGCTTTGGATCCCAGTCCAGCGCCCAGCTCAGGTGGTACCACCAAGTCACCCCCTACTGGAGACTTTGCCCCCCAACTTCCTCCACCCCAGGGAAACTTTGCGCTCCACTCCTTAGCTTCGGGACTTTGAACCCCAATAAATCCAAACCCCTTTTTACCTTCCTTGCCTCGACTGTCACCTGCGGCTCGGGCCCCAGTCCTGTGCCCCACCCTCATTTCACACTGCCCCCTGAACCCCTCCTTCCCCAGGGGCGCCACCCGGCCTGCCTGAGCTTCCTCGCTGCTCTCACCCAGTCAGGCCAGAGGCCTGGAAGTGTCTGGGCTCCTTTCCGGCTGGGTGGGGCGGGTAGGCGTGGGAGCTGGGGGAGGGGCTGGGGGCGTGGCCTGAGGCAGCAGGTGTGCCTTACGTAGAGGGTGCCTGGAAGCCCCAGGGGCCCGGGGAGACCCCTTCCCCAAGATGGCCTAAAGGGAAAAGTTTCTCTTTTTCCTCCCAGTGTGATAAACCCAAATAAGGAAGTGGGAACAGGGAGAGGGCCCTGGGGGGGGGGGGGGGGGGGGGGGTGCTGACAAGGACTTGGGGCCAGAGAGCAGGGGGCCTGAGCTGCTTTTGAAGGCCAGAACCCTGGGGAGGGACAGGGCTCACACAGTCCTGGGGGCATTACTACAGAACTCCCCCCTCCTCACACTATTGGGGTATCCTGAGTCCCAGGGCAGGGTCAGGAACCCCAAAGAGGGGCTGAGGATGTTTGTTAGCACAATGAGGTGAGGAGGCTCAAGCTTCCCCCATGTTCCAGGGCTCCCTGAACCCTCTGCCCTCAGATCAACTTCCTGTCCTTTGTAAGCAAAGCCTGAGATGGGCGGGGCTGGAGCAGCCCCATCTCGGGAAGAGGAAACTGAGTCTGGAGAGTGGAGACGGATCCCAGGCCCCACGCTGGGGTCGCAGCTGAGGCCCGGAGCTGGAGCCTTGGCGGGGTCCTGCTTCCCTGCCTCCTCGGCCACAGGGCTCCGGAGCCGCACCGGCCGCATGCACGCCCTGGCTCCTCCTGACCTTTCATAAGCTAAGCGGCCGCTCGGGGCCTCAGTTCCGGGCCTCAGTCTGCTCGTTTGTGAAATGGGAAGAATAATAGTGCAGACCAAGTAGGGGTTGTTAGGAGGACGAAGTGAGCTCCTGGATGTTAAGTGCTTAGAAATGGCCCTGGCACACAGTAGGGACGATGTGAAGGCAGATGTTTTATTGATGATCTGATTGCCAGACTTCGAGCAGCAGTTTGGGGGTGACACCACGGTGAGGAGGGGTCTCCTACTGGGGCCACTTGGCCGCTCAGGCCCTACCCAGGTCTAAGTCCCTCTTGACCGCCCCCTCTGGCTGCTGTCCTCAGTTGCCTGGGGTGGCCCTGGGAGTGTGCCAGGGACCCGGCCCTTCTCAGAAAATGGGGCCAGCACACTCTTCGAGGGAGGACAGATTTCACTCTGGTTCTGAGGGCGGGGCGAGCCCCCCGCTGAGTTACTCAGTCTGTGCCGGGGAAGATGGGGCGCGCTGCGGGTGGCAGAGGGACTTGAAGGCAGATGTAAGGGCTGGCTGGTCGTCCTGGGGTCCCTAGGGCTGTGGGGGTCAGATTTCCGAACCCTCTGCTTTCATCCCATAAATATTCCCAATGGGGCTGCGCAGGTTCAGGGAGCTGTCGGGCTTCTGGGGAAATCAAGCCTGGGCTGGGGTCCCGGAGGCCTCCCCGGCGGGTGGGTCAGATTCCATGGGTAGAGGAGGAAGGAAAGGGTATCTTAGCGAAGGAACAATGACGCAGAAGCTGGAAGTGGGGAAAGGGTCGTCCATGTGACAGAGTCTTGAGAGAGAGGTGACACTGGGAGGGGTGTCAGGTCCGCAGAGGACACCCCAGGACCTCAGCTTTGTCCTGAGGACCGGAGGGAGCCACGAAGGACCTTGGGCTGGGCGAGGTTTCGTCTTTGCTCCCGGTCAGACACACTGCCCTGGTGGCCCCAGGGTCTCCGAGGACCAAGCCTGGGCTGCAGCCCTCACTCCTTGACCCCTATTGTGCCATCCCATCCCCAGGAGGCCTCCAGTCGGAACCTGGTGACCCTGCGCGTGGACTCCAATGGCTTCTTCCTGTACTGGACGGGGCCCAACATGGTGAGGGCGGGCGCTGGTGCGGCTCACTCAGGTCGAGAGCCCTGCCCCAGACCCCCAGCTGCTGGCTGACCCCTCCCTTGGCTTGCCAGACAGGAAGTACTAGGGGCAGGGGCTGAGGCTGGGTGCAGGGGTGGCCAGGCCTTGGCCGGGATGGGGCGCTTGGGGGCTCTGGGATCTCACCCTGTAGCCAATGAGAACCCAGCCAGGCATGTGGTTTCCCCAGGAGGTGGACACACTGGACATCAGTTCCATCAGGGACACACGGACAGGCCGTTACGCCCGCCTGCCCAAGGTGAGCGATGGGGCCCAGGACTAAGCATGGGAGTGAGGTGGTGGGGGGTAGGGATGCCCCTCCTCACCCTTGGCTCTAACCTACTCAGGACCCCAAGATTCGCGAGGTGCTGGGTTTTGGGGGCCCTGATGCCCGGCTCGAAGAGAAGCTGATGACGGTGGTGGCCGGGCCAGACCCAGTGAACACAGCGTTCTTGAACTTCATGGCCGTGCAGGATGACACAGCCAAGGTGGGCTGGGGCTGAGGGTTGCCCAGGGGAGTCACCACCCCACTAGCTGAGTCAGCCATCACTTAGTGAGAGCCCGTTGTATACCAGGCTGTTCTCTGCCCTGAATTCTCACCACCCTCTGACAAAGCAGTATTTAAGCACTGACTGTGCGCCACACCCGGTTCTGGACATGGGCTGTGGCCGAGCCAGCCCTTCCGCCCCTCTCACCCTCTCCCCTGCATCCTGACCCCTCAGGTCTGGGCTGAGGAGCTGTTCAAGCTGGCCATGAACATCTTGGCTCAGAACGCCTCCAGGAACACGTTCCTGCGCAAAGCGTGAGCCCCAGGCTTGCCTGGGGGGTGTGGGGGTGCGGGTGGCCGTCCCCAGGGCGTGAGCCTTCTGCCTGTCTCCCCAGATACACAAAGCTGAAGCTGCAGGTGAACCAGGATGGACGGATCCCGGTCAAGAAGTGAGCACCCCTTCCCTTCGGCACCTTGCCCTGATCTTGGTGACCTTTGCCCCCACTGACCTTGACCCCTCCCATCTGTTCAGCATCCTGAAGATGTTCTCAGCAGACAAGAAGCGGGTGGAGACGGCACTGGAGTCCTGTGGCCTCAATTTTAACCGGGTGAGGGGGCTGGGGGCAGGGGCCGGGTGGGTATAATGGGCACCTGCTTTGGGGGCTGGCTGCCCCTGGGTTCTCACCCCCATACTCCTCTTGGCCCCCAGAGCGAGTCCATCCGGCCTGATGAGTTTTCCTTGGAAATCTTTGAGCGGTTCCTGAACAAGTTGTGTCTTCGGCCGGACATTGACAAGATCCTGCTGGAGATGTGAGCAGGGCTGGGCCCGCTCACCCGCCCCAGTGCTCCGCACCGGCCTCTGCTCGGGGTTCTTTCCAGCCCAGGGGGGCGAGGGAGCTGTTGGGGTCCCATGCACGGGCTGTGGCTGAGCTCAGAGCCGCTTTGCCTGCAGCTCTGTTCTCTGCTGCCCGGTTCTTCCGTTGGCCCATGCTGGGCACGGGAACAGGCGGCTCAGACTGTTGGGGACTTCCTGAGCTCACACAGCGGGTTGGGTCCAGGGTCTAGAGGCCTGGAGTGGCAGGCCAAGCACTGGGTCACTTCCACTGCCCTTGCTAATGCCAATGCCAGGGTCGAATGGGAGGGAGTGGATGGGGAGGCTGAGACCCAGAGCAGAGACTTGCCTCAGTCTCAGTCAGTGGGTGCCAGCTCCCTCTGCCAGGGCGAGGGCTTGGCGCAGGGCCTGGCGAGGCTTCAGCCTGACCCGGTTTCCCTCCCCGCCAGAGGTGCCAAGGGCAAGCCGTACCTGACACTGGAGCAGCTCATGGACTTCATCAACCAGAAGCAACGGGACCCAAGACTCAATGAAGTGCTGTACCCGCCCCTGGGGCCCTCCCAGACCCGGCTGCTCATTGAGAAGTATGAGCCCAACCAGCAGTTCCTGGAGCGAGGTGAGCGAGCCGGGCGGGCTGGGAGGTGGTGGGCAAGGACCGGAGCAGGGCCAGCTGACCCTGACCCTGCTGATCCTCCCCGGCCCCCAGACCAGATGTCCATGGAGGGCTTCAGCCGCTACCTGGGCGGGGAGGAGAATGGCATTCTGCCCCTGGAGGCCCTGGATCTGAGCGCAGACATGACCCAGCCGCTGAGCGCCTACTTCATCAACTCTTCACACAACACCTACCTCACAGGTGAGTGAGCTGCCCTCCGCTGGCCAGGAGGGAGGAATGGCATCGTGACCTCTGCCTTCCGGCCCTTCCTCCTTTTGGGGTGGCCGGTACTAGGAATGCAGGCAGGGAACAGAGCCTGCCGGGGGACCAGGGCTTCTGTGCATGGGTGCGTCTCCTGGGTGGTCTGGAAGGGTTCCTGGGGGAGGGCCGCGGTGGCTTGGGGAAGGAACAGCCTGTGCAAAGGCCCAGAATAGAAGACTGCTTGGTGCTTTGAAGAAGCAGAAAGGAGGCCGGGAGGAGGAGGGGGAGGTGGGGAGGCGAGGTGGGTGGGGGCTGGGGCAGGTAACGGGGAGAGGGGGCCGGAGAGGGAGGTAGGACTAGACCCAGCAGGGAAGGAATTTGGATTTATCCTACGTGATCAAGAAGGGCTTATTGGAGGGTGTTGAGCGGGGGGTGTGACCTGGTATGATTTAGAAGGATGACGCCAGGCGCTCTGCAGAGACTGGATGGGAGGCAGGGCGGGGCCTGCTGTCCCCCGGCAGGAGCGATGGAGGCTGTTCCAGGGCAGCAGCGGTGGAGGGGGCAGGGGCAGTGAGGGGCCATGGGGGCGTTGGGGTGACTCGCTGGTGGATGGGAGACGGTGGGTATTTAGGTGAGAGGGAGTGAGCCCTGGTGAAGGAGCCAGCCGTCCGCCGGCACGGGTAGACGCTGACCGCGTGGTGGGTGCCGGGGGCTAGGCGGTGGCCTGGGCCCGCTCTGGAGAGACGGTGCTGGTTGTACCGTGAACTAGGGGTGATCGGGGCTGGCCGCCATGGGGCTCTGTGTCCCTAGCCTGGCCTGGTTCGGCAGGGGCCTGGGGAGGCGGGGAGGAGCCTGGCCGGCGGCGCTGTGGTGACAGCCGCGCCTCCAGCGGGGCAGCTGGCCGGGACCTCCTCGGTGGAGATGTACCGCCAGGCGCTGCTGTGGGGCTGCCGCTGCGTGGAGCTGGACGTGTGGAAAGGGCGGCCGCCCGAGGAGGAGCCCTTCATCACCCACGGCTTCACCATGACCACGGAGGTGCCGCTGCGGGACGTGCTGGAGGCCATCGCTGAGACCGCCTTCAAGACCTCGCCCTACCCGGTCATCCTCTCCTTCGAGAACCACGTGGACTCGTGAGTAGGCCGCTGATCAGTCGTCTGGCCCGGCACCCTCTGACACGCAGGCTTCTGGGGACCCCTGACACCCCAGGGGCAGCCTCCCACTGGGGCCTGTGGAAGGCTCCTGTGACCTCTGACCCTGGGACCTTGCACTGACCCTGAAGATCTCTGACCTACCCTGGGGACCTCTGACCTCTGACATTGGCCCCACAGGGCAAAGCAGCAGGCCAAGATGGCCGAGTACTGCCGCTCCATCTTTGGGGATGCGCTGCTCATCGACCCCCTGGACAAGTACCCGGTATGGGGGCTTCAGCCGGGGCAGGGCGTGGGGGGTGAGGGTGCCCCAGCTGGCCCTGACCTGTCTGTGCCCACCAGCTGGCCCCGGGCGCCCCCTTGCCCAGCCCCCAGGACCTGATGGGCCGCATCCTGGTGAAGAACAAGAAGCGGCACCGGCCCAGCACCGGCGTCCCCAGCAGCTCCGTGCGCAAGCGGCCGCTGGAGCAGAGCAACTCGGCCCTGAGCGAGAGCTCCGCCGCCACCGAGCCCTCCTCGCCCCAGCTCGGTATGACCCCGCCCGACCTTCGACCCCGATCCTGACCCTAACCCCCCACCTCACTGAACCAACCCTCCCTTCTGCTCCCAGCACTACCTTCCTCCTCTCCAAGCCACTCGCCACCTCCTCACTGAGTATGGGACCTCTGACCCCTGACCCCAGGCACTCACCTCACTGAACTAAACCCAGATTGGATTTGGCTCCATCAAACTCCTGACCCCTCAACCTCAAACCCCCACCTCACATGCCCTCCCCTCAGCCGGTTCTGATCTCTGCCTCAGTGAGCCACATCCGCCCGCTTTGAGTGTGATCCTCAGACTTCTGACGCCTGTCCCGTGACCCCCGTCCTGTGACCCCCCAAGTCTGCCCACTTGACCTCTCACGCTATTGAAGTCCTCCTTACCTCTGACCCCTGACTGACCCCTGACTTGGAATCTCGCCATGTCATCCTTTATCCTTGCTGAGCCACCTACCTATTTTCTTGATGTCAATAACTCTGAACCCTGACCTTTGACCCCCTCTGCCTTACCACTACATCCAACTCCGACTTCTGCCCCTCCCCCAGCCACACTGTCCTGAGAGTCCCCTTGATTTCCCACTGAGTCACTCCACACACAATGGGCACAACCCCTCCCGGCTGCTGAGTGTCTGTGTGTGCCCTGACCCCCGACCCCCTGTGCCACCGTCCTCTGCAGGGTCCCCCAGCTCCGACAGCTGCCCAGGCCTGAGCAATGGGGAGGAGGCGGGTCTTGAGAAGCTGAGCCTGGAGCCTCGGAAGTCTCTGAGCGAGGAGGGGCCCCAGCGGGTCCCTGATCTTGGACCTGCCGACCGTGAGGAGGAGGAGGAGGACGAGGAAGAGGAGGAGCAGTCAGACCCCAAAAAGCCGACCACGGATGAGGTCAGGCCTGCCGGTGGGAGGCGTGTGCTGGGCCCCCTCAGGGCTGGCTTTGGCCATGGTCAGACACTCCCTGCTCTCCTGGAGTTTGGGGAAGGGTGGGCGGGCTGCTGAGCCCAGCAGCATGGGGGTTGTTTGAGTCTTGCTGAGGAGATGGAAAGGTGGTGGCTGGAAATAATGGCTGGGGATGGAAAACTGGGGACCTGTCTGCATGTGGCTAATTGAAACCCTGTGATTGAGTGAGCAATTCCAGCTTCCGGAATAAGGGAGCAGGAGGCAAAGTAGGAGGGTGGGACCCAGGGCACGTCGGCCAGGCCCCAGGAAGACGTCAGGGCAGAAGGGCCCAGGGCTGACGGGCCACGGAGGGGCTGCAGCCCTTGCTGAGGCTCCTGGGTGGCGTGATTGCCGGGGCGGGAAGAGGGTCGGAGCCTCCTTCGTGGCGCGGGGCAGGTGAGGGGACGTCCAGCTGATGACTGGGGACATGACACTGCTGACCCTGTGCTTGGGGGCCACAGGGCACTGCTAGCAGTGAGGTCAATGCTACCGAGGAAATGTCGACACTCGTCAACTACATCGAGCCTGTCAAGTTCAAGTCCTTCGAGGCTGCTCGAAGTAAGTGGGGTGGGAGACGGTGAGTGTGGGAGCCAGCTTGGCCCTGCTAGGCCTGACCCCCATCTGGCCACCCCCAGAGAGGAACAAGTGCTTCGAGATGTCATCCTTCGTGGAGACCAAGGCCATGGAACAGCTGACCAAGAACCCCATGGAGTTTGTGGAGTATCCTTTGGTGGCACTGGGGCCATGGGGCCAGGCTGCGGGCGCTCCGAGGCCTGCGAAGATGTTCTGACCCACTTATGCCACCCGCACAGGGTTCTGATGCTCCAGCACCCCCACCTGGGCTTTGGAGGGGTCTGGGAGAATGCGCAGGGGCTAGGCCAAGAAGTGGGGACCCAAGGGGGGCCCTGGAGCCCAGGCCAGGAGGTGGGTTCCCAGGAGCGGAGGCTGGGCCTGCAGCGCTGGGCTTCAGGCGGGGGGGTGAGTGCGCGGTGTGGCCCCTGACTGCCAACCTCAGATACAACAAGCAGCAGCTCAGCCGCATCTACCCCAAGGGCACCCGTGTGGACTCGTCCAACTACATGCCCCAGCTCTTCTGGAACGTGGGCTGCCAGCTCGTTGCACTCAACTTCCAGACCCTGGGTGAGCACTGGCCCACCTCGACCCTTGACCTCTGGCCCCCATCCTCACCGACTGTGCCCCATGACCCTGCTAATTTATTTTAAACAGATTTTTATTGATTTCAGAGAGGAAGATAGAGAGAGAGAGGTAGAAACATCAATGATGAGAGAGAATCACTGGATCGGCTGCCTCCCACATACCCCACACAGGGGATCGAGCCCGCAACCTGGGCATGTGCCCTGACTGGGAATTGAACCGTGACCTCCTGGCTCATGGGTCAGACGCTCAACCACTGAGCCACGCCAGCCGGGCTAAATTTGTCAGAATGGACCTCTGACTTATCCCCGTTTCCCAAACCAAACCGAGACCTTGGCTAACCCCAACTCCTGACCTTGGCGGACCCTGGGCCCTTCTTCCTGTCTAATCTTTCCCAACTGTGGACCCTGACCCCGGATGTTCTGACCTAATGACCCCTGGCCCCCCTCTGCCCGGCCCTGTCCTTCCTCCCCGTGTGGCCCCAGATGTGGCGATGCAGCTCAACGCAGGCGTGTTCGAGTACAACGGGCGCAGCGGCTACCTGCTCAAGCCGGAGTTCATGAGGCGGCCAGACAAGTCTTTTGACCCCTTCACCGAGGACATCGTGGATGGCATTGTGGCCAATGCCTTGCGGGTCAAGGTGGAGCCAGGGAGGGCGCAGGCCGGGGTGTCCGGGGGGCGGGACTCTCGGCAGCCGCCTCACCCTCCTGCTCCGCCAGGTGATCTCGGGGCAGTTCCTGTCGGACAGGAAGGTGAGCATCTACGTGGAGGTGGACATGTTCGGCCTCCCCGTGGACACGCGGCGCAAGTACCGCACGCGGACCTCCCAGGGGAACTCCTTCAACCCCGTGTGGGACGAGGAGCCCTTTGACTTCCCCAAGGTGAGCTGGCGCCCGCCCACCTGCCGGGCTCCCCCCGGGGAACGGGAACCAGGTGCCTGGTGGCAGTCGGGGGGGGAGGGGGGGTGCCGAGCCACCTCAAGGCTGGGCCTGGCACCTCCAGACCTCTCCCCGCGCCCTGCATGTCCCAGGGTCAGGCTCGGGTGCCCTGCCCTCTGCCGGGTGAGAGAGGAGGGCGGGAAGGTGAGGCAGTGGGCGGTCCCATGGCCTTGCAAGAGGAGTGGGCACAGCCTCCCCAGACCCAGACGGGAGCCTGAGATCAGGCACAAGTTCACCCCGGCTCCTCCCCCTCCCATACGGACTGGAGCTCTGAGCCCAGCTGGGCTGGGTGTGGCCTCAGAGCCAGAGTCCTGGCTCACTCTCCGTCTCCAAGCTGGTGATCACCAGGCCGGATCTGTCCCCGGGAGCGGTGCTGGGGGTGGGGGGGTCAGCCCGTTCCTTTGGCTCAGGGGCTGCTGGCTGTCCAGTTGGCCATGTGCCACGGAGGGGTGGGTCTGCCATTGGCTCGGTAGTGATAGTGACGGATGTTACTCATTGGGTCAGCTTGTCCAAGGGTCCCTCTGAGCTCTGGCCTTGGTGGCTGTGGTCGGCTGTGGCCAGGGGTCAGGGGTCAGCTCTGTGACTTAGCGCCGGTCTGGGCCCTCAGGTGGTGCTGCCCACGCTGGCTTCGCTGCGCATCGCGGCCTTTGAGGAGGGCGGCAAGTTCGTGGGGCACCGGATCCTGCCCGTCTCTGCCATCCGCTCAGGTGAGGCCACCTGGGCTCTGGGCAGCCCCGGGCAGTGTGTGCGGGGACCTAGTGGGGCGCATTCACCTTGCCCTCCGCCCCCCCAGGGTACCACTACATCTGCCTAAGGAACGAGGCCAACCAGCCTCTGTGCCTGCCAGCCCTGCTCATCTACACCGAGGCCTCTGACTACATCCCCGACGACCACCAGAGTGAGCTGCAGGGGCAGGCCACGGCGTGGGGGACAAGGGCGCCCCCTGGGTCTGGGAATGGCTAGGCTGAGGGGCCCCAATTGAGGGTGGGTTCTGCAGTCCCTTCAGGAGACCAGAGCTGGTGGGAGGGTGTGGCCCTGGGGTTCTGACTCCAAGGTCCTTGCCCTCTGCCCCTACCCAGATTATGCAGAGGCCCTGATCAACCCCATCAAGCATGTCAGCCTGATGGACCAGAGGGCCAAGCAGCTGGCCGCCCTCATCGGAGAGAGGGAGGTGAGCCAGGGCAGGTGGGGTCGCTGCGGTGCGGGTGCGGGTGGGGGTGCGGGCTGAACCCCGCTGGCCCTGGTGAAGCACCTGCAGCCTTCCCCGCCTCCTCCGCCTGCACCAGCCCATCCCACGGGTGCCCACTCCCGGCTGGCGGTCCGGCTCCTCGTCCCGAGAGGGAGAGGGACTGTTCGAGGCCCTGCAGCGAACACCAGTGTCATTCACCCTCCGCCCGAAGGCCTGTTCCCCTTTCTGGGTTCTTCTCTCACCCAAACCAGAAAACAAAGCCACGTGGGTGCTGGGCGCCAGCTCTCTGCCCGGCCAGGTGTCAGCTCTTTTCACCAGCTTGGCTCACATAACCCTCCCCCAGCTGAGCTTGCCGTCCCCCGGGAAGAGATGGAGACACTGAGGCTCCGAGTCACAAAGGCCGGGCCTGGGCCTTCAGCCTCGGCCTGTCCACCATGCTGCACGCTGTGCGGCTTCTCACAGTCGGCTCAGCCGCCCTGGGTTGCCCCGCATTTTAAGGAGGCGGAAAGCACCCCTCCTGCGCGTGGAGGCCTTCAGGACGCACCCGGGCTGGATTCCTCCAGCTGCACGCAGGGCCGGAGCTGGGGTGCGGGTTCTGCCGGCGCTTTCAATACGGCTCCTGTGCGCCATGAGATGTCGGTGGCTTCTGTGGGGAGGGGTCAGGAGCAGAGGCTCGCCCGCACATCCAAACCCAGTCCCCTGGGGCCTGCGGCAGGCAGGGAGAGGCCGCTGCTGAAGCTGTTAGCCAGAGAGCTGGTGCCCGCTCTGCACTCACTTCCTTCGTTGATTTAATCAGGAGCTAAGTAACTAGGAAGATGAGCAGCTGTGGGCAAGGGTGGAGCCAGGAGGAGACTTGGGGCCGGGCCAAGGCTTTCCAGAACGAATGGAAGTTCCCGAGCACATGCAGGGGGGCCCAGCGCCTTGGAGACACCATCTCACATTATCGCCCCCAACCCCATGTGGAAAGGGGTTTAGACCCCTTGTTTCTCGTGTACTTGTCTTCACAGCCCCAGGTTGCAGATGAGGAGCCCAGGGCCAGCTGGGCAGAGGGAGGCGGACCAGGGGCCTGGGGCAGCCCCGGAGGTTGTGGAGGGCAGAGGGGCCTGAGCGGACAGCATTCTGGAAAGAGCACCCTGCTTCCTCCCCCACAGGCTCAGGCTGGCCCGGAGACGAGCCAGGAGACCCAGTCTCAGCAGCAGGGATCCCAGCTGACCCCGAACCCCACACCCAGCCCCCTGGACACCTCTCCCCGCCGGCCCCCAGGCCCCACCCCCTCTCCCACCAGCCCTTCCATTAGCAGCCCAGGTAAGGGGCGGCCTGGGCCTGGGGTGGCCTGCGGGGCGTGGCTCCACCGTCCCCCGGCTTTTCACAGTCCCGCCTCTGCTCCCCAGGTCAGCGGGATGATCTCATTGCCAGTATCCTGTCAGGTAGGGCCCTGGCTTGTGGGGGTGGGGCCGTCCCCGGAGGGGGCCTGTTTTGGGGTGGAGCTTCCCGAGGGGGCAGGACCACTCCTGGGGGTGTGGGTGCCCCTGGGCTGGCCCGGCCCGCTCAGCCGCCTTCGTCTGCTGCGCACAGAGGTGGCCGTGGCCCCGCTGGACGAGCTCCGAGGCCACAAGGCTCTGGTGAAGCTCCGGAGTCGGCAGGAGCGCGACCTGCGGGAGCTGCACAAGAAGCACCAGCGGAAGGCGTTTGCTCTCACTCGCCGGTTGCTGGACAGCCTGGCCCAGGCCCGGGCCGAGAGCAGGTGCTGGCACCGGCCGGGTGTCCCGTGCGCGTCCCGCCTGCCTGTGTGCGACTGTGCTGCGTGCATCGCCGTGAATGTGTGGGGGTGCGGGTTTCTCCTGCACCAGGTGGGCACGGAGGATGGCAGGGTGACCGAGGGGTTCTCCTGGGCCCCCAAGGAGGAGGGCTTGGTGCCAGGAAGGGAGGAGGCTTCCCTGGCTCAGTCCCACCCTCTTCCCACCTGGGAGCAATACCTCATCGGAAGACAAGAGGAGCATGTGTTTTGAGAAACTGTTGCCCAGACAGGCTCCCATCATTTCAGTGAAATGAACTGGCCTCCTTATTAGCATAATAAGCCCCGCCCCAGGGCCGGTGTCCATCATTGCCAGCTGGGAAATGCCCTGCACCCTCTGCCCTCCCAGCCCAAGTTCCTGCGATGACCTGAGCCTCACCCAGGGGGGTTCTCCACACAGAGTTGGGGAGGACAAGAAGGAGGAGGAGGAAGAGGTGAGGCGTTACCAAGAGTTCCAGAAGAAACAGGTGCAGAGTCTGCTGGAGCTGCGGGAGGCCCAGGCGGACGCCGAGGCCGAGCGGAGGCTGGAGCACCTGAGACAGGTGAGGCGGGCGTAGTCAGGGAGTGCCTGCTTCTCGGACAGACCCGTCGTTAGCCTGTCGCACCGACTGGTTACCCGTGTCCACAGGCTCTGCAGCGGCTCAGGGAGATTGTCCTGGATGCTCACACTACTCAGGTCAAGAGGCTGAAGGAGATGAATGACAGGTGAAGGCACAGGATCTTGTATGGGGGGCAGGGGGGACTCCCTGGTGCCAGGACCAGGGCAGAGCCCCCAGTCCTGCCACTGACCCGTCCTCTGCCCCCACCGGCTCCTCCAGGGAGAAGAAGGAATTGCAGAAGATCCTGGACAGGAAACGCCACAACAGTATCTCGGAAGCCAAGACAAGGGAGAAACATAAGAAGGAGGCGTAAGGGCCTCGGGGCCGGGAGCCGTTTGGGCGCTGGGCAGGCAGGGCTGGGTGCCGGCGGTGACCCCACTCTGCCTTGCTCCTGTGCAGGGAACTGACAGAGATTAACCGACGCCACATCACGGAGTCCGTCAACTCCATCCGCCGGGTGAGTGAGGCTCACGTGCCACCCTCTTCCTCCAGTCCTCAGAAACCCAGCTCCTTGGTGCGGGCCTGGCGCCCTAGAGGGGTTTCCAAAGCCTTTCCCTCCGGCCCCCTCCAGCCCCCCACAGCCCCCTCCAGCCCCCCACAGCCCCCTCCAGCCCCCCACAGCCCCCTCCAGCCCACACCATCAAAGCCCACGGTCTCTAACCGAGCCCCATGGCTTCGGAGGCTGGGCCTGCAGCATTGCCAGGAGGATAGTATCTCAGAACCCTGGCGGCTCCCCGAGGACCGGCGGCTGAGCTCTTGTCCCCCGCTGACAGCTGGAGGAGGCCCAGAAGCAGCGGCATGAACGCCTGGTGGCTGGGCAGCAGCAGGTCCTGCAGCAGCTGCTGGAAGAGGAGCCCAAGGTGAGTGCTGGGGCGAGGCGGGCACTGGGCGCAGGCGGGCGCGCGGGGCCTGTGCTGTGACCCTCCTCCTTCCCCCACAGCTGCTGGCCCAGCTGGCCCAGGAATGTCAGGAGCATCGGGCCAGGCTGCCCCAGGAGATCCGCCGGTGTCTGCTGGGCGAGACGCCGGAGGGGCTGGGGGACGGACATCTGGTGGCCTGTGCCAGCAATGGCCACGCGCCGGGGAGCAGTGGGCACCTGTCCGGCGCCGACTCGGAGAGCCAAGAGGAGAACACGAAGCTCTGAACTGGCTGAGCAAGAGGTGGCCACCGGGCCAGGGTGGGCGCTGGGAGGAGGCCGGAAGCCAAGACACTAATGCTCTTTTTTTTCTTTTAACTTTTTATCTTTAGAAATTTTATTTTTTTAAACTGAGGCGAGCACCCTGCACTAACTTCCTTCCTTCACCCTCTCGGGGCCCCGTTAGTCCCCAGCCCCTCCTTCCTGTCCTTAGTCCTAGGGAAGGTGCTGGGTCACTCTGGGCCAGAGCTTGAGCGGGGCCCTTGCCCCCCATGACACCCACACCCCAGAGTGGGAGCTATCTCCCTCACTTCCCTAGGGAACACTATGTGGAGACAGAGCTCTGGGCAGTAGGGGTCACATTCTTTCTCTCTTCTCTGGGGACTTTTTTTTACGTGAATAAAAGTGGATTTCAGGGACCCTGTGTGCAGTGTGGTTTGGGGTGGGGCCGTGCTAGAGAGGACCCTGGGTCGCAGGCCCTCTCTGCCCCTTCTTCTGGGGCCTCAGTTTCCTCATATAAAAATGGGCTTGTGGGCACTGGGGTTGAGGTCAGGCCCCCAGGGACGGGTTGCTGGGTTTGAATCTTTTTTTTTTTTTTAAATGTTTTTATTGATTTCAAAGAGAGGAAGGGAGAGAAACATCAATGATGAGAGAGAATCACGGATTGGCTGCCTCCTCCACACCCCACACTGGGGATGGAGCCCACAACCCGGGCATGTGCCCTGACCGGGAATCTTACCATGACTTCCTGGCTCATAGGTTGATGCTCAACCACAGAGCCACACCTGCCAGGCTGGGTTTGAACCTTGATAGCTGCTTGCCTGGGGCCTGCAGCTCTTCCTACTAACCTGGTACCGGAGGCCCTGTGGCCTCCCCAGGCTTTTCTGCCCGTGCCCTCTGCTCCTGGACCGTACTTTTCTCCCTCTGCCCTCTCTTAATGTGACCCAAGGGCCCAGCATCTCCTGCTGAGGCTGCTCTGGGCTCCATGCAGGCAGTTGACTGTGTTGGGAGATGGACTAGGGGTGGAGCTGGGCAGCTCAGGAGCTGGGCAGCGATAGGTGGGAAGTGAGTGGGCTTGGCAGTGACCCGTGGGAGAAGGGAAGCTGGCGGTCACAGACACAGGGGCTGGGAGACCCAGCGCCCCTCATCCCTGTGAGGGAGATGTTATGCCTGTTTTACAGGTGAGGAAACTGAAGCCCAGACAGAAGTCACGTGTGCCAGGCCCACTCAAGATGTCCTGACCTGGAGGCAGGGCAGGTCCGAAGGCTCCGTGGCAGATGGTCTACAGCCGGCCTGGAGGACCTGCTCCATGCCTCCCGTCCTGCCTCGGGACAGCGAGGAGTGGCAGAGACCCGCGGCGCAGCGAGGGTGCGGCTGGGCTCTGCTGCAGGGGCAGGCTGGCACTCCTTCAAGGCCTCTCCCAGCTTCCTGGCCGAGCTTCCCAGACTGCCTGCCTCCCTCCTCCAGAGGAAGGCGGCCTCTTATCTGGGCTTATCTCCTGCCAATTGAGTGTTTTCTTTTTGTTTTTGCTGCAGCCTCAGGCAAACAGATGGGGTGGGGAGGCCGGAGAAACTGGACTTCAGAGTGGGGGCTCTCCCAGGGCAGGGGACCTCTACTCTGGGCCTTGCTTCTGCGGTCAGTCCTTGTCCTTTCCCCAGATCTGCCCACCGCATTGTGTCCAGGCCCCGCAGCTGCCAATCCCTACCTTCTTGGCTCGCCTCCTCTTACAGAAACACTACACGCCAGTCCCCTGGTCCTCAAAGACCAGGCGAAACTCCAAACTCCTGGGTATGACATACGAGCCCCTCAGAAGCCTGGCCTCTGCTGCTCCCCTATCCTTCCAAGGGTCCATTCTTTCCTCGAAGGACAGCCCGCTCCCCCAGCTCTCCCTTCAAGTCCCAGCTCTAACTCACCGGCTGTCTTAATTCATCTCTGTGTACCCAGCACAAATCACTGGCTCATCTATAGGGGGCGCCAATAAATCTCTCTGACTTCGAGCTCGGAGCTCTGCTCCCAGGTCCTGGAGCTTCTCTGGTTCCCTCTTTATCCCTCTATTCACAGCCCTTGGCCAGCCTTGCGCCACCCCCTCCCCCGTCCTGCGCGCCCAGCCAGCTCCCTTAGCAGCGCTGGCCCCAGGCCGGCCACACAGTAGCTGTTCTAAAGGACTGACCCAAATAGGAACAAATGACCCTCCCTGGGGGACGGCGGCACGGTTTGCAGAGCACGGAATTCCGGCCGCCGGCCGGCCGGCCCGCGGTTCCCAATTACCAGATTGGAGATAAGGGCCTGGAAGTCCCTGGGGCTCAACTGGCCAAGAGGCCCTGCTCGCCGCCTCGCCCCCCCCCCGCCCCCCCGGCTGTCACTCAGAAAGAGCCCAAGTTCCCTTCTGCATGAAATGGTGGCGGCCTCTGGAATTGCCCGCGCTAGCGCTGCCGCGGAGCCCCCAGCGACGGAGAGGACGCGCGGCGGCAGAGATGGGGCTTTATTAGTGCGATCCGTGGCGAGGAAAGGGTTCCGGTGACTCCGGCCGGCAACCTGGCGCGGGCGCCGGGGGCAGCCCCCTCCCAGCGGCTAAGGGCGGAAAAACTTCAAAACTTCCGCTGAGATGAAGCCGCGGGAGTCCCCGCACACACCGGAAGGGAACCGGCTCCGGTCAGGACTCCTCCTGCCGACGCGGAGAGACCGATCCTCCGCAGAGGCCCGCGGAGACGACTTCCGCCCACACCCAAGATGGCTGCCGGGCTTCCGCGTGGGAAAGGTCATTGGGAGGGGGCGGAGCCTCCTCTCCCCGAGTTCCGACCCCACCAGGCCTGGAAAAAGCGCGTCCAGCTGGAGTTTTGCCGCATCTGCGTCGCTGTGCCTGCGCTCTTCGGGCGAGGGAGTCCCTGCGGGTGGGAAGATGGAAGGGCTGTGTGAGTTAGCAGGGTCCGCCATTCCGGAATCCCATCTCTAAGATAAAGACCACGGCTCCCAGCATGCCCCGTACCGAAGGGGTCTCCTGCCCACCTTCCTGACCGGCCCCGAGATCTCTTGTTTGGGCCCTTAGGGACGGGCGGTTTGGATCCGGACGCTCCGTGTTGGGGGCGGGGAGAGAGGACGTGGGACCCTGTGTGTTAGCGCGAGAGCCGGAAGATGGGACCGCAGTCCAAGAATTAAAGAAGGGGTCCGAGGGGTGCTCGCCCTCCACGGAGCACGCCTGTGCCATTCCCCCACAGGCACGTGTTCCCTAAACTCTAAGGACCCCCACGGGACTTGCAACCAGGGGAGCAATGGGCAGCGGCAGCTCCGGGGCTGACCCCCTGAACCTGTCTCCAAGGCCCCATTTCTCTGGCTCCCCAGTGAGCTAAAGCAGCCCAGCCTAGGCTCTCCGGTTGCTTCTTCTGTGCCCTTCCTAGTTTCACTCTCCTAAGTATGTTTTTGCCGTGATCAGTACATTCTTGCTTGCTTTACTTAAAAAAGAAAGTCCAAAGTTGAAGGCAAAGAACCCGGACACCTGGAAGGGGGAGGCTGGGAACACAGATGCCCACGGGCTTTGCGTTCCAAGGATTTGGGGCCCCAGATCTCGGCCTTCCGGAGCGGGGTCTGGACTACAGATCCCGGCATGCTCTGGGACTAGAAAAGTCCCGAGACTGCAGGTCCCGGCATGCCCCGGGAGCCCGAGGGGAGGGGGCCCGGGAGTCCAGGTCCCGGCATGCACCGGCACTAGTCCTCCCCTTCGTCGCGCAGCGCTCACCTTAAAGGAGCCCTGGAACTCGTCGCTCATCCTCCGGAGCTCGCGGCCGTAGCGCTGTGCTGCCCAGAGGTTTGGGGGCGCTGAACGCGAGCGGCCGCGGAAGGGGCTGGGCTCCCCCTCCTCGGTGTCGTCATCTTCCTCGGTCCCCGTGGGGTACGAGCTGTGGCGACTCCGCGGCTCCACAGACCCAGCGCCTGCAGAGAGGGTCGACAGTGCGGGATGGCGTGAATGGCAGCTCCTCCGCGCCCCAGCGTTTGCTCCTGAGGCCGCTGATGTACTTGTGTGCACACCAGCTTGTACCTTTCGGAGCTCCAGCTCCCGCATGTAAATCGAGGGAAGCTCCTGGAGCTTTTGTGAAGATTTGAATTAACTTCTCATTAATCCCACAAATCTCAATTGAGCCCCAATAATGGGTACGGCCTCAGTGTATAAAAGGACCTTCCGCTGTGCCTGGCACAAAATAAGGGCATAATAAATAGTAAGTTATAGTTATTAGTGCAAGGCCTATGGGTTGTTAGCTCTAATCATCTCCATCCTGCAGCATAGCAGACCAGTCAGTCCCCTGGATGAGGAGGTGCCTGGCCCGGCAGGGCTGACCTCCAGCTCTGCAAGCCACCTTCGGGTGCTCATTGTTTCACTTCTGTGGCCTGCAGCCTGCAGGAGACCCTGGCGAACCGGGAGCAGCGCAATGTTTGTACCTCCCACAGCACCTGCGTTGGAGAAAATGTCCTGACCAGTGTGCTGACTTTTTTAGGTAATATTTATGGAGCACTTATTATGTGCTAGGCCCTGGGCATTACCCCATTACCCCCTTAACCATGTGGGGAGTGAGCACTAACTCAGCCTGTGTTCTACAGATGGAAGACTAACAGGTTAAGGCACGCCCAGGGTGAAGCTCTGAGGCTGGAAGTGCCTAGAGGTTTGTTGGAATCCAAAGTCCAATGATTATCCTTTGAGCGTCACCTCTTTCCTTATCCACCCACCGTTCACTCTCTGAACCTGTGTCTTCACCTCCAGGTGGGGATGAACCCCGCCCTTACTGCCAGTGACTTCGGGAAGGCCACAAAATAGAGCATGGAAGTGCCTTGTGAACTGAAAGTGCATGACGGGTCATTATTCTACTGAGTTTGACTTGTGTACTGTGTGCCATCCCCCCACTTCTGCCAACCCCACCCCCATATCCAGATCAACAAAGACCTAGAACTACTCCCAGGAGCAAACACCCAGACCTCAGTAATAGAGTGGAAGGTGGGTCTGGAACAGGTGCCCAGAGCGAGCTCAGCAGGATGGCAGGGCTGGCTGCCAGGGAAGGCATCTTGAAGGAAGCAGATTTAGGTCAGGCTTTGAAGCCAGGGGATAGCAGTGTCTTGTTCTCCCTCCAGAAGACCTTCAGCAGAGCCCTGCCGGCCGGCTGCAGGGCCTCCAAGGGTCCCAGCTCCAGGAACATGGCTGAGAAACCCAGGAAGGGAACAGAGGGCTGGATCCAGAAAGGCTTAGGCCAAGAGGGTGTGGTCAGAGCGTCTGGCTATTCAGAGCTTCACCAAAGCCCAGGCCCAAGGTCAGGTAGAGACCCCACAAAGCCTTTGGGGATGGAGGTGGCAGTGGGGAACAGGCAGCTAAATCAGGAGTGGGGTGGGCATAGGGACCAGAGGAGCTGGGAATAGGAAGACCCCTGACAGGGTCAGGCCCATCTGCAGGTCACTTTCCAGTTCTGAGGGAGGGGCAGTGAGGGAGGGGCAGTAGCTAGGCAGGTCCCACCTCAACCATATTTCCTGCTCTCATCGCCTGAAGCCTCCTACCTTCCCGGTGAGGTGGATGCCAGTTCTCCCTATTTTACGGATGAAGACTGAGGCACCCGAGGTTAGGAACTGGTCTGAAGTCACACAGTGGGCCACGTAAGAGCTCAGGAAATGTCAGCTATTATTCTCTTTTATCAGCGCTAAGAACCCAAACAGCACCACACTTGACAGATGCAGGGCCTGAGAGAAGGAAGGGGAGTGACCTGCAGATGGACACCGTCTGGGCACTGCCTCCTCCTCAGGAATCACAAGCAGGACACTTGGTGTGTCACTTGGAAGTGCTTCACTTGCATCCACTCATTACGTCCTTCTCACCCCCTCGCCGGGAAGTGACTCACTGCCCCATTTGGCCGTGGAGAGAGCTGAGGCACAGAGAGAGTAATTTGCCCAAGGTAGCAGAGCAGAAATCTAAACCTGAGTCTGGTGGGGAGGGGTGTGGGATGGGAATGGGGGGATGAGGACAAATATGTGATACCTTAATCAATAAAGAAATTTAAAAAAAAAGTATACAATCCTAAAAATAAAAAAATAAACCTGAGTCTGCCTCCAGGGCCTGTGCCCCTCGTTCTCATGCCTCAGGCGCCCCCTTGGGGGCCCCGGTTGGAGAATGCACCCTGGGCTTGCTGCTTCTGTCAGCTTTAGCTGGAGGCTACCTTTGGGGTGGAGGGTTTTCACCAAAGCAGTGGAGTTAGCAGTGCCAAACTAGCCACTGTCAAAATGACACACATTTGTGGCAACTGGAATTTTAAGTGTCCTATTTACTGGAAAAAAACCTAGGAGATTTTTGTGAACCTGTGGGGAAGGAACACTGCCATCTGAACCATCCCACCCTCAATCAGCAATCACCCCTACACACTGCTGGGCAGGGCAGAGGGGACCCCACTTCGGAAGGTAAGGAAGAGGGAGGGGGCGTGGCTTCTCTGGGTGGGAGCATGGGTGGGTGCCTAGACCTGCCCACTCATACCACCCTCCCAGAGTAAGCCTGGGGCTGGGGTGGGGCAGTGGGAGGAGTCTATGGCTGGAGATACCCCACACTTATAGTCCAGAGGGGGCCAGGAGGCAGGGGGTATGAAGAATAAGGGACCCTGCTCATCTAGAAGTTCTTTACCCCCGCTGGGCTTCCAGCTAAGTGGGAGGGACTGACACATCCCGGTCAGGCGGCGGTGAGCATCCTCACAGACTTCATGAAACAGGAGCCTGCAGGCTGTGAGGCAGGGAGGCCTTGCCATCTGCAGGGCCAGGTTGGCAGGTGCTCTCCCACTGCCTGCCCCAGCGGGCCGAGCAGCACGCAGCCCGTGTAGCTTCTACACCTGCAGGCTCAGGCCCGGACTCCCTGTGTACCCTAAAGCCATTTGGGGACCAAAGCCTGCAAAGAACATGTACCCCCATCTTGCTCAGAGCTGACGAAATCAGGAAGCAGGGGCAGGTAAATGTCTCTGTAATGTCAGAGTGACGTCAGAGTCTGTCCCAACTACTCAGCTTTGTGCTCAGCTGGAAAGAGCACGCTGATCGACTGCATTGCTGTGTTCCACTAAGGTGTCATGTAGGGACACGGAAACGAATTCCATATCATTTTCATGCTATGAAATGTTCTGGGACCTGTTGTCAACTATTTAAAAATAAAAAAGCCATTCTTAGCTCATGGTCTGTACAAAAAGTCACAGGATTTAGCCTGTGACTCTGGTTTGCCAACCCCTGCTCTAAACCCAGCT
The DNA here is from genome assembly GCF_027574615.1 of Eptesicus fuscus. Taxonomy (NCBI): domain Eukaryota; kingdom Metazoa; phylum Chordata; class Mammalia; order Chiroptera; family Vespertilionidae; genus Eptesicus; species Eptesicus fuscus. Next base: position 80,334,628 of record NC_072485.1, on the reverse strand, counting down.
ATGTCTGTCCCCTGTCTGAAACCTTCAATGGCTCCCTATTGCTTATGAGATAAAGTTCAAACTCTGGAATGGCTTTTAAGCCCTTACATTCTGGTTCCAACCAATACTTCACTTGTTTGCCACCAGGGGGGTATTGGTTATTCATGTCTTCCTCTCTGCTTAATGAACGGCAACCCCCAGGTCTGCTCAGAGCCTGCTCATAGCAGCAATAGTAATGATCACAGTGATAGTAAGAACAGCATACACTCCTCTGTGCCACGCACTGTTTCAAAACACTTTTCCTGTATTAACTCATCAGATCCTCATTACAACCCAATGGGTGGGACTGGTTCTATTCCCATTTAACAGATAAGGAAACTGAGGCAGAGTAAGTTAACTGACCTGTTCCAGCTCCACCTGCTAATAAAGGGTAAAGACGTGCTTCAACCCTGCAGTCTGGCCCTGGTGCCCAGTGCTGAGCTTTTCTCCCACTGGGTGTCCTCCCTTCCCTCTCCACCGTCCATCACCCACAGCTCACCAGGCACTGGGCTGGCACAGCACACAAGGTGGCTGCAGTCCATGCCCCGGGGACACTTACAGTCCCGCGGGGGCCAGGAGGCAGGAGTATGAAGAATGAAGGGACCCTGCTCATCTAGAGGAAGGCAGTGGCTCTGGTAGGTCACTGGCACTGAGGGGTCTTTTATGGAAAAATCACTTGCTTTTTAGACATCGAAAAGGTTTAAGCAATCCGCCGACCAGTGTGGCTCAGTGGTTGAGCATCAACCTGTGAACCAGGAGGTCATGGTTCGATACCTGATCAGGGCACGCCCAGGTTGCAGGCTCGATCCCCAGTAGGAGGCATGCAGGAGGCAGCCAATCCAGGATCCTCTTATCACTGGTGTTTCTCTCTCTCCCTCTCTCTGAAATCAATAACATACGTTTTGTAAAAGTTGAAGGAAGCCTGTGCAGTGGTGTCTGTTTTCTGCCCACAGCCCTCCTCTCGGCATCCCCTTGGCTCCTGTTGCTGCTTCAGCCCCTCCTCATGCTCTCCTCCCTCAATCTAGTTTCTCAGGATGTGCCCGCCCTCCTCTCCGTGCCTCAGGCACCCCCAGCCCCGGGTCACACCCCTAGCTTGTGCAGGAGGTTACTCCAGCTCCCTGCCACTTTCCACTCCATTCATAGAACAGACGAGGTCCTTCCCACCTCGCAGCCTTTCCTTTCCTTGACTTCCGTCTCCACCCCTGCCCTCACTCTCCTTCCCCTGGGCAGAACCTAAACTATTTAAAAACATAAAAACCGTTCTTAGCTCATGGTCTGTACAAAGAGGGCTTTAGCCTGTGGCTATGGTTTGCCACCCCCTGGTCACCATCAATAACTCCGTCCCGAGCCGCCCACAGGCTCACCACCACCTCCTTCCTACACAGGCCCTGGCGATGCCCTCGGTGCCCGAATCCCATCACTTGGCTCTACTCAAAGCCCTCCCCTGTCCTTGCTCAAAGGAGAAGTCAAAGCCCCTACACTGCCTTCAAGGCTCAGCCCAGCTCCCCTGCCCCTCCGGTAACTCCCGCCTCTCCAGCTCCCTCCCCTCACTCCAAACGGGCCTCAGGGCCTTGGCCCAACCCATCCCTTCCAGATCTCTCCACAGGTAGCCGCAGGGCTCAAGCCTCGCCCCACCCAGCCTTTGCTCAAACGGTGCCTCTCACCAAGGCAGACCCTGGCCACCTCAGTTCAAATCACTCCCCTGGCCCCCAGGACTCCTGATCGGGAGAAAGGAAAGACTCTATCATTTACTTGTTTGTTTATGGCCTGTCTCCCCCACTGACTAGAATCTAAGTACCACAAGGGCAGGGACTTTTATCTCTTCTGTTCACTGCTGTGCCCTTGGCAGCTGGGACAGCACAGGGCACAGATTAAATACCTAATACAGAGGAGGGGCAGCCAGGTGTGAGCGGAAAGCGGTTGTGAGCAGAAATACAGCAAGTGCAAAGACCTGGGAGTTAAAGTGTGTTTGACAGTGTGTGCTCATGGGCTGAGAGGAGCCTTCTTGCTCCTGGAAATGGGGAGAGGGTCATTTAGGCTTCAGCAGGCAAGGGACCTGCTTTTCTTTTTTAAAGTTTTTTATATTGACTTTTTAGAGAGAAGAAGGGAGGGAGAAAGAGAAAGAGAGAGAGAAATATCAATGTGAGAAACATCGATTGGACAGCACGTGCCCTAGACAACTGGGGATCGAACCCCGCCACCTTTTATTATTTTTAAAAAATATATATTTTATTGATTTCAGAGAGGGAGAGAGAGATAGAAACATCAATGAGAGAGAATCCTGGATTGACTGCCTCCTGCATGCCCCCTACTGGGGATCGAGCTGGCAACCCCAACAAGTGCCCTTGGCTGGAATCAAACCCGAGACCCTTCAGTCTGCAAGCTGACTCTCTATCCAGTGAGCCAAACCAGCTAGCCCCCCCCCCCTCACCTTTTAATGCACCAAACAACACTCCAATCATCTGGGCTACAGCAGCCAGGGCTGGGGGTGGGGGTGGGGATAGCTTTTGTTTTCAAAAGATCTCTGTGGTTTTTCTGAGGTGCCACGGCCTGTGCCAGGCCCTGGGAAGTGGAGACAGAAATGGTCACTGCCCTCCAGTGCCCATCCTTCCATTGGGCCTATGCTTCTCCTCCCCCTCCTCTCCCCTCCCCCCGCCCCACACACAGACTAGCTGCCTGGGAGGGCTGTCTGCTTCTAGTGGTTACTAGCCTCTGGCAACCAGCAAAGATAGCCCTGCTTCACCCCAAGGAGCCAGCAAACAAGTGTGACCTTAGGCAAGTCACTTCCCCTTTCTGGCTCCCTGCCTGGCTCTCAGTGATTTGTTGTGATCCTACCCTAACAGCCACATTCTCTGAGCATTTCCTAAGCACCAACCCTGTAATTTATATTCTGCTAATCATCCCAACAGCCCTACAACGGTGGTGATTAATTGCTCTGTTTTACAGAAGAGGAAAGCTGAGGTCCAGAGAGGTTAGGGACTTGCTCAAAGCCACCGGGTGAGTGTGGGTGAGGCTGAGGTGCAGGGAGCTAGTGGGGCAAAGTGGACAGGCAGGTGGTTGGATGGGGGGTGCCTACCTCCATGGTGGCTGCTGCTGGCCGGCTGGCCCTGCTGGTGACCAGCTCCCCCCAGGAGACCTGGGACCGTACTCCAGTGCTTGTTGAGGCCTGGGGGCTGGTCCCCTGTGGGGCTGGGGCCCAGGCCCCTCTCTGCAGGGCTGGAGTCTTCCTGCTCACTCTGCTCAAACTCTGGGATCTGGAACATGCTCTGGGCTGTAGGGGCGAGAAGGTAGGTAGTTATGGCACAGCTGGGGAAAACGGTCGCAGGCGGGGCGCGGGAGCTGGCGCCCCTGTTCCCTCTTCCACCTTAGAACCCCAGGTCCGCCCTGCCTCCCAGGCCCCAGTCTGTGCTCTGAGTCTGGCCGGGCAAGCTCAGCCCGTCCACCCAGAACCCAAGTCTCCTTCCGGAACCTGGGTGCCGTGGAGCCCCAGGCCCCCACCCAGGCTTCGGCTGACTCGGCCGTGAAGACGGCACGCAAGACTCACCCCAAGCCCGATCTCGAGGCCCCTGACCCGAGCCTGCGCCTCCCTCTAGCCCTGAGGGAGCCCGGCTCTAGTTGCCTGGGCAACGGGAACTGTCACCGACCAGACCCAATCGGTTACCGAAATGTCACCAGGGCTGGCCGGGGGGTGGAGCCACGGACGGCCCCGCCCCCGCCCCGCCCCCGCGGCCCGGCCCAGCTCTCCGCCCGCCGCCTTCCTCCCTTCCTGGTCCCCGCAGGCTCTGCTCCCGACTTCCTTGTACCGGGGGCGTGTGTGGGAGCCGATGAGGGGTTCTCTGGGGTCTGGCTTCTGTTGACAAGTCCTTCAGCCCCTCGGGGCCGTAGTTTCCGCCCCTGAAAAGTGGGGATGATGACACCCCGCTCAGGGGCCCGTGAACGGTGTAAGCCGAGTGCCGACCGCTGCGGCGAAAGCACTTAGCAAAGCCCCGATGGGAGCTCCGCCGCAGCTCGCCTGTGGCCGTGGTCACGACGCCGCCTGCACTGGGTGACCGGGCCCCTCCTCCCCACGGGGGGACCTCGCACCGCACGCAGCGGGGCACCCTCCCCGCGCCATCTGGGGAGCCTCGAGATAAGCGGGCGCCTCCCCGGCAGGATGACTGTCTCGGCGCGGTGGAAGGGATAAGGGCCCCCGTGAGGGCGGCCGTGCGGCTCGGGGGGACTTTGCGCCTGACGGGCGGCGGACCAGGTGAGCGGGAACCGCGCCCGGCGAGGGCGGAGGGCAGGCGCCCCCTCGGGGTTGGCGGGGTTCTGTGGGCTCCGTCCCAGAGGGCGGGGCCCGAGGGCCATCTTGGCTGTGGGCGGAAGTTTTCTTCAGAGACCGGGCGAGGGGAAGTCGTGGCCGCCCTCGGCCCGGCGGCGCAATCTCGGTTTGGGAATCGGGGAGAGGAGCGTGGGAACCGGCGGCTCCGGGCCTGGCCCCCCCGGCGCCGGCCGCATGCGGTGCCGCCCCGGCACCTCGGCCGCCTGCCGCCTCTCGTAACCCCTGGCACCCGCCGGCGGCGTAGCTGGCGCCCATTCTCGAACGGCTACGCGCCGGGCGCGGCGCGGGGTTGCGGAGCCGCGGTTAGACCCCGCGCAGTTTGCGTAGCGAGCGGCGCCCGCGCAGGCGCAGGAGGGGGCGGAGCCGCAGGAGCCGGGGAGCCGGAGCCCGGGTCCCGGCGGCCGGAGCTGGCTCCCCCGGAGCTGGACTGAGAGCCAGGCGCCGGCCTCCCCCCGCCTCCCGCGGCTGGAGGGTGGACGCAGAGGGGTGGGTTGGGGCCAGCGTCCGGCATCCCGAGGCCTGAAGGCAGAGCCCCCACCCCCACCCCCACCCCGTCCGGATCCTTGGCGGGGAGAGAGCCCGCAGTTGGAGGAGGGGGAGAGCCGGGTGTTGAGCGCCTCTCGCCGCAGCCGCTGCCCAGAGCCAGCAGGCATCGGCGGCTCTCCCCCTCCTGCCAGGACGACTGGAGCGACGAAGGCCAAGGACCCTTCTCCTTCAGCCTCTGCACCCCCAGCTCCTGGCTCTGGGACTGGCCCACGGAGGCGACACTCCCCACCCCCACCCTCAGCCCTGGAGAGGAGAGACTGTCCTTCCCCGCTCCTGAGTGCAGGGCCCCGGCCCCTGCGAGTGCCCCGCAGCAAGGGCTGCTCCAAGAGCCAGTGCCCTCTGGTTCAGGGAAGGGCCTGGCCAGCCACAACGTCTTTCCTCCCAAACTGCCCCCCTCTGTCTCTGCACCCTGCACCTCCCACCCCTGCGTATTTATTTGTATTTCCCTGGCCCCCTGCCAGCCCCTCCATCTCTGCCTCAGGATCCAGGCCTGCCTCCCTGACATGGAGAGTAACCTGTCTGGCCTGGTGCCTGCTGCTGGTCTGGTGCCTGCGCTGCCCCCGGCCGTGACCCTGGGGCTGACGGCGGCCTACACCACCCTGTACGCCCTGCTCTTCTTCTCCGTCTATGCCCAGCTCTGGCTGGTGCTCCTGTACGGGCACAAGCGTCTCAGCTACCAGACGGTGTTCCTGGCACTCTGCCTGCTCTGGGCTGCCTTGCGTACCACCCTCTTCTCCTTCTACTTCCGAGACACCCCCCGGGCCAACCGCCTGGGGCCGCTGCCCTTTTGGCTCCTCTACTGCTGCCCTGTCTGCCTGCAGTTCTTCACCCTGACGCTTATGAACCTCTACTTCGCCCAGGTAACCGTGGTAACGGGGTGGGGATGGGCTGTGGAGTGGCAAGCCTCAAGGCCCCAGAGGAATAATGGGCATCTCTGCTCCCAGGTGGTGTTCAAAGCCAAGGCGAAACGTCGGCCCGAGATGAGCCGAGGCTTGTAAGTACTCAGGCCACGGCGGGCTCAGGCCACGGCGGGCTCAGGCCACGGTGGGCTCAGGCCACGGCGGGCTCAGGCCACGGCGGGCTCAGGCCGTGGCGGGCTCAGGCCACGGCGGGCTCAGGCCACGGTGGGCTCAGGCCACGGTGGGCTCAGGCCACGGCGGGCTCAGGCCACGGCGGGCTCAGGCCGTGGTGGGCTCAGGCCACGGCGGGCTCAGGCCATGGCGGGCTCAGGCCACGGCGGGCTCAGGCCACGGCGGGCTCAGGCCACGGCGGGCTCAGGCCACAGCGGGCTCAGGCCACGGCGGGCTCAGGCCACGGCGGGCTCAGGCCACGGCGGGCTCAGGCCGTGGCGGGCTCAGGCCGTGGCGGGCTCAGGCCGTGGCGGGCTCAGGCCGTGGCGGGCTCAGGCCACGGCGGGCTCAGGCCGTGGCGGGCTCAGGCCATGGCGGGCTCAGGCCGTGGCGGGCTCAGGCCGTGGCGGGCTTAGCCCCCGGCCAGGAGCAGCCTGGTGCCTGTCCCTTCCCCCGTGGCAGGGCTGAGGGGAGGACAGCTCGGGGGATGTTTGTGAACACTGGGGAGAGTGAAGCGCCTGGCACAGAAGGCCCGGCAGAGGTGTGGCATGTGTGAAGGGCAGCAGTAATAGACGCAGTTGGGGGACGGTACAGTGTCGTCCAGGACAGAGGAGGAGCTGGAGGCGCCAGCCCTCGGAAGCTCCAAAACCAAACCACTTCTGGGTGACCTTGGGCGGCGAGGCTCCCGTCCTGGGGACAACATCTTGCAATTTAATTAGCGCTTTCACAGACATCTTTAATTTTTACAACTTACCTGGGAGGCTGTTACTGTCTACTTGAGAGATGAGGAAACCGAGGCCCAGGAAGATAAAGCCACATGTTCAAGGTCAGAGATGTGGCTGGAAGCAGAGCCAGGGCTTAAGCCCAGATTCCGGACACCCAGCCCAGTGCTCCTTCCACTGTACGACAGCTGTCAGTCACCTTCTGACCCCCGTGGGCCTCAGTTTCCCCGTCTGTAAAGCTGGAGGAGCAAGGTGCAGACTGGATGGCCTGAGGTTCCGATGGACGCCGAGGTCTCCTGGGGGAGGTCGGGTGGTCGGTGAGCGCGAGGGGCGGGAGCCTGGGGCTGACTGTGCTGTGGCTGCAGGCTGGCTGTCCGAGGGGCCTTCGTGGGGGCCTCGCTGCTCTTTCTGCTGGTGAACGTGCTGTGCGCTGTGCTGTCCCGCCGGCGCCGGGCGCAGCCCTGGGCCCTCCTGCTGGTGCGCGTCCTGGTGAGCGACTCGCTGTTTGTCATCTGCGCACTCTCCCTTGCCGCCTGCCTCTGCCTTGTTGCCCGGCGGGCACCCTCCACCAGCATCTACCTGGAGGCCAAGGTAGGGTCACCACCCTGGTGCCTGGTGCCCTTTGGGGCCTTTGGGCGTCATTCTTCGGGCGGAGGGGAAGCTGGAGCCTCCCCTCGCTGAGGGTCCCCGGTTGTCATCTGTTTCAGGGGACCAGTGTGTGCCAGGCAGCTGCGATGGGGGGTGCCATGGTCCTGCTCTATGCCAGCCGGGCCTGCTACAACCTGGCGGCCCTGGCCTTGGCTCCCCGGAGCCGGCTGGATGCCTTCGATTATGACTGGTACAATGTCTCCGATCAGGTGGGCGTTGGGCATGTCTGCTGCCTCCTCAGTAGCCGTGGCTCCTGGGCCCTGTCCAGGTGCCCCAGTGGCACAACTGCAGATTGGCTAAGCCCTGGCTTTCCCACAGGCCGACCTGGTGAATGACCTGGGGAACAAAGGCTACCTCGTGTTTGGCCTCATCCTCTTTGTGTGGGAGCTGCTGCCCACTACCCTGCTGGTGGGCTTCTTCCGGGTGCACCGGCCTCCACAGGACCTGGTGAGGGCCCGTGTAGAGGGCGGCACTGGGCCGGGGCCGGGGCCGGGGGCAGTGGGAAGCCAGTGGGGGCTGGGAGAGAGCATCAGTGGCGGCTTCCTCCCCCAGAGCACCAGCCGCATCCTCAACGGGCAGGTCTTTGGCTCCCGTTCCTACTTCTTCGATCGGGCCGGGCACTGCGAGGATGAGAGCTGCTCCTGGGAGCACAGCCGGGGCGAGAGCACCAGGTAGGAGCCTCCGCCCGCCTCAGGCCCCTGAGCTCCTGGCCTGCTCCATGGAGCCATGGGGACCTAGAGCCAGGTCTTGGCATCCAGCCCCAGCCCCTGCCTTGGCCTTTGTTTCCGTCTGTACTTGGTGGGGGCCCCTCTGGTTTCCCCCTCTTGCCCCGAGGATGCAGTTGGCTACAGTGTGCAGTGCTCAAGCCCTGGGTCCTGGAATGTCTGGGTTACTGGGCTCTGCTCTAAGCCTCTCTCCCTCCCCCAACTCCTGTGCATGTGGCCCCGGTCACTGCCTTGTAACTGACGCGTCTCTCTGTCTGCAGCATGTCGGGCAGCCTCGGCTCTGGCAGCTGGTACGGCGCCATCGGGCGGGAGCCAGGCTGGTACGGGGGCAGCCAGACTCGGACCACTCCTCTGCTCTTCTCCCAGGTGCTGGACCCTGGCAGCCACCACCACAGTCTCTACTCCACTCCACAGACGTGATCCCCTCCACCTGTCCCCAGAACTCTCAGACCCCAGTCCCTCCTACCCAGGCCCCTGTGCCAAGTTCATCTGCTGCTTCTTGCCCAGGATCCCAGGGGCTGTGGCCACCTCCTCCCCTGCCAGCTCCTTGCTACTTCTGTTGTAGTGAGTCTGTGCTGATGGGGGCATGGCCCTGCCCGCCAGATGCGCACAGCACCCTGGCATGACCTGCGCCTCCGCTTCTGTGCTGGAGCCAGCTACCTCTCCTGTGTCTGCCACTCAATAAACAGTGTCTGTGCCCCAGGGCTGTCAGTTATCTGTGCTCCTCAAACCTTGTCTGCTTGGCTGAAGGCTGATCAGACACTGGCCCTTGGAGGGGGCTGCTGGACGGGCAGGGGCTGCTTACCTCCCCCAGGCTGGAGGGCAGGGAGCGGGAGGAGCCCGCAGTCTGAGGAGAAGGGAGACCAGGAGCCATGCTCTTACTCCAGTCCCTTCTCTACTTGAATAATTTCTACTCCTTCCTTAAGACCTGCTTCAAGTGCCACTTGTCTTTAGAAGCCTCCCCTCTCTGGGTCAGGGAACCGTGTCCCCTGCTGGGTCCCGTGGGCTGTGATTCTGTGGTTGTTATGCCTCTCATCCCCGAGTGGATGGGATTTCTGGGGACCCTGCTCCCCTGTCATCACATCCAACCTGGCCTTCAGGTCAGGGGCTAGTCCAGGGCCTGTGGGGGAAGAGTTGGCCCCCATTTCCCTGCCAGATGTGGATTTGGCTGGTGGCCTGGGCTCCCCCACACAGTCTACCTGGCAGTCCCGGGCCCCCTTCTGGCCACCGCTAATAGCACAGCCAGGCCCTCACGGGAAGGTCTGTCTCCTGCACGCAGACCTGACTGTTCCCGCTCTTCCCCGTCCTGGGGCCTCGCACTAAGCCTGTCTGAAGCCCTGCACGTGGGACTGTCCTGGGCCCCGGCCTTCGGGCCCCTGGAGCGGGCACAGTCACTTTCCTTTGAACAGAAAGTTGCTCTCATTGGTGTGCCAGGCTTACAAACACGGCCCTCTTTAATGCTCAGAATAGCACCCCAAGGTGAGAATGAACACCCCTTTTTCTACTAGTGGGACCTGCAGGCTCCAGAGCTTGGGAATGCCTTAGGCCCCCTACTGTCAGGGATCAGCCTTAGCGCTCTCCCTTCAACCACCGACCCCCGAGGGCGGAGGACCCCGGCAGGGTCTTTGGAGAGGTGGGGGTTGTAAAGTGGGTAAGAGCAGAGAGGAACCAAGTTCCAGGACAGGCCGGCGCCCTGACAGTTCAAGCAGCGGGGGAGGGAGTGCTGGCCCCACTTTCACGCTGGGACGGGCATGGGGAGAGGACCAAGGGATGGGGATACAGGAGCAGGACAGGAGGTGCCCAGTGTGACTTCCCAGCACTGGGCCGCACCACACCTGGGGCCACTCCAGCCTGCCTGGGTGGACCCCTCCCTCAGTGCAGAGCCAGGGCCAGGCTGTCCAGGGCGCGAGTGGGGCCCTTCCTTCCTGTAGCCTGGAGCGGAGTGTGGCGCCCGTCCAGGGAGGTGAGCCGGCTGCTGTCCACACCCCGCCGCTGGCCACACTGGCTAGCCAGCAGGGCAGGGCGGTACCAGGGCTCCGGTGTGACGCTCCAGGCCGGACCCAGCGGCATCCCTGTCGGCTCCTTTGCCACTCATCTCCAGGGAGCGGGCGGCCCAGGCCCGGCCCCAGGGAGGCGGCACTGGAGGGGTTAAACGCGGTAGGAGGGGGGCTTCAGGCGGCGGGAGGGGGGTCCCAGCCCCAGCGGCCGCCCGCTCCGCCTCTGCCACTGCCTCCGCGGCCCAGCCGGCACCGGCACCGGCACCGGCACCGGGTAGGCCGCGCGGGGAGCGGGTCGCAGCCTCCGTCGTCGCAGCGGGGCCAACAGTGAGTGCGGGGCGGAGGGGCGCGCAGGGAGTGCGGACGGACTCGGCGCGGGGCGGCAGGGGCGGCGGCTGGGTGGGGCGCCACCTCCCTTCCCCGCGTGGGCGCCGCCGGGAACCGTGCGGCGCGCAGACACGCTCCGGGGTGCGGGCATGGAGACTCGGGAGGCGGTGGGCGCGAGCGCGGCGTGCGGGGCTGGCGGCCGGCGCTGCGCCGTGGCCCGGGTCTGACACGCTCGCGCAGGTGTGGGCACACGTGTGACTGGCGCTCCCCCCGGGGCCGCGGCCCCGGGTGCGGGGTGCCCGCGCGTGTGGGAGAGTGCAGGCGGAGCGTGGGCACGCGAGCTTTGTGCGGCGCGTGTGCGCGTGGGCGCCGCCCGCTGCCAGGGGCTGCCAGCGGCCCGGGGGAGGCTGCCCTGGTCCGGTTTGTGGCCCTCGCCCTGCTCTGCTCCTTCCCGGAACCGGCCCCACCCCTGCCTCGCACCTGCACTGGGACCGGACCCATCCCTGGGTTCCTCGAAAGCCCGGCGGGGCTCTGGGGGGCCCCGGAGGCTCCCCGCCCAGCCCATCGCGGCCCAGAGAAGTCACGAAGATGCTGCGGCAGCGGGCGAGCCGGACCAGCATCCTGGTCCCCGCCCAGTGCGGTCGGCTTTCCTCCCACTTTCCTGCCAGCGCCTCCCAGCGCTCGGCCCCTCCTGGAAGGCCAGTTCCCACGCCTGCCCCTCACCTTCCCCCCCCCCCCCACCCCCCACCCCCCGCCCCAGTCCCCACCTCCACCCTCTGGCGTTTCCCTGCTCCCCTGCCTCTTCCTCAGCAGGCTCAGCCTCCCTCTCCCACTCTCCTCCCTCCTCTTCCCTTCCGGGTGCCCTCTTCTCTTCTCGCACCCAGAGCCCCCCCCCAGACAGGGGCTGAGGGCCCTGAGGGCCGGACAGTGGAGGTAAGGGGGGACCAAAGTGGGGGGAGGCCTGGGTGTGTCCTGGTACCAAGTGTCCAGCCAGAGGGATGGAGGGAGAGGTCCTCTGAGGGCAGCAGAGCCGGAGGCTCCAATGACTCCCGGGCGGGTAGGGGCTGGAGGAGGGCTGTCAGGCCAGGTTATTGATCCGAGGTCCCCGGTTCTGCCCGCAGTGACCACAGCCCTCCAGGAGCCGCCTGCCCGGCCTCCCCACGCGGGCAGTGGCCCTGGCCGGGCCCCTGGGCACGCCATGCGCAGCACCACACTCCTGGCTCTGCTGGCGCTGGTCCTGCTCTACCTGGTGTTGGGCGCCCTGGTCTTCCGGGCCCTGGAGCAGCCCCGGGAGCAGCAGGCCCAGAGGGAGCTGGGGGAGGCCCGAGAGAGGTTCCTGCGGACCCACCCGTGTGTGAGCGACGGGGACCTGGGGCTCCTCATCAAGGTGCGTGGGTGGCGAGAACCCCTTCAGCAGTCACCGGCCCCCGGCACCAGCTGCACGCCTGTGGGGCCGTGTGCTCGCGTGCTGCTCCCAGACTGGCCCCCCTGAGGGCTGGGTGCAACTGGGGTGCCGGGCAGAGGCTGGGGGCACGTCTCAGTTTTCCATGTGATGTGTGTGGGGCGCGTGCTCTCCTCGCTGTGCCTGGCGTTGGACTGTGCCCTGGACCGTCTCCTTCAGTGTGGAGGGGGGAAGGAAGGAAGGAAGGAAGGAAGGAAGGAAGGAAGGAAGGAAGGAAGGAAGGAAGGAAGGGAGAAATGAGCAAATGGCTGTAGCAATGAGAGGCTACATGGTCACAGGTCTCACTCACTGGGTTAGGGCAGTGGTTGGCAAACTGCGGCTCTCGAGCCACATGCGGCTCTTTGGCCCCTTGAGTGTGGCTCTTCCACAAAATACCACGGCCTGGGCGAGTCTATTTTGAAGAAGTGGTGTTAGAAGAAGTTTAAGTTTAAAAAATTTGGCTCTCCAAAGAAATGTCAATCGTTGTACTGTTGGTATTTGGCTCTGTTGGCTAATGAGTTTGCCGACCACTGGGTTAGGGTTACCAGATAGAAGTCAGGGCACCCAGCTAAATGTGAATTCCAGCTAAACAAGGAACAGTTTTTAAATATGACTGTGTCCCTGGCAGTGTTTTTATTTGCTAAATCTGGCAACCCCACACTGGCGCCCATACTTCCTCGGGGCCACAGACACCTTAGGGAAGCCCAGGGACACCGGGAGCGCCCGCCCCCAGAAAAGCGCACCTGCAAACACGCGCAGGTGGTTCGGAGGCTTCCGGCTCACCTCCGCCTGTGCGTGTGCGTCGTGAATGCGGTTAACGCCCCTTTACCAGGACGCGTGCTTATGCTGGAGGTTGGAGGGGAGGCAGCCAGGGACCCCGCCAGGGACTAAAGTGTGGGCTTGTCTTCTGGGAAACGGTCAGGCCACACCTCTAAGGCTGTCTCGGACTTCTGAGTCACTAGCATATTAAACGTCTAAGGTTTAGCTTTGATAAATGCGTGTTTATTACTTTAGGACAGATCACTCCTCTTCCCTGTCTGTTCTCTGGGAGGGAGGCGCCCTCAGCGAGGAGGCCTCTGTGCTCCTGCGGATTCCCACTGTGGCGGGACCAGAGCAGAGACGAGGATGGGGCGGGTCCAGGCAGCCTGACCTTGTCTCTGATGCATCTAGAAGAGAGAGAGAGAGAGAGAGAGAGAGAGAGAGAGAGAGAGACTCAGAGAGGCCTGGGCAGGAGGGAGAGTGTCTGACCAGACCACAGGGCAGAGGGAGGGAGGGAACCTGACCTATTTTATCTTCACAACGGAGTTACTTTTTTCCCGAATAAAAAAGAAGCAAAGGAAGGGCAGAAACTAGAAGGATGGGCAACAGCTGCTCTATTTCTTTTCCACAATTAGCCACACAGCAGTCTGTCCTGCTGTGAGCTGTGCTGTGCTGGACACCATAGAGTCAGCAGGGAAATGGACGTTGGGGCGGGACAGATGCAAGCTGTGTCCTAGAGCAGTGGTCGGCAAACTACGGCTCGCGAGCCACATGCGGCTCTTTGGCCCCTTGAGTGTGGCTCTTCCACAAAATGCCACGGCCTGGGCGAGTCTATGTTGAAGAAGTGGCGTTAGAAGAAGTTTAAGTTTAAAAAATGTGGCTCTCAAAAGAAATTTCAATCGTTGTCCTGTTGACATTTGGCTCTGTTGACTAATGAGTTTGCCGACCACTGTCCTAGAGGATGTCACATCTGGGCAAGGGGACAGCTCCGTGGACAGATCGCTACAGAATTCGGTGGGAAAGGCACTTTCCTCACTTCCTTCTTTGTTAACCGCCTGTTGTTGGCTGGGCCCTGGGCTGGGTGCTGGGGGCAAGGAGGGAGGTGCCAGGGGCCTTTGGGAAGAGCTGGTGACTGAGGCGGACGAGATGGGTGGAATTTAGAGACGTGCGGTTGGGTTGCAAGGGACTACAGGCAGAGGCGCAGCGCGGGCAAAGGCGTGGAGGCTGGGATGAAGGGAGAAATGGATAAATGGCTGTAGAACTCAGATTTAGCAGATGCCTAGTCATTTGAAACAAAAATTAGGACACACAGGATGACAAAGGATTTTTTTCCCCCTTAAGTAGTGAATTTACCAGAAAAAGTGTTGCAAAATAAATATTAAATCACTTTAAATCATATATTTCACTTCTTGGCTTTATTAAAAAATTATTATTACAGGAAATGAGATCATCTCAGAAATTTGGGGTTAAGGTCACCTAACTTGGGTTCCCAGATGGGAGACTCTGGAGGGGAGACTGGGCAGGGGAGGTTGGAAGGAACCAGGTTGAAAAGCAGCATGAAGCCTGGGCTGGGGTTGGGGGGCTCCGTTCTGCAGACAGCGGGGAGCTGCGGAGGATCTGGGCCCTGGTTCAGGACAGTTGATTTGGAAAGGGGCTTGCTAGTGAGGACAGGAAGAGAGAGAGGTGGTTTGTGATCTCGCTCTCCCTCCCTGCCTTTGTGTCTTGGCTCTGTGCGCCGTGGGGAAGGGCCCCATTGCACCCCCTCCTCATTGTGACCCGACCTCTGTCTCTTAGGGCAGGCACTCTCAAAACACAGACCCTGCCCTGCCTGGCAACAGGGGCAGACACATGGCCACTGCATTAATTTAATCGTATTTGCTGAGCACCTCAGGACTTCAGCAGGCGGGCAGGGGTTTGTGTGTCCACAAATCTACAGAAATGGGATGAAAATGTTGATGGTACATGCACCTGCCTGGAGGGAGGGTCCCTAACTTTCATCACATGTTCTAAGGCAGGGGACTCAGATGCAGCTTCGGTGGGGCAATGGGAGTGGTGGGTCTGGGGAAACCTGGAAGCCCTAGGCATGGCCACTGCGTGGGGACACACAGCGCTTACTTTGCTGTGAGGGCTCTCACTCCTCACAAGTTGATACGGTAGGTGCTGTTAGCATCACCCCCGGCTGGTAGATGTGGAAACAAAGGCCCGGAGATTTCGCCATGTTCACGTAGCACCAAGATTTGAAACCAGACAGTCTGGCCCCAGAGTCTGTGCTCTTGACCTCTGTAAAATGGAAAATCTGTTGTGTGAAATTAGGGGGCAGATAAATGTTTCTAAAACAACGTGGAGGTCAGACAACATTGGGGCGCCCCAATTTGCAATGTGTGTTCAAAGGGACTGCCTTCAGGAAGGCCAGAGGGAAGCGGGGAGCTGGGAGGGGCAGGGAGGGGAACACTCTAGAGGCTGGAGGGCCAGGGGATGGCTGGGACCGGAGGGAAGGACTAAGGCTCCTCCTCTGTGCCTTGTCCTGCAGGAGGTGGCTGATGCCCTGGGAGGGGGTGCAAACCCTGACATCAACTCAACCAGTCACAGCAACTACTCGGCCTGGGACCTGGGCAGCGCCTTCTTTTTCTCAGGCACCATCATCACCACCATCGGTGGGGGCAGGGACTGGGCATGTGGAGGGGGGCAAGGAGCGGCTGGGCTTTCTCCAGCGGGGAGGTGCAGGGGGAGGTGCAGGGGGGTGCCAGGTAGCCCCTCGATCTCCTGCTCGGCCCCTCCGCCCAGGCTATGGCAATGTAGCCCTGCGCACAGATGCCGGCCGCATCTTCTGCATCGTCTATGCTCTGGTGGGGATCCCGCTGTTCGGGTTCCTGCTGGCGGGGGTCGGGGACCGGCTGGGCTCCGCCCTGCGCCACGGCATCGGTCACATTGAAGCCATCTTCCTGGTGAGCTGCTCCACCCATTGTGTTGGGCTCAGGATACCTTTTCTGCGTCCCCTCCCAGGCCCGGAGAGCGCTCCCGGAGGCAGGGGGGCGGGGGTGAGGGCGGAGGACGGGGACTCCGGGGTCCTGCCCGAGGCCCTCCCTGCAGAGGTGGCACGTGCCCAAGGAGCTGGTGCGGGTCCTGTCGGCGGTGCTCTTCCTGCTGCTCGGCTGCCTGCTCTTCGTGGTCGCCCCCATGTTCGCCTTCTGCTACACCGAGGGCTGGAGCGAGCTGGAAGCCATCTTCTTCGTGGTGGTGACGCTCACCACGGTGGGGTTCGGGGACTACGTGGCCGGTGAGGCCACCTTCTTGTGCTGTGCTGTCCTGCCCGCTTCGTTCCTACCCAGGGCCTCTGCACGCTCCCTTCTCCCTCCCAACTCCACGGCGTTTGTGCCCTCAGACGGACGACTCCAACCCGTGTCCGCGCACGGAATGCACCCTCACCTTGTTGCACGGATGCAACACCCCGTGCACACTTTCCTTCTTGCATGCCTGCGCCTCCATGCATGTTCACACACATGTTAAGGTGCACCCCTCACACATGCTCCCACTCTTGCACGTGAGCACTCCCACTCACATGCTCTTACCTTGCACCCCTTCGGGCCATGCACGCTCACGTTGCATGCGTTCACACACCGCACAAGCCCGCTGTCCGGGGAGAGCGATCCTCTCCGTGAGCTGGGGAGAGGGGCGGCGAAGCCGTGGCTTCCCGCTCAAAGCCGGCCCCACACCCACTTCTCTCTGCCCTCCCCCTGGCGTCCCAGGCGCCAACCCCCATCACACCCACGCAGCCTATCAGCCGCTGGTGTGGTTCTGGATCCTGCTGGGCCTGGCCTACTTCGCCTCGGTGCTCACCACCATCGGGAACTGGCTGCGGGTGGTGTTCCGCCACACGCGGGCCGAGGTAGGCGCCCTGGGTGGCCGCGCCTGCGCCCTGACGCCCGCGCTGCACCCCAGCAGCTGTTTGGCGGGGCGCCTCCCGTCCAGGGGGTGGGCTCCTCCAGGCAGGGACCGAGTGCGCCCCCATCTGCACCAGCGGGGACAGGGCTGCAGGCGACTCCATCTGTTCGTGGGGACAGGGCGGCCGGGTTTACCCACGTAATGAGGCAGCGCGTTCAGGTGCATTTCAGACAAGCAGCCAATAGCGTGTAGTGGAAGGTGTCTCCCCAGTGCCCGGACGCACTTACACGGCAGTTTTACTGCTTGTTTGTCTGAAATTCAGACTTCATACGACCTGTGTTCTGTCGCCCCACTCGTCGATACGGGCCGAGGAGCTCGGAGGTCTCTGGGGGCCAGGAGGGAGAGCTGGGATACCCCGGGGTTTCTAGAAAAGCCCGGATCAGGGGGCGCTTCGGTGCCATGAAGGAGGGGAGACGGTGCGGCGGGGGGCGGGCTGAGGCCGGAGGGCCCGCGAAGAGACGAGCGACGCCTGGCTGGCGAAGGGCAGGCTCCCGGGGTGCCGGGGGGTGGAGGACCCCGGGTTGAGGACTGCGTCCCCCCTCCCCCCGCCCCGCAGATGGGCGGCTTCACGGCCCAGGCCGCCAGCTGGACCGGCACAGTGACGGCGCGGGTGACCCAGCGAGGCGGGCCCGCCGCCCCGCCGCCGCCGGAGAAGGAGCGGCCGCTCTCGCCCCCGCCGCCTGCGCCCCCGGAGAAGGCCGAGCCGCCCGCCCCGCCCTCCCCGCCCTCCCCGCCCACAGCCTCCGCGCCCTCGGCCTCGGCGCTGGATTACCCCAGCGAGAACCTGGCCTTCATCGACGAGTCCTCGGACACGCAGAGCGAGCGCGGCTGCGTGGTGCCCCGCGCGCCCCGGGGTCGCCGCCGCGCCCCGCACCCCGCCAGGAAGCCCGCGCGGCCCCGCGGCCCCGGGCGCCTCCGGGACAAGGACCGGCCCGTGTAGGGCAGGACCGCGGCCCGGCTCGCAGCGGCTTCGTCCCGGCTCTGCCCCCGCATGCTTTGCTTGGTTGGCCAAAGAGCCCTGTGCGACCGGCCTGCAGCCCGGGGGCCGGCCAGGTGGACGCCTGGCACCCCGGCTCCTGGCCCCTCCTCGCTCATCTCCAGCCCCCAAGGGTCCCCGCCCCTGTCCCGGCCGGCCCCGGCCCCGGCCCCCGGCCCCGGCCCCCACCCCCCACGGCTGAGCCTCCGAGCCTCAGGGCATCAATAAAGGAGAAAGTCTACCGCTGCGCGCGTGCGCGCTCCGAGGGCGCGAGTGGGGGCGCGAGTGCTGGCGTCGGGGCGCTCCCTGCGAGTCAGGCTTCCGTGACTCTCCCTGCGCCCACGTCGGGTCGGGCCGGGCACGGCACCCTCGGCGGTGATCGGCCCGCGTCGCTGCGTGGAGGCCGGCGCGCGGGGAGCAGGGGCGGCGGCGGAGTCCGCCTGTTGGGCTGTGCGTCTCCAGCGCCGGCCTTGGGGGGGCGGGGCGGGGAGGAATAGGGTGTCCGGAGTGGAGGGCGGCAGCCTGGCCACTTCCTGCCCGAGACCCTCATCGCCCTTCCAGAACGGGACCCGCCCCTCCCCCTTCCCGGAGCGCGACCCCGCCCTGCCACCCGCGAGGCCTGTGGCGACTGGGTCCGTTGGGGCAGAACCATGGAGGAAAAGCCTTTCAAAGTAAGAACTCGTCCTGGGCCCTCTCCCTGTCAGCCCCCGGCTCATTCACCGCGGGCCCTGCTGTCCTCACGGCCGCCACCCCAGCTCCCAACAGTCCCCGCGTGGCCGCCCCCCAACTCCCCGCGACCCTGGGCTTTCCTTGTTTTTTTTCTTTCTTCCTTTTTAATTGATTTTTTTGGGGTGATATTGGTTAATGAAAGTATATAGTTTCAGGTGTACAATTCTATAATACATCATCAGTATGCCTGAAACCGACATACTTTTATTAAGTCTCCTTCCATCACCATTTGTCCCTCCTATACCCTCTCCAACCCCCCGCTGGTAATCACCAGACTGTTGTGTCTATGAGTTTTGTTGTTGTTGATTTTGCTTAATCCTTCACCTTTTCCACCCAGCCCTGAACTCTCTCCCCCAGCTGTCAGTCTGTTCTCTAAGAATGTTTCTATTTTGTTTGTTAGTTTATTTTGTTTATTAGATCCCACATATGAGTGAAATCATATGGTGCTTGTCTTTCTCTGACTGGCTTATTTCACTTAGCATAATGCTCTCCAGGTCCATCCATGCTGTCGCTAAGGGTAAGATGCCCCCTTTTTAACGGCCAAGTAGTATTCCATTGTGTACATGTACCACAGCTTTTTTTTTTTTTTATCCCCTCATACGTGCTGCTTCCAAATCTTGGCTATTGTAAATAACGCTGCAGTGAACATAGGGGTGCATATATTCTTTCAAGAATTAGTGTCTTGGGTTTATTTGGATATAATCCAAGAAGTGGAATTGCTGGGCCATCAGGTAGTTCCATTTCTCATTTTTTGAGGGAATTCCAGAATGCTTTCCACGGTGGCTGCACCAGTCTGCCTTCCCCCCAACAGTGCAGAGGGTTCCCTCTTCCCCACGCCCTCGCCAGTTGTCTGTTGATGTATTGATGATAGCCATGCTGACAGGTGTGCGGGGCTTTCCTTGTTGTATGTGGCCCACAGGCGACGGCCAAGTCTCTGAGCCCCCATGACTTAGTCAGGTCCAGCTCCAAGAGCGACATCCGGAACCTGTGGACCAAGGCCACGCTGTCGCAGCCCAAGCTGAACTTGCAGCTGACCAACGTTTACGAGGACTCGGACCAGGAGGACAGCGGCGGGAGCAGGAGGGCCGGCCAGTGGTACAAGCAGAAGACCGACGACTCCGAGAGCGGCTGGGAGCGCTGGAGTGAGAGGAACACGGAAGGCGGCATCTGGCAGGAGGAACTCGGTGGCCACTCCTCGGAGCTGGAGCAGAGCCCCAGGGGCTCCCAGAGAAACGATGTAGAAGGGGTCGTGGATTTCGGGAGCAAGATGGGTCAGTGTGGCTTCCTCCGGCTGCGGGTGCCCCCAGGGCAGGGGGCTGGCTGGCCAGGGCCTCCATGTCTGTTGGTGTACAGCGCTGGGAAGCTGCAGGATCCAAGTTTCTAGGGTGAGCCTGCGCTAATCGGCCACGCTTAACAAACCAGACATTCTTGGAGCGCCCCCTACTGGGCAGGCACCAGGCAAGATCCTGTGCCAGGCCACACCAGGTCCCCAGAGGCACGCAGGAAAAGGCTCAGAGGCCGCGTCATTAGGACCGTGCTTTTAAAGGAATCACCAGGAGAGTTGAGAGGAAGGAGTTAATTTCTTGTCGGTGGGTTTTCGAGGGTTGAGAAGGTGCTTGTCTGTCATTTATTTAGTCATTGGTGACGATTTAAAAAAATATATATTTTATTTTTTTTTTCTTTTTTTAAAGAGAGGAAGGGAGAGAGAGAGTCAGAAACATCGATGAGAGAGAAACATCCATCAGCTGCCTCCTGCACACCCCCTACTGGGGATGTGCCTGCAATCAAGGTACATGCCCTTGACCGGAATCGAACCTGGGACCCTTGAATCCGAAGGCCCATGCTCTATCCACTGAGCCAAGGGACAGAGAATTAGAAACATTGATGAGAGAGAAACATCGATCAGCTGCCTCCTGCACACCCTCAACTGGGGATGTGCCCACAACCAAGACCCGAATCGAACCTGGGACCCTTCAGTCCGCAGGCCGATGCTCTATCCACTGAGCCAAACCAGTCAGGGCATGACAGCTAATTATTGAGCTCTTGCGGTGTGCCAGGCACTGGGCTTCGCTTGTATGATCACCTTTAAACTTCATCACCTCCATAAGGGGTTATTCTTTTTATTTTCCTTCTTTTTAAAATATGTTTTTATTGATTTCAGAGAGAAGGAGGGAGAGGGAGAGTGGGATGGAAACATCAATGATGATTGGCTGCCTCCTGCATGCCCCCTCCTGGGGATCGAGCCCACAACCCGGTCATGTGGTGGTTCATGGGTCGACACTCAACCACTGAGCCACAATGGCCAGGCTATTTTTTTAAATTATTCATTTGAAAAAAAAAATTGATTTGAGAGAGAGAGAGAGAGAGAGAGAGAGAGAGAGAGAGAGAGAGAAACACTGACTTGTTTCATTGGTTGATTCTTGTATGTGCCCTGACCAGGGATTGAACCCTCAACCTTGGTGTATTGGGATGATGCGCTAACCAACTGAGCTACCCAGCCAGGGCCAGGGGTTATTCTTATTACCCCATTTTACAGATGAAGACCCTGAAGGTCAAAGTTTCAGTCACTGGCTCTAAGTGTCACACAGTGGGGCCGTCAGAACTAGAACCTTGGTGGGAGAGATGATAAAGCCCAGGGCTGGAAACCACTGTCCCCATGCTGTTTCCTGCTAAGGCGGCACCTGGAGCTGTTCTCTGAAGGCCACTGTCCCTGCCGGATGCCAGCCCACACATCTCCTCTGTTCCAGAAAGACCCGGCAGCCTGCCGATGACCGATGTCTCTTTTCTCTTCTCCCAGACTTGGCTTCCTCGGTGTCATCACTCAACATCTTGAAGCACACACACCACCGAGCCTACTGGGTGGAGCAGCAGAACAGGGTTAGGGCACCCAGGGAGACTGGGGATTTTAGTGGGGTGGGGAATGGGGGGTTTAGGGAGGAAGGGGGTGGGTGGTCTGTAGGGTGGAGGGGCAGGCAGGTTGGTTGGGCGTCTTGGGCTGCAGGCAGCAGGTGGGGCATTTCAGCTGTGGGCAGAGCTGGGGTCCCTTGGACATTGAGCCTCTTGCTGCCTCTTCAGCTGCCACTGCCCCTGGTGGAACTCATGGAGAATGAAGCTCTGGAAATCCTCACCAAAGCTCTCCAGAGTGAGTCCCCCCGCCCCAAGCTCCCATGAGACCGTAGGGGATTTTGCAGGGTTTGAGTCCCTGGCCGTGGGATTTCGGGATGTGACTGCCTTGTCAGACTCTCTTACCACTCACAAATATCCTAAGAGCCCCACAGAAAGTAAAAAGTTGGGGGACAGGGCAAGGGAGACCAATGGGGAAACCATGGGGCAAATGTGAGGGGCTGGGCTCCAGTGTAAGCGCAGCCCCCCTCTAGCTGGCGGCTTTCCTAAGACGATTTCTCCATCTGCCCGGGGGGATGACAGTCTCTGGTGGCCTTGGCCCTTCCGGGGTCAATGTGAAGAGCCTTTGACAGCAGGTCATTTGGGTAAACCTTCACTGGTTTGCCCTGTCTGTGACATGAGGGGTAGGGACTGGCTAATGGCTAATGCTGGGTGCTCCAGAAGGTGTCCAAAAAGCTACCGCTGCCCAAGATCAGGCCCGCACCATTTTCTTTAATCTTCTCTCATTCATCCTCCACCGCCATATCCAGTCCTGCTCCGCACCCCCCATCCATTTGGAGCACAGGACTTGAAACAAAACCGGCAGGGCCCAGCACCTTGGAGGTGCAAAGTTCCCTTAGAGCTCCTGTCAGCCAAGTTACCGTCCTTCCTCCAGTCACACATGTGGCACCTGCTGCCGGGGAGGTAAGGCCCCTGCTCATTGCCCTGAGTGGAGCTCCCTCCTCCAGGCTACCGGTCGGCGATCGGCAGGGATCACTTCCTGACCAGGCAGCTGCAGCGATATATCGAGGGTCTCAAGAAGCGGCGGAACAGGAGGCAACACGTCTCCGCGCACTGAGAGCACCGCCTCCGGCTCGAGTGACTGCCCAACTCCAGCCCGGTCCGTGTCCCGCGCGGAGACCCAAACCCGACCCTATCCATATGGAATTTGAACCCTAGAGAAATAAAAGTCTGTGCAAGGTCTGCGAGTCAGTGCGTGGCTGTCTGCGTGAGGCGGACGCACGTGGCCCCGCCTTTCCCCATGACCTTCACTCGGTCACCGCAGTGACCTTGAGCGTTCTCTGTTGGGGCCATATCAGCTCCGCCTTCCCGGGACTCGAAATCCAGGACTTCTTGCATGTTGTAGATCTGCTCCTCCCATCCCGGACTCCGCAGGTTTGAGGGGATATTGGGCCTTTGGTCCAAGGGCCCCGACGGTGTTATCTGGGGGGGAAAGGGAAAAAGGGAAAGTGGGCAGCACTTGCCTTCCAGGGCATGCTAGGCTCCGCCCCTCATGCATATGCAGATGTCGCTTCTCCGCTGGTCAGGCCTCTCATTTACATGTGCCTGTGGTCTCACGGGGCGCCCTCGCCCACTCCCCTCGCGCACAGCGCGCCCCGCCTCCTCCGTTTCGTGAAGGCGTTCTTGGCCCCACCCCCATCCGAGCCACTACGCGTCTCCCCTGGTCACGCCCCCCTCGGAGGCCCGTACGCGAGTGCGCCGCCGTGGCTTGCGGCGACGGGGCGGGACCTCCGCGAAAGCCCGCCCGCTGGCTCCGCCGGCACTTCCCGACTCGTCCCGGCACCGAGGCGCTGCCTGCTCCACTTGTCTGATTAGCATAGGGCGCCAGGCCCCGCCCCCTGCTTTGCATGCGCACGGCCGGCCCCGCCCCCGCTGTCAGCTGGAGGAAGCGGAGTAGGAAGCGGCCGCGATGTCCTTTTGTGTCCTACAAGCCGCCGGCGGCGCCGCCGAGTGAGGGGACGCGGCGCGGCGGGGCGGCGCGGCCCGAGGAGGCGGCGGAGGAGGGGCCGCCAGCGGCCCCCGGCTTACCCCGGCGCTCCGGTCCGCTCGGCCCCCATGCCTGCCCGCCCGCCCTGCCGGAGCCCCAGGTCCGGGGGCGGAGGGGACTGCCGCTGGGGAGGTGGGCGGGAGGGGGCGGGGGCCATGTGCGAGCGCGGCAGGCGATTTCATAGGGAGGCGGGCGGGGGGCGGGCTCCAGGCGGGGTCCGGCCCGGGTCTCGGTCGGGACCCGGTGGAGACCCAGACGCGGCCAGGGTCCGGGCGGGACCTGCCGTCCAGGCTCAGTGTGCCGGCCTGGGGCAGGGGCCGGCTTCGGCTCCGGCTCCAAGCCCTAAGCCAGGGTCGGGCTTGGGCCTCGGCTCCCGTCCGAGGGCAGGGTTCAACGCGTCCCCGGGAGCTTGCCGAAGTCCCCGGGGCGGGCCGGGGTGGAAGATGGGGAGGGCTCCCTGTCGGGGAAGGGGCTTTGAAGACCACGTGGGGGCGCTCGTAGGGGCCTTGGGCCACCCTCCTCTCTGGGTCAAAGGTCATCGCACCGGCTGGGGAGAACTTCCTCCTCCTTGGCACTGCCCATTTACTTCCTGATAACCTGATAGAGGTCCCCCGCGGGCGGAGGGGGAGGGGAACGCTGCAACTTTAGGCAACTTCCCATAGGTGTGCACGGGTCGGGGGGGCGGGGCGCCTCGGAGGAGGAGGACTCTGCGGCAGCCGGAGTGAACGAGTGAACGTGCTGGCGGGTGGGGTGTGGGGGGATGTGCAAGGAGGTGGAGCCGCGCCGGTTGGTGTGCCTTGGAGTGGGCTTGTTGGGGCAGGAGGGGGCAGTGTGTCAGGTGTGAAAGGTCTGAATGTTTCCACGAGGGTCTATGCCTGTTAGTGTGGGGCAAGGTGAGCGTGGGAGTGAGCGTGTAAGAGTGAGTGTGTGATTATGAGTCTCGAGTGCGGTTTTGTTGATGAGCTATGCACTTGGGAGGAGTGAGTGAGCATGAATGAGAACTGGGCTCGGGAAAGGCCATGTTGAATGAGCATGTGAGGACACCTGACAACCCAGGTGAGTGGGAGTGTGTGAGGGTGAGACACACGCGTGTGAGCACATCCAACTGCCCTTGGGCTTGTGTACCTCTCTCTGTGCTCCTGAATGGGGGATACACCGGTGAGAGGGAGATCGAGGTCCCTGTCTGGAGAAAATTGAGAGGGTATCCCATTTCTAGTTGAGGATTCCAGATGGAGTTGAAGGTCGCCTGGGGCCAAGGTTACCCTGCTCCCTGGCCTGGGTAGGAGTAGGGGGTTTCTAAGTCTCTTGCAGGTTCCTAAATGGGACCGACTTGCTGTCAGTTACTGGCCCTGGAGGCTCTGGAGACTCTATTCCCATGGCAACAAGGGGGGGGGCGCTTTTCCTGGGCAGCCCTTCCTTGGACTCTGTACCTCCTCCTTCCCCCTCACTGATACTGGAAGCCTGGCCCCAGGCCTGGGGTTGGGCAACCAGGGTGGCAGGGTGTCTCTCCATCCCCCATCCAGCACCTCCCTGTGACCTGACAGGCTTCTCCCCACAGGTGACCAGCGCCATGTCCAGCCAGGTGGTGGGCATTGAGCCTCTCTACATCAAGGCAGAACCGGCCAGCCCAGACAGCCCAAAGGGTTCCTCGGAGACTGAGACCGAGCCCCCTGTAGCCCTGGCCCCTGGCCCAGCTCCCACGCGCCACCTTCCAGGCCACAAGGAAGAGGAGGATGGGGAGGGGGCTGGGCCTGGTGAGCAGGGTGGCGGGAAGCTGGTGCTCAGCTCCCTGCCTAAACGCCTGTGCCTGGTCTGTGGAGACGTGGCCTCGGGCTACCACTATGGTGTGGCGTCCTGTGAGGCCTGCAAAGCTTTCTTCAAGAGGACCATCCAGGGTGAGCCCCTATCCCCACTTCTGTGCCCTTTGCCCGCTGGGCCTGGCACTACCCAATTGGTGCACTGCTGAGTGGCACTAGACCCCCAGACGACCACTGGGGGTGGGCAGCCTGGTCCTCCCACCCCTCTTACCTCCGAGGAATGCTCTTCCCCTTAAAAGTCAAACAGAGCCACCAGGATGTGTGGATAGATTGGATGTGGGATGTGGGCGAGGACTCAGGATGTCTCCTACGCTTCGTTTCTGGGTGTGACAGGCCCAGCACCGTCCACAGTGGCTCTGAACAACTCGAGACAGCCTCTGCCTGCTCCTAAACTTGGTTCTTGCTTCTGGCAGCTACTGGCTTCTCACTAGCATAGACACCCCCACTCCCTCCCCCAAAACAGGTTTTTATAGCTGAGAGGGGCTACATCCTATTTCAGAACCTAACTTTAAAAGGACTATTAGGCACCCTGCTGATCGTACTCAGGGATTTCTCTCATTCAGGAAAGCATATTCAAATATGAGTGAGCAAGGTGGTGGTGTAATGAGCAGTACTTGGGATGTGCCTGTTCCTTATACTTTCATGTAAACCTCTGGTTGCTTTGGGGCTGTAACATGTATAATTTTTGAGAACATTTCTTGAGTACGTTCATGACCTGTTACCCCCACAGCAACCTGCAAGGTGCCAGCAATATTATAACTGAGGCCCAGTGAGGTTTTTAGAACTTTGTCCAAGTCCTAAAGGTAGAAAATGGCAGAACTAGGATTTGAACTTGGGTCAATTCAGGTCCAGAGTCGAGCTCTTAAATGCCAGACTGCTGCCTCTGCTTATTTCTAATAACTGAACTTTGGACAGGTGCCTCACGAATGATTGTGACATACAAGCCATTTTGACTTTGCCGTTGCCAACACCCACGGGTGTAAAACCTCTGTGCTCCCTCTGTCTCTGAAGCCCAGGAGCCAACAGGTTCAGATCCAGGTGTCTCCTGCCCACCCTGGGACCCTTCATTCTCTGCTGATTCAGTTGACAAACATTGATTGAGCACTAGCCATAAATAATCACCTATTGATATTTAGGTGTTAGGAATCATGTTAAATGAGGTACTTCAGTTACCCCCTTCTCACAACTCACCTTTATAAGAAGTACTGTTTCTGTCACCCCAGTTTTACAAATGAGAAAACTGAGGGTTCGGGGGCTTGTGGGACTTGTTCAAGGTCACACAGCTGGTGTGTGGAAGTGTCAGGAAAGGCCCCAGGCAGCTGCCAGAGCCTCGACAGACCTGTGCTTTGCTGCCCTGGTCACTGTTCCAGACACGGGGACAGGCCGGACGGCGGGCCCTCAAACACTTTACCTTCTAGCGGAGGGGAGAGAAAACAGGGCATTGCACACAGTTCAGCTGTGTGAGTGCTGGAGCGTGAGGAGCAGGGCGAGTACCAAGGAACCTGGCTGGGTCCGGAGCTCTGGAGGGCCTCCCTGAGGGGGTGTCTTGAGCTGAGAGTGGAAGCGTGGTAGGGTGTAGGAGAAACACGCGAAGGGCATGTTGGCTGGTGTGTCATTCAGCCCCTGAAGTAGTCCTGCGAGGCTGGGAGGGCTGCTGTCATGCACCAGCTATGAGCGCCCACGAAGTGCCCGGCCTTTCCTCTCATGGGGACAGCCCTGGCCTCCTGGAGCTCACACTGAAGTCAGGAGACGGATGATAAAGAAGATAGATGTGCACCCAGGTGGCATATTTGATGGTGCTGAGAGCCGATGAGAAACTCCCAGCAGCGGCCAGCACCGGAGATGTCCACAGAGGGGGCATGTGGCATCCTCATCACCCCTCCCCTCGCAGGGTGGCCAGGGAAGGCCTCCGCGAGGTGACCACAGGGGAGCCTGCAGGAGAAAGGGAGCTGTGGGCCCTGAGTGAGGGGCCTGGAGCCACAACAGAGTACACGGAGGAAGAGGTCAGAGGGGTGAGGAGCCGGGGTGCAGGCCTCAGGCCGCAGGGTTCACTGGGCTTTTACTCTGAGAAGGGAAATCACTGGAGGGTTTGAGCTGGGGCGGGACAGGACCTAACTTAGGTTTAATCACATGCCTCAGGCAAGGGCAGAGCAGGAGGCCATGTCGGGCGGTAAAGCCCACCAGGATCAGCTGAAGGGTTGGATTTGGGGCGGGAGACGGAATGAGATGTCGCCTAGGTGTCTGCGTGAGCAGCTGGCGGATGGAGTTGCAGGTTTCGGAGGGGTCCATCACGGGCTCCCTTTCGGACAGGTTAGGTTTGTGCGGCCTTCTAGACAGACGTGCGAGATGTCGAGGAGGCAGTGGGATGTGAGTCTAGTGTAGGCAGGTCCAGGCAGGAGATACAAACTTGAAAGCCTATGACTTAGGGACCGTCAGCATGGGAATGAGTCAGTGGAGACGGGGTCAGAGGGCAGGCCTGGGTTCTTCAATGGCAGGAGCACAGGGGATGCACAGAGCCCACAATGGCCAGTGAGGTGGCCTGGAAACCAGGAGGGTGTCCTAAAAGCAAAAGAGAAAAAGTGTCTCAGAGTTCCTAGGAGTGGGTGTTAGACACCCCTTTAGGCCCTGGAAGGTGAAGGTGAGAATTGCCCATTAGAGGTAGCAATGGAGAGGCCATTGTAAGCCTTGAAGAGAGCAGACGAGGGCAGGAGACCGAGATGTGGCTTGACAAGACGCAGCCTGACTCCCCTGGTCCCAGCCCTTTTGCCCAGACGGGGGCCCCCAGCCCAGCAGCCATTCTCCTCACCGCCCCGGGCTTCCCTGCCCCACTCACGGCACTCCTGCTCTCCCCAGACCTGTGCTTGCCCGGGGAGTCAGGGCTCTCCTGTCTGCTGGGCCTCCTCCAGGCCCTGGGAGGCCGCCACTGGAGCCCTGCCTCTTCCTGGCAGGGAGCATCGAGTACAGCTGTCCGGCTTCCAATGAGTGTGAGATCACCAAGCGGAGACGCAAGGCCTGCCAGGCCTGTCGCTTCACCAAGTGCCTGCGGGTGGGCATGCTCAAAGAAGGTGAGTGCTGGGCAGGAGCCTTGGCAAAGGTTGGGGGAGCTGGGCGCATGGGGCTGGAGGGGGCAAAGCCTGAGACGTGGTGGTGGAATGGATTGGGCAGGAGGGCTCTGTAGAGCAAGCCACCCCCAGCCTCTAGGACACAGCCCTGTCCTACAATTCAAGGGGTACGTCTGGACCGTGTCCGGGGTGGGCGACAGAAGTACAAGCGGCGACCAGAGGTGGATCCACTGCCCTTCCCGGGACCCTTCCCTGCCGGACCCCTGGCAGTAGCTGGAGGCCCTCGGAAGACAGGTGAGTCTGTGGGTCCTTGGAGCTCTAGGGTCGGGATTGTGCTAGGACGCAAGAGGCCTACCTGGTGTCATTCACTGAGGAGAGGAGTTATTTTGGGCACTGGGACCCCACTTTTCTCCTCATCTATTCACTTACCCGTTTTCCCCAAAAGCACTTTTGAAAAGACCTTTTTCTGTCAGTCCTGAGCAGTACAGCTGGGAACAGGGAAAGGTTCCCTAACACCCAGAACCTGTTCACAACAGACTGACTTCCCCTGGGAGTCAGGCAGAGCCCTCCCCTGGGAGTCAGGCAGAGCCCTTCCTGGAGGAAGGTGTCTGAGCCTGCTGACCAGTGGCTGTGGAGGGAAGCCACGGGGGGACTGACTCTGGGAGATGTTTGACTCCAAAGGGCCTGCAAGGTGATGAATTCGAGTGCCTCTTCCAACTGTCACTGCAGCCCCAGTGAACGCACTGGTGTCCCACCTGCTGGTGGTAGAGCCTGAGAAGCTGTATGCCATGCCCGACCCAGCGGGCCCTGATGGACACCTCCCAGCCGTAGCTACCCTCTGTGACCTCTTTGACCGAGAGATTGTGGTCACCATCAGCTGGGCCAAGAGCATCCCAGGTAAAGGGCCAGGTGATGCGGGCTCCCCTGGGTGGCCAGGCCAGGCCTGGCTCTGGTGCCTGCTCAGCCCGGTGCACTCCCCATGGTCCTCCAGGGTTCTCGTCACTGTCACTGTCGGACCAGATGTCAGTACTGCAGAGCGTATGGATGGAGGTGCTGGTGCTGGGTGTGGCCCAGCGCTCACTGCCGCTGCAGGATGAGCTGGCCTTCGCTGAGGACCTGGTCCTGGATGAAGAGGGGGCACGAGCAGCTGGCCTGGGGGAACTCGGGGCTGCCCTGCTGCAGCTAGTGCGGCGACTGCAGGCCCTGCGGCTGGAGCGGGAGGAGTATGTCCTGCTGAAGGCCCTGGCCCTTGCCAACTCAGGTGAGCCTGGGTAGGTGCTGACGAGTCTCCAGAAGGCCCTCCATAGCTCTCATGGTGGCGCAGTCCATTTTGCAGACAAGGAAATAGGCACAGGAAAGAACAGCGACTTGCTGCAAGCTGCAAAGCAAGGCAAGCGCAGGCCCAGGAACTGCACCTAGGACTTTGAACCCTAGTGCCATACTTACTGGAAAGGTGAACCACTTAGTGGGAGGGGAGGTAGGGAGGACAAGAGGGCACCCTAGTTGAGAAAAGGTGGGCCCTGGCTCACGGGCACAAGCAGTGAGAGTTGCCTCAGTCAGACAATCCACAAATCTGTGTCCGGCTCCTGTGTAGGCTCCATCCCTCAGTGCCCAAGCAGATGCGGGCTCTCTCCTTCCTGGAGATGGTCCATGTCAACAGCTCTCTCCCCACTCCTTGCAGACTCTGTGCACATTGAAGATGCTGAGGCTGTGGAGCAGCTGCGAGAAGCTCTCCATGAGGCCCTGCTGGAGTATGAAGCAGGCCGGGCGGGCCCCGGAGGGGGTGCTGAGAGGCGGCGGGCAGGCAGGCTGCTGCTTACACTACCACTCCTTCGCCAGACAGCGGGCAAAGTGCTGGCCCATTTCTATGGGGTGAAGCTGGAGGGCAAAGTGCCCATGCACAAGTTGTTCTTGGAGATGCTTGAGGCTATGATGGACTGAGGCAAGGGGTGGGCATGGGTGGGGGTGCTGGCAGGACCCGCCCAGCATGGGGTCAGCCCCAAGGGGGCAGAGCTGGGGTCGGCAGTGCCACAGCCTGCTGGCAGGGCCAAGGCAATACCATCAGTCCCTGGGAGCAGGCCCTACGCCCTCCCCTCCCCCTTCTCCGGGGGTGTAGACGCTGGGAACGTGTGTGCCCAGGCTCTGGGCACAGTGCTGCCCCTTGCAAGCCATAACGTGCCCCCAGAGTGTAGGGGGTGCTGTGGAAGCCATAGGGGGCTGCAGGGGATGTGTAGGGGAGGGGGGCAGAAGCCTGATCTCAGGGAGGGAAGGGAGTGGAGGCCAGTCTCCCAGTGGGTGATGCTTTTGCTGCTGCTTAATCCGACCCCCTCTCCAGAGCAGAGGGAAATTCGGAGAGCAAAGGCCCCTGCCCCCTTGGCTCCTCATTTGCATTGGGCATTCTGCCCCCCGACCCCTTAAAGCAATAACTCCAAGCAGGCTCCAGCCCCTGGACCCCTGGGGTGGCCAGGGTCCCCCATCAGCTCCCACCCAGGCTCCTCAGGGGGTAGGGAGAGCACTGCCTCTATGCCCTGCAGAGCAATAACACTATATTTATTTTTGGGTTTGGCCAGGGAGGCGCAGGGACATGGGGCAAGCCAGGGCCCAGAGCCCTTGGCTGTACAGAGACTCTATTTTAATGTATATTTGTTGCAAAGAGAAACCGCTTTTGGTTTTGAACCTTTAATGAGAAAAACATATATATCGAGCTCAAGAACACTGTGTGGCGTGTCACTGGGTCAAGAGCTGGGAATACACGTGACAAAACTAACCAACAGGATATACATAAAAACACACATGGTCACAGTATGAAAAACGAATGCCTGGCACGATTAAGTCTCGGTTTCCTCCTCATTCAGCAGCATGTTGGGGATTCCGCGGGTGATGGGGAACACACGTCCGGACTCTGGGCACTGCAGGGTGCCCTCCACCACCTCCACCTGCGGGGAAGGGGGGAAGAGCTGAGCACTGGCAGCCTCCGGGTGTGGCTGTGTAGCCAGGAAGCAAGTGACAGCCCAGTCTCACCTCCAGCAGCACGTGGTGCATCTTCCTCAGAAACGTCTCATCTTGCTCATACCCCTGAATCGGCCCTTTGGGCACCTCGACCAGACGCAACTGTGGGCAAGAGACCTAAATTATCCCTGGGCACCCGCAACCCTGGCCAGGAGCAAGGGGCTGGGTGCGCGCGGGCAGGGGGAGGGTCCTCACGTGATCGGCCGCCTCCAACAGCGCCGCCCACTCCACTTTGGGTATCATACGCGCCACGAAGTCCGGGTTGAACTCCACCGGGATGACGCGGACCTCGGTAGCCTGCAGGGCGGAGGGGTTTGGTTGGGCAGGGATCGGAGCCTGGCTCCCCTATCCCTCCCGGGACACGGGCGCCCGAGCGTCCCCCGTGCGGTACCTCAAGACGCAGCGGGAATCCACGGGGTCCCACCCCTCGCACGTGCGAGCTCAGCAAATTGTGGGTAAGCAGCTTCATGTCGCCGCCACACTCTTTCCCCGGCCGGAACCGGAAGGAGACAGGCGCTCCGCTGCGTCACTTCCGGGGCCGCCCCGCTCTCTAGCCTATTGCAGGGCCGGGAGGAGCGGAAGCGGCCGAAGTTGCTGGAACTTCTGGTGCTCGCGGGAGCGCAGGTCCTGCCAAGGCTTCCTCGCGTCACGCGTGGCCGCCGGAAGCATCCCGGCGGAGGGTGTCTCGGGGCAGGCCCGGTGGTTGTGCCTGAGCCAGACCTCCACTCGCTGCAGATCCTGCGCAGCGCAGGTTGTACGTAGGGAAGTCGCGGGGCCGGGGCCTTCGTCGATGCGAAATAAGCGTGTTTTACTCCACGCAGGCGCCCGGAACCGTCGGCTCCTGCCCCTCGCTTTCGGTTAAGGAACGGTCACCCTGCCCCAATCCGTTAATTAGGCGCGTCAAAACCACGTCGCCCCTCCTTGTAAGCAAATAAGCCGCCGGCTGCCGAAGGCCCCGCCCACAGGCCACGCCCCCTATGCAAATAAGTCAGCCCCGCCCCAACGCCCGCCCCGCTCGCGCGTTGGAGGCGGCCCGCCCCGCGGTGGTCTGAGGCCCCGCCTTTTGCAGGTTCCGCTGCGGCACGGCGACCCAGGCCCTGCCTCCCGCGGACGCCCGGGGGCGGGGGTGGAGGCGGGAGCGGGGGCGGCGCCGGGCGGTTGTGGCCTCAATACCCGGTGTGGGGCCGACCGGAATGTGCATCCTGGGCCGCCTATCGGGCTCCATTCTCGCTCGTGTGGTCGCCGTCCGTTGTGCGGCAGCAGCGGGAGGCGGAGGGTGCGTGGAAGGAGGCCTCGAGTGGACGCTCAGCCGAGCCCGCGGTTTCAGAAGCGCCGCTGTCGCTATGGCCCCGATCAAGGTGACCGCTGGCCCAGTCCGGCCAGGCCTGACCCCTCTCCCCCTCTCCCCCGACTCTCCAAGGCCCTCCGTCCCGCTGAAGGCCGCGGCCCCGGCCCACACCCTCCCGGCCTCCCGCTTTTCCTGCCCTGGGGACCGCTCTCGGCCGCCCTAGGGGCTCCTCGCGTCGTCTGTCCCCCATCCTCTCAACAACCCCCACCGTTCTCGCCCGTTTTAAGGGTTTCGTGCACCATCTCCCGGGGCTGCCCCTGAGGCTTTCGAGCCTTCTCTCCCACATTCACCGCGACGCCCTGTGATGGGGGCTCAACCCTTTTCAGGCGCTGGAGTACCATGGCCTCCCCCACCTTCTGGAACCTCCTCTGCGCCAGGGTCCCCTTTCAACCCCACACATAACCCCGCTGTGCCCTCCGGCACGCTTTTATCAGGTTGTTATGGGCCTCACTCGCCCCACCTTCTGAAACATTGTCTCTTAGAGCCCTGCCACGCCTCCCCCATTCCACGCCGCCCACAGCTAATTCCCCGCTTTAGCCCGCGGGTCACACGCTCCTGCTGAACTGTCGCCAGCGCCTTAGAGCTACCCCCTTCCCCCCACACTCTTCCTCCCTCTGCTCCATCCTATCCCAACCGACTTCCCTCCCTCTTGTCTCCCTCCTGCCATGACGCCCTCACACACTCCCAGGTAGACTGCTCTTTCCCTCCAAGAGATTACTGTTTTTACTCTATACCCCCTGGATGTACCCCCACAACCGCCCCCCCCCAAAAAAAAAAACAAACACACCACACACAACTAAACCTTCCCCACCTTCTGCTGTTCTCATCTTGGGATGGGACATAGACTGGCCAGGATCCTCTCCCTCCATTTTTCAGCCCCCCCCCGCCCCCCATACAGCCCCCTGACCCTCCTCCTCCTGCCCAGTTACCCCACTTCTTTCCTGTAACCCAGACCACTTGTTGCGAGGAGTTGCAACACCTGGGAGGCGGTTCTCTCCCTTTTTCTGTTGTTACCAACAGGCCCTCAAAGAGGAATAGGGCCAACTTGAAACCTGGAGGATGTGGGGTAACAGGCAGTGGGGGGAGAGGGAGGGAGGCTGGGAGGGGCCTCTGGGAGCTCTGACAGGTTCAGACACCCTGCCGTGAGTCAGCCCTGGCCTCGCCAGTCCGGGCTTCCAGGCCCTCGGTCCCCCTGGCTCTGGGTTCGCTGCCCTTCCCTTGACCGCCCTGCTTGCCCCCCACTCCCTGACCCTGAACTTGTGTCCTTCCCTCTAGGTGGGAGATGCCATCCCATCTGTGGTGGTATTTGAAGGGCAGCCTGGGAACAAGGTGGACCTGGCAGAGCTGTTCAAGGGCAAGAAGGGGGTGCTGTTTGGAGTCCCTGGAGCCTTTACCCCCGGCTGTTCCAAGGTGAGGCCCTGCCCTTCTGGGGCTCAGCAGGTGGGAACTTGTGCACATGTCTGCGTTGTTCATAGCGCTCCGTGTTGTCCTGCGGCAGCTTGCAGCAATACCGTGCAGGGGACATGACGGTTAACGAATCAGCGTGGGCTGTGAAAAGGTAGTGGTCTCAGGAGCATGGAAGAAAGGGCATTACAGTGAAACCCAACCCCTCTCAGTGATCTGCTGGCTGACGGGCACCGTGGGAGGTATTTGGTAAATAAGACATAATTATGCCTACAGGAAAGTCACGGTCTTGACCACAGAAATCTTAAGTGTGGATCCAAGCTCCCCTGGCCAAGGCTAAAAGGGACCGTGGCTTACGCAGCTCTCATTGTCTGGTGGAAGGTGTTGGAGCGGGACAGCGAGGAAGTCCTGGAGATGAAGGCCAGACCGAGGAGTGGAGGCAGTTGTCCCTTTGCTGAGTCTGTGTTTTCCCTCCCAGACTCACCTGCCAGGGTTTGTGGAGCAGGCGGGGGCTCTGAAGGCCAAGGGCGTCCAGGTGGTGGCATGTCTGAGCGTTAACGATGTCTTTGTGACTGAAGAGTGGGGACGAGCCCACAACACAGAAGGCAAGGTGAGGTGTGGGTCCCGCAGGGGCTCAGGGGCCAGGCGGGAGATTTTCCTGTGACCTTGACTTTCTCTTTAGATTCGGCTTCTGGCTGACCCCACGGGAGCCTTTGGGAAGGTGAGTGCAACCCCCACCTCACCCCTGCAGCTGGGCTGGAGGCAGGGGTTTAGAGGGTCGTGACCAGTGTGGGGAGCAGCTGGGGAGTTTGGCTGTTCTTGGGGTTCCTGACCCTTGTTTCTGTCTCGTTTCTTAGGAGACAGATTTGTTACTGGATGATTCGTTGGTGTCCCTGTTTGGGAATCGACGGCTCAAGAGGTAAAAGTGGGAGGTTCCCCTGTGGGGTTCCCCTGCCACCCTCCCTCTCTATTCCCGGCCTCCAG
This sequence comes from Eptesicus fuscus, assembly GCF_027574615.1. Classification (NCBI taxonomy): domain Eukaryota; kingdom Metazoa; phylum Chordata; class Mammalia; order Chiroptera; family Vespertilionidae; genus Eptesicus; species Eptesicus fuscus. The sequence continues at coordinate 80,299,892 of NC_072485.1, read as the reverse complement.
GCCCAGCTCTTGTAACGGCCCTGCCCTCTGTCTGGCAGGTTCTCCATGGTGATAGAGGATGGTGTAGTGAAGGCCCTCAATGTGGAGCCGGATGGCACAGGCCTCACCTGCAGCCTGGCCCCCAACCTCCTCTCGCAGCTCTGAGGCCCCGGCCCAGACGTGCTCCCTCTGCCTTCCCTCCTACACCTGCCCAGCCAGGGCCGAGGCCGGTCCAGCCTCAGCTGGCCACCAAGTTGAGGCCTTGGCCAGACTTCTGCAATAAACACTCTGATTCACGTCTGTCTCCTGGATTTTGAGTTGCTGATTCACTCACGCCTCGTGGCAGTCATAGCTGTGAGGGCAGTGGGCAGGGACTGAAGGGGGACTGCTATAGGGGACCTTGACTTAATTTAGGAGGTGGTGAGGGAAGGCCTCTTGGAGGAGGAGTTAGGAAGCAACAGTCTGGAAGCAGAGAAAGGGCCAGTGTTCTGAAGGGCAAGGGAAGGAGCAGACTGCAGAGGGGGCAGATCTGGAAAGGCCCTAGGCAGACGAGAGCTTGGCTTACACCCAGACTTCTGCATTTGATCTCTGGGTGCTGATTGATCTCATTTAGACCATAAACTCTAGGCTAGGAACTTTGGCTCTAGGCACTCCCCAACCTGGGTCATGCCCCAGCCCCACCATTTTTTTAGACTGTTGAACCCTTCCCAGGAGCACCTACATCCCAGGAAGGTACCTTGGGACCATCTGACTAGCAGAAGGCTTCATCAGTAGAGGCAGTGCTGGTTCAGTCCAGGAGGGCTCCCTGGAGGAGGAGACTAGGTGAAGTGTGGAGGGGAGAAGATGGTGGTAAGGCCTGACCAGTGGTGGGTGTACTGTGAGCGGCTGGGGATCAGGGAGGCCAGTGGGATTTGGGGCTGGGCTGTTGCCTTCTGCAGGCCCTGCTCTTTGTCCCTGGGCCTTTTGTTCCCAGGAAGCCATGTGCTTAGCAGCATTTTGCAGGATCATTAGGCCCCTCCTGTGTTGGGAGCTCACAGCCTAAGGTGGGGTGGGGTGCGGGGTGCAGGGTGGGGAAAATTCAGGTGGGCTCTGTTGACGGAGCGTAGATGAAATTGGGAGGTTTTAACTAGAAATAAATGATGAAGATTTATTCAAAGGTCTTAGGGTTTGCAAACCAGAAACACAACCAGGCAATACCCAGAGTGTTCAGAGGAAATAAAAGTGGAGATTTCTTAGCGTTAGAAGCGCATTCTTGAGAAGAATGGGTCCTGCATGCTTGCCTCTGGCCTCTGGGCTGGTCTGAGATGGCGCTCTAGCCCTGGATGACGGGGGCTGGGCACAGGCACACCTTCCCTGTCCCGGGAAGGAGGGCTCTCTGCGGTCTGATGTGGGCGTGCCTCGGACTGAGCGGTGGGTTCCCAACCACCCTAATGAAGCCAGTGCTAACCTTGCTGGTGGAGGGTCCTCTCTTCAGTTTGTAAGAAATGCCTCCTCTGCGAAGGGCAACAGAGTGAGGTGTGCCTGTGTGTCCAGCTTGACTCACCTAATGCTGCCCCCCGCCCCCCCCTCCTTACACCCCCCTCCAGCCAGCACCAGCTTGGAGCCTCCTCACTGCCCCGCCCCCAGGGCTGACCAGGCGGGCTGCACTCCCCGGAGGTCAGGGAGAGGGCTAAGGAGAGGCCTTTGGAGGACAGTCCTCGAGGCCGTGGGATCGGAGCTCCGGGAGAGGGCTCCGACGGCTGTAGGTGTGCAGGTGGGGTGGGTGGCCCCAAGTTGCTGCCCCACACAACGCACACAGCTGCGGGAGAGGACGCTGGGAGCCGGGCCAGGGAAGGAGGGCCGCAGGGCCGCGTCGGGTCAGGCTCGTCCCTGGCCTGTGTGGAGGCCGAGCTGGATGGGGGGCGGAGAGGCGCCAGGTGAGCAGTGCAGGACAGGACGCAGCCGCGTGGGTCCCGCCGGTGGGGGCTGCTGCGTGGCCACCTGTTGGGTGCTGGGAGGAAGGGGGCCTCTGGGACCTAAGGGGCTGGGAGGTTGGGGTGGTATTCACGTGGATAGGGCACTCAGCATGGGGCCCACCCTCTGACCTTTGCCCCTTCAGTTCTCCCACTCCCTGCTGATCCTCCAGGGTCCTGGGCTGGGGCAGGGCCGGGGCTGACCTCCCTGTCACAGCGCTGTCTTTGACGTGATGGCAGAAAGGCCCTTTCTTTCCTGGACAATATCTCTCTTAATTCTCCTGTCACACGAACGAGGAACCGGAGGCATCGCGCCCCACCCCCTGCCGTCACCTGTGTGCGTACCAGTGCGTGGCCTTGAACTCCAGGTGGACAGAGCATCCGAGTCGGTCGCTGGTGCCCCCATTCCCTGCAGCAGACTGTGTGGCCCCGGCAGCTGCTTGCTAATAGGCAAGCCCAGTCTCCATCGCTGCCCCTCAGCTGCCTGTTCCTCCCCTCCTGGCCGAGGCCCAGCAAGGCCCTGAGAGGAAGTGTCCTAATTGCCATGGCTGGGCCTTTAGGCTGGGTGAGGGGGTTCCCGATGATCGTGGGGTGTGGGTGGAGATGGGGCTCTGGCCTCGGTGGCCCTGGCTGCTGGCCATATGGGCCAGCTTGCTGGGGTGGGCAGTGCCCTGCGAGCTGCTCTGGGGGCTGAAGGCCCCAGATCTACTATCACATGATGAGAATATGGCCGAGCTGCGGCGGGCAGGCCAGGTTTCAGGCCTGTAGATAAGGGGAAACGTTAAAATCAACTAACCAGCACGGCCGGTGTGGCTCAGTGGTTAAGCATTGACCTATGAACCAGGAGGCCATGGGTTCAATTACTGGTCAGGGCACATGCCCCGGTTGTAGACTCCATCTCCAGTGTGGGGTGTGCAGGAGGCAGCCAATCAATGATTCTCATCATTGATGTTTCTATCTCTCTCTCCCTCTCCCTCTCCCTTCCTCTCTGAAATAAATAATAATATGTTAAAAAAAAATCAACCAAGCCCTAACTGGTTTGGCTCAGTGGATAGAGCGTCGGCCTGCAGACTGAAGGGTCCCAGGTTCGATTCCAGTCAAGGGCATGTGCCGGAAACCGAACATTGTCACTTGGTAGTTATGTGAAAATGGAACTTAGGAAGGCTGGTCAACCTTGAAGCTAAAGGTCAGAGCCAACCACTCCCTATCTAATTGAGATGATGGTAATTGAGGCAACTTCCCCACCAAATAATCTTGTAAATCCTTGTTGATAAAATAACCTGTCTGTTACTGGAATTACCTGCCTAAGGGCAATGGGTGTATCTCAAATCTCTAATAAAAAGGGACAGCAAAGGTCAAAGCGGTGGCAGTCCTCCCACTAGAGGTGGGCTCCCGCCTGGCCCCACATTTTCCCAAATTGATTCTTTTCTAGCTTCTCTTCATTTTGATTGTGGCCTTCTCCAGAAACTGGACCCGAACGGGATCTCTGAAACACGCGGGACGTGACAAGGGATCCCACACAGGCATGTACCTTGGTTGCGGGCACATCCCCAGTAGGGAGTGTGCAGGAGACAGCTGATGGATGTTTCTTTTTCATTGATGTTTCTAACTCTCTATCCCTCTCCCTTTCTCTCTATAAAAAATCAATAGCCGAAACCGGTTTGGCTCAGTGGATAGAGCGTCGGCCTGCGGACTGATAGGTCCCGGGTTCGATTCCGGTCAAGGGCATGTACCTTGGTTGTGGGCACATCCCCAGTAGGGGGTGTGCAGGAGGCGGCTGATCGATGTTTCTCTCTCATCGATGTTTCTGACTCTCTGTCCCTCTCCCTTCCTCTCTGTAAAAAATCAATAAAATATATTTAAAAAAATATATTTTTAAAAAAATCAACCAACCTACGCCCCACCCTGAAACATATCTCCTAATAAGACCCACCCTCCTGCCGTGACCTGCCCAAGACAGCAAAGCTGACCCCCAGGCCGAGGGTTTCACTCAGCGTCCATGGTCCTGGCCTTTCTGGTAAATTGAGTTCCTTTGAAGTGCTGCCAAGAGCAATGCCCTTTCCCTTAGAAAATGCATGCTTGCACACGTGTGTGCATGTGCACACATGGACACCTACGTGCTGCTTAACGGTTTCATGGAGTCCCTGAAGTCCTTCCAGGAATTCCAGGTGAGCCCTCCACCCCCATCTGGAAGCCTCAGAGCAGAGTGGGGCCGCCAGGCTGTGGGCCGAGACCTCCAGGCTGCGGATGCTGACCTGCTGCCGAGAAGCCGGTGATCTTGGACAGGTGCGTTCGTTTCCCTGGACCCCACTTCCCTCACCTTTAAAGTGAGAAAAGTCCCGCCCACGTCACAGGGATGTGGGGAACACATGAGACAATTTACGTAGCATGCTCGGCACAGTGCCTAGCGCACAGTAAGTGCCCAATAAGCGGTTATAGAAACAAATGAAGAGACCCCGCTTCCCGTGCAGCCCACGTCGGGGGAGGGGGGAGCGCTAGGAGGGTAGAGAGAGGTCCAAGCTCAGTCCTGTCACTGAGGGTTTTTGTGACTGTGCCTCCTGCGCCTCAGTTTCCTCATCAGTATAATGGGGCTAGTGGCTCTCTTTATAAAAAAAAAAATTTTTTTATTGATTTTTTACAGAGCGGAAGAGACAGGGATAGAGAGTTAGAAACATCGATGAGAGAGAAACATCGATCAGCTGCCTCCTGCACACCCCCTACTGGGGATGTGCCAGCAACCAAGGTACATGCCCTTGACCGGAATCAAACCTGGGACCCTTGAGTCCACAGGCCGATGCTCTATCCACTGAGCTAAACTGGTTAGGGCTGGGCTAGTGGCTCTCTTACTGTCTACTGCCTCTAGGTCCCCGGGATCCCCCATATGTTATTTGGTGCCTGAGGTCTCACCTAAGGATGTCTCCAGGGGGAATGTTTGCCAGGCCCTAGAATGACTGAGCTTCTGAGAGAAAGTGTGGGCTGGAGGGTCCTGGCATTCCTGGCCTAGACCAGGCTGGGGTGCAGCCATGGGTCACCATGATCGAAGCATTGGAGGCTGCGGGCCCCCAGGCAGCAGACCCTGCTGGTGGAGTTTGGGGTTTGGCCACACAGGCGCCGGGGAGTGACAGCCGAGAGAGAAAATGTGTGTGTGGGCACGCATGTGTGTTTGTATAACTTCTGGAGAAGATAGGGCCACGTCTGTGTGAACGCTTGATTCTTGGTGTTAATGGGTATGCAGAGCAATCTGCCATTCTTATTTCAGATTTCAGAGAGGAAGGGAGAAAGAGAGAGAGATAGAAGCATGAATGATGAGAGAGAGTCATTGGTCGGCTGCCTCCTTCACACCTCACACTGGGGATCGAGCCCGAAACCTGGGCATGTGCCCTCACCGGGAATTGAACTGTGACCTCCTGGTTCATAGGTCAATGCTCAACCACTGAGCCATGGCCGGGCTGCCATTCTATTTACAATCGCATCACCTCCCTGCTGGAGCTGGGAATCATGGTTTTTCTTGACACAGGTAAGGTGCCCTGCTCAGGAGGGCGCACGGGACACACAGCACACGTGTGGGGAGGAGTGAAGCGGCGAGGAAAGGGAGGGAGAGAGAAAGCTGTGCTCCCCCAGCGTCCTGGCACTGCTCCCACTGTTCCGGCCGGAAATGGACGGCAGCGGCTCGGAAGGAGCATTAGGTTTGCTGGAGAGTGGCGTGAGGACCCGGGAGTGAACAGGCGTGGCTCACAGACATGCAGTGGGGAGGCCGACCGTCTAGGGCTGGTGTGGCAGCTCCACGGTGGTCAGGGACCCACGCTCCTCCCATGGGGCTGCGCTGTCACTTTAAACATGTGGGTGCTCGAGTTCCAGCCAGCACGGGGATGGGCCAGCCCGCAGGGAGGAGATCCAAGACCCATGTCAGCTGGCTTTAAGGTTTCCTGGAGGCCGCCACGCATCCTTCCCACCGGCATCTCGCTGGGCAGAGCGTGTTCGCGTGGCCACGCTAACTGTGAGGCCCTGGGAAATGTCGCCTTTGCTCCAGGCGCCGTGTGTCTAACTGGACACCAGGGGTCTGTGACCTGGGGGGAAAGGGTACGGTGAGCAACAAGCCCCATGGCCGCAGGGGGAGGATTGTGCCCGAGCAGAGGGACCTTGGGGACCCAAGGCCTCCAGGGGACAGCGTCACGTCCCTGCGGCTCCCGTCAGCCTTGGGGGGCACATGCTGAGCTGCCCCGTATCCCCAGTGACCCCTCTCCGAGCCGCTGTCCCTGCAGCCTTGGCCTCCATAGTCACCTCAGCTCCTCAGCTTGTGGGTCCTCTGGCTGCTGCCTCTTCAGAGTCTCCCCGACAACGTTCGCCACCTGACACACCCCTCCCTCCCTCCCTTTCCTACCCGGCCCCACACGCTCTAACCGGCAAGGCCCCGGTCGGTCCCATTGGCTGAGGGTGACAGCTTGTTCCCCGTCCCTTCCCCGAACTAGTCCGCCTGGGCCACACCCAGATCCATTAAAGATGGAGTTTTTATAACAATTCATGTATCAGAAACGTCACTTGGCTTTTTCAGATTTATTATGTTATTTATATTATTATTATTATTTTGTTAATCCTCACCCGAGAATATTTTTCCATGGGTTTTTAGGGGGAGTGGAAGAGAGAGGGAAAGAGAGAGAAACATCGATGTGAGAGAGACACATCAATTGGTTGCCTCCTGCAGGAGCCTGACCAGGGCCCGAGCCAGGGAGGAGCCTGCCAGCAAGGTGCGTGCCCTTGACCAGAATATAACGCGAGCCCTTTGGTCCTCAGGCCGACGCTCTATCCACTGAGCCACGCCGGTTAGGGCAGGAAATTCACTCGTTAAAAGTGTACAAGTGGTGGTTTTCAGTCTGTTCGCCAAGTTGTGCAACCAGCACCGCTGCAAAGCAGGATGGTAACCCAGTGGCTTCTCCCAAGACCTCGGCGTGCGCCTCCTCGTGTGGGGATGGAAGGCGAGCTCAGACGCGGGGCTCTGCTTGCCCCTGTGCCTCCCACAGTCACATCGGGGTCTCGCACACCCTACACACCACACAGTGAGGGCGCGAGTGATGGCCCGCCGTGACGAAAGGTGACAGCCACCAGTACTCGGCGGGGGGAGGCTGATCCCGGCGTGAGGAAGACGGAGAAGTCTGGGCGAAGGCAGCGAGGGGTCCTGGCCACGCGCGCGGCTCAGTCGGGTTCTCTTGGTGGACATCTGGTACGAGGGCAGCTTCAGAGCAGTTCTATTTGTGTTTCCGTCTGGGCTGCGTCCTCGGGGCGTGTCCCCGATGCCAGCGTGCCCGTGGGAGGACGTGGGAGGACGTGGAAGGACGTGGGAGGAGGTGGGAGGACGTGGGAGGACGTGGGAGGACGGTGGCGGCTTTATCGGTCTCTGGAAACTGTGAGGCTGTTCTGAGGGCCGAAGGCGTGTGCGTGCGCATCTCTCCCCACCTTCCGCCGACCCGGTTCACCTTGGGGATTTACTTTGCTAGCTGAATGGGTAGTAACGGTGCCTCGGAGCTGCCTTTAACGTGTGCCTTTCATTGCGGGGGAGGCTGGCAGCCTCAGGGCTTGGTGGTGGGTCGCCCCTTGCTTGCAAATGAGGTGCTGGCTCCAACCTTGCTCTCCCACCAGAGGGCAGCAAGGCGGCGGGAGGGGAGGTGACCCAGCTCTCAGGGCCTGAGCACTTGGGTTTACCCTCAGAGGCCCTACTTACCCCCAGCCCCCTTGCATTCCACTTTTCTTATTTCTGAAATAGGAATTCATTTGTTCAAGACCATTCATTCGTCTGCCTTCTGTATCTTGGCTCCACCACTCCCTGGCTGTGTGGCCTTAAATAAGCGACTTAACCTCTCTGTGTATCAGTTTCTTCATTATAAAAGGGAGATGAGCCCTAGCTGGTTTGGCTCAGTAGATAGAGCGTCGGCCTGTGGACTGGGAGGTCCCAGGTTCGATTCTGGTCAAGGGCACATGCTTCGGTTGCAGGCTCCCGGCCCTGGTCAGGGGCATGCAGGAGGCAGCCAATCGACGTGTCTCTCTCACTTCAGTGTTTCTCTGTCTCTCCCTTTCCCTTCCACTCTCTAAAAATCAGTGGAAAAATAAGCTTGGGTGAGGATTGCTTAAAAATAAATAAATAAAAGTTACATTAAAAACAAACAAATACCCCCCCCCCCCCCCCCCCCCCCCCACACACACACAAAGTACAGGGAGGAGCCACTGAGGGTTAGGATGGGAAGGGTCACGAGTCAGCTAATACTTTCAAACGACTCCATGGGCACTGGGTGGCGGCTGCCTAGAGGAGGGCTGGTACCAGCGTCCCAGCTTTGGTGAAAGGCTCAGGGGGAGACAGGGCAGGGTCCCCTAGAAGTGTGGGGGGCCCTGGGGAGAGCAGGAAGGGGGAGCTGGCCAAGTGGCAGGCAGTGGGGGCTGGGATGTTTTCAGCTGCCAGGGCCCAGTTCTTGCAGGCCACACCCCAGTCCCTGGGCACCTGGCCTGGCACTGGGCACTCGGCCCTGGCCTGCCCTCCCTGGCTTTGGCTTCCACTGCCTCCTCCTACCCACCCCATCTGTCTCAGACACTTGGGTGGGGGGGAGGGAGCCCCTCAGACTCTAGACCAGAGGTCCAGGGGCCCAGAAGGCCCTGGAGGCTGTTTTAGTTTTTGATCCTGGGGCCCTGCCCCATCTGGTTAGGGATCTGTGCGCCCCCCCCCCCCCCCCCCCCGGCTGCTGGGGTGCCAGGCGGGGCTCTGGGAGAAAACGCCGCTCTGACTCAGCCCTTGTTGGTCCCGGGCTCTGGCTGAACCAGGCCACCACCTCCCCTGGCCTCTGTGAGCCCTGTTCCTCCCAGCCCCAGAGTCCTCTGCTCTGGCCTTAGGGTCGGACCCTGGCTCTTCCCGCCCCGCCCCGCCCCGCCCCCACTGTGCAGATGGGACGCCGAGCCCCCAGGCAGGAGACGGCGGGGAGACAGCGGCAGTTGCCTACGTTGTCCATTTGTCTGCATCTTTCTCTGCTTTTCACCTACTTCTTGGTCCCCATGCCATGAACTCCTTAAAACCTGCCAGAAAAAGCTGTCTGAGAAGGGCACTTACTATGGCACTGAAGCAATGGCAAACGATGCAAATACGTAAAACATCTGTCAACAAGAGACAGTTTAAGTCAGCGGTCGCCAACCGGTGTCCGTGAGGTCCGAAAGGTTGGCGACGCTGGTTTAAGTGATGCTGGGGTACAGCACGCTAGGATACCACACGGCCGTCAAGGCCAAGGCCAATGGTCCCGAACAGCCGTGACGCAGATTGCAAAATACATTGCACAACCAGGAGGTGCCCCGCTGCGGGTGTGGCTGCAACCACCTGTTACCGAGGGACGCGGGCAGCGGCATCTCAGAGGGACGCAGAAAACGTGAAGGGGGACCGAGGACGGGGGGTTGGGAGTGCTCAGGGGAAGACTTGATTTTTTTTCTATACCCTTATGCCCTCTTGACAGTTTGGATCAGGTATCTGAAAACTTCTTCGAGGGAAAACTTTGTTCAAAGGAAGGGACCCCCGCCACACCGCCAGCCCCTGGTGAACATCCTTCCACAGCTAACCGAGCCTGGAAATCCCAGGATCCGCATGTCAGGGGATGAGGGAGCACCCCCGCCCCCCCGCCCCCCCTCCGCCCCTGCCTCCCTCAGCCTGACTCAGCTGAACCAAGTCAGAGAACCAGACGCGGTGCAGCCAGGCATGTCCGGAGTGACGGATGTGAGAGCAATTGCGACACGGCCCCTGCCTCGGGCCGAGGAAGGCTGTGGCTCGGAGATGAGGCCCCGTGGTGACGCTTGGCTAACCCCAGCGGATGCCCCCGAAGACTTCCTGGGCTGGAGTCCGCGGAGGGCATCCAAGCAGAAGTACAATTCACAGGGGGTCCGACTGGGACGGACCCCTGATATCTGAACCGCCCCAGGGAGCATTTAAGGAACGTTGGAGCCAGGGAAAGACAGAGAAGGCGCTGGTCTCCAGCACCCGCTCCTGACGACTCACAGGAGGAGGTGCCAGGGGAGCAGACATCGCGCCTGGGGGGCACTCTCCCCGGGGCAGAGTTTTCCAAGCTCAGGGAATCCTCAGGACGACTCCCGAGAGGATGGCCCTCTCCAGGAGCACCTCGGGGGTGAGACGGCTCCTGCCAACCCCCTGGTGGCTTCCCGGCGCCTGGTGGGACCAGCTCACCTCGGTCCTGAGCAACTGAGCGCCCTGGCCCCTCTGCCTGCCTTCGGTTGGTCCTCCTGCTGAGAGCCGTGTGCCGTCGAGAAGTCATTGACCTCTAGGAGTCTGTTTCCCCCTCTGTCCACTGGCGAGAATCTAGAGTCCTCATTTCATACACTCGTCCAGGGCAAACACGTGCCTAAGTGTACCGTGCTTGTGACCAGGACTGGCGCACGGTAAGCCTGTGTGTGCCACGGATGTTCTTGTGGCCCCACATTGGATCCAATCGGGGGCGGCCCGGAGGGTGAAAGAGGCCGCTGAGGAGAAGGGAACGCCGCCCTTACCTCCGGGAGGCTCCCGCGTCCCGGGATCTCTATCTCACACTTCCCCGCGGAGCTCTTGTGACCTCGCTGTGGATTCCCACATGGAGCTCTGACGCACCCATAAAAAGGAGCAAAATAAATCGCTTACGGCGCCTGGAAAACTCCGCCCGTGGAGTCCCCCAGGCGCGACGTCTGTGCTCCCCGGCACCTCCTCCTGTGAGTCGTCAGGAGTGGGTGTGGAGACCAGCGCCTCCCAGCACCCGGCCACCAGCATCCCTTCGAGTCGGCTCTTCAGTCAGCTTTGCAATCGCTGCTGCTGGGGCAGCGTTACTGACAGGCCTGGCCGTCCTCCCGAGGGCTCCTCCCGTTTGGGTCCGGGGTTAAGAGAGCGGTCTGCTCTCGCCGGGGTCTTTTCCCAAGCTGCCGCCGCCCTTTCTGCGGGTTCAGTGCTTTTGAAGTGTGGGCACGCGCAGACAGCGGCAGCGGTGTCAGACGGCAGCCAGCCAGCGGTACCACGTAACCTGACTTTAGAGATTTAAATGTGAGAAATAAAGTCTTGGAATCGATGAGACACACATGATTTCTGAACCTTACGCTGGTCGGACTTCCAGCTGCCACTGAGCCATTGTACCCTCCCTTCCCGCTGCCTGGAATGCCCTTCCTTCCGCCCCACTTTGCCTCGTTAACCCAGTCACCCCTGATCTCAGCTCCACTGTGGTTGTTTTAAAATGTTTTTATTGACTTTTAGAGAGAGGAAACGGGAGAGGGAGAAAGAGAGAGAGAGGAACATTGATTTGTTGCCTCCTACACGCACCCGACCCGGGGCCGAACCCACAACCTGGGCATGTGCCCTGACCGGTGACCTTTCAGTGCATGGGATGATGCTCAACCAACTGAGCCACACTGGCCAGGGTTCCATTTATAAAAAATTTTTTTTAAATATATATTTTTATTTATTTCAGAGAGGAAGGGAGAGGGAGAGATAGAAACATCAATGATAAGAGGGAATCATTGATTGGCTGCCTCCTGTGCGCCCCCTACTGGGGATCGAGCACACAACCAGGGCCTTGTGCCCTTAATTGGAATCGAACCCGGGACCCTTTAGTCCACAGGCCAACGCTCTATTCACTGAGCCAAACCCGCTAGGGCCACTTATGTTCTTAATTTAAATTTTCTTGTTTATTATTTCAATCTTTTTTCACTTTCATTGTTGAGCCCCCTCCGGATGCCTTTCCGGAAGTGAAGTCCCTTCCCCTCCATGCACCCATCATCGCTGCAGCGTTGCAGTGTGATTTTGGGGTGGCTGTCTCCCCAGGGACCATGTGGTGAACGAATGCGGCCGGTAGAGAGCAGTGGGGGACGGAGAGGTCCTGGCCTGTTGGTCTAAGACGGTGGTCGGCAAACTCATTAGTCAGCAGAGCCAAATATCAACAGTACAAGGATTGAAATTTCTTCTGAGAGCCAAATTTTTAAAAAATATATTTTATTGGTTTTTCACAGAGAGGAAGGGAGAAGATAGAGAGCTAGAAACATCGATGAGAGAGAAACATCGACCAGCTGCCTCCTGCACACCCCCTACTGGGGATGTGCCCGCAACCAAGGCACATGCCCTTGACCGGAATCGAACCTGGGACCTTTCAGTCCGCAGGCCGACGCTCTATCCACTGAGCCAAATCGGTTTCTGCGAGAGCCAAATTTTTTAAACGTAAACTTCTTCTCACGCCACTTCTTCAAAACAGACTCGCCCAGGCCGTGGTATTTTGTGGAAGAGCCACACTCAAGGGGCCCAAGAGCCGCATGTGGCTCGCGAGCCGCAGTTTGCCGTCCACGGGTCTAAGCGACAACCCTGCTGGTCTCTGCGTTGAACTCCTCCCCTCAGAAGCCCCACGCACTTCTTTTACAGGAGGGCCACTGAGGCCCGTGAGGTCGCCTGCCCTGGTCCAGATGTCCTGGCTCAGCCTCGTGCACAGAGAGTGTAGGGGTGGGGGCTTGCTGGGGGAGGTGGCATCGAGCCAGGCTTCACGGGTCGGCGACAGTTTGGGAAAGTCCGAGAAACATCAAGGGGCAGAGAAGCCAGCAAATGAGCAGATGCAGCTGCGGGCCCCCAGACTCACCCCGCAAGGCTGGGGCCCCCTGAGAGGCTCTGGAAGGTGCAAGGCCGAGGTCAGCCTCTCGGGTTTCAAGTTGGGAAACAGAGGCCCAGAGAGGCGGAGACTCACCTGCCCATGGAGCCAGGAGAGCTGTGGGCCCTGCTCTGGGGCCTCGCCGCGCCCTGTGAACCTCAGTCCCTGCGGGAGATGCTGGGAGGGGGCAGCGCGGCGATGTGGGGGCAGAGGAAGGACTCTGGGGGTGCACAGGCCAGCCTGCACCCGGAAGGAGGAAGCTGTGCAGGGTGTCTGTGGCTAGGCCCGGGATCCCCCACCCGGGGACTTCCTCTTCCTCCCGGGGCAGGTGTAGCCGCCACAGCGCGACCAGCACCCTGACCTGTCATGGACGGGGGCAAGGGACCCAGACTCAGAGACTTCCTGAGCGGGAGCCTGGCCACCTGGGTGAGGCAGCAGGGGAAGGCGGTGGGGAGGGGAAGTGAGCAGTGGGGAGGGGCTGGTGTTGGGGTGGGGAGGATGGGGCAGAGATGGGGACTGTGGGGGCTGGACTTAAATATGGGGCTGACGTCCAGGCAGCTGTGAGGCAGGAAAAGGGGTCCAGATCTTGGGGCCCAGGGACGTTCAGGGGTTTGTGAGGAGGGGGCTCTGTGGGTTCAGGGAGCTGGCCAAGGGCCTCAGGACTCACTCTATCGATGGGGGCTTCACCCTGGGCCGGCTGACCGCTCTGCTTCCCACAGGCGCTGGGACTGGCTGGGCTGGTGGGAGAGGCAGAGGAGCCTGAGGAGGAAGAGGAGGAGGAAGGAGAGGGGCCCCTGTGTCCCGAGAAGAGGTTCTTGCGTCTCAGTGATGGGGCCCTGCTGCTCCGGGTGCTGGGCATCATGTAAGGGGCCTCCAGGTCTGCGGGGAGGGGACGGGACAGGCCGGTGGGCAGGGCCTGGGGTCTGGGGCGGAGCCTGGCTGAGGGGAGGTGGGTCCTTGAGTCCCTTTCCAACCAATGGCCCCCTGTGCCCACAGTGCCCCTGGTTCCCGAGGGGGCCCTCGGGTGGTCAGGGGCCATGGTGATCCGGCAGCCAGTCGGGTGCGGAACCTGAACCACCTGTGGGGCCGACTGAGGGACTTCTACCAGGTGAGGGTCTGGGAGCGGGAGGCTGAGCCTGGAGCCCCCCAGGAAGGCCCGTCTCATCTCCCCGCTCTGTGCCCTCAGGAGGAGCTGCAGCTGCTGATCCTGTCGGCACCCCCAGACCTGCAGGCACTGGGGTTTGACCCCTTCTCAGGTACCCTCTCCCACCCCCCCTCCTGCGTCTGCCCCTCCCGCCACCTGCTAACCCCTGTGGCTTGTGCCCTGCAGAGGAGGCCGTGGAGGAGCTGGAAGGCACCCTTCGGCTGTTGCTGGGGGCGGCGGTGCAGGTGAGCGGGGCGGGCAGGGCGGGGCCCAGCTGGGGCTGCAGAGGTGGGAGGCTCCGGCCAGCCCTCACTGCCCCCCCCCACGCCCCCACTTGCTCCCCTGCAGTGTGAGCACCGGGAACTCTTCATCCGGCACATCCAGGGCCTCAGCCTGGAGGTGCAGAGTGAGCTGGCCGCGGCCATCCAGGAGGTATGGACCTGCACTACCTGGGACACCCTGCCTCCAACTCCTCGGGCTGAATGCTTTCCCTCCCCGCCCAGGTGACCCAGCCGGGGGCGGGCACGGTGCTGGCACTGGCTGGGCCCGAGCCGGGGGAGCTGGCACCTGCAGAGCTGGAGATGCTGTCCCGGAGCCTGATGGGGACCCTGCTGAGACTGGCACGGGAGCGTGACCTGGGGGCCCAGGTGGGGGCAGCAGGGTATGGTGCAGAGGGCCAGGTGGAGGGATGGGAGGACCGCGGGGACCCAGGTGTGTGGGGGAGATGGGAGTTGAGGCCCAGGTGTGGGGCTGGGGTTGGGGGTCTTTGGCTGACAGGGCTGTAAGAGCCAAATTCAGATTGTGGTGACGGGGCGGGGGGGGGGGGGGGTGGAGGGTGGGAGGGAGATGTGGGGGGCATAGGGTAGGTTACTTCTGACCCCTGACCCTTGACCTCCCACAGCGGCTGGCTGAGCTGCTGTTGGAGCGAGAGCCAGCCCCCTTGTTGCCTGAGGCTCCTGCGGGGATCCCTCTGGAGGGCCCCTCCAACCATTTGGCCCTGCAGCTGGCCAACACCAAGGCCCAGCTGCGCCGCCTGCGCCAGGAGCTGTGAGTGGGAGAGGGGCCCAGCCCCATGCACACGGGTCGGATCGGGCCTGGGAAGGGTTGGGGTGCGGGTCCCATCCCTCCAGCGTCTCTGTCCTCCAGGGAGGAGAAGGCCGAGCTGCTGCTGGACTCCCAGGAGGAGGTGCAGGGCTTAGAGGCCGAAATCCGAAGGCTCCGGCAGGAGGTGCGTTCAGGGGCTCCTTGCCGTCGCCATCTCCCCGAACCTGTCCCGGCACCGCCCGCGTCCCATCGCCCCCTCCACCCGGGCTCCTTCCCGTCCCCAGTCCCTGTGGCCGCGGCTGGCCGTTCCCAACGCCGCACCGTCTGGCCCAGACCCAGGCGCTGTCGGGCCAGGCCAAGCGGGCCGAGCTGTACCGCGAGGAGGCAGAGGCGCTGCGGGAGCGCGCGGGCCGCCTGCCCCGCCTGCAGGAGGAGCTGCGGCGCTGCCGGGAGCGGCTGCAGGCGGCCCAGGCCTGCCAGGGCCGGCTGGAGGTGAGGCGGGGGCGGGGCCTGGGAGGGTGGGGCTTGCGGAGGGGCGGGGCCTGCAGGGGAGAGGGTGGGCCGCGAGGAGGAGCACCTTGGGGCCTGGGAAAGGGAGGCTCAGGCCTTCCTGAGGTCACGGTCATGGCCAGGAGAAATGGGTGAGCGGGTATCTGGGTAAAGGCCCCTGGACGATGGGGCAGATGGAGGGGAAAGCGGGGGTTGTGGGTAAGGGTAGGTCCTGGGGAGGAGGGCGGGGCCAGAGGTAGGGGATGGGGTGTCCGGAGAGAGTCCCTAGCAGTGGGCGCTGATTAGCAGGTCCTGGCGGGATGCGACCCTGGAAGGCGGTTTCTGGGGAGAAGGGGCGGGGCCCGGTGCTGGGGAAGTGGCACCTGGAAGGGGCAGATGCGGGGTCAGGTGGGGGACGGGAGACAGGATAGGGCCCTGGGTGCCCGGGCACAGGAACCACTGGCCCTGCGTCCCCCCTTCCGCCCAGGAGGAGCGGGCGCTCTCCGGGACCCTGGAGGCCGCGAAGGCGCTGCTGGAGGAGCAGCTGGAGGCCGCGCAGGAGCGCTGTGCGCGGCTGCATGAGACGCAGCGCGAGAACCTGCTGCTGCGGACCCGGCTGGGCGAGGCGCACGCGGTGAGCTTGCCGGGGTGGCCCCCATGGTCCCCCAGGGCTCCCTAGTGACCCCCGGGACCCTCCTCCTGGTGTTCCTGAGTGGTCCTCTCGCCCCCACACTGGGCCGGGCCTGGTGACGAGGGCGGGTCTGACCCTGCCCCCCCCCCCACCCCAGGAGCTGGACTCGCTGCGGCACCAGGTGGACCAGCTGGTGGAGGAGAACGTGGAGCTGGAGCTGGAGCTTCAGCGGAGCCTGGAGCCGCCGCCGGGCTCCCCTGGGGAGTGTGAGTGGAGCCCCCGTGGAGGGGCCGGAGTTGGGGACTGCCCGTGGGGTAGGGATGGCTTCTGACTTCAAACCCTCCCCCCAAGTCTCTGGGGGTGTAGGGAGTGTGGCAGGACTAAGGGTGGGGAGGGGTCCTGACCTCATCTCACACACCCCAGCACCCCTGCCGGGAGCGGCCCCCTCCATACATGATGAAGTGAGGGAGGCAGAGGCCGGGCAGCTGCGGACCCTGGAGCGGGAGAACCGGGAGCTTCGAGCCCTGCTGCAGGCGTTACAGGGGCAGCCAGGCGGCCAGGTGAGTGAGTCCCCTCCCCAGCCACCCTCCTGGGTCCTTCCTGGTGGCACCGCTGGCCTTGACCCTCCCTCTCATGTGCCCTCAGCGCCCCCTGCTGGAGGAGCAGAGTGAGGACGCCATGGTTCCCGTGCTGGCTGTGGCTCCCCAGACCTGCCGGGCCTCAGGCCACGGTCCCCAGGGCTTGGTTGGCCACGCGGGGGATGAAGACCCTCAGGCCTTGGACGTGGCTCCCCCGGCATCAGACTCAGCCCTCAAGGGGTCAGCTGAGTGTCCCCGGACATCTGAATCAGACCCTCCGGTGACGCAGAGGCCCCTTCAGACGGCTGCCATGGCCCCCCAGACCTTGGACCTGGCGCCCCAGGACTCAGGCCCCTCTGTGGAGACACAGGAGTCCCTGGAGGAGGCCGGCCACGGAGCCCCTCTCCAGACCCCTGCCTCTGTGACCCCACCTCAGGGTCCAGACGTCAAAGCTCAGGCCCAGCTGTTGTTGAGAGAAGAGACTGGGGAGTCAGCGCCCAAGGCCCAGGGGCTCAGACAGGAGGCCCCTGAGAGCCAGCCGGAACCCACAGAGGCCCGCCCCCGGGGGCTGGAGGAGCAGCAGTCCCCTGGCCAGAGGCTGCACCTGCCCCCGGAGCACACAGAGGCCGGAGAGCAGCAGCCGCGGCTGGAGGGGATGACCAGGGACCCAGCTCAGAAGCCGGAAATGGCTCCCAAGGCCCAGGCCTTGGAGGGACCAGTCCCAGGGGAGATCTTGACCAGTGGTGACCCAGAGCAGGAGGCCCTCAGGGAGGAGGTGGCTCGGCTGAGGAGAGAGGCTGAGGCCCTCCGAGCTGAGCTGGAGGTCCAGGCTCGGAGGCTGGAGGCCCGAGGCACGGAGGCTGCTCGCCTCTCCGAGGAGCTGGCTCAGGCGCGGAGGGCAGAGGCCGAGGCCCACGGGGAAGCAGAGGCCCGGGTCCAGGAGCAGGCCCGGCTGCGGGAGGCGATGGAGGCAGCCCGACGGGAGCTGGAGGCGGCATCCCGGGAGCGGGAGGCGCTGGCAGAGGCCCTGGCGGCGGCAGGCCGAGAGCGGAGGCAGTGGGAGCGGGAGGGACCCAGGCTGCGGGCCCGGGCCGAGGCCGCCGAGGAGCGGCTGCAAGCACTGGAGCACGAGAGCCAGCAGCGCCTGGAGGAGGCCGAGAGGGAGCGCCGGGAGAGGCAGGCCCTCAAGGAGGTATGTGGGTGCTTGTATTCATTCGGGGCCAGGAAATGGGGTTCCAGGCCCACTGGAACCAGTGGCTGGAGTTTTGGGTTATTCATTCCATCATCGGCCACTGCGCCCAGCCTCGAGCTGGGGCTGGAGATAGAAAGACGAAGTCCGTTCCTACCTTCCAAAGGCACGCCCGGCCTGGGAAAGGGTCAGGTGCCCCCCACCTCTGATGGGGTGACTTTGGAGGGGATAAGAGTGTGGGCAGGGAGCCAGGGTGCCTGGGGGCAAATCCTGGCTCTCTGACCTCAGCAGTCATTCACCTGCACCCCATTGCCTCCTGTAAAAGGGGGGTACCCTTCATGGCTGCCTGGCGGGTCTTGTGGGAGACCAAGGGAGAGAGAGTGGTGGGAGGCCTAGTTCATGCTGGTGGACACGTTGGTTATAAGAGCAGGGTCTGTGGGAGCCTGCGGGAGAGGGAGCTGATGCCGGGGTTGGGCAAGAGGCTCTGCGGAAGGTCACGATCCCGCTAGATGGGGAAGGACATTTCATCCCCAGGAACAGCCTGTGCAAAGACTGGGAGGCATTGAGGATCTTCAGGGGCCCAGGGGAGCAGGGGGCTGGAGAGGTGTGTTGGGCCAGCTTTCCGGGTGTTAGACTCCGTCCCCAGGCAGGGAGAGCCACCGGGGTGTGGCAGACCCGCGTGGGGCTGGGTTTGAGAAGGGTCGCCTTGGTGTGCAGGGGCCCGGGGCCGCTTGGAGGCAGTGCCTGTGGTCCAGGTGGCCGGTGAGGCCGGCTGGACCTGGACGGGAAATGGAAGAGAGAGGAGGCCTGGAAACCCCTTTATTCATTCATTCGAGCACGTTTGCGGGTGTCTCCTGGTGGCCAGGCCCTGTACCAGGCAGCCAGCATGCCCACACTCGGGGAAGCGCGCCTAATCTGGGGTGTTGGCTCAGGAAGCACACCCGTGAGGGAAGGCCTCCGGGGAGGTGGGGGGGGGGCGGGGCGGGGGAGAGGATGGCAGTGAGCAAGGAGGAGGTGCAGCCGGGTTTGGAGGGTGGAACCTGAGGAGGACAGAGGGAGGGGGTAACTCATTCAGCCGGGTTCCTCCTGGGCAGGGCTTCATCTTCCTTCCGGGCGAAGGAGTTGCAGCCGTTTCCATGAGGCAATGGAGCCCCTGGAGCAGAGTGGTCAGGGCCGCGTGGGGAAAGGCCCCTCAGAGGGCTCGGAGGAGACCTGAGGCAATGGGAAGGGTGCCGGGGTCGGCGGGTCAGAGCTGTGGGGAGGGTGTGCCACAGACAGGAATGGAATCTTCCGCCTGAGCATCCCTATTGTACTGAGGCTCAGAAAGGAGGAGTGATCGGATCTGAGACTCGTCCCCGTGGAGAGAAGTGGGGTACAACACACTGTTGGGTTGACCCCCGCAGTTGAGCATTATGCAGGAGGGGTCTGGGGAATGTGCAAATTGGGGGTGTGGGTAAGAGAGTAAGTCTGAGAGGCTGTCTCTGGGGTCCACTCTGAAGGCTGTGACTGAGGTGCTGTCAGGCAGACCTGGGTTATGGCCTGAACCCCCTGCTTATCAGCTCTGTGGCTTTCGGCAAGTTACTTCACCTCTCTGAGTCTTGGTTTACTCACCTGTAAAACCGGAATCAAAACGACCTGCCTCCCAGGATGCTGTGAGATAGTGACTGTGGAGAGGGAATGCCAGCGGGTGGGCAGTGAGGTGAGGGTGGGGCTGGCTGGCTGGAAGAGCCAGCTCTGAGGACCGAGTGGGTGGAAGAGGCTGAGGACCAAGTGGGGAATTTTGTGAGATTTCCTGGTCAGAGCACTTCCTGGTGATAAGGGGCTGTGGCGCAGGAGGAGGTGACCAGGCAGGGAACCAGGGAACCAGGTCAGAGAACCAGGAGCCGAGGGGGTTGTCCAAATGGGCCCCCTGGACTGGGTGGAGGACAGGAGGTGCAATGGAGAGGGTACTGAGGGCTGTGGCCAGGGCCTGGACGAGGGCAGAGCAGGACTCTGGGCAGAGGTTCAGTTCTTCTTCATTGTACCAGTATTCTTCCCCTCAGCCCTTGGCTGTCAGCAGCAGGGCATCATGGGACTTGTAGTTTTCCCAGTGAGAGGCAGTAGGCAAAGGTGTCTGGAAGTGCACTGCTTCTGAGGGGAGGCCTGAGGGGTGGGGGCTTGCTAAGCCAGGAAGATCAGAGCACAGGCTGCTGGCTTGGTTTCCGGAGGCAGGATTTGTCAGGCTGCTGGGTCAGAGTTGGCCTTTCCCTGTGGTTTTATCCTGCCAGGGCCCCCACACCTCGGAATGGTTTGGCCTACCTCCCCTCTGGGGCCCACAGCTCAAATTGGGCCTCCTGCCCCATTCTGCAATGGTGTGGCCCAACTGCCAGAGGCCCTGGGCCCTAGCATCCCTGTCCTCCCCCTCCCAGCCCCACTGTGGTTAGGCCTGGTGTTCACCAAGTTCCTGTCTTCTGTGGCCATCCCCTGTGGCTGAGGGCTCTCTCCAGATCTGCTTCCGCTGCGCCCCTCTTTCCTTCATGGCTAGGATGGCCTTCGCACGCAGGGCACGTCCACCTGTCCCTGGGCACATCAGGAAGCAAGGGCTCAGAGAGGTGAAGACTCAGAGAGGGGTCTCTGACCCCGGCCCAGGAGCCTCCCTCATGCCCTGCCAGGCTTACAATCCCCAGTTCTTTCATAGCCACTCTGCCCCGCGACCAGGCTTTGCTCCCATTTTACAGATCTGGGAGTAGAGGCCCAAAGGTGAAAGCTGTTTGTCTAGGGTGACAGAGCAAGGACAGAAAGCCAGGTCTCCTGACTCTCAGGCCTCTGTGTCTGTCCCTCCCTGGGTGATGGTGGTGGCATGTCCTTCAGGCCCTGAGCCTGCTCTGTCTGCCCTCAGGAGCTGGAGAAGGCTGTGGTGCGGGGCCAGGAGCTGGGGGCCCGGCTGGAGCGTCTGCAGAGGGAGCTGGAGCAGGCGACTCTGGAGCGCCAGGAATTTCTCCAGGAAAAAGAGTTTCAGCAACAGAGGTGGGGGCATTGCCCGAGGGGCAGAGAGCGCCAGGCAGAGGCTTGAGGAGGGGTAGATGCCCAGGCTTCTCCTGGCAGGTACCAGGGCCTGGAGCAGCGGATGAAAACGGAGCTGCAGGCTGCGGCCACCAGCAAGGAGGAGGCGCTGATGAAGCTCAAGGCGAGGGCCCTAAAGCTGGAAGAGGAGCTGTCCCAGGTAAAGCTTTGTCCTGGGAGCCGGGGGCCTCGTCCCGCCCCTCCCTCCGTCCTGCGCGCTGACGATGTGCCAGTTGCTCCCTTGGGGGCCTGTTGGAAGGAGCACTGTGCTGAGCGTCAGGCTGACTCTGCCAAGGCCGGGTGGTCTCTGGGGCCTTGTGTCCTCCAATGGACGGTGGCTTCGTTCTGAGGTGACTGCTGTGTCTTTCTTGCTTGGCTCCCTCCCTCCCCCCACTTCCTAGTGAGCTCAATCGCTTTTGTCGTCGTCATAAGTCAGTCGTTATTTCTGCTGCCCCTGCAGTGTGGGGGCGCAGTGCTCAGCACTGGGGTGCGGTGGAGCCCAATGTCAGGCTGGTATGCAAGGGAGCTCACAGTTCACCGGGCACAGAGGCAGGAGAACGGGGGTGCCAGGGGCCAGTGGGCACCCAGCAGCCTGCCTCGCTGGCACGTGTGGGGTTGGTCGGGGAGGCTTTCTGGAGAACGTGATGCTGAAACTGGGGCCCCGAGGAGGAGCAGGACGTGCGGGAGGAGCAGCAGGGGCAAGTGGCGTGCTTTAGCCCCAGGAGAAGGTGGCAAGGGCAGGACAGAGTGAGGGAGCTGTGGGAGCCAGGAGCGCGGGCTTGTGGGCACGGGTCCACTGTCCAGGTCCCCGTGCCGTCACCACGCACGGCCGCTCCCCCGCGTGACCTCCCAGGGCCTCTCCTTGCAGCTGCGCCAGGGCCCTGTGGGGCGGGAGCCCAAGGAGCAGGCTGAGCCGAGGACCACGGAGGCCCAGAGCGGGCGGCTCATCGAGGTGGAGCGCAGTGTGAGTGGTGGATGGTGGTGGGCGCGGGGGCGGAGGCGGGCAGAGGCCGGGCCACTAACTCCCCTCTGTGCCGAGCAGAATGCAACGCTGGTGGCCGAGAAGACGGCTCTGCAGGGGCAGCTGCAGCTCCTGGAGGGGCAGCTGGGAAGCCTGCAGGGGCGGGCCCAGGAGCTGCTGCTGCAGAGCCAGCAGGCACAGGAGTACAGCAGTCGCCTGCAGGTGGGTGGTGGCTGGGTGCCCGCCCCCCACCCGACCCCTGCCCACTTACCACTGTCCCCTGCCCCTTAGGTATTGTTCCCTGCCTTTTCCCTGCCTCAGCTCCCAGGCAGCGCTCCTTCCGACCCCTGCCCACTCCCTCTTCCCCTTCTGCCTGCCTCCAGCCCCCACGTCTGTGCCCATGTTTCTCGGTCTCCAGCCCCTTCTCCACAGCCAGCCGTTAGTCCCACCGCCCTCTGGGCCCCCGCAGCCCCGCCTGTCACACCGTGCCTCGTGCCCCTTGCCCTCCCCTCCACAGCCTGGCACCAGCCATGACACCCCTCCCCTCTCCTTGCCCATGTACCTCTGCCTCCGGCTCCCTGCTGCCCCCATCCAGCCCTCTGCCCCCTCCACAGCGTTGTCTCCTTGTCCTCTGGCCCGCCCCTGTCCCTTGCTCCCTTTCTGGCCTGGGGTTCCCCTCCCGCCGTGCCACGCCCTCCTCTGCCCTAGGCCGAGAAGTCTGTCCTGGAGCTGCAGGGCCAGGAGCTGCACAAGAAGCTGGGGGTGCTGGAGGAGGAGGTGCAGGCCGCGCGGCGGTCCCAGGAGGAGACGCGCGGGCAGCAGCAGGCCCTGCTGCGGGACCACGAGGCGCTGGCCCAGCTGCAGCGGCGGCAGGAGGCCGAGCTGGAGGGGCTGCTGGCCCGGCACCGAGACCTCAAGGCCAACATGCGGGCCCTGGAGCTGGCCCACCGGGAGCTGCAGGGCCGGTGAGTCTCCCCAAACCCCCAGCTCCTCTCCCCCTGACGGAAGCACTGCCCCCTGGCGCCACCTCCACCGCTGTGCCTCCTGGGGAGCGGTGAGCGCGGGGCAGCGTTCTGCCCTGGGGCTTTGCGGGGCCCCTGCTGAGCAGGTCCTGGCAGACCCCCAGGTTCAGGCAGTCCGGCTGCCTGCTGCCCTGACCCAGGTCCCTCAGCCCTCTCGGCCTCTGTCCGTCCCAGGCACGAGCAGCTGCAGGCCCAGAAGGCCAACGTGGAGGCGCAGGAGTTGGCCCTCCTGGCGGAGCGCGAGCGCCTGATGCAGGACGGCCATCGGCAGCGGGGCCTGGAGGAGGAGCTGCGGAGGCTGCAGAGCGAGCACGACAGGTACCAGAGCGGCGCAGCCATCCCGTGGGCCGGGCCCCAGGGCTGCCCCCGTGCAGTGGCGGGTGGAGAGGCAGGCACCGTCCCTGTGAGGGCCTGCTTTGCCCTCCCTGGCACAGCCCTCTAGCCCTCAGGAGGCTGGGGGGCAAGTCCTACAGAGAACCTTGTCCCCACAGGGCGCAGAAGCTGCTGGAAGAGATGTCCCGGGAGCGAGGGGAGCTGCAGGGTGAACGCGGGGAGCTGCGGGGCCGGCTGGCGCGGCTGGAGCTGGAGCGGGCGCAGCTGGAGATGCAGAGCCAGCGGCTGCGCGAGTCCAACCAGCAGCTGGACCTGAGCGCCTGCCGGCTGACCACGCAGTGCGAGGTGTGGTGAGGGCGGCTGGCGGCCGGAATGGGGTTGGAGGGGGGCTGGGGCTGGGGACAGAGTGGAGGGCATGTAAGGTAGCCACTTGGAGCCCCATTAAACCCCCACCTGCCCTGCTGCCCGCCCCCAACAGCTGTTGACGGAGCTGCGGAGCGCCCAGGAGGAGGAGAACCGGCAGCTGCTGGCCGAGGTGCAGGCCCTGAGCCGGGAGAACCGGGAGCTCCTGGAGCGCAGCCTGGAGAGCCGGGACCACCTGCACCGAGAGCAGCGCGAGTACCTGTGAGCGGAGGGGGGGAGGGGGCCAGCGGGGGTGGGTGTCAGCGGGCGGGGTCAGCGGGTGGGGGTCAGCGGGCTGGGGGGCAGCTGGTGGGGGCAGCCGGTGGGGGGCAGCTGGTGGGGGTCAGCGGGCGGGGGGCAGTGGGCGGGGGCAGCGGGTGGGGGCAGTGGGCGCTGGTCCTGGAGACACGTGTGGTTGTTCAGGGGGAGAGGCTGGGCAGTGGCAGTTCCCCCCACACAGGCGTCAGTGTGCGAACTGCAGGGCTGTGCCTGCTGGAGCCTGAGCCTCGCTCCTGCCCGGCCTCATGCTGCTCCTCCCGCCCCCCCCCCCCCCCCCCCCCCCCCCCCCCAGGGACCAGCTCAACGCCCTGCGTCGGGAGAAGCAAAAGCTGGTGGAGAAGATCATGGACCAGTACCGTGTGCTGGAGCCGGGGCCCCTGCCCCGGACCAAGTGAGTGGTCCCTTCACCGCCTAGTCTGGGGTCCTCCCAGCCTAGCCCTGCCTGCCCTCTGACCCTGGCCCAGCTCAGGTCCGGGCCCACGAGGGTTTGCCTGGCCTCGCATCCCGCCTGGCCCTCTCGTCCCCTTCCCCCCGGCCTTACTCCCTCTTGTGCCCTCTTGCTCCCAGGAAGGGCGGCTGGCTGGCAGACAAGGTGAAGAGGCTGATGCGGCCCCGGCGGGAGGGGGGCCTCCATGGGGGGCCACGCCTGTGGGCCAACGGGGCTGGCAGCACCGAAAGCCTGGGGGGCCCCCCAGAGATGGAGCTCTCCGAGGGCAGGGAGGCGGATGGGCCAGGTGGGTCTGGGGGCCAGGTGACCGGTGGTCCCTACCCCGTGTCCTTTATCCCCCTGCCGCCTGCTCCCGCCGCTGGTCTCGTCCTTCCTGTGCGGCTTGTACACGTGCCCCGATAGCCTTCCCTGTTGCCCCCGCCCCTCAGATGGTTCCAGTGGTGCTTTGCTCTGCGTCCCAGCTGCGTCTCATCTGCCACCTCCTTCCTGCCTGCGCTGCCACCCACCAGTCCTACCCACCCACCGCGGTGCCTAGGACCTCGGAGCCGCAGGGGACTTTAGTGAGAGGTCCTTTATTCCAGTCAGCAGGCGAGGAGACCGAGGCCCAGGGAGGGGAAGCGCCTTGCTCAAGGTCACCGAGTGAGTTAGTGTCAGAGCCAGCAGAGGGCCCAGCCTGTCACCACCCTCACGCACCCAGACCCTCTCCCGCCTCTGCCGCCTCCTCTCCCGGGCCCTGTGCAGCTTCGCCTGCTGCCCTCACTCTGCCCCCCGCCCGCCCCCCGCACGGCGCTCACACCGTGCCCCGCCTCTTGCAGGGTCCCCTTCACCCGCACCCATGCGCCGGGCCCAGAGCTCCCTCTGCCTGCGGGATGAGACCCTGCTGGGCGGGCGGCGGCGGAAACTCAGCTCCAGATTCCCCGTGGGGCGAAGCTCGGAGTCATTCAGCCCCGGGGACACCCCCAGGCAGCGATTCCGACAACGCCATCCGGGCTCCCAGAGCAAAGGTGAGGGACAAGGGTCCCGGCTTCCATTAGCCCCCGGCTCCCTGTGGACCCAGCGACCCCTTGGGGCGGGGGGTTCCTTCCTGTCCCCTGTGTCTCCCCACAAGCCCTGCCCGCCTCTGTCCTGGTCCCTGTGACCCAGTAGCTGCCTTGTGTCCCCCCAGGACCTGGCGTGGGATGGGATGGCTCCATTGAGACCCTGGCGGAACACGAAGCAGGTGCCGGCCGAGAGGGTGAGGGGGGCGTTTGCCCTGCGTGTGGCCCCGGCAGTGCTCATTCATCCCTTCACTCACCGGACAAACAGCCTTTCTAGGGGATGTGCTAGCAGGGGGCAACGGGGAACGTTCTGGGTAGGAGGCAGACAGTAAGCTATATGCATGAGAATAGAAATAAGACGTGAGCTGCATGTAATTTAAAATCTTCTGGTAGCCTCATCAGAAAAAGTAAAAAGAGACAGGTAAACTTAATAGCATTTTATTTAACTCAATAGGCCTGAAGTATTGCCATTTTAGCATGTAGTCAGTGTAAAAGATCATTACCGAGGTATTTTATACTCTTTTTCCATACGAAGTCTTTGAAGTCCATTGGTGTTTTACTCTCAGGCACATCGTGGCTCAGACCTCCTAGCATATTAGGAAGTGGCAATGCTCTGGGACAAAGGAGGTCAGAGCACTGGTGGGGTGCAGTTAATTAGGGTGCCTGAGGTAGGCCGCGGAAGGGAGGCGAAGTCGGAGCAAAGACTGGGAGGTGAGAGTTGGTCGTGTTGCTATACGTGGGGAACGGCATCCCAGGCAGAGGGCTGGCGGCCCGGCCAGGTGGCTGGTGCCGCTGGGATGCAGGGGGAGAGCCGAGGGCATGGTGGAGGGCCTGTGGGCCAGGTCCGTGGGGAAGTCCCCGAGGGCGCGGGCCTGAGCTGATCCGAGCCTTTCCCTCCAGGCCTCGAGGTGCAGGAACCGGAGAAGCACCCTCTCACCCCTTCCCTCAGCCAGTGACACCGCGAGGACTGGAAGCTTGGGGATGCGGGCCTTTCGCCGCTGGAGTCCCAGCGGGGGCCCCAGACAGCCCACGAATGTGGGGAGCCAGGGTGTCTGGGGCCAGTCCGTGGACAAGGAGGCCTGGGCCCCTGGGGCCTCCATGGCCGGCACTGGGGCCCTGAGGTGGAGCTGGGACAGGCCTGTATGCAGGAGGAATAGCTGGCCCCCACTAGCAGCTCCTTGCCAGGGCTCTGGCTCGGCCATGCGGCCCTCGCTGAGGAGGAGGTTTCTGGGGGACCCCCCAGATGAAGGAGGCAGGCAGGAGTGGACAAGAGAGCCCCCTACCCGGTCCAGGTGGGGCACCAAAGACCGCTCCCTGGCGCCCATGGCCTGGACCTATCTCTGAGCTCAGCTGGGACGAGAAATAAAGCTGGAATGCAATCGCCCGAGTCTGCGCTGTGTCCACTGGCTGCATCCTGAGCCTCGAGGTGCCGGGGGCCCCTGCAGCCCCGAGTCCTCGCTGGTGGGGGCTGTGGCCACTGGCTTCCTGCCTGGCACCCGAAGCAAAGGGCTTTCCTCAGAGGAGGGGCCAGTTGGGCTTACATGGGTCTCCCAAGGGGGTGGGGAGGGGGAGGAGCCTGGGTGGCCTGCAGTGGGTGGGGCCCGGGTCTGGGCTCAGCCTTTGCTTAAAAGGTGGGGAGTGGGCTCGGGTGGGGGTGGTAAACGCCAGAGGACCCGCCCTGCCCTCCCTGGCATCCTCTTCTCTCCTTTCACTTTTTTCTGTCTCCCCCCTCCCCCACTTGGGCGGGCGGGGGTCCTCACCTCCCGTGCCCAGCACCTTCAGCAGCTCGAAGTTCTGAGGGTGGGCGGCGCTTCCTGGTGCCGCCTCCCGGTCGGGTCGTACGGGGGTCCTCACCTCCCGTGCCCAGCACCTTCAGCAGCTCGAAGTTCCCCCACCCTCTCCTCCCTCCCCAGGGAGCTCCCAGCCTGGAGTGTCACCTAGTGCTGGGCTGTGGTGGAGGTACAAGGAGTGTGGACACAGGCATCTAGGGTGACATCCAGGAAGAGGGTGATTAGGCTGGTGGCAGGACGTGAGTCAGGCACCTGGGGCTGCCCAGGGTAGGGCGGGGCTGCCCAGATGGAGGTGAGGCAGCCTGAAGGGGCGGGGGCGGGGGCAGGCGGAGCTGGGAGGGGTAGCCTCCTCAGGCGCCTTGGGCATAACCTACCACTCTGCCTGCCCCCTCTTAGCTCCAGCTTCAGAGGCTGCTGGTGGGGGTGGGCCCCTGGCCTCTGGCTGGAAGCTGGAAGCCCCTCCCATAGCGTCAAGGAGGGAGTTTGATGGCTGACACCCCCCCCTCCCGCCCTGTGGGTGGCTCCTGTCAGTTATCTGGAGCGAAGAGGCTCTGGAGGGCAGTGGGCCAGGGCTCTGGGCCTGATGGTGAGAGGAGGCCACCCCTGTGTGGCTCTCACATGCCTTTAAAAAAAAATAAAAATGAAAAAAAAATTATTGATTTGAGAGAGAGAAGAAACATGGATTGTTGTGCCACTTGTATATGCATTCATTGGTTGCATGTGCCCTGACCAGGGATCGGACCCACAACCTTGGCGTATCAGGATGATGCTCTAACCCACTGAGCTACCTGGCTAGGGCTGACACCCCTCTTTGAGGCCTGCTCTAAGCTCTGCTGGGCGCTGCCAGGCGTGGGCGGGCTGTGAAGGGTGCTGAGGCCTGAGGTCCCTCTACAGACCAGCCATAGACTCCCTCACCTCTCCCTGCCATGGTGGGGCCTGGCTCCCGCTCTCTCAGCACCCGCTGTACGTGCTCCCTGCGAAGGGGGAGCCCAGAGACCCCGCTTTGGTTCTCAGGGCACCTGAGCTCCTAGACACCACGCCCTCTCCCCCCCGGCCCCAAAGGCAAGTGCCCAGGGGAGAGGGTCTCAGCGGGGCTGTGTGGCTCCCGGGACCCAAACACCCTCTCGGGCTGCCCAGCACCCAGCGGTGGCCACACTGAGGGGTGCTGGGTGCTGGCTGGCAGCAGCTGGACCGGGGCAGCCTGTGGCTCAGGCCGCTGGCTCATCTGTCCAGGGGACCTGCAGACCCCTCCCATCTGCAGCCTTCAGGAGCGATGGGGCGCGGAACTTGATGAAACCTCCCGTCTTCACCGGTGGCTGAGAGTGAGTGCTGGGCTGCCCTGAGGCGGGCGCCCAGGGGAAGGCTCCCAAGCTCCTGGGGGCCCCCCTAGAGGCACAGGCTCCTCCGTGTCAGCACCCCTGGCCGCATCCGGCATCAGACCCCCGGCGCAGACACCTGCCTGGGAGGGCCTGCCCGGCTGGGGCCCCAGGTTATCCTCGGACCCGGGCCTGGCGCCCCCGCGGTGTCCCAAGGTCCCCTGCAGGGTCGCGTGCGGTCAGGGAGTGCGCAGCCCGCCGCCCGCCCATCGCCGCCCACTCGCCGCGCCGTCACGTTCCAGCGCCTGAGTCAGGCCGCGCGGGGCGGAGCGGGGAGGCGGCGCCGGCGCCCGACCCGACCCGGAGGCGGCACCAGGAAGCGCCGCCCCGGCCCCAGCCGCCATGTAACCGGCGCCCGGAGCCCGCCCGGAGCCGAGCAGCGCGGGGCCCAGCGACCCGCCCGCCATGGGGGACGAGGACGAGGACGAGGGCTGCGCCGTGGAGCTGCGGATCACGGAAGGTGGGGCCGGGCGGCCGGGCCAACGGGGAGGGGCGATGGCTGCCGGGGCCGGGGAGGGGTCATGCACCGGCGGGGCTCATTCGCCCCCTGTGCCCACAGCCAACCTGACCGGGCACGAGGAGAAGGTGAGCGTGGAGAACTTCGAGCTGCTGAAGGTGCTGGGCACGGGAGGTGAGGACCCCCGCCCGCCGGGCAGATGTCCCCGGGGGACGGCGCCCTGGGCCTCCCCCCTGGGCGCACCCGCCTGGGCCTGGGCCAGGCGACCGGCTATGCCCCCCACCCTTTCCTGGCACAGCCGCCTGCCCGCCCCGCCCTGCGGTGCCAGGGTTTGCATCCCACTCTCAGGGCCTCTCCTCCCTGCAAGGCCTCCCGAATGTGTCAACACCCTCGGGTGCCCGCCGCCCTCCCGAGGGTGAGCAGAGCTCCTCTCCTGGCTGCGTGCGGTGCCCGCTCCCCGCTCCGCAAACTCCCAGCTCAGGGTGGCACATCCCTTCCCTGTCCGCGTGCACCTCTGCCTCCTCCTGGGATGTGCATCCTCTCAAATCAGCCTGATCGTCCCCAGGTTTGCACATGCCCCGCCCCCACCTGGCTCTGCAGGCCTCCTGGAGTTGCACGCCCCCCGCTGGCTTGCACACCCCCTCCCTGGCTCTGCCGAGCACCCTCCTGGTGCTGTGCACACCTCTCCCTTCCGCTCACCCAGCTCTTTCCTCCCGTTTGCACACCCTTCTGGGTTGGCATCCTTCCCACATCCACCAGTCTGTGCCACCCTTCTGCTCACAGCCTCCCCCTGCCCACTCCCTGCTCCACAGCCTACGGGAAGGTGTTCCTGGTGCGGAAGGCGGGCGGGCACGACTCAGGGAAGCTGTACGCCATGAAGGTGCTGCGCAAGGCCGCGCTGGTGCAGCGCGCCAAGACGCGGGAGCACACGCGCACGGAGCGCTCGGTGCTGGAGCTGGTGCGCCAGGCCCCTTTCCTGGTCACGCTGCACTACGCCTTCCAGACGGACGCCAAGCTCCACCTCATCCTGGGTGAGGGC
The DNA here is from genome assembly GCF_027574615.1 of Eptesicus fuscus. Taxonomy (NCBI): domain Eukaryota; kingdom Metazoa; phylum Chordata; class Mammalia; order Chiroptera; family Vespertilionidae; genus Eptesicus; species Eptesicus fuscus. Next base: position 80,270,075 of record NC_072485.1, on the reverse strand, counting down.
AGGCACCTGCCGACCCCGGGGGCCAGGAAGGAGCTGGGGCCACTCGTGGGGGCTGCTCCCCAACCTCCGCTCTACCCCCCAGACTATGTGAACGGGGGCGAGATGTTCACCCACCTCTACCAGCGCCAGCACTTCAAGGAGGCTGAGGTGCGCGTGTACGCGGGCGAGATCGTGCTGGCGCTTGAACACCTGCACAAGGTGGGTGAGGCCCTGCCCCGTGCCGGTGGCCATGGCAGTGGTCCGGGCCTTCTAAAGGGCCCCCAAGCAGGACAGCCTCCGGGCTCTCTCCCCCTGGGCCTCCTGGGGGTGCTGGGGACCCGAGCTGCTGCCCTGGCCTCCTGGAGGGAAGGCCACAGCCCACCTGGCGGGGTCTCCCCTGGCACCTCCAAGGGGCTTTCCTCTCACAGGGAACTCGGGGTTGCCTTCTGGGGCCGCGTTCGCAGAACTTCCTCAAACCGAGACTTGTGCCTCGGCTTCCGAAGCCGTTTGAAACGGGGCTCTTCACACAGCTTTCCTGCCTCTGGGACCTCGGGGTCTGCTCCCCGGGAGCCCCCCATGGGATCCTCCTTCCTTGTTTTTGCCTCTTTTTTTTTTATATATATATATTTTATTGATTTTTTTTACAGAGAGGAAGGGAGAGGGATAGAGAGTTAGAAATATTGATGAGAGAGAAACATCGATCAGCTGCCTCCTGCACACCTCCTACTGGGGATGTGCCCGCAACCAAGGTACGTGCCCTTGACCGGAATCGAACCTGGGACCCTTCAGTCCGCAGGCCGACGCTCTATCCACTGAGCCAAACTGGTTAGGGCTGTTTTTGCCTCTTAAATGGCCTGTTCGGTCCAGTGACTCGTCCCCCCCGGCCCACTCCTGCCCTGGAGATCCCCGTCTCCTGAGCAGCGACCTGTGTGTGTGTGAGGGGGAGGGGGTGGGGGGGTGGGGGGGGGGGGGTGGGAGGAGGCTCAGTGCCCCTCCTGCCCCTGCAGCTGGGCATCATATACCGGGACCTGAAGCTGGAGAACGTGCTGCTGGACTCCGAGGGCCACGTCGTGCTCACAGACTTCGGGCTGAGCAAGGAGTTCCTGACGGAGGAGGTGAGTGCAGGCACCCCGCCTCCTGCACCCCAGGCACCCCAGGCCCGCATCTCCTCCCTGCGCCCGCTCCCGGCTGGCTCTGCGTTTCTGGGGGCGCAGAGGGAGACAGCCCCGCGCCCTGTGCTCAGGAAGCTGCCACGGCTCCAACCCTCACACTCACGTCTCACGAGTCCTACGCGGAGCCTTGGGAGTTGCTGGGTGTCCCACATGGGTCCTCTCGCCCTCCCAGAAAGAGCGGACCTTCTCCTTCTGCGGCACCATCGAGTACATGGCCCCCGAAATCATCCGCAGCAAGTCGGGGCATGGCAAGGTGGGTCGGCAGGGGAGTGGGGGGTGGTGGCGGGGGAGGCTGGCGTGGCCGCGGGCCCTCACCTTGGCCGCCCCGCAGGCTGTGGACTGGTGGAGCCTGGGCATCCTGGTCTTTGAGCTGCTGACGGGGGCCTCGCCCTTCACGCTGGAGGGCGAGAGGAACACGCAGGCGGAGGTGTCCCGGTGAGTGGGGCCGGGTGCAGTGAGTGGGGCCGGGTGCGGGGGGAGGGGGCAGCCGAGGCGGCGGAGCGGGGCTGTGGGCGGGGCTCGCTGCCCCTGACGCCCCCCAAATCCTCCCAGACGGATCCTGAAGTGCTCCCCTCCCTTCCCCTCTCGGATCGGGCCAGTGGCGCAGGACCTGCTGCAGCGGCTGCTTTGCAAGGACCCCAGGAAGCGGCTGGGTGCGGGGCCCCAGGGGGCACAGGAAGTCAAGAGCCACCGTTTCTTCCAGGTGAGCTGCCGAGCTGCCCCCACCTCTCTGCACACACGGAGCCCGGCTGCAGCTCTGGGCTCGGGGACACTGGAGGGATGTCGGAGACTGGCCAGTTTCACTTGATTTAGAAGAATCCCGCCCGGCTGGTGTGGCTCAGTGGTTGAGCGTGGACCTATGAACCAGGAGATCATGGTTCGATTCCCCGTCAGGGCACATGCCCCGGTTGCACACTCAATCCCCAGTAGGGGGCGTGCAGGAGGCAGCCAATCAATGATTCTCATCATTGATGTTTCTCTCCCTCTCCTTTCCTCTCTGAAATCAGTAAAAATATATTAATTTTTTTAAAAAAGAAAAAAATCTCCAGGTCAGGGAAGCAGGCTTATCTTCCCACCCATCTCTAGCGAAACTCAGGAGATGTGTGATCCTGGGGGAAAGAATTCTAGGTTCATCGGCTGTCAGGACTGCCAGGGACTTGGGGATGGGCTCGCCAGTCCTTTCATGGGACCCACCCAGGATCGTACAGTGAACGTGTGGATCCGGTCACAGACCCCACGCCTCCTGTCAGCCCAAATCAGCACGAAAGGCCACACTGTGGCTGTCAGCACCCACCCATGCGTTTTGTTCTCTGTCCCTGTACAGTCCGTGCGCCTGCACTTAGATGGACGGTCAGTTAGTCGTGTGGGTTTTATTCACTTGCTAGGAGCATACTCAGGTTAGAGTGCAGAGCAGAGGGAATTTGTCTCCACGGTGCTCTGCGTGGCCAGTGTCCGTGCCTAGCAGGATCCTGTAACAGTGCACACCTACTGTGTGTCAGCCTGCCGGGGCTGACCAGCAACCCTGAGCGACGGATGAATGATTACGCTGACACAGGTTTGCTGTGAAAGAGAGGGCTAAGGGACTGCCTGGCTGTAGGAACCCAACAGCCTTGGTCGCCTGCCGCTTCAGGCTCTTATTGTGACAGCAGTTTGGGATAAAGTTTATCTTTTAGGTACAATCAGCAGGGGAAGTAATCCTGGGAGGACACATGTGTCTGCAGTGTCCTTTAAGCAAGGACACCTAGAGATGAAGCGTAAAGATTCCGATGAACACCCGAGGGTCCACACGTGCACAGACTTGTTTGGAAAGGTCAAGGAACAGTGAGGGGCGGCCTCAGCCAACTCCCCTTTTCAGAATTCCCTCCTTACAAACTTTCCAACCAGGCCTCGTGCAACCCTGCATCAGCCCTTCGCTTGCATTACTTCACGTAACCCTCAGAACCGTCCTCTTTATTCTCATCTTTTTAATATGTTTTTATTGATTTCAGAGAGAGAGGTAGGGAGAGGGAGAGAGAGAGAGAAATATCGATGATGAGAGAGAATTATCGATTGGCTGCCTCCTGCATGCCCCCTACTGGGGACGGAGTCTGCCACCTGGGCATGTGCCCTGACTTGGAATTGAACTGTGACCTCCTGGCTCATGGATTGATGCTCAACCACTGAGACACCATTCCCCTCTTTATAGACGAGAAAACTGAGGTTCAGAGAGGTTAAGTAATTTGCCCAAGATCACCCAGCCCGGAAGTGGTGGAGCTCAGATTCAAACCTCCGTCAGGGTGACGTGAAGGCCCTTGCTCCTTCGTTTACATGTGGGCATCAGATTTGCCACTTGTCTGACGTGACAAAAGCACCCATTTGCGGGCATTTGTTGGGGGGGCAGGCACTCAGCACCCTTTTACGAGTGTCATCTCCTTGCGTCTTCCCTGCAAGTACCCGCCCAGAAGGGCCCTGGGAGATGCTTCCTCAGACCGGAATCTAGGTCTGCAGCGAAGGCGCCGCTTTGCAGGGGAAGCGGCCGAGCCAGTCAGTTTCCTTAAGGGAATTCCTCAACCCACCCTGAGTGCATGCTGGGCCCTGGGTGCTGGGACTGGGCTGACCAGTAGCCATACCAGAGAGACCCCAATTGTCTTGGAGGCTTGATGCTCAGAAGGGGTGTTCTCCTCACTCCCCCTTCTCTCAAGACAGCCTCTTCGGTGCTAGCAATGCTGAGGTCTCTGGTGGCAGAACTGGGGCCTTCAAGTCTAGGTCAGGCTTCTTGGCTTCAAGTGACAAAAAGTCCAACTCAGAAATGGTGATATCCGTGGAGTAGAGTTCAGTGCTAACAGTGGTCTAAATGCCCAGTGGTCTACACAAGATCGAGGGCTATTTACTTCTTTATTTTCTTACGTAGAAGAAATCTAGAGGGCGGCAGGCCAGAGCTGCTATGGCGTCTTCCTGGATCCAAGCTTTTTTTATTTTTATTTTTTTAATGCCCCTCCATTGTTAGCATGGAGCCTCCATCCCCAGGTTTGCTTCATGGTCCAACGTGACTGCTGAGCACTTGCCATCCAGGCTGATGTCCCGGCCGGAAGCAGGGAGGAGGAGGGGAAGGGCCAAAAGGGCATTTGCCAACTGTCCACCCTTCTCTGGAGGAGCTCTGCCTGGATTCCTGCCTCACCATATTTGCTTGCAAGTCATTGGTCGCTCCTGACTATAAGGAAGTTTGTAAAAGATTGTCTTGGTTTGCTCCTTGCTTCCTGGAATTAAATTGGGGCCATGGGGCCCAGGAAGACAGGGAAAAGGAATGTTGGGCAGGTGATGAACGGGCTCTGCCGCACGAGCTTACGTATAAAAGGGCATGTTTTAGCTTCCGTGAGAGAAAAGTTGAAGGAAAAGTGTGCTGGCTTCAGGCAGGGCTGCATCCAGGTGCTGAACCTACATCGTTAGGAATCTCTTTGTCTCGTGGTTGCGCAGGGACTTCAGCATCAGACCCCGAGGCTGTTCCCAGCAACTCCAGGCCTATGTCCTCTAAGATTTAAGTGTGATAGGGGGAAGATATTTGTTTTGCAAGCCACTTCTGTCCAAAGTCCCAGAGCTGACTGAGTGTGGTGGAGGGCGATTCTCCAAGGCATCAAAGGGAGGGAAATAGAAGCCGGGGAGGCAAGAAGAACACCCCCACCCGCCCCCCCAATGCAAGGCCGCCCGTTATTTCACTGAGGAGCTGAGCGGAGAGGGTTCCCCCTTCCTGCCCTTTGACCCTCAGTCTCTCATTTCCTCTTCCCAGGGTCTGGATTGGGCCGCTCTGGCTGCCAGAAAGATTCCAGCTCCATTCCGACCCCAGATCCGCTCGGAGCTGGATGTGAGCAACTTCGCAGAAGAGTTTACTCGGCTGGAGCCTGTCTACTCCCCTGCGGGCAGCCCCCCATCGGGGGACTCGCGCGTCTTCCAGGTGAGTGAGAGCCAGCCCGGGCCCTGGCTGACGCGTGGGCACTGCATAAGCCCCGTGCTGATCAGGACTCAGCATCGCCCCCCAGGCCTCTCTGCTTGTGGGGACCGGGAGTTGTCAGTCATGGAGATCACCATGGCAGGACACGTCTTTGAACTTCATGGTTTATCTTTAAATTCCACATTAATTTTCCTTTTACTCCATCATAACTCTTTATTGGTACATAAAAATATTGTTTTAAATTATCCACTTGCTTAAGTAGACACCTAGGAAGAGATGCCATATTTATCGCGTGGCTTGTATGCCCATTGGCATACCGTATCACATTCCTGGGGGCACGGACCCCCTCCACCTAGTTTTAGCAGCTTAGGCCCGTTAGACAAGGCTAAACTCCTTTGCTCGGGGTTCCAAGCCCCCTGCACGGTGCGGTCCCTGCTCTGACCGAGCCTCAGCGCTCGCTATCGTCCCACTTGGTGCTTTAGCAGCAGTGGGCTGTCAGGTTCCCCAACACACCCCTGCACCCTGGCACACGCAGTTCCCTCCACCTGGAGTGCCCGCCCCACTGTCGCTCACCTGGCAGGCTCCCGCGGACCTTTCTAGCCACGGTGGCCAGTGCTGCCCCGGGGGGGGGCTCCCCCACTCCCAGGGCCCCGGCTGCCCTTGCCTGTGCACAGTCCCCTGCAGACAGCACCTCTGAGCACTTTGTCAGGTTGTGTCCCGGCAGCCCAACCGAGACTGCCTCCCCTGGTGTGGCGCTCCTGGAGGCGGGAACTGTTGTTTAATTTCCACGTCCCCGTGCCCGGGGTGGGGCCTGGCTGTAGGGCCTGGTCTACGTCTATTAAATAAGAATAGGCCAGTGTCAGCTGTGGATGGGTCAGTGTCCTCTGGAAGCTCTCATGAGTGACAGCTCTCTGCTTGAGCGTCTCTCGATCCATTGTCTCAGAGTTCTGAGAAAGTTCTTCTTGCGAATGGATGGTTGCTCTCATTCATTCACTCATTCATTCACTCATTCATTCATTCATTTCATGACTCAGAAATATGTGCTGAGTGCCTACAATGTGCCGGGCACCGATCCGGGCACTGGGGATGAACCTAACAGGAAATGGTCCCACCCACGTGGAGCTTGCAGGCTAGCGCACAGGGGCCTGCACGTCCCTTGAATTGGCAGGACGTGGTCCTTAGGAAAGGCAACGTGGTAACTCTGGTTTCTCTTGACATTGCCTCCGAGCTCCCTCCTTGCAGAGGAGGCAACGTTTGACTTGAAAGGAAGGAATAAAGATTTTCGTCCTCAGTGGACACAGTTGAATTTTCATAAGTTAAACAGGCGTGAGGCCAGGCCACAGTCCTTTCATGCATTGCCCGGCCGCTTTGGGCCACTGCCTTGTGCCAGGTGACGCCTTCAAGGCTGCATCCAGGCGCTGAGCCTCCATCACGAGGAATCTCTGCCTCGTGGGTCTCCTTTTCGGCACAGGCACTTCATCCTTAGAGTCTCAGGTTGTCCCCAGCAATCCCGGGCCCACATCCTCTAAGACAGTGGTCGGCAAACCGCGACTCGCGAGCCACATGCGGTTCTTTGGCCCCTTGAGTGTGGCTCTTCCACAAAATACCACGTGCGGGCGCGCACATACAGTGCGATTGAAACTTCGTGGCCCATGCGCAGAAGTCGGTTTTCGGCCTGGGCTATTTTGAAGAAGTGGCGTTAGAACACTCAAGGGGCCAAAGAGCCGCATGTGGCTCGCGAGCCGCGGATTGCCGACCACTGCTCTAAGATTTAAGTGGGGAGGGGGGGGCACAGAGGATTGGGTTACTGTAATGAGAAAGGTGGAGTCACAGACTGGTGGGGGGCAGACAAACCCCAAGTGATCATAGAACAAGTTGGAATAAAATGTCCACACATCCTGCTGTGTCAGGATGCAAAAGCAACCCCCCCCACCTCTGGTCTGGGGTCTTCCTCTCCCTGCCCTCCTCCCGCCCCCCCCCCCACACCTCCAGCCCCCCATACCCATCCGCCCCTGACCCGCCTTTCTCCCCATCCAGGGATACTCCTTCGTGGCCCCGTCCATCCTGTTTGACCACAACAACGCTGTGATGACTGACGTGCTGGGAGCACCCGGCACCGGAGACCGGCCGGGCAGGGCAGCCGTGGCCCGCAGCGCCATGATGCAGGTAGGGAGGGGATCCCGGGGAATCTGGGCCGGGGATTCCGGACCTGGCTCTGCCAGGCGCGCCCAAGGTGTGAAATCCGGGACCTCTGAGAGATGGGGTGCGGCCTCCAGGCGCCCAGGCAGGCCCTCTGACGCGCCCCTGTGCCCCCAGGACTCGCCCTTCTTCCAGCAGTACGAGCTGGACCTGCGGGAGCCCGCGCTGGGCCAGGGCAGCTTCTCCGTGTGTCGCCGCTGCCGCCAGCGCCAGGGCGGCCAGGAGTTCGCCGTCAAGATCCTCAGCCGCAGGTGGGCCGGCCTGGGGCGGGTGGGCCGCGGAACCGGGTCCGGGAGGGCGGGGCCCCAGGCCGTCCGTCCTGACCCGTCTGCCCGCCGCAGGCTGGAGGCGAACACGCAGCGCGAAGTGGCCGCCCTGCGGCTGTGCCAGTCGCACCCCAACGTGGTGAAGCTGCACGAGGTGCATCAGGACCAGGTGGTGCCTTCGGGCGGGGATGCAGGAGGCGGCGGGGGAGGGCGGGGCGGAGGCGGGGCCGGGGGCGGGGCCGGGGGCCTGGGAGGGCTTGAGGGGAGGAGGCCTGGAGGACTGGAAGCCGAGCTAGGGACGGCCTAGGGAATGACATGTGAGGAGGGTGTGCAGGGGGGCAGGGTTAGGGGGGCCACGGGGCGGGGGCCTGGGAGGCAGGAGGGGTGGTTCTCACGGGCTGGGGGCGGGGCCGGGCCGTGGGGCTGCCGGGTGGGTCCCAGGTGACCGGGCACCCGCCGCTGCAGCTGCACACGTACCTGGTCCTGGAGCTGCTGCGGGGCGGGGAGCTGCTGGAGCACATCCGCAAGAAGCGGCACTTCAGCGAGTCCGAGGCGAGCCAGATCCTGCGGAGCCTGGTGTCCGCCGTGAGCTTCATGCACGAGGAGGCGGGCGTGGTGCACCGCGACCTCAAGCCCGAGGTGGGCGCCGAACCTCGGCAGCGGGGTGGTGCGGGTGGGGGTGGTGGCGCGGCGGCCCGGTCCCTGACGGCCTCCGCCCCGTCACAGAACATCCTGTACGCCGACGACACGCCCGGAGCCCCGGTGAAGATCATCGACTTCGGGTTCGCGCGGCTGCGCCCGCAGAGCCCCGCGGGGCCCATGCAGACGCCCTGCTTCACGCTGCAGTACGCGGCGCCCGAGCTGCTGGCGCAGCAGGGCTACGACGAGTCCTGCGACCTCTGGAGCCTCGGCGTCATCCTGGTACGGGACGGGGTCCCGCGAGGGCTCGGGGTCGCCCAGTCGGAGGTCAGAGGCCTTCCTGATGAAGGGCCACAGGGCGCCAGGGGCAGGGGTCACCTTGATGGGGGTGGCAAGGTTTGATATGAGGCTGGGGTCAGAGGTTGTCCTAACACTGAGGCGGGGTCGCACTGGTGCTGGGCTGGGCATCTGAGTATTCCAGTTGGAGGTCAGGGTCATCGCTAATGGGCCTAGGAGTGGATGGTCCAGCAGAGGGTGCATGGTCCCGGGGTGGGCTGAGAGGGTCAGCCTCCTGGCCTTCCTGGGCCTGCAGCCTGGGCCGGTCTCACTCTCCCCCTCCCCCCACCCCGTCCCCCAGTACATGATGCTGTCGGGGCAGGTCCCCTTCCAGGGGGCCTCGGGCCAGGGCGGGCAGAGCCAGGCGGCCGAGATCATGTGCAAGATCCGCGAGGGCCGCTTCTCCCTGGATGGCGAGGCCTGGCAGAGCGTGTCCGAGGAGGCCAAGGAGCTTGTCCGAGGTGCGGAGCCAGGCCAGGCTGTCTTTGGGGAGGGGGAGGCCCCGGGTCATGCTGGGATAGGGATCACCCCTGGTCCAGTGTCCTGGTTGGGGGGGGGGGGCGTGGGGCTGTGAGGATCGCACACCACCCAGTACTCCCACCCCTCCTCCAGGGCTCCTGACCGTGGACCCGGCCAAGAGGCTGAAGCTCGAGGGCCTGCGCGGCAGCTCGTGGCTGCAGGACGGCAGCGCGCGCTCCTCGCCCCCCCTCCGGACGCCGGACGTGCTCGAGTCCTCGGGGCCGGCCGTGCGCTCGGGTCTCAACGCCACCTTCTTGGTAAGGGCGGGGCCCGCGGGTGGGTGTGGGGTGGACGGACCTGGGAGGCGGGGCCCGCGGGTGGTGTGGGGTGGACGGACCTGGGAGGCGGGGCCTGCGGGTGGGTGTGGGGTGGACGGACCTGGGAGGCGGGGCCCTCGGGTGGGTGTGGGGTGGACGGACCTGGGAGGCGGGGCCTGCGGGTGGGTGTGGGGTGGACGGACCTGGGAGGCGGGGCCTGCGGGTGGGTGTGGGGTGGACGGACCTGGGAGGCGGGGCCTGCGGGTGGGTGTGGGGTGGACGGACCTGGAGAGGCGGGGCCTGCGGGTGGGTGTGGGGTGGACGGACCTGGGAGGCGGGGCCCTCGGGTGGGTGTGGGGTGGACGGACCTGGGAGGCGGGGCCTCGGGTGACGGACCTGGAGGAGGCGGGGCCTGTGGGTGGGTGTGGGGTGGGCAGACCTGGGAGGCGGGGGGCCCTCGGGTGGGTGTGGGGTGGACGGACCTGGAGAGGCGGGGCCTGCGGGTGGGTGTGGGGTGGACGGACCTGGGAGGCGGGGCCTGCGGGTGGGTGTGGGGTGGACGGACCTGGGAGGCGGGGCCTCGGGAGGCTTGGACTCCACGCCCTGGACGGTGCGGTGGGTGGGCTGAGTCCTGGTCTCTGGCCATTAGGGGCCTGGCCTTTGGTGCTGGAGGTCGGAGGCCAGGCCTGTTGGCCTTGACCAGGTGGCTTGGGAGGGAGGGTCCGGGAAGGGGAGGGGGGACCCTAGGGTCAAGGGTGAGGTCCGCCGTGGCGGGGACTCACCCCACGTTCCCGCAGGCCTTCAACCGGGGCAAGCGCGAAGGCTTCTTCCTGAAGAGCGTGGAGAACGCGCCGCTGGCCAAGCGGCGGAAACTGAAGCTGCGGAGCGCCGCCGCCTCCCGCCGGGCCTCCCCGGCGCCCGCCGCCCCGGGCCGGGCCCCCGCGGCCAAGGGAGCCCCCCGCCGAGCCCACGGCCCCCTGCCCTCCTCCTAGCCCCCCGCTGTGACCCCTTCCCCGCAGGGCTTGACCTGGCCTCCACTCTTGGGCTCCGCTCCCCGCCCCCACTCCCAGACAGAGCAGAGTATTTTTATAAGCAGAGAATTTTTTATGTCTTACCGGATAGAGATGCAGGGAGGGGGGCCGCCGGGGAGGGGGGCTCTGCGGAGCCGCCTCAGGAGCTGCTCCTGCAGGGAAGGGCTCCTCCCATTTCTAAGCACTGAGGGGCCCCTGGGAGAAGCTGGGCCTCTCCCCTGCCTTCCCCGAGGCCCCCAAGCTGTCACTTTATGAACTGTCTGTGCAATTACGTCCACCAAAGACCTGTGTTGGGGGGTTCAGGGAGAGGCCTGGGGGACCCCCTGAAGCATTATTGCCTCACTTTGTGTCACCTGCTTCTCTCCTGTTGGGGCTAAGGAAGGAGGTAGGCGACCCCCTGAAGGGGAGGCCCCTTCTTACCCACCCCTCCCCTTTGGCACAGCTGCCCCTGGCGGGGTGGGGTGGCTTGGGGTTCGGCCGGGCATCCACAGTCACTGCCTCAGCTCCTCTGGGAGGCTGTGCCTTTGACATTAAAATAAAAACCCGCCCAGTGTTTCTGTGGCATCTGGTATTGAGGGGGTGTGTGGGGCAGAGGCCCTGGGGCAGGCAGACTGACAGCCAGTGGGGCCTGGGTCCCACCTCCTTGGCCAGAGGATACCTTCTTTGACCTTGGCTCTCTCTGTGGGCTGTGGGGACCGATCATGTTGGGTGTGTACCTGGACAGCTCTGCCACACACATTTACACTTCTCTTGGTTATAGGTCATAGGAAACCCACCCTCACCTTGCTTCAGAAGAACAGGAATTTCAGGCTCTTGTAATTACTCAGTCCAGGGGTAGCTTCAGGCAAGGCCTGATCCAGGTGCAAATGTGATCAGGACTTAGCTCCCCAGTCAGCTTTTTATCCTGTTTTCTTGGTGTTTTGCAGCCGGGGAGGTGGGGGTGGGAAGAGTCTCCTTTTGACCCTGAGATGGGTTCCAGGTGCTCCAGGGGCTAGTGGGAGGCACTGCTGAAAGCTTTCTGTCGTAAATGCTGTGGAGACAAGCAGGTTCGTACATACATCTGTGCATTAGAATACACCATATTAGTCACCCACGTAAGAGGTCAATTCAATGGTTTTTGGGGTATTCGAGCTGTGCAACCATCACCACAATCTAATTTTAGGACAGTTTTGTCCCCCCGCCCCCCAAAGAAACTATCCATTGGCAGTCACCCCCCATTTCCCCTCAACACCCCAGCCCTGGGCACCCTCTCATCGAAGTCCTGTCTCTATAGATTTGCCTACAGACTTGGATAGACACTTGGACATAGACTTTCAAATAATCCCTGGTAACTATTCCACTGACATAGTCTCAGAAGCAGGACATGAAAAGGCCCCTGTCATATGGTCACAAGCACTGAGTATTATCATTTTAAAACCTATGCTAATCTGGTGGATGAGAAATGGTTTCTCATTCTCAACTTCCTTATCCTTCATCCCACACGAGTCACAACCACCTGTAAGCAGGTGTTCTGGGCCTCATTCCAGGGGCGAAGGAACTGGGGCTCAGAGGTTGGGAATGACACCAAGAGGAGTCTGGTGGGTGGGGAAGGGCTGCCGCTCAGAAGAACAAGCCAGCTCTGCGTGGTCCACCTCTGCTCCCTGTGGTCACTTCGGGGAGAGACAAGTGTGGCCTGGGCCGTAGGCTGCACAGGGTGTGGACCGGCAGGGTGCCGGGAGGCCGGAGGCAGGGGGTGGGGAGGCCGGAGGCAGGGGGTGGGGAGGCCGGAGGCAGGGGGTGGGGAGGCCGGAGGAAGGGAGGGTACTGGCAGTCTGCTCCACCTTGACTTTGACCTCTGACCAGCCCAGCCTTACCTAGAGGCTGTCTCTTTCAGGGCAGCCGAAAGAGCCTCTAATTCTACTCTTAGAATGGCCTTGGAGAGCAGCTCGGACTCCGGCCTCTGTTGAAATGCTGATGCCCCCGAGAGGGCTTGACAACCCTGCACACTTCCCAAGCTCGCTCACTTCTGTTAGAACGGAAGTCGGGCTGCCGCTTTCTGCCCGTACTCCGCACAACCACCCTTCGCCTCTGGGCAAGTTGTGCCTCACTGTTGCCTGGGGCTCTCTGAGAATATTCCACAGTGATGCAGTAGGGATTGCAAACTGGCCACCTGTGCCTGGCTAACAGAGACTGTTTTTGGTAGTACATGTTTTACAATGAGAAAATGCAAATAAAACTCTGGATGTTGGACTTTTATTGATAAATTGCAAGGGCTGGCAGCCCTGGGACAGTCTTTATGCATGGTCTAATCCGCTGGAGCAGAACGTGTGGCCACAGAGGCAGGGCCTCTGCTTTCTAGTTTGCCACAGTCCTCACCACTCCCTATCGCTCACGCCAGTTCTGTTCCATTTATTTCCCTGGACCCTCGTATTTGAGTTTGTAACTCCGATGTAAACAGTTCACTTCCACATTTACGGCTGCACAAAAGTGGAATTTGTAAAATGTCAAAGATGCTCCTTGAATCTTTTTTTGGTTACCAAATTTAATTTTAGTTTATATTTGTGAAAAGATAACCTTATGTGATTCCAAAGTCAAAGGATACAAAAGAATCCACAGGGGCCTAGCTGGTTTGGCTCAGGGTGTTGGTCTGCGGACTGAAAGGTCCTGGGTTCAATTCCAGTTAAGGGCACATGCTCGGGTTGCAGGCTTGATCCCTAGTAGGGGGCGTGCAGGAGGCAGCCAATCAATGATTCTCTCTCATCATTGATGTTTCTCTCTCTCTCCCCTTCTCCCTTCCTCTCTGAAATCTATCTATCTATCTATCTATCTATCTATCTATCTATCTATGAATCCACAGTGAAAAATCTCCTCCCAGTACCCTGGCCCTTTTGCTACCTGAGGCACCAATGGACCAGTCCTTGTGCAGTCTTTCAGGCATGTTTTATGGGTAGTCAATCCAGTATAATAATAGTAATAATAATAACAACAATATCTTTTCAAAATATTCACCTTCATAGAATGTTAACATTAGAAAAAAAATCAGAAAACAAAAAGGAAATAAAGGAAAATCATCTGGGGCAGTGGTCGGCAAACTGTGGCTCACGAGCCACATGCGGCTCTTTGGCCCCTTGAGTGTGGCTCTTCCACAAAATACCACGTGCGGGCGCCCACTTACAGTGCGATTGAAACTTCGTGGCCCATGCGCAGAAGCCGGTTTCGGCTCTCAAAAGAAATTTCAATCGTCGTACTGTTGATATTTGGCTCTGTTGACTAATGATCTGGGGCATTAGTCTCCATAGATAATTTGTTAGTTCACATTTCATGCATTCTCTTCCAGATTTTTCTTTCTTTTTAAAAAAATATATTTTCATTGATTTCAGAGAGGAAGGGAGAGGGAGAGATGGAAACATCAATGAGAGAGAATCATGGATCATCTGCCTCCTGCATGCCCCCCACTGGGTATCGAGCCCACAACCTGGGCATATGCCCTGATCGGGAATCGAACTGTGACCTCCTGGTTCATAGGTCGAATGCTCAACCACTGAGCCATACCAGCTGGGCCAGATTTTTCTTTACTGATGGAGACTTTTAATGGAAATGGCATAAAAATGTAAACAGCTTTTATAGTCTGTCTTAAACTCAGAAATGGAATGTTTGTCAATGACATTCGCATTGTATGGATATATTAGGATTTATTTAGACTGCTCTCTATTTTTGGCTACTTGCACTGTTTTCGATTCCTTGCTGTTTTAAACAGTGCTGCATGAACATCCTTGGGCCTACACCTTTGCTCACCTGTCCAAATATTTCCTTAGGACACGTTTCCTCCAAGTGGAATTAACAGCTACAGGATATGCCCACGCAAGCACATTTAAAAGGCTTTGATATATATGATCAAACTGCCCTTTAGAGCGATCCTATCATTTTATCTGACTGGCGGCAGCATGGACAAGATCCAAGGCGTGCTGTCTCCTTGAAAATGAAACGATGCGTCTCCCTCACTGAGTGTCCTTGCTCGCCTGCCTGCTCGCTTCCCGGGCAGAGCGGCTGGTGGTCCCGAGGGCCTCTCCCCGGCCTGGAGTCTGAGTGGGGGAGGCCTGTGACCCATCGGTGGGGTGGGAAGAAAGCCCCTCTCTCCCTCCTTTATGCAGGGATAGGCTGGAGCATCTGTGAGGAGGTGGAGTTCCTAGGAGAGGGGTGCGGTGAGGGCAGCGGGGCATGGCCAGGAACCCCTGAGCCCAGCAGAACCTGGGAGCGGAGCAGCAGTGGGTCCAAATCCTGGCACTGCCCTCCCAGGTAGGGCTTGGGTCCCCCCGCCTCTCAGTGAAGTGGGGACGGAACACCCCTCCTCGGAGAGGGGCGGTGCAGCAGGGCCCCGGCCAGGCTCCTGCACCCTGGGAGCCGCCGCAAATCGCAACTTGTTAAAAAGTGAAGAGAAACGGGGGTATGAGGATTGGCCCAGGTATGCTGCTGACTGCCACCAGGTCTGGGCAGAGAGAGGGCACCCTCCCCACCCTCCCGGCGGCTGGCAGCCACAGGGCCCTCCTTCCAGCGCCTCCTGCGTGCCCCGTCCTGGCGGGGGGACCAGATGGGCGCCGGGCGCTCTCTCTCTCCGCTTTCCCGGCCTGGCGAGGCGTGGGCAGCTTGGGAACAAGCAACCAGCTGGGAGGGGGTGGAGGTGTGGGTGGGAACACCCCCCCCCCCGTGTGTGTGAGGACACGAATGTGGGTGCATGGGAGTAAATGCATGTGTGAGCGCATGGAGGTGTGAGTGAGAGGGTGTGGATGTGTAGGAGCGCGCATGTGAGCAGAGCGCCGTGCTGGGTGAGTGTGTAAGAGGCTGTGAATGTGCATGCATGTGCGGGGAGTGTGCGAGCATGTGCGGGGAGTGTGCATGCATGTGCGGGGAGTGTGCGAGCATGTGCGGGGAGTGTGCATGCATGTGCGGGGAGTGTGCGAGCATGTGCGGTGAGTGTGCATGCATGTGTGGGGAGTGTGCGAGCATGTGCGGGGAGTGTGCATGCATGTGCGGTGAGTGTGCATGCATGTGCGGGGAGTGTGCATGCATGTGCGGGGAGTGTGCATGCATGTGCGGGGAGTGTGCATGCATGTGCGGGGAGTGTGTGAGCATGCTCTCACTCGCACCGAGGCAGGCACGGAGCGCAGGGCAGAAGCTCTGCGGCCAACACCGTGTTCTCCCCGTTTATCCCACGCCAGACCAGGCGCCGCAAGGATTTGTGGGACTTTGTTGACCGCAGGGGTTTGTGGGACTTTGTTGACCGCAGGGGTTTGTGGGACTCAGACTCGGACCCAGACGGCTGGGCCTCGGCCCCCCCAGTTCTCAGCGGGGACCGCCGTTCCTTCGGGGTTTCTGAGAACAAGGTGAGGGCTTCTCGGCAGGAAGCGCACGGAGACCGGTTCCGCAGGTGGGTCCCCCCGCAGCCCCAGGGTTGGCGGCGGCCCGGCCGGGGCGGGGGTGGGGTGGGGGGAGGGTGGTGTGGGTGTGTGTGTGTGTGTGTGTGTGTGTGTCGGGGGGGTGTCTCCCGCTGCTCCCCTCTTGGACCTCCCAGTCGCTTAGACTCCCTGGGGCCCAGGAGACCGCCGTGCTGAGAGCCAGACTCTGGGCCACCCGGGGCCACCCGCTGAGTGACAGCAGGGCGCAGGCCCCCTTGGCAGAGGCACGGCGGGTTAGTGGGTTCCCGGTCTGTGCGGCTGAATCCCGTTTCTGGGGGTGGGGTCGGGACTCTGCCTTAGTAGCAAGCTTCCCTGAGGCCAGGTTTGCGCCCCAAAGCTGACCAATCCCCTGAACCCTCCTGACCCGGGACCAAGGCCCCCAGAGGGGAGGGGGGACCAGCCACCGCCCCAGGGCTGCGGAAGGGCAGAGCCAGGCTCCCAGTGCCCTCCTGCTCTCCTGCTCCCCGGGCGAGCTTCGTGCCTCGTGGACTCTTCCACAGGACGCGGTCCCGTTGTACGGTAGGCCTCTCAGAAACCAGAGCCTCTACCAGCGGTTCTGGCCGGCGCCACTGCGCTGGAAGGAGGGTGTGCTGCGCTAAGGGGTGTCTGCCCTGCCCTCCCCCATGTCTGTTCTTTCCTGCCCAGCGGGGTCAACAGGTGCCTGGCAGGGCCTGCTCAGTGACAGATCCCCGCAAACCTGCCACAGGCGGGCGGGAGGCCACTGGGCAAAGGGCTGGGAGGAGCTGCCTCTGAGCCCCCATCCCTTGGGACTGGCGGGTCGGTGGGGAGGAGTCCCAGATGCCACGCAGGGGGTGCTCGTCAAGCTTCCTCACAGGCTCCGGTGCCGCTTCTGCGCCGCCCGAGGCTCCGGGCTCCGGGCTCCGGGCTCCGGGCGGGAGACCCGGAGGAAGTGTCTCTAGCTGCCGGTGGAAAGAGGAGGTGCTATCAGGATATTTCCTTCAACAACAAGGGTAATCATGACGTTGAACCCATGTATCGAGTCTTATTATGTGCCAGGCCCTGTGCTAAACCCCTTCTGTGCCATCCAGATACAAGGCAATGCCATTGTCGCTCTTGTTGTCCGACAGATAATAGTAATTGTTAGTGTTACTGGGCACCTGCCCTGTGCCAGGAGCCAGGCACGGGGCCCAGTGGTGTCCACAGGTAATTTCATTTCATGAATAGGGTCTGCATTATTATCAGGTGTTAGCGTTCCATTTTATGCATGAGGAAAACGAGGTCAGAGAGGTGAACTGTCCAAGGTCACTCGATGGCATCCAGGGAGGTCGACCCCAGAACTTAGGTCTCTCTACTCCAGACCCTAAGCTCTTCATCACAGCGTTATCCTGTCTCTCAGGGTTATCTCTTTAAGACATTTCTAGCCCAGCCAGCGTGGCTCAGTGGTTGAGCATCGACCTATGAAACAGGAAGTCACAGTTCGATTCCCAGTCAGGGCACAGGCCTGAGTTGCAGGCTTGATACCAAGTGTGGGGTGTGTAGGAGGCAGCCGATCAATGACTGTCTCTCATCAGTGATGTTTCTCTCTCTCTCTCCCTCTCCCTTCCTCTCTGGGGGAAAAAAAAAAATATAATATAAATAATATATATATATATATATAGTATCTGTGTGTGTATAATATATATAAAGACATTTCTATCCACCAGATTTGCCTTCCTCTGCTTTAGGTTTTAGCTTTCTTTGCCCCTAGGGTCTGGTTCTCGCCTCGACTCGTAGAGCCTGAAGCACCCTAAATGTCAGCTCTGGGCTTTCTTCATTGGAGGCAGACGTGCCGGCTCAGACAGGCAGACATGTCCCAGCCTCTGCCGAAATAAACCAGGCCAGCCGTCACGTGACACTGTGGTGTTCTTCCCCTGAGCTCGCTTTCATTCTGGTCAACAACTTGGTTCCACCATGTGAACGCTGTGGCCCGGGGACTCCAGAAACGGGGATTTAGAGTAAATTGTTTCAAGGAGAACAGCAAACGACACAAACAAAAGATGGATGAGGGACCAGCTCTGTGCAGACCCAGGCGACAAGGACCCTGCCGTCCCCGGAGACCACCGCTGAGCTTTGGTCAGGCGGCTGCTGCCCTACATCATGGCTTAGCAGTGGACTCGGACAGTAGACTGGTGAAGGTGAGACCACCATCAGGGTCACCTCTCAGGTGTGGAGTGGGCTTCCTCTTTTCATGACGCCATAACTGCCGCTTCTGGACCTGTATCATTCTCTCTGTGACTCCCTCCTCATCCCCCCCCTCCCCCGCCGCCCGCCAAAAAAACGAAACCAGGCGAGAAATTAATCTGAGGCTCTATTTCTTTTCTTTTCTTTTCCCCTCCTTCCCTCCCTCCCTCCTGTTAATCGTCACCCGAGGATATTTTTCCATTGATTTTTAGAGAGAGTGGAAGAGAGAGGGAAAGACAGGGAGAAACATCGATGTGAGAGAAGCACATCGATTGGTTGCCTCCTGCACGAGCCCCAACCAGGGCCTGGGCCGGGAAGGAGCCTGCAACCAAGGTACGTGCCCTTGACCGGAATCGAACCTGGGGCCCTTTGGTCCGCAGGCCGACACTTGATCTGCTGAGCCAAACCGGCTACGACCGAGGCTCTATTTCTTTACTTTCGTCTAGCTCTCGAGACAGGGTGTCCGAAGCTGCTACTCGCTTAACCACCGTCCACACCCCTGTGTGTTGGGAGTGCCAATGGGCTTTTTATAATACCACGTTTCTTGGCCTTTCAGGAAGAGGCCGTGAGATGTAACAGAAAGTTATTGGTGGAGTTTCTGGGAAAGCTCCTGGGTGGAGGCTGACTCAGCTGGGAGGCATGGCCCTGTGCCCTCGCTGCTTTCTACGCCCCGTGCCCGGAAGGTGGCTGTAATGTCTGGAGCCGCAGTAACTATTTTGGGAGCAGGAGGTGACCTCAAGCATGGGACCCTCCTGTGGAGGGCAGCAAAGGCAGGGTAGAGCAGCGGCGGCCAGCCTTTCGGGCCTCACGGACCACCAGTGGTCCGCAGACCACCGTTCGGCGACCGCTGACCTAGAATGTGCTTGTCCTGGGGGGACACTGTGGGCACCTGCGAGAAAGCTGGGAGGTTTTAGGAAAGTGTAAGTGGGAGGGCCGGGCGGGGCTTAAATGGAACCACGTACTGAAGGCACTTGGTGCTGGGCCTGGCCAGAGCTGATGCGCCTCTATCTTAACTAGCACTTGTATTCCACTTAAACACATACGGCGGCTCCGAACGAGCCGCTCTTCCTGTGTTGCTAACAGTTTGGAGGGGGCGGAACAAGGTCTTCTCTAAGCCCTGGAGGCTCCGCTGGCCACATCAGCACACGCCAGCCCCGCCTCGGACCCGTCCGCGGAGTGCGGTGGAGCTGCCCCTCCCTGACCGAGGAGAGACCACGCGGCACGCCGCAGCGGTGTTGGCTGCTGCACTCCCGATCCCGGCTGCGTGCTTTGCATCTTTATCGCGAGGATCCACCGGCAAAGGGATGTTTCTGGGAACAAAGTCCTTCGGCAAATGGAAGGCCAGACAGAGCCGCTTAGACTGAGATAGAAGCTTTTGCTTAAAAAAAAAAAAGAAAAAAAAAAAGTTGCATGTGCCTTTAAGGCCATTCGGCTGAATTGCTGACTCGGGAAGCAAATATTGACTGGACTGAGACAGTTTGGTGTGAGCGCCACGGCGGGGAGGGCCGTGAACTTCCGGGATGTTGCTGGAGCAGTTGCTGGAAGCTGCGTGCACAGGGGAAGCCCCCCCAGGTGATAAGAGAGCCTCGGCACTGGAAGCTGAGCGGAATTTATGATGTTAATTAAGTTCATCCCATCCCCGCGCCCTGGATCACCGCTCAGCTGCCTGCAGCTACTGATGAAGCGCTGTCCGTATCCACGTCTAAATGACCGCGCTCCCAGCACCCAGCCGCACGCCTCGGGGCCGCGGCCACCTCAGCCCCCCGCGGTGGTTCCCGTGGGCTCAGCCAGCCCACACTGCCTTCCTCTCTGGCCTCGTCCCGTCTGTGTTTTCTGCTTCTACCGACCTGCCCTCTAGGAAAGCAGGCCCCCACTCCCACCCCGACCCCCCTGTGGCCATCGGGTCTGCCCCTGGTGCCCCCAGGCTGCCGGTCCTAGAGAGTCAGGGTCAGGCTGGGGTTGGGGCACAAATGCAAGGCTCCGGGCCACCCCATCGGGGTGCTGTCCTTCGCCACCCAGGCCTGGAAGGGACACTGCGTGAGCCCAGAGGCTGAGCGCCTCCCACAGGAACGGCTCTGCAGGCCTGGCCTCTCCCCGCCCCCTCCGCCGTTCTTGCCTCCCCTCCTCCCCCGGGCACTTCTGCACCAAACCCTTCACTCTCCTCCAGGCCTCAGAGATGAAACCACACATTTGTCCATTCCTGCAAATGGAGCCAGGCCTCCCCTGTGGCCGCCTCAGGGTCACCCTGCTGCCAGTACATCAAGCTCCGCTTTATTCTCGAAGGGAGGTGGGGAAAGTTGCGCTCAAAACTTTTTTTTTTCTTTTAAAAAAAATACATTTTATTGATTTTTTACAGAGAGGAAGGGAGAGGGAGAGAGAGGTAGAAACATCGATGAGAGAGAAACATCCATCAGCTGCCTCCTGCACACTCCCTAATGGGGATGTGCCCGCAACCAAGGTACATGCCCTTGACCGGAGTCGAACCTGGGACCCTTCAGTCCACAGGCCGACGCTCTATCCACTGAGCCAAACCGGTTAGGGCTGCGCTCAAAACTTTTGGTATCGATAAAGAATTGCACTTGGCTACAAGTAACAGAGAACCGAAATAACAGTGGCTGGAATAAGAGAGAGAGAGGTTAAATGTCTGTCTCACGTTAGAGGAATTCTAGAGGCAGCCAGTGGCATCAGGGACCTGGGTTCCTCTATCCAGGTGGTCCCCGGTGGTCCGTGAGGTCTGAGAGGTTGGCGGCCGCTGTCCTAGGTCACGCTTTGGCCAAAGTCACTGGGATGTGCGCGTGCACACTCCCTTGTTCCTACCCGTTACGGACAAGGGAGCGCCCCTCTCCCAAAGCCACCTGCCATCAGCTCAGGACAGCGTTGTGCAGTCCACACAGTCTCCGCTGGGTGCGTGTCGCTGGCTGCGGGGCTCAGGGGTGGCGGGGCTTGCAGGGAATCTGGCCGGCTGCGGTGGAGGTGGGCACTGGTTGGCAGGCAGGCCCAGAGCTTGGCAGAGGGACCACACAGGGCGGAAGGCCCAGGCGGTGCTCCTTCCACAAGCCCCGCCTGCCCTCAGGTGTGTGAGGGGCTGAGGCTTGGGGAGGGGGGGAGGGGCTGAGGTTCCTCTTCATTTACCAGCTTCACTGGGTGCTGCCGAGGGTCCTCTGTGTCCTGCGGCGGGCAGGGCAAGAATGGGACAGGGGCTTGGCGGGAGGAGGGGGAAGGCCGGTTGCTCCCACCTTCTGGCTGCTGTGACTGTGCTGCTCTGACATTGATGTGCAAGCTGTGGTTGACCGCCTGTCTCCAGTTCTTTGGGGTTTATACGCAGGAGCGGAATCGCTGGGTCATATAGCCGTCCTCGGGATCGCTGACTGTGTCCGCAGCTGCGGCTCCATTTTATCGCCCCGCCAGCAATGTTACGAGGGTTCCGCCTTCTCTACATCCTTGACAACACTTGTTATTGTCTGCTCTAAAAAAGATTATAGCCACCCTACTGGGTGTGAAGTGAGAGCTCATCTTGATCTTTAAAGAATACCTTTTTATTGATTTCAGAGAGAAAGGGAGAGGGAGAGAGAGAGAAACATCAGTGATGAGAGAGAATCGTTGATCGGCTGCCTCCTGCAGGCCCCACATGGATCAAGCCACAACCCGCGCATGGGCCCTGACCGGGAATCGAACCGTGACCTCCTGGTTCAGAGGTGAGCCCTGGTGGCCGGGCAGTCTTGGTCTTGATTTGCATGTCCCTGATGACTAGTGACGTTTGAGCATCGTTCCACCTGCTCGTGGGCCATTTGTGGAGCCGGGGTGTTTGGCCTGAGCAGCCAGAGGGCGGGGTTGTCAGTGGTGAGAGGGAGCGGGGGCGGGAGGGAGCTCAGTTTGACACTCTGAGTGAGATGCACCTGTTTGACCCCCGAGGCGGAGCCGGGAACTGGCTGTTGGCTGGGAGTCCGGAGTAGAGGGAGATCTGGGCTGAGTGTAAGCGGAGATGTCATCAGTCGGTGGTGACATTTACACCCTCGAGGTGCAGGGAGTGCTGGGCACGCCTTCGGCAGAGGCTGGGCTGGAGGAGGGAGGGAGAGATGGAGGCCGGGGTAGGGGGCGCGGAGGGGGGGGGCAGTGTCTCTGGCAGGGAGAGCGAGCGTCTGTGTGGGATGCCGCTGGCGGTGACGCACACAGGGCTGACCGTGGACTTGCTAATGCGGAATCCAGGCGACCTCGACCTCGACAAGAGCAGTTCTGCTTCCAGGCCGGCTGGAGTGGGTTCCCGGGAGAATGGAAGCGAAGGTGGAAAGAGCGCAGGCCTCTCTTCCCGGGGGCTTCCCGGGGTTTTCCTGCGGAGGGGAGGGGAGAAACGGCACTTACGGGGAGTGAGTGTTCACAGTGGAGGCAGAGTGAAGAGCTGATGGGAAGGCATGCTGGAACCGGGGGAGGGGCTGGGGGACTTGCCAGAAGGATGTCCTGAGCCTGATCGACAGGAGCGGGTTCTGGTGGCAGCCAGGACAGATCCTCTGAAGACCAGGAGAGACGGCCCAGGAGGGTGGTTGTGCTGGGGGCGCTGCCGAAGGTCCTGGGAAAGGAAGCCAGGACGCAGGCTGGGCGGGAGGTGGAGGAGGAAGGCTGGGGAGAAGGAGGGGCGAGGACCGCCCGCCTGGCAGCACTGACCGCCCGCTGGAGGCTGCCCCAGATCTAGCAAGGACACGTTTGTCTTCAGTGTGATCTGCAGGGAGCCGCTCTGCCTGCTGTAAAGTCAGCTGTTCGAATGTAAAGGAAACCCTTCCACTCCTTAGAAAAGCTGCTCCTTCTACCCGCACCAGGGTCTCCCGCCTGGGACCCATGCTCTCCCTGCGGTCCTCGGACGGAGTTTCACGACTCACAAGATTATCTATCTATGTCTATATCTCTATCTCTATTTCTATATCTCTATCTCTATCTCTATCTCTCTCTATCTCTATATCATCTATACCTCTCTATATTTTTATTGATTTCAGAGAGGAAGGGAGAGAGGGAGAGAGATAGAAACATCAGTGAGGAGAGAGAATCATTGATCGGCTGCCTCCTGCACGCCTGACACTGGGGATCGAGCCCGCAACCCGAGTATGTGCTCTGACCGGGAATTGAACTGTGACCTCCTGGTTCACAGATCGACACTCAACCACTGGGGCACGCCGACTGGGACAAGACTCACAAGTTCGTTCAAGAATTCTTAAGTGGGGGTTTGTGTCAACAGCCACTTCAGCAGCGGGGCTGGCCCGGCCGGGGGGCCACGGGCAGAGGCGCGCCGCCGTGTGGTGTCACGCTCAGCATGTGTGTGCGCGCGTGAGCACGTGGGAGTTTCACTGCCGCAGCTGATGGGCACACACAGGGCGGACTAACGGACAGATGTCAGGCAGCGGTCCCAGTGGAGAATCGCTGTGGCACAGCCGCTGAGCCGGGGGCGGTTGGGTTTCAGCAGAATAACCTCGTTCTCTACGTTACTGTAGTGTTTGCAATGTTACTGGGCGTTTGTTTTGTTTGCGTTTAACTTGCATATCCCTTCTGGCTTACGGTGCCGTGAGAACCGTAAACATAGCTTTCGTGTTTGCTCATGTAAAACAATAATTTGTTCAACAAGTGGGGCTGGGAAACCTGGGTTCCACAGCGGAAGGATGGAGTTGGACCTTACCTTACACCCTGTCCAAAAACTGACTGACGGTGGACCGCAGGCCCACACACCAGAGCTGAAATGACAGCCTTCGAAGGCACCCTTTGATGCCACTGGGCGGGGCGGTGACTTTTCGGTGGTGACATCGACAGCAGAAGGAAAGCCAGATGAACTGGCTCCATCAAAACGAAAAAACTGCCTCATAAAACACTCACCAGGTGAAAGGCCCCTCCTACGATGCGAGAAAATATTTGCAAACCGTACAGTTCATAAGGGGTCAGTATCCAGAATATATGAAGAATTTCTGCATCTCAACAACAAAAGCAGACAGACAACCCAGTCAGAAAATGGGCAAAGGACTAAACAGACATTTTCCTGAAGAAGATACACAAATGGCCAATGAGCATATACAAGGATGCTCAGTATCACGCATCATTAGGAAACTACCAATGGAAACCCCAATTAGGTCCCACTTCACACCCACAGGAGGCCTGTGATTGAAAAACACACAGAAAATGACCCCTGCTGGCGAGGCCGCGGAGAAATTGGAAGTCTCGGGCACGGCTGCTGTGAATGTGAAGGGATGCAGCCACTGGGGAAAGCGGCTTAGTGCGGCCTCAGACATGTAAACACAGGATTACCATGTGATCCCAGAATTCCACTTCGAGCCACAGACCCAAAGGAGTCGACGTCGGGGTCTGGAAGAGAGCTGTGTACATGCGTATTTGACTGTTTACTGTAGCCAACATGTGAAAGCAACCCAAATGCCCATCAACAGATGAACGGATAAGCAGAGCGAGGCATAGCCCTAGCTGGTTTGGCTCAGTGGATAGACCGTCAGCCTGCGGACTGAAGGGTCCCGGGTTTGATTCCGGTCAAGGGCTTGTGCCTGGGTTGCAGGCTCGATCCCCAGTGGGGGGTGTGTGCGGGAGGCAGCCAATCGATGATTCTCATCATTGATATTTCTGTCTCTTCCTCTCCCTTCCTCTCTGAAATCAATAAAAATTATAAAAAACAAACCCAAAACCAAAAAAACAAAGTGAGGCATAGACACGCAGGGGAATATTACTCAGCATTAAAAAGGAAGGAGCCCAACCTGTGTGGCTCAGTGGTTGAGCGTCGACCTATGACCTGGGAGGTCACGGTTCCATTCCTGGTCAGGGCACATGCCCGGGTTGCAGGCTCCATCCCCAGTGGAGGGCATGCAGGAAGCAATTGATCAGTGATTCTCTCCAACTCCCTTCCTCTCTGATATCAATAAAAACGTATTAAAAAATAAAAAGGAAGGAAATTCGGACATGTGGATGAACCTGGAGACATTGTAGAAAGTGAAAGAAGCTCGTCACAGACAGACAGTGGCTGCACGATTGGACTTATGGGAGCTACCTGGTCAGTGGCATACAGACGTACAGCAGCATGGAGGTCCCAGGGGTAGGGAGGGGGTGGGGAGTGAGTGTTCAGTGGGGACAGAGGTTCAGTTGGGAAGATGAAGTTCTGGTGATGGTGGCGGCGATGGCTGCACAGCACTGTGAATGTACTTCCAGATAGTTAAAACGGAAAATCTAAGGTTATATATTTCACCATAATAAAATGTTGAATGAACCCCGGGAGGGAGTTCATCAAAGCTTCCAAAATCCCGGGTGGTTCTGGCCTTAGCCAGGGTCTGCAGGCGGAGCACGCTGCCTGCCCGGCCCCTCCGGGCTCTGCCTGTGCCCACTGTGGTTTGGGGCGTGCTTGCCGCTCATGCATCCTCTCGGGGAGACGGAGCCCACTGCGCCCCCCTGCAGGTCTGGGCGCCCCTCCTCAGCGGGAGGAGGCCCCTCGGTGCTGCTGGGCTGGCAGAAGGGCTGGAGCAGGAGGTCACCGGGCTCCCTGTGTGCAGGCTGCACCTGTCCTCCTGTCCCCCAGGGGGCAGCCCGGGGCGGGGGGCCCTCGTCAGGGGCCTGCCGGGCAAGGCCACTTCAGGGGATGGGAGTACGCGGGCTGGCTCTCCCTGCACTGAACCCAGCGCGGATGTCCGTGCCGGTTTGTCTGTCGGCCCCGTTGGTCGGGCCCTCTGTCTCAGTGAGCAGCCCTGAGAGAGCCCTGGCCTGTCCACCGGGCGAGGCAGAGCTGTGGCCTGGCCTGCGGCCGGGTCTCCGGGAGAACAGTGAAGGGGCAGCCTGTCCAAGGAGGGTCCCGGCTGAGGCGGGGAAGGGGTCCCCTCCGCCCCTGCGCCCTGTGCTTCAGATGGTCCCTCTCCACCTGGACCTTCTCCCACTGAAAACCTCCTGCCACCCTCTTGTCTCTCCCTTCCCACTGCCTTTTTTTTTTCTTTTTTTAAAATATATTTTATTGATTTTTTTTTACAGAGAGGAAGGGAGAGGGATAGAGAGTTAGAAACCTCGATCAGCTGCCTCCTGCACAGCTCCCCTCCCCCACTGGGGATGTGCCCGCAACCAAGGTACATGCCCTTGACCGGAATCGAACCTGGGACTCCTCAGTCCGCAGGCCGACGCTCTATCCACTGAGCCAAACCGGTTAGGGCTTCTTTTTCTTTTTGCTTTACCCACAAACAGCCCCAAGGTCAAAACCATCACCAGGAGCTACTGTTCAGAGAGTATCTACTACATGCCCATTTGGATCCTTACTGACTAGCTTGTGACTTTTGGCAAATTGCTAACCTATCGGAGCCTCAGTTCCCTGTCCTGTAAAATGGCAGGTCCATGCCAACCCTGCAGGGTGCTCGTGGGTTGGGTCCTGCCTGACACCGTTTGGCACTCGGCCATCATCCTTTCTTTCCTCGATTCCGCCTCGTCCCTCGCCTGTTGGTGTAGCTGTAGTTTGTGCCTTTGGATCTGCGGTGGACGTGGCAACCCCATCCCCGAGCCCGTTAGATGGTAGGCTCACAAGTTTAATTAGGCTCCGAGGAGGCTAGAGAGCTGTCCTCCGGGGTCAGGTTCCCAAGCCTCACAGCGTGGACTCATGACGTCTGTCTGGTCCCCGGAGACATTCTTCTGCAGCCACGTGGGAGGTTTCTGTGTCCCAGACCGTGAGGCTGCCCGAGAGCAGATTCCCAAGTCGCAGGGCGCTGTGGAGGGGCGTGACCCCCAGATCTGGAGGGAGCGGCCGCCTGCCTTGGGCTGCGCAGGCTCCGTCGGGTGGAACCCCGGGCACCACATTTCGGGGAACAGCGATGAGACAGGAAGCAACGGAGGAGAAAGGCCTGGAGAGAAAGCCCAGCACACAGCACCCTGCAGAGCATGGACGCGGGGGGCCTGTGTCAGTCCGTGTTTGTGGGGTTGTGCTGGATGACAAAGGTGGTTCTTGCTCATGGTACGTGCTGCCCGGGTGACTGCAACCCTGCCCCGTGTCCTCTTCCTCCCAGCGTTCAGGCTGACGGATCTGCGAGGAAGGTGCTGTGTTTGAGGCAGAGGGAGAGAGCGATGGTAGAACCCGAAAAGGCTCCAAGGCCTCTGCTCACAGCAACACAGAGACACGTATCACTTCTGTTCACACTTTATTGGTCAAAGCAAGTCACGTGACCACGCCTGTCATTAGGGGGGAGGGGAGTAATAATGTTCTCGCAAGGAGGGGTGGTGACTCTGTCTGGCACAGAGCAGATGCTCAATAACTATTGAGTGAATGCATAAAGGAATTTTCTTTTTTAAATATATTTTTATTGATTTCAGAGAGGAAGGGAGAGGGGAGAGAGAGAGAAACATCAATGATGAGAGAGAATCATTGGCTGGCTGCCTCCTGCACGCCCCACACTGGGGATGGAGCCTGCAACCCAGGCATGTGGCCTTGACTGGAATTGAAACTGGGACCTTTCAGTCCGCAGGCCGACGCTCTCTCCACTGAGCCAAACCGGCAAGGGCTAAAGGCATTTTCTGATCCTGGCAGGAGTTAAAACATTGTCTGTTACTGCATGACAGATGACCCACAGACTTAGTGGCTGAAGGCAACCATAAACACGATCTCACCTAGTCTCTGTGGCTCAGCATTGAGGGGGACTGGCTGGATGGCCTCGGTTTGAGATTTCTCGTTGCATTGTAGCCAGGAGGCGGGCAGGGCTGGGTCCCCTCAGGCTCGCCTGGGCTGGCGGCTCTGCTTCCAGGGTGGGCACCAGCATGGAGGGTGGCCTGGGCTGGCTGTTGGCGGGAGGTTTCACCTGCTCCCCACGCGGACTTAGCCGTAGCGCCGCTTGCGTGTCCTTACAACATGGCGGCTGGATTCCTCCAGAGGGAGTGACCCAAGAGAGAGCGAGACAGAAGCCCCGTGTGGTTTAGGACCTGGACCCGGATGCTCCACGCCATCGTTTCTACAACGTTCTGTGGGTCACACAGGTCTTCCTATTAATGTGGGAGAAAGTGTGAACACCAGGAGGGGGGCGGTCACATGGGAGCATCTACCACATAAGTCATGTTCCTCCCTCTTGTGAATAGCTTTACCTCCTCCCAGGGTCCCCCCAAGTCTCAGCGTCCAGAATCTCATTAACGAAATCAGGTAGAGGTGAGGCTTCTCGGCACGGTCCCGCAGGTATTGTTCTCTGAGTACAGTTCCTCTTGATCTGAACCCACCCACCCACCCACCCACCCCTCAACATACAGTGGTGTGAGGGGCATACGCTAACCATTAGAGACACCCCCAATTCAAAAGAAGGAGGCGAACAGGAGGCCCTGGTCCGTAGCAGTTGTGAACACACGGAGCTTCTCCATTGCTTTTGCTCTGCCCTGTGGGGTCTTGGTTTCACCTCTGAGTCATCTTTCCTTTTGCAGGGAAGGCAGCTTATGTTAGCAGCTGCCCGAACATATACCCGCTAAGACTGGAGCTGGGCGGTCAGAGAGCTGGAGGAGGACCAGGAGAGAGGACAATAATTAGCGGGTTTCCAGTGCTGCCCAAGGGCCCGGGGCCATGCGCCCCACTTCCCAGGTGTCACCTCCCGGACCCTCACAAGAACTGAGTGAGCAGCCCCTGGGGCCACCCCATTCTAGTGAGACGGAACGGGTTGTTCCAGGTCCCATGGCTTTCAGAGAGCATGTCATGAAAACCAAGAGGAAAGGGTTTCGGGAAGAAAGGAGTGTGAGTGGTGCACCAACCTCGGTGGAATGGACGCATTCCTAGAGAGACAACAGCTACCCAAACTGACTCCAGAAGAAGTAGAAAATGTAAATATACCGATAACGAGTAAAGCGACGGAATGAGTCCTCAGAAAACGACCCTCACACAGAAGTTCAGTCTCAGATGGCTTCATTGGTGAGTCCTACCAAACACTGAGACAATTAATACCAATTCTTCGCAGATTCTTCCAAAACATAGAATTGTTTCGGAAGAGAGAACACTTACAAACTCATTCTATGAGACCAGCATTACCCTGATACCAAAATCCTATACAAAATCCTATACAAAAACATCCCCAGAAAAGAAAAGTACAGAACAACATCTCTGTGAATAAACATGCAGAAATCCTTGACAAAATACAGTATGTCCTCATCCAACATCTGTGAACAGTTTCTTGGGAACTGCGTCTTCACGGGAAATGACGTACAACACCGATGTCATAGCTGATATAAACCAGAGTTAAGTTCCTATAGCATATTTCTGGTCACAAAATCATCACCAAACTTCTAAAGACCTAAACACTTCCAACATTGAACGAAATGTGAGCTATATATACATTTAGGGAAGTAAGACAGGCCTTCTCCAACCCGCTGATTCCAGTGGAGCGTTGAGGGTGGCCCACGCCTCTCCCCGCAGCTCAGGTCGGAGGCAGGAGCTCACCCAGTGGCGCTCAGCGTGGGCTGAGCTCGGGGTTCCTGATCCCAGGCCGCAGTCTTCCCTCCGACACCCTTTCCCTCCCAGGAGGTCGGAGTCGGCCATCTGACCCCTCGGGGGCCACGTACTCGGGCCCCGGGGCTCCCAAATGCTGACCTGAGGACCATGACCTTGAAATCCGCAGGAGTTTCCAGACCCAGGAAGAGACATCTCGGAGTGGGCCAGAAGGACCCCCCCTCCCGTTGGGGGACATGGTGCACACGTGGGCTTATACGTGCCGTGGAGTTGGCCTTCCCTTGGTCAGCGTCCACCTTCCCTGATGCACCCTGGAGCCCATAGGACCCATCGGATGCCGATGCCACCACCCCAAAGGGGACAGCACCCTGGGGAGGGGATCCTGAGGTGCGGGCCACTGCTCTTCAGGAGCTCAAACCCACCGCCTCGCCGAGCAGAGCCCCCACTTAACAATAGAGGGGTGAAGGCGGCGGCTTAGAGAGTAGGCCTCGGGCTCCCCGAAAGGTGACTCCGGCAGGCTGCATTCGTTCTTGACCAGGAACCGGGGGCTCCGCCTGCCACCGCCACACAGTCCTTCCGGCACGGAGTCAGGACGCTACTGTCATGACCGGGGCTCCAGCGGCCTGGCCACGACTCACCCCAGCGCGGCCTCTGCCCCCGGAACCTCAGCTCCGCAAGCCTCCGCCCCGGTGGCCTGAAAGCAGAAGCGGGGCCCGGCCGCACTTTGCCCTCAGATCTGGCCCAGGTGCAGCTGCTTGGCCCCGAGGTCAGGAGCCGAGCTGAGCTGCAAGGGAGTCTGGGAAAAGCATTTCATTCTCCACCTTCTAGCAAGCAGCATGGCGCCCTGCACGCGGTCGGAATGCTCAGGCTTCTACAAGTATTGGCCTTGGTTGTCTTTTTCCCTTTCTTCACTTTTCCTGGCGTGAAAACAACTTCATTTTTCCCTCAGGCCTCCCCACCCCTCCACTCCCGCTTTAGAAGTTCCGCTGGGCTCCGGAATCCCACTGCTGGTTAGCTTCCCGGCCTAAGCGACTGTCTTCAGATCTCCGATTCCCTCTCAAAGATCCCGTGCTAAATACCTAAGGCATTACACATGCCCTGCCCCTCATGTTTGACGTGTCCGCTCTGCCACAGCCCCAGAGAGAACTCGGGGACACTTCGCTCCCTCACTCGCTGCCTTGCTGCTGCCCAGCTCAGCTCCGCAGTCTGGCCGATGTCATTTTGAAACTTTTGTTCCATTCTTAGGTTCCCAAGTTCCCTTCTGTGTTCCCTGGGTTTCAATAATTACACTCGATTTCTCAGGCACATTAGCATCCACTGACATGCAACTATCAACAAGCTTTGTGGCTCACTGCTGGTTCCTGTACTCTGTTCTTTACTCTCTTTATTTTAACTAACTAACTAATTAATTTTTAATCCTTACCCAAGGATTTGTTTTAGAGAGAGAGGAAGAGAGAGAGAGAGAGAGAGAGAGAGAGAGAGGAGACAGGGAATAGATTGGTTGCATCCCGTATGTGCCCCGAGCAGGGTTCGAACCTGCAGCCTTTTTGGTGTACCAGATGGCGCTCCAACCACTGAGCCACCAGGTCAGGCTGTCTTCTCCTTTTCTTGTTGTTGTTTTATTAATTCTCACCCGAGGATATTTTTTCCACCGATTTTTAGAGAGAGTGGAAGGGAGGGGGAGAGCCAGAGAGAAACATCGATGTGAGAGAGACACACCGTTTGGTTGCCTCCCACACCTGCCCCAACCAGGGCCGAGGATGGAGCCTGCAACCGAGCGACGTGCCCTTGACCGGAATCAAACCGGCGACCCTTCAGTCTGAGGGCCGGTGCTCTAACCACTGAGCAACCGGCTCAGGCTGTCTAATAACTCTTTTTAAATCTTTTGTTCTGATTTGATTCTGAACTTGAGAGAGCGCTTTCCGGTCTGTTTTCCTCGCTGGCCACGCAGGAGTCCTCCTTGGCTGCCTTCTGACCCCCGTTTGTAAAGGGGTTCCCTCCCTCTCCCGTCCAGGGAGGCACAGAAGCCTGCCTGTCTGTCTGCTGGGGCCGTTCTGTCCGGAGGCTTCCAGCACCGTCTCTGTCCCGGGAGGTGGGACTCTGGCCGGGCTGCGACTAGGTGTGTGCTTACTCAGCAGCCTGCCTGCAGCCCCCCGAGACCTCCCATGGTTCGCTTCTCTCCTTCCCGTCACCCACACTTTGGGGCCTGGTTTCGCACGCAGCCTCTTTCTGTTGGTGCTTTCGTTCCTTTGTGCTTGGCTCTGGGCCGGAAAGAGCTCTCCCATCGAATCTTCCGGAATGAAGCTCTCAGAGGAGCTTTCTTTTTTCACTTCCTGTTAAATTTTAATTCTGGAAATCGCATGTGTGCCTGTGTTCTGAGTTCTCGGAAGTCTTCTTTCTGTGCCCGCCCTCCTCTGCTCCCCCCCCCCCCCTCCCCGGACAGTTCTCATTGTATCATTAGGCCTCTTCCCCCGGCTGAGGCAGAGGAGCCGGGGTCCAGCCGGGGCTGGCCGGCCCGCGGGAGAGCTCCCTGGGTCTGTGCCGGCCCGGCAGCGGGACTCTGGCGGGTGGAACAGCGGCTGGTGGCCAGCCTGGGACCCTTCACTGAGACGTGTGCTGTGTGTACTTTTTATTTATTTATTTTATTAATTATTATTATTATTTTGTGTGTGTGTACTTTTTATGTACTTCCAGGTCTTGATGGAAGGACAGAGAGCCAGGGGCAAAAGCCCGAAGAGGCTGTGACCCCCAAGCCCACTTGAGATGTGGTCAGCGAGGTTGATGCCAAAGGACCCTGAGCCATGAATAGTGAAAAGGGAGCTTTGCTAAGAGGAGGCGTAGGGCTCAACCAGCAACGTCATTTACGTAGGCGGCGGGGCCAAAGGCTACATAGTGACTCGAGGGGGGGATTGTGGTCAGGACAGTGCTTGGTAGTCCCTAAATTTGGCTCATTTTCTTCCTGGCACAGAGCTAAACTACAGTTCCCAGCTTCCCCTGAAGCTAGGTGGGTCCGTGTGACCATGTGACCTATTCTGGCCAATGGGATGTGAGGGAAAGGCACCCTGGGCAGTGATCTGGGGCCCTGTCTTGAGGATGGCTGAGCGGTATGATGGAAGGACCTCAGATCTCCGAGTCGCTGCTTGGAGCAAAACTGCAGAGGAGGAGCACCCAACCAGGAACGCCCATGCTAGACTTTGCACGAGCAAGAGATGTTCGCGTAGAGATTTGGAGCGTGTTTGTTACAGCAGCTCGCCTATGCTGACTAATACCGAGCTGTTTCCGGGAAGCCCCTCAGCAGACCTCTCCATGCAGCTCATTGGCCAGGACTGGATCACATGCTCTCCCCTGACTTGTTTGCAGGTGAGGCTGATATCCGAACAACATCAGGGTTTTGCCAGCAAGGAAGCAGGTGGGGATTGATGTGGAGTAGGCAACCACCAGTGGCTGCTATGTTAGTGAGGCTAAACAGCTTTTTCTATATTAACTAGAGGCCCGGTGCACGAAATTC
This sequence comes from Eptesicus fuscus, assembly GCF_027574615.1. Lineage (NCBI taxonomy): Eukaryota > Metazoa > Chordata > Mammalia > Chiroptera > Vespertilionidae > Eptesicus > Eptesicus fuscus. The sequence goes on along the minus strand of NC_072485.1, from coordinate 80,237,221 downwards.
GTGCACGGGTGTAGTCCCTAGGCTGGCCAGCGATTGAAGCGCGAGCGTCTGGCATGGAAGGGCAGGTCCCAGCTGACCTCGGGGCCCTGGGCAGCACCTGGGCCCGTGGGCCCCCATATGTCCCCCTCTGCCTGAGTCATCGGGCCCCTTCCCAGCTCCCTCAGCGCCTGGGAGCCGGGTGGCAGCCCCGCACCCCACCACCACCGCTGAGTGCTGTCTGCAGGGCGATTGGTGGGGCGATCAGGCCCAGCTTGCACCCACCTTGGCCTGGCGCCGCCCGCTCACCTGCTCCACCATCCCACCGCGGTCCTGCTCTCGTCAGGGCCCATTGGGGCCCGCAGTGCTTCCACTGCCGCCCGCTGCCAGCACTGCGTCACCGACGCCTGCCATGTTCCGCGCCGCCCCCTGGTGGTCAGCGCACGTCATAGTGAGTGGTTGAACTCCTGGTCGAGGGGATAATTTGTATATTAGGCTTTTATTATATAGGATTGCCTTTTTATGTCCTTTGCCTAGTTTTCTGTCAAGTTTCATCCTTTATTTAACGAATCATAATGTCTTCTGGTGAACTAGGGCTTGTAATGCACATCTGTCATTATTTTTGTTGTCCACCCAGCCTCTGATCCCCTTCCTCTCTGAGGTATCCCCTGATTTCTGCTGTGGAAGCTGGACATGGCAGGAGCTCGCCCCAGCCTCCCTTGCAGCTAGGATGCCGGCCTGTGATTGAGGGTTTGCCGTTCGGATGCTCTTGCCTCAGCAGTGCAGTTGGGAGCTAATGATCAGGGGTAGCGGGAGCTGTGCAGACTTCATTCTGGAGAGAGAGGAAGTCAGTTTCTGTTGCTTGAAAGAAAACAAAACAACACAAAACAACAACAAAAACCCAACTGTGACATTAGCCCTTTGTCTGTGTTATCTGTTACAAATCTTTGTCCAGTTGTCATTTGTCTGCAGCTTATACGTGCAATAGCTCTTCCCATAGAGAAGTTTAAGATTCTTGTGCAGCCAAATAGGTCAACCACTTCCTTAGTTGTTTCTGATTTTCAGGTCATGTTTAGAAAGGTCTTCCATTATCCAAGTTTATAAAAATATTCACCCCTATGTTAAATTTTAAAAATTTAAAGTTATTATTAAAATATTTACACCGAGTGGCCAGATTATTATGATCTCTGAATGCATAATCATCTGGCCACTCAGTGTATATCCTATATAATAAAAGGCTAATATGCAAATTGTCCCCTGACCAGGAGTTCGACCAGCAGGCAGGCTGGCCAACTGCCCATGTCCCCTCCCCCTGGCCAGGCTGGCTGGACCCCACCCATGCACTAATTCATGCACCGGGCCTCTAATATAATACACACACACACACACAGACACACACACACACACATACATGCACATACACACACACACACTGAGTGGCCAGATTGTTATGTGTTCAGAGATCATAATAATCTGGCCACTCAGTGTATATTTAGCTTGGCCAGTGTGGGTCAGTGGTTGAGTGTTGACCCATGAACCAGGTCACAGGCTCAATTCCCGGTCAGGCCCCATCCCTAGTAGGGACATGCAGAAGCAGCCAATCGATGTTTCTCTTTCATCAATGTTTCTATCCCTCTATTCCTCTCCCTCCTCTCTCTCGCTCAAAAGTCAATAACATACTTTTAAAAAGTACACATTAAAAACAACAGCATAAAAAAAGGTCACTATTACCACGACTTAAAAAAAATCGGTACCCTACTCCATTTCCGATTCCTGAAACCCCCTATCCAGAGGCAACCACATCCAGCTTTGTAATAGATGTTTCCTCTTTTTGATCTCCATTTCTAAATGAAACGGTTTATACTGTAATTCCTGGTTTTCAGGTTTAGATCTATCTCTTCATGGGCTCCCATGGAGAATGAGGTTTTGTTTTCTCATCCTCTACCTTCTCCTATCGGTCTCTGCCCAGCCCCTTTCTGTCGCTGCTGTTGCAGATTATCTGTTGCAGACACGGGACACGGCGCTGCGTCCTGCAGGTGCTGCAGCCTGGCGTTGGCTGGTCGCCCGCCCTGGCTTTGCTGCACATGCTCCTGTATGTCTTGTAATTTGGTCGTTGGACCTAAAGAAGAGGAGTTGGCGAACTTTTTGGGTCAAAAGCCAGATGGAATGTTTTAGGCTTTGTGGGCCCTCTGGTTTCTGTCGCAATTCCTCAATCTGCCGTGGTAGCGTGAGAGCAGTCACAGACCACACGTGAGCGAACGGGCGGGGACCTGTTCCGGCCACACTTGGGGCCCTGGCTTGCACCCTGTGATGGAGGGCTCGGTCAGGTCCAGGTCTGACTTGGCGCCTCATGGGGCTTCAGGTCCGTTGCCCCCCTCTTTTCCATTGTGGTGAAGTACACATGACATGAGTTACCACCTTACCCACTGCAGGGGTGCGTGCAGGGGGGGGAATGCGTCCACACTGCTGTGCAGCCACCACCACCACCATCTTTACAACTCTCTTCATCTCGGAGAACGGAAACTCCGTCCCCGTTCAACACTCACTCCCCGCTCTCCCCTCCCCCAGCCCCTGGCACCCCCATGGCACTTTCTGTCTTTATGATCCCATTGTTGTTTTAACTTGAAAAATACAAAAAGGGGTAAAAACGGAAAAAGCTCACCGGTGATCCCACCACATTTTTGGGGAAGTGTGTAAATTAAGAAGTGAAACCTCTGTCTCCTGCCCCCTCATCACCCCCCACCCCAGCCTCTACCCGCAGGTGGAAGAAGCTTCCAGACCTTTTTATGTAGCTGTGAGCCCATATACACTGAGTGGCCCGATTATGATGATCTCTGAACACATGATAATCTGGCCACTCAGTGTGTGAGTGTGTGTGTGTGTGTGTGTGTGTGTGTGTGTGTGTATTAGAGGCCCGGTGCTTGAATTTGTGCATGGGTGGGGTCCGGCCAGCCTGGCCAGGGGGAGGGGACATGGGCGGTTGGCCGGCCTGCCTGCTGGTCGAACTCCTGGTCGAGGAGACAATTTGCATATTAGCCTTTTATTATATAGGATATACACTGAGTGGCCAGGTTATTATGCGTTCAGAGATCATCATCATCTGGCCACTCAGTGTGTATCCACACGCAGGTAGGGTGCTGACCTCCCACCCACTTCTGGGTGCAGCTGGCTCAGCACCCTCCTCGCTCCGTGGTCAGTGCCCCCCCCCCCTCCCCCCCACATGGAGAGGCCACCTCTCGCCTGCTGACTTTGTCCTTGGCGCCTCTTGTTGGGACAGGCACACACCGGAACCAAGTGGGTTTTAAGTGACTTCCTCGGACTGTTCAGGAAACCCCCCACAGCCCGGGGAGCGGCAGAGACTGGGCGTCGTGTCCAGGGGGTCAGTTCACCCCTGTGTGGGCAGAGGCGGGCGGGCGGGGCTCAGGCGGCCGTGGAAGCGCCTCGGTTCCTCCACTTTCCAAAGTCCCCCCCTTTAGTCCTTGGGGGCCAGCCCTGGGGCCCCCCTCTACAGTCCTCCCTTCTCCTGCCCCCCCCCCCTCTCCTGGGCCCCCCTCTCCTGGACCCCCCCTCCTGGGCTCCAGCCTGCAGTGGATCTTTCAGTCACTCACAGAGACACACGCCACAGCATCCACTAGGTGGCGCTCTCCCCTGCAGCGACCTTCCTGGCTCTGCTCTGGATGGTGGGGGAGGGACAGAGCTGGGGCCTCCTCTTCTGCTGATTTTTCGGGGTGAAGGTGGGTGAGCCCTGGCGCAGAGGATAAGGGGTGGGGAGTGGAAAGCTGGAGTCTGACGCAGCTCACACTCCAGGATAACGGGGTGTTACCGCCAGGCTTTCTGCTCCCTTCGGTGGAGGCTCAGAGGAAACGGGCCTGCACGCCCCATCCTTCAGAGCTGGTTGTGAACTGGCTTCGGCACCCGAGGACAGAGCCTGTCAAAGAGGCAGAGCCAGGCCGGGGGCCCAGGTGGTTGAACATCGTCCCGTCCACCAAATGGTTGCAGGTTCGAATCCCGGTCAGAGCACATACCTAGGTTGTGGATTCCATCCCCAGTCAGGGTGTGTACAGTAGGCAGCTGATCGATGTTTCTCTCTCACATAGATCTCCCTCTCTCTCTCTTTCTCCCTCCCTCCCTTCCTCTCTCGCTCTAAAAATCAATAAAAACGTATCTTCGGGTGAGAGTTTAAAAACAATGAATTAGCAGGAAGCTGAGGTCAGACACCTTTGCCCCAAATTGAACCAGTCCTCACAGTCACCGTCCATCAACTGGAAGAGGGTCCGCCCCATGAGCGCTACCATGGCAACAGCATGGCAGGCCTCTAGGGTGGCGGTGTCTCCATCTCTTCCAAAGCGACGGTATGAGTTGCTGGGGCTGCTGTAACAGAGCTCCGCAAAGCGGGCGGCAAAACTACAGACACGTGTGGTCTCAGGCAGGGGTCCTCAAACTGCGGCCCGCGGGCCACATGCGGCCGCCGAGGACATTTATCCGGCCCGCCGAGGACAGGTATCCGGCCCGCCGAGGACACGTATCCGGCCCGCCGAGGACAGGTATCCGGCCCGCCGGGGGTTTTTGCCGCCGCTGCCTGTCCTGCTTAGCGGCCGACTCGTCCCGGGCCCGCAGTGCGCATGTGTGGAATCTGTGCCGCACTCTCCGACTCCCCTCCTCTCTGAGGGACAGTGAACTGGGCCCCTGTTTAAAAAGTTTGAGGACCCCTGGTCTCAGGTCTGGAGGCTGGAAGCCTGAGATCAGGGCGTGGTGGGCTGGTTCCTCTGGAGGCCCTGAGGGAGGACCTGTGCCAGGACCCACCCCCCGCCCCCACCCACCCCCGCCGAGCTTCTGCTGGCCGTCCTGGCATCTCGGCTTCTGGACACATCACCCGTCTCTGCCTTCATCTTCACATTCTCCCTGTGTCTGTCTCCGTGGCCAAATGTCCCCCCCCCTTTTAAAAAAATTCTTTTATTGATTTCAGAGCGGAAGGGAGAGGGAGAGAGAGATAGAAACATCGATGATGAGAGAGAATTATTGATCGGCTGCTTCCTGCACGCCCCCTACTGGGGATGGAGCCTGCAACCCTGGCATGTGCCCTTGAGCGGAATCGAACCCGGGACCCTTCAGTCCGCAGGCCGACAAATGTCCCCTTTTATAAGGACACAGTCATATTGGATCAGGGCCCACCCTGAGGACCTCATCTCAGCCTGATACTCTGCAAAGACCCTGCTGTCAAGTAAAGTCACGTTCACAGGGATAGGGGGCAGGACCTCAACATCTTCTGTGGGGGAAGCAACTCAACCCCGAGCAGGAAACTCCAGCCACCCTTCCAGTAGCCATACTTGGGGAGGGGCTGTGTCGGGTCAGCCCGCAGCGAGAGGACAGGGGGAGCTGGAAATGCGGGGGGTCGGGGCGGGGGGTGGGGGGGCGGGCATCGCCTGCGAAAGGTGAGGGAGGGGCAGGCTGCAGTTTGGCTCTGAGGGGGTCAGAGCCCACAGACTTCCCCTTAGAGGAGGCGCCCCCCCCCCCCCCCCCCCCCCCCCCCCCCCCCCCGGGAAAGGAAATGCCAGCCCCACTGCCCTGCTGGGTGCACTCAGGGGCCAGGAGCTGCGGGGAGGGCGTGGCCTTGGCTCCAGCCCCGTGGCCCCCGTGGAGGCTGCGAACTCGCTGTCTCCGGGCAGGTTTCCTTCTGAAGGGAGAGCTGAGTGGCCCCTCAGGGCTGCCACCAGGGTGCCCAGGTCCCGCGGCCATCATGGTGCCCGGGGAGAGTGCGTGGGGACCAGGCGATGAAAGCCGCCCTGCCCCAGGGCCGTCTCACAAGGAGCCGCTGGGACCCAGGCCGCCCGGCCGCTCCAGGGCCTGAGCGGTGAGTGCTGAGCAGCAGGCAGGACACAACCTTCCCGCTGGTTCCTGGGCTGCGGGGGGAGCTGCTGGATTTGGAAAGGCGAGGGGAGCCCCTGATACAGCCTCCTTGATCCCTCGCCCACCCCAGCCCAGCTAAGATGGCAAATCAAAATCGATACTGCGTTTCTGGCCGAATGACAGGGATCAGCCCATCTTCGGAGGCGTGGGAGGCGGGAGGAGGCCTTCGTCACAGCCTGCGGAAGCCGCCCGTCCGGAGCCGATCGCGGCAGGCGACGGTGGACACCGGAGACGCCACGGGGCGGCAGCCCCAGAGAGGACGTGGCGCCTTTCCCGGAGCTGGTTCATGTCCTCGGGGTCCATGGGCTGTGGCTATCGATCCGGCCAGTGTTTGCATTCCCGGCCTCACCCCCGGGCTGTGTTAATTTTCCTGCTGTCTGTCTCCGCGTAATCCGAAGGGACGCGGCCCATCTGTCCAGCCTGCGGACGCCGCCGCGGCCACTCGCCCAGCAGCGGCATGTTAATCAGACCTGCTGAGCAGGCAGCTGTGGGTGTGGGGGAGGCAGATACGTGTGCGCTGGAGGCTGGAGGGAGAGACCCGGAGATCCGGGGCCTGCCACACCGGGCAGCTTTAAAAGGCCGGAGGGACTGGGCAGGTCGGGTCATCGCCCCCAGGTAAAGGGAGCTCATTGTCCCCGTGCCTTCCACCATCAGCGAGGAGGCCCGCTCCCGGTGGGCTTGGGGGCCACATATTCAGCACGAGGGCACACGACCGCCCATCTAGCGTGTGACACAGAGGCTGCTGCTAGTGTGGAGCTGCGGTGAAGTGTGTGTCCGTGCTCGGGACGTGTGCTCGGGACGTGTGACCCGCCAGACCCTACAGGCAGTGGAAGTGGTCGCTACGTGGGAAGCTCCCGTGGGAAGCCACAGTGTGGAGCCCGAGGGGCTGGGCCCCTACGACGGAAGGGGCATGTCAGGGGTTGGGCTCATGAAGGCCCAAAGCAGCACCCACTGGTGGCCCAGACGTCCAGGGTCGAGAGGTAGCGTGTGCCGGATCCCCTTCCCTTTGAATAATGTCCGTCATCTGTGCCAAAACCGGTTTGGCTCAGTGGATAGAGCGTCGGCCTGCGGACTGAAGGGTCCCAGGTTCGATTCCGGTCAAGGGCGTGTACATTGGTTGCGGGCACATCCCCAGTAGGGGGTGTGCAGGAGGCAGCTGGTCGATGTTTCTCTATCATTGATGTTTCTAGCTCTCTATCCCTCTCCCTTCCTCTTTGTAAAATATCAATAAAATATATTTTTAAAAAAAAATCCATCATCTGTAGAGACCGCATTTCACCCCTTACTCTCAGGATGAGCAGTACAGCTTCATGGACGTAAAAGTCCTTATGAGAGACCCTGAGGTTTCCGTGTGTGTGTGTGTGTGTGTGTGTGTGTGTGTGTGTGTGTGTTTTCTACAATGCAGGAAAACATACCCTTTAAAAATACATTTTTATTGATTTCAGAGAGGAAGGGAGAGGGAGCGAGAGATTGAAACATCAGTGATGAGAGAGAATCATTGATCGGCTGCCTCCTGCACACCCCACACTGGGGATCGAGCCCGCAACCCTGGCCGGGAATCGAACCGTGACCTCCTGGTTCCTAGGTCGACACTCCCCACTGAGCCATGCTGGCTGGACCAGTATGTTTCTTACATCCTCCTGCTGTTATTTCTGTAGGACACAGTCCTCCGGGCGGGTGGCTGGGCCACAGGGCCCCGTCGTTGTAAGTGGTTTCCGAGGTGCCCACACGGTTCTCCCAAAAGGTGTACAGAGTCCTGTGTGCCACCCAAGTGTCTGCTGTGCCGCCCCCACACGGAGCTCCCATCTTCTAGAGCGTTGCCCGTTGGTAAAGGAAACGATGAGCTCGTTGTTATAACCTGCACACCCGTGGGCGTTACCGAGGTAAACTGGTTTCTGCGTCCTGGTCATCTGCGCTGTTTACTGTGCGGAGTTCCTGTTTCTGTCCTTAGTCAATTCCCTGTCCCGTCTGCGTTTATTCTCTCCAGGCCGTCCCTGCACATCCCTGCCACGGTCCTTAGTGCCGTTCAGATGCCTCTTCCTAATCTGTGGCCGTTTCCCGTGTCCACGGTGTCTTTTGTTGATCGGAAATACTGCGTCCTAACACGTCACGTTTATCAGCCTTTCTCTGTATGACCCGCCTTTCGCATCGTGTTTAGGAGATCCCTTCCCCACGCAGCGAGCACGAACGGGCTTTCCTACATTTCCTTAGGAACGTCTTAAAGTCGCTTTTCATCTTTTCACGCTGGGGACGCCTGTGCACCTGGTTATTTGTGTGTGTGGTGTTATCTCAGGTTTAGTTTTTCCAGGACTCGACCCGAGACACAGATTTGGGTGCAAAGGGAAGGGGCGTGATGAGCGGGTGCCACCGTGGGCCCTGGAGACTCGGTCCCCTTGAGGGGCCAGGACGGGGTGGTGTTAACCCTTCAGCTCTGCCCACCCCAGAGCGCCATCCAGGGGGCATGAACTCAGCCCGCTGGTCTTTTTAAAAAAAAATATATTTTTATTGATTTCAGAGAGGAAGGGAGAGGGAAAGAGAGAGAGAAACATCAATGATGAGAGAGAATCATGGATTGGCTGCCTCCTGCACGCCCCACACTGAGGATGGAGCTTACAACCCAGGCATGTGCCCTGACCAGGAATTGAACCGTGACCTCGGGGGCGCTGGCAGGTGGACACCCCTGTGTGTCTGCATCGGGAGTGTGAAGGGGGCGGGGCAGAGGCCCAAGTCCACCACAGTGTGAGGCTGGGATCTACATTTATTTTATTCCAAATGGACAACCAGTTGGCCCAGACACTTAATTAAACAGACCATCATGTTCTTACTGATTTTATTAAGTCAGAGATCTGGGTGCCCATTCTGGGTGCCTTTGTGTATCCCTGTGTTGCTGTCACGTTGTCTTTATGATCAGAGCTTGTCTAAGCTTTGCTCTCTGGGAGGGACCATTTCCCCCCCACCCCACCCCCTTACCTCCACTTGTTCTTCAGACTCGTCTTGACTATCCTGGGTGCTCTATCTTCCGTTGGCATTTTAGGGTGATATTAAGTTCCCTGAAAGGCCCATTCAGAATTTGATTAGAACTGCATTAACTTTATAGATTAATTTGGGGAGAACTGGTATGTTTATGATGCTGAGCTCTCTGCCCACGAACAGGCCGTATATCTTTATTCGCTCACGTCTCTTGGGCTCTGCAGCGATGGCCTCTAATTTCCTCGACGAGGGCGTGCACATCACTCTCTTTCCACCTCCGCTCCTAATGGGCTTTGCTGCTGTCACACGCCAGGCTTCTTGTGTGGTGCTTTCTAGTCGGCTGTTGCGGGGCACCCGGCGTTATTGAGCTTTCACATCGACCTGCTGCCTGGGCCTTTATTAGTTTCACCGTTTGTAGAAGCTCTTGGATTTCCTGTGCACACAGCCGTATTCTCAGCAACGAGGCACGGCGTTTTGGCTCTTTCTTTCCTGTTATTACACTTTCACTTCTCTTTCTGGTCTTCCTGAATCGGCTGCGCTCTCCGTACCATGTGGGATAGCGGAGTGGCTGCTGGCACCCTTATTTTACTCCCGAAGTGTCACAGTAATGCTTTTAATGTTTTCACACGAAGAATGACGCTTTGCTATGAGTTCTTGGTAGATAACTTTGCTCAAACTAAGGGAATCCCTTTCTATTTTCAGTCTGTATCATGAAGAGTGTTGAATTTTGTTACGTATTTTTCTGCATCTACTGAGAGGGTGATCTTTTCTCTTCTTTAATCTGTTAATCTGGCAAATTTTATCCAAATATTTTTCTAAAATGAACCATTTCATGCTTAGGGCAATCCCAACTTGGTTATAATGTATGTATTTTATTATTATTTAAAAATATTTTTTATTATATTTTACTTCTTTAACCTTTGTTTGTTTGTTTGTTTGTTAATCCTCACCCGAGGATATTTTTCCATTGATTTTTGGAGAGAGTGGAAGAGAGAGGGAAAGACAGAGAGAAACATCGATGGGAGAGAGACACATTGATTGGTTGCCTCCTGCAGGAGCCCGGCCCAGGGCCCAGGGGGAGGAGCCTGCCCGGAATGGAACCCAGGACCCTTAGGTCCGCAGGCCGACGCTCTATCCACTGAGGCAAACCGGTTAGGGTATAATGTATGTATTTTAGAAATACACCATGAATTTGTTTTACTTGCATTTTACTTAGGATTTTTACATGTATGTTTAAAGGTGAAATTGCTTTATAATGGTCCTTTCTTGTGCAATCTTTGTCCAACTGGTGGATCAGTTACGCCTGGGTCCAGTCAGGGAGCCACTCCCGTCCCTCCGGACGTGTGAGGTGGGAGAGCAGAGGCGAGAGGCCCGCCATATTCCTCCCTCCCTTTGGAAGGAGGCCTCAGGAGTTGGGGACAGTTTCCCCTGATCCTAACTATTTTCAATATTTACATTTTGTAACTTATTGAGAGAGAGAGAGAGAGAGAGACATCGATTTGTTGTTCCACTTAGTGATGCATTTGTTGGTTGATTCTTGTATGTGCCCTGACCGGGGATCAAACCCGCGACCTTGTTGTGTGGGGACGACACTCTAACCAACTGACTACCGGCCAGGGCTAATGAGCTCCAGTATGTAAAAGCCCCTATTTTATCCAGTGTTCTTTTACCATTTTTATTTCACTTCTTCTATTTTCTTTGGTTTTCTCTTGAATATTTTCTAGCTGCTTGAGTTGGATGCTTTAGTTACTGTGTTTCAGGAAATCTGCTGCAGCGCAGGGTGTAAATTTAGAACTCGGCAGCTCCGCACTCAGCGGCACCCCCCTGGTTTTCAAAAGCAGAGCTTATGTCGACATCCAGCTCTTCATACTTTGTCGTTTGCTCAGAGGTTCCTCTAAGATGTGTAGTTATCTAAGGCCAATTCTTCACGTCTAAGTGAGTGAGACTAGAAGAATTGTTTTTAAATAGTGGCGCTCCAGTTGAACTGCATTGGACGCAGACAAATTCCTCAGCATTTCTCAAGATGTCCTCGGTGACCTCATAAATAATCAACTTTTATCTGTGTTTGACAAGTGCTTGAAAATAATCAGTATTGTCTGTTGGGTCCAAATATATAAAGTAGATTAAGCTTGTGAACTACGTTGTTCAGACGTTATTAATTATTACAGCATTTTTTATCTGCCTGATCTGTTCGTCTCTGAGAGGTGAGTGTCAGGTCTCCGTTCCTGCCTGTGGCTTTTCAGTCGCTCATTACAGATGAGCCGGGTTCTGCTCTGTGCATATTGCAGTTACATTGCTAGGCGTGTGGGAATTCACAATAGTACCCCTTATCATTGTGTTTCATATTCTTTTCTGTATGCCTAGTGATGCTTTCTGCCACGAATGCTTATTTTAACATTGCCAGGCCAGCTTTTGTTGGTTAATATTTACCTAGCGTGGCAGAGGTTCTAGCTGCCACCCAGCATTAATATTTCCATTCTTTTTTAGTAGCAGACCCGACTGCATTTGTGGTGAAAATGCAGCTGGCGGAAAGTCTCTGGTGCAGCCTCTCTCGGGACAGGATGTGGCCCATGAGATGTTGGCAGGAAGACAGGCTGCAGGGAGGGAGTCCATCTGGCAGGAAGGGAGCACATTTTTGTTCTGTCTCCCTGTCCTCTGTGTGCTGCCTGGGATGCGGAGGGGATGGCTGGAGCTGTGGCAGCCCTGTTGGAACATGAGGCTGCCTCGAGGAGGCACCCAGAAGGAAGGGTACAGTAGAACAGAAAGAAGGAAGGATGCTGGATCCCTGTTGTACCACTTCTGGGTGCCTTCAGCCACACCTTTTTATGCGGGAGAGAAATGTCCTTTTGCTGTGTTAAAGTCACTGCTTTTTTTACTTTTTATGGCAGCTAAAGCGAATCCTAACGTATGTCAGGTATGTCTTTTTAGTGTGTGTGCCTTTATTTTTAATTTTTGTTGTTTTACTTGTACTTATTTTGTTGTTTACTTTCAAAGATCTGTTTTAGGTATATCAGTTTACATATTTTAGGTATGAACCCTTAGTAACACATAAAATTAAAATTTTAAATGAAAATGCAAATTTGTGAAAATTGAAAAGTGATGTTATGAGCACATGACATTGTGCCTGGGACACAGTAGGTACTCGCTAAATATTTGTTAAATAAGGAATGAACAAATACGCTACAAATATCTTCTCCCATCTGTCATCTATCTTTCAACTGTACTGAGAATGTCTTACGTTCTACTGAAATGAAAACTTCTATGTGATCAAATATGTGAGCCTTTGCCATTTTGGCTTCCGGGTTTGTGTGTTACAGAGAAGCCCGGCCCACCCCAAACGTATAAATACACCATTTATGTTTCATATCACTGTTATAGATGCAGACATATATGTGTGAACGTGGAATCGGTTAGGACTTTTCTATGTGTGTGTAGTGTGAGGTAGACATCCAGTTTTGTTCCCTTCCAAGTGGATAGCTAATTACACCAACATTTTCATGGGCTGTGCCTCCTGTCACGAGTGAGCTGAGATTTTGTGATAAATTAAACCAGCTGTCTTTCTCAGGGTTGCTTGGGAGAATCAGTGCCCATATTCACCCGGATAGATTCCCACTCAGCACCCCGGAGTGTGCTATAAAATTTACCCGCGAGCACCCATCGGCTGCAAAGTGAGGTCTTGGTGTGGAGCCCTTTGTCACCAGACTCCCCAGAGCGCGCACCGCAGGCCTGCCCTCAGGCCCAGGTCCCACTGTCCGTGCTCACTCACGGACCTGCTCCCCCACATCCCGAACCCGTGCTCCCGCTGGTCCTCCCTGTCCCCTGACTGTGGCAGACGAAGGCACGTCCCCTGCTCTCTGACCCAGTTCCCGACACAGAGCTCCCGAGTTCCCTGGAATCTCCCGAGGGTGGGGGCGTCTTCTGTTGCGATGAGGGGACTCTGGGTGGCCCCTACATCACCTCAGGATGGAGGCTGTTCACCGGAAGGACCAAACGTGATCAGAAGGTTGGAACTTTGATTCCCACCCCAACCTCTGGGAAGGGGCGGGGGAGATTGAGTTACTCATTGATCAGGCCTAAATGACAGGGTTTGGGGAGCTTCTGGGTGGTGAACAAATGGAGGTGCTGGGAGGGTGGCTCCCCAGACCTGGCCCTGTGCGCCCCTTTCATGGACTCTCGCTGAGTGTGTCCCTTATAATACACTGTGATGGTCAGTGCAGCGCCGTCCTGACTTCTGTGAGCCGTTCCCGCAAACGATCAAACGTGAGGAGGGAGTCCTGGAACCTTCGGCGTAGAGCCAACCGGTCAGAAGGACGGGAGGCCCAGGACGCCACCGGGGTCTGCAGGGAGGCAGCCGAGAGGGACTGGGCCCTCAGCGTGTGGAGCGGGACTTGTCGGTAGAGTGAGAACGGGGCGGGATTGCTGGACACCAGTTGGGGTTGGAGAACTGGCTGATGTCTTAGTTGGGGCTGCGGTAACGAAGCGTGTGAGCCACAGAGACCCGTTTCTCACGGTCCCGGAGGCCGAGCTCTGAGGTCAGGGCTGGCGTGGTCGGTCTGGTGAGACCCTCGTCCAGCCGCAGACCGCTGACTCCTCCCCGTGTCCTGGCACGGAGGAAAGGGGGAGCTGGCGCTCTGGCCTCTCCCCTGGGGCCTGGGGCCCTGGGAGGTTCCCACCTCATGACCTAATGACCTTCCCAAGGCCCACCTCCAAACACTGTCACATTGGGATTAGGGTTTCGACGTATCCCAATGTGAGGGGGACACGGACATTAGGTCCAGCGAGTTGACGTAAGAAAATTATATCACACATTTGCTGTCAGGAGCACAAAGCCTCTCGGACTGACCATCCGGACACATCACCAGCCTCTGCCCAGGAGTCAGTGTACGCACACTGGGCATCTCCTTCCAGGCCGTGGACAGCGATGTTCTCCTCCGGACCCCCCTCCGCCCCGAGGGAGACCCCCCTCCGCCCCGAGGGAGACCCCCCTCCGCCCCGCGGGAGACCCCCCTCCGCCCCGCGGGAGACCTCCCTTCTCCCTGTCCTCAGGGCCACTCGGAGTGGGGCTGCACTTGCCCACCAGCCCCTCCCCAGGCCTTCTTTCTCAGGCCACTGGTAGGCCAGATGCTGCCCCTGCTTCAAACGCCCCCAGCAGAGGGGGCGGGTGTCCTGTCCCTGCATGAGGGTCACTAACGGGGTTTTTCCTTAGCAGGACCGCACAGCGCACAGTTCATTGAACCCTGAAAAAACGTTATTTTCTGGACTCTAGGTGCCATTTACTTATTCATTTGAAAATAATGGTTACTGCCCGGCTGGTGTGGCTCCGTGGTTGAACATCGACCTATGAACCAGGAGGTCATGATTCGATTCCCAGTCAGGGCACATGCCCGGGTTGCGGGCTTGATCCCCAGTGTAGGGGCGTGCAGGAGGCAGCCGATCAATGATTCTCTGTCATCATTGATGTTTCTATCTCTCTCCCTCTCGGTCCCTCTCTGAAATCAATAAAATATGTATATTAATAAAAAACAGTTAAAAAAGATAGTTATTTAAAAATAAAATAAAATGGTTGTTTTTTTAAACAAAGTAGTAATGGTTGTTACTTTCTTTGTCCAATGCAGAAAAACAGAATAATCTAGAAAAGCTCAAGAAAAATACACCCCGAGTTCCTAAGCCCTGCCCATGGTTGGCTTGTGGGTGCGTTGCCTGTCTCTGCGTGTGGTTCCGGGAGGCCCCGGAGCGCCGGACGAGAGCGTTTCTCAGTTGGCCCTGTTGTCAGGTGGTTTCTTCTGGCCGCGGTGTGTTCTGAACAGCTTCCACGCCGATGACACGTTCCCCACCGGTGGCTTCTAACCGATGCCGGTTATTCTGGCCCCCGATTGCCCGGTCGCCAGTGCCCTGTTGCGACCACAGCGGCTCTGGGATGAGCATCTTTCCCACGATGTCAGCTTTGTCGTCTACGAGTCTCCTAGAGGTGAGACTGCGGAGCCCGGGGCAACGCGTGCTTTTACGGTTTTGATACCAATGAGTCCCTGGAAGACCCACTCTGGCATTCGGGGCTCATGGCAAGCCAGAGACAGGCACTCTGTGAGGGTCCGAGCCCAGCTCTCCCCAGCCCCAGCCTCGGACGTGGCGCCCGCGGGCAGCACGCTCGCCTGTGCTTTGTGTCTTACAAAGGGCGCCTGTGTCCATGACGCCAGTGGGTCCTCAGCATCGACCCTGTGAGGCCGCCATGACAGGAACCCCTCCCTGTGGCAACTGGAAACCCTGGCTCTGGAAGCTCAAATGACGTGAGTCAGCAGGTGGGTCAGCTCGCTGGGGTCACCGAAACAAAACCCCATCAGCCGGGTGCTTCCACAACAGGCATCTATCCTGTCACAGTCCGGAGGCCGGAAGTGCAAGGTCAGGGTGTAGGCAGCTGGATTTTTCCCGAGGCCTCTCTCCTGGCCTTGCAGACGGCCACCTTCTCGCTGGGTCCTCACGTGGCCCTCCCTCTGTGCCCGTGCACCCCTGGTGTCCGTCTCTGCGTGTTCAGCTTTCCTGCACTTGTAAGGACACCTGTCCGACTGGACGAGGGCCCAGCCTCCTGGCCTCAGTTTACCTTAATCACCTCTTTTAAGGCTCCACCTCTCCCGAGAGCCGGGACTCTGGCAGAGGGTGGGGAACCGTATGTAAATGTAGTGTTCATGGCAGTCCGCACCCAGCACCCTCCAGGGCCGGGCAAGTCACAGACACAGGCTGTGCGTCTGCTAATTCGGTTTGGAAGGAGCAACAGACGCTGTCATGGGGCATTCTCTCGCCAGACCCCACTCCTTGGGGAGGAGAGGGATTCTCCTTGGATCGTTTTACTAGCCTTTGATGCAAGGATTCTTCTCGCTCAGCGATTCTGGCCACTTTCCCGAAGTGATTCCAATAAATGGGCTTTCAGTGTTCTTTTACCACAATTTTCATTCATCAGCTCTGGGAGGAGGCAGCGTCGGCGAGACAGCGCTGAATGGAAGATGAGAGCCGAGGTTTTTGGGGATTTGGTTTCAATCAGAAGCTGCCAGAGTCTCGTCTGCAAAATCAGGGTGGCCCTGCTGTCTGGGGAAGCTCTTTGCAAGCTGTAAACAAAAGGCTTTATTGACATCGATAATGAAATAAAATAAAACAAGGAAGAAATCGACACAGATTCTGAACCATTGATGTCTGTAGGAAAACAGCATCGGTACATTTTGAAATGGAAAAACTCTGCCTGGACTTAGCCGTGAAATTCCAACCCATTTCACTCTCTCTGGGCACTGAGAATTCGACGGAAAGATGGACTTCTGGCTTCTCATTTGCACACAGCACTGGCAGGGGGCTGTGTCCAGGCCCGGTGAGCCAGCCTGCCGTGTGGCTTGCTGCGGGCATCCGCCGGGGTTGCTGGATTGGTGAGCTGCCCTAAATGTTTCTTGGGGAAATCTGGGCCCAAATGTGTATTTGGCGACGCCTCTCAGTGGGCTGTCTGCCTTGGGCAAACTAGATCTGGAGCCGAAGACCACAGAGGAAAGCACAAGTAAATGAGAACAGAGAGGCGAGCTGTATTGACCACTGGACGGGAGGAGGACATGGCTCAGGAGGACTTGTCCCAGGAGTAGCAGCTGCTTTGTAGCTGCCGAGACTTTAATTAGATTCAAGGGCTCTTGCGGAAGCCTCAGCGTCTTAGATTTATGCTCATCAGCAAACGGAATCCTAATGCGAGGCATCGGGACATGAGGGGCCAGCCCTTAGGAGAGGAATGGGGCTGGCAGTACCGTCTCCGAAACCTCGACAGCCTGGGAGGGCCCGGGTGGAACAGAAGGTAACGCCGCAGACACTGACCTCACTTGCAGGCTGGATCCTGTAACGCTGTGCGGCAGCAGCTGAATGCCCCCGGGCAGGGCAGCTCTCTGTCTGGAGCACCCAGCAAGGCCCCGGTGGCTGTAAACATGAGACGACAGCCCGCTGTGCAGGCATCAGAAACATCTTTCTTTTTGTCCCCATGGCCTCCTTCACATCTATTCAGCGGGTGTATCATCAGAGGAGGGAAATGTGGACACAGACACGCAGAGAGGGAGGGCATGTGGAGACACAGGGACACGGGAAAGAAGGCCACGTGATGACGAGGCAGGGATTGGAGTGATGTGTCCACAAGCCAAGGGATGCTGAGATCATTGGCAGCCACCAGAGCGGGAAGAGGGTGGGAGGGCCTTGAGCCTTGGAGAGAGCGTGGCCCTCTGACACTTTATTTTCCGTGAGAGATAACTGCTGCTGGTTTCAGCCCCCAGCCTGTGGTGCTTGGTTACGGCAGCCCCGGGAACCCATGCTGTGGCCGCTCAGGCATCCCAGGGGAGGGCTCCCCTCGGCAGAGTGCGGGTCTTCCAGGTAAGAGCCCCTGCCAGCTGCGTCTCTGACAAGGGCTCCCGTGTCCTGCAAGTGCGGGGCCAGGTTCCTCCTCAGCTCTCTCCCCTCTTCACTCAGCTCAGCCACCCTCATGCACCCAGCCAGCTCTTTCCATAGGTTTGTTCACTAACACCAGCTCCTCCCTTAATGCATCGTAGGCAGTGTAGTCATAGTAACTTCTAGGTAACCCTATTCCTGATGACGTGTTATACTCTTTTTATATTTACTAGAGGCCGGTGCATGAAGATTCGTGCAATAGGCCTTCCTTCACCTGGCTGCTGGCACCGGTTTTCCTCTGGCACCCAGGACCCAGGCCTTCGCTCTGGCCGCTGCCTTCCGCCTTCGCTCCGGCTGGAGTCTTTGCTGACTCTGGCCAGAGTCTGCAGGCTTCTCACTGATCCGGCCAGAGTCTTCGCTTTGCTCCGGCCGGAGCACCTCTCCTGTAGCTCCCTCCGTCCCCTGCCTGCCTCTCACAGCAAGGCGTCCTGCCCCGCCTGGCTGCTCTGCGCCTGGAGCAGCTAGGGGGTGGGACCACCACCATCTTTGTCCCAATTTGCATATTCCCTCCTGATTGGCTGGTGGGTGTTGTGGAGGTATGGTCAATTTACATATTTCTCTTTTATTAGTCTAGATGAGAACTATTTGTAACTAACATTTGTGGGGCTTTTTAAAATCATTAAAATATATTTTTATTGATTCCAGAGAGTAAGGGAGAGGGAGAGAAAGACAGAAACATCAATGATGAGAGTGAATCATTGATCGATTGCCTCCTGCATGCCCCCTCCTGGGGATGGAGCCCGCAACCTAGGCATGTGACCTCCTGGTTCATAGGTCAGCACTCAACCACACAGTCACACCGGCCGGACTCTAACCATTTTTAAGGCTTTATCTTGATCTCATTTTATAACCAACCAAGTTTTTCTAAATTCTCACTTAGAGTTGATGAATGTGAGCATCAGAAAAATGCTGTTGGGGTTTCTTACAGAAGAACTTGAAGTAGAATGGATGTTATAAAATGACCTTTATGAGATGTAATTTGCATATGATAAAAGCACCCATTTTAAATGAGCGGTTCGATGGGTTTGGACAACCCAGCACAGACTCATCGGAGAATCATTCCAGCCCATCGCACTCAGCAAAGACAAATATCCAGCAGGGACTTGCCCAGGGAGAGGCAGGAGAGGCCCTGAAGGCATAAAACTTAAGGAGGCACCAATCTCAGGGTCAGGCTAGAGCAGGGCGGCTCTTAAAAAGGAGGGAGTGCTTCCTTAAAACCTTGCTCCTAGGTGCCCTGCTCCTAGGTCATCCTGTGAAACCCAAATGGAACTCAACTTTCTAAAAACTCTTCTTCCACATGTTTATCATTCGTTAGAAGACCTAAGTCAGTTTGCAGAAAGGAAACAGAACTATTCAAGTTTAAAAGTAGTTGAGAGGCGGCGTGCATTGAGTATGCACAGAATCTGGGTTTTCTGTGGAAATAGAGGGGGGTCTGGGCACAGATAATTGGCGGGCAGGCGTGGTGCCTAGGAGTGGCCTCCGGACAGGGAGAGGCGGAGGGGCAGGAGCGCCCTCCCCGGCTGTCCAGGCATCCGGCTGCTCTGGCCCTGCCACCAGATGCCACCGACCAGAGCCCCCGCTAGCTTCCCAGTGCCCCCGGGAGCGGCCCTGCCACCCGCAGAAACACTATTTTGAAAGTGTCTGGGTGCTGGGTGGAGACAGGGAGGTGAGGTGGGGGATTGCTCTGGGTGACGGGGCCTGGCCCAGGGCAGGAGCTGGGGAAGGAGGGAGTGAAGTTGGAATTCGGCTTCATTCTGGGGTGGCGCTGACAGGATTTGCTAGTGGGTGTGACGTGGAATGTGAGAGAGGGAAGAACCAAGGGTGACCTCGAGGAGTTCGGTCTGAGCCACCGGCTGGGTGCAGTTGTCCTTCACCTGGGGATCTGTCATTCCACCCGGGGTGGGGGAGGGGGTGGGGGTGGGAGTAGATAGGACTCATTCTGGGCGTGTTCACCTGCCATGCTCCTCGCCGGGCATAAGGGAGTTAAAGGTGTAAGTCAGGGCTGGCGTGTGGCTCTGCTGACAAGGGAGAGACTGGCTGGGACCCCGCAGGGGCTGGGGTGGGGAGGGCCACGCTGGTAATATGACCGGGGACGGCATCTCCCCCCAGCACCCTCCCAGCCGGAGATGGGAGGGACTGGGGACCAATATCCCTGGCCTCCCTCTTGAACATGGCTGAGCACAGGCCCAGAGGTGACCTTTGGCCTCGTCTTATTACTTTTCTCATTAGAGAGAAAATCGAAGTGCAGGCCTGGGATTGAAGATCACTGAAACGTAGACATCCTTCCAGAGAAAAGGAAATCACGTTCTTGGTGACCCCCGTGGCTTTGCTGAGGTCGCTGTGCGCCAGGGGCAGGCCTGCTCCTGTGCGAGCCCCGTGTCCACACCCCACGTCCAGCAGCTGCGAAGGGCGACCCGCAGGGACAATCGACTGGGACGGCGCCGGCTAAGGCTCGGAGACCCGGTGGAGACACAGCCGACCCTCACTCTTCGCGGCTTCCGCGTTTGCAGGTTGGCCTGATGGCTAGAATCATGTGGGACCCACAACACTCGCAGGCACCCCAGGCATTCGCAGACGCACAGGGATCAGCACACCCTGGAGGGGCCTGAGGCGGAACAAGCCGAGTCCCCGTTTCCCCCTCTTACTGCAAACAAGGGCCCTTTGCAAGTCTGTTCGCTGCCACGGTTTTGCACGTTTGCGCCTTTTCTTGGTGATTTTGCTGTTGAAAAGGCCCGGGTTGTGCCGAAGTGCTGTCTGTGCTCCCCAGCACCAGGGCGGGCCCACGGAGCAGCATGTGTTGGATAAGCTGCAGCGTGAGCTGCTGCTGGGAATTCAATATTAATGAGTCAACAACATCTATGAAGCAAGGTGGCATTTGTTAAACAGAAACACACCTAAAACACGGTTATGTACTGACGAGGTGACAAAATGTTGCGACCAGCGGCTGGCGGGACCCTAGCCCTGTATTTCCGCTAGGAGCAAAGCTTCATGATTAGATAATTCCGTGTTCGCGGCGACTTTATCCAGCACAATTACCCCGAAGAGCGAGAATCGATGGTAACCTGCAATTCCTAAGAGGCTTAGAAGTGAGTTTAAGGTTTCTCTGCCTGGTGGAAAATTGGTATAATCTCCATTTTTTAGAGGAAGCCACCGGATCAGAGAGAGTAAGCATCTCCCAGGGCCACACAGCGGGCGACAGGGGACGCAAACCCAGGTCCTGATTGGACAGCCCGGGCCGCGTGTCCAGCTGTTCCCACAGAAGCACCCGCAGCGCAGGGGAGGCGCGTGCGCGCTGGAGTACCGAGGAGCTCACGGTGACCTGCCCGCGTGGGCTTTCTTGAAAGTCTCCTGTTTTACCTTTAAAAACCTCCTGGACGTCGTTCATGTTTCTCCATAAGCGCCCTGCTCCTGTCTTCCTCGGGAAATGTGACTTTAAACCGTAGCTGAATGGTTTCACCACAGGGAACTGACACACGTGCTTGGGCGCCACACCCATTCCTCCCGGAAGGAGCTTGGTGAGCTGCTGTCCCCTGCGTGCCCTGCCTTCCCTGCGTGGCTTTGCGTGCCCTGCGTCCCCTGCGTGGCCTGCGTGGCCTGCGTGGCCTGCGTCCCCTGCGTGGCCTGCGTGCCCTGCGTCCCCTGCGTGGCCTGCGTGGCCTGCGTCCCCTGCGTGGCCTGCGTGGCCTGCGTGGCTTTGCGTGCCCTGCGCCCAGCAGAGTAGGGGGCTCGTTGCACATGCGGATAAACAAGCAAACCAGTGCGGGTACACTCGGTGCCAGAATGCCAGGGTGGGCGCCCTGCAGCCGGCAGACGCTTACCGCCATGGCGGCGTGCTCAGGAAAAGGCTGGCTTTGGCCACTTTTCTAGAATCCCTGAGTCTTGGTCTGTGGGACACTCAGGCGTCTCCGCCTTGACCGGCCACTTGGGGGCGCCCCCCACAAGCCAGACCCACATGGCCCTGGGTTTCACTCCCCTTGGCCTTGTTTCCAGGGCGGTGTGCGTCCTCCTCGGTGGCCAGCCTGGTTGCCATGGGTACCGGTGGCTGCCAGCCAGAGCGGGCTGCGGGGCTGCGGGGCTTTGCTGGTTTGGGGCCATCGGTTCAGCGTCAGCCATTTTGGAGACTCCGTGGATAAGTGCGGCCCCGGAAGGAGCCACCAGGTGTCAGGCGGGAAGACGGGATGGTCTTTCCTGGCACAAGCTCCGTGGAGTCCACTCAGGCTCGTCACCTTTCCTCAGGGGCTCCGGGGCCCGCCTGAAGGTCCCCCAAAAGGGAGGCCCAGGTCCCTATGCGCAGGGGCTCAGCGCCAGCCGGGGCTGCGCTTTCAGGGCCGCACGCGGTCCCCCTCCTGCCCCGCCCGGCCCATCTGCTCAGCCTGCGTCTCGCTGCGGGCCTTGCCTCGCCCTCCCCGGCCCTTGTGGACGCGGCTGCACCCCGAGAACCGGACCGTGCTGTCTCACGAACCCCTGCGCCACGTCCGCGCAGCGGTCACCCCGCCAGGCGTGGGCTCTGATTCCCTTTGGAAACCCCACTCCCGCAGCCACTGCCACCCGCTCCCACCCGCCATCGGCCGGCGGGGAGGGACGCCCTTTGGGGGTCTTGGTGAAAACGCACAGCGGGTGCCCCTGAGGCCCGCTGACTCCCCTCCGCCGGCAGCCCCCCCGAGAAGGGCGGCGCTGCCCCAGCCCTCGCTCCGCCCGCCGGCGCCCTCGGCGGGGTCCCGCCTGGCTGGGGCCGAGGGCAGCCTGTGCATCCCTGTCCGCCCCGCAGCCAGAGCCGTTTTGGGAGGAAATGCCCTCTTTTCGCATCGCCTCCTTCAGTGGCTCCTCCGTGCCCCGAGGGTCAGGGTGCGGTCCGGACGTGGCACCGGCGGGCACGGCCCTCCCTCCTCCCGTCGCTGTCACCGTCCACCTCGGTCCGTGCCCTCTTCTGGTGTCTTTTGAGCACATTTGTTCTCCTTCCCTAATTTCCTGGTGAATATCAAGAGATCAGTTGTTTGGTTCTCCACTGTTCTCCTCTAACACTAGTAAAAGCATTTAAAGGAATAAAATTTCCTCTGAGTATCACTTTTATTTGAGGATTTGCATAGATTCTGGAATGACATGTCTTCTCTCTTTTTCTTTGTTTTCAAGATAGTGTGTCATTGATTAAAACACATCCCTTTTAAGCCAAATGTAGGCGAGGAAAGTCTCTCTCTCAATGTCGTAAACATGTTGGGTCCTCTCTGTGCTAGCCGCCCCTGATGGCGCTGGACTCTGTTTACAGGATGTGATCTGCGAAGCCGCCGTGTTAAGCATATTTTCACGGTTTTCCTTCTGACCAAACAGAGGAGCATGCGCCCTGGACGGGAGGGAACGCACTTCCCGGCCGGGGATGCGGAGATCTCCAGGTGCTTCTCTTCGATGAAGGTCGTGATTGTGTCTTATCATATATGTTGACGTTTCCCCACGACACTTGTGCACATATGTGCCCGTGTGCAGGTGGATTAGCTGTGTGTGTGTGTGTGTGTGTACATACGGGATGTGGTTTTGTTTATAGTATTTATCTGTTCTGCTGTCTTATGGATGCAGGTTTAGAACTAGCCTATTTTTTTTCTTAAATGGTACCTTTCATTATTACACAGTGTTCCTTTTTTCCTAATCAGGGCTTTTAACCTGAAATTCCACCCTCTTTCATAATAATGTTCCCACTCACATTTGCTTTTTGCCTAGATTTCTTGGGCACATTTTTGTTTTGTTTTGTTTATCCTCACCAGAGGATATTTTTTCCGGTGATTTTAAGAGCGAGTGGAAGTGGGGGGGGGAGGGGGGGAAAGACAAAGAGAGTTGAGAGACACATCGATTGGTTGCCTCCTGCACATGCCCAGACTGGGGCCAGGAATGAACCTGCAACCCAGTTATGTGCCCTTGACCAGAAATCGAACCCGTGACCCTTCGGTGCACTGGCCGACTCTCTAACCTCTGAGCACAACAGCCAGGGCTCCATTCTTACTTTTAATGTGAAAGATTAACTAATTAATTCATCATTTCATTAATTTTGAGGTGATTTCATACTTATAGGGAATTGTAAGAATAGTACCAGTGGCTTTCCCCCCTCATCTGAGAGAGAATACATTACCAATTGGGTGCGTGATTATCTCAAACACTTCAGTGTGTTTTTCCTGCGAACAGGACATTCTTCTCCATAACCACAACACAACATCAAAATCTGGACGTCTGCACTCAGACAGCGTCCCCCTCTCCTCAACAGAACCCCCGTTCAAGTTTTAGCAATTTTCCAACAATGTCCTTTTTAAAATTTTTGTTGTTAATTCTTACCCGAGGACATTTTTCCTTTGATTTTTTAGAGCAAGTGGAAAGGAAGGGGAGGGAGGGAGAAGGAAGGAGAGAGAGAGAGAGAGAGAGAGAGAGAGAGAGAGAGATGTAAGAGAGACACATTGCTTGGTTGCCTCCCGCATGCAACGTGTCTTTGACCAGGAACCGAATCCGGGACCCTGCGGTCCACAGGCTGACGCTCTGTCCACGGAGCCAAACCGGCCAGGGCCCCAGTGATGTCCTCTATAGACAAAGGACCCGTCCAGGACCACAAGTCGCATTTAGTTGCCATGTGTCCTTAGTCTCTTCAACCCGTGACAGTTTCTGTCTTTCCTCGACATGCATGACCTTGACGCTTGTGCAGAGTACAGGTCAGCTGTTCCGTAGATTGTCCCTCCAAGAGGATTCGGCCCCTGCTTCCTTTTGATTAGATCCAGGCGGTGAGCTTTGGGCGGGAATTCCACAGAACTTTGGGTTTCTCTGCATCTCATCCGAGAGAACGAGTTGGATTTGTTCGGCGACTGGTGACGTGACTGGAGGCTTTGATCACCTGATCCGGGTGGTGGCTGCCAGGCCTCTCCTCTTCCCCCTTGTGGGAAAGAACTGCGAGACCATGTAACGATCCTCCTTCAGATGTTCACCCACTAGTTTTAGCATCTATTGATATATCTGGGCTAATTGATTAGCATTACAATGGTTGTCCAATGATAATTTCTCCAATCCCATCTTTCCTTCTATTTTTCTTAGTTAGCATTTTAGGGTAAGGAAAGTTTTCCCTTCTCATTTATGTATTCACTCATTTATAGCTCTATGCTTTTGTTCTTATTCAACAGGTTATTATCTGTTATTATCATTATTGAAGCATCCCAATGACCTCAGAGCCCGAGGGAGCCCCTAGAGCTGGCTCCCCTGCCCTTTGGATTTGTCCCCAGCAACTTCTGAGCATTTTGCTTTCCCTGCCTCAAGCCTGAGATTGGCCGTTTTCCCAGAAGCCCTGGTTCCTTTTAGGGGGAGAAACCGAGATCTGGGTGCTGGGCGTGCTCACTGCTGTTGCTGCCAGGCCTTCTCAGTGGACAAAGCTAGAGGGCATGCCCCACGCCCACCTCTGCATCTGTCCAGAGGTCATCAGCCCCCCCTGTCCCCCCGCCCCCTGACACAGGGTTCATGCCCGCTGCCTCCTGTCCAGATTTGTAACGCCTCCCCTGACAGTGAGAGACCGGCCCCCGTTGTGCTTCATGTTGTACTTACTTGACCGATCTCTTCTCGGCAGCCCATCTCCCCGTGGTGCCGCAGCCCCCGAGGCTGGCACTGTGCCCCCGAGCGCTGCGTGCTCGCTCAGTGCCCAGCGCGCTGTATCGGGGGCTCGAATATCCAAAGTGGGGTCCCCGCTGCCTCCATGACTTCCCAATGGGCGCCTGAGTCCCCGAAACACGACACAGTGCAGGTTCCCTCATTCCCCACGAGGGTCCTCGGAAGCTCAGTGTTTATTAAACAAACAAAAACAAAAAAAACAATCATGTAAAATGATGTCAGGTGCTGAATGCTAATTCAGAATTATTGTAATTCCTTAACCTTTTCAGACGACAGTAGTTTTATGATTTAAAATCCAGCCCCGTGGACATTGGAAGTCATGCGGGGGGGGGGGACTTTCACCCGCTGTGGGACGTTTTACCGCCCCCCCCCCGCAGGGCCCCCTGTGATGCAGAGCCTCCCTGAGCCCAGGCCTCTTGCGCGTCCCCCCCTCCCCCCGTGGAGAACTGGAGGCTCGGAGCCTGCGCCGGGCAGGCCGTGAGTGGCCCTTTGGCTGCCGGCTGCCTCGCCACCTCTCGGGCTTTTCTGGAGCCGCGGCTCCGCGTCGGGAGCAGAGCGGATCACAGCTGGACAGAACAGTCCTCATTGGGGTTCTCTGCCGACAGGACCCGGGGACGGCCTTGGCAGCGGAATGGGGGTCCGTCAGTTCGCCCTGCTCATCAGAGGAGAACGTGGAGCGGGGAAGGGCTGGGAAGGGCCTGGTTAAAGGAGAAAGAGGCGCTTCCTCACCTTCCCGGGGAGAGAAGATGCCCCGGGACACAGCGAGCGCCGCGTGGCCAGCGTGTGCGTGGGGGCAGATGTCGGAGCCCTGCCCTCCGAGACTGGACAGCCTGGGTGCGCCCGGGGTGGCAGACACCAGCGACAAGGAAACACGTGAGAAGGACGTGTGTCTCAGCAGTCACGGCGAGAGCAGGTGCTGGCCATGAGGATGAGGATGAGGATGAGGACGGAGCAGAGGGTGCGGGGCCGTTGAGAGCTGAGAAGGGAAGAGCCCAGTCTCTCTTCGGGTTGCCTGGGGGTCCCAAGCCGCAGGTGCCCCGAGGCTGCTGGCTCCTGCCAGTGCTAGCAATGACGGAAACCCCGGGGGCCGAGGGGAGCGACCGGTCTTTTCACAGAGGAAAAGGTTGGGACTGTCCTGGGAGAAGGCCGAGCTGGGCATGTGCGGATCGGTAACTGGCAAAGAGATTGTGAAATTCCAGCAAAACACAGCGTTTGGAAGGAAACCCTCCTCGGGCCTTCGATGTGGTGACGTATTATCAGGAGACGAACCAGAGAAGGCGTGAAAATCGTAAAGAACTCCCAACTCTTTTTTAATCCTCACTCCATTGACGAGAGAGAGAGAGAGAGAGAGGGGGGGGGGGGGGGGGACATCAACTGGTTGCTTCCCACATGTGCCCTGACCGGGGATTGAACCCACAACTGTTGTGGAGCGGATGCGAGTGAACGACCACTGGAGCCCAGACCAAATTAAAATTTAGGGAGCCTTTATTAGCCAGGCGGCCGGGCGACCCGGCGACTGCTCTGCCATTCTCCATGCAGGGAGACCAGAGAGCAGCAGCGACCCTTTGTGTAGGACCGCTTTTAAGCACATTAACCACATCCGGTTTTTGCAGAACAAGTAACCCAAGACAAAACAGTTTTTCCCAAGCAACGTCAGGATCATGCCAATGACGACCATGTTATTCACAGGGTCATCCTGTTCTTCAGAAAGCTGACAGTGTTCTGTGAGAGAAGGCCTACGTGCTGGGAAGGGGCCATGAGACCATATCTCAAGGCTTGGCCTGGTGTCAGCACTGACAACTCTATCTGGGGCATAGTCCACGTCCTCTCTGGAAGCATGCTCAAAAATTCCCACTCTCCAACATTCCCCACTGGTTTTATGTACATGAGTCAAATCATTGACTCTTTTGGGTCATTGTTGGCATATTGACCCATGAGGACTATAAGCTTGATATCTTAAGCTGGGTGTGATGAAGCCACGTCAGGATCCCGTCGACCTTGACTGCTGTGGAGGTGGTCCTTTCCAGGTAGGAGTCAGTCCTTGTGTGGCAAATTTCTTTACCCAAACAGAGTCACCAGGATGGAAGGATGGACCATATCAGAGATGCTTCTGGACTGCTTTCTGGGTAGACTGTGAAGCCTGTAAGAACTTGAGTAAAGATTGGTTATGGATTTCAGCTTTTCTAGATTGGGTTTCTATATAAGCTGGTGAGGTGGGTAGGTCAGGGTTTGGAAGAGTCACTAGAATCTGTAGAGGCCCCACTGGTTTTAGGGCAGCCTCCCGGGCTGCTTCATCTGCAGCCTCGTTCCCTCTTGCTTCTGGGGAGTCCCCTTGTCTCACATAGGTAGAGATGGAAAGACTTAATTGCATCTGGTAGTGCTAGTTGGCCCATCATCCTTGCTCTGCTCATATCTGCCTAACTGCCTAATATATTACCTCAAGGATCCTGGCTCTGAATTCTTTTAGGGAAAATGGACGTCGTTAGGCTCTTCTAGCTACTTCCTGCTGAGGTGGGTCAGAAGTTTCTCTCAGAGCCAAGAGAACCTTGCTGTCTGTCAGAGGGACAATGAGGCCTGGGCACAGAAGGAGGTGGGCTTGTGACCTGGCGGAGACAAACTGTAACAAATGGTCTGGTGGAAGGGAAAGAAAACCCTTCAGTTTTAGTAACTTCTATTGAAATAGAATTTCTCTCCTTAAAATTACCCCTATGCTTATCAAAGGAGCTAAATCAAGATTAATTTATCTGTTGTATTTAATTTGGCCTGATTGTTTGCATAAACATAACAAGAATGGTAACTGACCACCTTTGCTGGAATCTCATGATTGTATCTTAATATGCCCCATAGGGCCAGGAAGCCAAGCCATCCAGCTGCCATCAGGCCTGCCTGTAGTACCTGCTAAGTTAGGTGAATCCTCACCTGTAGTGGCTCTACCTGGGCCCACGCCCTAGGCTTTAAGGCCCATCTCAGTAGCCCTCCTACTCATCGCGGCTCAGAGTGCTTGGGGGTCCCGCAGGGATGCAGAGGCACCCTTATTGCTCCCCTTCTACTCTGACCAACCGCCAGTGATGGTAGGGTTTGGGCCTGATGCTCCAGCACCAGCTATTTTCAGGGCTACCAAGCAGGATACCAGGCTTTCTCCGTGGCACTCTTATTGGCTTCAAGTCTTCAGAGTTCAGGCAGGGCTCATTAAAACATGATACTCCAGTCGAAGTTTCTGGTTAATAAAACTACTATTGGAAACCGGTCTTATTGTATTTATGCAAAGAAATGTATTGCCAAATTTATTAAGTATTGCCAAATTTCGGAGGAATTGTATAAGGAGAAAAATATACTGACCTGCTTTAAGATAGAATTTTCCTTGCCAGTCCTTTTTGTGGACTTTCCAAAGTAATATTTTCTGAATGTATTATAACAAACAGTAACTGTTAGATTTCTTTTATCAGTCCTCCCTAAGTACTTTGGCACTAAGTACTAAGTACCTCTGTTTAGGGAGATAGAATGCAAATTATTTACTCTTCCTGGCTTACTGGCCTGTATTATTTGATTTCTTTACAACATATCTCTTCTCCTTCTTACACCTACACAACCTTCTATTGAAACAGACACTTCTAAATTAGCCTTTAAAACTTCTTTCTATGTCCTTTAAAAATGCATAACCATGCCTCAGACCTTCTACTCAGTATTCCTTATTCTTTGAAACCTCAATCCTTTAATGAATCCTAAAAACTAAACAGCCAGAATTTCTTAGATTAACATTTATG
The DNA here is from genome assembly GCF_027574615.1 of Eptesicus fuscus. NCBI lineage: Eukaryota > Metazoa > Chordata > Mammalia > Chiroptera > Vespertilionidae > Eptesicus > Eptesicus fuscus. The sequence goes on along the minus strand of NC_072485.1, from coordinate 80,208,527 downwards.
ACCACACTTTAAATGTACTTTTTCAAGAAAATATAACTAGACCTTCAGTGATAAAACCAAGAGTAGGTAAAAATATTTCCTTTTGAGAGACAGATTTTTTAAAACTTAAACATTAAAGATATTATATCTTAAAGTTCCTTTGCTGAATATTCCACCACCGCCCAAGAAGTACCCAGTAACCCCACCCTGCCAGGCTCAGTCTTCATGTGCATTGGAAGGGTTAAAGAGAAGAAAACGGGCAGAGGAAGATCCACTGTGTTTTGCCAGCAGAGTTCAGATAAGCAAGAAACCAAGGACACCAGCAGAGCTGGTTGTACCCAGCAAAATCAACAAAAACCTATCTCTCCCTGCTCTCCCCCTTTTCTGCATTAACCATTTACTCTGTCCTTAGCATGGGAAATAAGACAAGCTTTCTGAGATTCTGTATAACCAGGCTTTTTACACTTAAGGAACAACTGTTCTCCCTCCCAGATTTTCCTTCTTTACTCCAAGGCCGCAGAGGATCTCAACCTTCACCACTTCCGATATCTCCAAACATTCTCTGTCCCCCAGCCTAGGGCTTCTCTATCTTAGCAGGCTGAGAGTGAATTCTACCGCCTCTACCCTTTCTACACCTGCTCCGGAGAAGTTTCAACCCAACAAGCCTTTGTTTAAACTTCTCTGGATTGGCAACCTTCACAAATTAACCCTAGAATCCCAAAATTTCAATTTAATACAGCAAATTCACAAATCAGAGCAAACTGAAATGCTTACTTATACAAACATAGACAGAAATTTGTATTAGCTAAGTGGGCTGATTCCCTCTCTGACGGAGAACAAAGGACTCTGAGAAAAAGGTGTCTCAGCAGCTGCTAAAGACTTTTGCATTCCGTCAGAGCAGGTCCGCCCTATCTTTAAACAAATTAAACAACAGAAAGAGATAACAAATCTCTCACACTTACATTTATACACCAGACAGTCTGAGTTTTTGACCTAGGGAAGGTGATCAAGCTCCCCCTTCCACTCACTGGGATATGGGAAAGTTGGCCATTCCCGCTCACAAAATTTCTGTAAATCAAAAGCATTAATGGAAGCTCCGTAATCATCCGCTTGCCGCTTGAATTCCTGAAAAGTTTTCAAAAAACATGCAGGGGAGTACAGACAGAAGAACATGAAGCAGACTGACCCATTCTAATGATAGAGACAATTAGACCACAATAACACAGAATAACAAAGACAAAGACAACCAACAGGATCGCCGGGCACCGTCGTGCACCAGGATCTGGTCTCGGAAGTTGCGCTGCGTCCAGCCTTCCAGAGACCCCAGATGGGCGCCCACAGAACAGAACCAGAAATAAGTTTCTTACCGGTAAGAACCAGATCCAGGTGGCTCCAATCAGAGTCAATCAGGAAATTTAGCAGGCGGGGTTTCCGAACTCTACCAGTCCCGGGGCTGAGGAACGTCTCTCAGAGATCTCCCCCTGGGTCGGAGAGTCCGGGGACCCCAGTGGGCTCCGGTCACAGGACCAGGCAAAGGCTGGTTATCTCGCTGGGGCATCTCCAAATGTTGTGGAGCAGATGCGAGTGAACGACCACTGGAGCCCAGACCAAATTAAAATTTAGGGAGCCTTTATTAGCCGGGTGGCCGGGCGACCCGGCGACTGCTCTGCCATTCTCCATGCAGGGAGACCAGAGAGCAGCAGCGACCCTTTGTGTAGGACCGCTTTTAAGCACATTAACCACATCCGGTTTTTGCAGAACAAGTAACCCAAGACAAAACAGTTTTTCCCAAGCAACGTCAGGATCATGCCAATGACGACCATGTTATTCACAGGGTCATCCTGTTCTTCAGAAAGCTGACAGTGTTCTGTGAGAGAAGGCCTACGTGCTGGGAAGGGGCCATGAGACCATATCTCAAGGCTTGGCCTGGTGTCAGCACTGACAACTCTATCTGGGGCATAGTCCACGGCCTCTCTGGAAGCATGCTCAAAAATTCCCACTCTCCAACAACAACCCAGGTAAGTGCCCAGGGAATTGAACCTGCAACCTGTGGGTGCACAGATGACCCTCTAACGGCCTGGCCAGGGCACTAACTTTTAAGTTAGACCCAGATGCAATGACTTCGTTGAAATAAACACCGGAGCCTGGCCGGCGTGGCTCAGTGGTTGAGCATCAACCCATGAACCAGGAGGTCACGGTTTGATTCCCGGTCAGGGCACATGCCCAAGTTTCAGGCTCTATCCCCAGTGTGGGGCGTGCAGGAGGCAGCTGATCAGTGATTCTCTCTCATCATTGATGTTTCTATCTCTCTCTTCCCCTTCTTCTCTGAAATCAATAAAAATATATTTTTAAAAATGTGCCTAATAACATGCTTGTTCCGAGTTCTCGGGCTCGTGTGCCCTGACTGCGCCAAGTGTTTCGGCAGGGCGGAGGCCAGTGCCTTTGCAATCAGGACATTCAGAGTCGCTGTCCACTCAGGCCTCCGCTGTCGCTTTAAGAAATCTGTTCTGCCCATAAACCCACGGCTCTGCTGCTCGCCCGTTCAGTCGACAATTATTCCAACGTGCGGAGAGCAGCTCCCTCGCTTTTCCTTCTGTAATCAAAATCGGCATCTTTAAGTCCTCGGGAAATCGTCTCTGTAAATATTCTAAATGGAAAATCCTTGCAAATGAGTGCTTTTTAGAGCTCGTGTAAATTTTCACGTCGGGTCGAAAGGAACCTTTATGTGCATCCGTGTCTGTCCTGTGCTTTAGCTGTCTCACGGCCCGTGTTCTCAGGAGGCTGGAGTCGCCGGCTGATTGCAAGGCGAAGGGTTAAAACTATTTGGCAGAAGGTGTGTGTGTGTGTGTGTGTGTGTGTGTGTGTGTGGAGTGGGGGCGGGGGGGGGGGGGCTGGGCACAGGAACTACATTCAAAAGTGTCAGTCATGTGAGATGTCCCTGTTCGGAGCCCACCCTCCTCCTCCCAGTCACGGCCCGTCCTGGTGCCTGGGAACTTGGGCTGCTGAGAGGGCGTTGGGTAGAAAATGGCCCACAGCGTTAAATCGTACAGACCCTGACATTTCCCAAGAGAAACTACAAACTCAGGGGCATCTGTAGAGGGATAACTTTTGTGCTGGAGGATCTAAAGGGTCTGATTCAACTAACTCAGCAGACACCTTCGACTCCCCCTCCCTGCCCTCTAGCTGGGGTCCTCTGTTAGCGCGGGGCGGGGCGGGGACAGGGGGGCGGGATGCGGGAGGGTGGGGACCTGCACACGCCCACAGCGCCCTCTCTGGCACACGGGCGAGGCCTGGTTCCCCTGGGAGCGCCAGTGGCTCTCGGCACGTGCACCAGTCCTGGCACTGACCACAGTCCGTCCCCCGTGACCCACTGCCTGCCCCCGCCCCCCGTGCCCCCACCCCCGAGCCGCAGGTGAAACCCGTGCCTAGCTCCTTGCGCCCTCGGGGTCAGCACCGCGCCAGGCACGTGACCGCTGGGAGGCTGTGGATGGGACAGGATTTGAGGGGCAGTTCTGAGCTTTAAAACACAGCGAACTGAGGGGCCTGTGAGCTGCCGGAGGGCACCGATGCCAGGCAGGTGGAGGGGAAACAGGCCGGGCAGCTGGGTCGCTCTGCCGGGGCCTGGTCTCTCAGGACGGGGGCGGGGGGGGGGGTAGCTTGCATCGGGCAACTTTGGAGAAGGAAAGGCCAGGAAAGCTAACCAGAGGCTCAGCCCTGGCCCAGCAGGCCCTCCGGGGGTGCACACCCAACAGGAGTGAGCGCAGTGCTCCCGAGACATCACCAAGCACCCGGAGCCGCTCTGCTCAGAGCCCCAAACGGGAACAGCCCTAACGCCTCTCCCCCATTACCCCCCCCCCCCCCCCCCCATAGCGCAGGCAGTGGGACAGGCATGGGCAGAGTAGGAACGGCAGGCCCGGAGCAGGATGCCCCAGGGCGGAAGTGCCGGGCGCCTAGCAACAGGCAACACGAGAGAAAAACCACTGTTAGAGGCTGGGCCTCACCCCAGGGTGGCCGCTCCTCCCCAGCTTATCGCTGGTCACGCGGGTGAGCCCCCCTCTGAGGGGACGCGGCCGGAGGGGAGCCCTCGCAGGACAGCGAGGGCCTGACAGCCTCGGAGCATCCTGGGACAGGCCCCGGGCTGCCGCCCAGAGACGGAGCTCTGGTCGAACGGAAGGTAACCTCCAGGCCGCGGCTGTGTCTCGGCTCCAGGTGAACGCGGCAAAACCAGAGGAGGCGATGCCATGGCCGCCCGGGGACCAGGTGCCGCGACGCAGGGCCCGTCCTGGGCTGGCCGGTCAGCAGGGACCAGGACCCTGAAAGGGCACCTGGAGAGCGGGCGGACGTTCTACTGGTGTTACAGGAACCCGAGGAGAACCAAGCCCGCTCAGAGAGACGGACTCACATTTATTATTATTATTATTATTATTATTATTATTATTATTATTATTGAGCGCGGGCCCCGAGGAAAAGGTCTCTCAAATTCCGGCCCCAACATGGAGGAACTTTCCCTATTTATATGTTTTTACCTTCTTTGTCTCCCAAATATGGGGTGTTTCCGGCCCCCTTTGCAAGTTCTTAAAGAGCCCTATGTGCTGGGGCCTTGAGACCTCAACCAGAGGCCCGGCCTGGGCCAGCACTGCTAACTTCGTCCGGGGAAGGTTTAATGGCCTCTCTGAAGTGGGAGTCGTCTTATTTTCCTTATTATTTAAGCAAGCAAGCATTTACAGAAGCCAAATAGGGATAACATTTCAAACAGCAGTTTTTATAGAAGATGGATGCTTCATTGGGACCTCCCCTGAGACCGCCCCTGAAATCCCCGCCTTTGGAGACCAGATAAAAACCCTCAAGAGGAAGGACCCACCTGCCACAGCTGTGCCGTGCCCGCCCCTTCCTGCCTCCTTCCAGGCGCACTCTCTCTGGACCGTGCCAGCACCCCCCACCGCTCCCCATGAGGTACCGTTGCCTTTGTTTCTCCTAAGCGCCAAGGGCCCTTTGGCCTCGGTAACTTCCTTCCGAGCCACGCAGCCCAGCTGGCTCCCGTCTGCCTCGCGGACGCCCTAAACACACGTCTGCTGCCAGAGTCCTGGCTCTGAATTCTTTCTCAGCCGAACTCAGGGACCAGGTCTAACTTCTAACGCTCTCCTGTCCACCCTTCCTGAGTGGAGAAATACTGTGGACCATTCACAACGTGGAAGGAAAACTCGCGTCAGAATCGAGTTGTGGGGCTCCGGGTGGGGGTTGAGAAGAACCTCGAGCAGAGCCCCCCTCCAGCCGGGGTGGAGGGGGGGCGGGTAGGGGCCTGCGGGGGAGCCGGGTGCTGGTGTGGCGCTGAGCACAGCGATGGCGACGAACAGAAAACTGCGGCACTCATCTCTGCGCTCAGCTCAGAAATCTACTTCGTGTCTTTGGCACTTTAAGAACTTACAGAGTCTGCCCTAGCCAGGTTGGCTCAGTGGATAGAGCATCAGCCTGCGGACTAAAGGGTCCTGGGTTCGATTCTGGTGAAGGGCACGCACCTTGGTTGCAGGCTCCTCCCCGGCCCAGGCCCTGGTCAGGGCTTGTGCAGGAGGCAACCAATCAATGTATTTCTCTCACATCGATGTTTCTCTCTGTCTTTCCCTCTCTTCCACTCTCTCTGAAAATCAATGGGAAAATATCCTCAGGTGAGAATTCACACAAAAAACCCACAACAACAACAACAAAAAAGGTTAAAAAAAAACAACCCCAAAACTTACCAAGTTTAAGAGAATTGGGCATATTTTCGTGTTAACGTCAGACTTTCGATTCTAATTTTAAATGTGCTCTTGAGTCGTTGATTTGACCTGTGATTGTAAGTTGAAATCTTGCTCGGTTGGTAAACAGTCTTTGAATATTTAAAAGTCACCCAAATTGTAAGTTTAGTGCTTCTGATTGATAAGAATCACTTCAGGGCCTGGGAAGATTTGTCAGTCAGATCATTGAAAAACTCCGAAAATGGAATATAATAAACTTTGATTGCAGCTTAAAATGTTTAAAGGGGTTTAATTAACTAAGTGGGTAAATGGTACAAACATTAATCAATGTTCACCTTAAAAATGATTGTTCAATTTGGCTGGATCTATTCAGGGAGTAAGATTGGAAAGTGCATCTGAAAGCTCAACGAAGAACTGGGGCTTAAAAACCGAAGGATTTCTGAAAAGGCTTTTCTCTGCTCCAAAGCTGCCTCCGGAGCTCCAGGACAGGCCTTGGATTTGGACCAGGAGGAGGCCGGGGAGTGCGGGTGACTCAGAGCCACCTGCCCAGCCGGTGCCCGGACAAATGGGTCACTAAGCATGGCAGGAGGTGCCCGCCAGGGGGCGGTGTGAGCTCAGGACCTAGGCTCTGGCCTTGCCCTCCCTGCCCCCAACTTGGAGGTGCTACTGCAGAGACCTGGGGGTCACAGGAGACCCGGCCCCTGTGCCTCGAAGCCAAAGCTCTCCAGCCCCATCCCTGGAAGCTGAGACGGTCACCTTACATGCCACCTTTGCAGATGTGATTAAGGGAAGGTTCTGGAGATTAAGGGAGATTATCCTGGATTATCCCCACGGGCCCTAAACGCGCTCACAAGTGTCCTTTCCAGAGAGGCAGAGGGAGAACTGAGGAAGAAGGCGGCAGTGAGCACGGAAGCAGGGTGCCCTGGGGGTGGGGGACACAGTTCCCGAAGGGGAAAAGCGAGGAGCCAGGTGGTCCCCAGAGCCTGGGAGGGAGCAGTCCCTGCGTCGCCTTCACTCCTGCCAGGGAGACGACCGTGCACGCCGGGACTCCAGGCTTCAGGGAAGACAGTGTGTCTTCAGCCTCCACGTCGGCGTCACCATCGCAGCAGCAACGGCAAACAGGTCCCCGCACGGAGCATTCCGGCGCCCGGCTCACTGCTGGGCCCAGGCCTTTGCCGACCTCCGGGACCAGGTGGGGGGCCTGGGGAGGTGTGAGGCCCCCACCTTCCCGCGAAGCTGCTGCCGTGCTCATCTCAAAGGCACCGGTATAATGAGCCCGGCCTCTCCGCACGTCCGCAGGCGGCCCTCCCTGCCCACAGACGCCGGCCTGTGCCCTCGGGCGGAGGGAGCGTGACGGACGTGCTGGAAAGAATCAGGCTGTGGGTGCGCACAGCTACCTGATACGACGTGAAAAGCCCCTGGGCCGGCGGCTTCCCTCCTGCGCTGGTGACTGCGCTCCTCGCCACATCAGCCAGCCGGCCGGTGACAAGCCAGGGCCCCGGGCAGCAGGCCCCGTGACCTGACATGAGCGGACCGGCCAGCAGAGGCCCTGGCCCCGCAGAGGAGGTGCCGGAACTCGGTCAAATGGCTCCAGATCTGAAACCTGGTTGCACCAAGGCCGGACCCAGGCAGCCCGCTCCCCTGCAGGACGCCCGGTCCCACAGGGAGGGTCGGACTCCTCCTGGACGCCCCGGGCCCCGGACTTTCAGCAGAAATCACCGCCTTAGGTCTTTGTGGGACACTTATGTGATGCAGTGGCGTTTACTGCATGCAAGTCACAGTCCTAAGGGCTTCACTTACAGTGTCAAGGCAACCTGTGCGGCAGGAACTGCTATTATTTTTTTTAATAAGGTTTTTATTTTTTTAATATATTTTATTGATTTTTTACAGAGAGGAAGGGCGAGGGATAGAGAGTTAGAAACATCGGATGAGAGAGAAACATCGATCAGCTGCCTCCTGCACACCCCCCACTGGGGATGTGCCCGCAACCAAGGTACATGCCCTTGATGGGAATCGAACCTGGGACCCTTGAGTCCGCAGGCCGATGCTCTATCCACTGAGCCAAACCAGTCAGGGCAGGAACTGCTATTATTATTCCCATTTTACAGAGAAGGAAACCGAGGCACAGAGAGGCGAAGACCCTTGTCCAAAGTCACTGAGCGGTCTGGCTCCGCCCCCATGTTCTTCACTGCCGTGCAGCGATGCCTGTCTCCTTGCCGTCCTCAGACCGAGCTGTGTGAGGTCGGGGTCTACGTCTGCTGTTCACCTTTACACCCCCAGTGATTGCCGGAGTGCCCAGTCCTCCGTGAGGGTTTGCCATTGAAATAACGAAGGACGGACGATGAAGGCCAAGGCCACCTGTGTAATGCCAGAGTCACGCAGGAACTTCACGTATAAACGCAGCTCTGTTGTCGGAGTGGTGCCATTTTTTCATCATTCCTGCTCAGCAATCTTTGGGACCTTGCAGTCTAAAAGTTCGGCTCAGAGATACTTTTTTTCTCTCTTTTTTTCCTGTTATTTCAACTCTTATGATGAGTGTTTTCTCCAGCATCTGTCAGAGAGATGTTGAAAAACCTCGTCTGTCTGCCACGTCCTGTAACTTTTTGTTCCTATTTTTTATATTCTGTCCTTGACTCCGTGTTCCAGGAAATGCCCACGTCGGGAGCTCTCGGTCACGGCCTCCCCGTCACCGGTCAGCCTGCTCAGCGGCGGTTTCAGCACGTCAGGTACGCGTGCCATGTCCAACACGCCGGGGACGCTCCCTGTTCACAGCAGCCTGCTCTTAAAAAGGGAAATACTCTGGAAATGTACACGATGACCTCGCTTTTTCCTCTGCTCACGGCAGCGCTCCACGCCCCGCCCGAGCTGGTTCTTCTGTCTGTGGACCTGGCGCTGCCCGGAGTTCCTGAGGGGGGCAGTTTCCTGGTTGTTGTCATAGCTGTGGCGGGGGGAGGTCTGGACGGAGCCGTGGCTTGCTGGAGCGGCCTTCCTTAGGCCCCGTGGGAATTCCTGTCTCCGAACCGGGACTCGAGTGTCTGACTGCGAGAGCCCCGCCGTGTCACTGTGAGGCGGGCCCGCAGGCGAGGTCCACGGCCGACTGGAGTGAGCGGATCCCATGTTCTGAGCGAGGCAGCGTCCCATCCCCTCACCTGCCCTCCAGCTCCCTGCGCTGTCGCCTGACGAGGCGGAGAATAGAAACTGACGTGACGCGGGGCCCGCGGGCCTCTCTCTGACACGCCGCTCCTTCCTTCCGCGACGCTGCGGGCTTGTGCGCTCTGGAGTCCAGGGAGAGGGACTCAGACTGTGGTGAGGAGGCAGTGGGGTAATGAGGGCACCCCACCCAGGAGGGCGAGGGGCTGGACAGCAGTGGCTAGGGAGGAGAGTGGCCGGGCCGGTGCCCTGAACTTGAACGGGCCCACCAATGCCCGGGGCTCTCGGTACCTGCAGATGGACTCAGGAGGTCTGGGCCGGCTCGAGGCCCTGCCCTTCTGTAAGCTCCCGGATGCTGCTGGCCCATGGACCACACTTGGGGTAGCAAGGGGATGGGGGCAGCCACAGCCTCCTGCCTCCCCGCTGCTGCCATGCCGGGGGCTCGCGGGGCCCCGCCAGCACAGAGCTGCCCCTGCGGCCTCCGAGGGAGGCACTAGCCCAGCCCAGGCCCACGCAGGCCCCTGCTGCCCAGCATCTCACTGGCCAGGGCTCATGCCAGCCCTGGGGAGAGTGCGGGGCGGGGCAGCACCCATCAGCCTGGGGGCTAGGCAGGGTAAGTGTTTTTCAGAACTGTGGGGGCTGGCTCTGATCTGGGGGGGCGAGGGGGAGCCTTGGGTCAGACCAGGTCCTGTGGCCGTTCACAGCGCCGTGGGTTTCAGCGTCTGCGTCCCCGCGAGTGCCCGGTGAGGCCTGTCTGTGGGGGGAGCACCTGGCAGGTCAGGGACCCTCGGTTCTCTCGGGGCCGAACGACTCAGCAGCATTTGCCCAGCCTGTGCTCGGCCCCCACGGGGTCACTCGGGGTCACGGCAGAGGCTCCCGCAGCGGCAGAGTCTCGCTCCGGTGCAAGCACTCGTGACGGCGGCTCAGGGCCAGGACAGGTGTGGCCTTCCTGGGACCGAGCTGGAAACTGTCCCGACCACGGAGCCCCGAGGGCTTTCAGGGCAGGAGGTGTCCCCGGGAGGGCCCTGGCCGGATTAACTGGCTTAACCGTTAGCCCAGCTCGTGACCCAGCCAGGCCCCTCTGCGGCCCGAGGGCAGGCTGCCCCAGAGACGCTTCCGAACCTGACACGCTCTGCGTGCCATCGAGCTCTTAGGAAAGCTTACGCGGACGTGGAGGGCCTTCTAGGTCATTCTGTGGGTGTCTTCTCCTGGTTTCCCGCTTTGCAGCCCTTTCTGATCCAAGTCCATCTCCACCCTGTGGCCAAGAGGAACTTTCAAACATGGGAACATAACTCTGTTGCTTGCTCATCAGCCCGGGGGCAGGGCGGCCTGAGGGGTGGGGGTAGGGGGCGGGGTGACTCAGGGGTGTTCCACCCCAGCACCTCCGACTTCCCCGCCCCCAGAGGAAGCCCCGGATGGGTGAGCAGGTGGGTCAGGAGGCCGAGGGCCTCCCACAAACCAAAGGGAATAAACAAGGCAAACGCGGGGGGGGGGGGGGGGGGGTAAGGGGTGGGGGCAGGGGGCGGAGGGGGCAGAGGCGGAGGCGGTCCTGGACCCCCAGTCTGGCACCCTCGGGGCTCGCTGGCGCGGGAGGAGGGGCACTGGGGGCCCAGCCCAGGCCCGTGCACAGCAGCCGGGACCCACGGAGCACAGGAAGCTCAGACACGCCCGGGGTGAGAGCCTGCCTCCGGGTCTCGGCCCGCTCAGACCCTTCCCCTCCTCTCCCCGGGCCAGAGCCTCCCCACACGCCGCGGCCAGGCAGGTGCCCGCCTGGTCCAGACCCGCCGAGGACGGAACGAGACCCCCCTTATGTAAACCGAGGCAGGGCAAGAGAACGTGGCCAAAGCCTCTTCAGTGAAGTGAGAATAGGAAGGAAGGACAAAAGGGAGGGAGGGAGGGAGGGGCCACAGCCCAGTCTCTTATGTGAAAAACTTGAAATAAAACATTAAAGCAGCCCTGGCCGGTGTGGCTCAGGGGATAGAGCGTCGGCCTGGGGACCAAAGGGTCCCGGGTTCGATTCCGGTCAAGGGCACGTAACTTGCTCGCAGGCTCCTCCCCGGCCGAGCCCTGGCTGGTCAGACACGTGTTCTCTGGCATTGCTGTCCCTCTGTCTTCCCCTCTCTGTCTTCCCCTCCCTCTCTCTCCCACTCTGAGACTCAGTGGAGAAATACCCTCAGGGGAGGATTCACCCAGCGGTGCCCTAAGGAATAACACACGCGCCTGAGAACCTCACCCCGGAATGGAAGGGCGGTTCTGCGTTCTTTGGAGAACTCATTAATGTAACTCGGGAAATTCATTAATGTAATCCACCCGATGCGTGGATCAAACGAGGCGCTGAAAGGCAGGTGACAAGCGCACCAACCATTCTTGGTGAAAAAAGACAAACGGGGAGAACCCTTCCATGGCCGGAGCGGAGAAAAGCCATCCTAATTATTTTATTTATTTTTTTAAATATATATATATTATTGATTTTTTACAGAGAGGAAGATAGAGGGATAGAGAGTTAGAAACATCGATGAGAGAGAAACATCGATCAGCTGCCTCTTGCACACCCCCCACCAGGGATGTGCCCGCAACCAAGGTACATGCCCTTGACCGGAATCGAACCTGGGACCCTTGAGTCCGCAGGCCGACGCTCTATCCACTGAGCCAAACCGGTCTTGGCAAAAGCCATCCTAATTATGATACAAAGTCCAAAAGCCAACAAAGACAGGACTGGAACTCCGATCACACCCAGAAAATTCTACCGGCCAAAACCAGCAATAACAAGCTAACCAAGTCAGAAGACAAAGTGGAAAACCGTATTTCCAACTTTCCTCACAGGTAGAGCGCCAGCCTAGCATACAAGGGGCTTACAGAAACTGGCGAGGAAACCACAAACCACAAGAAAAAGATAAACAAAGCGTACGAAGAAGCAGTTTGCAGAAAAAAGAGATACAAACACATTAAGTATATTAAAAGATGCTCAGTCACATAACGAAAGAAACACACGACATTGAGATGCCATTTCTCACCCCAAGGCCCCACAGGTGTGGTGATGGGCCCGGGGCAGGACTGGGGAGTGGGCAGAGTGTCCCTGGGGAGGGAGGAGGGGCTGCCCCTGAAGCCACCAGCTCGCTCCTGCCTCCGCGGGGCAGTCTGGCTCCCGAAATGTTCACCCCACAGAGTCAACAGCACATTCAAGACCGTGCACACATGTCAGCGTCGTCTGTGACATCAGAATGCTGGATGCAATCCAAGCGTCCGTCCGCGGGAGGCCAGTGAAGTCGCTTACGGAAGCCCAGGCGGTGGGATACGATGCAGCTATCAACGAGGGGGGCCCTGCAGATGCACAAGGTACAATGTGGGAGAGAACCGCAAATTCCTTTCTGTGTGAAAGAGAGTAAAATAGGAATGCACACGGACCCGTCCTGTGTGTGGAGGGGAATCTGAAAGGATGCTAAATGCACACGGACCCGTCCTGTGTGTGGAGGGGAATCTGAAAGGGTGCTAAATGCACATGTACCCGTCCTGTGTGTGGAGGGGAATCTGAAAGGGTGCTAAATGCACATGGACCCGTCCTGTGTGTGGAGGGGTATCTGAAAGGATGCTAAATGCACGTGGACCCGTCCTGTGTGTGGAGGGGGATCTGAAAGGATGCTAAATGCACACGGACCCGTCCTGTGTGTGGAGGGGAATCTGAAAGGATGCTAAATGCACACGGACCCGTCCTGTGTGTGGAGGGGAATCTGAAAGGATGCTAAATGCACATGTACCCGTCCTGTGTGTGGAGGGGGATCTGAAAGGATGCTAAATGCACACGGACCCGTCCTGTGTGTGGAGGGGAATCTGAAAGGATGCTAAATGCACACGGACCCGTCCTGTGTGTGGAGGGGAATCTGAAAGGATGCTAAATGCACACGGACCCGTCCTGTGTGTGGAGGGGAATCTGAAAGGATGCTAAATGCACACGGACCCGTCCTGTGTGTGGAGGGGGATCTGAAAGGATGCTAAATGCACACGGACCCGTCCTGTGTGTGGAGGGGGGGCCAGTGCGGTCCCTGCGGGAGGGGTGGGCTGAGAGCCTTTTCATCAGAGGCCTCATTTTGCATTTCCTGTTTTTGAGCCCTGTGAACGCACTGCCCGTTCAACAATTTAAAAGCCGATGCGCACGCTGGAAGGTGCTCTGAGCGCCTCTGGGGGGGTGTGCACGGCGGTGGCAGCCGTCTCCGGGCCGGGGAGGGCGGGGGGGGAGGACGTACTTGTCGCTTCCCACATTCTGGCCCGTCGGGCTGTTTGCCGTGTGCACGTACAACTCCTCAATGAAAAGCCACGTCTGTGTAGTTATGGTGACGTGTTTCTGAACACGTGGAAGCAAGCGGTCACGTGGGGTCCCCTTCGGCGTGGGGCTGTCGGGGCCAGGGCCCCGGAGAAGGGGTTCCCTTCCGTTCCTGACACGAGTCCGAGGCTTTCACAATATGTGTGCTGCGAGAGAGAACAGGGGAACTGAGCTGAGAGGGTCCCTTCACCCTCCCTCCCCCCAAAAAAGACACATGGGTGCACTTGGGAGGGGTTGCAAAGATGAGGTTTTATAACGTGCCAGACCTGGGGGACCCAAGCGACTGCCGGGCAGTGACTTGTGGAGAACTCCAGAGGGAGGACAGAAGTGCCTTAAGCTCGTGGTGTACTAGGGGAGGGGGTCCCCAAAGTATGTCCTTGGGGAGGAAGCCAGGCCCTGGGATGGTGAGACCTGGTTTGTTCCTGCTGTGATTCATCGATACCTCCTACCCCGCGGGTGAGGCCTGCTCTCTGACAAGAAGGTAATTAGACGTCTTATGGTTACTGTCCCTTTGACCTTCCGGCGGCTCATCGGTTCTATTCACACGGGTATCGTGGGAGAGGCATTGAACCCGGAGTCAGGACTCCAGACCCTGCACAGCCCTGTCCCCACCCTGATCTGTAAGCCCAGGAAAGACCCCCTTTCTCCCAACCCCAGGTTCTTCCAGGGGTGCAGGCAGGGCCGGACCCGTGAGCCCAGCTGTGTCCTAAACGCTCTGACTTCAACTGGGAAGGAAACAAAGGCAGAATAAAGGGTGGTGCTGGCGGCGATGGTGGTGCTGGCGGCGATGGTGGTGCTGGCGGCGATGGTGGTGGCTAATCCTCACTGTCACTGATCTTACGACCTTGCGTGGAAGCCTCCACGGAGAGCTGAGGAGCTTAGAGTCTCAGGAGGGAGGTGAGCTGCCGAAGGTCATTTGGCAGCCGAGTTTGGCCTTGGCTTTAATTGACGGAGCCCTTGGCTGGGAAAATCAACCCCAATGGCAATTATGGCTCAATGAGAACCAAGGGTTCAATTTACACCAATTAATTTGATGAGACACTTGGAGGACTTGGCGGCTATTATCTAAGGCCGCCTGCCTCCCGCCTCCCCTCCCCGCACCCCCTCCTTAAGCCTCTTCTCCCTCCGAGGGCCTGGGAACCCTTGGGGGATGGGCACCTAAGCCAGGATGAGCGGATGCTGATGCTGGAAATGCTGCAGTCCCGGGTGTGACCACCAGGTGGCGTAGCGGCCGTAGGAAGCCCTGCCCCCAGCGGCTCCAGAAAAACAGAAAATACAAATGAAAAATTCCTTGGCCTGGAAGCAGAGAGTCGGCTGGAAATTCCTGGCGCCTTCTGTCAAATCCGGGAGGCTTGACCTTCTGCAGTAAGCAACGCCTAGGGCGTCCACGGCAGGCACAGGGCAGGGGAAAGGACCTGTTTAAAGCACGTGGGAGGAGAAGGATGAGAGATGCGAGAAGACTCTCGGATGCCTTGGGCTCAGCGGCCTGCTCTAGCCCCGCCGTTCTGCGAGGAGGCGGGGTCCCAGGGCAGCAGGCCCGCCTGGGGGCTGGTGGTGAATGCAGGTTCCTGGGTGGGGAACTGCGTCTGGGCCAGCACGCCTGTGGTCGCTGGTCCAGGCGCAGGTGGGAAGCAGCCACACGCAGCGGGTCCTCTCCCAGGCCGGAGACCGGGCCAGCGAGGGGAAGTCCGGCTCAGGGACTGGTCCGCCCGGCCTGGGAGCGGTGTTCGCACACAGCGGAAAGCACAATTCTGTCCAGATTGGGGCTACGCCCAGCGGCCCCCGGTGCTTTGGTGCGAGTCGCTTCTCTCTCCGCTTCTCCCTGTTTGCTATTTTAAAATGTGCAGTGAATTCCTGCCCGGAGAGCAGAGGAAGGACGCAGCCCCGGCTGTGCATCGGGCCTGGAACCCCCACTCCTGGGCTCCCTGGCTGATGCCATCTTGGCCGAGTTCCCCGCGTCCTCTGGGAGCTTCTGGGAAGCTCAGGGTCCCCCGCCCAGCACTCAGCCGCTCCCCGGGACGGACAGCCGGTTCCTCTCACATCCTGGGCTCCTGGCTGGCCCTCATCTGACCCACACCCCCAATTCCAGCCTCACGCTGAGGTCTGGTCCATGGCAGGCGCCAGGCCACGCAGCAGCTGGCCCGGGGCACGGGGAGAGCAGGCTTTATTTCACTTGTTTATCTTGTTAGTCCTCTTTCCCCATTGATTTTTAGAGAGAGTGGAAGGGAGAGGGAGAGACAGACACATCGATGTGACAGACTCATCGATTGGTTGCCTCCTCACGCACTCCCCCACCAGGGCCGGGAATCGAGCCTGCCACGGAGGTCCATGCCCTTGACCAGAATCGAACCTGGGACCTTCAGTCCGTGGATCGACGCCGTATCCACGGAGCCAAACTGGCTAGGGCGGCTCAGGCTTCAGAGTCTGGTTTGAATCCTGACCCCTCTGTGTGACCTTGGCCGAGCTGCCTGCCCTCGATGAGCCTGTGTTCACGCCTGGGGATCAGCACCACCGTTCTCCTGGCTGCGGTGAGTGAGTGAGGGTGGAGCAGAATGGCCAGCACACAGCAGAGCACACAGCAGAGCACACAGCAGCCCCCGGGAAGCGCGGGCCCAGGCTGGCTTCACGCCTCCTCACACCACACGGGCCGGCCTGAGACACTGGGCCAAGGGGCGTGCGTTTCCTCCTTCCCCGGATCTGCACGCCTGCCCCGCTCCACGTCCCACAGAGGGTTCCACGGGACGCCAGGAACTTGTAGCCATGGTCCTCCCCCCTCCCCACCCCCGGGAGCTTACAATCTAATTAAGGCAACCTGAGCCTCAAAATAGAAGCGTCCCAAAATAGTGCGGCCTGCGAGCTGGGCTCCCGCTGCCTGGCCGGAGGCGCCAGGTAACCCTCCTCCAGCTCCGACCCCACCCCCACCCCGCCTCCTCCCAGTCCAGCCAGGAGGGCCTGCCCGGTCCCCACCTCCGGTCCCCACCTCCGTGCTTTGGCCAGGGCCTGAAATGGTGAAGGTTAGGCCAGCGTTTCCTGATTTAAAGGGCCAGGCACCGAGGGCTCGGAAAGTTTAAGATTCAGGAACACGGGGAGCCGCCCGCGGGGGCTGCTGAGCGCCGTCTCACCCAGGAGCCGAGTGGAGCTTGATCTTTAACCGAGGCCGCGCCCGGTGGAGATTCCTCCTCCAGGTAACTCAGTAACACCAAGGCGTTGCATCTTATCTTCTTTTAAAAACCCACCAGACCTTTCACTCCGCATGGAGAGCCAGACACCCAGGCAGCCCGGCCCAGGGAGCTTGGCCCCCAATGTCCCCTCGGCGGAGCGTGGGGCGTCCATGCGGCCGCTCCTAGAAACGGGGTAACAAAGCATTGGGGTCGTCTCGGGACGGACGACTGTGCGGAGAGGCGATCGAGGCAGATCTGGGCCCGCCGGCCTGTGCTCGCCTGTGGTTCCGGGCAGCAGGCCGACACTCGGGCTCCCTGACCCCCACCCCAGGAGACCTGCCGGGGTGCGGCCGCTCTGGCCATGGCGTTCACGGAGCTCCTGGAGCGAGCTGGGGGCGTGGGCCTCTTCCAGACCCTGCAGGTGCTCACCCTCCTCCTCGCCTCCGTCTTCTTACCCCCCCAAATGCTCCTGGACAACTTCTCGGCGGCCACCCCGCGCCACCGCTGCTGGGCCCACATGCTGGACAGCAGCTCCGAGGCCCCCACGAACCTCACCCGGGAGGCCCTCCTGGCCGTGTCCATCCCGCGGGGCCCCAACCAGGAGCCCCACCCGTGTCGCCGCTTCCGCCACCCACAGTGGCAGCTCCTGGCACCCAACGCCACGGCCGCCAACGGGAGCGAGGCCGCCACGGAGCCGTGCGTGGACGGCTGGGTCTACGACCGCAGCACCTTCACCTCCACCATCGTGGCCCAGGTGAGCCCCCCCTCCCCACACACAGCTTTCCTCCTTCCGGCCTCCAGGGCGGCCGTCCACCTGCAGTGACGGCATGCTGTTCCCTCAGCTTGCTCACGGCCGGCTCTGATGTGCGGCCAGGGCCACAGCACCAACAGGGGTGGGCCCTCACATCCTGCTGGCGGGTCCAGAATCAGTCAGCATTCAGACCCCCACCTTCCGCCTCTGAGCGGCAGGACTGTTCCAAATGCCTCCCTGTCGCACAACCTGGCTGTGATCTCATGGGCTGGGTCTTATTATTACCCCGTTTAATAACGACCAAACGGAAGCACAGAGAGGTGTCGCACCTTGTCCCAGGACACACAGCTAAGGTGTCCTGGGGGCCGGAGCCTGGTTCTCGGCCCCTCTCCTGTCCCGCCTCCAGTGTGGTAAGTGAGCGCCAGGGAGACAAGCAGGCCCTGGGAGTGGGGGAGGGACAGGCAGACGGGAAGGCCTCTCTGAAGAGGGGACATTGGGGTGAGACCTGGGATACAAGGGGAGGAATCAGCCCCGTGGAGGCGGGCAGCCTGGTTCAGGCGAGGTCTGAGTGGGAGCACGTGGAGGCGGTGCTGCTCCCTCAGCAGGAGGGGCGGGGCCCCGTGGGGAGGCGGGGCCAGGTGGGGGAGGCGGGGCCAGGTGGGGAGGCGTGGCCCGGTGGGGAGGCGGGGCCTGGTGGGGAGGCGGGGCCAGGTGGGGAGGCGGGGCCCCGTGGGGGTGGGGCCACGGGGGAGGCGGGGCCCCGTGGGGAGGCGGGGCCAGGTGGGGGAGGCGGGGCCACGCGGGGAGGCGGGGCCCGTGGTGGAGGCCGGTGAGGGCTGGGTTTTCTTCACAAAGTCAGTCCTGAGGGCAGGGAAGGGCTGCGGCCAGGTTGCATTTTCCGAGGTCCCTTTGCAGGTGGACCACGCCCCTCAGGGACGGGGCTCCAACTGCCGTCACCCCGTCACCCCCAGAGAAAGACAGGAGCTCAGCTGTCAGGCTCCTGTAAGGACTGACCGGGAGGGGGCGGGCGGGGTCAGAGGTCAGGGGTGGGTGCCCGCCCCGGGCCGGGGCACAGCCTATGAGAAGCAAGTGTAGGAGGGGGAGAGTTCAACCAAAGGACCTGTATGCATGCATATAAGCCTATCCAACGGTTAAGTTCAACAGGGGATTGGGGCATGCGTGGGGAGAGGGGTGGGATGGGAATGGGGGGATGAGGACAAATATGTGACACCTTAATCAATAAAGAAATTTAAAAAAAAAAAAAAAAAAAAAAAAAAAAAAAAGAAGCAAGTGTAGCCCCATTTCCGGATGAGGAACCCCAGGCCCACACCCCCCTCCGGGGGCCCCACTCAGACCATGGCCCCGTCACATTGTGCCACGTGGCGGCCAGCACACCGGCCACCCTTCACCCGGCCCCAGGGATGGGCCCCACGGTGGACGGCCGAACCCGCAGGACCAGGCTGAGCAGGCGGTCCTGGCTGGGAACTCCGGCCCGGGCCGCCCTTGCGGACCCGGACTCCGCTAGTCCCGCCCTGAGCCGCTGGCGCATCTCCTTCCCTTCCAGTGGGGCCTGGTGTGCGGCAGGCAGGGCCTGAAGCCCGCGGGCCAGGCTGTCTTCATGGCCGGGAACCTGCTGGGCTCCTTGGCCTGGGGCCTCCTCTCCAGCTGGTGAGTCCTCCTCCCCCCTGCTGGCGCCTTCCGGGAATGAGCGTGGAGCGTGCGTGCATGCGTGCGTGTGTGCGTGCATGTGTGTGTGTGTGTGTATGTGTGTGTGCGCGCACACATGTGTGTGGAGGCGGGCAGAGGTACAGAAATGTCACGAAAGGGTTCGTGGTCCCTAAGAGGGACTCCCTTGGTCCAGGTCTGGCCATGGGTCCCAGATCACCAGGGGCAGTGATGACCCGAAGCCCTAGGCCAGTTAGGGTGCCTGGGGAGGAACCGCCCTGAGCACTTTGCCCTCTGCCCTTCAGCCATGGCACCAGCCTTTATTGAGCACCTACTGTGCGCCAGATGCTGCACAGCCCCTGCCCTCAGGGAGCTCAGTCTTCTGGGGAGAAACAGACCCTCTGTTTTAACTTCAAGTCCATGACCAAGTCTTCCACTTCTCCTCCTTCTCCTCTGCCCCCCACCCCACCCCCCAGTGATGTGCCCAGGAAGTAATCCAGCGCCTTCCCCTCTGCCTCTGCCCTCTCCTCCTGCCAGGCACCCCTATCCAGGACCCATGCCACCTACTCTGCCCCCTCGGCTTGTGCCCCTAACCGCCTGCTTGGAGCCTCCATTTGGAGGCCTCACTGCCACGGCCCAGCCCAGCCCCCCACACCAGCTCCATTCTGGAAAGCAGCCCCACCCTATGGCGTACCCCGGAACCCTAGAGCCACCCCTGTTTTCCTCCCCTCACCCCACTTTCACAAACATCCCCCACCCCCTCCCTCTGCACGCTGCCCCCTTGCTCAGGTCGCCACCATCCCAGGCCTGGGCAGCCCCCGCCCCCCTCAGCCTCTGCTGGGCCGCAGCCCACTCCCTCAGCTTGTGTGCGGATCCGGTGGGTGCTCACCCGGGACGGTCCCTGCCCACTGCTGCCTGGCGCTTGGCAGCCCCCCCTCTGCTTGGCGCCCAGCACGCAGGCCTCGGCTCCAGGCTCCTCCTCAGAGGGCCCCAGCCTGGCCGACTGGGATCCTGCCCCACCCTCAGCACAGCACCCTCTGCGGCACCCGCCGCGTATTGTGTCCCCTCCTGACGTCGCTCCGAGAAGGCAGGGGCTCGGGCGTGGCTCCCCCAGTGCCGGCCTTGGCACGGTTATGACGTCGTAAGTGGATGAAGGATTCCCAGCTCTGGCTCTCCGGGCAGCGGGCGCTGCGGTCCCACTGCTGAGCCCCAGTTCCCGCTCGCGTGTCCCCGCTTCCTGACACGGGTCCTCCTGTAAGTGGAGACCCAACCCCCCCCCCGACCCCCCCGGGGTTGCTGGATGTCTTAGTGAGTAATCACGTGGAGCTTGCGCCGAGCCTGGCAATGCCGGCCTCGTGCCGTGGTTCTCTGTGGGCCTAGGCCAGTGGTCGGCAAACTCATTAGTCAACAGAGCCAAATATCAACAGGACAACGATGGAAATTCCTTTTGAGAGCCAAATTTTTTAAACTTAAACTTCTTCTAACGCCACTTCTTCAAAGTAGACTCGCCCAGGCCGTGGTATTTTGTGGAAGAGCCACACTCAAGGGGCCAAAGAGCCGCATGTGGCTCGTGAGCCTCAGTTTGCCGACCACGGCCTAGGCTACCCTGAGCCTGGCGGGAGCCGAGCGCAGGGCGGGGCGGGCAGCCTCTGCTCCCTCCGCGGTGCGATGGTCCGCGGTCCCGGGACCTGGGTCAGAGCCAGGGCGGCGTCCGTGCTCCGGGTGCTGCTCAGACAGGCAGGGCCCGGGCCGGCCCTCCTCTCTCCCGTCGAACACACACACACTTAGCTGGACGCAGGCAGCGGTTCAGGCCGGGCGGCCCGGGCGGAGGGCCCTCCAGGTGTGGGTTGTCTCCCGGGAGCCCTGTCCCAGGCACAGGCGGGCGGGGAGCTAGCTGGCTGGCCCAGGGTCCCCTGTGCTCAGCTCAGTCCCTTCGCTCAGGGTCTTGATTTTCACAGCAGCCCTACAAGCAGGCCATGGTGAATACCTCCATTTTACAGGTGGGCAAACTGAGGCTCCGAGACATTGAGTCATGAGCTCAAGGTTACCCAGGAAGGGCAGAGCAGGACTCAAACCCAGTCTCTTTTCCCCCCATAATTTTCAAATTATTGATTGATTTGAGAGAGAGAAGAGAGAGGGAGAGCGAGAGAGAGAGGTGTTGTTCCACTTATTTATGCATTCAGTGGTTAATTCTCGTATGTGCCCTGACCGGGCATTGAACCCACAACCTTGGCATAGTGGGACAATGCTCTAACCACTGAGCTACCCAGCCAGGGCCCAAAGTCCATTCTTGACCGTGAGGCTACGCTGCCCGCTGAGAGCAAGGCGGCTGCCATTTCCGTGGCACGCAGTCGCACGTGCTCCTGGGGTTCCGAGAAGGAGGTGCGGGCACATGGGGCTCCAGCAGGCACCGCCTCCTTCCTCCATGTCCCAGGGCCCCCTCCAGGCCCCGCTGTGCTTCTCCCCAAACAGGTTTGGGCGGAAGTCCATGCTGAGCTGGTGCTGCCTCCAGGTGGCCCTGGCCAACACCAGTGCCGTCTTTGCCCCCAATTTCCTCGTCTATTGTGGCCTCCGGTTTCTGAACGCTTTCGGATTGGCCGGCATCATCCTGACCTCGACGACGCTCCGTGAGTCACCGGCTCGGCCCCCGTCCTGTCCTGGGAGGTGGGGAGGGTGGGGCTCAGGGCACCACGCGTGCGCTCCCCTGCACCTCCATCGCCTTCCAGTGGTGGAGTGGACCACGACACGCAGGAGGGCGGTCACCATGACGACCCTGGGACGCACCTACTCACAGGCCAGATGGTCCTGGGTGGTCTGGCCTTCGCCCTGCGGGACTGGCAAGCCCTCCATCTGGCCACGTCGACGCCCTTCTTTGCCATCTTCCTGATATCCTTGCAGGCACAGAGTGGGGAGAGCATCGCTGAACAGGAGCGGGACCCAGGGAGGGAGGGTGCCCCCCTACCCCAGCACCCTGGCTGGCCACGGGTTCCGAAATGCTGAGAGGCCTGGGAAGGGAGTGATGTGAGCAGAGCCCTGGCTGGTGAGAGACAGTCTGGGACTCAGAGTTCCAGGGCATTTCAGCCAGAGGCCTGAGGGCCCCATCCGGCCCACCGGCCTCCCGCACACTGGCATCTTCACGCCCCCTCCCCACCCCACTCCCACACACACTCGCACATCACCTCTCATGCCTGTGGGCATCCGTGTCGGTGAGGACCGGCATCAGATTCGGAAGGATTTCATCCTCACTATTACGTTGGTGCCACGAAAATCCCTGGGGTGTGCAAACCCCTGCTTGGGGGGGGGGGGGGGGGGAGATACAGGAACAGACACAAATTCAGGTCCCCAAGGTTCTCTGTGCCCTGAGTCAGCGTTGAGCTCACCTGGGCCCTGGTACGTCTGCTCTGGGGGCAGCGAGTCCTAAGGGCTCGTTCATTCTTCTCAGATGTTCACTGCGCTCCACCCAGGCCCGACATGGCTTTAGGCACTGCGGCCACAGCAGCACATGCAGCCGCTGGCCACGGGGGGTTTTTGTTGGATCAACAGGCTCCGTGGCAACGAGGAAGACAGCCCATAGTTACACTAATTCGGCAGCCCCCCGGGTCGCACTGAGGGGCGTCCTGGGTGCTGTCGGTAACACCACTGAGGGACTGAGGCCCAGAGAGAGAGGTCGGGCGACCTGCCCGAGGCCACACAGCTGTGAGTGCCAGGGGCCGGACTGGCAGGCTGGCTGCAAGCAGGGCCGAGAGCCTGTCGGCTGGGAAAGCGCTGCCCCCTCACCAGGGAGACCCCCTCCCTGCCCATCTGCCCTGAGGCCGGGAAGGAGCAGACTCGCTTATAAAACCATCTCCCCTGACAGGGGGTGTTTTAAACATGTGGTGTGTGTTTTGTTTGTTTTTAAATTCAGCATGGCGTACGCTTTCTGCCATAGAAATGCCCCAGAAAAAAAAAAAAAAGAAATGGCCCCAGGATCACCCAGGCCTGGCAGCCTGAGCTGGCCGTGCCCAGTGCTCAGATGGGCAGGGTCCCGGCAGCCAGGAAGCCAGATGGGGTGGGCCTGGGGGAGAGTGGCCAGGCGTCAGGGCGCATCTGAAACCATCAGGGACTGCGCTGCCCAGCCTGGCATTAGCAGTGGAGACGTGGCCGCCTTCTCCTCACGCCCACGGCAGTGGGAGGGTCTGCCGCCCACCTGACTGGGGAGTGCCCAGCCTGCTCGAAAGAACAAAGGCCCAGCAGCACCCGCTTCTCTAACAGGTGGCTGCCGGAGTCCGCACGATGGCTCATTATCACGGGCAAACCAGGACGCGCGCTCCAGGAACTCAAGAAGGTGGCCAGGATAAACGGCCACAAGGAAGCCAAAAAGGCCCTGACCATAGAGGTGAGATGCTGCTGTTGGTGACCCAGAGTGTGGGACCTGGCTGGGGAAGGGCACCCACCGATGTCTTATCAGTATTACCATCAACTTCACCACGGCCCACACCACCGCCTCCACCATCAACACCACCAGTACCATCACCACCTCCATCATCACCACCACCACCACCACCATCACCATCACCACCTCCATCAACACCACCAGTACCATCACCACCTCCATCATCACCACCACCACCTCCATCAACATCACCAGTACCATCACCACCTCCATCATCACCACCACCACCTCCATCAACACCACCAGTACCATCACCACCTCCATCATCACCACCACCACCCCCATCAACACCACCAGTACCATCACCACCTCCATCATCACCACCACCACCACCACCATCACCATCACCACCTCCATCACCACCACCAGTACCATCACCACCTCCATCACCACCACCACCACCATCACCACCACCACCTCCATCAACACCACAAGTACCATCACCACCTCCATCATCACCACCACCACCATCAACACCACCAGTACCATCACCACCTCCATCACCACCATCACCTCCATCATCACCACCACCTCCATCAACACCACCAGTACCATCACCACCTCCATCATCACCACCACCACCTCCATCAACACCACCAGTACCATCACCACCTCCATCATCACCACCACCACCTCCATCAACACCTCTACAAAACACCACTACCATCACCAGTACCATCACCACCACCACCACCACCGCCACCACCACCATCACCACCACAAGTACCATCACCACCTCTACAAAACACCACTACCATCACCATCACCATCACCACCACCTCCTCCATCACCACCACCATCTCTATCACCACCACTTCCATTCTCATCACCATCACCACCATCATCATCACCACCACCACCACCATCAACACCACCAGTACCATCACCACCTGTACAGAACACCACCACCATCACTATCACTATCACCACCACCATTATCACCATCACCACCACCTCCATCCTCATCACCATCACCACCACCACCACCTTCACCACCATCACCATCACCACTATCACCACTACCATCACCACCGTTGCCACCATCATCACCATGATTACCATCCTCATCACCACCATGGTTACCTCCATCATCACGACTGTTACCACCTCCACTATACCCACCATCACCACCACTATCATCATTTCTACTCAAACACAACTACCATCACTACCACCAATAATAACACTACCACTAACATCAACACCATCATCAACAGCATTACAACTATCCACACTCCACCATCACCTCCATCACCTCCATCACTATCCACACTCCACCATCACCTCCATCACCTCCATCACTATCCACACTCCACCATCACCTCCATCACCACCAGCAGGCCGCCACTATCAACTTTATCTTCATCACCGCTAGCATCACCATCAGCATCTCTACAAAACACCATCAACACCATCACCATTACCTTCACCACCATCATGACCGTTGTCACCACCACCACCAATAACAATACAACCATTATCAACAACCTATCCACAGCACCACCACCTTATCATTCACCACCTCAATCCACATACTAGTGTACTGCACACTCACCTCATGGGCTTCTCCATGTGTTTGGGAATCAGGATGCTCTTATTTGAAGGTAGCTATCTCAAGGAAGCAGGTGTGGAGGATGTGCGGCCAAAGACTAGGGGAGGCAAAATGCCCTGGGGCGGAGGATCAGGGAAGGCTTCTAGGAGGAGGCGGGCTGCAGCTGAGTGGGCCTGACTGAGCACAGGGCAGGCAGGGCTCAGAGGCACAGGAGGAGACTGGATGGGCACTTGGGGCGCAGGGAGCCCGTGTGGCTGGCACGCCCTGATGCCAGCCTTGGTGAATGAGGGGAAGGTGGGCTTTGTGCAGTACCTGCCAAGAGCAGCTTGCAGCCTGCAGCCCAGAGGGCCGGAGCTGGGACACAGACTCTCCTTGCTTCCGAGTGGGTGGCCAGGTCTGCAGAAGCAGCTCAGCCAGAAGGCAGGGCAAACCCTGCCTGTCCCCACCCCCCTCGCCCCCTGGGGCTCTCCAGCCTCCACAGTCAAGGCCAGGCTCCCCCATCACTCCGGACACCAACCCGGGCCTGGGGGTGGGGCAAGGCCACCGCCCCATCCTCACGGTGGCCCCGTTCTCCCCGGAGGTGCTGCTGTCCTGCACGGAGGAGGAGGTGGCCTCGGCGAAGGCCCGCCAGTCGCTGCTGGACCTGTTCCGCGTGCCCATTCTCCGCCGGAGAAGCTGCTGTCTGTTAGCGGTGAAGTACGCCACCCTTACCTCCCCTCCGGGACACAGAGCTGCAGAGGGCCGGGGAGTGCTGTGTGTGTGGGGGAGTCCCCTGCAGGCCTCTTTGGGGTGCGTTTCTGGCTGGGACAGGCAGCCCCCCAGGAGGCAGGAGAGAGGCAGCGCGTGGAGATGTGGTCGGTCTGGAGGCAGCTCCGCAAGAGGCCAGCTGGGGGAGCGGCCGGGGTCAGGCTGAGAGCACAGGGCAGGCGGGAGCCCCAGCCCCGCGGTGGCTGGAGCGGACCCTGCTTGTCAGCATTGGACTCACCCCAACAGTCACCCCTAGCGGGCTGAGTGCCTGGGGCACCTCCTTACTGCTCTGACCAACCCTGTGAGGAAGTTCATTTGCCCCCCACGCACAGGAGGGGACGGGGCCCAGAGCGCAGGTAACTTGCCCGAGGTGACGAGAGGATTTGAGCCGAGGCCGAGCTGTCTCCTCTCCCGGATTCACCTGTGGGCCCACGTGGAGCATGGACTCCTTGCCCCGCCCCAGGAGGCTCCGTCTTGGCACCCCAGGGCGCCAGGGACCAAGAAAAGTCCCCTTAATAAAGCGATCGCAGTTAAGGTGACTTCTAGGAGGGCTTGTTGAAAGCGAGGGTCAGCTTCGATGGGGACTCATCCTATATAATAAAAGCCTAATATGCAAATTGACCAAATGATGGAACAACCGGTCGCTATGACAGGTACTGACCACAAGGGGGCAGATGCTCAACACAGGAGCTGCCCCCAGCCCACAGGCCCTGATTGGTGGTGGCAGGGGGCGGGGCCGGCGAGCAGGTGGCGCCAGGCCAGCCAAGGCGGGTGCCAGCAGGGGTCCCCCGATCACCCTGCTGGTTGCCCCACAGATCGGCCCTATCCATGCACAAATTCCGTGCACTGGGCCTCTAGTCTTGAAATAACACTGAAGGTTATGAAGCGTTTATTTTATGCTGTATTTGACCACACATGGGTTGTCTGGGTTAGAATGGCAAACATTTGCTGCGTCTTGGAACAGAGGCTGGATCACATGCTCTTGGTGTGTTCACGTTTCTTCCTGACACACTAGAAGGACCATCCAGGTCTCTTTCCCGCGTCCAGGCTTCCCGGCCACTCCCCGGGGCCGCTCCGCGGCCTCTGGTGTTTAGAGCTCAGGCTGGAGGGCGCCCTCTCCGTCTCCTGTGGCTGTTAACCAGCGACGGGGCTGAGGCTCTGGGCCCTCAGTCAGCCCCGTGTGTGCGCCGCGTCCCCTTCACTCACTCTCTTCGCTGACGCGGAATCGCGGCGGCTTCTCTACTGTGCGGCCGGCACAGGCACAGCCTTCGGGTGACCTGACGCAGCAGGAGGGCGGGGTGGGGGTGGGGGCGGGGAGTGTCCAGGTGAAACAGGGATGGGGACAGGTTTGAAAAGCGATCGAGAGTAAGTTCAGGTCGTGGCCACTTGTGCATCCAAATTCAATCTCCAAACCGGAAATTCAGCTGCTGTAGGTTCAGAGCCCGGGGCAGGGTGCCCTTCCCCCGCCCCCCCAAGCAGACTGAGGTCCGCCAGTGGGGACCAACTCGGCAAGGGCGGGGGGCCGGCGGGGGCAGGGGAGAAGTCCTGTCACATTCACAGCCGGGCCCCAGGCCACCCCTGGGAGCTGGGTGGCCCTTCTTGTCCCTCTGGCCGGGCCCACCTGTCCTGGGTGCTGTCCCAGCTGGGAAGCAGCACCCCAAGGCTGGGGAATGCACTTCCCATCCTGAAGGTGGGCCCAGCCGCCTTCCCCACAGAGACGTGCTTCTCTCCTGAGTCCCATCTTTAAAGACAGAAATGGCCACCGAGGGGGGCAGTGGCCTCTGGTTACTAGAGCCGGAGCCAGGCCGTGGCTCCAGAAACAAAGCCAGGGGCGCTGGAGCCGGACCGGGAGCAGCTCAGCTGACCGCAGGGCCCTGTCCACCTGGCCGGTCAAGCCTCCGTCTGATGGTGGCCAGGAGCCCGCCCAGGCCCCTGGCCACGGCCCTCCCCACCCTGTCCCGGGGGACAGCCTGGGGAGGGGCCTCCCCCCGACTTCTGGCTTTGCCCTGCAGCTTCTCCCACATGATCTCCGACTACGGGCTGGTCTTCGACCTGCAGAGCCTGGGCCGTGACATCTTCCTCCTCCAGGTGCTCTTCGGAGCCGTGGGCTTCCTGGGCCGGGCCGCCAACGACGTCCAGCTCGGGTTCTCGGCCGCCGCGTGGTGCTGGCCCGCTCCCAGGCCGCGGGAGGCCTCTCCATCCTGGCTAACGTGCTGGTCCCACAGGTGAGGCCAGGGTGGCGGGAGGAGACGGCGCCGCTGACCGCCGGTGTCCTCGCCGCCCTGCCTGGCACCGCACTTAACACGCTGGCCATCTCCCCTCCCGGCCCCGAGGCTGCGGGCCCGTCACCCCAGCTCTGCCCACGTCCGTCACGGTGGCAGCCTGTGCCTGTCACCTCAGGAGCCCAGTCCCCAAGCAGCCCCGCCCGTTTCCCTACGGACATCGCGGTTCGGAGCGGCGAAGCAGGCTGGCGGAGCGGGAGCCAGGGCTGGGCCAGCCTCGGGCCGGAGGCTGGAGCTGCAGGGAAGAAGGGCCAGGAGGCGGGCGGGCGTGAGGTTCTGGGATGAGGCAGGACAGGCGCCACGTGTGTGGCTCTCTTCCCAGAAGCAAGAGGCAGCGAGCTGGGGCTGCGGCGCCCTGGTCTGGCTCTCCCTGCACGAGGCGCGATGCCTGGAGGCCTCTCCCGTCCCGTCTGTAGCTCAGGAGGGCCCCGGGCCTGGACCTGGACCTGGGCTTCCGTGAACCCAGCCATTCCCCGTGGTTCTCGGTGACCCCAGGACCCCCACAGGCAGGCGGAGGGACAGTGAGAAGGATTCTGGGTACCTGGGTCCCGCGTGACCCTCTCCTTCACAGGAAGGACCCAGGGCGCTCAGCCACGCCACCTGCTGGCCAGCTCCCCCACCCCAGACCTGGCTGGGTTCGCGCCTTGCACCCCGCTGGCCACCGCCATGAGGTCTCCCGCCTGAGTCCCGCCTGGCCCTGGCGGCCACCTGCTTCCGGCCCAGCGAGGCCCGTGGAGAGCCCAGCCTCCCTCCGGCCGGCACCTCCCCGCAGACCCATCTCTCTCCTCCGCCCAGACCGGCAGGCCCTGCGCGCCGCCTTCGCCGTCCTGGGGAAGGGCTGCCTCGGCGTGTGCCTGACCTGCTACTCTGTCTACAAGTCGGAGCTCTTCCCGACCTCCCTGCGGTAGGCGGGCTGCGGCCGTGCCCGGGCTGCCAGGCCGGGGGGTGAGGAAGGGACACCCTGAGAGGGCCAGTGGGGAGGCAAGGAGGGCTGGGCGTCCAGGGATACACCGCAGAGGGCAGAGGGGACCGGCTGCCAACACGGCCCCGCGTCCTTCCCCCAAAGGCCGCCCTCAGCCGGGGCCTCAGAGCCGCCACACAGGGTCCTCGGCGCCTCCAGCCTGAGGTGGGAGCCGCTTTGGGCCGCAGAGCCCTCCGTGCAGGTAGAACCTCAGAAGAGCCCTGGTGAGGGCGCCAAGAGCTGCCCCGGTGCAGTGGGGACCCCTCCTTCTCCCCCTGCCCCTCCCTGCCCCCCAGAGTTACCCTCAGAACCAAGGCTCGCGGGACACGGAAAACCAGTGGTCTCAAGTGAGACCGCCCCCCCCACGTTGGGCAGGAGGGTAAACTGAGGCTTAAGGACTCGAATCAGAGGACTTCCTCAATAGACGGCAGGAGTGGCCCTCCGTCCCCTGACTCCCGCCCAGTGCGCTTTCCCTCACTGATGGCGCTCGCGTACTCGCGTGTCCATCCTTCCGCTCGTTTGTTTGATGTGCGTTGATCGAGTTTGTTGCGATTATATAGAAAGCGCAAGCTGGCAACGCAGGGGCCTAGCAGGAGCCCCGAGGCAAGCCTCCCAGTCACCTAAGACCAGCATGAGTGGCCCTAGAGCTCCCAGAAGGCAGAGGCCCCTAGAAGGGACAATCTAGGTGGGCTCCATGGAGGAGGTGACCTTAAGGGAGACCTTGAGGAGGGCAACTCCCTTAGCCCAGTTGTTCCTCCCCTGGCATCTCCTGACCCAGCCAAATGTCCCCCTTTGGGGAAGTCCCCCTCTAGAGTGCCCACTCTGACAAGGGTTGGGGCCGCGCCCTCTGCCCACAGGATGACGGCCGATGGCTTCCTGCAGTCGGCGGGGCAGCTGGGCGCTGTGATAGGCCCCCTGATCACGATGACCCGCCAGGCTCTGCCGCTGCTGCCCCCCCCCATCCACGGGGTCATCCTCATCGTTTCCAGTTTTGTCCTACCCGTCCTCCCGGAGACTCGGGGCCTCCCTCTCCCCGACACCAGCCAGGACCTGGAGAGCAGTGAGTGACCCCAGGCCCCTGGAGTGGCCACGGGGCGGGCAGACGTGGTGGCCACAGGCCAGGGAGCCGTCCTGGGCGGGGAGGGCGGGGCCTGGGCGGGGCTTGTCATCGGGGACCCCACGCTCAGGGCCGGGCACGGAGGGCGGCCAGGCTTCGGTTTCTGAAACGATTTCATCTTGACGACAGCCCCGCGGGGAGGCCGCCGGCCGCGCTCTGCATTTCCGAAGGCCGTGAAGCGGCCTATCGCGGTCTCACGGGGAAAGGGACGGAACTTGGGCAGGAACACGTGATGGCTCCGAGCCAGCTCTGCAGCCGGGCTGCCCGCAGCTGAGCCCCTGCCTGCCTGGGCGAGTGGCTAACCTCCCCCCAAACTGATGGAGCGGCAGCCTCAGCGGTCCAGGGGGCGGCGGGGGGCGTGGAGAGGGGGTTCCCACAGAGCATTCCAGGCCCACAGATCCGCAGGCGCGTGGGTTCTCTTGGGCCCTCCAGGGACAAATCATGCCACCTCATGTATGTTCCTGGCGAGACTAGAAGTGAGGGAACATCCTCAACCCTCTTCATAGTCAGAGTCCCTTTCCGTGTCTGCTGCCTCGTTTGGAGAAGGGGTGTTAGAGAAAGAACACGCAGCCTCGCTCCAAGAGTCGTTTGGGTTTAAATTATACAAAAGCTCCAAGGCCAGGGCCTGGCCCCGCACGCACTCTCTCGGCGGCTGCGGGGTCCGGGGCGAGGGTGCTGATGGGGAGCCTCGGGCAGAGCAGGGGCCAGGCCCCGAGGACAGTAATGGTGACGCGGGTGCTGGCGGCCTCGTTGTTTAATCAGCCTCTCACTGAGCCCAAACCATACCCCCCGGCGCTGCCCCGGCAGCCTCGCTGTGGAGGCCGAGGAGGGCCTGGGCGGTGGAACTTGCCGGGTGCCCCGCCGGGAAGCAGGCGGTGCCGCCGTGTTCAGGCACCTGCTGTGCTCCGGTGGGGGGTAGTCAGAGGACCCTCATCCCCTGGAGCTGCGCTCCCCTAACGCCCGCCCCGTTCTGCCTCCACGCTCCCGCCCCTCACCGTCTCTCTGTTGGTCCTTCCAGGAGGTCGGCAGCAGCCGGGGGCACCTGGCGAGAGGCGGCCATTACAGAAAGCACCTGGTTCTAGAATCCCACCGTCGGAGCCCCTTTGGTCAAAGATGCACATGGAGGCACCTCCTCATCTCCAATCGGAGCGTGGAAGCCACGCGGGCAGCTGGAGGGTTCGGTGCTCCGGGGCCAGGCGGCCGTCCGGCTCTCCCTGCCCCGGTCCGACCCCCCACCTGCCTCAGCCTAGAGCCCCGGGGCTGCCCCAGGTCCAGTCCATTAACAAGGCGGCCCCCTCCCTCCCTGCCAGGCTCGCGGCTTCTCGCCTTCACTCAGCCCCTCCCCCACCGCACAGACCCCCCCCCGCCCCCCAGCTTCCAAAGTGGATCATAGGACAGACCAGGGCAGGGTCCAGACACAGTGGATCATAGGACAGACCAGGGCAGGGTCCAGGCAGGGTCGCTGCCCTGCCCACGGCACCGCACTGAACACGATGGCCTCCTCCCCTCCCGGCCCCCAGGCTGCCGGGCCCATCACCCACCCCATACAGAGTCCTCATCGTACCATGGGAGCCATCACGGAACCCACCTCCCAGGCTGGGCAACGGGGCTAATGGGCCTTAGCACAGACCAGACGCCAACAGACAGAGGGGCTGCCCGATGTGGGCACGGGGGTCGAGTCCCGCCCGGGCGCCCGTGAAGGAGACCGCGGGGGCGGAAGCCGGGCCCAGGCCGCACTGGCCAGCCCTCAGCCTGACGGGCTGTGTGCACTCAGAGGTGTTCCCCGGCCTCCTGTTTACCCTGCGGGCGAGGGCGTGGTTGCAGGGATGGCCGCGCACCTGACCCCTGACAGCGGCCCTGACAGGTGACTGGGGCCCGAGCTCTCGGGCTGGCCCGTGGCTGCGCTCAGGGCAGCGAGCCGCCTGGGGCTGCGGAGGAGGCTGTTGGTATCAAGAGGGCGGGGGCCCTGGTTCCTGAGGGAGCGGTCATGGCTGATTTGAATGATGTCACAGGTTGGCCGGAAACTAAAACACGCTTCTCAGGGATGCGGACACTGTGCCCGGTCCCCTGGAGACGAGGAGTCGTCTGGCCCGGGGACCTTGTCCAGGGAGCAGGAGGGGGAGAGAGACTCGCTGTTGGGCCTCCGAGAACCTCCTGGTTTCACCAGATGTCACAAAGCACACGATTTAAATTCACACACAGACCCTCCCTGTGCGGGCAGCGGCCCAGGCGTTGAAACTGTCGGGTAATTGCGCTGACCACCTATGTGGGAGGGGAAGAAACTAAAGCCCAGAGTGATGGGGTGACAGGGTGAACCCCGGCCCGACTCCCAGCCCAGGGCCCTTCCGGACACCGAGCTCCTCCCTCACCTACACCCTTCGAGCCCCGTTATCTGCAGCCTCGTCACAGAGTTACGAGCTGCCCCAGAGATCGGACTCTGTAGACAACTGTCCCCTCTCCTTGGCCAACTCGGGGAACCCTCAGGTCCCAGGCTCCCCATCCAGGCATTTCTGCTCCCCTCTCTCACCTCGATGCACACCGGAGCGATCAGACCCAATTCAAGTCAAATCCCCTGTCTGCTCAGAACCCTCTGGTGCCTTGTGATCAAGACCATACTTCCCCCAGCCTCCCTTCACATGTAATAAACTTCAAGTGACTTAAATGACACGTCGTCTGTTCTTGGATCATCATGGAATTAAACTAGGAATCAGTAACAGAGAGAAATCTAAAAATCTCATTCAATCTAAACAGCACATTTCTAAATGACCCATAGGTCAGAGAAGACATCACAAAGGAAATTAGAAAATATTTTGAACTGTTTTAAAATTTTAAATGATATATCAAAAATTGTAGGATGAAGTTAAAGCAGTGATTAGAGTAAAATTTATATCATTAAATGCCTACATTAAAGGGAAGAAAGTCTCAAATCAAATACATCAGCTTAAGAAATGAGAAAAAAAAAGTGAATTAAACTCTGGGGGGGGAGGGCATGTGTGGGTGTAGGGTGGGGGGGTAATAGTAAGATATATACACATATAATACCTCAATAAAAATATTTAAAAAAAAAAGTGAATTAAACCTAAACTAAGTCGGAGACAGGAAATAATAAACAGTACAAACCCAAGAAATAGAACCAAACCTGAAGCTGGTTGTTTGAGAAGACCAATAAAATCTATAACCTCTAGACACTGATTTGGAAAAAAGAGAAAAGACACACATTACCAATATCAGAAATGATAGAGGAAGCATCACTATAAATCCTACAGACATTAAAATGATAAGGGAATAGTATGAGCAATATTTTATTACCAACTAGAGGCCCAGTGCACAAATTCATGCACAGGTATGGTCTGGCCGGCCCGGCCCCAGTTGGGGAGGATTGGGGCTGGCCTGTCAGGAGGAGGAGATGGTAGGAGGTTGGCCGGCCAGCTCTGCCCCCTATTGGGGTAGGGGGGTGCAATCAGGGGCAGGCCAACTGGGGGGGAGGAGCTGTGGGCCTATCGTGGTGGGGCGGGCTGATCGGGGGCGGGGCTGGCCAGGGGAAGGGAGGGGGTGTTTGTTCAACACTGGTCCTAGTCAGTGTGATCAAGGCAAGAACAAAATAAGTAAAAGGCACACAGATTAGAAAGGAAGACAAAACTGTCTTATTTGCAGATGACATAATTGTAGAAAATACTTAAAAATCTACTAAAATGTTACTGGAAATAATAAAGGAGTTTAGTAAGGTTGCAGGATACAAGGTCAATATACAAAAATCTATTGTATTTCTATATTCTAGTAATAATCACTCCGCTCTTGATCCGGGTGGGAGAGTCCAGTCAGGGGCAGGCCAGCAGTGGAGAGGGGCCTCGAGGTTTGCCGGTCAGCCCCACGCCCTGATCAGGCCGGTTCACTGGCCACAGTGGGCGTCATAGTAACCGGTTGTTATAGTCTTATGGCCGTTACAGTTGCTGGCTTTTTATATATATAGATTAGACAACTTAGATGAAATTAACACATTTCTTGAAGGATACAAACCACCAAAGCTCACTCAAGAAGAAATAGATAGCATTGTTAGCCCTGCATCTATTAAAGAAATTGAACTTATGGTTTAAAGCCTTCCCACAGAGAAAACTCCAGGCCTTTTTGGTTAATGGTTTCACTGGTTAATTCTGCCAAACATTTAAGCAAGAAATACTACCAATTCTACTAAAAAATCCTCCATAAAATTGAAAAAGAGAGAACACCTCCAAATTCATACTGTGAGGGCAGCATTACGCTGATATCAAAATCAGAAAAACACACACATCTATATATATAAAAGCCAAGCGACCAGAACGCTGGAATGACCAGAACAACCGGTCACTATGACGTGCACTGCGGCTAGCCAACCTCCCACGTCCCCCCACCCCCGCTGACCCAGTCCGATGGGCCCCCATCGGGGCAGGCCGGCCGGACCCCACCTGTGCACAAATTCATGCACTGGGTCTCCAGTAAGAAAAGAAAACTACAAGTCAATATCTCTTGCAAACACAGACACACAAGTTCTTAATAAATATTTAGGAAATTGAATCCAACAATATATTAAAAAGGGCAACACATCATGACCAAGTGGAGTTGGTCCCAGGAACTCAAAGTTGGTTTAATATTCAAAAATCAAGGTAAACAAACAAAACTGTTCACAAGCCATGGGATCGTCTCAATAGGAAGAGCAGTTAGTCCTTACAAATGGCATTCAGCAAACTGGGAACACAAGGGAAGTTGCTCCGCCTGAGAGAGGGCACCTGTGAAAAACCCAGTGGCGCACCAGGCTTAATGGTGGAGCTTTCCTGAGTTACAAATGAATCTAGGATGTCCACTCTATCCCTTCTGTTCAACACTGGTCCTAGTCAGTGTGATCAAGGCAAGAACAAAATAAGTAAAAGGCACACAGATTAGAAAGGAAGACAAAACTGTCTTATTTGCAGATGACATAATTGTAGAAAATACTTAAAAATCTACTAAAATGTTACTGGAAATAATAAAGGAGTTTAGTAAGGTTGCAGGATACAAGGTCAATATACAAAAATCTATTGTATTTCTGTATTCTAGTAATAATCAGAAAATACCACCTAAACAGCACAGGGCAGAAAGGCAAGATCCATACATACACTAAAAACGATGAAACATTGCTGAAAAGTTAAAGAAGACCTAAATAAATGGAGAGATATACCATGTTCATGGATTGGAAGACTCTATTACCAAGATGTCCATTTTCCACATAGGAATTTATGGATTCAGTGCAATCCTAGTCAAATGCCAGCCCTCCATGCCGGGTGATACCACGCTGGGGTCCTGGGCCTGGCAATGAGGGGGGGCACGACACCACAGGAGCCACTCAGGTCTCATCAGGCTCAGCGGGTGGCGGGGGGCTGGAGGGGCTTCCGCCTGCCTAGGTCCCGGAGGAGGTGCCTAATGGAGCCTGTGGCTTTTCCAGCCAGTCACGTGTAGCACGTACAATTCTAAGAGCTGAGAACGGACTTCCTGTCAGAGATACAACTGTCGTGGCTCAGGAAAACCCCTTGGCTAGGCCACGTGGGGAAGGTGAGACCCTGAGGACACCTGTTTTTGCAGAAGAAGGAGCAGCAAAAGGGAGAGAAGGAGCAGACCTCTGTGGTGGGGGAAAGCAGAGGAGAGAGAGGGTGGGGAGGAGGCTGCCGGCTGAACCCAGAGGCCGAAGGCGGCCAGCAAGTAAGACTGTGCAGTCCATACAGGCAGGGATGCTCTCAGAGCTGTGGGCAAATGTGCCCTTTGTCTCCTCGAGCCTCGAGGACTTAGGCAAACGGTGCATGTGTGTGCACCTGTGTGCATGTGTGTGTGCATGTGTGTCTCTGTGTGTGTGCGCCTGTGTGCATGCATGCATGTGTGTTTGTGTAAATGAAGGTGGGGGCTGACATCCACATGCATATGCATCCAGGATACAGATGCATCCAGGACAGAAACACAGGGATGGTCACAAGCCCCGTGGCAGACAGATGGGCGGGGACAGGATCCTTCCAGGAGCCGGGAGGCCCCCCTGCACCCTCCGCCCAAACCTTCCTGCATTTTGCTCCAACGGCTCGGGTGGGAGTGAGCCTGAGGGCACAGACACTGTTCCCTGCACTCCAGCTGTTCTTTCTCAGAAAAGAAGAAGAACGCTTCATTAAAGCCACCACGCCACGTCGACCTATAAACCAGAAGGTTCCAGTTGGGTTCCAGGTCAGGGCACATGCCCAGATTGCAGCTCAGTCCCCAGTGTGGGGCGTGCAGGAGGCAGCCGATCGATGGTTCTCTCTCATCATTGATGTTTCTCTCTCTCTCTCCTCTCCCTTCCAGTCTGAACGCAATAAAAATAAAAAGAGAGACATGGAGGGAGATGGAGTGGTGGCAAGGCATAGCGCCCTGCCCAGAGCCAGCCTCGTGCCCATCGGGGATCAGCAGTGGGATGGCACAGTTCTGAGGGCGGACACAGGCAAGCTGTTTGTCAGCTAAACCGGCTTCCTAACGCAAAGGCCGAGACTGGGACGCGGGCCCAGCGCTGGGCAGAGGCACAGCTCCAGGGAAATGGCAGAGGGGCCGGGCGGGGCAGGACCCACATCCCGCCTCGTTAAAACGTTAACAGGTGCCAGCTGGTCGCCGTCAGCTGCGGGCAAGGCCCTCGCCAAGCGAGCGGGCAAAGTCCTGCTCCTGGAGCAGCTGAGTTCCGACCAGTCTGGTTCCAACGGCTGGTGAGCATCTCGGTTGAATTTTAACACGAAGAATCGCGTTGACACACAGGAGAGCGAAGTCCCTGTGGTGAAGGGAGGCCAGGCGTGCGGGAGGCGCCGGGCACACGGAAAGGAAGGAGCCGGCGGCTGCCCAGCGCCTCCTGGTCTCCTTGACCTACTTAGCGAAGATTTGTTCAGAGGCCAGAGGCACCTGGCGGGGGCTCCTGGGAAGCCGGAATGAGTGAAACGAGCAGCAGCTCACACCAGGGGCCAATTAAAGGCGCCACACTCAGCCCCCAGCCGTGGCCCTGCCCTGCCCTCAGCCCCCAGCCGTGGCCCTTCCCTGCCCTCAGCCCCCAGCCGTGGCCCTGCCCTGCCCTCAGCCCCCAGCCTTGGCCCTGCCCTGCCCTCAGCCCCCAGCCGTGGCCCTGCCCTGCCCTCAGCCCCCAGCCTTGGCCCTGCCCTGCCCACAACCCCCAGCCGTGGCCCTTCCCTGCCCTCAGCCCCCAGCCTTGGCCCTGCCC
This sequence comes from Eptesicus fuscus, assembly GCF_027574615.1. Classification (NCBI taxonomy): domain Eukaryota; kingdom Metazoa; phylum Chordata; class Mammalia; order Chiroptera; family Vespertilionidae; genus Eptesicus; species Eptesicus fuscus. Next base: position 80,171,452 of record NC_072485.1, on the reverse strand, counting down.
TGCCCTCAGCCCCCAGCCGTGGCCCTGCCCTGCCCTCAGCCCCCAGCCGTGGCCCTGCCCTGCCCTCAGCCCCCAGCCGTGGCCCTGCCCTGCACTCAGCCCCCAGCCGTGGCCCTGCCCTGCCCTCAGCCCCCAGCCGTGGCCCTGCCCTGCACTCAGCCCCCAGCCTTGGCCCTTCCCTCTGCCAGGTCACGGGGTGCAGCTGCCTCGGGGCCAGGTCTGAGTCATCGTGTCCCCACCTGTGCTCAGAGCAGGGCCCGGGCAGGGCCGGGGAGAGGCCAGGCAGGCTTCCTGGTCTCTGAATCGGGGCTCCCGGGGCCTCGATTTCCTCGTCTGTGAAATGGGCACCGTAGCCCCGCTTGGCAATGTGTTTCATGACAAGAAGACACCGTTCTCTGAGGGTCTTCACCGTCTCTGGTCATCTGGGTGTGAAGTGAGGACATTAACCGTGTCCCGGGGTCTGGGGACCCCCCGAGTCTTGAGCAAACTGAGCTGGCTGTGGCTGCCGCCGCCTCCGGCCGGCCACCTGGATTCCACCTGCTCTGCTGGCCCCCCAGGGACTTGTCTGAGTCACCGACAGTCCTCACTCCGCCGGCCTTTCTCCTGCCTGGCCTGGGACCAGGGGCAGCTGCTGTCGCCACAGGACACGGGGAGGGGAGGCGGGGGTTTGGGAGGAATCGCGATCTGGCCGGGGAGATGCCCCCACCGTGTGCCAGGTCCCGAGAGAGGAGAAACTGGCCTCGCCGCCAGGCAGCTCGCCTGCGTCCGCTCTCAGAATGATGTCATCACCGCTGATCCTGCTGGCGCGGGGCTGGCTCTGGGGGGCGCCCAGCCTGGCCACCGCACCGTCCCCCCTCATGCCCAGACGCCCCTGGGAGGAGAGCCGCCCGATGGCAGGGCCCAGAGGGACCCCCGTGACCAAGAAACGAACTCTAATGTGCGGGGCCGTTGTGCGTTGGGGCTTGGGTGTGAGGGCAGCGGGCATTCCCCTCGTTAACTCGCACCCCATCCCGTTCAGGCCTCTCGCTCCCCTTCCCTCGCGGTGAGACTCCCAAGGAGGTGTCTGCGGCCACTGTCTCCACTCCCTGTGTCCGGTTCCCCGACGGCCCCACGCCCATTGGACCCCCACGGGCCCCGCAAGCCTGCCGCCGCGGGCACCCGCACACCCGCTGCCCGGCTCAGGCCTCGCCGCCGCCCTCAGCAGCACTCCTGTCGCTGGCTGGCGGGGACGCTCCCCTCCGGCTCCCGGGACGTCAGTGCCGCCCCGGCTCCTGCCCGTGGGCTTTGCCTGCACGGGCCTTGCTGGACCCTCTGGAGACCGGACACCAGGGCCTCAGTCTCCAACCTCGGGGAGCTCACCTGGTCCCGGACTCGACATGCCTCGGGCTGTCAGGATGCCTCAGTCTCCACCCTCCCCCTAAAACCCGACTCGCTGCCGACACCACCGCCTGGGAGGCCGACTGCCGTGTCGTCTTATCATATCCAAAGCCGGACAGTTCGCTTCCCCCTCGAACATGCTTGTCTCCCCATTCCTGTCCTGCACCTCAGGAATGCCCCATTCACCCGCCCACCCGAGCCACTCTCTCCCCTCTCAGCACTCACATCCCCCCCACAGCCAATCATAGCATGCCCCAGGGCAGCCCCTCTCCTAGCCCTGACCCCCGTCGTCACTCAGGGACCGCACACCGGCCTCCTGGGGCCCCTCCTGCACTCGCCCCCTTTCAGTGTGTTCTCCACACAGCAGCCAGGGGGTCGCCTTAAAACACGTGTTCCTCTCCCTAAAGCCTTGTAAGGACCTGTATGTCGCAGCCCCGTAACTGCTCTACCCTCACCTCATCCTCCTCTCTCATGCTCACTGCACTCCGGCCACACCGGCCTCCGGACGGCTCCTTGAGGCACATGCCACCCCAGGACCTTTGCACGTGCTCCTCCCTGTGCCTGGAATGCTCCTCCCCCAGGCATCCGTGGGCCTTGTCCCCTCCTAGTCAAGTCACCTCCACAGAGAGGTCCTCCCCTAAAGTGGCCCCTTCCTCTACACCGCATGGTGCCTTAGTTCTGTCCGTGGCCCGGTCATTCCACAGAGCCCCAGGCAGGGACTCAGACCCCACGGCTGCTCCCCCGGGGCCAGGAGCAGGGCCGGCCCGTGAACGCATCCCTTAGCAACGCGGGAAAGCACTCAGGTCCTCCAGGAGAGGACGGAGCGATCCCAGCCACGGGAGTGGAGTTAGAGGCACGCACCGGCAGTTCAGGAAGAACCCATAGTCATTTCTAAGCGAAAAGCATAAATTCTGGGATTACCAGGCCCATCGCCGGGGAAATCAGTCTCAACCGAAGGGCCGAGGAGCAGCCTGAACTCAGCCAGCGAGCAGGTCCCTGAGCTGCACCGGGGCCGGCCCCTCCTCCCCCACACACAGGAAGAGGCCGGCTCTGCTGAGTCCTGGGCGTGTGTGTAAGATGTAAAGGAGGTATGTGCACCTCCGTCCACTCACTCCGCACTCCCCAGGCCCTACTGTGTGCCAGGCGCTGCTCCGCTGACAGACTGGAGGGAAGCGAGGTTCCGACCAGAAGGTGCAGGGAGGGCCCGGAGGCAGAGCCGTGCCTGCCGTTCCAGCCACGGCGAGGCGGCCGGCGGGGTGCCATGGCGGGAGCGAGGCCTCGCGTTGCCGGGCGTGGCTTTCCGCCGCGGCGAGGCCACACCGCCAGGTTCCGAGCACCGCAGGGACACGGCGCGTGGACGTGAACAGCACCCATCGATCCGTGTGTGAGAATCAGCTGCGCGGGCTCAAGGGTGGAGGCAGGGAGGCCAACGAGGAGGCCGCTGCAGTGATGCCGGGCGAGGGGCCGCCGGGCAGAGGAGAGAGGTGGCACGTCCCGTGGGCCCTGTGGCAGGGCTCCCGGACTGCGTGGCCAAGGGCGTGTGGGGCGTGGAAGGACGAGGGGGCAGGGGTGGCCCCTGCACAGGAGGAGGCGTGGGCGCTGCGATGGGGAGGCCGGGGAGCAGCACGGGGAGGGGGGCTCAGCTTTGGCGGGAGTAGGCGGGAGATGTTCATGAGGCCGGGACTCGGGACACACACACACACACACACGCACACACGCACACACACACACACACGAGGATCCCAGCGAGGCAGACCCGGGTGTGAGGGGGCGGCTGCGGTCCGGGGGCAGAGCCCAGCCCACACCCGCCCCGGTCCGGCCGCCGGGCTCCCTCACGCCGGGTTAAACTTTGACCTTGGAAATGATTGCTAACCCGCTTCCCCAAGTGCCACCTGCCCGTGTAGTTCCAGCCGGGTGACCGCGTCTCGGCTGTCCGCACTTCTCAAGTTCATGGCTGAGGAGGTGCCAGCGGCGTCCGGGCCGCGCCGCGCAGCCTCGGTGCGGGTGGGAGCCTCCCGGAGTGACAGCTGCGAGCCCGGCCCGGTCCGCACGGCGGAGGGGCCGCTGCCATGCTCTGGGCTGCCGGGGAGACGCCCTCGCTGCCCGCTGGCGGCCGCCCCCGGGCCCTGAGCCGGTCCCTGTGGCGCGGGCGCCGCCCCGGGCCCCCGGGGGAGCGCCATGGCCTTCTCTGAGCTCCTGGAGCGGGTGGGCAGCCTGGGCCGCGGGCAGGTGCTGCAGGCCGTGGCCCTGGCCGTGCCCCTCATGTGGCTCACCACGCAGAACGTGCTGGAGAACTTCTCGGCGGCCGTGCCCGCGCACCGCTGCTGGGTGCCCCTGCTGGACAACGGCACCGCCCCGGCCGGCGCCCCCGGCCCCGACGCCCTCCTGGCCGTGTCCATCCCGCCGGGCCCCCGCCACGGGCCCCACCCGTGTCGCCGCTTCCGCCACCCACAGTGGCAGCTCCTGGCGCCCAACGCCACGGCCGCCAACGGGAGCGAGGCCGCCACGGAGCCGTGCGTGGACGGCTGGGTCTACGACCGCAGCACCTTCACCTCCACCATCGTGGCCCAGGTGAGCCCCCCTCCCCCAGGCCTGGCACCTTGGTGGCCAGAGTCACTGCTTGCCGTCGGCAGGCTGCGGACCGGCCGGTCCCGGGGCTCCTCTCGCCAGCCAGCCCTGCCTGGCACATCCCCCTGCAGGGGGCCGGGGCCAGGAGACCGCCTGCCAGGCCCTGGCGGTGGGGCGGCAGGTGACACGGATGGCACCCTCTCCTCAGCGGTGACGCAGGCGGCTCCCTGACATGCCAGCCCAGCTGCTCCGCCCGCCAGCGGGCTCAGGGACGAGTCATGCGACTCCCAGGGTGACCCGCCAGGGGCCTGGGCAAACCTGGGCGTGGGAGGGTGGCACCGCAGCCGGCGGGAAGGGGCCTCTTCGTACAGAACCAGCGGGAAGTGGGGGGGAGGGCAGAGGAGGCCAGAGAGGGCTGGGCCCTTGGCTGGGGGCAGTAGGGAGCCAGGGAGGGGCGGAGGCGAGGAGCGGCAGCCCTGTCCCACGGGGCCCTGCCCACGGCCCTCGGGGGCATCAGGCTGCCACCACACCACTCCCTGGGCCTTCCCCTAGAGCCCCCGCTCCCCGCCCAGGGCTCCCCCACCTCCTGAGCTCAGCTCCCCTTCTCCCCGCAGTGGGACCTGGTGTGTGACTCTCAGGCCCTGAAGCCCATGGCCCAGTCCATCTTCCTGGCCGGGGTCCTGGTGGGAGCCGCAGTGACCGGCCAAGCCTCCGACAGGTGCGGACCCCCCTCCCCTCCGGGCAGGCCGCGCCCTCGCCGCCCCCTCGTCCGAGATGCCTGCGTGTGGGTCTCCCTCCTGCACCCCCCGCTGTGCTGTGCGCAGGGCTCGCACCCTCTGGGCCTTGGTTTCCCCGAGGCTCCTGGGGGCTGCGGAGGGTTATGCTCTCATCAGACATTCACGCTGACACCTGCTCGGCCGCCGCCCGCCTTCGGCCCCTGGCTGCCCCCTGGCGGGACCTCATTCCCCCGAGAGCACCATCATGCCCACCGGTGCTCAGGAGCCTCCACGGACGAAGAGCGTGGCTCTGGCCCCGGCTGGTGTGGCTCAGTGGCTAGAGAGTCGGCCTGCGGACCGAAGGGTCCCGGGTTCAGTTCCGGTCAAGGGCACGTACCTTGGTCGCAGGAGTGTGTGCAGGAGGCAGCTAATCGATGTGTTTCTCTCACATCAACATTTCTCTGTCTTCCCCTCGCTCTCTTCCACTCTCTCTAAAAGATCAATGGAAAAATAGTCTCAGGTGAGGATTAACAACAACAAACAAACAAACAAACAAAAAGAATGTGGCTCTGACCCCAGGTGTCATTTTATTTTATTTTTTAAAATATTTTTATTGATTTCAGAGAAGGGAGAGGGAGAGGAAGAGAAACATCAATGATGAGAGAGAATCACTGATCGGCTGTCTCCTCCACGCTCCCCAATGGGGATAGAGCCTGCAACCCGGGCATGTGCCCCCGACCGGAATCGAACCCGGGACCCTTCAGTCCGCAGGCCGCTGCTCTATCCACTGAGCCACACCAGCTAGGGCCGCAGGTGTCACTTAGCTTCCCCTCTGCTCAGCGAGCGAGCACAGCGTGGGCTCTGGTGTCCAGCTCCGTGGCCGATCCGTGGCCCGCTGCGGACGCCCCTCCCGGTGTGACAGGTTCGGGCGCAGGCTGGTGCTGAGCTGGAGCTACCTGCAGATGGCCGTGTGGGGCACAGCCACCGCCTTCGCCCCCACCTTCCCCCTCTACTGCCTCTTCCGCTTCCTGGGGGCCCTGGCCATCGCCGGCGTCATGATGAACACTGCCACGCTGCGTAGGTGCCCCGGCCCGGGCGGGGGGAGGCCCCGAAGGCTCCCGGGTGACCCTGCGTCTCCTCGCAGTGATGGAGTGGACGTCCACGCGAGCCCGCGTCCTGGCCATGACGTTCAACTCCCTGGGCTACAGCTTCGGCATGGTGCTGATGGCCGCCGTGGCCTACGGCGTGCGCGACTGGGCGCTGCTGCAGCTGGCCGTGTCCGTCCCCTTCTTCCTCTGCTTCGTGTACTCCTGGTGGGTGCCCCCCCGGCCCACCCTCCACCCTCCACCCTCCACCCTCCACCCTCCACCCCGGGAATGGGAGACGCCTCCCCTGGGGCCAGTCGAGTACAAGGGGCGCTAGAGGTGCTGGGAACGGTTGACTGCCTGGGGAGGGGGGGGAGGATGTAGGACCAAAGACCCTTCTCCAGGCCTGACCCGGGGCAAGTGGGAAGCTGTTGGCAGGTTGGGGGGTTGGGGGGAGGGGGGGTCGGCTCAGGCAGGAGGTGCAGCCATGGAGACAAGGGGGAGGGTGTGGTATCCGGGCTCTGACAGACAGTGGAGGAGGGACCCTGGCAGGCTCGGGGCAGGACTGTGCCCCCATAGCTACTGGCAGGGGCGTGGGGCACCTTCCTGCACCCAGCCCCCCGCCCCCAGGCCTGGCTCCCAGGTGAGGCAAGGGAAGGGCCATGGGGTCGGGAGGGAGGCAGGAAGGGGAGAACAGGGACCCCCGACCCCAACCCAGCGGAGGGAGGAGGGAGGAGGAGGGAGGAAGGAGGGCCTGCTGGGAAGGAGGGCGGCCGAGATGCTGTGGCTGCCACATGTCAGCGCCCGTCACTGCCCGCCCGCCGGCCTCACCTCCCGAGTCTCGGGCCTGTGGACACCAGCAAGGCCACCCCGTTGGGCAGAGGGGTGAGAGGGGCAGTGAGGCTGTGTAGGCCAGGCCCTGGGCACCCACAGGCAGTGTCCCCCTCCCCCCCAGGTGGCTGGCGGAGTCGGCGCGGTGGCTGCTCATCGCCGGCAGACTGGAGCAGGGCCTGCGGGAGCTGCAGCGGGTGGCCGCCATCAACGGCAAGAGGGCAGCGGGGGACGCGCTGACCATGGAGGTGAGGCAGGGCGCCTTCCCCAGGCTGGACCCGCAGACCTCACCCTGACCCTGCACAGGGCCTTCGAGGGGCCTAGCCCCCTGGGATAAGGGTCTGGGGGGATGGGGCTGCTGGAGCTGCCAGCGCTGACAATGCCTCCGCCCCTGCCCCCGCCCCCCCCCCCCCCCCAGGTCGTGCTCTCTGCCATGCAGGAGGAGCTCAGTGCGAGCCGGGCTCCTGCCAGCCTGGGCAGCCTGCTCTGCACACCTGGCCTGGGCCTCCGGACGGCCGTCTCCACGCTGTGCTGGTAGATGCCCTTCACCCGCCCCTGGGCTCAGCCTGGCCCGCGGCCCGCAGGCTGCCGGGACCCAGTCAGGGCTCTGCCGCATCCGCAGGGCCTCTGAGGGCTCTCCGGCTGGTCCCACTGGTCTGGGGGGCGGGCGGGGGGTAGGGTGGGGGGTGCTTGGGCACAGGGCCTACAGCCCTGCACCTCATCAGGGGAATGGCCAGGCCCGGTGGCTCAGGCAGCTGAGTGCGGAGAGAAGAGAGGAATAGGAGGATCCATAACGAAGGCGCTGCCGAGCCCAGGAGGATGAGGAGAGTCAGAACCCAACACCAGAAAGCACACCCCCGTGGTGTGGAGGGACCAGGAGGAGGGAGGGGTATTCTCAGAGCCTGGGAGCGGGGCACCCGGGCCAAGGGAGGGAGGAACCCCCTGCTTCTCCCCTGGCCCCGCCTCCAGCCTCTCACCGGTGCCTCCCATTGGCCCAACCTAAGGAGGCGCAGCACCGGCAGGGACCCTGGGAAAGGCAGTCTCAGAGACCACCCTCTGCCTCCCGAGGCCACGGAGGGCGGAATGGGTCTGAGAACTAACAGCACTGGGCCAGCCCAGGCCTCAGCCTGACGCCCCGTCCGCCCCCGTCCGCTCCCAGGTTTGCCTTCGGTTTCACCTTCTTCGGCCTGGCCCTGGACCTGCAGGCCCTGGACAGCAACGTCTTCCTGCTGCAGGTCCTCATCGGGGTCGTGGACATGGCGGCCAAGCTAGGCACCCTGCTGCTGCTGGGCTGGCTGGGCCGCCGCCCCACGCAGGCGGCCTCCCTGGTGCTGGCCGGGCTCTGCATCCTGGCCAACGCGCTGGTGCCCCGCGGTGAGCGGGCAGGTCTGGGTGCCCGTCGCTGGGGCCGAGGACCTACCTGGGGAGGAGGCCTGAGCCAGGAGCACAGACCCCTGCCCCTCCTCTGAGGGTGCTGGACTAGAACGGGGGCCCAGCTGGGAAGGCGGGTGGGAGAGATGGTGGCGGCCCGGACTGGGCAGTGGAGCAGGGATGGAGTGGGGTGGGCGACATCGTGCAAACTGTGGAGATAAATAAGGACTCGGTGATGAGTTGTGGGGGCAGGGGCAGGGAAATGGGGGGGCAGGGAGGACCCCCTGGGTCTGGCTCTGGGTGTCTGGGTGGGAAACAGATTGGGGGGATTAGAGAACGTGGCTATGAGGTCACTTAGACATGGTGCATGTGTGGGGCCTGGGGACCCCCAGTGGAGGTGCCAGACATTTGGGAGGTCAGGGAGAGAGCCTCCAGCTGATGCTGGGGCCCCTGCCACCCCTGTCTCCGCCCACAGAGATGAGGCCCCTGCGCTCAGCCCTGGCCCTGCTGGGGCTCGGGTGGATAGGGGTGGCCTTCACCTGCGTCTCCATCTACACCGGGGAGCTCTTCCCCACCGTGCTCAGGTGAGGCCGGGCCTGGGCCCAGCAGGCGGCCCTGGGCTGGGAGGCAGGAGGGGGTGGTCTTCCCGGGCCTGGGTTCATGCCTGTGTCTCTCTCCCATGTGGTCTCGGCTGACCCACTGCACCTCCCTGGGCAGAGCAGGGCTGGGCCGGAGTGGGGGGTCAAGGCCGTGGGTGGGCAGAGCGGCCCCTCACAGGGCACTGTGCCCGCAGGATGACCGCGGTGGGCCTGGGCCAGATGTCGGCCCGAGGGGGAGCCATCCTGGGGCCTCTGGTCCGGCTCCTGGGGGTCTACCACCCCTCACTGCCCCTGCTGGTGTACGGGGCAGTGCCAGTGCTGAGTGGCCTGACCGCCCTGCTGCTGCCCGAGACCCAGAACCTTCCGCTGCCCGACACCATCCAGGATGTGCAGAACCAGTGAGTGAACCCAGAACCCAGGGCAGGTGGGCCTGGCCACCACCCCATCCCTGGACAGAGGAGAAGCAGAGGCCCAGAGAGGGACAGGATCGGCCGGGAGTCACACAGCACATCTGTGAGCGAATGGAGGCCGAGGGCTGGGTCTCCCGACTGACAGTGTGGATGGTGTACCCTGTTCTTCGTTCTGCTACTTGAGGCCCGAATGGCCCAGCTACCCCAGCTCCACCTTGAGAGAATCGGGGGGAGGCAGTGCAGCCCTATGTAAGGGGGGGCCGAGGGCAGGATGGACATTGTTGGGGTCTTCACGGGCCCCAGACTCTGCTACGATAGCCCCGAGATGCCTGTCAAGGCTGCCACTGCCCATCGCCCTCCACCAGGTGCTCAGGCAGCTCCGTCCTGGGCCCCGAGAGCAGCAGGACCTGCTGAATCCTCAGGATGGACACAGGTCAGAGGTCAGGGGTCACTGCACCTTCAAGACACAGCTCCTCCGCATCTTTCCTGAACAGGTCGGTGAAGAAGGCCACCCACGGTGCCCGGGGGCCGTCTGTCCTGAAGTCCACGCAGCTGTAGGCTTCCCGAGCGCCGGCGAGGGCCCGGGAGGAGCCTGCTCTCCTCTGCTGACGGCAGGAGACAAAGGCCTGGGCTTCCAGGGGCCCGGGCGCTGCCCCTCACGGAGGAGCCGCCTTCCACACAGAAAGGGCAACGGATGGTGTGATCGGCAGGAGGCCACGTAACCGCCACTCGCGGAGGAGGAGCGAGGCCAGGCCGGGGGACGGGCCAGCCTGTCGACCCCAGCTGCCCTCTTGCTGCCCGGACTCGGTGGGCTCAGCGGGCTCCGAGGCGGATCGTCACCCGTGGTCAAAGCCTCCCAGCTTCTCGCCCAGCCTGAGGGCTCCTCAGCTTCACCCGGCCCCCTCCTCTCCACACTCCCGCCACACAGCCAGTCCCGCCTGGCGGCCACGTCTCCTGCCTGAGCTCCCCCTGCCCCCGTCTCTACAAACGCCCACAGCCTCCCAGGCCCAGGCCCATGTCCGCATTCCAGGCCCCAGGCCCAGCCCAGGGATCTAACGGAACCCGCACCCACGGCCCCAGCCACACCCTGGCTCCCGCCCCCCAGCCTGAGAGTTCCCAGAGGGTCGGGGAGTTCCCAGCTCCCACGCAGAGCCGGGCGGAGGGGCACCGGCGGGAGGGAGACGAGAGCGTGAATAAAGGAACAAATGACTGGCCCTCACGACTCGGCGATGGGCCCGAGGTCTGCGGGTGGGGCTCCTGGCTGGGTGGCCCTTCCCCAGGCCAGCCTTCCTGCCGCGGGGGGGCCCCCCCGAGCAGCTGCCCTTTGCCGCCCCCGTTATGGGCCAGGCACCAGGCTGGCACCTCAGGGCATCATCTCATTCCATCTTTTCCCGGAGCCTTCGAGGTAGACTTTGCCGGTTCACAGATGGGAAAACTACGGCTCCAAGAAGCAGCTGCCCGTGACGCTCAGCCAGGAGGGGCCGCAGCAGGAGTCAGCCCTGGGCTGCAGGCGTCGGGCCCAGCTCAGGCCTCGGGTCCCGCGGCCAGCAATGCTCCGGGAGGGCAGGGCCCCCCTCAGAACCAGCGAGGTCCCTGCAGGTCCTTCCAGGCGGCCACATCTTCCGGGACCCAGGGCCCTGCCCTCCGCCACTAGGGAGTGTCCTCACGTGGCCGAGTGCGCACGCTGCGGAGGGAGACCCTGCATCACAGCGGGGCGCAGCCCCCGAATGGCAGGCCTTCCCTGGGGCGCCACGGGCTCCACGTCCACCTCGGGGGGACATCCTCCCTGAAGAGCCCGGCACGGCCGAGCTGGTGATCCCTCCCCGGGGGGCTTGCAGGGCAGGTCTTCCAGGTCCAAGGCTTCAGCCAGACTTCACTGCTAGCTCCCTCCCCAGCCCTGTCCTTGTTCCCCCCAAGGTGGACTCTCCTGACACCCCCAGTACTAACTGCCAGGAGGGGCGTGCCTAGAGCTTCTGCCCCACCCACCCCACCCCACCCCCGGGCCAGCCAGACCCCGAGGGCCCAGCCCAGGCCCAGGGGCTAAGTTCAACACCAGGAGCCCAAGACAAAGGCGGTGAGACCGCGGGGCCATCTCTTACCGATGGGTAAACCGAGTCAATGGCAGGTCCAGGAACCTCTCCTCGTACCGAGCCTTTGAGCCCCCCCCCCCCCCCACACACACACCCCGGGCCAGGAGCTCGTGCCTCCCTGTGCAGAGAGGGGCACTCGGCCCGCAGCCCCCCAGCTCCCGCACTGCCCCCTCTGGCCCGGATCCTGACGGGCTGGTCAGGGCTGTTCTAGAATTTCTGAAGTAAGGATGCTCCTTCCCTTCTTGACACCAAAGGACGCCTGCTGCCTGTGTCTTTCTCTTTGGCCGGTGGTGGCAGGGGCGGGGACAGGGGCGGGGGCGGGGGCGGGGGGGGGCGGGGCGGGGGCACCTGGGGTAAGTCCGTCCCTTGGACAGAGCAGCGGCGGACGACCCAGGGGGAGGCCAGCACCTGCTCGGGGGTAGGACAGCCTGCCCCCAGCCAGGGCCTCCGCCAGCGTCCACACGGGGCGAGAGCTGGCCTTGGGGATGCTGACCTCAGGCTCCGACTGTGAGCAGGGAGGGAAAGGGGGCTCCAGCGCCTCCCCCGCCTGAGGGGCTGGTGAGGAGGGCAAGGAGAGGACAGGCCACGGAAACCCAGTCCCAGACTCTGGGGCAGGACTCCAGGACCTCTGAGGCTACACCCCATGGTGGGGGGAGGGTCCCAAGACAAAGGCTCATCCCAGAAGGGTGGGAGGGAGGGGAGCTGAGCCAAGCGGGGTGGGGCTCCAGCAGGGATGGAGCCCAAGGGCCTGGGGGGCGGGGGGGGGTGTCTAAGCTGAAACATGGACCAGGCTTGTGAGCTGGAAAACGCATGAGCACGAGCTGGGCAGGAGCAGAGATGCCGTGGGTGGAAACAGGATGGATCAGGCAAGGCAGGGTGATGGCGCCCCAGAGCCGGGAGAGGGGCGCGCTCCCCAAGCAGAAGGGGAGGAGACTGAGCGGCTTAGGTCCACCTCCACCAGGGAGACAGGTGCCCGCCCACCTGCACTCTGCTCTCCTGAGGATGCCTGAGACCGGCTCACCTACCACCCCACCTCGCAACTGAGGGGCTTCACAGACAGCCTGGCCGGGACGGCTCAGTTGGTTAGAGCGTCGCCTTCAACTGCAAGGATGCGGCTCTATTCCTGGCCCGGCACAGGCGAGACCAGCCAATGAGTGTTTCTCTCCCCCTCTGCCTTCCTCTTTCTAAAACAACAAAAACCCAGCGCCTCTCAGCCCGCCTGGGCCCGTGGGCCTCGTCAGTGTCTCCACGAAGGAGCCAGCCCCGAAGGGCGGTGTGCGGGGTCTACTTCCCACGTCAGCCACAGTGGACCCTGGAGGTGTGGTGGGCACAGGGTCCTAACCCCGCAGGCTGCGCAAGGAGCAGACTTGGAGTTAGGAGGGACTGGGGGCAACTGTGGACCCGGCTACTGACTCCCCCACCCGGAGACCCTGGGCCAGCCAGGGACGCTCTCCCCACCGGGAACAGCGCGGCCTCGGGGGCTGCGGCAACCACTCGGGGCAACTCCACGCTCCCGCCTCTGGGGCCCTGTCCCCATTGGGAGAAGCGAAGGCCCTACAGGGTGACCCAACAGGGCCAGAGGCTAGAGGGGCTGCTCACTGCCCCGTCAGCTGCGCAGACAAAGACAAATTGCCCCCGAGCCCAACGCCACGCTCAGCCCAAAAGTCTGGGAGCTACGGCCGAGGCTCATGGGCCCCCAGCCCGGAGCCAGGGCCAAGGTCCCAGCAGCCCCCACCCCGAACAAACGGCACGGGACCTTCGGGTTTGGAAAGTTTTTGTTTTCTTTTCCCACACATTTCCGGGGTTGGGGTGTTTTCCAAGACTTAGACACATTTGTTAACAAAGAGAGAAAAAAACTGGGGGAGCAGGGAGCCCGTGGGCAGACAAGTGACCCCAGCAGTGGGAGGGCAAGGCCTCCTCTCCTCCCTGCCGCGGCGCCCAGCGGGTGCCCGGCTGCTGCTCGGGCATCTGGATATTTGTCTTTAATATGGATCTGCGTCTGCCTTCCCTCCCCCCGCCCCCCACCCTGCTCCTCCAGCAGCTTCCCCCACAATGCACCTCGCCCGGCGGCACACAACGGGACAGGCCTCCCCAGGCCCCGGCCCAGCCCCTTCCCCCGGCGGCGGCCCGGGGCCTGGGGAGCCCAGGCGGACGGAGCCCGGCGCTGGGGGCCACCCTCTGCCCCACCCCGCCCCCCACTCCCTCGCTGGGCCACTCGCCCACCCTCCCCCCTTCTCCCACCGACTCTGGAAACCCAAAGGGAGGAAAGGGAGAAACCAGACACACACACAATGGGGAGGAGGGTGGGGCCGAGAGACACTGCAAGCCTGGGGGGGGGGGGGGGGAGGGCTCGGGAGCGAAGGAAGGCAGGAGGGACGGCGGGGGAGAAAGAAAAGTTGGGGACTTAACCGGACAAGGAGTGGACACTTTACAAAACCCCCAGCCTTCCTTCCCGCCCAACCCACCAAAATAAAACTACCCCTTAAAAAAATAAATCAACCCAGGGCTGTGAGCACGCGCCCTGCCCAGGAGCAGCGCTGAGGGACAGCCGGCCGGACTGACGGCGCCGCCCCGACGGACGGTCGGACGGACGGACGGACGGACGGCAGGAGGAAAGGGGCGAGCACGGGGTTTTCCTTTTCTTTCTTTCGTTCTTTTTTTTTTTTTTTTTTTTTTGCGTTTCCTCTTCATGAGGGAAGTCCGAGGCAGCCGGGGGGTGGGTCGCAGAGCCCGGGCGGGCGGCCGCCCCTCCCCCGGACCGGACCGGACCGGACCGGGCCGCTGGCAGTGCGCGCCGGCTCAGACGTAGTACTCCTTGTCCTTGTTCTTCTTGGCCTTGCCGGGCGCCTTGGGCGCGGCGGGCGCCTTCTCCTTCACCACCGCGCCGTTGCTCTGCGCCGAGTTACTGATGTAGTTGCGGCTCTGGTCCACCTGGTAGGAGCCCTCGTCGCGGTTGCGGTACTTGTACATGGCGTAGAGCAGGATGAGGATGCAGAGCGCGGCGGCCGCCACGATGCCCACCACCATGCCCGTGGTGCTGCTGGACTCCCGGATCACCTCCACGGCGCCCGGCCCGCGCTCCCCCGGCCCCGTGGGGCTGGCTGTGGGCAGACGGGGGAAGCCGGGGGCGGAGGTCACGCCGGGGCGCAGGGGAGGGGGCCTCCGCGGCTCGAAGGACGTGGGGGCCCCCGGCCCCGGGGGCGGGTTCTCCTGCAGGGGCTGCAGCGGGTCTCGGTGGTTCATCTTGCCCGCCGGCAGGTTGGGGGCCGGGGCGGAGGGGGCGAGCAGCACCCCGGGGGCGCCCGTGGCCCCATCTGTCCTGAGGTTGGGCCGGGGGGCGGGCTTGCGGGGGGCGAGGAGGGTGGTGCGGTCCGTGACCAGGGGGAAGGTGGTGTAAAAGTCCTCGTCGTCCGTGGGGGGGAGGCTGGAGTCAAAGACCTCCCCGGAGGCGAAGCCCGAGGCCTCGATGGGCTCCTCGCAGTCGCTGTCGTCCTGCTCCGCCTGGCAGGGGCCCCCCGCGGGCGGGCGGCGGGCGGCGGGCGGGGGCAGGGTGTCCTGCGTGGCGCCCACGCCCGTGAGGAAGGGGTAGAAGGTGGGGGGTGGGGGCACGAAGGGGGACCGGGTGGCCACGGGAGGGGGGTCTAAGGAGTCCTCCGTGATAATGGGCAATATTAACTCTCCTCCTAGAACAAGAGAGAGAAGAGAGAAGGGCGGGCGTCAGCGGGGGCCGGGGCGCGGGCGGCGCCACAGAGCGAGAAACCACCGCCTCACCCCCACACCGTCCCCCCGGCCTGGCGGAGACTAGCGGGCTCCCGCCGCCGGGGCCGAGCGCTCCCCTAACGGCAGCGCCGGCGCCCGGCACCCCAGGGCTCTGGCTCTCTGGGTTTGGATTGTCTTAAGGAACCAAAAGGAACAGAAAGGAAAGGAAATCGAAAAGAAACGGAAAAAGAAACTCTACTGGCTTACGACTTTAAAAACATACAAGAGCAGCATTTAAACAAACCTAACAACAATATCTTTTAGGGTTTTTTTTTCTAGATATTTCTTTTTTTGCTTTTGTTTTTTTTTTTTCTTTTGTTTTTAAAAAAGAAGATAGCATACCACGGAATTCAGGCAACTTACATCAACAAATAGGCCGTGTGATTTTAGCATGAAGAAAAAAATTACAAACAGAGCTGTGTAAGCGGGTTCTCCCGGAAAAAAATAAGAAAAAACAACTTTTCCGACCACGTTTCCTATCTGCCTGCTCGGTACTCCCTCCCTCGCTCTCCTCTCCCTGAGCCTCTTGCTCCTCCGGATTCTCTCTCTCCTCCCTCACTGTGCCCTCTCCCCGCATTCAAGTAGCAAAGCTGGACTCTGCGGTGTGATGTTGCGGGACTGTTACCCCACGGGTGTCAGGGGTGGGGGGGGCAGGGGACAGGAGGGTTGGGGAAGAGGCACAGGAGGGCGGCTGTGTAGGGCTTGCTCCAGGGGGTGAGGATGGGCGGGGATGCTCACGGGAAGGAGCTTGGACGCTAATGCAGGTTGGCCATGGGGAGAGAAACTGAAGGTGGGCGGTGACCAGGTCCAGGAGGAGAGTGGGCAAGGAGGGTCTTGTTCCATAGGACTTTGGGAGGGGAGGGGAGAAGCCACTCGAGGCAGGGAGATGCGGGAGGGGCAGGGACACCAGGTTCCTGAGCTTTCCCTAACTCCCAACTTTCTCTTTCTTCACCCTCCACCTCTGACCCCCACTGACTTCCCCCCCGCCCCCTCCCCAAACCCCCATGGGCCGCCAGGACCTGGCCAGAGCTTGACTGCCGCTGGCCCTCTTATTATTGTTAAAACAATAATAAAACAACGGAAAGAAGAAGAAAGCAAAAAAAGAAAAAGAATACATACACAGCCATCTGGGAAGGAAGCGTTTGCTAATATAGGGCCCAAGGGAACTATTGGGGAGGGCTTTTGGGGGGTTAGGTCTAATGAAGAGGGACCCCAGAGCAGAAACTGCAATTCCCATCAGCCCCAAAGGGTGAGAACTACAACTCCCATTAGCTTTTGGAGGGGCATGGACCACATTTCCCACCAGCCCCTGGGTCAGCAACTACAACTCCCATCAGCCCATTGGGCCCCCTCTCAACCCAAAGTACTGCAATCCGCTAGTGTTGGGTAGAAGGGAGTGGAGCCCGGGTTCAGGGAGGCTGGTGGGGCTGGACGTGTTCTCTCCAGCTCCCGGGCAGCGCAACGCAAGCCCTGCCCCCATCTGAGTGCTCCTCCCTGGTCTCTGCTGAGCTGTTCCTCACAGATGGCACCACAACCCCTCCACCCCTGTAGGAAGCACCCCAGGGCTCTGCAGCCAGGCCGGCTGCTCACACCTCCGCTGATCCTTCAGACTACCAGCTCCAGCAACCTGGCAGAGCCATCCTTGGCCACACTAGCCAACCGCAGCCAAGATCTTGCCGTTGAACTCAAAGTCTTGCTGAGTACCTCAGGCTGCTTTTCTCACCAAGCTCCAATCTCCCCCCGAGCAGAGGCTCACCTGCACCCCAGATTATGAAGCCCCAGGTCGCACGTTTCTTGCGCTTTCTGGGCCTCCATTTCCTCGTTTATAAAATGAGGGTGGGACCAAGGCCTGGCTCCCAATCACCTCCAGCCGACAGGTGAACACAATTTGTCCTCCCCTCCCCATCTGAGCCCAGACCCAAAGGATGCCCAGCACCTGGCCCCTGGGGAAGGGGCCAACTCGGCTCTAAGCTGGCAGCCCTGCGAGTCATCGCACCCTGGCCCCAGTTATGGTGGGACACCCCTCTGGATGGACCCTGAACACATCTGGGGACCTCACCGCTGGCCCACCCCACCTGCCCCCTCCTGACCTTTGCCTTCTGTTCAGAACACCTTCCCCTGCTGGCGTCTCTCATGGTGTGAATCCAGCCAAACACCTCCTGTTCCAGGTTTGAACTCACTGCCAGGAGAGGCCGAAGGCCCCTCCGTCTGTCTCCCTGGCGCCCAGAGTGGGGCTCGTTGTCTTGACCAGGAAGGGAAGGCATATCATCAAGCATTTCCTCTGCGCCAGGCCAGGCTGGAAGCGGGTGAAAGCCCTTCTCACAGGCCAGGGCAGCTGGGTCCTGGATACCCTTCCCCCCACCCCACCCGGGCAGCTGGCTCTGCTGAGTTCAGCCTGCAGGAGCCTTGCTCTGTGGGCCCAGCTCCCATCCCTACTTTAGACCTGAAACTGGACCATCAGTTGCTCCTGGAAACTTGAGGATTGAGGCTTGCCAGGCCCAGGGCACAGGATCAGGAGTACTTGCTGGGGACACCTCATGCCCCAGAGAGGCTGATCAGGGCACAGGCCGTGGCTCCCTACCCTCTTTCTCACCCCCATCTAGACGAGGGGATGTGGAGGCATCAGGCCTGGGGCCCCCACAACCATCTCCTCCAACTTGCTGGGTTCTAGGTCCTTAGGACACACTGGCTCCCAGGTTCCCCTGCGCAGCCTCGCCCCGCCTCTGGAGCCCCCCAGGCCTAGTCACAGGGACCTCTTTCCCCTTCAACTCCGTCTGCTCCCCGGCCTCCATACCCGGGCACCAGCCCCACCCCTGCTCTCCTGGGCCTTCATCTACCCAAGGCTTTGAGAACATCTCCGTGAGTGTCCTGCCTTCACTGCTTCCCTCCTATCCCCCAGCCACAACTGTCCCTTGTTACCTCCATCTCGTGGCCCTACACATCTGATCCCAATCCCACACCGCTTCCTCCCTGCACCTCACCCTCAGCAAGAGAACGGCTATCAAACCCCACGCTGCCTCCCTTCCCTGAAGCTCTGAAGCTGGCCTGGGCTCTGGGGCAGTCAAGTCTCACACAACGTGGGCACTGGGCTTTCCCTGAGCCGAACACTGGTCCAGGAAGCGTCAGGCAAGCCTGTCCAGCGAGGACCTAGCAGGAGGGGAGGGTTCCCAGAGACTCCTCCTGCGTAAGTCCAACTGGGGGCTCCCCAGGCCGCCCCTCCCGCTGGGCATGTGGGGGTGCAGACTCACAAAGATGCTGGTGCCTGGGACCCTGGGTGCAGCTCCACACCAAGTGTGGGGTGCCCCTGGGTCTGGTAAGGACGCCAGCAGGCTCCCTCCCCTCCCTCCCCTCCCCCGCTCCAGGCAGCTGCAGCATTTGGGAAATGCAGGTGCACTTACCACGGGTGCCACCCCCCTCTGCTCTGAAACTGAATTTCAGCCCCACTTGCTAGAGGATTCCCTTCTGGCAAGGAGACCACCAGCCATCACCAGGCACCTCCTCCCCCAGCCCCCGCCTGTCCCAGGCCCACACGCGGAGCCCCCTCCTCCCAACCCCCCACCCCATCCCCCTGCCTTTAGGGAACAGAAGAGCCCCAACTGGGAATCTACCCACTAATCCCACTCCCTCCAAACAGAATGTGCCCACCCCCAAAGGGGTGTCTAGAACTGAGGCTGAATGTCAGAAACTAAGCAATCAGCTGGCTAAGGCCTCAACCACCAGGTGCCCTGCCCAGGCTGAGGGCAAGGCCAGAAGCCCGCAGGGCATTTCATGCAAATGAGAAGAAAGGCAGCCACTGGCCGGCCCCAGCCTGCAGGTGCGAACAGCATCTCGGCCGCAACTGGACAGAGGCATCCGGTCCTCTTGGTGGACACAGCCCCACCCTCCGGGCCCAGGACCCCCGGCTGGGCACGCAGGGCGCCCCGAGACTTCAGCCCTCACTCACCTTTTCCAGCAGAGAACGGCCTGCGGAACCGTGCCGTGACCTGAAGGACGGGGCCCCGCCCCACCCGGAAACACCAGCCCGGCAAGGGCAAGCACCAAGGTGGATTCAAGGTCAGAGACGGAGGTACTTGTGTGCACATGTGCAGGAACACACCCGCCTGCTTCTGGGCACCGGGGCGTGTCTCTAAGCACGTGCATACATGAACCTCCATGGATCTGAGCACGTGAGTGTGCGTGTCAGCGAATCTGGGTCTGAAGAGACGTGTGTGCACATAAGCGAGCGCCTGGTGTGGAAGCGTGGGTGTGCCACGGCGGACATGTGGATGTGCCCCGTGGGTCTGTGAACATGCCCTGTGCTTCCGGGGTGACCTCTTTCCCCAAACTCAATTACTCCGTCTGCTGGGTGGCGAGAGTAATTTCCCAGATTCCCTTGCAATTAGGTGTGGCCACGGGACTGAGCAGTGGCAGGACCGGCCCGGGAAAGCCTCCTGTGCATGATCCTCCATGCTCTCTCCCCTCCTTCCAGGGACCTTGCGACCACCTGTTGAAAATGGGGGAGCCCCCAAGTGGAAGGAGGCTGGATTCTCAAAGCGCCCTTGAGGCCGAGCCTGCTGGTCAGGCGCCTAGGGCCTCCCCTGCGTAAGAAGCTCCCTTTTCTGAGTGAGAAACCCCCTGAGACTCCAGGGCACCGGTGACAGAAACGGATGCTACTGGAACAGAGACGCTGCCCAGAAACGGTGTCATGGGAACCTGCGGCATCACGCAACAACCCCAGGACACGGAGCGGCTGGACAGGTGGGCCCCGTGACGCGGCTCAGGGCTGTGGCCCCACCGTCGCTGTGATGACCAGGGCAGCCGTGCTGAGGCGAGGCACCGGGGACAGCGCCAGGGAAGTCAGGCGACTGCCGGCCTCTGCCTCCTGCTTTTTGTAACAGACAAGTAAGGAGACCAAGTCCGGCGAGAGCGGGCGGAGCTGCCGAGATGCAGGGAACAGAGGGACCCAGCAATGTGGGGCCTGCACGTGTCAGAAGAGCCGCTGCTTCCAAACCCCACATCGTAAGACAAGGTTGAAACCGGCTTCGTGGGACCACGGCCCAGAGCTCCACCTGGACCAGGGCTCAGCCAGGCCCCAGGAGCACACACAGGTGTGGCCACCTCCCCCCAACTGCTTAAATGCCCTCAAGACAGTCACCCCTAAATCAAGACAGGCCTGGGGTGGAGAGACAGGAAGCGAGCTGCTGGGGAATGGTCTAGAAGGATCCCTGAGCGTGGTCACTGTGAGCCTTAACTCCACCTTTGGGGCCCTTTCAAATACGCATGAGCCGGAGTGGATGCCAATGCTACAGGCCCCAGAGAGGACATTCTTCCACACCCACCTCAGAGATGGCCCTGGAGAGGGGAGGAAGCGCCTTCCAGAGGGCAGCGCCAGGGCCCCAGGGAGGGCGTCTCTCCCAGCAGCAGAGGTGGGTTTAAGGACGACCCCGCCCACCGCGGGCGCCTGCACTGTGCTCTGTGCTGGCGGACTTCCTCGCGCCAGGAGCCAGGAGCCGCTGCCTCCCCTCCTGCCCTTCCCGAGTGGGAGGTTGGGGGGGCTCTCTGGCCCACCACTGTACTCCGGGTGTGTGCTGGGCTGTGAGATCAACTAGTTGGTGGGTATCCAGACCACACATGGGTACCGAGGAGCCAGGCCAGTACCCCATGGAGTGGGCAGCCACCTCCCAGACAGCCTCACCTTTGAGGTCACAGCCCTAACTAGGTGGGCTTTCGGGGTCCCCCTTGGGGAGGGGTGGGTGTGCTGTGGGTGGGAAGGATGGGATGGGTCATTGGTGACCTGAAAACCAGACCGCAGCAAGTAAGTCACTAGCTGTCACCTGCTCCTGCTTCCTCCTGGGGCACGGCAAGGCCCACCTTCCTGTGACAGCGCCCAAGGGCAGGATCGGCCTGGCCCGCAAACCCTCCCTTCGCGAGCCTCCCACACTCGGAAGCCACCCCGAGAAGACGGAGCAGCTTCAAGACGGAAGGAGCCTGGGCCCTGCGTCGGCACTTGGGGAAGAGCTGCCCGCACGCAGGAACACTTGTGCATAACTGCACGTGGGGGTGGGGGGAGTAAATCCGTGTTACACCACGGATGCTGTGCAGTGCACCTGCTACAGAACTCGTGTCACCTTAAGACACTCGGGGATCTGAACACACCTGTGCCTGCGCGAACCTGAACTCAACGTGAGTCTGAGGATATGTGCGTGCCCCTCCCTACCAGCTGCACGGCTGCAGTGCAACAGTAGCTGTGTGCGCCAAAGCGGACCTGTGTGCGTCTGCGCATCACTGTGGGACTTGGTACGTGTATGCATGCCTGGAAGGGTCTGAGCATGTGTGTGTGTCTCTGAGCACGTGAGTATACACGTAAGAATGAGCTGTTGGTCTGAGCTAAGGTGAGCCTCTCAGGCTCTCTCCCGGCCAGTGGGGGAGGGGTGCTGGTCTGTAAGTCAGAACAAAAGTGTGCAAGGGTCTGGACCCCTGGACCTGGGCACACAGAGCCTACCTGAGGATGTGCACACGTTACCTCGTGGTCATCGCACAGGTGCGTTTGTGTGCACACAGGCACGCTCTGTGGGAAGGAGTGCACATGTGGTACCTGAGAGCATCCCTTTGAGGGTCTAAGCACAAGTGTGTACTTGGGAGGAGCTAAAACATACACTTCTGTGAGCCCGAATTCCTGCACGTTTGTGCACGTGTGCACCTGCACCTGGGCGGGTCTGAGCACACTGTGTGTGCAGCTGTTCTGAACATGCATCCATGCACCTGCAATTCTCAAACTTCTGCGAGCAGCTGGAAGTCTGCGTTGCATGTGTAGGATCGTAAAGGTCTGAGCACATGTGTGCACCTGTGAGCTGAGCATGGATATGGAATTCTGTGAATCTGAGGACAGGTATATATGTATGTGCCTCTATGGCTCTGAGCACGTTTGTGTACATGCTCAGGCCTGAACATACAAGTGCATCATGCTCCTCTGGATCTAGCATGTATGTGTCACTTGGAATATGCATGCCTCAACAGACGTGTGTGCAAGCATGCCACAGTGGGTCTGCACATGTATGTGCAGCTCTGAGCACATGCAAGTGCTGTGGTGATTCAAGACATGCTGTGTGTGCATCTTTGTGTGGCTGAGCACCTGGGTAAGTATGAAACTGTGGGTCTGAGCAGGTGGGAACCTGTGAGTCCACACCTACGTGTAGATATATTTGAAGCTCTAAGCACACATGTGCAAGACTGTAGCTGAGTACATGTGTGTGCCTCTGTGAGACTGCATGTGTGTACAGGTGTGTGCTGCTGTGGGTCTCAACAGCTGTTCTGGGGCTCTGTGTACATGTGTGTTAAGATCTGAGCACGTGCGTGCCTCTGTTGGTCTGGGTACAAATGGCATGTGCTCTTCTAGGTTTGAACACATGCATGTACCCGTGGAAGTGGACATATGTGAGCTTGCTGGTAGGTCCGTAAACATGTGCATGGAGGTGCTCATGCATGCCTCTGGCCAGACTTGCGTGTGCATATGGATGTGTGCCTCTGTGGTCTGAGCCAGGGCTCTTCCTTTGTGCAAACTCAGATCCCTACAGGGGCCAGGCCCGTAGCAGAGTGTGGGTCAGGCGCTGAGACAGCGAGGGGCGGTGGGTCCGTGACCCGCTGTGAGCGCACGGCCCGAAGGCACGCCCACGCAAAGAATGTAAACACCGCGTCCATCAAGCAATACCCTGTGACAGGGTGGCCACCCTCCGGTAAAATGACCGTGTTAGGTGATGGCTCACCAAGCTGGGGGAGGGCCATGGAGCCTGGGGTCTGTGCAGGGCCCAGGTCATGGGAAAGGTGGAAAGAGGAGCAGGGATGATCCTAGGCTTCACACCTGGACCCAGAGAGGAGGATCCGACAGGCGGAAGGGGTGCAAACACCCTGGGCTCAGCCCCTGGCAGCCACAGTCTCCCCCAGGCCGCCTCCACCTCCGAGGCTGACCTCGGGCCCAAGGAGGCCTGGTCCTGTGCCAGAGCAAAGACCTCAGGTGGGCGGCCTGACCTGGGTCCGCCTGGGGAACCCTGGAGTTGTCCTGGTCCTTGCCTGGCCCCCCATCAGGACGACAAGAGTCCAAGCTGACGCATTTCAAGTGCAGGCGTGTGACACATGTCTGGGGAGCCCGTGGCTTCTGTGGGTTTCCTGGGGGCTCAGCGTGCATTCTGTCTTCTCTCCCTCTTTAAAGCTGGGAGCCAGGCTAGCCCCCCACCCTCTCCCTACCCGCTGACTTCTATTCCTCTTCCACCTCCATCACGTACTTGGCCCTTTTCCCAGGAGAGTGCCAGTGATCAGGGCAGTCCCCTTGGCCCTCCCCCATTCCCTTCTCCCAGCACAGCCACCTGCACCCTCAGCATCACACCAGGCCCGTGGTCGGCAAACTGCAGCTCGCGAGCCACATGCGGCTCTTTGGCCCCTTGAGTGTGGCTCTTCCACAAAATACCACGGCCTGGGCGAGTCTATTTTGAAGAAGTGGTGTTAGAAGAAGTTTAAGTTTAAAAAACTTGGCTCTCAAAAGAAATTTCAGTCGTTGTCCTGTTGCTATTTGGCTCTGTTGACTAATGAGTTTGCCGACCACCACACCAGGCCCCTAGCAAGACCCGGGCTAAGGCCGCGAAGCTAGGACCTCGGTGGACAGTGTGGCCCTGGTGTGGCCCAGGGAGCCTGTCTCTGCGTGGTGGCCATCCGGTCCTCACTCCTCTCTGTGGGGTCCTGGACACCTCTCACCCCGGCAGTTCCCATCCCAGAGTGTGAACACGGCGCATGTGTGCAAACACGCGTGGTGGGGCCACGTACAGCCTTGTGTCCCAGAGCCCTATCCTGGGCTCTCCTGGACCACCCACCACCCATCACAGGGCACGGCACCGACAGACACCTCAGGGAGACGAGGCAGAGGGGATAAAGCCGAGTGGAGGAGGAGTGCTGAGCTCCCGCTGCCAGATGCCAAAGCTACGGAGGAGGGTGGGGGTGAGAGGGAGGGAGCAGCCCCACAGAGGGGCCTCGCACAGCGGAGGGCGGAGGGCAGAGGGCGGAGGGCGTCTGCTCCAAGAGCACAGGCCCTTGGGCTGCACATGGGGGGCCTCTCCAGCCCCGCAGCCTGGGGCTCCCCAAAGTGCCTTGGTCTACAGGGGGACATAGAGGGCAGTTGGGCTTCAGCCTCTGGTGTGAAGGCCGGCACCCTAGAACCCCACCTGGGTCTCCAAAAGCTGAGCCACTGCCGCGAGGCTCCACCCACACCCCTTGCGTGGCTGCGCCCACCCTCCGCATGAGCATCTCTTCTGGGGCTGGCAGACCCCGGCCCAAGCCCCAGGCCAGGTTCACAGGATGGACCCAGGGCACCCTGTCCACCTCAGCTGGTCACATCACCCCCCTGAGCCTGCATGTGCCCGCCCAGCCTCCAGCCTCCCGGGACCAGCAGCCCAGGTGCCACCTGCCTGAAGGCCATGGGGAGACGCCTCCAGAAACCCAAGCAGGGGATGCGTGCTCCATGGGCTCCTCCAGGCTGCGGAGGCCCCGGCTCCGGATGGGAAATCTGGCCCCTCCCCCTTTCCCACCCTCAGCCTCAGGCACAAGGACTCGGCTCCTCCCAGCCACCCTCCCACCTGCTCAGGAGAGCAGTCCTTGCGCCCACTGTGCCACTCCCCGCCCCACAGTTCCGAGTCGGCACTCAAGGCCCACCCTTGCTTTGCCACTCTGGCCTCTCTGGGCTGCCCTGGAGGGAGCAAGCAGAGGCTGGACTGCCATTCCCGGGAAGCCTTCCCTCCCAGCCCTGCCTCCTACCCAGCTGCTGCCCTGGCTTGGCTTGGCAGCCCTGGCAGAATGTCTGCCACCTCCCTGAGACTGGGGATGAGGAAGCTTCAGGATCTAGCAGAGACCTCTTCTACTAGTGACCAAGAGAACACCAGGCTCAGGGACTGATGGGAGTTGCAGTTCTGGACCCAAGAGCTGATGGGAGTTGTAGTTCCTAAACCTGCATTCCCCCTCCCTTCTCCCCCAGGGCTCATGGGAGCTGCAGTCACTCAACTTTCTAGGGAAAAGTCTCCCTCTTCCCCTCCCAGCATCCCTTGCTCTCAACCCCAGACCCCAAGCTAAGGACCTCACTACCTCTGAGGGCTGGGGCACCAAACAGAAACTGCCTCACCAGAGGGCACTGGAGGGACCTGGCAGGGGGGGAGGGGGGGGCAGGGGGGGCAGTAGGGAGAGGAGCTATCAGGGAAAGCTAAGGGCTGGCAGCAGGCCTCTTGGGCTTGGCCAGGGGGCAGGGACAGTCGCCCCCCTCCCGTCGATGTCACAGTGGGCCCGGGGCGGGGGAGGGGGGAAAGGCACTCACCGGTACTGGGCTCACACTCCTCCAGGTCCTCGTCATCGCTCGGACACTCAGCCGAGGCCACCAGGAGGTCATCTGTGTTCTGGGGGGTAGAGGAGGGATGGGGAAAGAAGAGGGGTACAGGTGGGTCAGCAGACCCCCACCTCTGGAGGTATAGGATGGCACATGGCATGGGGCCCCGGGCTGAGGCCACACCCTGGTCCATGCCCAGCGCGGTCGTCACTTGGGGAACCTGGGCCTTGGTTTCCCTGTCGCAAAGGGAGAGTAAGCAGCACGCCCTGCAGTGGCTCCCCTCAGCTCCTGGGGCACCGGGGAGGCTGGGCACC
This sequence comes from Eptesicus fuscus, assembly GCF_027574615.1. NCBI lineage: Eukaryota > Metazoa > Chordata > Mammalia > Chiroptera > Vespertilionidae > Eptesicus > Eptesicus fuscus. Next base: position 80,145,996 of record NC_072485.1, on the reverse strand, counting down.
ACACCTGGGACCTCAGGCTCGGGCTCGGGGACCCAGGCCAGCAGGGGCCTCTGGAGGCCAGCAGGGGCAGAGAAGGGGCGCAGGGCCTGGGGGCTCCTTGGCTCCAGCCTGACAACCCCATCACCCTCATCTCTCTCCCAACCCCCTTCCCTGAGCCGGGGAACCAGGCTGCACACAATAATTAGGGCTGTGGTTGTCATGACAACAGGAGTCGACTTTGTCAGCATTTTCTCTCCTGATTGCAAAGAAAGAGAATCCCCAAGATGAGTGAGTGTAAGGGGGGGCCCGGGGGTGTTGGGAAAAGACCCTGGGAGGGAGACCCAGGGTCCAGGCAGGAAGGGAGCCTGGGAGACTGCTGGATGGAGGGGGCGGGGGGGCGCCTGGCTGAAGGTCAGGATGGGAGAAGTCTGGGGTGGGGAGGGGAGAAGGAGGTATATCCTGCCTCTTCCCCACCCCGATCTTCAGACACTGCCGCCCTCACCCAAGGGCTGGCGGGGCCTGGAGGACCCCTGAGCACCCAGTGTCCTGCCCCTTCTCACCAGCCGCCCCCGCGGGGGCCTCTCCAGCACAGCATGACCCCTAGGGCCCCTCTGCTGCGTGGATGGCCTGCCCATCACCCTGCCGCTGCATCTGGGTGGCTCTTCTGGCCTGTGTTTGGAGGGCACTGGGCTTGTGGCTGCCCAACCTTGGGGGCAGCAAGGCCTTTCTCCCAGGGCTCCCCGCTCCTTAGGGCAAGGCCTGGCACCCGAGTGCCGCGGTTTTCTTGGTAATGAAGGCAGAGTGCAGGGAGGGTCGGCCTGTCTCTCCGGCCCTGTCAGCCAGTCCCCGGCTCCCTGCGGCACAGACCGGCCGAGGTGGGACCAGGGGCTCACGGAGCTCATTTAGAGGCCAAAGGCAGGACACGCCCCCACGCGGCCTGAACCCCTCCCTCACCCTGGGAGGACAGAGGTCCCTCTAGGCCCAGAGGCCCAACAGCCACAGCAACGGGGGACAGAGCAGCTTGGGTAGGGGGCAGGGTGACTAAGCGGGGTCCAATGTCTCGGGTACGCACACTCCTTCCAGCAACAACTAGGCCAGGCCCCTCCACACCCCGCCCCCGCTGCCTCAGTGAGTCACTCATGCTCCATGGAGCTGGCCACCAGGAAAGCCAGGCCTGGCCTGCCCGGGGGGCGGGGGTGGGGGCTCATCCCCCAGGCACAGCCCCTCTGCTCTCCTCTGGGTTCAAGAGAAGACAGATCCCCTGGGCGGGGCCTGGCCCGGGCAAGCACCCGAGCAGGCGGGCGGGCACTGGGAGGTGAAGCCCCCGCACCCACTGAGGACACGAGGCCGCTGCACGTGACGCCTGCCAGGGTCACAGGACGTGTGAACGCAGGACCTGCATGCCCCCCGCAGGGTCTCCAACAGTCAGAGGCCGCTCTGGGCCTGCGCCCGCCTCCAGGGAGGGGCTGCCAGGCCCGTGCACCACGGTTCCTCTAGCGCGGCCGCCTCTGTGCCCAGAGCAACGCCATCCTGGTTCCACGTCTCCCACCGGCGGCCCACACACTGGGCGTGGCCTCCATTACCCATGGGCAGAAGGGTCATTCCGCCCTCCCCCCAGGCCAGACTTCCTCCCTCTTAGGTGGGGCAGCCTTCCCTGGCCGAGCTGGGCACCAAACCGCCCCTCGGCTCTGGGGATGGTCCCCGAGAAAGAGTGGGCACTCCACATCGGGGGTCACCAGGGCGAAGGACACTTCATGAAAGGAGACCTGGGCCGCCTCACCTGAGCCGTCACCACCACGAGGATCCCAGGCCCCTCGGACCCTCCCGGGGTGCCCACCGAAGCCCTGCCACGGTCTGCCCGCGGGCGAGGGGCCTCACCTGGGTGGTGCTGTCCCTCAGCGTGGGGGAGCGGCCCCGGCGGGTGGTGGTGGTGGCCATGGTGGTGGTGGTCTCCATGATGGTGGTGGCCATGTCGGCCAGCAGGGTGGTGGCCGTCGTCTCCGCGCTGAGCAGCACGGACGGCCCCTCCCCCACCAGGCGCAGGTGGCCCTCGGTCCGCACGTTGGGGTCGCTCTCGGCGGCCAGCGCCAGCACCTTGAGCCCATTGTAGTAGAGGCCGGACACCTGGCCCTGGAAGGGGCGGCCCTGGTCCCGGCCCCCGATCTTGATGGCAGCCTGGCTGTTGAAGATGGTCAGCTGGCGGCCTGGGGGGGCGGGGGTGGGCAAGGGTGACAGATAGAGGAGGGACAGGCGGGGAGGGGGGGGGGACCAGGAAAGGAAGGGAGAATGGAGAAGAGCCAGGGGAGGGGAGGGAGTCGAGATGGAAACCAGCAAGTGGGGGAAGGGAGAGAGGGAGACACAGGAAGGGCAGACACCAAAGGGAAAGCCTTGTCAGCCACAGCCCAGCCCAGCCAGTGGGACCCCAGGGGGGAGGGTCTGGGCACACATGGGCTGGGAAGGGAGCCAGCGCCCCCCTCACCATGCTCATGCCCCTGACCTTCCCATCCCCCTCTCCCCCCTCTCCTCCCCTCCCTTCCCCTCTCATCTCCTCTCCTCTCCTCTCCTGCTCCCATCCCCATCTGCTCCCTCTGCTTCCCCAGCGCCCCACACCCAGCGCCCAGCCCCAGCCCCGGAGGCCCTGGAGCGGCAGAGCGAGCGCACCGAGGCAGACAGAGGAGGCCGCAGGCTGGGTCAGTGTTAGCGCGAGTGCGTGTCAGAGCAGAGGGCGGACTGGACAGTGCATGAGGAGGATGCGTGAGGGTGGGAGAAGCTGCCAGGACCTCACTCTGCCCTCCCAGCCACCGCCAGGCCTGCAGCCCTCCGGCCAGGCTCCCCGCTCTCCTCCCAGGCCCTGCCACTGCCCCACCGGATCAGGCTCTGGAGCACAGAGGCCTCCCCGTGGGGACGGGACGTGCAAGCTCGGAGATGGAAAACGTTAAAGGGACCTTTCTTCGCTCGCTGCCAGCCAGAAGAGCAAACCGCTCCAGCTCCGATCTCACTCCTCACTCAGCCGTTCCCCCTCCAAGCTCCCACCTGGGTGGGTTTCTGCGGTTCCGTCTGATTTTAATGGATCTGGGGGTCAGTTTAACCCTCTGAGTTTGTTGCTTTGGTTTGGTTTTTAGAAAAGATATTTATTATGTTTAAGTTTAGATTTAACTTTGGTTTTGGTTTTGCTTATTTTGGGGAGGGAGGGGGGCAGAGGAACTCGACGCTGCCCCCTGCTCCCGGGACCGCGGGCTGCTGGCGCTGGGGGTTTAAGACCTGGCTTAGCCCTTGTTAGCCTCTGGTTAGTGCCTCGTTAGAGATCTGGTTTAGAGTTAGGTGCCTTACGCCCTGCCCCAAACCCGGGCTGAGGACAGTCCAACTTGTGAAACCCATTCTCTCTTTGGAAACATGCGTTCCGGGGACACCCACCCTCCTGTGTCTGCTCGGCCCCCCTGCTCGGCCCCTCCTCCTGCAGCACCTCCCACTGCCCAGCACCTCCCTCAGCCTGGGGCAGCACCTCCATCTTACAAGTGGGGGCCGGAGCCCCGAGAAGCTGAGCGCTGGCGATGGCAGCTGCAACACCAGACCCAGGAGGGTCACGGTGCCCAGGGCTCACTCCCGGCACAAGAATCACGAGAAAAACGAGGAGGAGAGGGTCAGGCAAACACGTTTGGGGAGTTCACTTCACAGATAAGCAGCCGTTGCTTTCTCGGGGGACGTCTCAGAGCCTTTAGGGGCCAACATTCCTGTTCCCCTCCAAGGGGGAGAGCTGGCCTCCCCTTTCCCAGGCTCGGCTCGCCAGTCTCCTCTCCCGAGGCGCCCCAGGGACCCGCTTCCCGGGACACATTGTGAAACTGGAAAACTGATTCATTCAGTAAATATTTATTGCGCACCGACCACGTGCCAGGTGCTGACAGCATCATCCCTCCAAGGATGCCAAGCCTTCCCCTCCAAAACCTCCTGCGCCTTACTGCATCTCACCCTCAGGCACCTGTGGGGGAGGCGGGGAGGGGGGCCATCTCCCCGGGAGGGCGAGTCTTGACCCTCTCCCCCAAGGCCACACGAAGGCTGAGCTCCTCCTTCCACAGCCGGGGAAGCACTAGATGGAGCCCAGTCCTTCACTTCCTAGGAGAGGAAGTGGAGGCCTAAAGAGAAGGTGAGACCACGCAGCGGGGGGAGGAGGGGGGGTTCCAATCACCAGCCCAGCTCTTCCCCTCCTGGACCAGGAGTCCCACCCCCACCCGGCCCGTCCTGCTCTCCCAACCCCTTGGGGTCACAAGTTGTCCCAGCCTCAGCCCAGGCTGCTCCCTGGGCCTCTCTAACTCGGGAGAGGGAGGTGGTGATGGAGAGGAAGCTACTAGGTTAGCAAACATGGCCTCCTGGCCCCACCTGCCATGAACTCCTCAAAGGGTTAAAGTTCGCCCCGCTGGAGGGTCGATGCGGCTGGGGCTGCAGGTTTAGCGATGCCTGTTACAGTCCCTTTAACTTTTTGTCCTGCTTCGGGTTTATCGCATCTGGTTATCAGCGTGTTTAGTCCCCGCTGGCTGCGTGGGGCTGGAGTGACGTTTGGGGTTTTAGTTGGGGAAGGCCCCAGTGACATTTAAAAGCACAGTTAGCAGCTGGTTAGATGGAGGTTTAACAGGTAAGCTTCCCCCCTAGAGTTTAGCCTTAGAGGTACAGAGCTCGCCCCCCTCCAAAGGGAATGGGATGGCCTGGCCCTTGGCCCCAACTTCCCTTGGCGACAAGTGGCCTTCTCCCTCCACCAGCAGCACCTCACCACCCGCAGGCGCGGACGCCGTGGGACGGCTCCCCCTTCCCCTCTGCCCTCATCTCCCCCCCCTCCACTACCTCTGGGGGCCCTCTGGACCACAGCGGGTCCATTGCAGAAAGGGGATCACTGCCACTTTCTTGGGGGGGCCTTTCCAGTAGGACCTGAGGCCCCCCACTTTCCTTTTCTCCTCAGATGACCCTGGGGAAGTCTTCCTACCCTCCTTTGGGTCAGCCCCTCCTGCTCCCCAAAGCCTTCCTGCTTCTCACTCACGGGGGGCCCTCAGGGAGCGCTGAGCTGACCTCCCTCCCCTGCACTCCACCTGCTTCCCTGGGGGCCAGGAGTCTCCGGTAACCCAGTCCCAGCCTCAGCCTCGGCCTAGAAAGAGACACGCCCTCTTGTAGGAAAAGCCCCGCCCCTGCCCGGACCAGCACTCTCCAGGACACACCCCTGACTGCAGGGAGAAGGGGCACCGGGCAGGACAAGTGTCCCTTCACTCGGGGGTGGGCGACGGGGAAGGCTCGGATGGGGAAAGAGAGAGCTCTGCACCTTTAAGATAGTGTTTTTAAAGTTAATTAATTAATTAATTAATTAATTCTGGTTAATTACCTTTGTCGAGCAGCCACTCATCTACTACTCGACCAAGCCGGTAGGGGATTCTCTGTCTAGCAATCGCCAGGCGCTCGTTATCAAAGTTTCCTTGGAAAAGTTTAGAAAGACAGTAGGTTTCTCAGGCGGCGAAGTCCAAAGGAGTTAGAAAAGTAATCACGCATTTCTCAAGAGACTCAGCGAAGCGGCCACATCCCCCGGGAAGGGGGAAGGCCCCCCCAAGGCTGGAGGAGAAGCTGGGTCCCTGGTCCTCCCGCCCGCCCCTCCCCAGGCTCCCATCCAGAGCCAGCCCACCCTGCGGGCAGGAGCGACCCAAAGGAACGGAAGGACAAAGAAGAAAAGGAAAGGGGATGAAAGAAAAGGCAGCTGGAGGTCAAAGGTCAGAGGTTAAACAGGTTTATCTGTGCTCAAGCGGTGGCCCTCTTCCTTCCCATCCCAGAGAGGGGCAGCGGGTGGGAGGGGCATTTAGCAGGTTTAAGTCAGGGGGCGGGAGGCCTCGTGGCCCAGCTGGTTACTGCGTTTAGAGGGCGTTTAGAGGTGGGAGGGCAGGTTAAGCAGGGGTTTATGCGGCATTTAGGGGGGTGGCCAGCACACTCATTTAACAGTGAGATTTAAAAAACACTTCTCCACGCCAGTCTCAGCTCCCTCCCCTCCTGCTCAGTCCCAGCTTTCCCTTATCTCCCCCTCCACCCTCCATCCCACCCCACCCCCAACCCGCCCCCCGCTGCCACCCTCACCCACAGCACCGACCTGACCGACCTGACCACCTGACCGACCTGACCGAGAGCCCAAGCCCACCACTGCTCTCACTGCAGGCACTGAGCGCCCCCCGGCACCGCCCCCCCCCCCCAGCCCACCACCACCACAGTGACCTCAGCCTGGTGCCTGGATCCTCACCCAGCAGCCCCGCCCACCCCCTTCCCTTCTCAGCTCTCCTGCCATCTCACCTCCTCTCCCACCCCTTCCCCTCCCTGTGGCACCTTCCGTCCTCTGCCTGGCGGCACCTCAGCTCCATCCCAAGACCCTCAGACTCCTCTCTGCGCAGGTCCCCTTGCCCTTCTGCCCTGTGGACCCCGCCCCGCTCCTGACCCCTCTCCCTCACAGCCTTTCTCCTTCAGCGGCTCCCCATGGCCCCTAGGCTCCACCTTCTCTGTCCTCAGCTGGTCACCTGGCTGTGGCCTGCTCCTCTCTCCACTCAGCATTCTGCAGGCCTGGGGCAGGAAAGGGTGTGTGTGTGTGTGTGTGTGTGTGTGTGTGTGTGTGTGGCTGTGAGCTCTCCCTCGCCCTGGGCTGTGGGTGATCCCAGTCGGCAGCCATGGAACGGAAATGACTTCCTTTGGGAGTCTGGCCACTCCTCCCATGAAAGCCACTTACATGCTGTATAGTAACATGCACCCTGGGTGGTGGGGGCTTCCCCCATCTCCCACTGCACAGCTGCGCTCGCCTGCCTGTGTGCACCCCCCTCGAAGGAGCACCCCACATGTCCATGTGTGCATGGTGCTGCCCCCGGGTGACTATGAGGCAATGAGACACTGCCTTCCCTACGTACTCAGGTCACTCATGTTTACCGGTAAGTAAAAAATGGACCGTTCGTTCCTTTAGTCACTCAACAAACATCCCTTGGTGCCCGCTCTGTCCCTGGGCTGGGTATGAGGGACGGAAAGGTGAGGGCCTGGCCCTTGCCCAGCAGGAGCCCAGCCATGCGGGGAGGCTGGCTGGTGACGAGCAGAGCGGTGTTCTGCTACAGGGGGCACGGGCATCGCTCCCGGGGTGGGCGGGAGGGGCCCAGGAAGACACTGAAGAGGAGAGGTGGTGCGGCCAGAGGAAGGCGGGGGGGGGAGGCGCATGTGCGGGGCAGAGGGGCAGCAGGCGTTCGGGGACCCACCTGTGCGGGACACCCGCGTGTGTGGCTGTGTGTCTATGTGTTTGTCCGTGTGCGCCCTGAGAGGAAAGGAAGGATGTCCATGCGCCTGGCTGAGCACGTAACGTCTAACCAGAGCTGTTGGCGAGCCCTCCTCTAGGCCACACCACCTCGTGCCTTCCTGGGCGTACCTCAGGGATTCTCACAGCGTCGCCAGGAGGAGGTGCGATGCCCACTCTCAGGCGGCACCTGAGATTCAGAGAGGCTAGATGACTCGTCCAAGGCCACACAGCTGTGAGCCGGAGACCCAGGAGTGAAAGCCAGGTGCTGCTGACTCCAGGCGCTGAGCTGGGTCCCTGCTCCCTCAGCGTCCCGGCCACGCCGGCGGCCACGCACACGCGAACCTGGCCTGCTGTGCACGCGGGACGACCGCTTTGACAGGGGATCTGCTCACCATGCGCACAGGCAGCCACCAGCCCTCAGGTTACTCTGCTCCGCAGGTGAGGGGCACCCAGCCGTCTTCCCTCCCCCACCCCCCGACCCAGTCAGGGGCCTGAGCCCAGGAGGGCAGGCGTGACCCCTCCCACCTGGCCTCTGGCCCACTGGGCTCTGCGGGAGAAGCTCAGGACCTGAGCCGCGACTCCCTGCACTGAGGCCCTCCTGCCCCGTCCAGCCCTGTCCGCGCCGGCTGAGGCTTCACTGCTACAAAGATTGCTCTGTGTGTGTGTGGCTGAGCCAGAGAGAGAGAGACAAGTCTGATGCCCACAGGGCGATCACACCCACACAGCGCCTGCCGGTGTCTGCGCACGGGTGGGACTTAGCGTAGGAACGCTGTGTGTCTGAGTGACCTCACACGCCCAGGGCCTTGGAGCAGACTCCCCGCCCCCCACGCAGGGCTTTGTGCCCCTGTGCCTGCCTGATCGTAGGAATATCCACAGTCACTCAGGTGCCAGGGGTTGGCCCGTGTGAACACGGCCTCTGTATTTATTAGTGGGCCACGAGGCTCCCGTGTTTGGGTAAAGCTCACACGATGGCGAGCTGTGAGCCGACCCTGGCGTCTTCCTTCCAGCGTCAGTGGGCCCGTGAGGGCTGGACCTGCACCTTTCACTGTCCTTTGCCCACAGGCCTCTAGGGCAGCCTGGGGCAGCTGCCCTGCCTCCACCTCGACTGTCACTGCTGCCTGAGGACCTGAGGCGCAGGCGCTCTCTGCCTCTGTCCTGGGTGTGACTGCAGGTCGCTCAGCCCACATCTCCACGTCTGCGTTCCTGTGGTTCTCCCGCAGTGGCTCAGTTTCCCCTCCCTCCCTGTCTCCGCACGGAGGCTCCGCTCCTCTCCTCCGAGGCCCTGCCCACCCCTCTCTGCTGGGCCTGTGTGACAGCGTCCGCACGTCTCGCTGCATCGCTGTGGGAGCGGCCGTCTCCGCTGTGGCTCAGGGACTCTCCCCATCTCCCCGCCCCGCTGGCTTCCTCTCCCTCCACTCCGAGGCCCTTCTCGGCCTCCCTCGGTATCTTGCAGGGTCTCTGCTTCCTCATTTCTTTCGTGTCCTCATCCCTGTCCCTCCCGTGCTCCTCAGACCTTGGTTTGTCCTCGGCCACCACAGCTGCCACACACTCGAACTGGGTCGGTTTGCATTCCTGTGCTCGCCTGTCCCCCACCAACACGGTGAACTCCCGGCATGCAGGGGCTGCGTCCCATCACCGCTGCGTCCCAGGGCCTAGCGCAGGGCCTGACACCTTGTAGGTTATCAATAAAGGTTTGTTGAATGCACTTGACCATACTTTTCACTTGTCTCTCTCCCTCACCCCGAGCCATTGGGGTTCCTTTCCTCTGGGTCTCCATGGTTACGTCTCTTCCTTTACCTAGATTTCCTAATAGGGATCTCTGACTCGCTCTTTGTAAAACCTTGGTTTGTTCCTTAGAACAGCTCTGCCTACTTGCGAAGATGTGTTTTGGGTTATTTCCGGATCTTCTCTCCTTGATTTCTGCATCTGTCTCCCCGTTTCCACCTGTCCCAATTCTGAACTCATCCTTTCCTCAACTGTCTCTCTACCTCTACCCTCCCTCCTCGTCCCTTCTCCCTCATCCCCAAACTGGACCCTGGCCTGGCAGCCTTCCCACTCAGCTCCGCCCTCTCCCTCACACCACAAGGCCCACGGTCTCACCCAGGCCCCACAGAGCCCAGCCTTACAAAAACCGCTCGTTTTCTTTAGCCCCGCCCATCCGGGTCCCACCCCCAAGCCACACCTTCTTGTAGCCTCGCCCCGCCCACAGCGGGATGACACTCCGCTTAGCCCCGCCCCAGTGCAAGCCGTGCTCCTATCAAAGGCTGCCTTGCCTGCCGCGCCCCTCCCACCACACTTCCTGGGTGCTCCCAGGCCACCCACCTACCTGCCGGGTACCGCTCGTTGACTGGCCAGCTGTCCACCTGCAAGGTGGCATTGCCACCGCTCCTAGTGAACCGCACCACGTGGTATTTGCCGTCGCTCACGATGGCGTTGGGCTCGTCGATGGTAATGTCGTCGGTGCCCACATTAAAGATCACCCCCACAGTGCCCTGGTCCTGGGGACAGAAAAGGGGAGCTCAGCGCCTGGGAGGGAACCCGTGCCCCCCCCCTCCGGCCCAGCGCCAGGGCACCTCTCAGCTTTGCTGTGCACTCCCCCAGTCCTGCCTCCGCCGGGCGCTCTCACCTGCCCAGAGGTGGGCAGGCCTGGGAGCCACTGTGGGGTGCAGAGCCTGGACGCGGGGTGCCTCCACTAACCACCCTGCCTCTTGCCTTGAGTGTAGTCAGAATATCCACAAGTGTGTACAGGGCACCTACTCTGTTCAAGGGCCCCTGAGCCCAGACCTCAGGCAGGCTGATCAGGATCGCCATGGGGATCTGTGGGAGCACAGAGGGTGGGGCTCCCTAAGGCCCAGCCAACAGAGAAGTCCAGGGAGGCCCGCCCGTGCCTGGGGGAGGTCTGACCCCCTCCCACCACCCCAGCCTCCAGCCTCCCGCCTCCTGTCTCCCTGGGCGATCAGCACTGAGCAGGCGCCGGGGGCTCCCCACCAGGGCCCCAGGACGCCTTTCCTGCAGCCCATCTGGCCCCTGGAGGTCAGGCTTGCGTGTGGGGAGGCCTCTCACAGTTGCGGAGCAGAGGTGGGGTCTGAGCTGCGTGTTTTGGGGGAGGGATGACAGGCATGGGAAGAGCTCAGGGAGGCAAACCATGTTGGACTTAACTGAGGAAAGGTGAGTGAGCATGGGGTGTGGGCAGAGGAGGGGCTGGGAGAGGGGAGGGCCAGGCAGAGGACAGACGGGGACTGAGGCTGGAGAAAGGGAATAGAGTCCGTCTGAGCTTCCTCTGGGACCAGCCCAGGCCCCAGGGAGGACCCACGTGGGAGCCTGCAGCGGCGCCCGGGATCCGGACCAGGAAGTTCGGTCGGTGGTGGCTGACGGAGAGGGAGGCGTCACCGAACCCAAAAGCGTGCTCCCTTCATCCCCACGGCCACCCTCGGAGGAAGCTCAGAGCATCCCCATGTACTGAGGGGCACACGGCGGCTCAGGGAGGGTCCGTGACATCCCAGTCTCACAGCTCAGAGGAAAGGAACCCCAGCCTGAACCCCACTTGGTCTGACTCCACAGCCAGTGCTCCCCGCTAGTCCAGGGAGACGCTGCTCACATTGCTGGGGTGGGGTGATCCGAGAGGCTGCGGAGGCCGGCCCACCTCGGAAACCAAAGGCATCCAAAGACGCCAGACGAGGCCCGCGAGGCCTTCACCGGAGCCCCTGGTCCATTCCCTCCCTCCGAGCCACACCCTGACCCGGGCCTCCTGCGTTCCCACCCCTCCCCCACAGTACTGGCACCGGCACGGGGTCACAGCCACGGCACCCAGGCCGGCACGGCTCCTGGGTCCTCCCGAAAGACTGCTCCCGTCCGGCCCGGGCACGAGGGACCATTCGGCGGCCACCTCCGCACCAGTGGAACCCAGCAGCTGGGTGGTACTGGGGTTGGGGATGGGGTGGCTCGGGGATGGGGTCGGGATTGGGGTTTGGATAGTTGGGGGGTAGGATGTGCAGCCAGGGCTCACTTGGACACCTACGCCCTATCCCTTCCCCACTGGTGGGTCCAGTTCTCCTAGAACCTGGGAAAGCCACACACACACACACACACACACACACTCACATACTCACACACACACACACACACTCACACACTCACACGCGCTCACACACACACACTCACACACTCACACACGCACACACACACACACACACACTCACACACGCACACACACACACTCACACACACACTCTCACACACGCACACACTCACACACACACACACACACACGCACACACACACACTCACACACTCACACACGCACACACACACACACATACTCACACACACACACTCACACACGCACACACACGCTCACACACACACTCACACACGCACACACTCACGCACACACACACACGCACACACGCACACACTTGTACGCATGCAGCATCTTCCTCAATAAAGCAGGGAAACTGAGGTTGGCCTTGCTCACAGAGTACTAGCAAGCCCCACCCACCCACCCACAACTGACATCCCCGGAGACGAGATCATCTGCTCCCACGCCCGTGCGGGGAGCCGCCACGCTCCGCAGCACTATTGTTAGCAACTGCAGCACCCAGCACCCAGCACCCAGCACAGGGCCCGGCCTCTGAGGGTTTCTCCCGGGCTCAGGGGGCAGGGAAGGCGGCCAGGGAGCAGATGCCCAGCGGGCGGGCGGCGGCGGGCCAGCCGGGCGGCCGGAAGGCGGGACACCTGGGTTTCCTAGGAGGCAGCTGAGCTCCGAGCCCGCACTCTGGGGGAGAGGCGGCTCCCCAGAGCTGCTCCCGACGTGAAGTCAGTTGTCACTTCTGTTAAAGTCATTAATTCCTAATTCCCCAATTACCTCATTAGGCGGCGGTGGGGAGAACGCGGCCGCTCCTACAGCAAATAATTATGGGAGTCAAAATTAATTTGGCAAAGTGGAGCGACGCTTTATTAGAAACGTCAAATTGCTTTTCTCTTATTTTGCTGCCGCCTCCCCGCTCTCAGCTGCCGATGCCGCTGCGGTGGGAGCTGATGTGTCACCGTCCCCGGGGGAGGGCGCTCGGGGGCCGCTCCCAGGGGCTGCGGCCCATCTGGTGCCGGCTCTCCTCTGAGAGCTGGCCTTGCTCCTGGCGCCACGATTCCTCCCGGGCCCCCCACCTCACCAGGACCCACCCGGGGGCCAGGCGCCCCACCTCCGCCCTCCGCGGCACCAGGCACAGCCTGCTCCCCGTGACCCGGCACCAGGCAAGGCCGGGGCGCCTGCGGGAGGAGAAAGGCCTCTTCTCCACGCCCTGGGCCCCGACCTCCCCCTTAGCACGCGGGAGCCTGTGCCCTAAAGCTGTGACACGGCCGTCAGAGACGGACACAGGACACACAGACCAGCACGCCCCGGTGACGACCACAGGTGGCGTCAGCGGACACTGAACCTTCCTCAGGGCTGGGCGACGCCCCCGGTGCTTTACATACATGATCTCCTTTAGGCCCCACAGCGCCCCTCGGCCTCCCAGCCTGCGCGACGCAGACGAGGACACGGGCTCAGGGGGGTGAGGGCTCTGCACAAAGACGGAGCGAGGAGTGGCGGAGTTGGGACTCAAGCCCAGGCTCCCTGCTCCAAAGCCACGCACAGCTGCTCACCCCTCGGTCACAGAAAAGGACAGAGACAGCCCACCTCCACGCGTGGTCCGGAGGCTGAAACACCAGCAGACACCACTCGGCCCGGAAGCTCAGACACAGAGCGGCACCGACCAGAGGCCCAGACTCAGCCTTCTCCTCAGCCCTACAACCCCCGGTCACACTGTCACTCCTGACCGGTCCCCAGGCCCCGCTGTCACTCACAGCCACACCATCTCTCACCCACAGGCCGAGACGCTGTGTCTCACTCACCCAGGCACGGGCACAGGCCTCCTCCCCAGGCTACTCCTCACCCTGCCCCCTTCTTCCATGCGCCCTGCCCCCTTCTTCCATGCGCCCTGCCTGTTCCACCCCCCTCAGCGCCCATCAGCTGCCACTTCCACTCCAGCTCCACTCTGCCCACAGGACATCTCTGCTCACACCTCCTCCCTTTGCTCCCTGGTTGGGGGAAGGGTGTGCAGCCATGGGTCCCTAAAAAGCTGTTGTATAAGGAGGGGCCAGTAGCCATGGTCCCAATCAGATGGGGATGGGCCAGAGCCCCAACAAGCCCTCTCCCCTGGCTTCCTCGCTCCCCTGAAAGCCCGGGGACTCCCCTCAGACCTCTCCCTCTCCAGCACACAAGCCTGGCCACCTGCCTAACCCCCAGCTTGGGGGACCCGGCCAGGGTCAGCCTGCAGAGTGCAGGCAGGGAAGAGGCTGTAAAGGGCTGTATCGGTGGGAAAAGAGATTGGGGTCAGAGCGCCGGGGTTAAAAGCATGGGGAGGGGCAAGAGAGAGGCTACGAGCAGGAGTGAGATGGAGCAAGGCCCCAGCTCGTGGGGAAGAGTGTGCGGGGAAGAAACAGCTGCCTGAAGACCAGCTGTGGGATGGAAACTGCGAGGAGAGGAGCGGCGGGTTCGGCAGGAGCCCAGAGGGAGGCACGGGAGGAGCAGAGGTTGAGGAAGGCAGCAGGCCCAGGGAGCAGCTGGGCAGAGAAAGGCAGAGCTGGGTGGGGTCAGAGGTCAAGGCTTGTGTGCTGGGGATGTGGGGCTGGGCCTAGAGGTCAGAGAGGCTGTAGGGGTGACAGAGTCAGAGCAGGTGGCAGGGTCAGAGGGTGGCTGGGAGAGCAAAGGTCATAGGAACAGAGGTCAAGGGCAGGACAGAGGCAGGGGCAGGATGTGAAGGCCAGGTGAAGAAGCAAAGTGGGCTGCTGGCGCAGGGAGGGTGAGGGAGGCGGCAGGGACAGGTGCAGGACGCAGGGGGCTGCCCTAACCCGTCTAGGAGCGAGCAAGCAGCAGCCCAGGGCAGTCACCCCGTGGGGCCACTTCTGGAGGCTGCAGAACAGCCTGGAAGACTCAAGGAGGCCCTGGCTGCGTTCAGAAAGGTCAGAGGACACAGACGGCCTCAAGGAGCCGGGAAGCGGGGCCTCACGTCAGCGGCGTGCCGGGCTCTCAGGAATGACAGGCGGGGATGGGCCTCAGAGGCAGAAGCACCGAGCGGGCTTCGCGCGAGGGGAGATCCGAGGTGCTGGCCGCGGAGCGAAGGGGCGGGTGGGGTCTAGGCGGGAAGGTGGGGCGGAGGCCAGGGCCCGGTCCTTACGATGTGCAGCTGCAGGTAGTCGCCGAGGCCCGAGGCGCTGTCCACGCGCACCAGCACGGCGCTCCGCTGGTGCGTGCTGAAGCCCACGGCCAGGCGGTCCATCCGCGTGCTCGGCCGGTCATTGGGGGGCCACGTGTAGGTGATGAGCGCTCCCCCCTTCCCGAAGATGTACGTGGTCCCGGCTGCAGAGAGAGGAAAGGGAGAGGGAGATAAGACATCAGCAGGTTCCCGGGGCTGTGACCGAGCACGAGGACCCCCCACCTTCCTCGGGGTACAGAGCTTCAGCCGGGGTGCCCACAGCAGCCACGGGCCCCGCGTCCTGAGGAACAGTGGCTTTAATTACAGCAAAACAGAGAGGTGACAGGAGTGTGACCAGAGAGAGAGAGAGCCCAGAGAGAGGCGCAAGGAACCAGAAGGCCTGCGGGGGGCAGGGAGGACCCGAGGGGCCTGAGGCTCGCCTCTGCCAGGGCTGGAGAGGTGACAGCTCCGAGGTGAGAGCCTCTGAGGGCCAGAGCTGAGCAGGCACCCAGGTAAAGGAGCCCCCGGCGACGGCAGGAGGGGGAGCTGGAGCTGTGCTCAGCTCTGACTCATGGCCCACAGGCTGGCACCCCTCCAACGCCTGCCCTGCACCCCTCCGGGCCCCTGGAAATCCTGGCCCCAGCTTACCCAGGACTCTCTGCTTCCACACACAACCAGGGGCTGCCTGGGTCCCCAAACAGGGGGGGCCTGGAGCCCTGCCCAGAAAAGGAGGGACAGACATGAGGGGGGGGGGGGGGCGGGAAGTGAGACTGACAGCCAGAGGAGGAAGAAGGCAGAGGACAGATGGACAGAGGGGCAGAGAGGGGTGTAGGTGAGAGAAAGTGGGAGAGTGGGAGCCAGAGATGAAGGCTCCCTCTGCCTGCCCTCCCCCACCCCACCCTCTCTCCCCGTCTCCTCGTCTCCTCTTCTCCATCCGGCTGCCGGGGGCGGGTGTGAGGTCCCTAACGATCTCAGCCCCAAAATAAACCCCATTAGTCTCCATGTTCCCTCCTGCGGCTGACTGGGTTCCCTGGGGATGGGGGGTGGGGGGGCAGACTGATGGCTAGGGTGGGGTGGGGGGCTGGTCACCCCGTTTCCAGGAAGGCAGCCTTGACTGGGAGGCCTAGGGCAGCGGTTGCGGACCACTGGTGGTCCGTGAGGTCCGAAAGGTTGGCGACCGCTGGCCTAGAGGACTGGTACTCTGGGGCCTTCAGAGAAGGGACGAGAACAACCTTGCGTTCTTTAGGGCGTTCTTTAGGGCATAAATGGAGCAGAGGAGAGTCATAAAATGCTTAATTAAATAATTAGGCACTAACAACTCCTCTCGGAGCACTTCTTGGGGGCAGAGGGGTTCAAAGAGGCTTTATCGGGAGCGGGAGAGAGGCAGCTGGGGCGGGAGGGCAAAAGCCTGGAGTGGGCGGGAAGAAGTGGGGCCGAGGTGGGAGAGCTCTGGGTGGGATGGGAAACCGAGGGTCCGGGAGCCGGGGCCTGGGGGGCAGGAGGGCCGCTGGAGGGGCAAATGTGCCCACCAAGAGGGCAGACCAAGGCCAGGCCCTCAAGCACCCTGGGAGGTTCAGGCAGCCGGGCCAGGGAGAGGGGGCTCTAGCCCAGGAAGTCCCCAGGTCCCCCAAAAGAGGGGGCTTCTGAGAGCCCCGGAGGGAGACACCATCTGCAGGCCTGTTGCCTGGCCCCAGAGAGGCGGTGAGGCCAGCAGGGCCTGGCGGAGGGGGAGCCGGAGCTGTTCCCCAGAGCCCTTGCCACCAAAGCCCTCAGGCTCCCCAGGCAGGGCCAGAGCGGAGAGGTGACCCCCGGAGGCAGGACGGGGGTGGAGGAACCACCTTGAGTCTGCTGGCTGACATCTGCCACAGCCGGTGGCCAGGTCAGCACCCAGCAGGCGCCGGACACCCAGTGCTTCCTACCTGCTCGCCCCCCCCCCCCCCCCCGCCCCCGAAGGCCCAGTGCTGAGGGTTGATTCCTCAGGATGGGACCCCAAGATCAGGGTGGAGAGTTGGATGGGGCAGAGTACACAGTGAGGCCGGAGCAGGTAGGCCTCAGCCAGCACAGTCTCCACTCGCAACGCAGCACTCGGAAATCCGGCTGTTTCCATGGCGACCGTGATACCCCGGTCCTCCCTTCTCCCTCCACTCACACACTGCATGGCCAAATGTGGGGGGTGGGGAGGGCCCGGGAGCTGAGATGCTGACCCCTCCACACCCCCTCCCTGCCTGGGGACCAGAGGCTGCCGCCCCTTCACCCCGGGGCTCAGGGGCCTCCCAGTGAGGCGAAGAAGGGGCTTATGGGGTTTCTGGGTCCCTCAACCCAGCAAAGGAAACGCCATCCCCCTGGGCCCAGCTCCCAAATCTCCCAGGTCAGGGCGGAAGGAGGCCCTTTCTCCCCCTTTCCCAGCGGAAACCCAGACCACACCTAGTCCTGGAGAGCGCCCCCCTGAGCCCGGGCGCCCGAGGTGCAGGCAGCCCCATGTCCCACTGGGCATGAGGCCGGAGGGATCAGAGGTGGCACTGGCGCCCCAAGCCCCAGACCCACGACGCACATCCCCAGTGCCGCACCCGCAGGCCCCACACCAACCCACAGGGGAAGGCGCACCCCGCTGCACACAAAGGCCCCGCGTGCTGAGGCAGACCCCACAGGAGACACGGAGCACCCGAAACACGGCGGTGGGCGCACAAAGGAAGGCAGGTCCCCGAGGCCCGAGGGCAGGGGCTGGGCAGGGGCTGGGCAGGGGCAGGGCAGGGGCTGGGCAGGGGCTGGGCAGGGGCTGGGCAGGGGCAGGGCAGGGGCTGGGCAGGGGCTGGGCAGGGGCTGGGCAGGCCTCGCGCAAGTCCCCGCCCCGAGGCCCAGGGCGCACGTGCCACCGCCCCACCCCGCCCGGCCTCCCCCGGGGCTGACGGCCCAGCGCGTCTCCCACTGCAGCCAGTTTACTAGGCGGGGAACCTGGGAGGCTAAGGGCGTTGGTGACACGGTGGGGGGTCGGCGCAGAGGCCCAGCTCGCCGCCGCCGCCGAGCACGGGAAGAATGAATGGGTTATTGGCTGGGGCGGCAGTCATTGCCCTGGGGAGACATTTCTCTCCCAGCCCCGGTTCCCGCCAGAGGGCGCAGAGGGCTGGCAGGGAGGGCAGGGGCGGGGCTCTGCCAGGTCCCTCCGGGGTTGGGCCCACCTGGGTCTCAGGGGCCTCTCGCCTCTCACCCCCAAGCTGTCCTGGCCACCAGACGCCCAGGAGACTGGCACTGAGAGCTGGAGTCCAGGGCTCCGCACCACATCCAGAGCCTCGGAAAGGTTCCAGAAAGGCTGCGGAGCAGAGAGGGCAAATCAAGGCCCACATGCTGCCCTGGGGCGGTCCGGACCCACGGTTCTGATCTCCCCAGGAAACCACCAGTGAGCTCCCTGGAGCATAACGTTTCAGGGGTGCACACCCCAGAAGCTCAAGACAAACGCGCTCTGGTCCACCGCCCAGAGGCCCATCCCCAACACAGTCCCCTCAATGCCTCCCGGACCCAGAAATTCACTGATCCGGGAAAACACTAAAAGATCAAGAATTTAACACAGAGTTCCCACACACCTGCATTCCAGAGAAAGCCAACCCACCACTGGTCACGGTTAGCTAACCCAGACCCAAACCACAGACACACCTCATGTGAACACCCATGCGGGGCTGCCCCTGTGGCGAAACCTACATGTGCCCCCCGTCCCGCAGCGTCAGAAGCCATGACACACGTCTTCTGGACGGTACGGAGTCACGAGAGGACAGAAAAGTCCCACTCGGTCTCAAAAGGCCGCTCCTAGGCGCTCACAGCCACCCCAGCTCTTGTCTAGGGACCTCCCAGCCCAGGGGGATCTCCACGGCTCCGACCCCGGGCGCCGCTCCCTCTCGACCTGGAATACAACATCCCTTCCCTTCAAGGCATAAGCCCATTCTTGGCCATAAACCATCCAGTTAGAAACCCAAGTGAACACACCCACATCCAGAATCAAAATAAATGCCGGCCCCCCTTAGAAGCTGGGGGGACGAGTCCAGAACTCCTGGAAGCTGCTGACCCAGACTGAGCTGGATCGCCCCTTCCTCCCTGGCTCCAGGGGTACCCGCAATGGAGGCCGCGGCTGATGAGCGCCTCAAGGACTCCGGAACCGAAGTTGGGGTCAAGGACCAGGAGATGGTCGCCCTCTCAGGCCGTTTTTGGGGCCCAGTCGTACTGGTCCTCCCAGGCCCAGACCAGCATCAGGTGCAGGAGTGTCGCGGTGTCGGGGTCGGTGGGGGGTGACGTAACGGGGGGTTGGGGTGGAAGGTCCGTGGAGGAGAGAGGGAAGAGCAGGGGAAGGAAGGAAAGCAGTGAGGCCCCGAGAAGGGAAGGAGAGAGGCGGGTGCAGAAGAGAGGCTCCCCGCCTGGGGGTGCTAAGGAGACACTGGGGCAGAGAGGAAAGGTCTCCCAAGCTGACCTCTCCCTCTAGCCAAATGGGGGGCCCCGAGGGAAGCCTGTCCTTTGCCACCCCCATGGCTAGGGGAGCGGAGGTGGCCTCTGCCCTGCCCTCCCATCTGTCCTCTGACCTCTTCCTTCCTCCACCTGCCTAACCTTCCCGCTCCTTCATGCAGTCTCCCGCCACCTCCCGCACTGTCCGGCCCCCTCAGCTCCTCCTCTGCTCCCGGGTGCCAGCAGGCAGCCATTGCCCCTCTGCGGGCTGTTTTCTCCTGAGCCTGGCAAGCGGGTGGCCATCTCCGAGGCAATCCCAACACCAACATCCCATAGGTTCCCCCCCCTCCACCCCCACCCCCCGTGCTCTTTCCTCCATTTTCTCTCCCAGCTCCTTACATCCCCACACGGCGCCCAGGCCCCTCCTTCCAATCTGCTCACCTCCCGGGCCAGGGCTCGCTCCTTCCCTTCCTCTTTCACCAACTCCCCTCTTCACCCCACAATGCTCTCCTCCCGCTCCCGGCTCCCTTCCCCTCTCACCCCTTTGTGCCTCTCCTCGTTGCTCAGAAAGACCGTGTCCCATCTGGGAGCAACCCTGGGCCTCAGGGGAGCCACGGAGGACAGTCAGGAGGGAGGAGGCGCAGAAGACCCGAGAGCTCACGGGGAGAACAGAGTTACGTGTCGGGTGGGCACGTGGGAGAGAGAAAGAGACAGAGACGGGCGCGTGCCTCGTGGACAGGGCCTGGCTGGGCAGCGATTAGACCAGACAAGACGATGCTGAGGAAGAGAGGGGAAGGCGAGGACGAGGAGGGCTGGAGGGGCCACTCCTGAGAACTGGGTGAGGGGCGAGGAGAGGCATAAAAATGAGGTAAAGGTGAAGCAGGAGGAAAGCCCAGAGAAACAGAAAGGCAGGGGTGGGAAGATGGGAGTGATGTGGGGAACTAAGGTTGGGAAGCAAGGATGGGCAGATGGAGGCGGTAACGGGGCAGCAGAGACGGGAGGCCATGCTGGACCTACACGGGAGTGATGAGGGTACAGGCGCGGGAGATGAGGGGGAACAAAAATTAATTTAAAAATGAGAGATGATGGGCGAACGGAAATGGGAAATGATGGAAGCACAGAAATCGGAGGCGGCAGGGGACAGTGAGAACTGGTGAGGGTCCGGTGATGGGAGATGAAGGGGGTCAAGGGAAGGGCTGGTGGGAGCATGAGGATGTCGGAGCGCCGAGATGGAAGGCAACCGGGGTACAGAGAGGGGAGGTGACGAGGGCGCGCAGGAGAGGTGATGAGAGTACAGGGGTGAACAGTGAGGAGGTACAGAAATGGGAGGTGAAGGAGGGCTGAGATGACGGGGGTGAGAGAGGTACAGAAATGGGGTACCCTATGGAAGGCCCAGAGATGGGAGGTGATGAGAGTACAGGGGTGAACAGTGAGGAGGTACAGAAATGGGAGGTGAAGGAGGGCTGAGATGACGGGGGTGAGAGAGGTACAGAAATGGGGTACCCTATGGAAGGCCCAGAGATGGGAGGTGATGAGAGTACAGGGGTGAACAGTGAGGAGGTACAGAAATGGGAGGTGAAGGAGGGCTGAGATGACGGGGGGTGAGAGAGGTACAGAAATGGGGTACCCTATGGAAGGCCCAGAGATGGGAGGTGATGAGAGTACAGGGGTGAAACGTGAAGGAGGTACAGAAATGGGAGGTGAAGGAGGGCTGAGATGACGGGGGGGGGGTGAGAGGTACAGAAATGGAGGTACTGGGGTACCCTATGGAAGGCCCAGAGATGGGAGGGGATGAGAGTACAGGGGTGAAACGTGAAGGAGGTACAGAAATGGGAGGTGAAGGAGGGCTGAGATGACGGGGGGGGGGGGGTGAGAGGTACAGAAATGGAGGTACTGGGGTACCCTATGGAAGGCCCAGAGATGGGAGGGGATGTGGTACAGAGAGGGGAAGTGATGAGTGGACTAAAACGGGAGGTGACGGGTTCTCTGGGAGAGGAGGTGACAGCAGCTCTGAGGTGGAATGTGAGGAGGGACTGACATGGAGCATGAACAAGTCTGACCGGGAAATGAGATGAAGTGTGACGAGGGTCAGACACGGGAGGTGACGGGGAACAGAGACTGGGAATGATGGGGTGGGGGGCAGGTGCAGAAACGGCATGCAGAGCCTCTTACGGGCCTAAGGCACGAAGTGATGAGGCGAGGGAGATGGGAGGTGATGGTGGGCAGAAACGAGAAGTGAAAGAGGTCGGAAACGGAAGGTGATGGAGTCTGAGAGGAAAAGTGAAGTGGGTTTTGAGATGGGAGGCTGAGAGGGGCCGAGGTGAGGTGAGAGTAGTGGGAAGTGACAGGGGCTGGCAGGAGAGGTGAAGGGGAGACGGGCCTTGGAGAAGTCAGTTCCAAGCAGTAGGGCCACAGAGGTGAGGGTGTGGAGGCAGCAGGGCGGCAGGGCAGAGGGGAGGAGGGAGGAGGGAGAATGGCAGGCCGCGGGGGGGGGGGGGGGGGCTGACTGAGGAGAGTGGTGGAGGGCAGTAAAGGGAAAGAGGGGAGGTTGCTGGGGACGGGGTGGAGGAGACAGATCTGAAGAGGTGAGAGAGAAAGAGATGGAACATGTCAGAGGCAGGGATGAGAGATGGTCAGGGGTGGGAGGGTGGTTGGGGGGAGAAAGATAATGGGGTGCATAAAGGAAAACTAGACCAGCCAAGGGAAGGTGAGGCGAGGCAGACAGAGGTGGAGGTACGCCGGATGGAGACATGAGGGGTAGAGATGGAGGAGGTGATGAGGAAGAGACGGGAGGGAGAGCTGGCAGAGGTGAAAGGACAGAGATGGGAGGTGATGGGGGGACGTGAAGGTGATAAGAAACCAGAGATCGGATGCGGAGGTGAAGGTGAGGCACAGAATGAAAGGGGTGAAGGCAGAGATGGGGTGATGGAGAGAAGAGGGTGGGGCTGAGGAGATGGGGGCCAGAGACCGGAGGTGAGGGGGCTCGGGCGCAAAGCAGAGGGGCCGCCGGCGCGCTCAGGCTGGGGTGCGGCCCGGCCGCGCACACGGGCCGATGCCACGCAGAGCCCGCCACTTACCGTGCCCGCCGCGGGTGAGGAAGGGCATGCGGTTGATGGCGATGGGCACGGTGCCGTGCTTGCTGTGGAAGTGGTGGACGTGGTGGGTGGTGCTGAGGCTGGAGGAGACGCGGGCCCCCTCGGCCGTGCCCAGCAGCAGCAGCAGCAGCAGCGGCAGCAGAGGCGGCGGCGGCAGGGGCCCGGCCAGGGCGGGGGGGCGGCGTGGGCACCCCCCCGGCCCGCTCCCCCCGGGGGGCATTTCGGCCCGGGGGCGGCCGCCTCACAGCCCCATGGCCGGGGGCGGGGACGCGGGGCCGCGCAGCCCCGCGAAGCCCCCCTCCGGCTCCGCGCCCCGGGAGGGGGGAAGGGGTGAAAAGAAGGAAAACCAGAGCCCACGCCTCGGTCCGGAGCCAACGAAATCAACTGGATGCCGCCGGGGCCTCCGGGGTCTGCAGAGCGGCGGCAGCGAGGTCCAGAACGCCTGGGCCCATCGCGGGGAGCTAAGGGTCTCCCCGCATCCCGGCGGGTCGGGCGCGCAGAGGGCCGTCAGCAGCCCGGGGGAGCGCCCGGGGGAGGGGGCATCGTTCCGGGCCCAGAGGCCGGGCAGGCGCGGGGGCCGCGCAGGGAGGGGCGGCAGGGGAAATCCTGCGGAAAAACCGAGCCCGGGAGGGGCCTGGAGGAGAAGCGGGAGCCCGGCGGGGCTGGGGCCGACCGCGCGGCTGCCGCCGCTGCCGCCCCACGGAGGCCCGGGGAAAGGAGGGAGCGGCGGGGGGAGGGGGCGGGAGGAGGGGGAAGGGAAGCAAATCCGGGTGAGGGGGGAATGGAATGAGGGAGGGGAGAGAGAGGAGGGGAGCGGGGCTGAGCAGAGGAGAGGCGCGAGCCGGCGAGATTCCGGCGGAGAGATGGAGGCAGCGGAGTGTTGCTGCAGAGGCTGAGGCTGGAAGGGAGAGGGAGGGCGCCCGGGAGGGAGGGAAGGAGGGAGGGGAGAGCGGAGAGGAGGGAGGGGGGGCGCGGGAGAAGGCGGGGGCAGGGCGGAGGGACCGAGCGGCTCCCGGTCTGCGGGCGGCGCTGGGCAGCTCCTGCGCGGGCACCTGGCTAGCCGGCTCCGCGCTCGCCTCTCCTGGGCGCGCGCCCCGCCCCGCCCCTCCCCCGCGCCCGGGAGCGCGCTCCCCTCCCGCCCCCTCCGAAGAAGGGGCCCTGCTGAATAATTGAACAGGACTGAGGCTAGCGAGAGAGGCGGCTCTCTTCCTCCTCCTCCCCTCCCCCCGCACCTGGATGAACCCCAATAGTGCTCGCTGGTCCAGCGCGCAGAGGTGGCCACCGCACCTCTGCACGCACCCCTCGGAACACGCGTACGCTAGGATGTGGACCGGCTTGGGGACGGAGACACCCACGTGCCCATACAGGCATCATTGTGCGGGCGCGCGCATGCACACATAGGCTCCGACACATACATGCATGCATGTGCTCTTGGAGGCTGGCGCATGAACTCACACTCGGCCGAGCGTGTGCACACGCTCACAGCATACATACACACACATACATGTTTGATCACAGGCAATCAATGGCCAAGTACACACAGACACTGCCCCTAGCTCACCCGCCAACAGGGTCACCTATGTGCATACAAACAATGCACCCAGAACCTCAAAGGCACTGGAGTAAGACACACCACTCACAGCCTCCTCCCACCTCCCCAAAAGGGCGCCCCCAACCTCCTGGACTCCAAGCCTTCCTCTCCACTCCCCCTGCCCCGCCCCCAGCCTCAGCCTCTCCCTCCACCCGAGTTTCCAGGGCAGCTGTCCACTGAGTGCCCGCCTGGGACAGACCCTTCCTGGGCCACTGATGTCCAGCTGAGGAGTCACTTCTCCCTCGAGGGGCCCCTCCGCTGGGATCTGCCCCGACTTTTGGGGATCTCAGGAGGCACTTGTCATAGCCCAAGAGGGAAGTGCAGGAGGCCCCCTTCCCTTTATCGGGGTGCCACCTCCAACCCACATCAACTCGGCTCTGCTAGGCCGGGGGCAGGGGGAGAAGAGGAAGGAGGTGGAGGCAGAACCTAGAAAGAAGGAGTCAAAGAAATAGTGCAGTGGGGTGAGGAGAAGTGTGAGGGGCAAAGGGAAGGGGGGTGATGTGAGAAAGGGGAGGGAGAATCAGGGAGAGAGAGGCCTAACTCCTGCTTATTGGTTCCATTTCGGAACAAAACTACCACCAATAGCCCCACGCATGGCATGCTGTGCCCAGTGCTGTCAGGACCCAGGCCAGCTCCCCACAGCTCCTGCCACACCCCACCCTGGCTAGATGCCAGGGCCCCTTTGTGAAGAAAGGGGTCCTACAGAAGTGAAGAAAGGGGTCCTCAGAGGTACCAGGAGGAGGATCCGAGGTGGTGCATGGCCACAGGAGGGAGGAGAGACGCATGCGGGCTGGGCCCCCCCAAGCCTTGTCCCGCTGCCCTCTCCACCCCATTCTTGTGCCCCTGGCTCTGAAATGCAGACTGACACAGCTCAGAGCAGGCAGCAGATTCATGGTCCCAGAGGGAAGGAGGGAGGAGCCGGTAGCAAGAGGAGAGGAAGGGAAACCGCCTGGAGGCCAATCAATACCAGTGAGTGGGAAGTGAAGAGAGGGGGGGGGCGGACAGAGGGTACAAATGAAGGGAGGGACAGAGGTGTGCGAGATCAATAGAGGCTGCAGAGAGGAGCGGAGCAAATGGAGAGGTGAGAAGGGGCAGAGAGGGTGAAGAACGGCGTGCCGGGGAGACCGCCGCAGGCAGGCCCCCGGGAGCGCCGTGGCCTGCGCCCTGAGCCCTGGGCTTCCGCGCCAGGTCAGGGCGTGCCCCTCCCTTTAGCTTCCTTCCTTTCTCATTTCCTGTTCTCCTTCTCACTCTCTCCACTCCTCCCCTCCCCCCCTTCTCATCAGAGATGGGTTCTCTCCCTTGGATCTCTCTGCTGCCTTCCCAGAACAGACTCCTGAGCCTTAAAGGGGCACAGTCCCTTCACCACGCCCACCTGGTGCGGTCCCATGTCACAGATGGAGAGGCCGAGGCCGTAAGAGGAGAAATGCCGTCCTGCAGGTTGCACCTCTTTCATCCCAGGCTCATCCCCCAGACAGCTCACCCCGACCCCACCCGTCCGAGGACAGGGTCCGGGCCCTGCCCCCCGCCATCCCACCCCGTCCCTCTCCCGGATAAAGGGCCCCTTGTGCCCAGTGGTGCCCCCAGCACCTTCACACTCGGGGGCGGGACACCGGAACAGGCCTCGGCCAGCTTCCCGCTGGCCCTGGCGCTCACAGGGCCCGGGAAGACAGCCCCAGAGGACAGCATGGACGTGACGTGGGGCCAAGCGTGGAGGTCGGGAGGGGGCGCAACTCCGGAGAAGAGGGGCACAGTCCCCGACGCCCAGGTTCCTGCCCTGTCACCCTGTCCTTCAGGTGACATCTCAGAGGTACCCCAGGGCCGGCGTGACCCCTGTCACCCTGTCCTTCAGGTGACGTCTCAGAGGTGCCCCAGGGCCGGCGTGACCCCTGTCACCCTGTCCTTCGGGGGGAGGTCTCAGAGGTACCCCAGGGCCGGCGTGACCCCTGTCACCCTGTCCTTCAGGGGGAGGTCTCAGAGGCGCCCCAGGGCCGGCGGTTGGAGGCTTCCAGGTCGCACCCACCTTGTCTTTCTCTCCGGCTCTGCCGCCAGACTGCAGACCAGTGTCGCTGTAGGGGGACCCTTCCCCAGCCCCAGCTCTCCCTGCCTCCCATGACCGGGAGAAGTCCCAACCTCTTTCCGCACCTCTGCTGAACGACAGTGTGACCCCTGAGCCCCCACCCATCTCTATGCCCCTTCCAGAAGGCTCCACCCTGTGGGAGGCTGGTAACAACAACGGGCGGCCGTGCTTCCTCACCCTGACCCCCTGCACCCCGCCAGGCCCCCACGGCACCTCCAGCACCGGGACTGCTGAGCGGCAGTGCGTGGGAGTCAGGGGCCCGGCGCCCGCTGGTCTCGGTTTCCTCCTCAGTTCAGGGGGAGGTGGGTCCCTACCCCACGGCCTTCTCCGAGAAGCTAAGAAACCAGTTACGAGGCTTTGCAAGCTCCCGAACGCTAGCCAGTCAGGGGGCTGTTACTATTGGCAGCAACGGATCTGAGCGCAGCTGAATGAGCTGCAGGGAAGGGGCCAGCCCAGCCCCATCCTGACTCCGGCAGCGGGGGCTGCAGTGCCCCGCTGGCCATCGCCTGGGGGCTTTGCACAGAGCGGCAGGTCGGATGAGGAAAATCCTGGGGGACGGGCAGGGATGTGGAGGTACCCAAGGGCGGCCCTGCCTGAGAGCACCAGGAAGCGCCGAGGAAGATGGACTGGACCATTCCAAGGGAGGGAGAACCACGACCCACTCCGGAGCCCATCCCGGCACCGTCCGTGCCACGGGAAACACGGCCTCCGCCCTGATGTCCACGGCGCCGCGGGGGACACAGAGGCACAGGCACCAACCCCAGGTCTACAGTGAACTTCCTCCGGATCCACTCACCCCTCCGGGCCTCGGTTTCCATGTTGGTAAAGTGGAGGGAGAAGCCCTGTCCTCGTGTGTGTGTGTGTGCGTGTGTGTGTGTGTGTGTGTGTGTGTTTCCCCACGAAGCTCAGTGCTCACACCCCTGGTCTCTCAGCAGGGCCGCCCCACCCTCTCCCCATCATCAGAGGGAAACTCCAAAAGCCCCCTCAAGGTGGCAGCTGCCCCGCCTCCCTGCCCCAGCTGTCCTCCTCTGCCACCAGCTGCGGGCCACCAACCACGAGGGCCTGGAAGCTGCTGCTGGAGCTGCCCTGGAGGGGGCGGGGCAAACCATGTGCAACCAGGGCAGAAGGAGCAGGCAGGGGCACTAGGGGGTGTCCCTGTGGCTCCAAGAGACAGCCTGCAGCTGGGGTTCTGGGCGGGAAAGAGAAGGGCTCGCCGATGTCCAGGGAAGCCAGCTGTCCAGCGGCCTGGCCTCCGGGAACCTCCTGCGCCTGCCTGCGGGGCCTGGACCCTCTGGAGGAGGTAACAGGCTCCCACTGCGTCCCTCTGAGGGCACCGAGGGAAGGGGGTGCGGGCTGACCAGCCCCCCCGCCTTCTGCAATAGTGCGTATGCGGGAGCTACACATGCAACACGTGAGCCTGTGGCCAAAATCGCACGGGGAGAGCAGCAGAGGCTGACACCTTCGGGCATGGGTGAAGGGAGCCATGTCCCACCAGCTCGGAGCGAAGAAGGGAGGCCAGCCAGCAATGGGTCGCCCCGAGAGTCAGGCAGCTGCAGACCTGCTCAGGCCCGAGGGAGAAGGCTGCGGGGCAGTCACCAGCAGCTCCCCTGGGCTCTCGTGACAAGGGATGAGAAGGAAGCAAGCATCGAGGCTCAGGGGGCCTCCCCAGCAGCCCCCAGGCGGGACCCGCCCCCAGCGCCCGCCCCGCACTCACGGTCATTGCACACGGGGCCCCCGTAGGAAGTCATGGTGCAGTCACAGGTGAAGCCGTCCCACTGCTGCAAGCAGACGCCCTGGTTGGCACAGGACTCTTCGGTGCAGGTGGTGCTGGGGCCTGGAAGAAGCGGGAGGAAGGAACACACCCGCTCAGCCACGCCCCTCCCTCCCAGGAGGCAGGGCAGCTTCAGGCCCAGGCAGGGTCCGGCTCAGTCTTCCAGGCTGGAAGGGCCAGTACTGATGAGGGGTGGGGTGGGGGAATGGGCGGCTCAAGGACTGCCGGGCTTGGCCTTGAACTGGGATAAGGGCCAGGGTGGGAGGCAACAGGGAGAGCACGTGACCCTCCAGCCCCGGGACCCCTGCTCCAGAGCTGGGGGCAGGCACGTGCAAGGCCTGAGAGGAAGGCCACCTGGCCGCCTGGTCTGCCTGGCAGCCGGCCCCCCTGCAGCTGCAGGTCACACGCCTCCTCCCCCCACACTCACCGTCACAGCCCCTCTCCACCTGCCCGATGCGGTGCAGGGCGTCCGCGATGAGGTCCGGGAGGCGCCCGTTGAGGTCCACCGAGGCCAGGCAGCCCTGAAAGCCAGCCCGGGAGGCCACCAGCTTGGGCAGGCTGTTGAACATGCTCTTGCTCAGACCGCCAATGTACAGCTCCCCTGCAAAGGGACAGGGTCAACCCCGGCTTCCAGGCCCCAGGCCCCGCCCGGACTGCGCGTCGGGTCCTCAGACCCTCCTGGCCGTGCAGGGTCCCATCCCAGACTCGTCCTCACGGAGACCCAGCGCCTCCATGTCCCCTCCCCCACCTCCTCCTTCTTCCTTCTCCACTTTGCCATCTGTCTGCTCCTCTCCCAGAGCAGCCAGATGCAGGCGGCGGGGGTGGGGAGCAGCTGGAGGGAAACGTTCCACGCTCGCTCCCACACATCTGATTCCAGTTCCGGCCTGTAATCAGGGCCTTTCATAATGTGCAGCCCCAACACCCCCCTGGCTCCCCCTTCCGAAGTCTCCGTTGCCAGAACTCCTGCAGGCCTCTCCCCGGCCTCTCCCTGCCCTGAGTTCTCTCCTGGGGGGTTCTAAGCCCAGCTTCGGTCCCTCGACGACGAAGGCTCGGCCGGAAGCTCTGGGCGACACTGGGGAGTGTTCCTAGGGAGCGCCTGACGCCACATCAGTGTCCGGCCACAGCGACCTGACTCCCTGGGTGTTTGCCGCCCCCCCCCACCCCACCCCCACCCCCCGCAGCAGAACTTCATCAAGACGCAGGCAACCCTGATGCCCTGGCCATGAGCTCAGCGCAACCCAGACAGGCCCAGACCACCCGAGGTGGCTACCGCTGTGGGTTATCTGTGACACATCGCCCCCTTCTGGAGCAAGGAGAATTGGCAGCACCATGCCCAACATCTGGCCCAGGGTCTGGCCAAGCTTCCACTCGCAGCTCAGCTGCCTGCTCACTCGGTGACTTCAGGCAAGCCATCTAGCTTCCAGAAGCTTCTATTGCCACCTCTCCAAGAGGGGATGAACCCAATGGTCTCTGAGGGTCCCCCTCCAGCTCGGACAGTCTGAGTCCCACTGACACCAGGGTCCCTGCGGGGCTGAGGGCGGCTTTGGGAGTGGGAAAGCATTTCCCTGTTGGGCTCTGGGATGGCCACGGGCATTGTCCTCCCTTCTGTTCCAAAACCCTTCTGGGCTCCTCCTCCTCTTCCCTGCTCTCTAACCAGCCCCTGGGGGAGGCGTGAGTGACGGCTTCAATGGCTACCGAAGAGGCTGGGGAATGTGGCACCCTGGTGTCATGCTGACCCACCAGGGAAGCCCCCAAAGCCCCCAGAGCTAGCCCAGCCAAGGCCCCAAGTATAGGACGGGACAGCATGCAGGACCCAGCTACTGCCACCCCATTTCCCCTCGCCAACGGCCCCCCCACCCTCCCAGGGGGGCGTCTGGCAGGGTGCTGAGCTCCCTGCTCGCTCTCCAGCCCCCCATCCCAGGCTTCTCAAGCTTGCTGGACCAGGAGGTCTTCGGAAGGCCGGGGCCACCTGCTCCGAGCTGTAGGGTGAGGCCACCGAGCTCCCCAGGAGACGCACCCCGGGACCGGCTTTCGGTGCTGAGACGCAGCCCCGCAGTGAGCAGCCCCCTGACAGGGAGGTGGCCACGGTGGAGACAGGGCAGAGGTGGGAACCGTGGGCAGGGGAGGAGGGAGAATCGCGCTAGTGGAAGAGCACCCATGGGCGGGGGGACCTTGTGGGGCCAAGGGGGGATCTGGCCTAGGGCCAGGCCTTGTCCAGGGGCGCCGGGCCCCACCTTTGAGGTCGAGGTTCCGGGCGCCGTTGGAGTGCTGCGTGACAGTGCGGGAGTCGATCTTGAGCGTGTGCACGTTGCCCGGGTCCCTGGACACCACCACGTTGTGCCACTGGTTGTCATTGACGGGTTTGTCCGAGTTCCCCTTCATCAAGGACGGGCCGTTCCCCAGGTCAAACACGTAGTGGATGTACCTGCCCCACGGGAGGGAGGAGACACGGGGTCAAGGTGGGGGCAAGGCTGGGAAGGAGGAACTACACCCGGCAGGGTCCTCGGTGCCATGAGGGAGGGGTAGAGGGGGAGGCCCCGCACGAGAACTGTGGTCGTGGGGGGAACGTGGAGAGAGGACCACAGAGGAGCTGGTCGGGGGAGAGGTTCGTGGAGGCAGCAGGGTCCCCTGGGATCAGGGACAGAGCTGCTCTAGGCTGGGGTCCTCCCCACAGGAGGCCCCCAGGACTGGCCTGTCTTCTGCCTGCAGAGGGGGCCGGAGGGCCGGCCAGGACAGGGAAGGGAGAGCAGGTGACTGGGAAACCCCTGGCAGGGACGTAGCTGGGCAGTCACCAGGGCAGAAGGAGGGGGTGCTGTTTTGCCATCTTGGCTGGTATTTGGGGACTTGAATCTTGACCTGTGGTTTGGGGGGATTAGAGGTCTCAGCCCGTGGCGGAGGGGCCGTATCCTGGCCAGAGGGAGAGGGGCCCACTCCCTGGAGGGCGGTGCAGCGCCCAGCACCTCACCCCTTGACCAGCTCGATGACGATGAAGTCGTTGCCGTTGCCCGAGTTGAACAGGAGCAGCCCGTCGGGGGCCGTGGTCTTGAACTGGAAGAAGAGGTGCATGGAGGCGTAGGCCTGCAGCGTGGCGAGCGCCAGGTAGCTGCTCCGGCTCTTGAAGGTGACGGGGTCGGCCACAATGGCACGCAGGCCGAAGCGGGCGTTGAGCTCGCAGTAGGTGATGTCCCCGTCCTTGCACTGGTCCATGTAGGGCTGCCCGTTGAACACCAGCCCGCTCAGGTGCCCGATGAAGTTGGAGGGCACCACCGAGATGAAACGCCGCTCCGTCATGATGCCCGTCTCGATGTTGTAGAACTCCAGCCGCGTGTGGGCCCCTGCCATCTGTCCTGCTCGGGACAGGAGCCAGAGATGAGGGGTGGCTTTGGGGCGCGGACTGTAGGGCCATTCCTGAGGCTGGGCCTCGGGTCCCCAGGAGCCGCCCCTCCACACACGGGCCACACGGGAAAGACATCAGCCAGCGCGCTCAGGCGGGGCCGACGCCAGCGCCGTCCGGGCTCCAGGAGGAGCGGTGGGGCGGGGCGCTGGTCCTGGGCTGCCAGGCTTCCGGGGACAGACTGCCTGCAGGGAGGTGGATGGTGCTGGGGCCCGGGCCCCCCACTTACACCACCCCTGAGGGAGAAGTGCCAGCAGCAGCTCGATGGAGTGCTGCCCGAGGCAGTGGCCACCACCCAGAACGGAGCCGAGCACAGGCCACTAGCCGTGCGTCCACCCCCCGGCCCCCCCCCCGGCCCCAGGCCGCCTACCCTCCACGGTCACGTTGTCCACAGACAGCTGCAGGCTCTTGCCACGCCGCACCACCCGCACCGTGTGCCACTCGTTGTCGTTGAGCTTGTGTCCCGCAAACAGGGTCTCGGGGCCTTTACCTGCGGCACCAAGGGGGGGGTGAGCCTGGCCTCTGTGCCCGCCACACGCACAGCCCAGGCGCGGCCTCGCCGCCCCAGGCGTGTGCACACAAGTTCAAACACAGCCTACGGCACATTCCTGGCTGTGCCACACACCATGCACACCGCTACACACGCTCACGTGAACAGAGCTCTTACACACCCAGACACACTCAGCACTGCCACTCTGCACAACATCCCAGGGTGCCCTTCGAAGAGAATCGGCGTGGCCCGTGCCTGCGGAGCTGTGCCCTGGGCTCTGCACAGACACTCTCGTCCTACAACCAACATGCTCCTCCCTGTCCCCTGAGGACCTTCCACAGCAACGTGTGCAGCCAGCAGCTCAGTTCCCACACACATGCGTAGACCTACAACTTTCCCAACTACAGAGCCCCACCGCGCACCCAGCTTCCTGCTGGCACGGGCCCTCCACACAGACACACAGCACCCAGGCTGACCCTCCTGCACACACCGGTTACCCCGCACACAGCTCCTTCAGCGTGGCCAGAGGGGAATGTGTTTTTAGGAATTATGGCCATTTATTCAAGGCCAGGATTACCTGCTTCCAAGTCTAAAACAAAAATATTTATCTTTGGCCCTGGCTAGCGTGGTTGAGCATCGACCTATGAACCAGGAGGTCATAGTTGGAGTCTTGGTCAGGGCATCTGCCTGGGTTGCAGGCTCGATCCCCAGTGTGGGGCGTGCAGGAGGCAGCCGATCAATGATTCTCTCTCATCATTGATGTCTCTATCTCTCTCTCTCTTCCCCTTTCTCTCTAAAATCAATAAAAATATATTTAAAGAAAAATAAATAAAACAAAAAGATTTCTCTTTGGCCCTGGCCAGTGTTAGAGTGCTGGCCCACGCACAGGAGGGTCATGGGTTCGATTCCCAGTCAAGGGCACAGACCTGGGTTGCAGGTTTGATCCCCAGCCCGTCGAGGTTCATGCAGGAGGCAACCAATCGATGTGTCTCTCACATCCATATTTCTCTCACTCCCCCCCCCTTCCCTTCCACTCTCTCTAATAATGAATGGGGGGAAATATTCTCGGGTGAAGATTTTTAAAAGAAAAAGATTTTTAGAATGGTGCTGAACCTTGCAGCACTCCCAGGTCACCCCTGGGCCCCCCAGCAGGGAGCAGGGTCACCATGGTATGCACACAGGTACCAAGCACAGACTCAGCTCACACGGCCCCGCTGCCTGGGCCTGCCCCCGGCCTGTGCTCTCTCTCCTGCACGACCTCGGGCACACGGTGCGGAACCACGGACAGCGCGGAGCCCGGCACGCTGGGGCGCTCAGAAATGCCCTCTCTCTCCAGCGCACCCTGCCGAGAGCCTCGCTGCCACCTGAGAGCGCCCCCAGGTGGCAGAAAGGCGGCCCTGCCCACGCAGGAGCCGGGAGGCTGTTGGAGGCCTGACCACGCTGCCTCCACGGACCTCAAGCCGCATCTTCTTTCCGGCGTGCCTCGCGCTCCCCCTTGTGGCCGCCGCTGGAGATGCAGCGGGATATCCTGGCCCAGAGCTCTCTCCACCTTCCAGCCCATGAAGCCTGGTGGGCCATCCTGCTGCGGGGCCACCAAGACCCTGTCCCCCGCTCCCGCGGACGTGAGATGACGAGGTACTGCCTTCCCTCTCCCGGCCCCAGTGAGTATGCTGACCCGGACCCCCACCAGCTCTCCCTGGTTTGGCTTCCTTTGGCCCATCCTGTCCACAACCACACTACCCCTCCACCCCGCTCCCTGCCTCCCCACACGCACTGCCGAACCCCACCCCGGCCCTCCTCCCCGCCACCGGCCCTCCCCAGACCCGGGCCCAGCATCCCAAGCCCCTCGGGACTCTGCAGAAGAAGAGGGAAGCCACTTACTGGGTGCGCAGCCGACGCGCAGGCAGTCTGGGGGGGCCATGGGGCGGGCAGAGGGGGAGGGGAGACAAAAAGGCAGAACAAGTTTTTTTTTTTTTTTTTTTACATCCTTCACAGGGAGGGGTGTCTGCGGGCGGGGGTTCCCCCGGGGCCACTTTCCGGGGACCACGCGTGCCCAGGTGCCCTCTCCCCTTCCTCAGGGGGACCCTGTACCTCCTGTCCCCAAGAGGGCTCCAACCCTCCCCAGGGCTGGGAGGCAGGGCAGGCAGGTGACAGGCAGGGGGCTTGCTTCTCCCTTCGTGGGAGGGCCCCGGCCTCTCCTGTCCGAGGGAGATGGCACCCTGGGAATCTCAGCGTACACGGGATCGCGGGGGGCTGAGGGCTTGACCGACCCAACACCTCCTCGTCTTGGGGAGGGAAGCGTGGGGCAGGCCAGCGTCCCTGCACCCCTGCTCTGGGACGGCTCCCGGCTCAGAGCCCAGGCGGTGACCCATCACTCCCCAGGTCCCCTGGGCTCTGAGCCGAAGGAGGGGTCTGCCCCAGGGCCCCTCCCCGTGGCCACCTACCTCCCCAAGGCCCAGGGGCTGGCACCACTCCTACAGGAACCTTCCTCCTCCCTGCCTAACCTGGAGGATGCCAGGCTCACCCTGAAGAGGAACTGGTGGTCACGTTTTCCTAGGAGCAGCCGTGGCCTCACAGATGGGGACACTGAGACCCCCAAAACATGGCTTCTGAGGGCACAGCAAGCTGGGGGCAGGCAGGCACCACAGCCAAGTCCCCTGCCCCTGCCCTGCCCCAGGGCTGCTACCCTCCAACTCCAGGCTCCGGGCGCCTCACTGGCCAGAGCACACGGTCTACACGAAGCAGCACGCTGGGGCCCCAAGCTTCGGGCCACCCCCTGCCCCCGGGGGACACATCACCCACAACGTGCCAGCGGGCCAGCCCCGAGGGGAACAGAGCACTAGTCCTGTGAGGCTCTCCCCTGGGCCCGCCAGCAGGAGCTGCCGCCGGTCCTGCACCAGGAGGCAGGGAAGCTGGCCCGAGACTCTGCAATGGCAAACCTGAGCCTCAGCTCCCCCCGCCGTGAGCCGAGGGCCCTGAGCAAGAGGGTCCTGAGCTGGGGCAAGAAATGGGCTGTCCCTGGCCTCTCAGAGGGGGCAGTGCCCAGTGCTGTTAGCAGCACTATCCTGGCATCCAGAGGCCCTGCCAGAACAGGCTCTGCCCAGACCCCAGGGACCAGGAAGCAAGGGGCGTCGGGCACCTGGCATGCCCTGGGCCGGAAGGTTCCTGCAGGGAAGGCAGACTCCCCTGTGGCTCTGGGGGGCGCGGCCCCTCGGGCAGTACGCTGAGCTCCACACGCGTTGTCAACCGCA
The DNA here is from genome assembly GCF_027574615.1 of Eptesicus fuscus. Classification (NCBI taxonomy): domain Eukaryota; kingdom Metazoa; phylum Chordata; class Mammalia; order Chiroptera; family Vespertilionidae; genus Eptesicus; species Eptesicus fuscus. The sequence goes on along the minus strand of NC_072485.1, from coordinate 80,111,406 downwards.
GCAGAACAGTGGGGGGAGCAGCCGGGACCCTGAGCCACAGCCTGGCACCACGGGAGCGCAGAGGAGGCCGAAGGCCGAGGGGCAGACACGGGGAAGTCAGAGGCCAGAAAGAGGAAGGAGGTAGAGGGAGCAGAGAGGAAAGCGGAAGAAAAGGGAGCAGAGGGGAGGAGAAGCTGGACGGGGGTTGCGGGGGGGGAAGCAGAGGGGAGGGGGAGGGTTGGGGGGGGTACCAGGCCTGGAGTCAGGTCACGGGGGCTCTCTCGGGGCCAGCAGAGTCTTCACCAATGAAGGGTCCAAAAAAGAAAAAAGAGGGTGGGGAGGGCAGGCTGACTCCAAGGGGGAGGGCCAGGATGGGGTCCGTCTGTCCAGAGAAGGGGTGTCAGCTCCAGGCCCACCCTCTGCAGTGGCCACACCCTCAGGAGCCCCCGCTCCAGTGGGGTGAGAGGGAAGCAAACCCCTTGAAGATGGGCTCCCAGGAGGGAGCCAGCGCCATCCGGGGGAAAGCCAGGAGCCGCAGTGAACCGGGAAACGGCCTTGGTGCGGACCACAGCCCGGGGGCGCAGCTAGTCGCCCACCGACCAGTCAGGTACCTGCGCCTCAGGCTCAGGGGCGGACAGTGACTGGTCTGCGCAGATGCCCCGAGGCCCTGGCTGGACACAGAGCCCAGGGCGGGGAGAGGGTGTGTGACGGGACAGGTGGGAGGAAGCCACCTGCACGGGAAGGAGCCGAGGGAAAGAACCGGCTTCCCGGGCCCCCCAGCCCCTGCCACCCCAGCCCCCCAGCTTGCAGGGGGTGCAGTGGGGAAGGCTGCTATGCAAGGGGCCCCAGGAGCCACTGGCCAGTCTCCTCTCAGAAGCGGTGCCGCAGAGGCAGCCCCATTCAGAGCCGTGGGCCGGAGCCTGGCCGCCAGAGGGCGCCGGAGAGCCGCGGAGCAGCCGCGTGGGCCGTGCCCTCGGGCCGGGATGGAAGGGCTGTGGGGTGTGAAGTGTAGCGAGCCTGGTTTACACCTCCAACGAGAGCTGGACTTCTCTGTCCGGCTCGAGGGGGCAGAACCAGTCCACGGGCAGGGACTTCAGAAGGGGAGGCTGCCGCCGAGGAAGGACCGTGGTCAGCATGGCCGTCTCCGACGAGGAGCCCCTGGCATGGCGGCTCTCAGCCCAGGGGGAGCCTCCCATCCCGGGGGGAGGCGAGGGCAGTTCACATCCGGGGACGGGCCGACGGGGTGACTTCTAAGACCCTCCAGCTCTGAGATGCTTTCAGTACAATGCAAGGCGCCCTCCGAGTGGTCTCGCTGACAGCGGGACCACGTGGGCACGCCTGGTGCAGGGCAACTCCAGGGACGGTGAGAGGGACAGGAGGCCGGCCGGGTCCTGCCCCAGGGGCCACGGCCAAGGCAGGAGGAACCAGGGACACGGGTCACACTGAACAGGGTGAGGAGCCTCCAGGGACAGATGGCCCTCTGCTCGGGCTGCAGGCAGCAGAGCTCCGGGGACCCGCCCGGGGCTGCCGAGGAGCGGGAGGCGGGGCAGGCAGGAGGCAGTCGGGTTCTCTGACGTCCTCTGCCCGGAAGGAGCAGACTCGGGCCTCTTCGCTCTCTCTGGCCCAGCAAACACCTCGTCTCCGGAGACAGGCCCTCTGTGGCCCGCCCAGCCGCCCATCGAGTGGTCACGGCGGACCGCTCCCGCCTCAGGGCCTGGCACCCAGTCTGCGCCATGCCACTGAGCGCCTGGGAGCGGCATCGGCTGGCCTCCCTGCCTATCGGCTGAGACCACGAGGCCGAGCCCCATCAGGCTTCTCTCCGCTCCCCAGAAGCGGTCCAGCCCAGGACTGGGGCCTCGATGGTGTTGCCTGACGGAGGCCGGGCAGGCCCTGCGTAGCGGGCAGGATGGGGATCAGAACGGGGGTCCCCAGGTGGGGTCCTGTGGAAGGAAGCAAACCCCCACCCGGCTGTAGCCCACATCCCTAGCCCCGTCCCCGTGCGGCTCTCCTTCGGGAAGGCGGGTGAGTCTGCACGTGTCTCATGCATCTGTATGCTGTCTTTTCTCCCATTATTCCATCTCAGCCTCAGACCCATCACAGAGGGTGGGCCGAGTGAGGACTCATCCCCATTCTACAGAGAGGAAAGCAGAGGCTCGGAGAGAGGAAATGACTTACCAGCCGTCAAGGGGACCAGGGCTAGAACCCAGATCCTCTGGCCCCATCACAGCCCAAGGCCGGGGGCCTGGTGTGGACAGGCTGAGTCTGCGTGATCGCACAGCGGCCTCACGCCGCCCTGTGCACGCATCACTGGGCATTTGCGGACACATGCGTCCGCACAGGCATTTGGTCACAGCTTGTCATGAGCCACGTCAGAGGCGGCATCTCTGTGGCCGGGGCCAGGCACAGCCAGGGGGGAGGCAGCGGGGAGGGCTGCCTGCAGCCTGAGGCCGCCTTGTTCTCGAACTTCTGCGTGCTCATGTCGCACCGACAGGAAACCACGCCCATGGGAAGGACAGCCTCGGTCCTGAGAGTGGAAGGTCCTGAGGGCTCCAGAATGTCTTTCCGGCCAAGGACACCACCTCCCGTCTAATCGGAAGGAACCGGGTTTCCCCGCGGGGGACCTAGAGCCCCGGTGAGGAAGTGCGTCTGCGTCCCGCCAGCGGAAGGCCCAGCATCCCGCTATGTCCCCGCCGCGCACAGAGCCGCGTGCACAGCCGCACCCAGAACACACGGGCGAGGGTCTCCTGGTGCGCAGACCTGGGCAGCCCGAGCAGCACAGCCACTCCTGGGCCCCAGGCCGGCGCCTCCTCCTGTGGCCCTTCAGGTGCTGCCGGGGTGTGGAGCGGACCGAGAGCGCTGGCCGAAGGCGCTTCCCGTCCAGCTCCCCCTGCAGTGCCACCGCCGCCACTCAGGCTGTGATCTGTGATCCTGGTTAGAGGCAGAGCCTCAGGGAACCCTGAAGCCACTCGGAGGCCCTGGCTGCCCGCACACCTCCCGCTCCCGCTCCCGCCTCGCTCTGCAAAGCCTGGTCCTAGGAGCACGAGACCAGGGGCCAACAGTGTACGTTTATAAACAAGGTGGTGGCCGGTGTGTCCTCCCAGCGCCCTGGAGACCAGCGTTAGCAGAGACTCAGATGGACACAGAAGCTCAGAGCTCTGTGTTGCCTGGTCGAGGATTCTAATCTGCTCAGGCCCGGACACGCTGACCCGAGCGGCCGGGACCTTCCTGCACGGCGGGCGCCGGGTGCTACCGTCTCTGCGCTGAGAGGCGTGTCTGGGGGGGACAGATGGGACCGTGGCCTGGACAGCCCAGGACGCTCACTTCCAGGGTCTCCCTGCTGAAGCTCCGCGGTTTCACCCACTGCTGTGCCGGGTGTGGGGTACACCTGGCACTTACAGGGGGTCCTGGGAACATCAGTGAGTGAGTGAGCCCGCTGTTTTCTTTTTGCCCCAACAGGCCTCATGGTCCTGCCTGCATGACGCCCAGGGCACTGCCAGGGGAGGTGGCACGGCCGGCGCGGGGCAGGGCAGAGACCCGAGCCCTCTGATGGTGAGGCCTGGACGCCCCCACCCAGCTCTGCCAGAGGCAATGAGGGGAGCGCCGTGCTTTAGGCAGATGCCCTGAGTCTGAGTCCGGCCCCCCGCACCCCCACGACCCCCCCTGGCTTGTGACCCTGGGTACATGAATGCCACAGTCTATAAACAGGGACAGCAACACCTATCTGGGGACCTGGTGTCACCACAGGGCAGCCACAGGACGCAAACGTGGCAGATGGCGAGCCCCACGCATCCGTGTCCCACGTGTGCCTGCGCACCAGACGCAGACACAGCGCTCAACGTGGAGCCAGCGAGGCGCTGGGAGGGGTCTCAGCGCTGGCTCTGCCGCTGCCCCGGGCTGGGGCGCAGCACGGGTGTGCTCCCCAGTGAGTGAGCCATGAATGAGCGACGGGTGAGGCGACCACCACGAATGAGCTGTTGCTATGTGTGCGCCCAGGACAGGCCGCCAAGGCCCAGGTGAGCACCGTGGGAGGGCAGCCGCCATGCCTCACACACTCAACGGTGGTGTGGCCACGGGGTGCCCCCACAGTGCGTCCTCACGGGGCTCTCACCCTCCCGCCTCCAAACCCTCACTGGGGCCACCACCAGCTTCTCCGGACAGAGGGGGTGTGAGTCAGAGGCGGGGGGCTGGTTACCGAGGTTGACCGTGAGCTTCATCTGGCCCCCGTCCAGCTCAAGGCGCAGGGTGTCGGCCGACTCCCTGGAGGTGGTGGCCATCATGAGCCCGTAGGCCCGCTGGGACATGAAGCGCAGAGACACGTCCTCCGCCTCCGTGTGCATGGCGTTCGGCAGCATGATCTTCATGTACATGGAGCCGTCGTAGCTCAGGACCGTGGCCTCTGCCCAGGAGAGGGGAGAGGGGAGAGGGGAGCGGGGCGGGCAGAGGCCAGTGGAGGGGGAGAGAAGAGAGAATCATTACCAGGAGGACGGGCAGGGCTGGCCGAGGAGGGGCCGCGGGGATGGGAGCAGGGACCCCGGGGTGAAGGCAGCCTCACCTCTCTCACAGACGCGCCCCAGGAAGCCGGTCCCGATGCAGTCGCAGACGAAGCGGTTCCAGCCCTCTCGGCAGACGCCCCCGTTGCGGCAGGGGGCAGACGCGCACTGCTTCAGCGTCTCCCGGGAGCAGAAGGGGGCCACCCCCGCGGCCCCCTGTGCCTCGGCCAGGCCCCGCAGGTCGCGGCTCCGCCCGTCTATGAAGAGGTCCCGCACGCAGCCCACGTAGCCGGCCCGCAGCGCCGCCGTCCACACCTCCGGGGGCAGCGGCATTTCCACGCGCCCCCCTTCCGGGAGACCACCCAGGTACAGCTCGCTCTCCAGGTCCAGAATCTCACTCTCCCCCGTGGCCAGGAACGGGGTGCTGCGGCTATTCACCGAGATGGAGCCTAGGGGTCACCAAACAGAGAGCCTCAGCGGGGCAGGACGGGACGGAGAGGTGCCACAGGCCAGAGAGGGTGACGGCCAGGCCTCTCCACCCACCCCTGCAGCAGTCCTGGGGGAAGCTCAGCCTCCCTCGCCTGCTCAGACACTGCCTGACAAAGGTCCCCCAACTTCAGCTCACGTGAGCCAGCCCCAGTCTGCAGTGTGAGGTCCAGACTCCTCCCTCCCCACCTGAGCAAGTCTTTGGAGGATGCACTGGAGGTAGACACACCCCAAAAAGGCTGGATCATTCACGGGCCATTCCCCGCCCCCCTCCCTTAAACCAGGAACTAGAGGCACAGGTCCCTGAGGAGGCTGAAAGGCCTGAACCTGAGGTTTCCCCACTAACACCGACTGAGCGTTCGTGACCACGTGCCAGGCACTTAGCACTCTGCTGCCACATCACATAAGCCTCAGTCCCCTGTGAAGGCGGTCCTTCACGACCCCGTGTGAAATGGCAGGCTGGGAACCTGCCCGAAGCCCACGGCAGGCAGGGGCGGCGCAGAGCCAAAGTGCCCCAGGGCAGCATCCTCCACCCCAGCCTGGGCCCCTCTGTGGCTGGTGGACAAGACGGGCCGGCAGGTCAGCTCCTGGGGCCTGCGAGGCCGGCTGGCGGCCAGGGGGCTGCCGGTGCGGAGCTTCTGAATGTCAGAGTTCTTTGGAAGGGAGACCGGTTATCTTAGGGGAGATTTGGGCTCAGGCAGGAGCTTCAAAGCGGCCACTGAGCAAGAGGAAATTAAACCGAGTATAGGCCTGGCCCCAAGGTCGCCCTAAAACATGGAAAGGGAATGACCCCCAACGTTCATCAACAGGTGTGACATATAGCATGCAATGGAATGTCATTCCGCCGTAAAGAGAAATGATGCCACACGCTACGGCACGGACCTGAGGCAGACCCCAGGGACAGTGCTGCATATTCCCGCTGAAGGGGTCCCTGGGGCAGTCACGTTCACAGGGGCAGAAAGCAGAATGCCAGCGGCCAGGGGCCCGGGGGCGGGAGTACTGCTTGGTGGGAAAAGGAAAGGTCTGCAGATGGATGGGGGGGGGGGGGTGGTAACAGGAATGTGGACGCACCCAATGCCACTGAACTGGACACTTAAAATGGCTGAAAGGGTAACTTTTAGGTTACGTATAATTTACCACTTTCCTGAAACCAGGGAAAAGGTCAGAGGGCTCTGTTGGAATGACCGCTCAAGCATGTGTGCTGGGTGCAGGGATGCACGTGGGCCCCTGGGCATGGCCAGAGCTGGTCAGGGCAGTGGCCCCGGGGCCAGCCAGACCTCGTGGGTGGGCTCTGAGCTCTGTGTGAGGCCACGGAGACCACTTCCTGGAGGCAAGGCGAGCAGGAGGCCGGGAGTCCCGGCAGCTTTCCAACCTAAAGGGCTACTGCCCACCTGTGTGGAGACACCGGGAGCCGGGGAGATCCCGTGAGGCCTTGTGAGACAAAACCAGGGGGTGGACTCACTGACCATGAAGCCCGGGGAAGGCAGCCTTGCCCTGAGGGAGAGGCAGACACAGCTAACAGCCCGTGAAGAGCGGACACTTCCGGAGCCATGGCAGCCCCATCACTCCACGGAGACACGCAGCCCAGTGCGGCGACAGCTGGGGAGTGCGACACCTTAGCTGGCGTGGATGGAGCTTCCATTGGATAATGTGTCCGTTCTCACGGACATCAGCTCTCCCTTTCCCAGATAATTCTCTCATGTTCGACAAGATGAATTAGGCAGAAGACAAGATGAGGGTGGCGAGGGGGACTGAGGGGACGCGTGGAGGAGAGGGCAGCTAAAAGCCAGGAGGTTCAAGACAGCGGCCGCCTGCCCTCGGCACGCTCTGCTCTGCTGCTTCCCTGTGCTGGGTCCTCACTGGGGCCACTGTCAGCTCCCCCCCCCCCCCGCCCCAACACACACACCCTGCGCCCCCAGAACAGCTCTGTGACAGCAAAGACTAGTTCATGCGCCCTCTGCTCCAGCACCTTGGACAGCGCCCCGCGGGCTGCTGCTGTGCTCAGTAAACATTTCTAAAGCGAATTAATAAAAGAAAGCTGAATGGACAGAGGCAGGCATGGCTGGGAGTAGTTTTTAGGGGAGTGAGATACCACTCTGTGGGAGGCCCTGTGCTAAGGCCTCTACAGGGTCCTCTCGTTTTCTCCTCTCGATGGGCCTGAAGTTACCCACACAGTAGTGAAAGGGCGGAGGTGTGACCCGCAGGACAGGACAGTGCAGGGCAGGGAGGCCAGTGGAGGGAATCGCAGGAGGAGTTCGGGAAACTGTAGGACAGAAGAGGCCTGGGAGGGTGTCAGGCCCGGGACCAGGAGCGGCCAGGGTGGGAGAAGGGGCCAGAGGGCTCCCGACCTTTGCGCCCGTCCCTCTGGAAGTCCACGTGGCACCACTCGCCGTCGTTGACCTTGCGGCTGGACGCCCGCAGCTTGATGCCTCCAGAGCCCATGTCCAGCAGAAGGTAGAGGTAGCCGTCCAACAGCTCCATGGCGAAGTAGTCGGCCCGCTGGGCAGCGCCGAGGCTGCCGGCCCCGGCCCCGGCCCCGGCCCCGGCCCGCCGGCCCTGGCTGAAGAGCAGCAGCCCGTTGGGCTCCGTGGTGCGGAAGTCCAGGGAGATGGAGCCAGTGCGCTTGGCGCTCCAGCGGGGCAGCGCCACGAAGGCCTCGGGACTCTCAAAGGTCACGGGGTCCAGGGCGGCCACATCTTCACAGCGGAATGACAGGTCCCCCTGCAGCTTCATCTTGGGGTCCCCTTCCTTTGCCAGGCGGGACAGCTCCAGCTTGAAGTCATTATTCTTGTAGACCACCTGCAGGGAGGGGCGGGCAGGATGGAGATGTGGAGCAGCCGGGGCCTGGCCCTCCTGCCCAGCACCGTGGGCCCTGCCCCCCAGCCCGGGGCGGGGCCCTGCTCCGCTCCACCCGACCACTGGTGTGGCCTTTGTTCTAGAAATGCACACACAGAGGCTGTGAACCAGCCACGCCCCTGCCCCCACACTCGTCCTGCCTTCCTGCCCAGCTCTGCAATGAGGCCGTTGGTAACAGCGGCCAGTGAGGGCCACCCCCTGGTGGACATTCCCAGCTCTCAGTCTTCTCCTTTGCACTCTCCTCTGCTCCTCACACCCACCGCCACAGTAGGTGCTCGTTTTACAGGGGAGCAAGCGAAGAGTCGGCCAGGTCGGGTCACTTGGCCAAGGTCACAGAGCAGAGAGCGGAAGCGCTGGGACCCGGCCACAGGGGCTGAGTCTTCACATCCAGCAGCCGCCTCGAGGTCCTCCGAGAGGACGGGCTCCCGAGGCCGAGGACGTGAGGGAGAGGCCGCTGGGCGGAGTCGATGGCCTCGGGTTTTGGAAAGAGAAGGACCAGCAGGCACAGAGGCCCGGCGGCTGGCAGCGCAGACCACAGCACACTGAGGCGGCGAGCGCTCGGGCCGCGCAGCCCCGCCCGGCTACTCACGTCCTTGAGGCAGCCCATGAAGTTGTTGCTGACGGGCGAGCCCGGCAGGTCGGCGGTGTTGGGGCTGCCCCCGATGTAGAAGAAGTCGTCGGAGCCCAGCATCGTGTAGTCCTCCTGCGTGTAGCCCGTGGTGGTCAGGATCCCGTCCACCGAGATGGTCACCTGCCCGGCCCAGGGCGGGAGGGGAGAGACAAGGAGACAACCGGCATCAACTCCCTGGGGAGAGTCGAGGGCTGGGCAAGGGAGGGGCCAGGGGGCAGTGGGGGAGGGGGGCCGGACCCCCCATTTTTATGTCTGCTTGTCTCGGAGGAGGAACAGTGGGGGGAGAGGGGGGAGGGGGGAGGAGGCAGCACAAGATTGGATGGTCTCCGGGTGGGCTAAGGCCTGCCCCACGCCCAGCTCAGCAGGCAGAGGCCTGGGGGTACAGGAGCGCTCCCCCAGAACCAGCTCCTGGAAGTGGCTCCGAATGGGAGTGGGAACCCCAGGTCAGGGCTCCAGGGTGGGGGATGCGAAGGGCACCCGCACGCCCTTCCTCCTGAAGGTGCTCTCTGGACCCGCATGCGATTGGCAGAGACCCAGTCTCTCCCCCACCCGCCCCCATCTTGGTGGCTCCAACTCCCCTGCAGCTCCCCCCCCCCAGGGCGCTGAGGAGCCTTCCAGCCTCAGCCAGTAGGGCGGTGGCAGCGAGCAAGGGCATGAGGAACTAGAACCGAGATATTCCTGAGCCTTGGAGCCGGGGCGGGGTGGCGGGGGCGTGCAGAGCATCCTCAGGGCCGATGCCCACCACTACACCCCTTTCCTGAGTCTCTTACGCCCAGATCCCTCCACTCGGTCACTCCTCTCCCAAGGAGAGGACAGCACTTTACCTACTCATCAAGCTGCCTTTCTCTCTCCGCCTTCCCGACTGAGGCCACCGTCGTACTCTAGGGAGCCAGGCCAGGTTAGGGCAGAGGGGGACAGGGCTAACCTCAGGGCACCTTGACCGTGGGCCGAAAAGTCAGGTAGAAGAGCAAGGATGGGGAGCGCCTGGTGCTCCAAGGAGGTGAGAAGGGGCAGCAGTGGCCCGGGGGAGGCAGAGTGACCTTGGGGAGAGTGGCAATGCAGGGAACCCTGACTACCCCCTCCTCAGGCCAATGTCGAACTCAGCCCCTGGAAAGTCCGTAGAGCAGAGTCAAGGTCTGTGGGACCACGAGCCCCCTCCCCCGCACCCCCTCCCCCGCCCCGCTCCAGGAAGGCTGTGGTTTAGGATGGTCAGCTGGGAAATACGGGCAGTCACCCCACTTCCCACTCCCCTAAAGTGCTTCAGCACCCCCTTTTCCGGCAAAGTCTGGAGACTGGGGCCTTCCCGTCCCACCTGTACCAGTCCACCTGCACAGGCCACCCGCCACCTTCCAGGGACTGGTCTCCGGAGTCCAGGGTCGTGGGGCAGGCATAGTGTTAGAACTCCTAAGGGACATGAGCAGAAGGGAGCAGGGGGAACCACCCCATAGGACCCCGAGTCCCCCGCCTGCTGAGCTGGAGCCTTCCAGTGGGGGGAGTGCGGGCTGAGCAAAACCAGGGCGCAGGGGCCCCCTCCTGGGAACCATCAAACCTTGTGCTGGAGGAACTAGGTTCAAGGGCAGATGGTAAGGGGTATCTCTGTGGGGGGGGTGGGAGGTGTGAAAGCTTTAGAGTCTTGTTTGGAGGGGAGGGCTAGTCATTATTGTTTATTTCTTCTTCCCTCCCCCCCCCGAGGCTGGGCGGTGGGGTCTGGGTGGAAAGGGAAGGGTCAGAGTATTAGTCACAAAGACATGCAGACAAGGTTAGACCGGGCAGAGGGGCTGGAGGGACGGAAGGAGGGGACGGGGCTGAGGGGTGGGACAGACAGGGAGGGGCGGCAGGTGCAGGGGTCTCCCTGGGACAAACTCCGTTCCCTCCTGCCCTCCACCTGCACTTGGGAACTGGGCCACTAGTTAGTTCCTGAGCCTACATCTGGTCACCCCAAACAGACAGTCAGCTCCTGAAGAATGGGCACCCGGCCCGGCCGGCGTGGCTCAGTGATTGAGCGTCGACCTATGAACCCAGGAGGTCACGGTTCAACTCCCGGTCAGGGCACATGGCCGGGTTGCTGGCTCCGTGCAGGAGGCAGCCGATCAATGATTCTCTCTCATCACTGATGTTTCTATCTCTCTCTCCCTCTCCCTTCCTCTCTAAAACCAACAAAACAATTTTTTTTTAATTAAAAAAGAATGGACACCTGGCCTGGCGTGTCCCTGTATCCCCATCAATCCCAGCAAGGTCCAGGGACACATCATAGTCACTGAAGGTGAACATCAAGTCACCTAAGGAGCCAGGGCCACGGCCTGTGTGCCATCTATTCGCCCTCAGTCCTCCGAGACTGCTCTAACCAGGCACCCCTGTTTCTGTGGGGGGAGGCAGGGCCCGCCCAGCCCCAAAGCTCCCCAGGAAGAGGCTCCTCTGGCCCCGTCAGTACACTCGGCTTCCAGCCCGCCCGGCACTGCGCTGTCCCCCTCCCCGGCCCGGGAGGCCAGGCACCAGCTGCAGCATCTTCTTCCCTCGGCGGCTTTCTTGGGCCCCGTCCCGTGGGCCAGCTCACCTGCCTTTGCCCCCAGAGTTATAAGGACCTGACTGGGGGGGGGGGGGGGGGGGGGCAGGGGGAGGGTGCCCTCCTCCACTCTCCTGCAGACTGGGTGCAAATCTGACCTTGCCCCACAGCTTTATGCCATGCGATGCCCCCTAGTAGAACAGGGTTGCCTTAATCACCCTCCTATCTGTGCCCCAAATTCACAACTATTTTTGTAGCGCAGCCCTGGCCCAGGGGGTGGAGGAGAGGGTAGGAGGGTGGGGAGCATCAGGAGATGCACGGAGGAAGGGGGGTCAGCTGGGGTGGGGAAGGAGAGGAAGGGGGGGCGGGCACTGGTGGGAAGGAAGCCAAGGGCAGGGGAATGGAGGAAGGTCTCGGGAAGGCAAGGAGGGAGATGACGGATTAGTAAACCCAACTGTCTCCTCAGACAAATCAAAGTCCAGACACAAAAATGGTGGGTTTGTTAGTAAAAGCAGGAAACAGGGGACTCGGTCCCCTGTCCCCCTCCACCCTGGGGGTTCAGGATGCCCCTGCCCCCCAGCCCCCCCGCACAGCTTCTGGAAGGGGTAGGGCCGGCGGGGAGGAGGGCAGGGGGGGCATGCCACACAGAACAGCCACTGCATCGAGGGCACATGCGGGTTAGAGGGCCAGGGTGGGCCGGGCCCAGCAGGAGACGAGAGCACAGCCACCTTGGTGAGAAGGCATGCCCGCCAGGCCGGGGGAGATGGGGGAAGCAGAGATGGAGGCAAAAGAGCGGAGGGGGTACCGGAAGGAGACGCTTCCTTCCAGCAGAGGAGGGGAGGGGGCCCCCACTAGGACAGATCCCTGTGGGCCGAGAAAGAAAGGGAAGGGGCATGAGACTCAGACCTTCCCCACCAGAGGGTGCCCAGGCGCTCACGCCCACCGCCACACACCACTCATCACAGACCCCAGACACGCCCGTCACACACACCCCACTGACGGCAGAGGGGAGGCCTCGATGGGCTCATTTCCAACCAGCATCCTTTCCATCAGCAGGACCACGGCCAGGGCCCCAGGACACAGCAGAGACTCAGACCATCGCTCAGCCAGTCCACTCCACACAGACAGGCGGGCCTGAGGAGGCCAGGAGGAAGCGGCCACAGCTCTGCCCCGAAGAGCCAGGGAGCAGAGTGGGGAGCACAGAAGACGCAGGAGCCCAGCGCCCAGCCGCCCAGCCCCGGCTCCACTCCCCAGGAGCGGGGAGGGTGGCTAGAGGTGCTACAAGGGACGGGCTACTCCCCGGGTGGGCTCTCAACCCTCCCCACTGACCTCACCTCTCCTCTGCTCTGCTCGGCTCCCTGCACGTGGGCAGGCTGGCAGGGTGTAAAACCAGGCCCTGGCCACAAATACCCGCTCCCCCAGGGCCACGCCCCAGGAAGGAAGGCCGGGCAGAGCGGAGCCCCCTGGGCATCACGCAGAGCCTTTCTCAGTTCCCTGCTGTGATCACAGAGTCCCCAACCTCCCTGGAAGGGGGCTCATTTGGGGAGAAGAAGACTGGGTGAGGGCAAGTGTTGAGAAGGGTGGGTGGGCTGAATGGGCTTTGGGGGGTCATGAAGCCCCTCGACGTTGTGGGCGACACCGAGTCACCGGGCACTTGTCTTTCTGGGAGAAGCCATTTCTGTGTCATCAGGTCCTCAGGGCTCCGGGAGCCAAGGGCGGCTCACTCGGAACTGACGGGGCGGGGCCAGAGCGAGGCCGGGAGGACCTCGGAGGGAGGCGTGCAGCCCCACTGCATGCTGACGTTAGCCATCTGTTTGGGGTTGGGGAGAAACTAAAGAGAGAAACTGGTTGGAAAGACACCCCGGGAAGATGGCCCAGCCAGCAGTGACAGCCCCACAGTCCATCCTGGCATCTGGATTTGAAGAAGTTGAGGAACAGAAACTTCAGGTCAGAAATCCTGAGGCCTTTAGCCTCCACCATTTTCTAAAAAAAATCCTGTTCTCCCTCGCTGACTCTCAGCTGTAAAAGGGGTTTAACAACTCCCATCACTCGCCCTCCTCCCAGGCTGATGCTGAGGCTCACACGAGACAACTGAAATGAGAGCACCGGAATCTCCCATCACTGGCTGGGTGAGCCCACGCTTCCTCTGGGCCTCAGTTTCCCCATCTGCTAACTGGGAGTAATCTCTGCCTGCAATCTAGACATTCATGGAGTTTAAGTTATATTCAAAAAGTGAGAGCTATTTAGAGGAACCAAAGCCCCTGGTGTATGTACAAAGAACTATTATTATGTTTACCAGAAAACTTCCATCGGCCCGACCACATCTAATCCAAACCTCTCAACTGGTTCGCCCTCTCCCCCGGGGAGAAATGTTCAAATAACAGGAAAAGAGTTAATAAAAATAAACACAAAACCAGCAGAGCGGGGCTGAGGGACGCCCGGGAATAGGAGCAGGTGGAACCCTGTCTCCCGGTGCCCCGTTCCCTGGCTCCAGTCTCCCCTGAAAGAGCCGCTCCCTGGGACAGATTTATCGGGGTTTACAAGGCCACCCGAGGCAACAGCTCCGATCCCCGATCCCCGACAGCGATGCTGGCACTGGGGAGCACGGCCCTCAGCGACGAAGACTTCAGCCGGGGGAAGCCACACGGGGTTCTTTGCTTCGTAACCAGCTTGCTCACCCCGTCAGACCCAATTCCTGAGGCATTCTGGGGTTTTACGCAGTTACTTTAGGACTAATTCCCAAAGGGATGGGAACAGGGTCTCCGGTGGGGGAGCGATCGTACTCTCCAGCGTTGCTGTGGGGAGGGAACTGCATCTTTACAAAACATCCCTGCCCTGGCCACACTGAGACATCAGTTAGCTTTTTATAAAGCTTCGTAAAGTTATAGGTCCCTTTACGGGGTACACGTGCTTTCGCGTGCATGACCCCTCCTGACCTTCCACTGACCCCAGGAAACAGGCCACGCGGGTGTGTCGTCAGCCCGGTGGGTACCTGAGCTTCGGCCCAGGTCACATGGTCCATTTTTAACTGAACTGAGACTGGAGGGAAAGTCTGCAGGGCCCTCACTCTCAGACGGCACTCCCCAGGTGCCTGGGGTGTGCTCATGGGCTGGTCCCGCCTCCCTCTGTCCCCGGAAGCGCTGTAAAGAGAGTTCCTGACAGGTACTCGGTGGCTGGCCTGGGGTGTGGGCAGCAGCTAAACCCTGGAGCGGCAGCTGGGGAACAGAGACTGGGAGGGGTGGTGCTGGGACCACGAGTGGCTCCATTTGAACGTGGGACGACTGGGCGTGACCAGGTAAGACCTCTGCTTGGGAAGAGCTAGGATGGCTACAGCCAGGGGCACCGGCTCAGGGACGAGCAGAGGGCGGGGCTGCCGTGAGTCTGTGGTGCAGGGAAACACAGACCTTCGAGAGCATCCGGACAGGCACATGCGGCCTCAGAGGTGGGGCCTCCTGGGGAGGCGGAGAGCCACTCACGTTGGGAGCCTAGCTCTCCTGCTTCCCTCCCCGGCAGCCCGGCAGCCACACAAACCTGGGAGGCCGGGAAGGCCAGGCAGCTGCCCCACGCAGTGTGGGCCCCGTGGGAGCGGACACGTCCACCTGAGGGTGGCCAGGCTGGAGCTCAACCCCTCTGCATTATTAACAGGCGATGACTAACCGCCTGCACCGCAGAGCCCAGACCGGCAGGCAAGAGGGAATCCCAGGGGATGGCGCATGCCCTGCAGGCCCACGCGCCAGGCGGCCTGCTCCGGCCCCCACACACCTCCACGCTGAGCGCGCTCCAGGCTCAACACACACGCAGTCACATGGCCCCGGCTCACACCGGCATTTACACATGGAGAGTCACCAGCAGAATCTCACAAACACAGCGCACAGTCTCCCACTAACACCCCTCCATGACAAACCAACATTTACACACACGTGCACCCACACACCAACACACACCAGCTGCATTTATCCACACACCACACCCACACTCAGGGGGACTGAGTCCAACCCAAACAGAGGAGCTTGGTGACAACCACCCCAACTTCACCCCTGCTGGGCCTCCTCCTCTCGCCCCTCAACAGGGAAGGAAGCAGCCCCGGGCAGAGGCCATGCGGGACAGGCAGGGGACAGAGCGCGGGGAGAGATGGCGGGGAAGGAAGACAGTGTGAAACACAGTGTTAGTCAGAGCAGCAGAGCTGTGGGGGACTGGGCGCTGTCCCTGGTGGGGGAAAGACCATTCGTGCCATGCAGAATGTGGGGGAAGGCGGGACCAGGAACCCTCAAGGTTGAGAAGCGAGGGTAGGGATGTCACCTCTCCCCTGGCAGCCAGCATGGGGGAGCCCCCAAACTGGTATGCACTGGTGATCTGAAGGAGCAATCTGGACTGGTCCCAGGATGCTGTGCACCTCCCAGGCCACTTCTGCCCCCCTCGGGGAGCCTGCCCAGCTGGCTGCCACTGGAGGTCTCACCCCAGCCCCCTCCTCCAACTCAAGGGACCTGTCCAGGAGTGACAGTGAGCAGAGCGGAGCATGTCATGGGATGGTGTTTTCCATGGATTTTCAGGAGACCAAGAAAGAAACTAAATCAAAGAGGGGGAAAAAACGAGGGAGAGGGGGGAAATGAACAAAACAAAGCAATAGAAATAAGCAGCCTGGCATCGGGGCTGGTCTGACCAGAGCCGATGAGCACGGGCCTGCCCCAGGCCCCTCTGGCCGGGAATCTGAATCCAGGAGTCAGGGGGTTAGGGCAGGGACAGGCCAAATTCCTCGATTTCCATTTGTCTTTTGGATTTGAGTTTGGACCAAAAAAGAAACAAAAGGGAAAGAGGAAAACTAAAGGAGAAGCGAAAATCTAAAAGATTGTCCAGGACGCGGAAAAAGTAAGAGCAAAACAACCAAAATCAAACAGGGGAAGGAAACAAAAGAGGGAGAATCGAACAGTTAAAAAAACCCACGGCAAACCAAACGGTAAGACAATTAGAGTGATATCTACCAGATAATGCAGTTTGTTTACCATAGCGTGTCCAATCCCTGCGTGCTTCACCGGAGATATGGGGGAGGGGCGGGGGTCAAAGAAACAAAACAACGGAGACGACAACGGAAGGACAGAACGAAAGAAAAGGAAAATAAAATGACCAACTGTGAAACTCGAGGAAGGAGGAGAAATATATGCCCAGAGATCGTTGGTGGTTTGTTCAGACCCGCCCACCGTAGGATGGGAAGGAGAGATCAAACACACACAAAAATTAAACCCCTCTCCTCCCGGTCCGCCCCCCTCCCCTCCTCTGGACCCCTCTCCCCCCTCCCCTCCCGGAGGAAGAGCCGCTGTGGAGAAGGGGAACAGTTAAAGACCTTGGTTAGTAGAGAAGAAAACAACAAAAGAACTGGACCGAGAAAGCAAAGACTTAAAGATGGCCGACATTCCGCAGATGAGACAAAGGTTAGTTCAGTCTTTCACGCATACCTTGCCCCACCTGTCCCTGCCCGTCCCTTGGTCCCCTGGGTTGTAAGCGTGTTAGTAACACACACAGAGTCGGCAGGGGGTTTCCAACAGAGGGTGAAAGAGGGCGGGCGGGGGGTTAAAAAGCAGACCCACTTGTGCAGCATTAGTACACCCTTCGGCTGAAATGTTAGGACGCTGAGGGAAAGGGAGGGAGGGGAGCAAGGGGTGTGAGAAAGGGACGGACTATTATTGACTTAGGTCGTGGACGGGTGGGTCGGTTGGCTAGCTGGTCAACCAGATGGCTTTCCAGAGAACTGGCTAACGGGCAAGTTGGTGCTGGCCAACTGGCTGACCAAGGACCATGTTGCGTTAATGGGTTAACTGTTTGGAGGTGGGCCAGCTGGCGGTCAGGCTGGGAGAAGAGCAGGAGTGGCGAGGATGAGAGGTGACTTCATCTGGGGACACAGGGAAGGGTTCCCAAGGGGCGTAGGAGGGGATATGGGTGTCTGCTTTTCCTGGGGATGGAGGACAGGCAGATAGATCCGGGGAACCATGGACAGGTTAGCCCTAGTTCCTTGAGAAAGGAAGAGAGAATGAGCTGTCACCAGAAGGAGGAACAGGAAACCTTGCCCTCCATGGGCTGGCAGAGGGCTCACTCTCCAATCACATCTAATCATCCCAACTCCCTCCCTCCCCTCCCCCCTCTTCTCCCCCACCCATAGCTGACTCCTCCTTCCAGCCTAACTTGACTTTGCAGAGCCCACATTCCCCAAAAAGTCCCCCAGGTTCTTCAATCATTCCACCCCCAATTCTCTTATGCTCCTCTGGGCAGCTGCCCCTCCCAGAATTAAGTACCCACCACCACCGCCCCTGCAAGTTGGTAAGGCTTTCCCAGCAGCCCAACTTCCTTCCATGCCCACCCACAGACCCCTGAGCCCCCACTGCCCACAGCCAGAACCGGAAATTCACCCCCTCCACACCGAGTACCTCTAAAAGCCCTTACTCCTCCCTCCGCTAGAAACCAGCTTCTCCTATCCCCACGTTCATTCTCTCTTCTCCTGGCCAAAGACAGCAGCAACCACCACCTTGGAAATCACCCTGGTCTGTAGGGGGGAGGTGGCAAGGGGGCTGAGGCAGCTTCACGTTACAGCATCAGGTGGGGGGACGCCACTACTTGGTGTCCCTTAAATACCAAATGCACGCCCGAGAGGGTGGCTGTGAGAAGGACAAGTATCCCAGGGACAGAGCCATTAGAGAGTTATGATAACCAGTGGGCACAGGGCTAATTCAGTAACACAATTAATAAGGGCCTCGCGTAATTAAAAATAACAGAATTCAATATCTAGCAGCGAGAAGTGCTGAATAACCAATATTAATTATCAGTGAGCAGAAGCCGTTTACGGAGCAGGAGGACGAGAATCTAACTGCGGGGCAGTGGCTGGAGCGCGGGGAGAGCGGGCGATGCGAGGGCCGGGGCTATCAGAGGGCAGGACTGTCGTGAAGCGAAGAGACCAACTAGTCAGAGTGAGGAGCCAGCTGCAGGGCAGCTAAACAATTGCACCCAAAAAAGGGAAGAGTTGCCTGGGGTCCCGGCATTAGTCCAACAGGCAGAGAAGAGGCATTGGAGGGGAGATGTAACTGCTACTCTTTTTGAATTGGAACTGGTGGTGGAAACTAAAATTAAAAATTTCCAACTTTCATGGACAACTTGCCTTTTAGCAAACAGAAGAGCAAATTCAGAAACAAAATTAAGAAGGAAGAGATGTGCCCGACCGGTGTGGCTCAGTGTTAGAGCGTTGACCTATGAACCAGGAGGTCACAGTTCGATTCCAGTCAAGGGCACATGCCCAGGGTGTGGGCTCCATCCCCAGTGTGGAGTGTGCAGGAGGCAGGTAATCAATGATTCTCTCTCATCATTGATGTTTCTCTCTCTCTCCTTCTCCCTTCCTCCCTAAAATCAATAAAAATATATATTTTTAAAAAAAAAAGAAAAGAAGAGATGTGAGTTCTAAGCCTGGGCCTTCCACTAAGGTGTCCAGGGATCCAAGCTTCCTCTGAAAGGTTGGAGCAGGTGACAGGGGGCCCCTCTAGACCTAGGGATTGGGGATCCAGAACCCAGGCCATGGAGATCATGCCAGAGGGGGCAATTATGGCCAAATACTGGAGTGGAGCTCCCACTGGAACCCACTCCTGGAAGCCTGTGACATGGCAACCCGTGCCTTCCCAAATGGCGGCTCCCAGAGAGCCGAACCTCAGACTAACGGTGGGGAGGGAAGGGTTTTCCCACTCACAGAACCAGTGCAGGAGCCTGGGATGGGCGGGAGCCCGGGATGGGCGGGAGCGCTGGGATGGGCAGGAACCCAGGATGGGCAGGTGCCCAGGATGGGCAGGAGCCCGGGATGGGCAGGTGCCCGGGATGGGCGGGAACCCAGGATGGGCAGGAGCCTGGGATGGGCAGGAGCCCGGGATGGCAGCTCGATGAGAGAAGAGGATGCCAAGTCACAGAGGGGAGAAGCCGGTCATTACATCACATGCTAACTCATGGCCAAGGGCCTTTGCACAAAACTACACCCCGTCTACACCTTGCACTCTGAGTGTAGCCCCAGCCCTTCCAGAAGCCCAGAGGGGGATTACACACAAAAGTCACAAAAGTCGGCATGAAGGCAACCTCCATGGAGCTCGAGCAAGAAAAGCTCAGGACAAAGCAAAGAGGCGCCTGCTCCACGCAGGGCTGACCGGGGCCGATCTCCGAGAGGCAGGCGGACACTCGATGGTTTCAAGACCTGAGAACCACCCAGAGTGGCAGAACCGCAAGACGGACTACAGCCGCCTCCCACTCTGAGCCAATGACAGCACCAGGCAGAGAACGGGAGGGGCTGTGGAGGCAGGCGACTTCCGTGCCACCACGTCCTACCTGGATCGCTTTGGGCAAGGTGCCCTCCTTGGTTACATGCGAGCACCTCCCACTCACAGGGCTGTTAGAAAACTCGGTGAGATTCAAAAGAGAAACCAGACCCTTGACCTCGAGGGCTGGCGGAGGCGTGGTATGTGCACTTGGAGGAGGACGGTAGAAAGGGGGGGCAGCGTCGCGGGAAGTCAGAGCAGGGGTGGGGGCCTTCCTCCTGGCTCTGGGAAGCGAGGGGGAGTCTTTCCCAGGGGGCGAAGGGTAGTTGGAGGCTCGTGTGAAACAGATCTGCTGGCTCCTCTTGTCCGAAACTCACCAACCGCCTTCAAGAAAGAGCCCAAGTGAACCAGAAAAAAAAACCAAAAACCTAGAAAAACAACTGAAGAGACTCAATAGTTGCTGGCATTAAGCCCTCAAAGAGCTTACCACCTGGAAACAGAGAAAAGAAATGATCACAAACGCTGCCCACGTAGACAGCATGTGATGATGGCGCTAGGACATGGCAAAGAACAAAGACTGGTGGGGTGGGGGGACCAAGGACGTGGCACGCAGCCAGGCCCGAAGGGGTGAAGGCCCCACAGCTACAATGGTGGCAGAGAGCCGTCAGTGGTCAGTGCCCGAGGGCCAGGCCTGTGCTCTGGGCGTCACCTCGGGCAGCAGAGGCTCACTTTGCCGATGCGGAGCTGCACACAGAGGTAAACTTGCCTCCAGGGTCTGGAACCAGTGGCGGAGCTGAGGTTGGAACCCAGGCTGCCTGGCTCAAGCCCCGCCCTTTCACTGGGCAGAAAGAGGGGTGAAGGGGGCTGTCAGTGGGAGCACTGCGGGAACACAGGGGGAGCTGGGGAGCCTCGCAGACGGAGTGCCCCGAGCGGCACCGTTAGATCCTATGACAGCGTGTGAGCTGCCAGAGAAGAAGATGGCCCGGGGCCGGAAGGTGGGGAGGGAGCCCCAAATGCCTGGAGGACCCTGTTTTGGGGGGACTGCCTCCTTGGGGCCGGGAAGCTCCTGGAAGTCTCTGCACTGAGAAGCAGCCTGTGGGAGCTGGGCAGGGAGGCACCACGTGATGGTTGGGAGCCAGCTTGTCATCCAAATTTGGTGCTGGCTAATGAGGAGGTGGGTTTGCACCGGTGGGCGTGGTGGGGGAGGATACGGGTGCAGGAGGAGAGTGGAAGCAGGATTAAACTAGACCTTGGGGACTTCTCAAAGGTAATCATTCCCGCAGAGATCCCAGGAGACACCTCCGGTCACAGTGGCCTCAGGCGGGGTTCGGAGGGAGAGGAAGGCAAGAGCAGGCGCAGTCTCAGCCAGGCCTCCCCCATCCTGGCGCCGGTCCTAGGGGCCTCCTGATGGTCTCAGGGAGGGTTATCCAGTTTGAGGGGGAAGGGGGAAGGTCTGCCTCCTTCCCGTCTTGGGAGCCGGCCTCTCGGTGTTCGTTCTGGGGCCGGCCCTCCCCACGCTGGCCTTCTAACCACTCGGGGAAGCCGATGCTCCCAGGCCCTGCCATGGACCCTGGACGGGAGGCAGAGGTCACCTCCTGCCCACAAAACCTGGGAGACGGGACACTGGTTTACCACCACCCGCCCCCAACCCTACATCACCCCTCAGACCCTAAAGGATTTCCAATCCGAGGACACGGCCTGGACACTGCGTAACCCTTTGGGGCGCGTTTCTCCCCCCGGGCCCTGCTGACCTGGGCCCCATCCTTCCTGCTGTGGCTGCCCTGGGCACTGGGGGACCGGCAGCACCGGCCTCGGCCCCCTCGAGGCCATAGCACCCTCTCTGAGCTGTGACAACCCCAATGTCTCAGACATTGCCACGTGTCTCCCGGGGCGCAGGGGCACACCACCCTCCACCAGAGCCACTACTCTAGGGACAAGGGGACCCAGTAACTTCTCAGAAGCCCCGCGATTCGCATCCGAAGGGCCTGGTGAGGATGACTCACCTCAGGCGGGGCCTTTGCTGAAGGGAGTGAATGGAGAGCACAGCCCTGAGGCTGACCCTCCCCGATGGCCACCAAAAAAGGGGTGTACCTCCCTTTATGGACCCCCAGAAGCCCTTTGTAAAAAGGGCTCTGGGTCCCGGTCTTTAAGCAGAGACCCGTGGCCGGGAGGCCCATGTTCCGGGCAGCGTGGCCAGCCTCCGCCCTGCCCCGTCTGGTCGAACAGGCCGGGGAGGCGTTCCCACCAGCTACCAGCTTGGACCCACGACTCTGAGCCCAGGCTCAGCCCCTCCGTGCCCTCCCTCCCTCGGCCACGGCTCTCCCTCCTCTCCGAATCTCTAGTTCCGAGAACGTGTGACGTTTCTGCCACGCAGCGGGTACGTGCAGGGTCTTGCCGGTTCACTTTCAGCGGACTCCCCGCCCCCCCCCCATCTCCTCTAGAGCTGCAGGGCTGGGAGGCAGGGGCCATGCCTTTTCCCTCCGCACCCAGTACGGACGCACACGACATTGGTTTGGGCCAAACGATGCGCAGAGGGCCTCTGAGCTCGCAGGGTCTTCCTGCCAGAGACCGTCCCAGGGACAGCATGGTCCTGGGGAAAGGGCGAGCGAAAGCACCTAAGGCAGCTCCCCTCACACGCGTGCGCAGTAAGTGTGCGTGGCACGTAAAAGCATGACAAGTGTTCCTGACTCACTCAGGTTTGCGCAGACAGTGGTGGCACACAGGACACGCCTCTGCCCCGGTCAGGGACTGATGTGGCATGAAGAGGGGCACTGCACCGAGGAGTGCCCGCCTGGCAGGCCAGTCCACAGAGCACAGGGCACAAGAATAGGGGCCCGACTGCAAGAGGCAGCGGAGGCTGGGAAGGAACAGCAGGAGGACCCCGGGCGGACGCTGTGAGGGCATCACTCCGCTGAAGAGGGCCAGGTAAGAAGAGTGAGAGGTCAGCCGGAAGCCGACCCCATGGACGAGCCTTTCGAGGGAGGAAGGGGAGGAGGAGGAGGGGAGGACGATGCTGAAGAGGAGAAACCACGAAGGCTGGCCACACGGCCAGAGCCAGGAAGTCCGGAGGCGCCAACGAGTAAGAGCAGGACTAACCCAGCAGAGAGCGCCGCGCAGGGAGAGGTGCTGGGGGTGGGGCTGGACACCTCCACCACCATCAGCTACAAGAGAAAGCGGGGACCCCAGAGAGGCCTGGCCTCCGAGCGAGCGGGGAAAGGAGACAGGAGGCGGAGGCAGGTGCACAGCGGCCTCTCCTGCTGGCACAGGGTGTGGCGTGGACCCCGGATGAGGCGGGAACGTCTAGGGCTGGAAACAAGCCGCGGGGGCTGCTGTCGAGCAGAAGCCTGACCAGAGAGGGCCCACCCTGCGCCCCGCGAGAGGCAAAGCTGCCGCCGCTAAGAGGACGAAGCTGATGCCCACGAAGGTGGAAGGTCGGAGCCTCTCCAGGGAGAGCCTGGGAGCCGGAGCTGAGCGGACAGGCGGAGAAGAGCCTGTCCTGCCTGCAGGGGGCGACCCGAGAGTCTCCTCTGAGCCCTGCCCGGTGGCTGTGAGCGCCGGAGGCAGCCATGGACTGCGCCATAGGAGATGGCCTAGGAGACGGCATGGCCATGGCCGTGGGAGAGCTGGGCTCCTTTGGGGGGACTGGAAGGGGAAAGAGAAGGGAGCTCGCTGCCCGGAGGAGAGGCGGGACCAAGCCCCTGCCCTGCTCCCTCACGCACCTGCTGCACCCCCCGCCGTGCTCCTCCGTCTCCCTAGAGTGCCCGCCCCCCGGGAGCAGGCGGCCCACACACACCTCTGCTTCTGCCCAGTTGCCGGGACACCGCGCTGCTCCACCAGGCCAGGGGCTCCCCACCTCGTGGCACCCCAGGGCCCACCACCCAGGCTCTATCTCACTCCTCCCAGCCCCCGCATCGCCTTTCTGCCAGGTCCCGATTCCTAGCCCCAGCCCTTCCTGTCCCTCAGACTCCTGCCCCGGCATCTCTTCAGCACCTCCCTAGCCCCACGCCCCGATCCTGGAAGCTACTGCCCGCTACTGCCACCCCCCGGCACTCCCAGCGCCGAGCCTTGCCCTTCAGCCCCACGCCTCGACGCCCTGCCCTGATGCCTGGCACCCACACTCCCGTGCTGCCCCCACACAGCGGGCCCTGGCCTTCCTCCTGCTCCCCCTACCTGGCGCAGGTTTCGGGTGACCCGGACGTCGTGCCAGGCGTTGTCGTTGAACTTGCCGTTGACGGGTTCCACGAGGGCCTCGAAGGCGCCCGAGCCCAGGTTGATGACCAGCCAGACGGCCCCGGACTTGAGGGACAGGTTGACGTAGTCGGCCGACTTGCCCGTGTGCAGCATCAGCCCGTTGCGCTGCAGGGTGCGGAAGGCCAGCGTGATCTCGTCCGTGCTGCTCTGGATCGGGTTGTGGGACAGGTCGTAGCAGAAGAACTCGTTGCCTTTGAAGGTCGCCACAAACTCCTCCTTGCCTGGACGCCGGCGTGGGGAGAGGGGAGAGGCTGAGTGGGACAGGGTGTGCCAGGCCGCCCTGCTAACCTCCAGCAGCCCGGGCCCCCTGGCCTGACTGCCAGCTCTCGGCCCTCTCCCCTCCGGGCCTGGCCACCCTCCTCTCCCGCCCTGCACCTCTGCTGTCAGTCAGCTCCCCGTGCCCCTTTCCTCGGCAGGAGGCTGCTAAGTGGTTCTCACACTGACAGCTGACAATTAAGCTGCCACAGGACCAGGCAAAGCAGACTCCTCACTGTCTCCTCCCCCAGCCTTCCATCAGCCCCTCCCCCTCGCGGAGGGATGTGGAGACACAGGAGGCTGCACCTGACCTCTCCCCTCCCCCCCAGAGTGCCTGCCCTATGCTGGGAGCCCGTCTCCTGTGAGCAGCCCCCTCCCACTCCTGCCTCTCCTGCTGAAGGTGACCATTCTCAGCCCAGGGGCGTTTCAGGCCTCACCATTAGGGAGGAGCTGGGAGCCCTGCTGTGCAGCGAGCAGATGAGAAGAATGGGGAAGCGGTGTGGTGGGGGCGCAGGGGGGACACACGGGAAGGCGATGCCGGTGACAAGGATGTGCACCACGCAGCAGCAGGCCATGGGCAGGGCTGACCCGGTGGCTATCCTGACAGCTCTCACCCCACCCAGCTTCCTACGCAGAGGGCAGCACAGAGGGGCCCTTAGGCGACAGCCTCTGGGGCCCCAGAGGACGGGTGTGAGACCCCACAGACCAGGCAGGTGGCTAGGGGTGAAAGTGCAAGGGCAGGCCTGGCTCTCATGGGTGTGCGTGTGCGTGTGCGTGTGCGTGTGTGTGAGCGCGCGCACACAGGTCTCTTTCCACAGCACTTTTTAAGCAGAAGCAAAAATGACTGGAGAGGCTTAGGGATGTTCAGCATTCTCTAAGGTCAACAGCTCGGTGGAGGGGAGTTGGGGTCCACGCCAGAGCCCACGCGGAGGGCAGAGAAGGGGGCATGGAGGCAGGGAGGGCAGAGAACCTGGGCCCTGACAGCGATTCGCTTCCCCTCCCAGCGAACAGCGGGCCCCGCCACCGCACAGGAACAAGAATGCCGGCAAAAGGCCTTTACGGAGTGCGGGGGGTCCTCAGCACAGGCCCCCGGGGCTGGAGGAGCGAGGCCCGGGGCTGGGGGGCACCAGGCCCCCGTGAGGCACCTGCTGGGCCGGGCCACAGCAGCAGGCGCCACGTGCAAGTCAGGGCTCTCTGGGTACACGTTCTGCGGACGCCCCTCCCCTGCACACAACAGCCCCGCTTCTCTCCACCGGGCAGGCTGCCCGCACTCTGTCCTCACTGCCTCCGGATGCCAAAGCACCAGCTGCCGCCCCAGCGCCTGGCACCACACCTACTGCAGCTGGCGGGGCCCAGTTTCCTGAGGCCACAGGGCAGCGAGGCTGGTGAGGACACGGGCAACATGGGGACGGTGGAAACCTGCTCTGCCTACCTGGGGGCTCCAGTGGGGAGGCTCAGCGAGAATAAAGGGGAGGAGTCACACAGGGACAAGAGGGGAAGGTGCGGAGGGGGGCCAGGGAGGGGGAGAAAGATGGGCCATCGGGACAGAAAGGAAATGGTGGCAGCACAGCTGAGGTGAGCGATGAACGTCTGAATGAAGACAGGAGCGCACTGGGAGGGGACAGGACGGGGGTGGGAAGAGGGCCAGCCAGGAAAGGGGGACAGCGACCTCTAGGGAACGGAAGCCAGGCTTTCTCTGGACTTGACTGCTTCCATGGCAACCAGGCCCGCTGCCTGGGCACCGGCAGGGTGGGCCGGGGGGCTCAAGGACCAGAAAAGGGATGTGTTTGACCTTGGGTTTGCCACACATACTCGTCCCTCCCAGGAGCCAGGCCTTCCCTCCCACTCCCTCACCTTCACTGCAGTCAAAGAGAATATCCATAAAGGGAGTGTCAGGCAGAAAAAAGAAAAGAATAAGGCAACCACATGCAAAAGTGATTGGACAGAACAAAAGAGGCCAGGGACAAGGAGAGGGGCGGGACCGCGCGGCCAGGGCGCAGCGGAGAAACAGGCCAGCCTCGCTGCCTCCCCTCTCCTCGGGGCTCCTAGGAGAGGAGGCAAAGCCAGCGCTCCCTCCGCAGAGTCTGCAGGACCTGCATTCCCGGTGCAGCCCCGACCCCGAAGGCCCCCGACGAGAGGCCTGGGCAGCCGAGGGCGCCCGGAAGGGTGTGAGGAGAGGGACAGAAAAGACAGACGTGCAGGTGTGAACAGGAAACCCCAGGACGGTGGGAAGGACAGAGAGAGACCCTGAGTGGGGAGGAGGCAGCAGGACCTCAACGGGTTTTGTGGGGGACTCTCAGGGTAAGGATGCGGAGGCTGCCAGGTCTGGGAGGAGCAAGACCTGAAGCACCAGGGGGCGCTCGCCCCCATCTCATAGCTCAGACCACCCCTAAACTACAACTCCCAGCAGCATCCGAACAGCAAGCTGAGCCCCTGGCACAGGAACGGGGCAGTCACCCCTGGCACAGGAAGGGGCAGTGGCCCCTGGCACAGGAAAGGGCAGTGGCTGATGCGTGTGTATCTCCCAGGCCAGGGCGTGTGGAGCCCACGGGTGTCCCAGGTCAAGCGGAATGTGCCTAGAGACCAGCTGTGGTCCTGGATTTCTGAGCGAAAGAGGGACAGAGCAGCTGCCTCCTTTCCAGCCCAACCCAGAGCCCTCCTGCGAGGAGGTCCCCGGCCCCCTGGCCCCTCCCGCTGGCCAGCACTACAGCTGTCTGCTCTGCTCACTTGGCACTTGCTGCCTGGTAACATCTTGTACTGCTCCCCTGAGAGGAAGTGCGAGGTGAGAAAGACCTGGGCACGAATGCTGGCTCGTCCACCAGCGCGGTGACCTTGGCCAGGAGGCAGCATCTCGGAGCCCCCGCTTCCTCCTCTGGACAAAGGAGCTAATCACGGCCTACCTCGCGGGTTGCCGTGGGCATTCGGAGGAGAACAGATGGGCGCGACTTCCTCAACTGTGAGCCGCGCCACAAATAAACGCCTCTTGTGCTGGCATGTGCGTGGCAGTGTGCGCGCCCTCCCTCTCTCTCTAGACCAATGAATAATTAATTCCTCTGGACAAAGTCTGCACTTTGCATGTCCCACGCTTTATTATGCTTATTTGTTAGGATGTCAATGAGCCCCTGAGGACAGAGACCATCCTCCCACTTAGAATCCAGGTGCCGAGCACACGCCTGCTCCTGAGCGGGCGCGGGGGAAGGCTGGGGCACGGCTGGGGCACACAAATGAACACCCCAGGCGGTGTCCTCGGGAGGCAAACAGGTCGAGTGACAGTTACGACACAGTGAGACGAGCGATATGACGGACGTGTCGGCCAGGGGAACACCAGAGTGTCTGGGGGCCCAAGCGGGGCAGTTCGGGGCGACGTCCCGGCTGGACGGCCTGGCCGCTTTTCCCAGAGTCAGCTGAAAGGGATCCCGACGCGCTGGGGAAGAGGGCAGGGATGGCGGCCGTCCAGGCCCACAGAACAGCGCGCACCGAAGAGCACAGACAGGGCCCGCAGCCCGGTCCCTGCACCCACTGGCGTTCCTGGAGGGGCTGTGAAAGTGCCCTGCAAACTTAGGAAGGAGAATCTCTGAAGAGAGGCAGCCTCGGTGCTTAACACCTGCAGCCGGAGACAGGCTCAAGGGGCGTCTGGGGCTGGGGAAGGAGGGACGGCGGGGGGGGGGGGGGGGGGGGGGGGCGCCACTTTGGCAAGTGACAGGTTCCTCCTCTGTAAACCCCAGGCAGCAAGCCCTTCCTTCCACAAAGGGTCGTGGAGAATCATTTAGGTGACGCATGGGGTACAGGCGTATTATAAACACCACACCTGCAAACCACACTTAGATGATTAAGTGGGGGGGAGGGGGGTGTTACCCCGCTGCCTGGTCCACCAGAGAAACATACTCTAGCAATGAGTCTGAACAACTGCCACAGAAAGACATCCGGGTCCTAGACAGAGGTCACCGGGACAGCTGAGCTTTGGGGAAGGAACGCAGGTCTTTTCACACCAGGGCAGGTCCCGGGGTCGCGGGCCCAGGCGTGCCATAGGCCGCAGAGCGGGCACACCTCTGCCCAGTAACCTCCCCCACGGGAAGTGCAGTTTGCCTGCAGGGGGCAAGGGCTGGGCTCTCTGGGGACCGTGGGGTCACTGACCTTTCGTCGGCTGGTGCACATCACCGGCTCCTCCTCTCCCGGCCCCCCCCTCGGAGAACAGTAAGGACCCTACTGGAGAAGCAGAATTGGGGAGTCAGGCACAGGGGGCTACCCAGCCATCCCACCCCAGCCTTGGGTGATGAAGGGCCCGCTCCAGGGCAGAGGTCCTCTCGCTTGGAGGTGCAAGTTCGGGGCAAGGGGAGCTGCGCTGGGGATCCACTTGCTCTGGGGACTCTAGGGAAAGAGCCTGCTGACAAACCAAGACCCCAGAAACCCCAGCAGACTCATGACCACCAGATCCTGCCCTGTTCCCAGGAGTGAGGAGGCGGCGGAGACGCAGAGGCCTCGGGCTGGTTCAGGGGCCTGTGGCCAACACCATGCGCACCTGCCGGCCCTCAGCACCTGGAGGCCTGAGCTCCGCCGCCAGCTCCTGGCTCCCTCTCCTCCCCGCTCCGTATCTTTGCTCTCACCCTCTCTGCCGGGTCAGAGTTCACACTCCTCAACGCACCCTTCCTCCAAAACTCCCCAAGCCACACCTCTCCTCTGACAACCCTGGCTCTCTGACTACACCTGGTGCGCTGAGAGAATGCTCTTAATGTCCCCTCTGTCCACGGCTTTGCCAGTTAGCCTGTGGGCGTCACAGGGGCAGGGCCATGGTTTCTGTTCACACGCTGTCCCTTCGCTGTGTCTCCAGAGGGCTGTGCACACCAAGGGCGGTCCTGACTAGCCGGGGCTCCTGTTTAGTGGGGAGCCCTTTCCCAGGGGTGCCTCCTTGCTCTGGACCACCCGGCTTGTGAGCCCCAGGCCTCCTCTCCCAGGGCCCCACCGGCACGTGTCGCTATGCCTGGGTGCCGGGTCAGCTCAAGCTCTCCACCCACCCCTGCCGGCGACATGTGTGCTTAGTGCCCGGCTCCCAGGCACCCACACCTTGCCAGACCCCATGGGATGAGGGGAACTCAAGAATGGAGTTTAAAAGCCCCTTACTCCCACCCCAATCCCAAAGCCCCAGAGCTGAAGCTAGAATAACACCTGAACTGTGCACCTTCCCGGGGAGGGGCGACCCTTTTGGCCTTCGTCTACGACAAAGGTGGGCCACAGCCAGCACCCCCAGAACCAGGCACTGACAGGCAAGAAGGACGTAAGTGAGCCAACCAGGTCCTGACTCCCCACCTGGGACCTCCTCTTTCCTGACATTTCTTGCCATAATGTGGCATCCCTACCAGAGCCACAGGCCCCTACCTCCCAGACCTAAATCCACCCCGAACTCCAGATCTGAGTCTGTCTTCGTCCTGTAGGCCTCTCCTGCCTCCGCCCGGAGGGAGATGAGCCCAGCAGAGGGCTGCCCTGGGCAGGGAGCAGTGCCGAGAAGGCCACGAGCTCAAAGGGAGGCCTGGGAGGTCCTGGCTGGCAGGGCCACAGTCGGGACTCCTGGGCTCTGCCCGGTGCTAACCGCCAGGGCTGGCTGAAATGGCGGGGACTCGGTCAAGGCTAAAAATAGATGCGCAGCCCCAACAGTAGCACCAATCAGTCGGCGTGATCACTAGCGAGCCACTTCATCGCTCCGGGCCTCCATGTCCTCCTCTGTTCAACAGAGTCAGAGCCGTTCAAAAGACACAGGGTGAAGGCCTGCAGTGGGACAGCTGTGGAAAGGGGGACCCCACGCCCGGGCTCCCCTACTTCCCCACTCACTCCATCGTGGGCACAGGGGGCATCCCACAGCAGCAGGGGGCGGGGACCAGGTGCCTAAAATCCTATTTCTCCAGCCCCTGCTTTTCTCTTTATACTTGGATTGACAGAGAAGAAAGAATGACCAGAATGAGTGGAAGGAAACAAAACATCACCATGAGAGAGAGAGAACGCAAGACACACCACCAGGAGAACGCAAAAAGGTGACTGGAGACACGGCAGGAGTTCAAACATCTCTTGATGTCAGAAACCAAGGTGAGATGTGGGCGGATGGAGCGTGGGGGGGCGGCGGGGGGAGGGGGGAGCACAGACACGGACAAACCCCCACCCCCACCCAGCACCCCCCAAAAAATAAAGACATGGCAGAGGAAGGGGATGGGAAAGCAAGGAAGGGGGGGGGCAGATGGAGGAGGGGATAGGAGCACAAGGGGGGGCAGGAGATCCAGGCGCAGGTGGGGGCAATCCAGTCCAATCCAAAGCAAACCAGAACTTCAAACCATACCTTCGCTGTTTAACGTCAGGTGAGCCGGACCTTGGAGAGAGGAAGGAGAGAAAGAAAGGAAGGAAAAACAAAACAAAACAGAAAGAAGAAGAAGAAAGGAAAGGGGAAAGAAACAAAGAAAACACGAGTCATCAAAATCAGCCAGAGAGAGGGGAGAAAAGCTTTTGCTGCCACAATTTAAAAACCCTTTTAACTTGTGACAGACATCGGGGGGAGAGCCCCCAGCCCAGGAGCTGAGGAGAGGGGCCCGATGCCGAAACAGAGGGTGGAGGGCATGAGAGGGGCAGAGAGAGGGGGTGAGGGTGCAGGCGGAACCGGAGGGGGGTGGGGCAGGGGGTCGCTGCAGGGGGAGAGGAGATTTTGGTTTCTTTTTTTCATTCTTGCCGGAAAAAAAAAAGGAAAAGGAGGAGAAGCAAGAGGCTGGGAGGGATGCTTTTTCCTTTTTCTTTTTTTCTTTTTTTTTTTTCTTCCGGGAGACGGAGAGAAAAAAAAACGGTCAACGAGAAAAAACGATTCGGATGGAGGAGAAAATAAAACACGACACAAAAATCAAAGCCACCTGGAGAGAGAGAGAGTGTCCTGTTAGCGTGGGACTGAGTGGGCAAGGGGGACCTCCCCCCTCCCCCCCACGCCCCATCCCTGTCACCCCTGCGATCCTGGCAGAGGAGGGGAAGAGGGAGCCCCACAGAAGTGAGCTCTGGGAAGGCATCTGCCCCGTTCCAGTCCCGTCAGCTGCTCCTCCCACACCCTCTATGGGCAGCGGCACCCACACACCTGGCTTCTGTAAGGAACCGGGGTGTGGGGGGCAGAGTGAGTGTAGAAGCAGGTGGGAGGAAGCAGGGTCTAGGGAGACCCTGGAGCAAGGCCGGGGCAGGGATTCTTCCACAGGGAGGACTAAGGGCTGGGCCAAAGCCCTCGGACAGCCAGGGCAAAGGGGACAGCCAAGACCTTGGGCAGAAGGCCCGGGTCTGAGAGGTCAAACCTCGCTCCTAAGTTGTCCCGTAGCCCCCTGTCCCCGCCGGGCCCGCTCTGAGATGACCCAACGCTGAATTTTGAACATGGAAAACGGAAGCCCTATTTCCAACGCTGTGAGCAAGAGCAGCGGGGGTTTTTCAGGGTTACCTCGGCCCCGTGAGAGAGCCTGGTCAGCCCCGACCCAGGGCACCCTCAGCCTTAGGGGAGGACTCTGGCCCACGGGACCAGGGCCCCAGGCCCCAGAAGCCACGAGTCAAGGACAGCTCTCCCCAGAGAGGCTGGCCACACCAGCCCCACAGCTGGGCTGAGGCCCCAGGACCTGAGCCGACCAGCCAGCCCCACCAAACCTCAGCCCTCCCACACCCCCACCCTGCAGCCGGGCGTCTGGCCAAGAGGGTGGGAAGGAACAGCCCTGCAGTAAGAACGGCGCCTTGAAACCATCCCCGCTGCTGCGCCATGGGATGGGATGCGGCCCCGGGCAGAGAGCGGGCCGGGGCAGGATCATCCAGGGCCCGGCGCTCCGGGGGACTCGGAGATGAAGCGGAGGCTGGTGAGCCTGGGTTCGGGAGGAAGGCACGAGGGAGCCAGGAAGGCGTGGCCAGGGGCCAAGGCCCGGCTCCTGGGGGAGACGTGCTTCGTGGCACCCGCTTCCTCGGCAGCGCCGGTCTCACCCCACCTCTGGGTCTGAGGCCGGATGGGGCAGGGGACCACAGCTAAGGGCTGCCTCAGGGCAGAAGAGCTCTTGGAAAGACACAGGTTTTACTCACAAAACACGGGGGACCATCTTACTGGAATGCCCCACCCACTCCTTCCCCCAAGAACCACCAGCATCTTCTTCCAAACCCCTAAATCCAGGACCCAGACCCAGAGCCCGAACCCCTCATCTACCTCTCCCTGGCAGAAACAGACCTGCTCGCAGGCTGCTGGGAACCCAGGCCTGGAAGCCGTGGCTGTGCGCCTGCCCTCTGTCCCCCACAGGCCTGTCCTCCTGCGGGCGGGGGGGGGGGGGGGGGCATCTCTCCCCTTGCAGACCCTTCCACTGCCCAGCTCCAGCGGCCTCATTAGCATGCGGCACTCTCCTCTGTCGCCACGGCAACCAGCTGCTCGGCTCCCTCAGGCGTGACAGCACCAGCCATCTTGGTGAGGGGAGGCCAGTCCCCTGCCCCTTCTCCCACGGCTCAGCCCAGCCGGGCCCAAGGGTGCTCTCCCTAAAGCCTGCCTCCCACCACCCTGAAATCTCTGCTCCTCCTCATGCCCAGCTCCCCCGCCCCCCAGGTCCACCTGTGGCATCACCCTCCCACCACTGGAGGAGGCTGGCTGTGACGGATGCATTAGCAAGGGTCCTTCCTAGGGCACTTTATCTGGCTGCTTCTGTGTCTTCTCTCTGCTACAAGAGGCTGGGGGGTGGGGGGAGGAGGGGAAGTCGGGATCCCCCAAAAGGAGATGCTCAGCAGGAGGCTGGGAGCAGGAGGTCTGGGTTCCCGGGAGAAAGCTGGGCCTGAGACACAGCATCCAGGGGCGAGAAAAGAGGGGGAAGGCACAGAGGACTCAGACCTGAAGGGGGAACCTCACAAAGGAGGCCCAGCCACCCCCGGAAGCCACCCCCTGCAAACCCACCTCCCACTCTGTCCCACCGCCTCCTCTCCCACCAACATCCCCAGAGGGCCAGCGTGGGAAGGAGGGAGCTGGTTACAGGGGACAAGCTTGGAGAGACACACAAGCAGACATGTCACAGACACACACACAGAAGCCTCACACACTGGGTATGTACACACACAGGCACACGCCCGACATACGGGCACACGCAGCGTCACATCCAATCCCGCAGACTCCCCTGCCGCCCCCAAGAAATGGCCAGGTGGCGTCACGGGTCTCGCCCTGCCGGCCGGTCCCACCTGCTGGGAAAGTTGCTCCCTTCTCCCTCTCCCATCCAACCCGAGCGGCCCCTGCCTGCTTCTCTGGCCTGGCCCCTTCCCGCCCCATTTCAAGCCTCTCTGCCCCTCCCTCCATGAGTGTCCTTCCTCTCCCACCTCTACTTACCCCTCCGCTCCTTCTCCGGGACCAGCCCTCCCCCTCCCCCAAGCCTCTCTCCTCCACCCTTTTTCTCGCTCCCTTCCTCCCTTCATCTCTCCCTTTGTTCCGGAGGAGACATGACATCAAGAGCAAGTAAAAGTCACTTCAGCACTAAATCTTATCTCCAGCCCTCAGAAGGCTGCGGCCACCAGCCACGCAGGCTCTCACGCACAGAGGTAAACACTGCCACGGAGACGCAGACACAGAGAGGACAGATGCAGACACAGATGCAGACACGCCTCGGGGCACAGAGATGTGGGCCACGCCACGAAGACACGGCGATGGAGGCCATACCGCCACACGCCGACGCATATACACAGCATGTATGTGCAGACGTGCACAAAGAGCTACACACACACACACACACACACACACACACACACACACGGGCGCCTGCAGGCCAGGACCGGGGACGTGAGGGCATCCACAGAGAAGAGACCTCACCCAGAGAGACCAGCCAAACTGTGGGCACCACCGTGCAGCCCACACTCAGGCCCAGAGCCCCGCCTTCTTCCCTTCCCAGGACTGCTGGTCCCCTGCGCCTCCCAGGGCAGGGCCGGCTGTGTCCCTCCCACTCCCGCTGCTTCTCCAGGAAGAGAGAGAACACGGCAGGTGTGGTGGCTGGGATGCCACCCCCGCTCCTTGCTGCCTGCCTCTCCGCGGTGACCACGGCAGCTCCCAGCAGCCCAGCCTCCCAGTCTGGGCATCCAACCCAGGCTCCCCTCTCCCCGACCCGGTCCACCCCGAGGAGGAAAGAAACAGGGAAGACCAATCCGAGAGGTAAGGTTCAGAGAACGACGGGAGCCCAAAGAGAGCTGGGACCGGAACAAGAGACGGAGAAAGAGCCTGGGACAGAGCCCTGGGGGAAAACCCAGAGAGAAAGGGCGGCAGGAAGAGGAGTCAGGGAAGGATGGAGAGAGACCCCAAAGAGAGCCGTGGCCTGGGCTGAAGGAAGAAGCAGGCCACCCCCACCTACCCGCCCACGGGGCAGGGCAGGGGCCGGGGCAGGGGCCTGCTGCAGTGTCAGTCAGACCAGAGAAGCTGCCCCCTACCTACTCCCTGCCCCGGGGACAGCCCCCACCCACCCTCTGCCGGACTCTCCAGACCCGGGATCGGATGGTATCCAGGCGCTCCCAGCCCCACCCGCCCCGTCTGCAGGGCTTTCCTGAGCCTCCTCCTCGGCTGGGCAAAGCAGTGTCTCCGCACACGCTCTGGGCGCTTTAGAATCCTCCAGCCCCATCCCTCCGCTCACAACCCGTCTCCCCCCTAAGGAAGAAGCAAGGCCAGTGGGCAGACTGGCGCTGGAGACGGGCAGTGCAGGGCCTGCCCTCTGCCTGGCAACCCAATAAGGAGGGACTGGGCCAGAGGTCGGGCCGAGGCCGCCAAGAGGGTGCCCAGACATCCTTCCCGGGGCAGGGGCAGGGGCAGGGGAGGGAGCCCTTGGGTGGCCAACGATACCCCCTCACACAGGACCCCACACAACTGATCCGCCACTCAGTGAGCCAAAGGCCCCACTCACCTTCCATGGGGTGCTCCTCTGCAGGCCAGCAGGTGCAGGAAGGGGTGCGGCAGGGAGAGAGAGAAAGGAGGGCTGTTAGCAAGGGTACCAAGGACAGGGCTCCAAGGAGACTGATGGGGTCAAGGTCCCCACGCCCACCCAGGCCCTGACACAAGCCACCCGACCCGGAAGGCTCTGCGGGGGATGAGACAGAGACCGAGGTGTTTCTTG
This sequence comes from Eptesicus fuscus, assembly GCF_027574615.1. Classification (NCBI taxonomy): domain Eukaryota; kingdom Metazoa; phylum Chordata; class Mammalia; order Chiroptera; family Vespertilionidae; genus Eptesicus; species Eptesicus fuscus. Next base: position 80,076,583 of record NC_072485.1, on the reverse strand, counting down.
AGTCAGTGCCTCACACACAGGGGCACACGGGCCGCGAGGACCCAAGCCTCATGTTACATTTCAGGAAACTGAGGCCCAGGGCAGGGCAGTGACCACTCAAGGTCACATGGAGAATGGGCAGCAGAGCCAGGAGCGGCAGGCAGGCAGGCGTCCCGCCTCCCAGGCACGCTCCTCCCTGCATTCCAGCGCGTCTCTGAGACAGATGGGGACACGCTCATGCTCCGTGACACACTGACACACATAGGCCCTTATGGATCCAGAGACACACATAATCTCTCACACAGCTCACACCCAAAGCCTTTGCCCAGGACCCAACGCCCCCCTCCACCACCCACCCAGGGCAGAAGAGTCATGGGTATGCAAATCAGAAAACACAGTCCTGCCTCAAAGTGCTGTGTGGCTCCCACCCCAGTCACTTAACCTCTCTGAGCCCCGGTCCCTCTTCTGCAAATGGGAGAGGGGTGAATTAGAGCATTTCTGAAACCCCTTCCAGCTCTGGTTTGGGGGTTCTATGATACATGCCTTCTTATCATCTGAGTGAGGCAAGGGGCCCCCGGCTGGATGGGCCACTTCGGTGGTGGGAGGGGTGCAAAGGCAGTGGGCCCACTGGGCCCATCCTAGGGCATGGCACAGCCTTCGGGCGGCCAGCCCGCACCCACTGGGCCTTCCTGGGCCGGGCCAGGGCTTGCCAAGTGAGTCCGGAGAGAAGCCAGAAGGAAGAGAGGAGGGCAGCTCCTCCCACTGAGCTACCCCTCCCGGAGCAGGCTGGGCTCTGGCCTTTAGAGAAGCAACAGGCGGGAACAGAAATAGCACAGCCTACAAACACACAGACCCAGTGGGAAAACACACACACACGCACACGCACACGCATGTGGGCCCCAGGATATGCGCGCATACACGCCAAAAGCTGTTCAGTCCATATTTAGACCTGCGAGCACACACCATCTCCTCCTACCTCCAACCTCATTTTGTGTTATTTGCTCATCCGCTCTTCGGAGTTTAGCTATACTCCAGAAACACATACTGTCATTTATCATAGCGTATGCCACCCCCACAATCCAACACCGGCTGAATGCAGAATCGATACCCCACAGTGATCTCATACACAATATTAGATGCATGCATACCACCACTTCACACGCTCTCCGGGGACAAAGACACGCCCTGCAGTGAACACAGCTCCCTGTTTCTCGGTCCATCCACCTACCCATCCACCTACCTACCTATCTCCCGTCTTCCAAACCTGCCCCCACGCGCCCCCACATATCTACACGTGTGAGCCATGCTTCGGTGCCACACAGAGCTTCTCTCTCCTGACAGCTGCCTCCCCGAAAGCTGTGTCTGCGCTGCCTCCTCAAACAGACGGAATCCGTTGCATCTGGGGGCCTGGCGAGCTGAGGAGGCCCTCGGGGAAGCCCTGGCTCTCCCGCACAGCCCGTGTCAGAGCGCTCTGGCCCCGGGTGCGAAGGCCCTGCTCAGTCATCTCCCCGGCACCTGCACAAACTAGGAGGCACGAGGGCCTCCAGGTAACCCAACACGGCAGCACTGTCCCAAGGCACTGTCCCCTGCCACCCATCGGGGCCGGGGCCGGGGCCGGGGCGGGGTCGGGGCCGGGGCCGGGGCCGGGGTCGTGCTGTGCTCAGGAAAGCGAAACAATCAAGTCTGGTTTGCTGCCTGTACGGCCCTCCCGCTCCTGCCTCTGAGAGGTGGCACCTGGGGACTCACTGACCTCGCTTTCCTTGCTGCCCTTTGCTTCCTGCTGGTTCACCTGTGCCCCTCCTGCCATCCCAGGCCCCTCCAGGCTCAGCCCCACACCCTCCACACTCTTCTCCCTTCTCCTCCGTGATAGGTCACTGCTGTGGCTTAGGGACCCCCCGAAACGGTGCCTGCAGCCCCACCTCTTCTCTGGGTGCCAGTCCTGCACCCTCAGCTGTCCGCTCAGCAGTCACGTGTCTGCCACCCAACTCCACCACTAACACCACGCTCCACATCTCCACCCCCCTGACCTGCGTCTGGCAAAGGCACTGCTTTCAGCCAACACTTCCTGAGCACCCACGAGGCGACCCACACCCTGCCAGGCTCCAGGGATCCCACTAGTGCGTCACGCAGCCCCCAGCATGTGCCGGTGCGCCTCCGCCTCAGTGCGCCTGCGTGAGCTCAGCCGTATCACCTACCTCCTTCCGACAGAAAACCCCCTGAGCACCAAGCCCCCTTGGCCTTTGTCCAGTCACCAGGGCCCTCCCCCTCGCCTGGTTTCCTGCGTTGGAATCCTGCTGGTTGGTCTCCCTGCCCATCCCCAGCCTGGCTCCCTTGGCACCGGTACCAGATACACCTGGCCAAATACGGCTGTGATCAGCGTGCACACAACACACACATGCACACACTCTCAGAACTTTCCAGTGACTCTTCTGTCCTCTTGACCTGGTATCCGCCTGCCTTCGGAAAGGCTCCCACTCGTGGGCTTTTCACACTCCACATGTCCCAGGTGGACCTCAATACCCTCCCCCACAGCCCCCCCCCCTACATTCCCTGGTCAGGTTAGGCACCCAGCAATCGGCCCTGCTCTGTCTTCATACCAACCCCCATGCCCATCCATGCCACCTTCTAAAACCTAAAAACTAAACTAAGTTCCTTTTCATCCCTCCATCACCATCAGCACAGCCCCAAGGCCAGGCCCTCCTCAGATCCTCTCCTCAGAACATTCCTAAGCCTCTTAGCAATCTCCCCCTACAGCCGGTCTTTTCACCCTGCAACACGGCCCAAAGTGGACCAACCAAGTCACGCCCCTGCGTAAAACTCTTCAGGGCGCCCTCGCCGGCTTGGCTCAGTGGATAGAGCATCATCAGCCTGCAGACTGAGGGGTCCCAGGTTCGATTCCGGTCAAGGGCACATGCCTGGGTTGTGGGCTCCACCCCCAGTGGGGGGCGTGCAGGAGGCAGCCAATCAATGATTCCCTCTCATCGTTGATGTTTCTATCTCTCTCTCCCTCTTCCTTCCTCTCTGAAATCAATAAAAATATTATTTTTTAAAAATTCTTCAGGACTTCCCAGGGCCTCAGGCAAGTCCATTCACAGTTTGACCACACTTCTTTGCAACCGCCTTTCCTGCAACAATCCAGGCTCCAGCCACACCCAATTTCTTCCCATTTCCCTACCGGCCACGTTTCTGCACAGACGATTCCCTCAGCTTGAAACGCCCTTCCCCATCCTCACTCTTCCGGTCCTCAGCAGCCTAAACAAGTCGCCTCTTGCTCCTTATAAGACCCGGTCAATACAGCTCCGTCTGTGTTCTGAAGTGACCTCCCTCCCGGGCAGAGCAAGCCAGCTCTCCATATGCACATTGTGTCCTTATTCCCGTTACCGGGTCTGTCTTGTGTTTCCATCTCTGCTTCCTGACTGGACTGTGAGATATCCGAGAGCGAGGACAATGTCTCATTCATGTCTCGATATCTAGCTGCTTGCACAGTTCCTGGCTCAGGAAAACACATGGCTGTGTTTGTTGAATGAATAATAGAAAGCAATTCTCACGTAATGCCTGGCTGTTTCCATGTACTGTATCATTTCCTTACCACCATCCCCTGGGCGTGGGTACTGCTACGACTCCCTTGTAGAGATGGGAAAACCAAGGCTCAGAAAGCGGAAGAAACTTTTCCAAGATCATACTGATCATGAGGGGCAGAGTCAAAATCCGAGCCCAAATCTGTTTGGCTTTAAAACTTGCAATGAGCCCTAGCAGGTTTGGCTCAGTGGATAGAGCATCGGCTTGTGGACTGAAGGGTCCCGGGTTCGATTCTGGTCAAGGGCACATGCCTGGGTTGCAGGCTCCTCCCCAACCTGGATCAGGGTGTGTGCGGGAGGCAACCAATCAATGTGTTTCTCTCACATCAACATTTCTCTGTCTTTCCCTCTCTCTTCCACTCTCCCTAAAAATCAATGGAAAAACATCCTCGTGTGAGGATTAACAAAACAAAACAACAACAAAAACTTCCAGTGAAACTGCATGCTTGGCCTGGAAGTCAAGACTCCTAGAAGCTGCCTTTAATGTACAGTCTGATTTCATCTCCCACAAAGCACCAAGGTCTCGGTCTCCTCCCTCTCCCCCCGAGGGCCCTGACTCACAGCCTCTGCCTGGTCCACGAGACTCCTCAGGTAGGCTGTTTCCCTGATGGGAAAGCCCTGTCCTTTCCTTTCCAGCCCCACAAACCTCACTCAGTCATCCTGCAAGACCTGGCCAAGTCCCACCTCCTCCTTGAAGCCTTCCCTGACCACTAGGATTAACAATCACGGGAGCAAGAACAGTGCCTGGCACATTGTAAAGGATTCCCGTACGTTAACTCATTTAGTCCTTAAACAACATTATAACTTCCATTTTACAGAGCAGAACATTGAAGAACCCTGTGATTAAGTAAAGTGCCCAAGTTCACACAGTTAGCAAGTAGCAAAGCTGGGATTCGAACCCCGGCAGCCCATGCTCTGAGCCATTCTGCCACATGAGCTGTCCGTGAGAACATCTCCCTCCTCGCGGGTCTTACAGCAGTCACGCCCTGCACCGCGCTCTTGAGCAGTTGGTCCCGTTCTGCCCCGAGCTACTTCCAACCACAGAAACTGTCAGGAGCACAGGTACCGGATGTTCGAGCTGACAGTGGGTCCACACGCGTGACCTCATTTTACTCAGTTTCACACACGCAGGTTGTGCTGCCCCACCAGAGGGCATAGATGGTATTGTCTTGCCCAACACAAACGTGTGATTCCGGCAGATTCGCTGTTGAGGACAGCGATGAAGACCAGAACAAGAGAGAAGAAACGGTTCTGAGCTGTCAAAGCTGACACGTAATAGTCATGCATGAAAACTGCCATTTTCTCATGGGAGAACCTCAGAGGCTACCGGACTCCACTGTTCGGGACACGCATCCTACCATGCTGGGGCTGCTGAGTTCCAAATTCGCAAACAGAGAGAGCGATGGAGATGACTTTCTATCTGACAACTCCTCCTAAGGACAGAGATGGGAAAACTAGAAAAGGCTAAGGTAAGAATTCAAAAGTCGCCCTGGCCGGTGTGGCTCAGTTGATTGGGCGTTGTCCAGTGCACCAAAAGGGTTCGGGTTCAATTCCCGGTCGGGGCACATGACTGGGTTGTGGGCTCGATCCCCAGTAGGGGATGTACAGGAGGCAGCCAATCGATGCCTCTCTCTCTCTCTCTCTCCCCCCCCCACCTTCTTCTCTCTCTAAAAATCAATTTAAAGCCCTAACCGGTTTGGCTCAGTGGATAGAGCGTAGGCCTGCGGACTCAAGGGTCCCAGGTTCGATTCCGGTCAAGGGCATGTACCTTGGTTGCGGGCACATCCCCAGTAGGGGGTGTGCAAGAGGCAGCTGATCGATGTTTCTCTCTCATCAATGTTTCTAACTCTCTATCCCTCTCCCTTCCTCTCTGTAAAAAAAAAAAAATCAATAAAATATATCTTAAAAAAGAATAATAAATAAAAATCAATTTAGAATGTTTTTTCAATTTAAACAATAATATTAATAATAAAGAAGTCACTATTCCAGCAGCCAAGCATCGTTTCAAACCTCAAAGAAGGGACAACCCAGTGTAGCACCTGCGGGGAGTCACGACATCCTGAGTCATCGCTGAGGTTAAATCACACTCCAAACACTCCGCTGTGGAGGCAGGGAGCGGGCAGCCTGCAGGGAGATTTCCACGGGAATGAGCTGGATGGTAGTGAGCTGTGTGTCTTCACGGCGAGTGAGTTCTTCCTCGAGGGCTCCGAAGGCTGAGCTTCTCCGGGTGGGTTTGCACCGCCCTCTCTCAGTGTGGGGAGCCCTCTCTCAGTGCGGGGAGCCCTCTCTCAGTGCGGGGAGCCCTCTCTCAGTGCGGGGAGCCCTCTCTCAGTGCGGGGACCGCTGGCCCACAAATACAGGAGCACCCTCATCACAGCCCGACTTAAGGGGGAAGCTGTGGCCCGAGAAATCTGGGGCAGTTACTGGTATCTGATCAAATGCCATCCCCAAGCACCCCAATAAGCCAAATGCAGTCACCATGGGCACAGCTGACCGGCCATGGCTCTGTGTTGGAGGCAGCACAGACAAAGGTGGGGCAGCAGGTCCCGGCGTCGGCGCGGTGCAGAGGCCAGCGCTCACATCTCAGGGGTGGTCACGAGGATGAAACGAGATAAAACGTTCCGGCACCCAGCGATGCGCACTGGCTGCCAGGCCCCACGCTCTCATCCTCGACTGTGTGATCTGACTCTCTTTTTGTTCCAACTGCTCCTTCGCTGTCTGCGGCTGCTCCTCTCCCTCCTCCTCCCAACCGGATGCTCCTCTGAAGTCTTTCGCCTTCTCCTTGGGCACCTCATCCGACTCCAGAGCTTCAAAGTATCGCTCCACGCATGTGACTCCCAGGTCTCCATCTGCAGCCCCGCCTTTCATTCAAAGCTCTGGTCTCGTTGCAGTCCGGACACCTCTGTCTAGGAATACCCAGGGGCACCCCAACTCAGCACATGCATGATCTGCAGCCAAACCTGCTCCCTTGCTGACTTCCCCCTTTCCTTTCACCCACCCATCCACCGTCTTCCGACCATGCACACTCTCGGGCCCCTCCCACCTCCTCCACATACAAGAGACTGAGACCCCCAGGTCCAGCCTCAGAGATGGCCCTCAGCCACTACTACCACTGCTGCCAACACGGCTGCCACCATCTCCCCGGCCACTCCCCCAGGCAACTAAGGCGCAGGGCCTCAATAGCTCTCTCCTGAACTGTCTCCCAACTGACTTCTCTACCACATAACTCTGCCCCCTCTACTTCGTTCTACACCGCACTCCCAGCTTCCGAAACTGCTCTTACTGTTCATCCACCTGCTCAGGGTTCTTTTCCGGTTCTATCTGCCCATACGCTGTAGACAGTCGGCATCCAATAAAGGCTGGTTGAAGGACCTAAGTCAAAACTCCAAGACCTGGTCTCAACCTGCTTCTCCTGCTTCAGAGGCCACCATTTTCCCTGCACCCCGTGTGCCCCTCTGCGGACAGGACTACCCTTCCCGCCTCCCATGCCTGTGTCCTCACTGGTTCCTTTGCTTGGAGTGGCCTCCCCCAAATCATATAATCGGCTCTCAAGGCCAATCTTAAATAGCATGCCCTTTATTACCGACCCTCCCAACTTGTAAACTCTCCCGTTCTTCAAAACCCCAACAGCACTCCGCCTCTCATAGTAACTACCACTTACTCACCACTTAGTGTGTGTCAGACCTCACTTAATTCCCACAACACACCTGTGAGGTAAGCAAGGGTATGCCCACTTAGGAAAAAATTAGTGCGAAGGTCAGCTACTCATCTGCTGTCACGGGCTTCGTGGTGAGTAGAGAAGTCAGATCCAACCCCAGGTCTGAGCCTCAGAGTCTGTGGTCTAATCACGAAGCCACGCTGCCTCGCTGCCTCTCTCGGGGTATCAGTACCCTCTTTGGTGTTGCCCTTTTGCTGTTGTTTACCAGCATTTTCCGTAAGCTGGGCACTATTCCAAGCATTTCACAAGATGTAGCTAATTTAATTCTCACCACAAATCTATAATAGAGGCACTATTATTGTCCCCATTTTACAGATAAGGGCAGAGAGAGTTGAAGTCCAAGGTCATGGCCCAGGCAGTCCGGCTGCAGAATCTGCTCTTATAACCACACACTGGACTGTTTTGGTCGTTTTTATCTGCCTCCCCCAATTAAACCGCTCCTGGAGCTGCGTCTCAGCATCTCTGATTCCCCTTCGGGCCCCAGCTCCGGGCCTGTCACAGAGGAGGCCTTGAAAACTGCCTGTTGAATGAAATCCCCGACGATCTCACAAAACACACACGTGCGACACACACTTTACCTATTTCTCTCCCAAGCAAGGTACACGCCTGACACCGTCCTATACCTCTGCCCCCCGCTCCTCGGGAGTCTCCCACACACCTGCACACCCTTCTTCCTTGGCCATTTTCCGGCTCTTTCTCTACACACGAGTGGCATGAGTTCACATGCAAACCTCTATGAAATTCCCGTCTCTCCCAGCTTTGGCGGGTCATCAGCAGCAACACACACTCAGCTGCTCATACTCAGCTCTGTCTTCCATTACCTATGGCCAGACACCCCAGAGGAGAAAAAAAAAAAAAAATTTCCTAGATGGAGACTCACCCAATGGGTAGGCCCAGACCTGGGAAGGCAGGATGAGCCCAAAGGATCCACAAATCCATATGCACGCCAAATACCTGAAGCAGATCGGCTTGTCTTGCATACAAAGCTAAAACTATTTTTTTCTAAGGTGTGTTTGATGGACCACAGGGCAAATGCAACATCAAAGACATCCAGAAGCTCTCCTGAATGCATGGCAGCTTTGTGTCATCTATTTTCACAACAAGCAGACATAAAAATAACTACTATGTGGAAAGGGGACTGTGAATTACTGACTTTAAAAATGTCCTTAATCTCGGAAAAAGTTGAGAACCACTCAAAGCAGATAATAATGAAGTAACTCTAACTTGCAAGGAAGCCCTGAGTTCTGTCTGAGATCACGAGCCAGGCCTGCTTCCCTTAAAGACTTCCCTCCTTAACCCGGATACCTGGGCGGTGGGGGGCGGTGGGGGGGGGGGGCGGTATTACATTCTTCCTTGGCTAGGTGAAAATGTACTAGAAGTGTAATGAGCACAGTAGGTTACAAAAGCTGCCCAGAAAATAAGGGACAAAAATGTAAGGAGAGGGAACGGGGTGATGGGGTGGGGAGTGGGGAGGAGCTGGCCCTGTGCCTGGCCTCTCCACGCCCACGCACACTTACATCTGAAAATATGCACGTGCATATACAACCTCACCTCCAGCTTTTATTCTCTCAAATACGTATTAATATCTCTTCACTCACTGCACAAATCTTTATCAAACACCCACTAAGTGTCTGGTGCTATATTAGGTACAGGGAGTACAGGGATGAATCTCCCTGCCTTCTTATCACAGACAAAGCACCACTCGCTCAACAGATACTACACACACCGACGCACCCTGCCCCTACCAGCTGTCTGACTCCCACCTAGTAATATCTCCCTCCCCTTTTTCTTCACGAAGCACGCACACATGCACACAATGGCTCAGATGCGGAGCCGCCTCTCGCAGCGCCAACACCGCGGACACAAGCATTCCCCTGATCCATACCCAGCACATATACATAGGACACACAAAACGGCCCCTCTCAGCACGGGTACTCTGACGCATCTCACACACACAAGCACACCGCCCTCGTTGGGACGCACACACTTTGTCTCGCTCACTGGACGCCGCTGGCCGATGAATCCTTTCAGAGAACGAGTAACCCCAGGCCCCTGTTGGACCAGGGTGCCGCTGGCCCAGTTCTGCACAGTGAGACTGCGGCCCAGTCACCATAACCTGCGCCTCCGCGGCTCAGATGTCCCTCCCATCAAGTTGGGAGGGCGGTTCGTCCTATTTTCTTAAGAAGGCTTTAAGGGGAGGCGTCATAGGGCCCACAGAACCACGCAAAGGTCATAGAAAGAAGGATTCCTCACCGAGTCCAGGTGTCTTACTGAGGCCTCACATTAAAACACATGCACACGGGCACCTGCACACGAGCACATGCCCTCACACGTGAGTAGTCCTCACTCTCCTGGGCACCGGACTTCAGTCCGTAAACATGACTATGCAAACAGTCCCATTCACACACCTCCTCACGGCCAGACCCACGGGCCTGTGCGCGCAGGCAGCCACACACAGATGCACCATGTCACAGCTTTGGGAGCACCTGAGCTCCTTGGGGGAAAGGCGAGAAGGTGTCAGATTCACTTCCTAAACACGGTTCCTGGAGACAGACCCCACAACCTTGTACACATAACCCCACAAGCCATCCACAACCCTTCCTTATGTCTGCCTCTACCACAGCTATGGATACACAATCACAACCCTGGGCAGAGTCCAGATTTCCCAAATTCAGGGCTACCCCTGCAGACTCGGCCCCTCCGTGGCTGTCCACGCGGACAACCTTCATTCCGAGGCCCGCACTGTGTTTGGCTCCCATCCCCAAAGCAGTGCCAGGGCCACACACGTGCCGGTGCACACACTCCCCAAAGACACCTCTCGGGGCAGACACACACAACGGCTACGAGGCCACAGCTTCGAGGGGTGCTGAGGGAGAGGAAAGCATGCCTGTCCACGCGTATCTGCAGAAACAGCCGCCACTGAGCAGGGATGAAGGAGATGGGGACGCTCTCCCCACACCCCAGCCAGACCAAGGTACAAGCGCCTTAAAGTCCCTCCTTCCCCACCCCCACCAAAACCAAGGCCCACCCGGGCCTGGTGCAACCCTGCCACCCAGTCCCCTCACTTCGCCCCTCTCTGCCCCTTGCAGCTGGGGGGCTGGCGGAAGCTGCCCCTCCCTTAAACCTCCCTTTCAAGCCCCCATTCCACATCCGATTCCATACTCGAGTCCATACTCCACCTCCTCCAGACACCAGCCTCCCTTCCACAGCCCGGGCTGGGGAGGCCTGCATGTGAAAACCAGAAGCTCCCACTCGCTGTCTCTCGCCCGGGAGAAACGACCAGCCATGTTCTTGCCCCTCGGCAATGCCGTCCTGTCCTAGCCCAGAGCAGGAGAAGCCTCAGCCACCCTTTCCCGCATTTTTCCTTCGCTTTCGAAGGGGCTCTGCCAACTCTGTGGAGAAGAAACCCTCGGTTCCCACCGTCCTGGAGCTCGCGTCACAGCCGCGCCAGCCCCCGTCGCCCGCCGCCCGCCGCCCGCCGCCCTCACGCCCAGGCTTAGCCACCGGCCGCCGCCCGGCCTCGCAGACCACGCTTCCCGCCCTTCTCCCGGGGCGGCACGGACGGCCGCCCGCAGCACCGCCCCCCAACACAGGCCCCACCCCCAGTCCTTCGCCGACCCTCACAGGCCTGCAGCCCCCCATCCCACCCGCGGGGGCCTGGCCATACAGCCCCCACCACGGTCTCAGGACTCCCTCGCAGGCCCCCGCCCACACGCCGCAGAGGCCCCGCCCACACGCCGCAGAGGCCCCGCCCACACGCCGCAGAGGCCCGCCCACACTGGCCCCACCCGCTGCCCTCAGAGGCCCCGCCCACAGTGGCCCCACCCACTGCCCTCAGAGGCCCCGCCCACACACTCCCACTGCCCTCAGAGGCGCCTTTCGCCCCCTCACCGGCCCGACCCGCACGCCCTCAGGCGCTAGCCCTTCACCCTCTCGCCAGGGCCTGACCACACATGCCCACCCACAATTAGCCACAGGGCCCCCCTGAGTGGGGGGTGTTGGCCCTCAGAGGCCACGCCCACGCTGTCCGCGCTCATCTAACCCGCCTCACCCGGCGGCTCCGAGCTATCCACACGCGGTCTCCCGGGACAGGCGTCCTCACACGGGCTCTGCCTCACAACCCCCGCGTGGTGGTGCACTCACAGGCCCGACCCCGGGCACCTCCAGCCCCTCCCTCCCGCACCCAGGCGCCCCGCGGCGGCTCCCCGGCTCACCTTCGCTGCAGAACTTGCCACCGAAGCCCGTGTGGCTGCAGTCGCAGCCCACCTCGCCGGGGGCCAGCACCGTGCAGAGGCCGCCGTTGGCGCAGGGGTTGCGCGCGGGCGCGCACAGAGGGTCGGCGGCGGCGCCGCGCAGGCCCTGGCTGCCCAGCAGCGCGGGGGGCCGCTCGCCCAGCTTCAGGTTCGCCAGGAGGCCGCGGAACGGCGGCTCGTACTTGACCGTGCTGAGCGTGAGCGCCGAGAGGCGCACGTCCGGCGGGATGCCGCCCACGAACAGGTCGCTGGCCACCTGCATCTCGCGCCGCTTCGAGCGCACCTCGGCGGCTCGGGCCTCGCCGTCCACCGCCAGCGCCGTGCGGCGCGCGTCGCGGGTGAGCAGCACCATGTGCCAGCGGTCGTCGGCCACCGGCGTGTCCAGCTGCAGCGTGGCCGGCTCGGCGCACGAAAGCGTGAAGCGCAGCCGCAGGCGCCCGTCCGCCACCAGCAGCTCCAGGAAGTCGCAGTCGCCGCCGTCGTCCAGGTAGAGCAGCAGCGCGCGCGTGGCGTTGGTGCGCAGGCTGAAGCTCAGCTCCCCGCTGCTCGCCGCGCCGGCCCAGCGCGCGTAGCGAGCCCACTGCCCGGGGCCGCCGCCGAACTCCAGGCCGCCCGCGCCCGCCGCCAGCGTCAGCAGCACCAGCAGCAGCGGCCACGGGCTCCCGGGCGCCATGCCTCCGGCGGCCCCGGCCCCGCCCGGCCCCCGGCCCCGCTCAGGCTTCAGAGCCGCGGGCGCATGGGGCGGGGAGGGGGCCGGGCGTCCCCCGCACCGAGCGGGGCTCCCTGGCCGCTTCACGGTGCCATGGGCCTGGCCCTGAGGCGACACACGCAGAGGCCCAGGTGCCGGCTTCCCCGAGCCGCGGCGGAGGCGCCCCTCCCCCGCTGCGGGCTCCGACGGAAGATGCGGGAGGGATGCCTGCGGGAAGAGAGAGAGGAAAAGGTTAATGCGGGGCTCGGGGGAGGGGAGGCGGTGGGTGCCCAGCTCCCCCCTCACACCAGCAAGCGCACAATTGTTTCCCTTTAGGACTGAGGGTACGCGCTGACCTGGAGAGCAAGAGCTCTATTGGCTTGAGATGTGGACAGGAAGCACCTTCGAGTCCAGTGGGAGCCCAGCTCAGAAGCCCTCACCCCCGCGCGCCTCCTGTCTGCCGGCGACCCAGCCCTGAGCATGGCTCCCCACAGCCACAGCTCCCTCTCATCAGCTCCTGATGCTGGATAATGAAGTGGCTAAATAATTCATTGGGATTAATTAAATGTCAATTCGTCAATGGTATCAATGGCTGGGAAGGGGTAAGAGACAGGAGCCAGCCAGGACGCAGGCATCCAGGCCCCAAGCCCTCTATCCAGGCAAGGACACAGGCTTCTGCTTCCTTTTCTCCAACTCCCCCACCCCCCAACCACACTCACCCTTTCCTGGGCCCCAACCCCACTGCTCACCAGTCCAGATCCTTCATGAACCTCAATGTGTCACCCTCAACCTCCATCTCCCAGTCCTGAGCCTCAGACCTGGCCCAATCCCTGGGTCCTCTTCCCCTCTCAGTTTCACCCCCTCCTCCCCATTCAGGGCTGGGGGAGCCACCAGGAGGCAGGCAGGCTCATTTGCATAAAATTGCCTTTCTGAAATGATTACCCTTGTAACGGGCTGTCAGAGAGCAATTTATACCCCACGCAGGGGAGGGGAATTTGCATCTCGTTAAACTCCAAGTCGTAATTATTTATATCCAACAACCCTCCTGAATATTGCATTGATTTTATTTGGGGGAGGGAGGCAGGGAAGGAGGTGGGGAGAAGTCTGAGAGAGAAGCAGGGAGGGGCCAGAGTTTGGGAAGCAGACAGGGAAAGATGGAAGAAGGGGGAAGTGGAAGGAGAGGAACTGCATGAAAAGTGACGGAGACAGAAGAGCAATGGAGGAGAAAGGAATGAGGAGACAGATAAAATTAAATTCCAAATTCAAACAGCATTTGTCAAGGCCCTGGGTGCTGGGCATTTTTACAAATGTCATTTTACTTCGTCACTCTGAGAAGTCCCATTATCCCCATTAACCACTGGGGAAGCCCACACAGAGAAGTCTAGGGACTTACCCAAGGTCACACAGCCGGTCAGCAGGGAACTGGGACTTAGATCCACATCTGTCCGTCCCCATGAAGGAGACCAAACGGCAGGGCAACCACGGGTGCAGCTCAGAGAGGTGGGAGCCCAAAGAAGAGGAGTTGGGTGACTTGGAGAGGGAGGAGGTGGAAGGGTGTGGTGAGGAGTCACAGAGCTATGTGGGAGGAAGCTGGGGTGTATGAAGGAAGAGAGAGAGCTAGGGTCTCCCTAATAACCTAGCGAGGGGGGGCAGGGTGGTTGAAGTGACGTGTGTACAGAAGGAAGAAGGCCTGGGAGTCTTCGGAGCAGGTGGTAGTGTTTAGGGAGTGTCCATCCCCAATAGACCCCCGAAGCCCAGCGCTCAGGTCCTTTCATCGGGCTCCTTCTGACGCTGCCCCACCCCCAACCCTACAAACTCCAACAGGGACTCAGTGCCCCTCCAGGGGCTGGCTCTCCCCAGGCAGGGGCAGTCCCGGAAGGAAGCAGCCCCTCTCCCTCTCAACACTGTCTGGTTATATATAGCTTTGCCACTGCCTCTGCTCATTGGGTAATGGCGATAATTAACATGCGCGGGCTAATTAGCCAATCAAATTAAATGCAGCACCTGCTCCCAGTCTGATTGACGCCTTTACCCCCACACACATGTACCCCCACTCCAGTTCAGGGCAGGGGAGGGGGACCCTCAGGCCTGGGGGAGGGAAAGGCCAAACCCCCCTTCTCCAGTGACCCCAGATGCACAGCCCCTGAGTGACACGCTCCCTCCCTCCCCTGCTGGGGTCTTGGTCTCAGTCTGGCCCAGCCTCTCTCAGCCCCCGCCGGCTCCCACCTCCGGACACTATTTTGGGGAGGGAATTAATTAGCTATCGATTTCCGCTAGCAGAGGGAATAGGATTCCGTGCTGCTGTCCACTCGCCCCTCAGCTCAGGAGAGGGAGGGGATTTTAGTTACCCTGCCCTGCTCCCAGCCCAGTCCCTCTGCTATAGAACCCCACCTTCTGGGGAGATGGCAGAGGGGTGCTTGCTGGAAGCCTGGGGGCAGGGTCTCCCTTGTCCAGGAAGTTGGCAGGGGACAGACGGAGTGAAGGATGGTGGAGAGGCCTCCAGAGGCTGGGAGGTGGAGGCCTGGGTCCTGAGAGCCAGAAAGAATGTCACCTGATTGGGGGAGAGAGGTTGGCAGCAAACGAGTGAGTCTAGGAGGGGGTGACTCCACTGGTGTGTGTGCGCCAAGAGATGGAGGGACAGTGTGGGAAGGAAGGGGGTGCTATGCACAGGCGTGTGGCTGTGAGCCAGCTGTGGGGACAGAGGCAGAACTTATGGGTGCCTCCTGGGAGGGAGGCCAGGGTCTGGGCCTGCAGCCCCTCAAGGCTCATTACTCATTCTCCCCACAGCCCGCAGCTCTGCAGCACCGGCCAGCCTGGCTCAGCGCCAGGGGCAGAGGGGCTGCAGGGCTGGCCAGGAGGAGGCCAGGCCCTCCTTGGGTCCTCTCTCCAGGGACCATGGGGCAGCTTCAGGCTTGCCAGGCAGACACTGTCCAAAGAGGAATGTGAGCTGAGCGGACACCTGGGTCCTTTCCACCTCACCCACCTACAGCGCCCAGGAACCTGCTGCTCTTCACCGTCCTTCCCCGCCCTCCACCCCCACGCCCCAGGCCCCAGTTTCTGCTGACCCAGCCTACAGCCACCCTTCCTCCCAGGACGCAGGGGGCTCCTGCTAATCTCTGATGCCCCCTCCTCCTTCAGCTCCTGCTACATCCACAGCGCCTGGCCTCAGAGCTTAGTGGCCAGGGCCATGGCCTTGCACAGCTGTATCAGGTCTCCTGGAGTTGTGCAGGGCCCCTCGCCCAGGCTCATGCAATGCAGTGGAAGCCCCCTGCACCCACAGAGTCCAAGCACTGCTCCCCAAGACCCCCACTTCTTCTCCAGTGCCCACTGCCAGTGCACAACACCGACCGGCCGGAGCAGCCTTGGGATATCCTGCCTGCTGACTGACGTCACTGCCGTGCACACTCGTGGCCGGGGCTGCCGCCCCCCTGGGGAACTGACCTCTCCAGTGTCATCCGGGATTCTGCCCTCGGTCAGCTCCCAGCGCCCCTGCCACACATGGACCCAGCAGCCTCGAGCCAGGAGTGATGGGAGCTGGAGCGGGTGGGGTTGAGGTGAGTCGGCTGCTCTCAAGACCTCGTCCTACTCTTCCCCACTGAATCCTCTCCTAGATTATTTCTGGCTCCTCCTCGGCTGACAACCTGCTCACCCTGCACGGCCAGGCCAGTGCCCCTGTCGCATCCGGGCTACAACTTTTGGGCTCCGCGCTGTAGGCCAGGTGCAGGCTGGACCAGGAGGCGCATTTAACCCTCTAGTTCCAGGAGGTGGGTGTGTCACCGCAGGCATACAGACAAGGAGCCTGCACTTAGAATGATGAATTCATTTGCCCAAGTTCGAGTGCAAGTAAGCAGTGGCCTTACTCCTGCCCAGCACAGGCCACAGGCCACAAGGCAGTGACGGCTCGGAGCCCACCCTCTCTGACCGGGCCTTCACAGGGGCCACTGCCCTCTGCAGATGAGCCAGACTCTGAGTTTGCCCCTAGGCCTGAAGGACACAGACCTCTAAGCTCATGGAGTGCATCCCTCTCTTTTTTTGAGGTGGAAATGGAGCCCCAGAGAGGGGCAGTGACTGCCCAGGGTCACGCAGCGGAGCAAAACTAAAACCAAGGCCGCTGGCCTTCCATTCCAGATGCTTCCCACGGTGCCTGCTCTCCCACACCTGCTTCCCGTCTGACCAAAGGCCGTAGGCCCGGACCCACCAGCGCAAACTGAGCGCACGGGTGCCGTTTTCAGGGTGAGACAGTCCACCTTGCCCTGGCCAGGGGCCTTCTCCCAGCACCCACTCCGCCCCTTCTCCGGTCACATCCACACCACACTCACTCACACACACTCACACACCTCCAGCCCTGGGAATGCCCGCCTCCCTCTGGCTGTCCTCTCCTGTGCCAGCTCCCTCTCATGCCAGCTGGGAGTGTGACAGCAGGGGCCTCCCCCGGGCGCAGGAGGAAGAGCTGGGTTTACACACATTCTGGGGCCCCAGAAGGCAGCGCGGACAGGTGGGAGCAGCGCTGTTATGAGGAGGGAGTTTTTGGCTCGAGATAAAGAGAAACTTGCTGGCAATCCAGAGCAGCCAACAGTAGAGTAGGCAGCCTCCGGGGGATGGCGCGTCCCCGTCTGCGGAGGTGTGTGAGCCGGGGCAGGATGACTACGGCTCAGAGGCGCTCAGGACGGGGCTCGTGAATCACGCGGAAGGGGGACAGCCAACTAGCGGAGCCCTGAGGTCCCTTCCAGTCACACACAGTGTTTTGGAGGGTCCCCGCGCCTCCCTAAAACCTTCGACAGGGTTGGCGGGCTGCAAACAGTCCCCACCTCCCCTCCCTGCTCCCTCCTTCCAGCCCTGATGACCTAGAAGAGGCAGAGCCCTCGTGCGTGTCCACAGGTAGTGCAGTGGTTAGAGGCGCTGAGCCCGGAGCTGGGTTCAAATGGCAGTTCTCCGTCTGTCTAGCTGTGTGACCTTGGGCCAGTTCCTTAGCTTCTGCGGGCCTCGGTTTTCTTATGTGTAAAATAGAGGAAATAGTGGTGTTGTCAAAATTAAGAATATATGCAAAGCATTTAATACAGTGCCTAGCATAGACTGAAGTGAAAAGTATGTGTTATATTAATGAGTACTTTTAAAACTCCTCATCTCAGCATTTTACAGTTTGCAGAACTCCGTGTGTCTCGTGTTTCCTTTGATTCTCACCAGAACCCAGCGAGGGAAGTAAGCAAGGCAGGTCTTAGCACTGCCCCCTTCTACAGACGGTGAAACTGACACTCACGGAGGACCCCCCAAGGTCATACAGCTTGTAAGTGGCAGAGTGGGACTCAGATTTCTCTGCGCCCCCCCGCCCCCGGGCCTCTCCCATTTGCTGGCACCTCCTCCTGCCCAGGAAGGTGGGAGAATGGAGGGAGGGGTCTGAAGACTGGCGGGAGTGCCCCAGCAGCACAGCGGGGCGCACAGGTCCCCCTGAGCGGGTCTCTGTCCAAGAAGAGAAGCGAGAAGGGGACTGGGCACAAGAGGTGGCAGCGTGAGGTGCGCGTGAGGAGCTGCTGCCAGATGGGTGGGCTGGGGAGATGGGTGGGCTGGGGAGATGGGTGGGCTGGGGAGATGGGTGGGCTGGGGAGATGGGTGGGCTGGGGAGATGGGTGGGCTGAGGACCGAGGTGTGATTGAATGACTTGGCGGCATGGGGGGGGGGGGCGGTGAGACACAGTTGCCTGGGGGCAGAGGGGTAGGCAGTGGGAAGGGTGAGCTCACCCCTGTGCCCACCCCTGTGCTGGGCACAGCCAGGGGATCCGGACGCCCAGCCATGCAGAGGAGACATGGATTTCAGGGCAGCCTGTGAGTGAGTATGAGGCGCCTGGCAATGTGGTATCCATGCAGGTACGTGTGTGGACGGTATGACAATGATGCCACGAGCGGCTCCTCACTGCAGGCTTCACGTGTGCCTGACAAATGCGTGAGACCAAGTACAGTTCGCTGAGCACTGAGCACAGCGCCCGGCTCACCGCAGGTCTACAACCGATACACTTGTTACTGTGATGATTGTCCTAATCATCTCCTCTAGCCCTTGAAAAAAACACCCATGAGGTAGATAGGAGGACCCCCATTTTACAGATGAGGACACTGAGGCTGCTGAGGGGCCAGCGCTGAGCCCGGGTAGCGTCACTCTCACCCACCCCGCGGTGGT
This sequence comes from Eptesicus fuscus, assembly GCF_027574615.1. Lineage (NCBI taxonomy): Eukaryota > Metazoa > Chordata > Mammalia > Chiroptera > Vespertilionidae > Eptesicus > Eptesicus fuscus. The sequence continues at coordinate 80,058,199 of NC_072485.1, read as the reverse complement.
AAAGTGTGGTGGCTTTGTAAATGACGAGGTGCCTAGCCCACGCAGGATTATTTGCTGAATGAGTCTTCGAGAGCTCACAGGCCCGCCGGTGTGGACAAGGCCAGGCAGGGAGCGCCCCAGCAGATGGAGCAGCAGGGTTGGCTGCCTGTGAGACACGGTCAGGGTGTCCCCGTGGGGGCTGGGCTCGGAGCTGGGAATGAACGGACAGCATGGTCAGCACGAGGCAGGGGTAAGGCCCGGAGGGTGAGGGTGAGTGCTGAGGTGGGGGCGCCTAGAAATGGGAAGGTCTGAGGAAGGCCAGGTGTGGCTGGGCGGCAGACTGGACCAGGAGGGATTGTGGTTGTGGTCAGGAGGGGTAGGAGGGCCTGGGGTTTGGGGGGCTTTCCAGGGGTACAAAGATATGAGAGCAAGTGAGGGAGAGAGAATGAAAGTGAGAGAGAAGCTTAGGGGTGAGCCAAGGTTTAACGGGGCTGCTAGCATGCATGAGTGTGTGCCGGTGTGCGCACACACGCGCGTGCACAGAGGCCTGGGGTAAAGTGCTTAGGACCCGGAGGGCACGCGTTACTTAACGATGGCCTGTGAGGGCGTGGGAGGGAGGGATGTATGTGGGAGGGTGTGTCCAGGGAGTGAAGGCGTGTATGGAAGAGTCGAAGTGTGCTTGAGGTGACCGGGAACCTGGGGAGGGGGGTGGAGGGATGGGAACAGTGAGGCCGGCAGTGTGGGGTTGGGGCTCTGGGAGTGTGTAGGGGCCATGCGTGTAGCATGTACACGGCAGCAGGCGCCTGGGGAGGTCTTTGAGGCTGTGAGGTGGCAGTCTCTCTGGGCGGGAGAGTGGGCGGCACGCTGCCAGGAGGTGTATTGTGTACGCAGGTGCGTGTGCCCGTGTAGGTGTGGGTCTGGGTGCGGACCACAGAACATATGGATCCGTGTCAGGTTGTCTGTGTCACCGGCAGAGACGGGCGGGAGGGAGCGGCTGGGCCTGGGCAGACACAGAGTCTGGAGGAAACAGGTCTCCAGCAGCCCCTCCGGAGCCAGCCCCTCCTCAGGGGGCCACAGTGTGGGTTCAGCCCAGGCCAAGAAGCCAGCGCAGGCCTGGGCTCCTGGAGGGCCACCCGCTGACATCCCACCCACCCCTGCGGATCTGAGGACAGAGGGGGTCTGAGAACACCCCCTCTGGCGCGAATGGCCCTTCTCCCCTGCCCCCCGGAAGAGCCAGCACAGCCTCAGACACCGGCACGCCTGGAGGCAGGAGGCATCCTGGTTAGCAGGCCAGCAGACCTCCCTTCTCCCTCTCTCCTCCCCTGGCAGCAGACAGAGAACGCAAACCCCTCCAGCCCACCCTCCCCCAAAAGGGGTGCTCAGACGCTGGAAGGTGGACAAGAGGGAGGGGCAGGAATGAATGGGAGGTCCTCGCCCACCCACCCCACCCCCAACACACAAAGCCAAGGTGTACAGGAGCCCCCTCGGCCGTCAAGGGGACTGAGAGCCAAGACCCAGCCCCTAGGGTTGGCTTCCTCACTCCGGGTCTGGACAGCTTCCCCTTCCCCATCCACCTCCAGGCGCCAAGGAGCAGCCCCTCCCGGCCCTTGCTGGTTCAGCGAACCCCCAAATGCCCTCAGCCAGGACTCAGGTGGGGATTGAGAGTACAGGAGACAGCAGCCCCCCCAAAGCCAATGTTGCCTTCTGGGGCCCCTCAAGGGTGTAAGGGCTCATACTCCAGGCCAGAGAACCAGGCAGATGTCTACATCAGGGAGGGGAGGAGGCTGGGACTTGAGAAAAGGTCCCCTCCTCTCTGGGGGTGGGGGTGAGCCCAGGCCCCGCAGCTTCCTCTCCCTGCAGCACTCTGACCATAACCCTGTCACCGCCGAGCATTCCCACCCCAGCGCAGCCCCCTCCTACGGATTTCCCAGTCTCCTCTCATCACCCCATCCCCCCCACAAGCTTCCCCTCCTCTTCCTCAGGCCCCCATGTCTCCCCGCTCTCCACCAGCACAGACCCATCTCTGCCTCAACACCTTGGCACCTTCCCCTCTGCTCCCTCCCAGTAACCTCTCCTGGGCTCCCATCCCCCAGGAAAGCCTGGTCCTCAGGGGTGCCCCCCAGTAGGAAGCCCTTGGCCTGGCCCCAGTTCCTTGCCTCTCCACCACCCTCTTTCCCCTCACCAGCCCCCTCACCTCCTCCCACGAAGCCCAGCTCCTGGCTGGTTTCTCCCCTGCAGACCCTTGGAGCACAACAGCTTCCCAGCCCCTCTGGCCGAGCACTGCTTCCAGACCTTGGGGCTGACACAGACTGGGGACCCCCCTCTTCAGAGCCTCCCTCACTGCCCTGCCTCCTCGCCCCATTCACCCTAGCTCAGGGCCAGTGCCCCTTCCACAGGGAGGCTCCGACCCCCAGCCCCCAGCCGCCCAGCCTCCTCTGTCACCCAGCCAGCCTCCCAGCGGCAGCGCCCCCGCCCCCCAATCTATCCTGCCAGCCTCCCCCGCCCCTCCGATCGCTTCCCTCCGCGGATCGGCTCCCGCCCCTCGCCCATCTCCGCCGCAGCACGCCCCCCCCCCTTCGCCCCCCGTACCTGGTCTGGGGGCTCCAGGAGCTGAAGGGTGGGGACCAGAACCCCGGAGCCGCCCCGTCTCTGGCGGGTGACACAACCGGGGCCAGCGGCGTCGGCTGCCTCGAGCCTCTCGCTCCCCGCCGCGTCCCCGCCCGCCCCGCCGCGGTGCCGCTCGGAGGAGGATGCTCCGCGAGTCAGGGCGGCTGCTCCCGCCGCCGCATCCCTGCAACACCGACTGACGGCAGCATCAGCACCAGGGCCCGCCCCCCAGGCGCGCGCATTGGACCAGGCTGCGCTAATGGACGAGCGGCGCAGCCAATGCAAAGGCGCAGAAGCCGCCAGTCCGGCGGCTCCACAGGCCCACTCCCCTCCCGCGCGGAGGACCCAGGCATCCCGGCCCCAGGGCATCCGAGCTCTTACCTGCCGCTCGCGGGCGGTCTTTACCCCTGGAGCCCGGGCCCCCACGCTGGCAGACGCTCAGCCCAGCCCCAATGCCTTCTCTGGAAACCCAAGTGCCCTACCCTCTCGCCCTTTGGGTTGGGTCCTCGGGTCCCGCATTCCCGGCCGGCGGGCCCCAGGGGCAGCGCCCAGAGGCGGGACGAGCCGAAGAGGAGTCTGTGGGCTCCCACTTGGGGCACCAAGCGAGCCGAACCGGTGTGGGGCCCGGGCCGCGGCGCCCTCTGCTGGCTTTGCCCAGAGCCGGGCCCGTACTAACGAGGAGCCTAGGGAAGGGGGACCCTGCCTGCGGCTGATGGGGGCTTTTTCCAGCCTCTTGCCGGGCCTCCACCTCCCACCGCCCAGGGCCCCCAGGCTGCCCTGGCACTGAGGAGGCAGTGTCTTTGCTGGGAGAAGGACAGGCGGTGAGAGTGGGAAAGGCCGAGAGGGGGCGGGGTGGACCTAGGGGCTTGGGGTTTCCCAGCCCTGCCTCATGGGAATCCCAGAGTGTGAAGCCTGATTCCCAGTCCTGCCTGCAACGCTGGACTGGGGCAAGAGTGGGTTTAAGGGCAGGGACGCGACTGCACATCACCCTGAAGGGAAACGACAGGCGCCCCCTTTTCTGTTCTCCCAACCATGAGTCTCAGAGTGAGTGTGGTGCTGGGGTGAAGCTCTTCCGGTAAGGGCATCGCATCACTATGCACGTGTGTACCAGCACGTGTGTACCAGCACGTGTGTACTAGCATGTGTGTACTAGCATGTGTGTATTAGCATGGGAGGAATGGGACACCCCTTCACTCACTCAGCCAATAAAAGGGGGACCTAGCACCTTTAGTGTACCACAAAGTTGGACAGTGGGTTTTTGAATGAAGCAGTGTGTGCGCGCGCGCGTACCAGACCATCCTGCCAGCTCACTCCAGGATCCTGATTTCTGTTGCAGGGTCTGTGATCTGCACAGCCAGTGGTAATTGGTGCTTCCTTAGCCAGAGGAACATGCAAAACACACTCACATTCAACCACTAATGCATGCATGAGCCTGCAGCGCACACTCACAGCCATGCACACCTACCCATGTGCACACAGCCACTCCCAAAGCAGCACAAGGGACAGCTGCAGAAATGCCCCACAGGGTAAGACACCCACAGGAGGCACGTGCTTGCTGAAGAACACGCACAAACTTGTGCGCACAGGTCCCTGCACACTCAGGGGAACAGGTGCACACAGAGGGCCTGCCGTGGGTCACCCTCCCCCTGAGGTACTCGGCAGAGCGGTCAATTATTGCGTAGATGAGTGAGGACACCCACCTACCAGAGGTCTCCCTCCCCAGCCTGTAAGGGGGTAAGGGGGAGGGGGTAACCCAGGCTGCAGGGCGTGTGTCCTAGGGGTCGGGAAGAGAGATCCGGGGAGACCCTCAGGCTGGCTCCACCAAGGCCACTAAAGGAGGCAGAGAACGGGAACCGCTGAGTCAGGGCCTGTGGCTGTGAAAGGCCTCTGACCCCACAGCCCACTGCCCACCATCCCCCCTGACTGCCTCCTCCCCTGCAGCGCACACACAGGTTCATCCAGTCAGGCACGGTGCATACGTGGCAGACAGGTGCAGTGATTCACAGAATGTCTCTCACACTCTATAGATGGTTGGGGAGGATGTCAGGAGGACAGGGCCAGGAAAGAATGTAAGAGTGAGCGTGAGCATTTGTCTCCTGTCCCCCTCCCCAGCTCCCTGGGCCACCTTTGCCCGTCAAGGGCAGGAAAGGTCACCTGACAGCTGCTGCACCTCCCTGCCCCTCCCCCCAGCTCCAAGGACGCCTCCCCCAAGGCCCAAGGTTCAGACTACCTAATGCAGTTGGGACCCACCACCTCAAGACCCCCTCCCCATTTACCCCCCCCCAATGTGGCCTTCTCTGGTGCGAAGTCCAGTGGGCTCACAAGGCGAAGGGGAAATGCAGCAAATGCAGCGTGCGTGTCTGAGCACACACATGCATACATGCAATGTGAAGCGCATACACCGGATTCACACATGCAACCATGAACAGACAGTCCCACGGCACATTCATATTCCCAGGCAGGTCGGCCCTGGGCACGTTTATGCATGCGCACACACACACACACACACACACACACACACACACTGGGAAGAGGCCAGGCTGGGGCTGGGGGCGGCGGGGAGGGGAGGCCACAGGCTGCAGGGATGGAGGCAGCACGGGAGGCGGGCAGCTCAGGGAGAGAGCTGCTCTTCACAACACAATCACCGTCTGTTGTTATAGCAACTCAGCCCCCAAATCGTGAAACGGATATTACAGCCTCAGAGGAGGAAGGGCGGGAGGGGGTTGAGGATGGAAGGAGGGACAGAGCAGGGGACCCAATGGAGGACAAGGCTTGGGGGCCAACATGGGGCTGAAAAGTAACAGGGTGGGAGAAGGAGACCCAACTGAGGAGTAGGCCAGGGGGAGTGCATCTCAAAGGGGAAGAGGGCATGGGGTCAGGGAACCCGAGGTAGGGGGCCGAGGCCACGGCCAGGACCACAGATATTGAGCTTTGCAGGTGCGAGTCAGGTGCTTAGGCTCCACCCCCAGGACACCCCCAGCTGCTGTGGGGCACACCCAGCTGGGGGGTTTGGGAAGCAGCTCCCACTCCCAGGGCTGCTGTCTGGACAAGCCTGACCCTAGGGACAGCCCGGCCCAGTTTCAAACCCTTTAGAAGACCCCCGTTCACCCTCCTAACCTAGACCAGCCTTGCAACTGGCCTTGGCCTTCCTCGGGTAGCACTGACCCCCCAAAACCTCTGTGCTGCAACCTCAGGCGGGAGGAGCTGGGTTGGGAGAGGCCACAGGAGGCTGAGAGCAGGATCAATATGCATTTCCTCTGGAAGTCACTGTCCTTCCGGCTGGCAGCAGCACCAGGCCTGCAGGCTGCAAGCCCAAGTGCAGCGCCCCCCCCCCCACCTCCAGACAGGAAAGCTGCCCAGGCCCCTCCCTCCCCCACCACCCCTCAAGCTGGCACTCAGGACAGCCCTTCCCTTCCCAGGATTCTCTGCAGTGAGCTCCCCATGGCTGGAAGAATTCAAACAGGAGCTGAAAGGCCACCTGTCAAGCAAGGGAATTTCGACTGGGCTGAAGGCTCTGGTTACCCAAAACCTCTGGGCCCAGTGAGTCTGGGTGCAAAGAAGTGCTGGTTTCAAGTTTTAGGCCCCGAGATTCTGGACTCCTCGAGATGTCAGAGCCTCTCCAAGATGCTTAAGCTCCAAGGTTTTCTGGTCCTAAGGGTCTATCCCCCAGGCTTCTAGTCCCCCCAAGATTCCAGATACATGAGACCTCAGATCTCCCAAGATTCTCTGACTACAGACTTGACCACTCCAACATTCTAGTCCCGCCCCCTCCACGAGTCTTGGCTCTGATGGCCTAGGTTCATGACACGGGCCTTTTTATTCCTGGAAAATACAAATATTCACAAGAGTCTGTACAACCTTAGGGACACCAGCCCTGGCCCTGCCCTCAGCCACATGCCACCCTCATGCCCCACCCCCCCCCAGCCCAGCCTGCCGCCCCAGCACCCGGCTCCCTGCTCTGGTCCAGGTCTTTGCTCCAAGGCAGGCATGAGTGCTTGATCCAGTCACAGCTGGGAAGAGAAAAACAGAGGTGGTGAGGAAGATCCTTCCCCCCAAAGTAGGAGTCCCCCTGGCCCAGGCCATTCAGACAGAGCGCGCTTTCCCGGACCCCACCCCCAGCCCCGGCCCCCAGTGTGGAGGCTCTGGCCAAAGCTGTGGGAGGACTCACCCTCATTACAAGTGGATGTCAAACACCCCGTCCTCCACCGTCTGTACCTCCTCTTCTCGGATCTCTGCAGGGGTTTGGGGGGTGGGGGTGTTCATCACAGGATTGACTCCTGGGTCCCCGTGCCTTCAGCAGCGCTTGCCCCGCCCACAGGAGGCACCCAGCCCCCGCCCGGAAGCAGACCGACCCATCCACCAAAAATCAATTCATTGAAGGACCGAACGGCCCAATTTTTGAGGTTCTGCTAAGTGTTCATTTTGCCGCAGCTTCTTCGCAGCCACAGACTTGTCAGCGCAGTTTGCTTAAATGTCAGTGTTGTGCGTGTCACATTCGAGACACCAGCACTTCTGGAGGGTTCCATGCAAATGGTTTTATCTTTTCTATTTTTGAGGACTTATGCTGATCCGAAAGGTTGTGGTCAACGGCCTTAGACCCCAGCTTAGCACAGTTGTTCAGACTGCTCTCAGCAAAATGATCCTTTGAGGAATTATCATTCAGCAAACTGACCTAAAACCACCAGAGACCCCCAGAGAGCTGCAGGTGATTTTGGGGGTAAGGGGCTTAGAATTCTCAAAATGTGTCCAGAGCAGCCAGACAAGAAAATGCAGGTAAATGGCTCACATAACTCCCTCTCCAACCCATTGCCAATCCCCCTAACAAAATAAGAGTGTGACTGGAATCTGGAAGTCTCTTTCCTTTTTACTCTTCTTTATATACGAAAGTCTCTCTCCTCCTCAGCCTCAGAAGGTCAAGGGTTCCTTGGCTACCTTCTGGCACCCTTACCAGTCCAACCCTCTTCATCACCCTACCAAAATAAGAGAATTGCACAAACTCTGAAAGGGTTTCCATCCTGGCCCTGCCTTCCTCCCTCCACAGGCCAACACAGAATGAGACCTCTTCTTACCTGGATGCCGGGAGCCTCGCCTGCCGGGGCGGGGCAGGGAGAAGCTGAAGGTGCGGTGGTGGGTGTGCGTGGGTGAGGGCGAGGACGCACACCCCTCCAGACTCATGCTCTGGGCCCGGCGCCGGCACTCCACTGACAGGCGATCCTTGCACTGCTTGTGGCAGTTCACACCACAGGCTGGGGAGGCAGACGGGGAGCCCAGCCCGGGCCATTGGTCAGAACACCCTCCGTCCCATTCTTAGGCCTGCACCTCTCCCAGCTTCCTTTGCTCCTGAGCAGCTGCCCCACCAAAACAAAAGTCTCCTTCCAAAGGGCTCTCTTGATCCTACTTGCCATTCTATGCCCTCTCCCAAAACCCTTCACATATAATCATCACCTCCCTGGCTCCAAGCGACTTCACTCCCATTGCAACTGCCCCACCAAAATAAGAGTCCCCACCCAGAGAGTAACTCTTCCCAAAAAGAGTCAGCCTAGCAGCCCCGCCCTGCGGTCTCACCTCGGCATTTGAGGCCCTGCTTGTAGATGCCCAGGATCTGAAACAGAGGAGAAGGGCCGTGCTGGGGGAGGTATGTATAGGTGATGACTCTACTTCTTCCTTCTCCGGGGCCGGGCCTGGGCCTGACCCTCTCTGGGCCCTTAAGGGTTAGGGTTAGGGTTAGGGTTAGGGTTAGGGTTAGGGTTAGGGTTAAGGTTAGGGTTAGGGTTAGGGTTAGGGTTAAGGTTAGGGTTAGGGTTAGGGTTAGATGCAGGAGAGCAAGAGGAGAGGCAGGTGAAATTAATGAGGCTGGCTTGCCTGGGCTGAGAGCTGAGAGGGCTCTGGCAGGAGCGGGGCCAGGAGGGAGAACAGGGCGGGGCGGGGTGGGTGATGGGGGCTGGAGGGGTGTGGCTTGGGCGGGGGCTCACCAGGGCCTTGCAGTGGCGGCAGGCAACGGGGCGCAAGGAGTTGCTCTCTTGGAAGTTGTGTACGAAGCCCATGCGGCCGCCCAGCACGGAGCTGGAGCGGAGGAAGTAGGAGATCATCTCCTCGCGGCTGATGCAGCCATCCCTGTCGGGGAGGGGAGCACCTCCGTTGGAGCCCTCCCCAGGCCCGCCCCCCCCGCTGGGAAACCCCTGCCACAGAAAAGGTCCTCACCAAACGCCGGGTTTGACCCGGGTGCAGGGAGGAGAAAGGACACCGGGCTGGCGTCAGACAGTTGTCGGGCTGCTACTAACCAGTCGTGTGGCCTCGGGCAAGTCCCTTCAGGGTTTCCTCCCCAGAAAACAGGGCTTGCCTTCCCTGCCCCGCCCCCCGCACAGAGTCGGTGTGCAAACGCAAAGGGCCTGCTTTCCCCGGGTGATCAGCCTCTGCTTCCCACACGGAGCTCGGACAGGCACCAGCTCCGAGCCCCGAGGACTAAGGAGGTCTCTGAGGAGTTCTGGGGCCAGGAACCCCATCACCCTGCGGTTAGGAAAAGAGCGAGCATGCGCTCTGCAGATCCACAGACCTGACTCACATCTGGCTCCACTACTCCCTGGCTGTGTGACCTCCAGCTGGTTAGAGCTCTCTGTGCCTCAGTTTCCTCTTCTCTAAATGAGGATAATGGTCGTTCCTACACCTCAAGCTGGGGGTGGGGGGGTGAGGATTAAGTGAGATAGCGCACACGAAGCATTTGGGACAGTGTCTGGGGAGTCACTGGGTCCCGGGCTACCCCGAGCTGTTTCTGCCGAGGCTGGTCTGGGGCGCCATGGTGGGATGCGGGTGGTCCCTCAAGTTCAGGGGCATTGGGACAACTGTCCAGTTAGGAGAAAACAGACGGCTGGATTCCTACCTCCTACTGTGCATGAAAACCAAATCCCCACTGACCTGAGAACGCCAATGTGAAAAGATAAACATTATCAAAGAACCTGAAAAGGTTAAAGAGAATCTCTTTGGAATCTTGAGGGGGGTGAGGGCCATTCTGCACAGACCACAAATCTAGGAAGCTACAAAGAAAAAGACTGACATACTGAACACACAACATTTTTCAAATTTTTTATACGGGAAAAGACGACATAAATGACAGACTGGAGGAAAATATTTGCAAACACATTCTACAGCAAAGGGTTAATATCCATTAACAGAGATTCCGAAAATCAATGAGGAAAAAGACCAACAAACCCAGTGGAATAATGGACAAAGACTATGAACAGGCAATTAACAGAAGAAATATAAGTGGCCAATAAACATATGAAAAGACATCCTACCCCCACTCGTGTGAAAGAAATGCGGATTTAACCAAGACACCATTTGCCAATTAAACTGGCAAAGTTGTAAAGCTTATTATAGGTTCCGCTGTTGGCAGGGAAGCTGGGAAACGGCACTCGTGCGCTGCTGCCGAGGGCGCAAGCTGGCACCACCTCGGCTGAGGTCACTTTGGCGGTCTCTCTCCTGATTGAGAATGTGCGTATCTTTTGATTCAATTCTCCCACTTCTAGGAATTTCTCCTACAGACACAGTGGCCTGAGTGCGTCGCCACAAAGATGTCCACAGCAGCCCGCATGTATTAATAGCGAAAACTGGGCACGACCCACACATCCATCAGCGGAAGAATGGCGAGGTAGAGGATGCCCCGCCGCATCACGGACTACTCGGATGCCGTTCTAAAGAATGACGTAGTCCTGCATGCATCGGCATGAAGAGATGTCCGTGATAAAGGCTTACGTGGAAAACAAAAGCAAAACAAAGCATGGCATGCAGTTCTGCCAAGATAGTGACTAAAACAAACAAACACACAAAAGCACCTGAAAGCCTTACGGCTACAAACATCTAGGTGCTGGTGACATATAAAAAATAGCTTTAAATGCATAGGCGAGTTTGAAAGAAAAAAAATATGGAAACCCCCAAGTTCCAGAACCCAAGAGGGAGCTTCAAGCTGAGGCAGTGAGTTGGGCCCCAACGCTGGGTTGCTGGTCTCCCTCCTGGCGAGCCAGGTGCTGGTTTTATTGCGATTGCTGGTGGTGGTGGTGGGTGTGTGTGTGTGGTGGTGTGTGTGTGTGTGTGTGTGTGTGTGTGTGTGTGTGTAAATATGTTTTTATTGATTTGAGAGAGAGAGGAAGGGAGAGGGAGAGAAACGTCAATCAGCTGCCTCGTGCATGCCCCCTGCTGGGGATCTAGCTGGCAACCAGCCAGGGCCAGGTGCTGGGTTTTGATACGCAACCAGGGGAGGCCCAAGGCGGTGGCCTTGCAGGTGGTGCGGAGCTAAGGCTGAGACGCCAGCTTGAAGCTGGGCCTCCAAGGTCTCTGAGGGCTGCATCCTCACTGAAAATGTGGCCTGAAAAAAAAACCACCCACCCCACCCAGGGAGATAACATGGAACTCTGTCTCAACTCTGGGTGGAGAAACAAAACAATTACAACCAACACCATGGGCAGAGCTGGATTTATGCTGTAATTCTGTTTGTCCATGACACAAACACAGGCAAACAAAATCTGTCAATTTGCACATGCATGAAAGAAAGAAAAAAAAAAAAAAAAAAGACTGGAAGGATACACATATTGCCAAACCAGGAACCCTGCCAAGGGTCTTACTAGGAAGTTATGATAATAACCTCTTCAGCTAGGAAAGGAGGAAGGCAACTTTCCACTTCTTACTTTATACACTTTGTTGATTACAAATCTGTTTTCCTACCTGATTTTTTTTAAACCAGGGATTTTTGCATTATGGAAAAAAAAAACGGTTTTTAAATACAGATCAACGTTTAAAAATATCTTGACCTGTAAATTTTGATTGGAATTTTATCTGTTCAGCAAAGCAGATATGATTATGGTCGCAGGGGGCACATTTAACCTACCTCAGACAACCAGCTGTTTGTCCAAATTGTCAGCTTGTGAATTGTTGATAAGCAAGTGGGTGCTAATTACAGGCCTTTCTTATCTATTCATTAAAACAGGCTACCCAGGGATTCCACTTGCCCACCCTGCGTGCCAGCTGGGAGCCCCGCAAATGAAATGGCATTTGTGGAGAAACCGTCCCCAGGCCGCCGTCGCTGTAAGGTGCAGGGGGAGCCCCCATCTGTCTGAACGGGTGAGCCACAGGCCTGGCTGCTTTCAGGAGCCCTGTGACCCCAAAGAAGAGTTCCTTCCCACAGGGGTAGCTTTCTCTGCCAAGAGCATCTGGTCCAATGGCTGATCGTGCACAGAAGGAAACTGAACCCCAAGGGGAAGTGAGCTCGCCTTCCCTCTCCCCAGCCCCCAGCCCTCCTCACTGGTTCTGGTCGAGGTCCCCAAAGGCGCTGAGGTAAGGGAAGTTCCCACGGATGATCTGGAACTCTTCCTGAGAGATGTGGCCATCCCCATCGACGTCAAAGTTCCGGAACACAGACTTGGGGACACAGAAGGACACAGAGAACAGGGGAATAAAAGCCCCAGCAGCCCCATCCTGCCTGCACTCTCAGTCCGTGTGAAAGGGTGTCCAGATGTGGGCAGCTGTCCACCTCCCCGCCACCTCCCTCTCCCATACCCCGTGCCTTCTGGAGAGTGAGTGCTGGCCCTTGAACTTGGCACCGGTGCTGGTTCCTGGACTGGTGCCCTGGCAAAGCCAGCGTCCTAAGGCTCCAGAGCCTGCCGCCAGGGTCTCACCTCCACCATCTTCTCGATGTGCTCCACCACGAGCGCCTGGTCCAGCTTGGGTTTGGCCGCTGAGGTCCATTCCTCCAGCACAGGGGCCCGGGGAGGCGGGGTGCAGCTGATGGGGCTGGTTGGCTGTGGGAATGGTCAGGCCTGAGCGAGAGCCAGAGGTGAGGGAGCCCAGAGCCCAGGGGAGCGGAGAGGAGAAGCAGGGGTGCAGGAGCCTGCGCAACAGGCAGGAGGGGTGAGGCAGCTGCTAAGTTTGAGCCTGTCCTAGGACCACCCACACCCACCTAACGCCTGCCCACTGGGAAAACTCCGACCAAATAAAAGCCCTCACATCCTGGGCTTAGGGGTGGGCGGTGGGGGGGGCGCTGTGGGGGAGGAAGGGGATGGGCCGCGTGGAGAAGGAGGGTCCACTTCTCACCGACTTGCAGCGCGGCTCCCGCTGCAGGGACAGCTGGTACAGCTCGTCCTCCGTCTGATACTGATCCAGCGACACCTGCGACACACAGGTCTGTCACAGCACAGGCCTGGCTGCTCTCGGAGCCCGCTGCCTGAGCCCAGGTCACAGGTCCACCAGAGACTGCAGCTCAGCCCGAGCCCAGGCCAGAAGACAGACTCGGGACAAGGCCAGCTTAGAACACACCCCCAGCAGCCACATGCCAGCCAGCACACAGACCACAGGCCAAGCTCCCCCTAAACCTCGAGCAAAGGGCACTGCCAAGGTCTCAGCCAGAAGCAGGTCAGGCCCTGGCCGGTGCGGCTCAGTTGGTTGGCGCATCATCCCGTACACCAATAGGTCGGGTGCATAGGGGAGGCAACTGATAAATGTTTCTCTCATGTTGATGTCTCTCTCTCTCTGTCTGTCTCTCTCTCTGTCTCTCTCTCTGTGTCTGTCTCTCTCTCTCCCTCTCCCTCTCTCTCTCTCTCTCCCTCTCCCTCTCTGTTAATTTTAAAAGAAGAAGAAGAAGAAAAAGAAGAAGAAGAAGAAGAAGAAGAAGAAGAAGAAGAAGAAGAAGAAGAGGAGGAGGAGGAAGAGGAGGAGGAGGAGGAGGAGGAGGAGGAGGAGGAGGAGGAATAATAATAATAATAATCCAGGTCAAACCCAGCCAAAACCTCAAATTCACCCCCGACCTAGAACCCAACCCAGCATTCAGAATCCAATCCAGCTCAGACTTCAGCCCTGACCCCAGTCCAGAGCTTGGAGGTAGCTAACAATCCATCTAAACCGAAAACCTACGCCGCAGCCCAGATCAGAACCCAGCTCCCACCCTGGACCTCCAAACCGAGTCCAAGGTCACACCCCGAACCGCAGAGCTCAGTGCCATGTTTAGAAACCACCCCTGCACCCCGAATCCAGACCTTGGCCCCAAATCTTGAACACAATCCACTGCTGGTAACTCAATCCAGGGCCCACACGCCGGCCTCGAGAGCAGACCTCAGTCCTGTCCGGAGCCCGGAGCCCATCTCAGAATCCACGCCAAGCCCAGAGCCCAGGCTGGATCTTGGTCCCTCGCTCCGAACCAAGAACCCCCGGCCAGGCCGGCAGCCATGTGTGAGCCCGGGGCCCGCTGTGGCTGTCAGCCCGGTGCCTGGCCTCACCGTGAGCAGGCTCAGCAGGTCAGGGTTCGCCTGCACTGGTGGCCGGAGGCTGGTCACCATGGCCAGCTCCTCCAAGATGCTGAAGAGCTGCTTCATCTTGGCCCCGTTAAGCCGGGTCCGGGCAGGGTCCAGCCAGTCAGGCAGTGCCAGCTGCAGGGCCACCAGGTCCTTGAGGTGCACGCCCAGGATGGGGAAGCGGAAGCCCACGCAGGCTGCCAGCCGCCGCCGGTAGTTGCCGTAGTTGCTGGTGGCCGTCACCAGTTCTGTCAGACCTTCCCAGAGCTGGGGGCAAAGGGCAGAAGGTCACACACATACAGCCATCGCTGGGTCAACCATCCCCCGCCTCCCCCACTCAGCCCTAGAAACGTGGGAGAGGATGAGGATCTGAGTCAGGGATGGGTGAAAGGGCAAAATCCTCCCTCACTGTCCCCCAGCACTGGCTCCCTGCGCCCCTGAGGGTCAGAGTTAATAGGTCATGAGTTCAAGGGAACACCCATTGCCAAGGACCACACCTGTACACCAGGCCTGGCCACAGGTCATCAACATTTAACAGGAGAAGACACTGAGGCTCGGAGGCAAAGCAGCGCAGGAATAATTAGAACAACGTTCTTGGGTGTGTCGTCCCTAACAGTCCGAGCTGGGAAAACCCCGAATGTTCAACTGCAGAGTAGATCATACACTGGAGCGGACTTACAATAAAACATTATGTCGCAATGAAAATGAATGAACGAGTGCTCCACATAACAGAATGTAAGAATGAGAGACGATATAAAGTAACATAAACAACATCATTCCATTTATAGAAAGTTCAAAAACGGGCAACAAAAACCCCACAGTGTTTTGGGGTGCATGCCTGAGTGGTGGAGCTATAAGGAAAAGCAGGGCATCGTTATGACAGGCGGGACATCGGTCGCCTCTGCTGGGGCGGGAGTGACGGTCCGAGGTGCTGGGAGCTTCGGGGGCTGTCGATGTTCTATCTCTTGACCTGGGTGCTGGCTACACAGCTGTTTCCTTTATCATTTGTCTTTTAAGTGTACGTATGTTCTATATACTTTTCTATGTGTATGTCACCCATATGTTAAGCAAGATAAAAGGAGGAGAAAACAAGCTTTGGAGTCAGGCAGACCTGTGAGCCCGCGTGCTGCCACTTTCACTGTGTAACATGGCAAAAGCATTGGATCCCTCCAAGCCTCAGTTTCCCCACCTGTCAAATGAGGGCAGGAGTGCCCAGCACTCGCTGCTGTGAGTTCCCAGGGAAGCCAGACCTGGGAAGGCAGGCGGAGTCCAGGGCCCCCCCCAGCCCCAGGCACCTTGATGGTCTCAGGGCTAACGTGGCTGTGGGTCTCCTTGAGGCGAGAGATGGAGCTGTGGCTCAGGCCCCCGACCACCGCCATCAGCGTGTTGAAGTTCTGCAGCTGTAGCAGCTTCTGGGGGACAAAAGGGGGGCGGAGGGGGGAGGGGCATCACTGAATGGGTCCAGAATCCGGCCCAGCTTTTCTGGAGAGGAGGCAGTGGGTTCCTGGCCATGGGGGAGGCCCGGCGGGAACAGGGGAGGGGCAGGCACCTCCGCCACGTGGACGAAGTGTGTGATGACCAGGGCCCGCTGCGGGGCTGTGGGCTTGCTGAGGATCATGAGCTGGACCCACTGCGAGACGCTGTTGAAAAGGGAGATGAATCGCTCCAGGACAGGGTTGTCCACGGTGCAGCCGTGAGTCACAAAACTGTGATAGTCCTGGAACTGGGGGTGGGAGCAGCCTCAGTGCCGGCCCGGCGGGCCCCTCCCTTCACCCATAGCCACGCCTCCCCTCCAGGTGCCCTGTGGCGGCTATACTGAAACCACCCGCCCACCCTGTGACCCCACCTACCCCAAGGATGCTGCCCCTTCTGGGACCCGGCCCCAGCCTGCACCCCACCCCGGACCGAAGCCCTCGGCCACACCAGGATCTTGCTGAAGGAGCGGTACTCCAGGTAGGTGAGATGCTCCGCCAGCTCCATGGGCTCCAGGTGGTCAAACAACAGGGACATCTTGCGCTTCTTCTGTGCCACTGGGTTCCGCTGGGTCACCTGCCGCTGCCACTTGTAGGTGGGGCTGCGGGGGCAAGGGCAGTGAGCCCTTTGCTGGAGATGCCCCACACGCATGCAAACGCACGCCCCTCAAGCCGACCGAGGCCCTCCGCACTGTCCCCCGCCCCAGAACTCCTGCAAGCTCCCCTCACCATGCACCCCACGCGCAGTTATGGAAGGCGAGCTCTGGGCCAGGCACTGGGCTAGACGCCGGGGGTCAGAGATGAGCAAGACATGGTTCCTGCCCCCAAGGAGCTCACAGGCTACTGAGGGAGACGGACACAGAAACAGACAACACAGAGCAGCGTGGCGCGTGTCCAGGTCCTCGCACGAAGTGCCACGGGGAGCAGCGGAGGGAACAACACGTCCTGCCCCGGGAAAGCTGGGCCCTCCGAGCCCACACACGCCACGCTCGAGCTGCATGTGGTAACAGAGATGCAAGAGCAGTATGAGCAGAGCATGGCGATGGCGGAGGGTGCAGGGCTGGAGAATGGAGAGTGGACCCGAGTGGCTGCAGGACGAGGTGCGTGCGATGCGTGCGGGGCTGTGGAGGATGAGGCAGATGCCACGAGAGGCCCTAATCCCCAGCGGAGACATCTTGAAGGCGACAGAGAACCACAGACGGCTTGTAAGCAAGAGAGTGACATGACCCTCACGCATTCAATTCAACAAACATTTATTAAGCACAGACCGTGGAGGATGCCGAGTGCCTTCCCTGCCCCCAAGCTCCCCCCACGCACACGCTCTCGATGTCGATGAGGCTGCTGTGCCTGCGGTTCCCTTCTTGGTCCAGCAGAGCCTTCAACTCCTTGATCTGCTCAGCGAGCTCATGGTTCAAGTCAAACTCCGCTGGGAACGCTGAGATCCAGTACCTGCAGGAGAGCGGGAGTCACCCAAGGTGGCCCTTCCCCCACCAGCCCCTGGCATCGTAGCTCCCCATAAAAGGGGGAAAGAGCTTCAAACCATGGTTCCCCCTGACCCAGCTCTGTCCTTCCCCACCCGCTTTGGACAGATCAGAAGACCTAGGCCAGGACCAGCAGGGGCAGGCCTGTGGCAGCTCACCCACCATGGACAGAGCCGGGGGGCAAACGCACGGCCAGCTGCGTCAGACCAGGGCCCGGGGCAGGGGAGGAAGGGGAAGGTGCCCCAGGAGGGAGGACTCACCGAACCAGATGACATGTTTTCACCTGCAGGGAGCTGGAGCTGTCCGTCCGGGATTGTTGGTAGGTGACAGGGAGTTAAGGAAAACCAGAGTGAGCCTACATCTAGGAAGGGAGGCGGGACGGGGCCTGGTTCCAGGAGAAATGCTGGGGGAAGGACCTGGAGCAGGGGTGGGGCAGGCCCAGGCCGACGCTCTGGACAGAGGCTGCAGGGAGGGATGAGCGCTGAGCAGGGGAGGGAGGTGAGAGGGAAGGGGCTAGGTTCCGGGGGTCAGCTGAGAGCAGGGCCTGGTTTCTGGGAGAGGCAAGCGGCAGACCAAGCTGACAGTAGGGAAGGGTCCTAGACGGTAGGGAGCGGGGAGGCAGGCCTAGGTTGGGGAGGCAGTCAGGACTGCCTAGGCCTTAGGGAGACTGGGCCAAGCCTGAACTCTGGGACGCAGGCGGGTCCGCCTCTAGAGTGAAGCCCATCCGGGCCACGGCGGGCTAGGGGCCTGGGCTGTGGGTGAGACGCAGGAAGGATATATGTGGAGCAGTTTTGCCGCCAGCTGGGACGAAGGGATGTACCAGGGGTGCATCATGAGGAACATGCGCACCAGCTGCGGGTCCCGCACCTTCCCGGAGTCGTCTAACTCCGAGGGGCAGAGAGAAGCGGGTTGACTCTTTGTCCAGCAGCCGTGGTCTCTAAACCCCACCCCTCAGCCAGAGGGGTCTCTTCTCCCTCCACCCCCACCCCCACCCCAATCTCCTGCTTTCCCAGGATTCCGAGACCAGGAGGCAGGTTAGAAGGAGGAGGTAGGGTGGGAGAGATACAAGGCAGGATCCGAGGAACTGGATGGAGGAGGGGAGCGTGAGTGGGGCCCATCCTCCGGAGGGGAACCAGCTGGGGCGGAAGGAGCCTGGGTTCCCCAGGGTCAAGAATCCAGAGGTCATTTCCTGAGTGCTTGGGGGAAGGGGCACCCCTTCACCAGATAAGCCACCCGCATCAGCCGGAAACAGCTCCCAGGCCGGAGATAGAGAGTTCCTCCGGATTCCCAGGGGGCGGGGGAGGGGGGGCAGATAATGCACCCCGTGTGTCAAGAGTCTGGGGACCCGCATCCCTGCCTTCAACGCCACATGCTGGGGAAGGAAACATTTTCTCTTTCTGGAGCAGGGGGGCCTCTCCCCGAGGAAGATGCGGGATGCGGAGCCGAGGGGGTCGAGGCCAGAGCCTGGCCTGGGAGCGGGTCCGGAGTCAGTGTCCCGCCGGGCTCAGGCTGGGCGTGTGCGCCCGCGCCACTCACCGAAGGCTTCGATGCAGCCGCGAAGCAGCTCCTCCACCGTGCAGCCCTTGTCCAGGTCGAGGGTGCCCGCCATGGCCGCCGAGCGGGTAGGCTGGGCCAAGATGCGCTCCGGGAGCCTCCCACGGGGCTCGGACTGGACCCCTGTCCCGGGAGAGGCCGAGTGGGAGTCTGCGGAGGCGCGGGCCGGGGGAGCGGCCGGTGGGCAGGAACGGGGCGGGGCGGGCACGCCCCCTGCTGGGCAGGGGCGGCGTCGTCGGCCAAGGCCACTCCCGGGTTAAACGGTCTGGCCCGGGATGGTGCAACCCCCCAGTTGGGAAACCGGCTGGCCCAGAGACTTCCGGCCCACCCTCGGAGTCGCCAGAGGGCCAGGGACTCCCTGGGGATGGGGCCGAGCCGGGACTCCGGGGCTGGTCGGTGCGCCCCCCTGCGCCCTCTTGTCCCGCGCCCTCTCCCCGAGGCACCTGCAGCCGCGGCAGCCCGGCTCTGCGCCCCTCTCGCTTCCCTCCCTCGCAGCCTCCCTTCCCCCGCAGGGTTATTTTGGGAACCCAGAGCCTGAGGGGACCTCGGAGGAATTTCTTTCTGGGATGGGAGGGAGTAGGAACCCAGGCGTCCGGCCCGCTTGGCCCCCTCCTGGGCTCCCGGGAAGGGAGGTGGGGCTGTGGCGGCCCCGGGGCCTGCCCTTGGGGAGGAGAGAGGAAGAGGAGCAGAACATTCCTAGGGCGGGGGCGGGGGAGCCCGCTGCGGCCCGGAGGCGTCAGCGGGAAGCTGAGCCTGGGAAACGCGCTCCCTAGCCACCTCCCCCGTGAAGGTCCCAGGGGTCCCGGTCAGCCTTTCCGAAAGCCGGCCTCCTCCCCAGCCCGGGCTCCGACCCGGCTCCACGCTGCACAGCCGAACGGCGAGCGCACACACCCTACAGAGCAGGATGCCCAGAAGGGGGCGCCATTGCCGTGGGGGCTGCAGCATGCCTGTATGGCACCACCATACGCACCCATCGGGGACAGACACGCATCATACCCGAGGCTAGGACCCACCTTGGGGTGCCAGACGCCCCAGCTCACACACACCAGGGCCTCAGGCATTCGCCTGTCATCCTCCGTGTCACACACACAATGGCACCCACGCCCAGCGCACACCTCCGACCCTCAGGCACACATACCCAGCCCCCTGCTCAGAATGCAAACCCACTCCCGGGGCTGGCACCTCAGCCACGACAGCGCTGACATCGGCACACGTGTGCACACACGCCAGACAGCGCACCTACACGCATGTACACTCTTGCACATATGCACACACCCCCGTGGGCGCGCACACACGCCCATTCCACCACCACCTCTTCATCGGCGGTCCAGGCCAGCCCTGGGGTCAAACGCCCCAACACCCCTCACCACCACCACCACCCCGTCCGGCCACGGGCGGGGCTTTGTGCCACGGAAAAGCCTGTGCCCTCGGGCTGGGGCGGGGGCTCCTCCGAGGAGTTCTCGGGCAGACTTTTCCTAGGACCCGCCCAGAGCCACCCCTCGGACTCTTCCTTGCTGTGTGACCTTGAGAGTCACTTGGCCTCTCGGAGCCTCAATTTTCTCATATGTCAAATGGGGGTGTCCACGGGGGAAGGTCCCGCTGGGACCTGGCTGGGAAGGGCCGAGTGCGCCGCGATGCCGCCCCCTCCCGGGGGTTGTCCGGGCGCCTCAGCTCCCTCCCGACACCCTCCGCAGCCTCCCCACCCACCAGCCCACCGCCGCCCGCGGGCCCCGGAGCCCAGGCCCTGCTCAGGGCGGCGCCCCGCCCGCGCACGCTCCACTCACTCTCGGGACCCGGGCAGGGAGTACGCACCCGGCCCGGGAGGCGCCACCTCCGTGCGCTCCGCCCGCCCGCCTCGCTGCGGCTGCGGCTCCCGCCCGCTCTCCGCGCCGCTGCCCCGCTCCCCGCCGCCCCGCCCCCGTGCCGTGGCCGCCCCCTCCCCTCCCCGCCCCGCCCCGCCCCTGCGCGGGACTCCGCACCGCCGCTGCGCCTCCCCCACCGGGGCTCCCTCTCGCCCCGCACGCGGCGGTCCCTGCGGCAGCTTAACCCCTCCCCTGCCGCGCCGCCCGGAGGCCGGGGCCGGGCGGGGGGCTGCGCCACCGGCTGCGCCGCGGGTGGGAGAGCGGAGGTCAGGCAGAGCCGGGCGCGGAGTGGGGGACCAAACCCAGGGCCCTCTCCCCCAACCCCGGACGCCCCTGTGCCCCCCGCCCTGCCTGGCGTTGGGCAGAGGAAGCCGGGAGGGGCAGGAAGCGGATTGCGGTGGGGAAGGGGCGCCCCGCCCAGCCCCCGGCCCGGTTCCTGTTTTCGAAACAAACCGTTCCCACGGGGCTACCCCGACCCGGGGCCGAACGCCTTCCTGCGAACAGCGGGGCTCAGGCCTGGCGGCGATGGGGGCCCGGGGCACCGGGTCCTGGTGACAGTCCGGGGGCGGGGCTAGCGAGCGGGGAGCGTTTGGGGAGGAGAGGGCCTGCGGGGAGGGGAGAATGAAAACGCCGCTACCTGGAGCCGAGACCTCGATGTCTGGGGGTGTGGGGGAGCTGCAGCTCACACAGGCGGGCCCGGGGCCCCGGAAGCCTGGTGCCAGATGGGAAGGGGCAGCGGCGGGCTGCGGGTGGACTCTCCGTAGCTTGGAGACGGAGGCCTGGGCAGGGAGGAACTGGGGAGGGGCAGCCGCAGGCGGTTGGGGTCCCCACCAGCCGGGCCCAGGGGAACCGGTAACCGTTTCCGGACTGTGGGTTCAAACACACTCACTGTGAAACCACCCGCCCCAAAACTGCCTCCGACGCTGGCCCCTCCCTGCCTCAGGGCTGGGGAGCCAGGACCTCCCCCTCACTTCAACCTGGGTGATGTGAGGCCTCGGAGCAGGCCCTTTCTGGTCCTGCGTCCCCACAGCGAGGTGGGGGCGACACTGGCCCAGCCTGGGCGGCCTGTGAGCATCCCCCGCTCACACCCTCCCGGACTCGGTGGAAGCCGGGCCACCGGCTCCGAGACCCTTCAAACGCCGCAGTGGGGCGGGGCGGAGGGCGGAGTCAAGAAAGCCCCGACCTTCGCAGGCCCCTCCCCCTCCCTGATTTCGCCCCGACTTTGAGGATCCTCAGCAGTCAGTCCCCGGTCCCCAGCCCAAGTCCCGACTCCCAGCCCTGGTGGGCCCCACCCAGGCGGGCGCCCCGCCCCCGGCCAGCCTGGCAGCCGCTGACCTAGTATGGACACAGCACGGGGAAGAGGGGCGTGGAGGGTGACGTGGGGAAAGGGGCTGGAGAGTCCCAGGCCCTGCCCCCATGGGCGCCCCCTCCTTCCGAGGGGACGCACCTGCGGCGGGTGGGGTAAGGCACGGTGACTGCGCAGCTGCCGCTGTGCCCACCCAGAGCTAAAAATATTCCCCACCAGAGAGAGAAGCAAAGGAGGCTCCCAAGGAGAATCAATTTATTGGGGGGAAGGAGGGCGGACGGTTGGTCAGACCCATAAATAGGAGGGGGCCGGAAGCCCGAAGACAGGGTGGGAGCCGTGTCCTCAGTCACAATGGAGGCTGTGACCTCGGGCTGGAAGTAAATGAGGGTTGCAGAAAGAGGCTGAGAGCTCTAACTCCAGGACCCACCTCCGGGTGAGGCGCTGGGGCTGGCCCAAGGGATTGCAAACAGACTGGGGGGGGGGGGGGGGCAGGTTTGGGGTCTGGTCCGGAGGCTCAGACCAGGTCATCAGGGGCTGGCAGGGGCTGGCGGGAAGGCTCCACGCCCCAGATCTCCCGGGCGTACTGGGCAATGGTGCGGTCGCTGGAGAACTTTCCGGAGGTGGCTATGTTCCGGATCACCATCCGCGTCCACTCTCTCGGGTTCTACAGGCCAAAAGGAAACTCTGGGTTCGCTCTGCTGGCGGGGTCCCCACCTCCCGCCTCACCCCAGCCCTGCCAGCCCCTGGCCCAGGACCCCTTACCTTGTACAGGGCACTGACTTTGTCCTGGCATTTAATATAGTCTTCATAATCTGCAAAGACTTTAAACCTGGAGGGGAACGAACGGGCAGGCAGGAAGCTCCCTGAGGTCAAGGCCGAGCCCATCCGGTCCTGGTGGACTCCTGGGGGCCTGGAGAGTGATGCTGCTTCCCTGGAGCCCTGTCCAGCCCTCCTAACACAGCCAGCCCTGCCCAGCCCAGCAGCGCCCCCTGCCAGGTCCCCTGGGCGACTGGCTCACCGGTCGTGGTGCATGAGCATGTTGACAATGTCCTTGAACAGGTCGGGCTGTTTGGGGGAGAAGAAGCCACTGCTCAGCTGCTCGATGACCTGGCGAAGCTCAGGAATTCGGTCATAGTACTCCTGGGCGTTGTACCTGCGGGGAAGAGCTGCAGTCAGCACCCAGGAGAGGGGCGCCTGGCCCTTCCTCCAGAGAAAATCCCCGAAGTCCTGAGGCCCAGGGCCAGCCGCTCCCACCCTCGCTGCGGCTGCCACTGGATTCCTTCCCTGGAGGCCCTCTGCCTTCTGTGCTCAGCTTTTCATCACCTTTTATGGGGATGAGGAAACCGAGGCCTGGGGAGGGCAGAAAGAAGTGTCACATGCCACTACCATCTCCTGGCCAGTGTGTTTCTTCCATGAATGTCTCTTCCCTCTGCTCTCTCAAGTCCAACCCTCGCCTCACCGCCGGGGGCCTGGAGGAGCCTCCAGAGTCCCACCCACTTCCTGAGGCCGCACAATCCATCTCTCAGCCACCAGGGTTCAAAAGCATCCCCAAGGCCAGGCTCCTCTCTTCCCTTCCCTCCCCTCTTCCAACCAGAAACTAAGGCCACCTCCTCAGCGATGTCCCTGTCCCTATCCCCAGCCCTGCTTTGCTGCCACTGACTCTCCCTGCATTGAGGCGTGAGTCCCCACACCGGCCCCCACCTGCACTTTGCTCCCTCCAGTCCATTCTCCATCCTGCAGCCAAAATTGTCCTTCTGGAGCCTAGTTCTACACATGTCGGACCTTGCTGGAAGTATGTCACGTCTCCCTCCCCGTCAAAGGACCATGCCTGAACCTCCTAGTCAGGCTTCACAGGGAAATTCCTTCCAATAGTTAATGCTAGCTCTCCCACGCTGTTGGTAGGGGTGTAAACTGGTACCAACTTTCTGGAAAACAATGTGGCTCAGACATATCCCCTTCTAGTAATTATCTTCAGGAACTGATCAGCGATGTGGCCAGAGGTGTAAAAGGTTGGTCATCACAGTGGTATTTGTACCAACAGGGACTATCAGCTTTAATGTCTACCTCGGTGGAGTGGTTGAATAAGTTATGACATGTCCATCGGATGGAACACTACACAATCATTTAGAATATTTTGGAGACTATTTAATGACATGGAAAATGCCTCTCCACCGTTAAATACGATATCAGGATTCAAAATTACATATATGTTATTCCTAACTTTCAAAAATTACACATACAAAAGAAAGAAAAATAAAACAAAAAAAAACCCTACACATACACACACATATATAAATACCAGTATACACAGAAAAAGAGAACTGTGTTGCCACAACGGGTTTGGCTCAGTGGATAGAGTGTTGGCCTGAGGACTGAAAGGTCCCAGGTTCAATTCCGGTCAAGGGCATGTACCTTGGTTGTGGGCACATCCCCAGTAGGGGGTGTGCAGGAGGCAGCTGATCAATGTTTCTCTCCTATCAATGTTTCTAACTCTCTATCCCTCTCCCTTCCTCTCTGTAAAAGAAATCAATAAAATATATATTTTTTTTAAATAAAGAAAAAGAAAACTGTGACTTTAAATCTAGGTGATGAAATTATGGGTGACAGTTACTTTGTTTTTTTGTGGTTTTGTATTTTTCCACTATTGCTTTTATGATAAGAAAAAAATCATATTTTAAAATAAATTTTAAAAACATAATGCCAGGGAAATGTCTCCTCTAAAGAACTATGCTTCTGGCCATAAGCACAGTTAACTCTTACATTCTTACTAGAGGCCCAATGCACGAAATCTGTGCAAGAGTAGGCCTTCCTTCTCCCGGCTGCCGGCACCGGCTTCCCTCTGGCACCCGGGACCCAGGCTTCCCTTGCAGCCCCGGCCTCATCCGAAAGGTCATCTGGTCTACTTAGCATATTACGCTTTTATTATTATAGATTTCCCTTTTTTGCCATGGCTTCCAGGGAACTAAGAATTTAGTTTACTTCCAATTCCAGGAATAATATTATCTCTTAGGATTGATATAATTTTCTCTTCCTTTTCCTTCAGTTCTGTGTTACTTCTTTCTTTTCCTGTTTCATTAACCTTTTCTTTGATAAGTTACCGCAACAGTTTTCCAGAATTCGGATGGCATAACTACGAGCTTGGGCAGCCTGCACTAGCCTCTCCATGCCTCTGCTCCCAGCCCTACCCTCCAGCAGCCACACCTTGGTGCCTCCTGCCCACAGACTCTTAAGTGAGGAGCTCTTGACCCCCATACCCTCTCTGGTCAAGCTTTTCCACGTCCTCCTCCCGCATGCCGAAGATAAAGAAGTTCTCCTCTCCCGCCTCTTCTGCCATCTCCACGTTGGCCCCGTCCATAGTGCCGATGGTCAGAGCCCCATTGAGCATGAACTTCATGTTGCCAGTGCCGGAGGCCTCAGTGCCCGCGGTGGAGATCTGCTCAGAGAGGTCAGCGGCCGGGATCACTGTGGGGCAGCAGCAGAACAGGGTCAGCTGTGGGAAGAGCCCCACCCCAGCTGGGGACTCTCGAGGGAGGCTGGCCCTAGGCATAGCCAGATTCAAAGCCCCATCCAACCCATCCCTCCAGTCCTCAACCACGGAATCTCCTTCTCAGCCTCCAACCTCTTGATGATCCTTAAACATCTGGGATCTAACCTGGACTCCCTCCCCGCCCTCTCCCCCCGCTCCATTGTGTGACTTGACAAACACCAACAAGGCCCATCTCCCCTATAATTTTACCCATGCTGCCAGGGAGCTCAGGGGACAGCCTCATGGTTTAATTATTGCCCTCTCCAGATTCTTCTTGAAAGTGCAAGTCCCTCAGGAAGAGGTAACTAATACCTCTTCCAGGCACCAAACTAATCGGAGCCTCCCTAGGGTCCCCGTCGGTGGCACCCCACCTTTCTCGGCCAGCGAGACTCTGTAGTTCTCCAGAAAGATCACGCGGAGTCGGTCTCCCACCACCGGGTCATGGTTGACCACATCCCCAATGGACGTGATGAGTTTGATGATCATCTTGGCCATGTGGTACCCAGGGGCAGCCTGTGGGGGCACAGTCTGGAGTCAGCTCCATGGCCGAACCCCCTACCCCCATCCTGCAACACAGCCAAGGCTGACCTCAACCCAGATAGCAAAAGACCAGAGCCATGGTCTGTGGCCCAGCTTCTCACCTTCCCTCCAATCATCACCGTTCGAGGCACAACAAACTTATTGGGTTCCTTCTTGATGCCTGTGGAGAAAGAGGGATGAGGGGGGCCAGGTTCCCCTCTGGGTAGTAGCTCCTGACAGTACCCATCAGCCAAGGCCCACGCTGGGAGAAAGTAGGCCTTGACTTGAGCAATCACTTGCTATGTGACCTCAGATCTGTCCCTTCCCCCTCTCTGAGCCTCAGTTTGCCCATTTGTAAAATGGGGATAGTTCCATGTCCCAGGAGCTGTCCCAAGGCCAAAGGAGATGTTGTCTAGGAAGCATGAGCATGCCGGGAGGTGATGGAGGGAGGGCACGGAGCCGGAGCGGGGCCCGCAGCTCACGGTTGTAAAGGGTGATGATGTGGAGGCAGTTGAGGAGCTGGCGTTTGTACTCATGGATCCGCTTCACCTGGACGTCGAAGAGTGAGTTGGGGTTGATCCGGACTTTGTACTCGTTCTCTAGATATGCAGAGAACTTCAGCTTGTTTTCCTGAAGGCAGGGGAGGGAAGAGCTCACCGACAGGCCTCCGCCTTGGGAGATCCTACAGTCTCATTCCTTTCCCAGGAGGTAGAGGGCAGAGGGCCACCTCGTCCACGCCTACACCGGGGCAGACATTGCTAATCCATGTCAGCGCCCTTCCAGTGAGGTCCATCGATGCCTTCCTACCACGGACTTCGTGCACCTTCTACCAGTGGCCTGCGGTTGCAGGAGAGATGACCACTGGCCATTCCTGACTTGGACGTCTGGCCCTCCAGCACGGAAGGGTCTCGGCTCCAGGCCTGGCACGCCTGGCCGGGCCTGACCTATAAGTGGGCGGGCCTGTACGTGGGCGGGCCCAGGTTGCAATGCTCCTCACCTGCTTCACTTTGGCCACATCCCGGATGAAGGTTTCGTCGTCCACATAGGAGAGCAGTTTGCGCAGCTGGTCCAGATCTGAGATGTAGTCCTCCCCGATGCGCTGCGGGAAGAGGGCTCTCAGTCAGGCTCCTTCCTCTCCTCGTCCTCCTTGGGGGGAGGGGGGGTCTCTTTCCAGGTCAGACAAGCCCCATCCGCGGCAGACAGCTCCTCCCTCGCCAGCTTCCCGGTGATCCGTAACTGTCCATCTTCCTCCCCTCCCGGCCTGAGCTGACCCAGCAGGCCTTCCTCCTGGCCTTTTCCTCATACAGGCAATGACTCGCGTTCCTGCTCCCAATCTCTGTCCCCTTCCAGTCCACTTCGGGTGTGACCTACTGATGACCCCTCCAGTAGACTGTAAACTCCAGGTGACTGTCAGAGCCAGGGCCTCTCCAGCCCTTAGGACATCCTCATGCAAGTAAGACAGTGGGTCCTCTCCTCCCTGCGTGCGTGCAAGGCTTGGGGGACAAAACGCAACAAGGATGTTGGCCCTGCACTGGACACCCCCCAGTCACCACCTTCATGACCACACCCAGCTGATCCCCGCAGGAGCCCGTGTTGACCCTTACTGGCCATACAGTGACCTCTCACCTCAGCAATGACCTCTGCCAGCCCAGGGTTACACATGACCAGCCAGCGCCGAGGGGTGATACCATTGGTCTTGTTCTGGAACTTATGAGGCTCCAGCTCATAGAAGTCCTTGAAGCTGCAGAATTGGGGCGGGGGGGGGGGGGGGGGGGGGGGGGGACGGTCACCACTCACCCCTGTGGGATGAAGGCCTCCCTCTGGGTCCCTATCCTGGGTTCTTGATGAAAGAGCCTGGGGGTTTGAGGTGCTGCTGTGTGCGAGAGAGGGCCATCTGGGGACAGGACTGGACCCCACGTCGGGGCTGTGGGAGCTTGTGAGAGCGATGCTACCTGTAGAAGGGCCAGCTGTGCTGTGCAGTGAGGGGCGGGCCTACCGATGGGCGTGGCTATAAGTGGGCGTGGCTATAGTGGGCGGGCCCAGCGGAGGGCGGGTCTCACATGGTCTTCTTGAGGATCTCGGAGTGGATGCGAGCCACACCATTGACGGCGTGAGACCCGGTGATGCACAGGTGGGCCATGTTGATGCGCTTCACCGCGCCCTCCTCCACAAGGGACATGCGCCGCAGCCGGTCCACATCCCCTGGGAACGCGGCTGCCACCCGCTGTGCCGGGAGAGCCCAGAGCTAGGCCCAGATGCCGGCACCCAGCCCCAGCCCCTGCCCTCAGAACTGTGCCCAGAGCTCTCCCCTCTGAGCCCCGGCCCCCGCCGCCCGCCCTCCTCCGCTCACGTTAAGGAAGCGCTGGTTGATCTCATAGATGATCTGCAGGTGCCGGGGCAGCAGCGTCTCCAGGAGCTGCACCGGCCAGCGCTCCAGGGCCTCGGGCAGGACCGTGTGGTTGGTGTAGGCGCAGGTCTTCACCGTCACTTCCCACGCCTGGCGAGGAGTGAAGACCCAGGACCGCCGGCCTCAGCCCCATGGCTCCCCACTGCGGTGCCGGGTTCGAGGACACCCACCCTCTGGGCCTCGCCCTGCCATCTGTTCAGTGGGGGCTCCAACTCACATCTTTCCACCCCCCAGACTGGAAAGGGGACCCTGAGGCAGGAGGGTCAGGCGGGGGCAGAAGGGTCCTGAATTCAGCCCACCTTGTCCCAGTCCAGCCGCTCCAGGTCCACCAGAATCCTCATCAGCTCGGGGATGGCGAGGGAGGGGTGGGTGTCATTGAGCTGGATGGCCACCTGTTGGGAGGGGGGCAGGCAGGGAGTCCGGCTGGGCTCCAAACCTTTGCCCGTCAGCGTCCCCAGCCCAGCGCTAGGGCCGAGCTGGCGGTGGAGGCTCTCAGGGAGCAGCTGTGGGGCAGGAGCCGCAGCGACGCCCAGATTGTGTGCCAATTGACTGAGGACCCAGAGCATATCACCCTCACACACCCCCAGCCACCAGCCTCCATGTCCCCATCTACACCACGGGGCGGGCTGAGGCGGGAGGGGAGGTGGCGGTGGGAGGGCGGCCTCCCTGCGGCCAGTACCTTATCCGGGAAAGCATCGAAGCTGGTGCGCACGGGGTCCCGGCAGCCGAACTTGGAGGACTTGAAGCGGCGGATGATGTCCTGGAGCGTAGCAGCCACTACGAAGTACTCCTGCTTCAGCCGCAGCTCCTTCCCCTCAAAGAACTGGGGACAGTGTGAGGCAGAGGGGAGTCAAAGCGCTGAGGGCGGGCCGACCACGACGGTGGGTGTGGTCAGGAGAGACCCCACAGACACCCAGTCCCCTGAGTCCTGACCGCCCATCTCCAGCACCCCGGGTCTCCCCCACCAAGAAGTAGTCATGGGGGCAGTGCCCACCCTAACCACTGCCCCAGGACTCAGGCATCCTCCCACTTAACCGGAGTGCGGGGGGGGGGGTCGGGGGCGGGGGACAAACAGTTCACATCCAGCAATATGTCCAGGATGTGACGAGGGCACCAGAGAACGGCCCTCCCCTCCCCTGCCCAGCCCGGGGGAGACATACATTGTCGTTGGGGTACAGGACACGAGAGATGTTCTCAGCCAGGTTGCGGTCCAGAACAGCCTGGATGTAGCCACCAACGTTGACTGGAGGACAAAAGCGGGGGCAGGGTCAGGCTCGGGCCAAGCGCGGGCTGGCGTGGGCGGGGCTGCTTGCGGCCGGCGGGACTCACAGTCCTTGAGGTTGAAGTCGTTGGGGGCCTTGGCCGACCACAGGCGCATGGTGTTGACGACGTTGTTGCGGTAGCCAGGCACGGGCGTGTCGTAAGGCATGGCCAGCACCACCTGCGGCGCACAGCGCGGATGAGGAGCTCCCTGGGAGGCCCTGCGAGCTGGGACTCCCGGCTTTGTCCCTGCACTGCGCCGACTCCCAAGCCGAGGGTCTAGTCCCAACGGTGGGTAACCTCCAGCAAGCCCTCAGCCTCGCTGGGCCTCATTCACAAAGAGAGGACACCCCCAGGGTCCCCTTTACCCCGGCCCCGCCTGGCCGGGTGTCGTAAGGAGTATGGGAGGAAGAGGCAGGGATGAGCCCAGCGCCCAAGGTGGGGGCTCTGCTGGTGGCCATGCAGTGATGACAGCGAGCTGGCCCACCGGGCCTGCGCGCACCTCGAGGACACTCTGGACGCACGAAAGGGCTGGGGGGTCCCGGGGCCTGACTGGAGGAGGCACAGAGGCCAAGGCCATCCCAGGAGCTTATGCCTAGCTGACCACAGTGACTGCTGCTGGCCCCGCCTCCCACAATTAGCAAGCACCAATGATTGGCCTGGCCGGTGTGGCGCAGTCAGTAGGAGCATTGTCCCATACACCGGAGACCCGGGTTCGATTCCCGGTCATTGATTTCTGCCGATAACTCCTCATCCGCTCCTCCCTCCCCAACACTAAGGAGCCTGCTTGGAGCCAGGTGGGGGCTGTAGCTCCGGGGAAGGGACAGGCCCAGGAGCAGACAGCCGGGTGCACCCAGCCCTGCTGCTCCTCCGTGGGGACGACAGCAGAACGAATGCCCGATGCTGAAGGCCTCGAGGTCCCCGTGCAGCCATCTGGGGGCCGATGCCCTGCGGCCACAGCAGGAGGCCTGACTGAGCTGGAGCTCAGAGGCCGGGTTTGGCTTAGGGCTTCCTTTAACTTGCTATGTGACCTTGAACAAGTCAATGCCCCTCGCAAGGCTTTCATTTTCCCCCCTCCTCCCCTTTCTGGCCTGTTGCTTTGCTCCCTGTCAAGCCCCCAGTTCAGATGTGTGGGGGCGTCAGGGCACCATGATTAGGCCCTGATGGACCTAGCGGGTTTGGAGGAGCAAGTCCGGGGAGGGCCTTGGTGGAACGGGGCAGCCTCGCTCCTCCCCCCGGCTCTGCCCTTGGCCTGGCTCCCTTGTGACCCTCCTGTCTCCAGCCTCGCCTGGCTCCGGCTGTGCGGCCGCGATTAAGTCACTTAACCTCTCTGAGCCTTGGCGTCCTCCACTGAAAATAGCACTGGGTCCAGCAGCCTCCAGGTTCTGCCCCTGTGTCCTCCAGGAGCCTCCTCCTCCCCTTCTCCCTGGCCGAGTCCTCCCCCATTCCCCGGCTTTGTCTTCACCTGTGTGTCCACCCACTTGACCCCCTGGCTGGTGTGTTCCACTCGGCCGTAGAAGTGCACAGGGAGCGTGAACTCCGGTCGGGCCTTCTCCCAGGGGTTGCCGTAGCGAAGCCAGTCATCAGCCTCCTCCATCTGAGCCCAAGGCAGATCAGGGGAGAAAGGGAGGCAGCGTCAGACCCAGACTCACCCCATGGTGGGCAGCGGGAGGGAGGCGCAGGAGCAGTGGCCCGAGTGTGGCCCATGCAGGGTGTAAACTAAGGGCTCTGGTCTGTACGTGGATGTGACCCACCTGCTTCAGGAGTGACCAGCTGGCTTTGGGGTCATGGCGAAGGGGCAAGGGTGCTTTTCATCAAGACTGGGCTCAGTTCTGGTCTATCCAGAGATGGATGACCAGTTGGGGTCCCCTCCATCACTACTTGGTCCCCATGAAGTCAGGGCCAAAGGCTGCTCACCTGCCAGCCCCCGCAGATCTTCTGGTTAAAAATCCCAAACTCATAGCGGATCCCGTAACCATAGGCAGCCAGGCCCAGGGTCGCCATAGAGTCCAGAAAGCAGGCTAGGGGCGTGCAGGGAGGCGAGTGTCAGGGACGCGGCACAAAACACCCTGTGCCCACCCGCCCCCTGCGACCCTTCACTTACCTGCCAGCCGGCCCAAGCCCCCGTTGCCCAGCCCTGCGTCTTCCTCGATTTCCTCCAGCTCCTCCATGTCCAGGCCCAGCTAGAGGGGGCAGGGTGTGGCGGCAGTCAGGGCCAAGGGCCAGCAGGGGAGTCCCCCAAACCCTAGGTGTGCCCCACCCCCAACCTTCCCAGACCTGGTAAACAGCCTCGTCACAGGCGTTCTCCAAGGCCAGGTTCACCATGGTGTTTTGCAGTGTCCGGCCCATGTAGAACTCCAGAGACAGGTAGTAGATCCTCTGCCCGAGACACAGACGCACGGGGGGCGGGGTCAGGGCTGCCAACCCACAGTTAGGTAGGCCCCGCGGGCCTACACCTCTCCCACCTCCTGCCACACTCGGGGTCCCAGCGTGTCCCAGCCCTGTCTCCGTTTTCCTTCTTCCCATGTCAGGCTTTGAGACCCAGCAGGTCAGGTTCTGATCCCAGCATTTCCTCTGACTTCGGACACATCACTTTTCTTCTCTGAACCTGTTTCCTCATCTGGAACACGGGGCTGGCCATATCTCCCTCAGGTATGGAGGTGCTTGGGAGAGGTGCGAACCCCGCCCATCCCACACACGCCTCCCAGCAGCCCAGCAAGGAGCCGGGACATTGAGAAATACTTCCAAGTGCTCCCTGACAGGGAAAGCCGAAGCCGAGAGAAAGTCATTGGCTCAAGGTCATGCAATGACTCATGGCTGGAGTCAGCCCGTCCGGGCCTTGCAGTGCTCAGCTCCCCGTGGCCCTCAAGCCTCAGTCCTAGCAAGGGCCCGAGAGGCACCAGGATCCAGGATGGTGCCTGGTCTCCTGGTCTCCTGGGTCCCCTCTCTGCCCCACCCACCTGCCCCTCCCCCACCCCTTTCCAGAAGCATCAGGTTGCTGACATTTACCACTAACCCCAAAGACACTTGATCCCATTGCCCCAACTACCCCAGCTGCGCACCACCTGCTACCCACCACACACACACACACACACACACACACACACACACACTCATGTTCAATGACTCGTTCTTTCAGTTCAGGTCCAACCCACCAACCCAGGCCTCGAGGGTCTTCCAGTTCCCCACCCCGAGTAGTCCCTCCACTCAGAGTGGGTGCTGGGCCTTTGCAACCGGCCCACCTGACTTGAGCCCCCTGACCTGCTTCTGCTTGGGTTTCTCCCCCTGGGTTGCCCCAGCACCCCCTGCACCTAGGACCCCTGGATCCTCCAACCTCAGGAAACTTGGCTACAGAAAACTGACCCCAGGAAGGGGCTGCCGCTTGGTCAAGATCTCCCAGCCCCGGCGGGGCCCCCAGCCCATTCCCCTGCCCGGGGTGCCCCAAGCAGCACCTTGGGGTCCTTCTCATAGTAGTGCTGCTGCGTGCGGATCCAGCGGCCCACGAGGTGGTCGCGTACAGTGTGGGCCAGCGCGAAGTAGTAGTCGCGAGGGGTGGCCACATTGCGGTCCTTGACGAGCGTGAAGTGCAGGTGCCGGTTGAAGTTCTTCTTCAGGTCGGTCACGTTCTCCACGCCGGCCAGGCCGCGCACACTGATTTGCTTCCTCTTCTCCTGGTCTGTCAGGGGCCGGGACATGGCTGCGGGAGGGTGGGCCTGACTGACTGCTGGATAGGTGGACAGGCGGCCTCAGTGGTGCCTCCAGCCAAGGAGTGGAAATCCCCAGGAGCCTGGTGATTTAAAGCCAGACTCTGGGCAGCATGCCCCGCCTCCCCCAGGATGGGAGGGTCTTGGCCTGACAGCCCAGGAGCTATTTTGGGGGTGAGGGGAGGAGAAGAGAGCGGGGCAGGGAGAACAGGGCCCAGCTCCACAAGGGGCCAGGCCAGGCCAGGCTCAGCCTGGCTCATTCACAGCCCTGTGCTGACCCACTTCCTCCAGGCCTCGCACACTGGGGTCTCTGTCTTGTCTTCGCAGCGTCAGGAACAAGATGCAGAAGGCGAGTGCTGGCTTGAGAGGCCCGAGGTTTGCCTGGAGCCCATGGGCTGTGACCTTGGATTAGAGGTTGCCTGGATCTGGTCCTTTTCCTGGGTTCTAGATGAAGGGTGGGGCTGGATTGTGGGCTGTCAATCAGGAGAGTCTGAGGGGGCTGTCAAGTGGGCAGGTGTCAGGAGGCCCAGCCTTCATGAGCAGCTTAGTTTGCTTTATTTATTATTTTATTTTATTATTATTATTATTATTATTATTATTTTAAATGCCCTTGACTGGAATTGAACCCAGGACCCTTCAGTCTGCAGGCTGATGCTCCATCCAATGAGCCAAACCAGCTAGGGCCAGCTCGGTTTGCTTTAGACATTTGCCCAGGGAGACTGCAAGCCACAGGCTGAATGACCTCTGGTCAAGCTTCCATAGTGGCCACACTGGGGGCTATTGTTAGCTGCACTCTGGTGGGAAGGCCACATGTTGTGGCAAAAGGGAACAGGACCCCCCTTCCCCCCCTCGGGCTGAAGGGCCAGGAGTTGAGGGTCGGTGTGCCCCAACAGAAGAGGTGCAGCTAGCGTAGGACACTGGGTGTCTTGAGAAAAGGGAGATGAGGACCCCGAGTTTCAGGGGATGGGAAACCCACTCATCTTCCTCCTAATACATGGGCCGATGCTTAACCAACTGAGGCACAGCGGCTGGTGACAAACTCACTTCTGACTCACTTAACTGCCTTTCTTGTGGGCTTTTTCAGTCTTTGATGTCACCCGAGGCAGAGCCACTATCCCCACCCCACCCCCAGCCCCACCCAAGCTGATCTCCCCCTGTTGCTGTCTCTCAAGGAGCTCTGAAGTGACCTTTCCAGAATGGTCAGATTACAGGCCAACTTTGCCTAGGGGCCAACAGCCTGTAGCAGGGGCCCCTGGGAACTGTAGTCCTGTGGGCCCATAGGGGTAGGAGAAACTGAAGCATACTATCCCGCCCTCCCCCCGCTCCCCCCACACACACACCCCAGCCATAATACTGGCCGATGGTATTAGGTCTTCCTGTGATGCAACTGCCAGGTGATTGGAGGCCTTCTCCCACTCACTCCTCCCACCTGGGGCCACCCACCGGACAAGGATTTAGTTAGTGGTCCAGGAGTCACAGCTGTGACTTCACTTGTAAACTGGAAGCCCCTGCACCCCAGAACTTCACACCATTCATCTTCCTCTGGAGGCTTTGACTGCCCCCAACTCACTGCTCAGGGGCTGACCCCAGCACTGATTTGCTGTGTGTCCTCAGGCTGGTGCTTTACTGTTCTGAGCCTTGCACTGTGGACGCTGACTTTGGAAGCAAAGGGAGCCCAGGGCCTTGTGCTGTTTCAAAGGATGCCTGGGCTCCTGGGGCTGTAGGCCGGGGGCTGGGGGCAGCGAGGAGGAACTGGGTGTTCTGTCTGGCCAAGGAAGGTCAGAGGCCTGGACAACTGCAGGATGCTACAGGGAGCCTGGCTCAGGGAAAGGCAAGCTCTTCCTGAGGACCTTCTGACCCACAGCAGGCCTAGCCCGGGAACCACAGCTCGGTGCTGGGCCAAAGTCCAAGTCCATCCAGGCCTCTGATACCCACACCCTGCTCTGCCCACTCCCGGAGACGGCATTACCATGCTGGTCCCCCACAGCGCCAGGCTTCAAGTGGAGAAAAAGGTCCCAAAGAAAAGACCGGTTTTCTTTGTTTAAATAACTTTTATTCAGACTTTTAATGTATTTTTATTGATTTCAGAGGAAGGAAGAGGGAGATATAGAAACATCAATGATGAGAGAGATTAATTGCTGCCTCCTGCATGCCCCCTTCACCCGAATCAAACCTGGGACCCTCCAGTCTGCAGGCCAGATGTTCTCTTCACTGAGCCAAACCAGCTAGGCAAGACTTCTAGAAGCCTTCTATTTCCAAAAGGAATGCTTGGCGGCACTCTGGTCTCTTCACACCTCCCATCCTCAGCCTCCTGTGCAGTGCCTCTGCTCAGCTCCACCCCACCTCCCCCCAGGCCCCTAGTCCCGAGGCTCGCTCGGCCTGCACTTTCTGTGGAGGGCTGGTCCAAGCAGAGCACACCAGTTAGTGTGCTCTCACCACACCCAAACTGTGGCAGCACACTTTGGCGACACAAAACTTTATATTGACCCCTAATTGCCTGTAAGGCTTTTTCCTGCCACTAAGGACTGGCTCCCAACAGACCATTCCCATCTTTTTTTTAATCCTCACCAGAGGAGGAGGTTTTTCCCATTGATTTTTAGAGTGGAAGGGGGTGGGCAGGGGGAGAAAGAGAGGAAACATTAGAAACACATCCATTGGTTGCCTCCCACTGGCGCACCAACCAGCTGGGGCCAGGGATTGAACCTGCAACCGAGGTATGTGCTCTTGACCAGGAATCAAACTCTTCAGACCGAGGGCCGACGTTCTAACTGCTGAACAAAACTAGCCAGGGCTTTTCCCATCCTTCCCCCCCCCAGAGGGAGTGAACCATTGATCTCTTGTCTGCTACACGCCCCCTACAGGAGATCAAGCCTGTAACCCAGGCATGTGCCCTGAGATGGAATCGAACTAGCAACTTTTTGGTGTGTAGTACTATGCCCAATCGGGCAACACTGGCCAATGCCAGATCACTCCCATCTTTTTATTCAGCTCCCCAAATTCATTCAATCCTTTTCCAGAATTGACCCAAAGCCCTCTTCTTATCAGTTCAGTGCTCACCCTTCCCCTGCACTCAAGGCACTTGAACTGGGACATACCATTTCTACTGGAAAACAGATGTGCCTTTAAAAATGTTATTGCCTGGCTGTCGTGGCTCAGTGGTCAAGCATCAACCTGCATCAGATCACAGTTCGATTCCTGGTCAGGGCATGTCTAGGTTGTGGGTTTGATCCCAGTGTGGGGCATGCAGGAGGCAGCTGATTGATGATTCTCTCATCATTGATGTTTCTCTTTCTCCACGCCCCCGTCTTCCTCTCTGAAATCAGTAACATGTATATTTAAATGTTTTTAATGATTTCAGAGAAAGGGAGAAACATTGATGGCTGCCTCCTGCACACCCTCTACTGGGAATTGAGCCTACAACCCAGGCATGTGCCCTGTGACCTCCTAATACATGGGCCGATGCTTAACCAAGGCTGGTGACAAATTCACTTGACTCATTTAACTGCCTTTCTTGTGGGTTTTTTCAGTTTTTGTGTCAGGAGCCTCCAACTCAGTTTCCAAGCTTTTTTTCCTTCGATGCCCCAACCCAGCAGCATGAAACCTAGGCTCAAACAGCCCTACTTCTCATTTCACTATGTTCTTTCTCCCTGTTCATTCGCTCCCTGGTGTTCTATGTGCATTTATTTTAAAGAATTCTGAAAGCCATTTTCCAACCTGAACGAACTCAAGGTTATTTATGTCTGACTAGGTTTCTCATCAGAAATCCTGCCTCCTTCCCTGGACCAATCTTGGGTTTCTCCAGAGCACTTGGCTGGGTCTCAGTAACAGAGCCCTAACGCTGACCTTCCCCCCCAACTGGATTCCTTTCACCCAAGCTTTTGGGAGGGTGGGGAGATGCAGCAGCACACAAAGGAACAAGGGGTGGCTGGTCCTCTGTAACAGAGCCACATAGAAGGCCTTTCCCACCTAGGATGTCTCCGGGAGGGGGTGAAGGGGAGCATCCACGTCTCTCCCCATCTGCCACAAAGGCAGGTGGCTCGCTGCCATTCTGAAGGCCAAGCCTTCCTGTTGTCTCTCCTCCATTTCAGGGTCTAGAGCTGCTTGGAGAAAGGCCCACGACGGATGCCTTCGTCAGCCACTTTGTTACTCTCCAAACCTTAACAAAAGCTGATGGCAGGGAGCAGAGCACAGGAATGGAGCTGGCCCCAGGGGAGACAGAGGAGATAGCTGGGCTGTGGTTAAGTCGTTTATTGATTTTATTTCTAAAACCCACATAGCGCCACTTTGCCTCTTTCAGAGCTTCAAAGAGCTAATTAACCGCCCAATGAGCCCACCAGGGAAACCAAGCTTGTGGGGAAGAAATGAGGTGAAGCCAAGGTCAAAGAGGGTAGCCAGGCCCGAGCCCTGCCTCCATCCCATCAGTTGAGGACAGATTTCCCCACCTCTCCTTTCAGTCAACTGAGGCTTAGGGAACCCACTGAACTTCCCGAAGCTTCCTTAAGCCCCGCAGGCCGCCAGCAAGGACAGACACCCAGGTTTGCTCCAGATCAACAGTAATGGCCACCTCTTGTTTGAAGCTGGAAAACAGCCCAGGCCAGAGTTGTCCCCACTGGTCAGGGCTGGGAGGAGAGGAGCTTATTGTCCCTTAGCCTCTCCGAAGGAAAGCCAGCCCGGGAAGGGCCAGCTCTAACACGGCTCTCCCAGGGGCAGTGCAGAGGGATGGGACCTCAATACCTCATGGAGACCGGACAGGGATTTTTCCAGTGCCACAATGGGCACTGTCCAGACATGAAAAGAAAAAGCAGGCTAAGACCCTTTGCAAAGAAGTGCTTACGAAGCACAAGGTGGGCACGTTCTCTTGCCCCCACCACTCCCCAAAGCCTGCAGTGCTGGCAGGCTGCAAGTCACCAGCAGAGCAAGAAAAGCCACTTGGCAATTTTAATTTTAGCTGCTCTGTGCCTGACAGGCAGATTAGTTGGCTTGACCTTTAGTGCTGATGCCTCCTAGGCCCAGGGCCGTAGTCAGGTGGCAGCTTTCAGGCACAAATCACAACTGGAGCTCTGCAAATGTGGGGGGTCCGAGCCCCAGGGAAATGTCTTCAAAAGGACATGGACCAGAGGGATGAGGGATCACCAGGGAGGGGAGAGCATGGTTCTCAGCTATTAACTATACCCAAGGGGGAGGTGGTGGGGCTGCCCACATACTCCACTTCCACCAGCAAACCCACACCGGGAGGCAGGCGGGAGGCTTCCTCAGCTAATATCCCACAGGTTTCCCAGGGGCCAGGTGCTACCTGTGGGAACAATGGTAACTTTAATTCTGCTGACAATGGGGGGAGAGAGGGCTTAAGAGAAAATAAAGAAACAGACCCAGAAAACCACACTGCTCTTTTATTCAATGGAACATCCCCCTTTAACGCAGTGTTGAATCATACACTGGAAAAAAAAAAAGCCCAGAGAAATTTCTGCAGATAAACCAGTGAAGAGAACGCGCGTTATACATTATTGTCAACATAATCACTCCATGGAAAGGGACGGGGTGGGGGAGCAGAACGAAAAAACAAGGGGCTCAACACCCTAGACACTGCAAAACATCCAGACATTTGGAATTAAAAGAAAACTTGAAAGGCAGCCTTCCAGGAAGGAGAGGAACAAATGGAACGAGGCAGCTCAGGCGCTCAGGAAAGTGGGAACGACCTGGTCTGGCAGACAAGCCCAAGGTGGTTGGGCAGCCACACCCGACTGCTGGCAGGGGTGTCAGGATGGACACTGAATCCCGGGCCTGGCGATGAAGCCACTACTCTGAGGGTAGCAGACACAAAATCCCACACTTAAGAAAATCATCATCATCTTGGGGTGGCGATGGCACCTTGGAAATCTTAGAACCAAAGGAACACCTCTGTCCAAACTAGCCTGACATTAGTGGCCAAGGCCTCGGCCTAACACCATTTGCTCCTCTCTCCTTGGAAAGAGAAGAGTGAGGAATGGAGAAAAGGAAAAGTAATCTGATTGCAGCAGAAGACCGGGGAGAGCATCTCCTTGGACGGAGTCTGAAGAAAGGAAGAGATAAGGAAATAACAAAGGAAAAAGAAAAAAATTAATAAAAATTTCACAATATGGAGCCAGCGTGTTCCGATTCCGTCCACAAAAATAACTCAGGCTGCTTTGCCGAACCATCCTGTCCACCAGGGGCGCTGCTGAGGCTGTCTGCCTGGAAGGGTCACCAATGGGCGCGGAAAGTCCTCACTCTCATGGCTCGGGCCATCGCTGCTGCGGGGAGGGATCCTGGCGGCCCGGTTTGGGGAGAGGCAAAGGGAGTTGGGTGAGGAGAGAAAGAAGACAAAGAAGACACTCGATGCTACGGGGCGCCAGGAAAGCCCAAGCTGGCGCCCCTACTACCACCTGCCCGTCCTCAGTCGCTTGGCCCAGCCCGGTGCGTGCACACACACACATGCGTGCACACAATCACATGCGTGCGTCCCAATGTCTGGCTCCATATGGTGAGGTTCGGCGTGTGTTTAAACAAGACCAGTTCTCTCTATAGAATATATATTTTCTTAAAAAACCGAGTCTAGTTCTGTGGTGGAGGCGGCGGGGGAGCTGGAGGCATCCCGAAGGGCGGCATGCCTGCCACCCCCATGCCCATCATGGTGACAAAGTTAGAAGGGTCCATGGGAGGCGGAGGAGGGGGAGGTGGGGCATACATCATGCCGGCGGAACCAGGTGGCGGAGGCGGCGGAGGGGGAGGGGCCCCGGGCGGCAGAGGCGGCTGGACCCCGGGGGGCAGGGGCACCATAGTGGGGTTGCCTTGCATCTGAGGGGCTCCTGGAGAAGCTGCGGCAGCCGCCTGCTGCTGTTGCCATGGCGGGATGGACCCTGTGCCAGCGCTCGTGGTGGTAGTCGTCGTATCTGGGGTGGTAAAGAAGCCCAAGGTCACACGCGCGGGGGCACACCGCGGTTCTCTGCGGCTGCTGCCTTGGGATGGGGGCGAGGGGCGCCTGCTCCTTGCTTTGCATGCTGTACGGTGGTGGGGGGCGGGCGGGCGGGGCTGTCCTGGTGGTGGGGAGTGAAGGGGTGGGCAGGACTACCCTAGGGTCAGCCTCAAGGTCTCTGGGCTTAACAAAGTAAGCCCTTTGTCACCAATGTCCCCTGGAAGGGCTGACAGGAAGGTACCAGACACAAGAACCGGCTCTGACATCCCTCCGCCCATCCGCCGCCACCACCGAACGGCACATTCAACCTCAAGGCCACAGCTACTCTCCCACTGCCAGGTACCATCCCCAGTCTCTCAGGCCCCAATCACATCCCTCTCCAAAACTCGCATGCACCACCCACCCCTGGCCATGTGCACAGAACTGAGCCAGCCAGCAGCTCACTCAGCCAGTGAGAGCCTGGACTTCTGACACCCTACCTACTATGGCAGGTCCCCTCCAGGCCCCCACAGATGTCCCCAGACACAACCACGCCAAACATCAGATCTCCTCCCCGAGACCTCCCAGGGGCCACAAGGCCCTTTCTGTGTCCCCCCCCAGCAGAGATCAGAGTCTCACCCTAAGGTGCTGGCCTGCCTGTGTGA
This sequence comes from Eptesicus fuscus, assembly GCF_027574615.1. Lineage (NCBI taxonomy): Eukaryota > Metazoa > Chordata > Mammalia > Chiroptera > Vespertilionidae > Eptesicus > Eptesicus fuscus. Next base: position 80,017,674 of record NC_072485.1, on the reverse strand, counting down.
GCTGTGAGGTTCTCTCACTCCTCTTAGCCCCACCCCCCATCCCACCCACCCCCACAAGCCCAAAATATGCCACTCACTTTGCTGCCATGGCAAGGGGGTACTGGAAGCCATACTGCTGCTGGGCGGGGGGGGTGGTGGAGGCTGCTGCTGCTGCTGTTGCCATGGAGGAAGAGGACCAGTAGGCGGGGGAGGAGGTTGCCCACTGGGTGGCGGCGGCGGTGGCGGCATCATGCCCATAGGCGGTGGCGGCATCATACCTAGGCGAAGGAAAGGGTCAGGCCTCTGGGAGGAGATGTGGGACAGGCCCCCCTTCATTCCCAGGCCTAGGTGATGCCCCAGGGAGATGACAGGCTCCATTACCTTTTCCTTGATGCAGGCGATAGACCCCAGAGCCCACAGGCGTACTTCCCAGGTACTGATCTTGATGGAAGGAAAGAGCAGGGACTTAGCAGGACATTTGAACTGGCCAGGGAAGTCGCCCCCACCAACAGCTTTTACAGTCACACATCTTGCAGTCACTCCCTTACAAGAGCAGTTCTGTGAGAGGCCTGTGCTGACCCCAGACAGAAACCCTTTCCTGAATCAGATGGAGCCTGCTCTTCCTGGTGCCCAAGCCTTGACAAGAGACTCAGTGCAACACGCAGCCACTCTGAGAACTGCTGCTAGTTCGCAGCAAGTTGCTCTAACCCCTGCTTATCCCAAAGCCCCAAGGTTTCTGGTCTGACACTTACTTACCCATTGGAGGAGGGCCATGGTGCCCAGGTGGGTGGGGGCCCTGGTTCATCGGTGGTGGTGGTGGCTGCATCCAAGGAGGTGGGGGTCCATTAGGGTTGTGCTGCATGGGATGCCCACCATGCCCACCTGTGAGGCTGGGTAACGGATGTGGGAAGCTGTGGGGGCCGCCTCCAGGCCCACCGGGACCACCTCCGTGCATGCCGTGGTAGGGCCGACTCTCTGAAGGGCCAGAATTCATCCAGGGTGGGCGGCTCTGGGTGGTAGACATGAGAGACTATGTGAGAGCATTTCCTGCCAACGTCCCTGCCTGCTCCCCCTGGTGGCAACATTGTTCTCTCGGCTATGCCAGAGGACCAGAACACAAGGACAGAACCTTCCGTGTGAGATCCCAAACATCTGACAGCCCGAAAGAACAATGTTGCCAGCCATGTCCAGCAGTCTGCTCTGCCCCAAATCCCTGGCCGTTACCCCTCCTCTGAGGAAGACAGGGGGCCAGGCCACAAGAACCAGCGCCGGAAGCTCACCGGTGGAGGTGGGTTGTTGGCGGGAGCAGCAGGCCGAGGTGCACTGGCCAGAGGTGTGCTGGCAGGCCCCGAGGTGGAGCCCACAGATGCTGGCACAGGAGCTTCTCCCAGTTCAGCCATGAGGGACAAATACTCTTTATCCATCCGAGCTTTATCCTGAGCTGACTGTGGGTCACCAGGCCTGAAGGTGGGGTGTGGGTAACAGAGAGGGGAAATCATTAAGGAGTAAACTTTTACCCTGAGGAATTTACACAAGAAAGTTGAGGAACTGAATTATCCTTTCTAACCTGGCCAGTGTGGCTCAGTTGGTTAGAGCAGTGGTCGGCAAACTGCGGCTCGCGAGCCACATGGGGCTCTTTGGCCCCCCCCAAGTGTGGCTCTTCCACAAAATACCACGTACCCTAATTAAGTTAGTAACAATTTACCTACCTATATAGATTAAGTTTAAAAAATTTGGCTCTCAAAAGAAATTTCAATCGTACTGTTGATATTTGGCTCTATTGACTAACGAGTTTGCCAACCACTGGGTTAGAGCATCATCCCATTCACCCAAGGATCAAAGTTCGATTCCCAATCAGGGCAGATAACCAGGTTGTGAGCAGGCAGCCAGTATATGGTGTTGTTTCTCTCTCATGGATGTTTCTATCTTTCCCTCTTCCTTCCCCTCTCTCTGAAGTCAGTAAAAACATTTAAACAAAGAATTCTGCATTTCCAGTCTGAGGGAAGGAAATCTATACAAGACTGGAACACAGCTGACAAAACTTCCTTAACAAAGCCACTCCAAGTGAAAAAGTGTTGCTATCAAGTGCTGGCTTCCAAAACTGGTCAAAATCTTTACATAATTTGGTATTCTTAAACCAATCTTCGGCAGCAAAAACGGCACTTAATTTAATATTGAGCTACAGTAAGAACACTTATACCCTGCCCTGGCAGGTGTAGCTCAGTCGGTTGGAGCGTTGTCCCATACACCAAAAGGTCACAGGTTCAATTCTTGGTCAGAGCACACACCCAGGTTGCAGGTTCGATCCCTGGTTGGGGTGTATATTAGAGGCAACTGATTGTTGTTTTTCTCTCACACTGATGTTTCTCTCTCCTTTCCCCTTTCTCTAAAGTCAATGAAAACATCCTTGGATGAGGATTTAAAAAAAAAGGGGGAGGGGGGCCAACTCCCCATACCCAGGACGGAAGTTTACAGTTTTCCTGGGCTCAAGATGAACAACAAAATAGGAATGTTCTGCACAGGCTGTTTCTAATCATCCTGGACTTCATACCACACCATGACATTCACAGAAAGGAAAGCTTCTCTTGGATCCACTGGTTAATAGCGACCAGCCAATGTGCTGAAGAGCTTCCTGTACACCACAGGCTACCAGCAAACCACGACTGCAGCCCCTCACCTTTGGAATTTGCAATCAGAAGCAATGTGGCCAGCCCCTCCACACTTGGTACACACTGTAGTATTGGTAATGCTACGGGTCTCTGAGCTCTGCCAGGGTCTTAAGATCCTGTTGAGAGAAAAAAGTCAACTCAAGGGCTATGGCCAACCGCCTCCTACTTCAATAGGTTCTTCAGGTCTCTGATGCACTCTCCTCTAAACTGATCAGATACCTGTTATCATCTTCCCGAAGGGTCCCATTCAAGCGAGCCAACTCCCGAAGCTGCATCTTCCGTAGGTCATTCTGGTCCTCAGGGGTCTCAATCCCTTGCTTCAAGATGTTTCTTATCTGAGAGAGAAAATGGACAGTTATGTTAAGTGCTAAGACAACCACCCAGATTTCTGGCAAGAGGCTTCGTTTCTGGTTCCTTCACCTGTTCTACTGCTTTCTTCACATTCTCCATGGTGTTGGCGGTAACCAGGGCATGAAGTGGCTCATCTTCTCCTGGCAACATCTGGCCATCTTTGCGCCCAACTTTCCCTTCTTTCACAGACCCTTTCCCCCGGATCATTATCTTCGCATTACACTCCTTCTCTATGTTCTTCAACGTGTTCCCTCTATCAGATGCAGAAAAGGCTGAGTTGTTATATGCAAATTCACATGCCAGAGGAGACAAAGGTGGGCTGATCAGGCACTGGTAGGAAATCAGGAGTGCAGAGAATTGGATATCCCCACCAACAGATCCATGATGTCTAAGTTAAGATCAGCCACAGCAATCCTTAAGATTTAACTTCCCTAGCCGAAACCGGTTTGGCTCAGTGGATAGAGCGTCGGCCTGCGGACTGAAGGGTCCCAGGTTCGGTTCTGGTCAAGGGCATGTACCTTGGTTGCGGGAACATCCCCGGTGGGGGGTGTGCGGGAGGCGGCTGATCGATGTTTCTCTCTCATCGATGTTTCTAACTCTCTATCCCTCTCCCTTCCTCTCTGTAGAAAATCAATAAAATATATTAAAAAAAGAAAGAAAAAGATTTAACTTCCCTAAAGTAAAATGAGGATGTTAAAGAGATTTTCTCACAGGAAGGCATGAACTCAGCCAAAGTGAAGGTCCTACCCAAAACAGAAAGGTGACATCAATGGCACCCAATTTGGCACAAGATAAACACACCTCACAGGTTCTTAGGAATTCTCTATCCCATAGGCTAGAAGTTACTTACCTGGGCCCAATGAGCAGCCCCACAAAGTTGATTTCTGGATACTCATCTTGTGGAATCATTACTTTATCGCTCACACGTGTCGCTGGAGGTCTAAGGAAGAAAAGACTCATTGACTCTGGTGATTTGAGGTAAGAGGTGAGAAGTTAGTACCAAATGTTCCAACATGTGGCTCAGTGATTGAGTGTTGGCTTAGGAACCAGGAGGCCATGGTTCAATTCCCAGGCAGGCACATGCCCGGGTTATGGGCTTGATTCCCAGTGTGGGGTGTGCAGGAGGCAGCCCATCAATGATTCTTTCATCATTGATGTTTCTCTCTCTCTCTCTCCCCCTTCGTTCTGAAATCAATGTCTATTTTTTTTTTTAATGTTCTACCATGTCACATGCATTCTTCACGTGTTCTTGTCCCAGACAACCCAGCCCCTCTGCTTACTTGTAATCTGCAGGTGGCTTGAAGTCAGGGTTGAGAGCAACCATTTCTGTGATGAGGTTATGTCGCTCCTCTTCCAGTTTCTTGCGCGTGCGGAACTCACGGGTGTTAAGCCGCTTCCCCTCGCTATTGTAGATGGGCTCAGGGGAAGGGGACCTGTGGGAAACAGACCACCATTACTGCTCTACCTTAACTCTTCTGTCATCCCCACATGGGCTATAATAAGCCTTCCCCAGCCCCTCTGCCTCAGATCCTAACACAACACTCTTCGGAGGAACTGACCATAACGTGTGCTATTCAAGATCGTGTGGAATGGGGAGATGGAAGCTTAACATTGGGGGGAGACTTGGGTGTGTTTGAGAAAGGCAAAAAATGGTTTTGCTTTTTTTAAAAAATGATGAGGGTTTAGTCTGTCCTTTGGAAAAATCTCTTGACTGCAAATGACAAGGACAGTACTATCTGGAGTCTTCTTGCCAAATATGGATTTTCTACCATTTGCAAAAAAACTTTACAATATTACAACTTTATGAACCACAAAAACCCCAAGTTTATTTAAAATGTTAACTCTTGCAGAGTTCATGCCCTACTAGGAAGTGTATGTACCCCTGCCACATAGTAAGTATGAACTCTTCAACCCAATGCAACTAGGACTCAAGGCTAGTGCAGCTACTTGGCCCCCACAATGGAGAGATGGTTCAAGGCTTCGTCTCTGCTTTTCCTTCAATGGCCTGACTGGCTGTGTCCAAGGCCCAGGAGTCAACCTGTTTTCTGGCTGTTCGATGTTGGGGAGTCTGGGTAAAGAAAAACGTTAAAGTGCTAAAGCAGCTTCTAAGAGAGGCTGCAAATGCAGACGTGGCCAAGTACTTGTCTAAGGTCTGAACCTGCAAATAGCAGGGAAAACCTAGGATTCTCCACCAGAGTTTACAAGTCCAGAAAGCAGATTTTCTCTCTCTCTGTTTTTCAAGGAGTAAAATGCTGTTGCTACAAGTAAAAAATAGTAATGATAAAATGGTCAGTTTACCACAGCTGGATTTTGCGGTAATAAAAAAAAGAGAAGTTACACTCCTAGAATTCTAAGTTAAGATTACAAAAAGGACCATAGCTTTATATTCTGATTGAAAATTTAGTAGCAGCTGCAAGAAGGGAAGAGACCATGTGGATCAGGTTATTTAAAAAACATCCTGAAAGTAGTCAAGACTCCTACACCCTTGGTTTAGTTGAGAGAACCTTGCCTAGTTGGAGAGCAAGGACTGAACTCGGCTGCTCCCTCTGTCTTCAGCCTAAAGGGAACCATGTCATCCGTTACACACACGATGGAATAAAAGGTCAGGTTTGTTCATGGCTAATGACGGCTAAATGACACCTCCGTTTCTAGCATCTGTATAAACTGTTAGCACAATCCAGTAATAGTGAACAAAAGCGAACATACCCCAGTTTATTAGACTATCACCTTATACATTTAAATCTACAACCAACTTAAAAACATTTTTAACTGTGCAACTTAAGCAACATCAAAATGGCATAAAGTGGCTTAATATTGAAAATACACCTTAAGAAATAACCTTATTTATTAAGTTAACTCATGCATTTCCCTCCAACCTGGGCTCAAAAGAAAAACCAATCAGGTATTAGGGATTCTTTCCAACTGAATACAAGGGAGAAAGAGGCTGCTCTGGTTTTATTTCTAGCATGCTTGACATTTCTAATCCCCCCTGGTAACTGTCTAGAATTAAGCATTTCTAGCTAATCACCAAAATGAGTTTTACCAGTACAAATTGGTCATTTAAAGGCCTCACAACAGTTTAATCTCTTCCCAAATTATGAATGTGAAATACAAAAGCTGATATTCTAAAGGTTAGATTGGCCAACCTCTTTACTTTGCGTAAACATCGTATAGATCAACTAAATTCTAATCCCAGTTCTCCAGGAAGCAAAGGTTTGTTAAAAATTCAACCTTTTGAGGAATTGCCTGGTAACCTGTAGATGTATTATTAAAGGGAAAAAAGCCAAAAAAGGCACTTAACAGTTGTGGTCTGCAACCTATAATGCAAATCTAAAAAAAACAAAAAACAAAAAACCAAGAAATATATGAAACACAACCCCCTCCAACCAAAATCTACAGGTAAAAAAATAATATAAACAAATTAAAGTCAATAAACTTGTTTCCTAGCAAGGGGCAGCAGAAAGATGTATAAGAGTGGCTTCTTAAACCAATACATCTTCCTGCTTTAACAAGTTACTAATTGGGTAACAAAAGCCAAAAACACTACATTTTAAAGCAAAGTGCTTTCAACTATGCTACATGCACTAGGAGAAATTTCATTGAGAGAAGGCATATTGCCCTTCCAATTAAATGGACCAGGTTTTAGCTGTTCAAAGACCACAATCGGCCAATAAAATTACTGCTTAAAAAAATTCACTTCCTCCTGGCATGCTTTAGTGGTTGAGCATTGACCTATGAACCAGGAAGTCATGGTTCGATTCCAGGTCAGGGCACATCCTGTGTTGCAGGCTTGATCCCAGTGTGGGGCGTGCAGGAGGCAGCCGATCAATGATTCTCTCTCATCATTGATGTTTCTCTCTTTCCCCCTTTCCCTTCCCCCGCCCCTCTGTGTGTGTGTGTGTGTGTGTGTGTGTGTGTGTGTGTGTGTGTACACACACACATATAAATTCACTTCCCTTGGACTTTTTCTTTTCACAGGTGAAATTTTAAACTGAGGTAACATGACCACAGCTGTTGGAGGACCACACTCCCCTTTAAAAAAAAGGGGGGGGGGGAGGTGCTGGTAATGTAGGGATGGTAGCTAGCCTTCCCAAAACAGGTGGAATATTCTGGCCCCTCCCAATACCCCAGGCAATGGCCAAGACTGAAAATTAACTGGCAATAAAGGAAATTGGGTAGATATCTCGTCTATTTTAAAACCATCCCAAATCCATGAGCAGGAACAATATAGCAATGAGCTGAGCAGACTGAGTTTCTGGCCTGCTCAAATTCAGTGATGCTCAAAAATATTCTTAATTCCTGCATCGTGCACCTGTGAGAAAAACTCTCCACACCCTGGGCTTTCAGCCAAAGCAGGTACTGAAAAGGCTGGTAATGGCCCACTCACTGTCCTTATGGGTGAGCAAGTCAGGTTAAAGTAAACATGCTTACAAATTAGAAACCAGTTATCCATTTTCCTGTAACTTTTTATTCTGCTAGTAATTAAGTTTCATTCCAATTTCTAGCTGATGACTAACCACTTGATCAGAGTACCAGTCGTCTTACTAGGATTTTATTGAACTGACACAATATGTTGCCACCAGTAAAACGTTATTGAGAAAAAGGTAAAAGCGTTACTGTCAGCTGGTTAAAACTGTTTCCCAACCTGTCCTCAGGGTTAGGGGGGATGCCCAGGTCTCCTGTGCGCAGTTTACGAGTCAGGTCTTCTATCTGCAGTTGCACTGGAAGAAACCAGGTTAGGAAAGAAAAAAAAAGGATGGAAAAAAGACAATGTTACCAAAAAACATCTCAAATCTCAACAACAAGCATGAAGAACTCGGAGACTTTGAAAGGGACGACTGATCAGTGAACACATTGAGGCAAAAACTCCCAACCATCTATCGGCAGGAGTCCATTTACATCTATAGGTATTTTTCACTTCAAAATGGTTATCACTTAAGGAAGCAAACAGTTTGTTTGAAGAGGGGTTAGCGGTATAGACTGTTCACTATGGCTAATACCAAAGCATTTATCAGGTGCTTCACCTCTCCCCCTACCAAGGCTTGCTGTAACAACTGGCACCCAGAACCAAACCATGTACGTTATCACCGATACCCTGTTCCCACCAAATTACTTTGAGGGCAAGACTCTTGAGAGCTAATTTTTCCTCATTAAATATTAAGCATAGCCCAAAATGAGACCCAATTAACGTGGGGCAAGGAAATATACCAGTTGAGCAAATATTTTCACTGATAGAAGGTTAAAAATTCCTTAAAGAAGACAGTTAATAACCAATTCAACACTTCACAGAAGTTCATACATATTTTCTGTACACCAGATCCATACTAGTAGGAATCTCCCAATACCTTCTTGCTTTTATTCAAATGTTAGATGACAATCCATATACCTTAACCAACCAGTAGTGGTAAGAAGTCTGGTTTTAGACTTGCTCCTTATGTGGGAGTAAAAGTAGGGGTATAGAGGACTGAAAGTGTGGGTCAAGAATGGTGTGACCCTCTGACCTTGACAAATGAGGCTGTACATGAAAAAGAGAAATGAGGGTTTTTCACAAAAATTCAGACTCCAGGGAATGAATGCTACCCGGCTGATTTTACTCAAAATAACGGGACCAGAAGAGCCAGATCACTTGCTTCAGCGTGCTCAATCACCACTTATTTCTTAGCATCTGAGAGTTCTGAACAGCTTAAGAGCAAGTCTTATTGGCTGGGTTAAAGTTGAAATAGCTCCAGGACAGGATTAATGTATGTCTAGCGAAGATACCCTTCTAAATTTAAATATATCCCAGAGCCCTAGCCGGTTTGGCTCAGTGGGTCAAGCATCTGTCTGCACTTAGGGGTCCCGAGTTCAATTCTGATCAAGGGCACATACCTTGGTTGTAGGCTCGATTCCCAGCCCATCAGAGCACATGTGGAAGGCAAACCAATCCATGTCTCCCTCACATCAATCTCTCCCTCCTCCCTTCCACTCTCTCAAAAAATAATCAATGAAAAAAATCCTCAGACGATTACCAAATAAGTAAATAAATACATCCCACAGGGGCTATATTACACACCCATTAAAAACTCTAAAGAAATTAAAATCTACACTAATATTTAAAAAACATGGGGGCATTTGTACAAGGCAGGGTGTACTGTGAGACAAAAGTAAGACAATGGCTCCCCTTAAGCTTTTATGCCAGTAAAGTTCTGACTTGGCAATTAAATTCTAAGAACAACTCAAAGCGAAAGCCACCTTCACATGGGTGTATGGGTGTGTGTGTGTGTGGTGTGTGTGTGTGTGTATGTGTGTGTGTGTGTGTGTGTGTCAGTTCTCTTAACTGGACTGCAGGGGTCCTGGGGTCTAATTTGAGGAAATAGCTGGCACTTAAATCAAGGTTTATCTACATTAGCCCAGGCTTTGATTCTAGCTATAAATTAGCTATAAATAGCCCTTAGGGCTCAATGAATTAACTCCTTCCACAGGAAGAAAACTGGAGATGTAAAGAATGAGTCTGTTTTCCCATTTTCTAAGTCAGCTTGTTATTCTTTGGGATATTGCTCCACAAAGGACATTTTCACAAGGCTGTGAAGATTCAGATCTGCCTAACATGAGACTGGGCGGGAGTAGATAGAAACAGTGGGGGAAGGAAAATATTGTGAATATTAGACAATTCCAACACCTCAAAATTCTCAGCAGTCTAAAAAATGTAAGACACTATGATCCTCAAGAATAACAAGCCAGCCTTGAAGCTTTTTATTTGTGAAGGCCATAGCCTCGTAAGTGTAGGAAACCATTGCCCTAATTTACTCCAAAGGGGGTGTTTATTTGGTTAGTAGGAAATGTTTATCAAGTGAACTTTTTTTGAGACAGCAGCAGATATACACAAATAAAGGTCAAATTGCATTAAAAACCTTGTATTTTTAAAAAGGTAACTTTGAGGTTAATTTCATTTCCAATGTGGATAGTCATTCTTAATTCTTAAAAGTTCTCCATAGGTAAGATTCCATATCCAAGAAGTATCCCTTTCCCAGCAGAGTTCTTTGTGGTAAATACAAGAGCCCTCATTTTAAGACAGCTCTCCAAAGACCAAACCAGGAAAAAAATTGCTGAAGGAAAGGTTAAACTCAATAAAATGATTAAAAAGGGGGTGAACTGTAAACACTTTCAGAACAACTTTTTTATTAAACTGAGTATTTTTTCTGTCAGAAAGTACCTATAAGAAGTAAAAGACCATTTTTTAAGGGAAGGGAGAAATGTGAAATTACGGTGAAAGGCCATGCTGCGAAAAGGCACTAGGTTTTACAATACCTGCGGTGTTCTCCACTGGGGCCGTGTCCAGAGGCATAAGACACTCACCTCACCAACTGGCAGTAACAGCAGCTGAAAGGTGTGGGGTTCTAACCTGGGGGCTATTCTTAACTCCTAAGGGGGCCCCTCTACTTTCCCGGTCCTCATGGAGAACACTGCTGTTACCAACAGACCGTAACAAGGAGCTGCAAATGCAGGACCCACACAGCAAAAACTGAAGAATTATTTCAAAGTCATGAGAGTACACCTGGCCATACATTATCTCAAAATAGAAAAATTTAAAGTCTCAAAACTAAAACGGATAAAGTGTCGCTCAGAATATTAACAATCTGAAAATGCATTTGGGTGTAGAACGTGTATTTACCTATATAAGCTCTCTCTTGTTCCCGAGTAAGTCCAGGGGGGATAACTGTAGGCATTCCTGGAATCACCGTTTTCTGTTCCATTGTGTCTTGGTTCCAGCGGCTCCTCTTCCGCTTCTTACTTGGGAAATCTAAAAGAAATAAAGTTCGTAGGATGCAAACACAACCACCAGAATAACTAACTACCAGCAGTTCAGGATACTTATGACATTACACGTAGCTCAGCAGACTGAAACTGAGAACTTGACCTAAAATGTAAGTAGCAAAGAATGGAAGTCAAACCTGAGAAATCAGAGACATATGGATGGGCAGGTGGACCTGAGTCCAAAAAGTTACCGTATTTTCCAGCGTATAAGACGACTAGGCGTATAGAAGATTTTCCTGGGTTAAAAAGTCGTCTTACACGCCAGAAAATTCGGAATAATTCAGAGAAACTGTGATGTGAACAAGGTAACAAATCTTGTGTGTGTGTGTGTGTGTGTTTTAAAAGAATAGTTTACTGATTTTTAGAGAGGGAGAGAAACATCACTGTGAGTGAAACATGGATCAGCTGCCTCCTGCAAGCCCTCCACCAAGGATCAAGCCCAAAAATTCCGGCATGTTCCCGGATGGGAAATCGAGCTGGCAAACTCGTGCATTGGACAACAACCAATCCAGCCACACCGATAAGGGCAACAAGGTAACAAATCTTAATGGGTCAAGTTCGGACAGGAAAATAAGGTGCTGAGAAGATATATACTACATCATCCTTCAATAACCAAACAAGTTTATAACCTGCTGGCTCCTCCCACCACCACCTCCCCAACCATTCTAACTAGGCCAGATCTCGACTAAAGCTATAGCAAGTTTTTTCAAGACTACTTTTTTTAAATCTTCCTTTCACTGTCTAAAATTTTACACGTCTCCTTCTTCCTCCTTTTCTCCCCCATCCCCCCAAGACTACCTTTTTCTTCAAAAGTTTGGTTGAGATCAGCAACTTTCCTGGCCATTTGTCCAGTGTCTGACACCTCAAGTTCAAAAAAAATCCCTGGCCAGAGTGGCTCAGAGGTTGGAAGTCACCCATGCAGATGTTCAATCCCCAGCCCAGGTCATAGGGGAGGCCAACAGATCAATGTTTCTCTCTCACATCAATGTTTCTCTTTCTCTCTCTCCCTCTCTTAATAAAAGTAAGTTTAAAAAAGAACAAACTATAATAACGAAACCTTTCTTCCCTGATATATAAGCACAAATTCCCTACACATATGGTACACAAGTCATCCTACTTCCCAGGGGCCCAGGCCTTGAGTGAAGCCCCAACTAGAAAACAGAATTCCCCCACCCCCAAAGAGCCACAAGAGATATGAGCCAACAATGTCCTGAAGACTTTCAACTCTTTCGTTCTCGGTAGTGAAGAGGTACCCTGCCTTCCAGTCCAAATAGCTCTCCTTGGTACTTTTCTCCCTGACTCCTCTACGACCAGGAAGGTGTTCCACGTCATGACTGAACTCTTTCACACCCTCCGGACATGCACACCCGGTACCCAATCCACCCACTCGACCCCCTCCACTCCACCTGGGGCTAGAGAGCAACTGGGGAGACCCCCGCCCCCAGCTTTTATTCGGACCATACAGCCTGGCAGCGCACTGCGCCTGCGCACAGCAAACCTCCCGCTCAGCCGCCCCCCCCCCACGCCTTTTCCCCAGCGCGCGTGCGCACTCAAGGTACAAGAAACAGGCTGCGCGCCCCGTGGCGCCTCCGCCTGGGCCTCCCCGTGTGCGCGCGCGCGCGCCCCTGCCGCGTGCAGCCGTCGCCGTCGCCGCCGCCGCGCGCCCCTCAGCTGGCCGGGCCCGTTCTCGCGACGCCTTTCGCACTCTCTCGGCCCGACTCACCTCCTCCGCCGCCGGCCGGGCCCGGCTGCTGGTCCTGACGCGGCGGCTGGGGTGGCGGCAGCGGTGGCGGCGACACGCGCTGGTAGAGCGGCGGCGGAGGGGGCGGCTGCGGCGGCGGGTACGAGGAGCCCGGGGAGGGCGGCGGCGGTGGCGGCGGCGGCGGCGGGGGGGGAGGCGGAGGAGGAGGAGGAGGCAGCGCCGCGAAGGGGAAGGCCGCGGTCAGGGCCCCCACGGGCGGAGGAGGCGGCGGCCCGGGCACCAGCAGCCCCGCCCCAGGCCCGGGGACAGGCGGTGGCACCGGCTCGAAGCTCCCTTTAGGCCCGGGAAGGGAGGGAAGGCCGGGGGAGCCCAGCTTACCCAGCGGCGTGGCATTCGCTCCGGTAGCCATGGCGCCCCCGGGGACCCGCACCGGCGGCTCCTCTTCGGCGGCGGCTTCTCCTTAGCGAACCTTCCGGGGGGAGGGGACTCGACTGCGTTGCCGCGGAACGCGCGGAGCCCTTCCTCTCACGCGGCGGGCGGCGGCGGCGGCGCGAGACGCACAAAGAGGGAGGAGAGAGGGCGCCACGGGGGCGGGCAGGGGGCGACGGGCCGAAGCCTGGATTGGGCCGGGCTGAGGCAAAGGGTCGGATCGGCGGCCTCCGATTGGCGGAGCTTCAGTCCTTCTCGCTGTGCGCTGGGATTGGCCGGACCGTTAGGCCTGGCGAGGAAATGGCGGCCGAGCCTGGAGAGCTGGGAGGTGTCGCAGCGCGCACTTCATTTGTTACTGCGCGAACTGAGCTCGGAGTCCAGGAAGGAGGGCTTAGGGTGGGACAAACTGTGACGTAGGCTGCAAGCGCGCTCTCATTGGCTGAACTTGATAGAATCAAACTCGGTTGCGTCGTCGTACCCCGAGATTGGCTGTCGCGGCGGAAAAGCCGCGGCCAATGAGATTTACGGCGGGGGAGGAGTGCGCATGCGTAGACTGGGCAAAGTCGCCTCTCCGCCCCTCGTTTCACCTTCGTTCCCGGGTCCGGAGCGTAAACCCTAAGTGACGTCAATCCTCGATTCCCTCGGAACCCGGAACCGGGGTCGGGGGCGGGTCCGGTGCGTGTCCGTAAAAGGGATCCGTTGACGCCACAGGTAGAAAAGGACATCCTGTTTTCTTTGAAAAAAATAGTGAGAGAAAAGTCGCTATAAAGTAGACCCTAATTGAAGGATTAAAAATCTGAGCTGATGGAACATATAACCTTAGGTGGAAAAGAATGTAAACTTGTCAATTCTAAAATGAGTTTACAAATAGGCAATTCCATTAGACTCCCAACATGTGGTTTATTAAATCGTCTTAAAGTCATTTGGGAAAATAGTGGGGAAACTTGTAAACAAGGTTGAGGAGGAACTTGCCTTTCCAGATAATACACAGTATAAAATACAATAGTTAAACAATGTGATGTAGGCGTGACATCAGTGAAACAGTCCTGAAATAGATTCCCCATTTATGGGTAAAAATACCACAAAGGTGGTATTTCAGTTCAGTAAGGAAAAGGTTTAGCTAATGTTATACAGCCCTGAATAGAAACAATAAAACCACTTGGGCTGTCAGGGTAATGCAGGGATAGTTTATGAAGACAGGGAACTCAAGCTTTGAAGAAAAGATATACTTGATTACCAAATACATTGAAACTATGATAAAAGTCAACAGACAATAATAAGCTACAAAAACAGTTGCCACACCTCATAGTTAATATCTTTAATATTCAAAGAAGTTTTAAAAATAAATTTTTCCTAATTTTTATTGATTTGAGAAACATCAACTTGTTCCAATTATTTATGCATTCATTGCTTTTTTTTTTGGGGGGGCGGTATTTCAGAGGAAGGGAGAGGGAAAGAGAGATAGAAACATCAATGATGAGACTCATCCATCCACTGCCTCCTGCATGCCCCCTACTGGGGTTCAAGCCCACAACCTGGGTATGTGCCCTGACTAGGAACCCAAATTTGACCTCTTGGTTTATGGGTGGATGCTCAACCACTGAGCCACACCCAAGTGAGCCATTGGTTGCTTCTCGTATGTGCCCTGCCTGGGGATGGAACCTGCAACCTTGGTCTATCCAGACGACATTCTAACCAACTGAGCTACCTAGCCAGGGAAAAACTAATTTTCGAAAAGACTACAAATAGGCAAGTTTCAGAAAAGCAAGCCCAAATAGCCAAAAAATGTGAAAGGGACACTGTTAGCAGGAAAATGCAAATTAAGGTGATAATGAGGATCTCTTTATGTAATCATTAAAAGAGCAGAAGACAAATGTGCTGACACTAATATGAAGGTCTTTTTTTGGAAAGCATTCTGTTGTCTATTAAACTTGTACCCCTTCCTGTCTCAGTGGATGGAGCATCAGCCCGGGCACTGAAGGTTCAGTTCCCAGACAAGGGTCCAAACTTGGATTGCAGGTTCACCCTAGGTCAGGACTCGTGTGGAATCGATGTGTCTCTCACAATGGTGTTTCCCTCCCTCCCTGAAAAAATATCAAGTGACGATTATTTTTTAAAAAGTGTATCTCTTTCAAGGAAAAGAAACCATTTCAATAAAGCAATCCCTCTCTGGGGAATCTGCCCCCAAAGCAGCGCATGTGATTATATAAGGTAATGTGTTGTCTTCTGCATTTATAGGGCACATGCCTGGTTGTGGGCTCAATGCCTAGTAGGGGCAAGCAGGAGGCAGCTGATCAATGATTCTCATCAAATTGATGTTTCTATCTCTCTTCCTCTCCCTTCCTCTCTCTGAAATCAATAAACTATATATATATATGTATATATATATATATATATATCTTAAAAATATGTGAGTGGGCCGAAACCGGTTTGGCTCAGTGGATAGAGCATCGGCCTGCAGACTGAAAGGTCCGAGGTTCGATTCTGGTCAAGGGCATGTACCTTGGTTGCGGGCCCATCCCCAGTAGGGGGTGTGCAGGAGGCAGCTGATCGATGTTTCTCTCTCATCGATGTTTCTAACTCTCTATCCCTCTCCCTTCCTCTCTGTAAAAGTCAATAAAATGTATTTTTTAAAAATATATGTGAGTGGTTGTCAAGCCAGTGTGGCTCAGAGGTTGAGTGTCGACCTGTGAATCAGGAGGTCACCGTTGGATTCCCCGTCAGGGCACATGCCTGGGTTGTGGGCTCCATCCCCTGTGGGGGACGTGCAGGAGGCAGCCGATCAATGATTTTCTCATCATTGATGTTTCTCTCCTTCTCGCTTCCTCTCTGAAATCAATAAAAACATATTTAAAAGATATATTGTTGCCCTAGCCAGTTTGGCTCAGTGGAGAGAGCGTCGACCTGCTGACCAAAGGGTCCCAGATTTGATTCCAGTCAAGGGCACATACCTCAGTTCCTCCCCAGCCTAGGCCCTGGTCAGGGCTTGTGCAGGAGGCAACTAATTTATGTGTTTCTCTCACATCGACATTTCTTTCTGTCTTTCCCTCTCTCTTCCACTCTCTCTAAACATCAATGGAAAAGTATCCTTGGGTGAGGATTAAAAAAACAAAAAGATAATGTGTGAATGGTTCAACAAATTGAAATATCGATAACCTGGAATTAGGCAGCCTTGAAAAGCCGTTAACCCATACCACCTGACCTAGAATAGAAGCCTGCCCGAGTTTCGGGCTCAATCTCTAGCAGCAAGTGTGTGTGCAGGAGGCAGCCGATCAATGATTCTCATCATTGATGGTTCTGTCCCTCCCTCTCCCTCTCTGAAATCAATAAAAAACATCTTTAATAAATAAGTAAAATGTGTCACTTTGGCATAAGCATTATTTTTTAAATTATTTTTTTAATCCTCAAGTGATATTTTCCCATTGATTTTTTTAGAGAGTGGAAGAGAGAGGGAAAGACAGAAATATGGATGTGAAAGAAACACATCGATCAGTTGCCCCCTGCATGGGCCTGGATCAGGGCCCCGGCAGGGGAGGAGCCTACAACCAAGGTACGTGCCCTTGACTGGAATCGAACCTGGGACCCTTCAGTCTGCAGGTCAGCGCTCTATCCACTGAGCCAAACTGGCTAGGGCTGTTTTGTTTTTAAGTGAGAAAAGAAGCAGGTAAATATACTACATTACATGACTTTCTTTTTGTAAAACAAACATCTATATGTGTGTGTGTTTGCATATGACTATGCGTATAGCGAAAGCTATGGAAGGATACACAGCACACGTTATCAGTGATAATGCTGGAGCGGGAAACAGGAACCGGAAAGTTACCTACATTTTTAATGACCAATATATTTTCACAATGTGCTTCATACTCTAAAAATGTAAGACATGCCCAGCCTGTGTTGCTCAGTGATTGAGTGTCAACCTATGAACGGGAGGAGGTCACAGTTCGATTCCAGCCAAGGGTACATGCCTGGGTTTCAGGCTCCATTTCCAGGAGGGGTCGTGTAGGAGGCAATTGATCAATGATCATTGATGTTTCTATCTCTCTCTCCCTCTCCGTTCCTCTCTGAAATTAATAAAAAATATATTTTTTAAATTAAACACATCTACCATATGATCCAATCCTTCCATTCCAAAATATTGTCGATGTAAGAATGTCCAAACCAGTATGAGAGTTTGAGTTTTATTTGAGCCGAACTGACAACATACTCGACAAAATGGGGCTCCCTTGAGGGTGGTCACACCTCTGAGGGGTCTGTGGATTACCTCTAGCATTTCAAAGGTGTGTTAACCTCAGTGCACAAGATCAATGGACAGGGCTGGCTTAAGGGAAAGATAAATCTCTCATAGACCCGGGGTGTGACTGCCCATGACCTACCCAATTAAGAATTTATGATGAGATCACCCTGTGAGCTAGCTTTCCGTTAGATTTATTCCAGTGCCCTGTTTTGTCCGTAGCATTTACCAGAGTGAATGTACATAGCCACACAGTCAGGTGCATGCATGTCGGTAGCCGCTTTATGTGTAACAGTCCCAAACTGGGAACGGCCCACATGTTCACCAGGTGACTAGCTAAACAAACTGGTATATCCCCATGCAGTGGAATGCTACTTAGCAATAAAAGGAAGGGCTATTAATTAACACATGGAACAACATGGATGAAACTCAAAATAATTGTGCTTAGTGAAGGAAGCCAGAGAGGAACAGGGTACATAGTGTATGATTCTATTTATATAAATTCTGCAAAATTCACATTCATCTCTATTGACACAAGCAGACCAGTGGTTACGGGGGCATGGGGAGGTGAAGAGCAGGAGGTGTGTGACTACAAGGGGGCCGAGGAAGCTTTTGGGGGTGATGGAGATGTGTATCTTGATTGTGGTAACGGTTTCACGGGTGTGGTACATAAGTGTTGAAGTCATCAAATAGTCCATTTTAATACATGCAGTTTATTGTATGCCGACAATTCCTCCAGAAAGCTATTTTTAAAGGAAACGATAGCCCTAACCGGTTTGGCTCAGTGGATAGAGCGTCGGCCTGCGGACTGAAAGGTCCCAGATTCGATTCTGGTCAAAGGCATGTACCTTGGTTGTGGGCACATCCCCAGTAGGAGGTGTGCAGGAGGCAGCTGATGGATGTTTCTCTCTCATTGATGTTTCTCTCTCTCCCTCTCCCTTCCTCTCTGTAAAAATCAATAAAATATATTTAAAAAAACACACAAAACGATAGAAGGAAGCAATTGCTGGGAAAGACCTGTCCACCCTTTCATCATCTCCACTTGAGGTCCTTACCGAGGAGAGGGTTATCTTGGCCTTTTGTTTTCGTTTTTTAAACCACTATAGGGCTTTGATTTTTGTGTGATCACTTTGAAACATTTCAACCTAACCCCTTATTACATAGGATTTGATACATACAAAAGGATGTGTGCGCCTTATGTTAGAAACAGAGTTAAAGACGGGACACCATGAAGCTACCACCCGCCAAAGAACCAGGATGTTACCAATACCTTTTGCAAATTCTTGGGTCCTGCCTTACCCACCCTCGCTCCCCTCACAGGGATCAGCATTTTGCATTTTGTGCTTTTTCTTCTTCTGACCTCCTAGTGGAGTTTTATCACGTGTGTCACCAAACAATACATAGTTTAGTTTTACTGTAATACTGTGTGTAGTTTTATGCAATTTGTTGCTTTAATTCGGCATTACCTCTCTAAGATGCATGTGTTGTTGCATTGTGTGTTAGGGTATTTTCAATCCTCCTACCAGCCCTGCAGGCAGACTTAGAGATGATACACCCAGGAAAATGGGGCTCAGCAAGCTCACCGGTCCAGGGCCTGACCCCAGGGCTTCCTCTTCACAACACGCTCATTCCTTCCCGCGGAAAGCATGCACCAGGCGTGACCAGGTGCTGGGCGTGGCACAGTGAACGTGGCCACTTTCTGGTTGTCACCTCTCCTCTTGACCCTCACTAGGCTGGGGTATGGGCCAGCGACCTGGACACCTGGGCTGCCCACACCTCCTGCACTCACCATGGAAGGCTGAGAGGCTGATCTGACCCAGCCCGGAGGCGCCTGCCCAGTGGGGGGCAATTTGACGGTGGCTATCACAGGACAGCCCCCTCTGACCCTGCTGTGCCACTCCAGGAATTTGTCCTAATGGACACTTGAATATGCCAGTGGTATTTGGCATATTTACTGCAGCATCGTTTTTAATTCCAAAGTAGTAGAAACAAAGTCCCATCAGTGGGGATCTAATTACAGTAAATTAACACGTATGGGAAACCTGTATAATGGAATACCACTGTCTATTAACAACAACAACAAAAAACACACCACAACAACAGAAGGAGGGGGAGGCACTGATCACGGAAAGCTCTCCAGGACAGATTTCATTTTTATTTATTTATTTTAAGTATTTTTATTGATTTTTTACAGAGAGGAAGGGAGAAGGATAGAGAATTAGAAACATCGATCAGCTGCCTCCTGCACACCCTCTACTGGAGATATGCCCGCAACCAAGGTACATGCCCTTGACCGGAATCGAACCTGGGACCCTTCAGTCCGCAGGCCAGTGCTCTATCCACTGAGCCACACCGGTTAGGGCTTTATTGATTTTTTAGAAAGAAAGTAGAGGGAGAAAGAAAGAAATGCCCTGACTGGGAACCGGACCTTTAGTCACACGGGCGTGCCCCAGGACAGCTGTTACCGGGCAGGATGCGAGCAGTGCGCAGTGTCACTGTGAATCACGGGGGAGAATGAAGCACAGCTGACTCTTAAATATGCATAAATACTTCTAGGAGGGCTCAGAGCAAGTGGGATTTGGGTGAGAGACTTTCCATAGCATCTACTTTGTATTTTTAAAAAATACAGATAGGCAGCAAGGCTACTTATTAAAAATATATAATTTTAGTCTTTCGGCGCATATTTCCTGGCTTCCTGATCTTTCTTTGGCTTGTGGCCAGCCTTTGCTATCAGCAGGTATTTCAGTGTGCTAGCTTTTCCCAGACCCCCCTCTTTGGCACATTATACTCTGATAGTCCCCAACCATCTCCCGCCCTTTTCAGACAAGGGTGGCAGCGCAGGACTGGGGAAACCTGCCACCAGGTGGTACTGTCTGCAGCGTGGTGCTGTGAGCAGATCTGTCCTCCAGGCTCCTGAGGTCAGGAGCCGCTGCTGGGTGGGGGCTCACCTCCCACCACTGGCACTCCCCAGCTAACCCTCCACCTCCACCAAGAAAGCGAGGAAACGGAAAGTTAGGAAGCATAATCCTCTCACCCCATCATGTGGCCTAGGAGATGCTCTCCAAGCAGGGGCAGCCTAACCTTTGAACTCAGGTCCTCTCCCCTCCTTTAGGGCTCAGAGAACACAGGCAAGTGTGCCCAGTGCACAGGGCTGTCTCCCGTCTGACCCCCCATTTCAGCTGAGAAACGCAGTCACTAGGAGTCAGAGCAGCTGGGCTCCGCTGGAGTGTGGACAGGGGGACAATATGACAGCCATGGGATTGCCTGGGGCCCCTGCCAAGGGCCCTAGGGACTGGGCTGCTGTGGGCTTTTCACATAAGCTGCCATCTACCCACCACTCATCAAATATTTCCCAACAGCCCACCCGGTGCAGAGAAGTAATTTAAACATTGCCTTCAATATCAGAAGGGACATCGTTAGGCCAAACTCCAGCTCTTCCCCCAGACCCAGGGCCTCCCACCCGCTGCAGTCCTGGTCCTGCCTTGCACCACCCTCCTTCGAGGCCGGCTGGCATCCTTCCTCTTGGCTTCACTTGCCCAAAGGCTCTGGTCAGAGCCTGGGGCAACAGGAGGCTCCCAGGGTAGGGAGCCCTTAAGAGGGAAATGGGGGAGAATGACAGTGCAAAGCAGGAGGTCAGCCATGGGTGGATGGAAGTGCCCTCGAGGTGCAGGCTGCAGCAAGGACAGCCCCTCATTGGGGCTGGTCCACAGTTTGGGAGCGGCCCTCTGTGAGTCCAGGGCCTGGCACCGAGAAGGCCCTCGGGGAATACTTGTTTAGTGGGCACTGGCTAATCTTACCAAGTCCAGCCTGATGATGGTGCCCACATTCCGTAGGTCTGGCCTGACCAAGCACACGGTACCTAGGCAACAGGTGGGAGGGAGGGAGGCAGCCCCAGGCCTGGGCAGGAAATACCGGTCATGGCAGGCTGGCTCCATAGGCCTCCCCGGGGCTGGGTGGAGCAGCCCTTGGCTGGCCCCTGGCTGCCTGGTGAGCCCACACGGGGCAGGGCTGCTCCAGAGGAGAGTGCCTTGTTCAGAGGCCTCCCAGCTACATGACTCCTCGGTCACACTGCGACACTGAGGCTCATCCTGAGCAAGGGGCCCCGGAAAGACCGTGCCCGAGATGCCTTCTGGGAACACCGGCCTCCCCATCACTGATGCCTGCACCCCCATGAGGGAGCCGCCACACACTGGCGGCCTGCCCTTCCCATGGGGCACCCCCAGCACCTGGTGCCACAGAAAGATGTGCTAGAGGGAGAGGGGAGGAGGAGGGAAGTGAGGCCGTGGGCTTAGGTCCCCGACCCACAAGGACCAGTGGAATAAAGTGAAACCAGCTTTAATACCAATATAGTTCTCTCTCTTAAATATTATGTTCCCAAGACAGGGCGCAGGGGCAGGCTCTTGGCAGGAAGGATGGAAAGGAAATGTGGAACAACGTGGAATGGATCGTCCAGGGCCTGCCCCCACCCTACCCAGGGCCTCTGCCATGGGGCACTGGGACCTGGGCTGCTGGGCAGGGGAGGGGGAGGTGACAGCAGCTTCCTCTGGTCCAGTTATTGCAGGGGTGTGGGAGGGGCTCTCCTCCCCTCCGCAGCCCCCAAACTTCTCAGGATTACTTCTGCCCTTCAACCCAGCAGAGCTGGGGGCCTGGGCTCCCTCTGCCTAAATGGACTGCAGCTAAGGCATGGGGAGGGGGATGCCACTGGCTAGGCCTGGGCCGCTCAGTAACTGCTCTGATGGCCGGTGAGGATGTAGAGGTTGCTGTGAGCCCCAGGGTTGTCGGTGGGGATGCTCTCAAGGATGATGTCTCTGGAGGGAAGAGGAGCGGAGGTGAGCCGGGCAGCAGACACGTGGGCACGGCCACCCGGCCTCAGGGGCCTCTGAATGGGAGGCCAAGCGCCATGTCCTACCTGTGGGCCCCAAGCACTCGGAAGACCCTCGTCTCATCTGTGATCTCTTGGGTCACCTGGGAAGAAAAGGGACACTGAGGCCACTCCGGCGGGTCCTCTGCTAAGAGGTGGAGACAACTGGGTCACGGCCAGCCAGGTTCAGTTCCCGAGTCCCACTCACCTCGTTGGTGTCCAGGCTGCGGCCTTGCATTCCGTGGCTCCAGAAGGCCAGCACGCTGTCCTGCAGACACACTGGGAGGGGCCGGGCTGCCGTCAGCCCTGGGCCTGCCCTGACGATGCGGGCTTCCCCAGCCAGAGGGGTCCTCGAGGACCGCACGTGACCAGGATGACCCTTAACCTTTTGCACTCGGATGTCGAGATTAATATTACTCTTTGAATGTATCAATAATTTGAAATATAAAAAAATCCAAATAAATAAGTTTGTATGAAAAGAAACTCCAGTTTTTTATTCTACTGCCGCGCTTTGTAAAATCTGGGGTATTTAAAAAATTAAATCCCAAGTAGAATAAAGGAATCGAGAAAAAAGCAAGCGAGTGCAAAGGGTTAAGAGGGGCTAGGGGACCTGACTCCTTGTCCTGCTGCCAGCTAAAAGACCTGGGGTACTCCATCCCCCTCCGCCCCCCCGTGTCTGGCTCACTCACCCACAGTCTCAATGGGGAAGTCAAAAGTCAGCACAGGAGCCAGTGTGGCCGTAGGCTCGCCCAGCAGGTTGACAATCCTCACACAGCCTGCACAGGGAGAGGGCTGGTGAGCAGGGATGGAGTGGCTCCCTTCCGGGGAGGTGACCCAGTTGGCCTCCCCTGTCCGAAGCCCTAACCCCAGGGCACTCACGGTCAAAGCAGACTAGAACTGTGTCCCTGTCCACCTGGACCACCTGCTGGGCTGAGCCTGGGAGCCCCTCTGTAGGCAGAGAAGGGAGACATGAGCCACCAACCCTGCTGTGGCCCCAAGAAGAGGACATGGGGGACAGTCTCAGGCAGCTCTTGGCCACAAGTGCCTTTCATTCGCACAACCTGGGCAGGTGAGGATGCCTAACCTCCCTGACAGCTGGGAAGTGGGGAGGGCGGGGCTCCGGAGCCAGGAGAACCAGGCTGTGGGACTCAGTTGCTGTGTGACCTTGAATCTCTGAGCCTCGGTCTCCTCATCCCTAACGCAGGCATGATGATGCCAACCTTGCAGGGCCGTTGTGGGGATCAAGAATGAAATCCTGTGCGTTAGACCCCTGGCTCGGAGCCTGGGACGCAGCAGGGCCTCTGTTCAGGGCACTTTCCTCCTCCTCTGCCCACTGCCACTCACTCTGCCCACGAGCGGCCCCCACACCACGTGTCCTGCTTCCTAGCTCAGAATGGAGCCTCCGAGCCCAACTTGCGCGGTTTGGTCTGTGCCTGCAGCGCCTGCAGTGTTGGTCGGTTTTTTCTGAGTTGCCAAGCCCTTTGGTCTAAGGAAATCTTTTAGGGAGCCCGGCTGCAGGGAGGCGGGGAGCTCAGGGCCTCGAGGTTTCTGTGGGCGCGCACACACACACACAGCCGCCCACCCTCCTGCTTACCAGGTGGTATGAGTACATCAGGTGTCAGGCCGGCCTCCAGGGGCAGGACATGGAACAGGACACGGCAGCCAGGCCCCTCAGGGCCCTCGGCCCCCACACACACCTGCGGTAGCTCCTTCCCATCCAGGACCAGCGGCTCCAGCATCCCTGCTGGGCTGGGCAAGGGGCTGGAGAAGTTCTGGGGGCAGCAGGGGTGCTCGGGTCTTCATTTCTTCCCCCAGCCCCCCTGTCCCCTGCTGGAGGGTCCCCTTGGCCCCCCCTGCTCCCCCCTCTCCCCCGCCCCACACCTTCAGCAGCAGGAACTTCTGTAGCGGCTCGTACCACTGCAGCAGGAGCAGGCTGGCGGGCAGGGCGGCCAGCAGGAAGGTGCTGCCCGTGTAGGGGTTCCGCACTGCGAGAGAGGCAGGCGGTGGGCACGGCTGGGCCCCACCCAAACCCCTCCCTGGTGCGTCCAGCCCAGCTCTTACCCACACGACACTGCAGGCAGCCTTTGGTGTCAGGAATCTTGGTGGACAGGGCAAAGCGCCTGTAGGGGCGACAACCAGGGCACACACCACAGGTGAGGCCCCGACAGAGCCCAACGAGTGGGTACTATCTTCTCTGCCTCACAGGGAAGCGACTAAGGCTCAGAGAGACACAGCGACTTGCTGGGAACCGCAGCTGTGAAGGCACGGGAGCTGCAGCCGGCTCATGGCTCCAGCTCCCACCTCCACAGCCTGAAGTCTCTGTCCAGTCCAGGGGCTCAGATCTCAGAATTACCTCTAACTGTGTGACTTTGAGCAAGTCACTTAACCTCTCCGTGCCTCGATTTCCTCATCTGTAGAATGGGATGACGGGCCCCCCACCTCGTAGGATTCAGTGAGTAAACACAGCAGAGCCTGGCGTACCTCACGCACCCACAAAGGGCTGTTACCATCCTGTGTCACTACTTCCCCACCTCCTTCCAGTCACTGCACACGGAGAAATGAACGAAGAGACGATGCAGCTCCGGCTCCACCAGGCAGCCAGAGCTCACTCCCATCCCTGCCCCACGTGACCCGGGCACGGACGAGCCAACGGGCCCAGAGACGAAGACTTGCAGGAAAAGGCAAACGGCCTGGCCCCGCTGTCTTAGCCGAGGCCGCGGCCGGTGCGGCCAGTGCTGGCTCACCTGGGCGCCCGGGAAGAAGTGTCTGTCCCCTCAGCCCCCAAGGGACTTTCTGAGCCTGTTTCTTTCTCTGGGGAACAGGGCTACCCGTCAGCAGTGCTGCCACCACCTCCCAGTGACCCCAGCCCTGTCTGTGCCCTCTGCCAGGATGCGGGCCCCCCGAGGAAGCCATCGCCTGCCTGCCTGCCTGTCTTTCTCTGCCCCTGTCCTCACGCTTCTCTCTCCCCTTGCTCCTCCCACTCTCTTGCCCAATTGGCCTCAGCAGATGTTTTTGTGTTTGATTTTTTTCTCCGATCGATTCTGGTTCTCCGCTCTTTACCTTTGAAACCGACACTGTGACTCCGTGATTTCCCAATCACACCCCACCTGCCTGTGACACGGGGCGCTCCTGGGCCTGTGTCCTGTGGTCCTGGCGCGAGTGCGCTGCAGGCAGGGCATCTGCCCAGCTGTGGAGCCACTGGCCCGGCCTCCCCGCCTGGCCCACAGGCACCCACCACCACCTGGTCATAACAACAGCTCAGCCCACAGCCCGGCCACCCGCTCGAGCCTCCACCTCGCTCTGCCAACAGCCGACAGAGGCCCCACTTGCATGTGTCAAACTCAGCGTGACAACATGGAACTCGGCTCCACCCACAGCTGATGACAGCTCCATCCTTCCCGTTGCCCGGCCAGGAACCTTGACTCCTCTCTCTCGTCCATCCACCAATTGTCAGGAAATCCCGTTGGTTCAACTTTCAAATTAAAGCCAGAATCCAACCATGTATCACTTCTTTCCCTGCTACCCCAACCCAAGC
This sequence comes from Eptesicus fuscus, assembly GCF_027574615.1. Classification (NCBI taxonomy): domain Eukaryota; kingdom Metazoa; phylum Chordata; class Mammalia; order Chiroptera; family Vespertilionidae; genus Eptesicus; species Eptesicus fuscus. The sequence goes on along the minus strand of NC_072485.1, from coordinate 79,992,120 downwards.
CGCCATCTCCCATCTGATGATTTCTTTCTTTTTTTTTTTTTAATATTTTATTGATTTTTTTACAGAGAGGAAGGGAGAGGGATAGAGTTAGAAACATCGATGAGAGAGATACATCGATCAGCTGCCTCCTGCACACCCCCTACTGGGGATGTGCCCGCAACCAAGGTACCTGCCCTTGACCAGCATCGAACCTGGGACCTTTCAGTCCGCAGGCCGACGCTCTATCCACTGAGCCAAACCGGTTTCGGCCCATCTGATGATTTCAATGGCCTCCTGACAGGCCTCCTGCTTCTAGCCTCATCCCCTCTAGTCTATTCTCAGCACAGCAGCTGGAGCAATTCCGTGAAAACCTCGGCGCACACAGCTCGGCAGCGGCCCTCGGGCAGCTCTGAGCCAACGCCAAGGGCCTCACTGTGGCCACAGGGCCCTTCTAGGTCGTCTCCCTCTGACATACGGAGGGTCCGTCTACCATGGTCACAGTACTGCTGCCAGGTGGACAAAGCTCAGATCCTGGGCCTGGCATCAAAGGGAGCTCTGCCACCTGCCACCTGTGCAGCGTCCTCTCGGGCCTCTCCACCTGCCTCCCAAAGCCAAACACCTGACACCTCCCCGGCCCGACCTGCAGTCGCACTTGCTCTTCCCTCTGCCGGAAGACCTCTGTGCACTTCCAAACTCCACGAGCTCACCGGACCTCTCTGCGGCCTCCCGGCCCCTCCCGGCCCCCCAACTCTAGCTCAGCTCAGTACCAGGTACTGAGACCCAAGGACTGACTCATTTGATCCTCGTCTCCAAGCCCAGCCTAAGACCTGGCGCGTACTAAGCGCTCAGCAGACGTTTGCCCCACCTCCTAAGAACCACAGCTCCCACAATCCGCAAAGCAATTTCACATCCACTACTTCCTTCTGCCTGCCACAGGCCTGGGGTCAGGGGAGGGGAGGCTCTCACTGCACTGACAGATGAGGAAACGGGCTCAGAGAGGCAGTGACATGTCTAAGGTCACAACAGGTCTGAGATCTAAGGTCCCAGTGACGAGCGAGGCCAGAGTCCACCTCTGGCTCTGGCCCTCTGCCTCCCCGCGACTCCCCTCTCCCCTGCACACCCAGGCTCCCCGGTCCCCCACCTGGGGATGATGCGCTGGGTGAGGCGGTTGGTGGGGATGGAGAGGGGAACCTGTTGCTGCAGTCGCCGCTGCTCAAATAGGCCCGGGAGGTCATGGGACCAGATGTGCGTGGATTTCCCTGCCAAGGAGGGAGGGGGGCTCAGAGCGCTGGCGGGCAGGTGTCCCCCGCCTGCCCCACCCTCCGCCTGCTCCAGCGTGTACCTGAGAGTGACAGCAGCACATTATTCACACAGTAGAGCCAGGCGCAGCGGTGTGAGATGAGCTGCAGAGCGACAGACGGACAGGTGGTCAGCACCCAGGCACCCCCCGGCCCTCTGCCCTCCGCAGCCAGCCAGGCCTCACCTTCTCCAGCGTGTCCTCGTGCAGTTCGTGCAGGTTGAGGGTGTAGATACCTTCCTCGGCCCCCACCACCAGGAACTGATCTGCAGTTTGAGTGCCGGGTCAGAGGTCAGTCAGGAGCCCTGGCCCAAGCCGGGATTCCCTGGCTCCTGCTTCCTCCCTGCACCCACCTACCCCGGGTGCCAGGGTGAATCCAGGTGACAGCAGCATGGATCCGCAGGGGGCAGCCATTGAAGACCTTGGAGAAGCAGGCGCCCATCTGGGGAGGCAAGAGGCTGGTGAGGAAGCACAGGGCGGCGGGCGGCGGGGCTGCAGGGCGGCGGGCGGACACTTACGTGCACCTTGGGGGTCGGGGGCAGCCCGTGGCAGGATGATCTCTGGGAGGGAAGCGGAGTCAGGACCATGTGCCCCGTGGCCTCCCATCTCCCCGGTCCCTGTGGCCCCCTCACCTCAGGGTCCTCCCGGTGCTTCAGGGTGGCCCAGGCGGTGGGGAGAGGCGGGGGGCTGTCAGAGCCGGGGAGAGGTCGGGGTGGGGTTCCTGCAAGCACAGACACAGGGTAAATTCCAGGCCCAGCCTTCCCCCCGCCCCGGACCTGCTTCCTGGTCCCCCGAGCCTGGGACTCACCTGGGGGGCTGGACAGAGGGTCCTCAGCTGGAGGCTCATGTGGGGCTGGCCCCAACGGGGCCCGCTTGATGGTTCCTATGGCATCGTCTGGAGAGTCCAGCTCCTGGGGGGAGGGTCGGGGGGCCCATCCCAGCTGTCAGCAGGTCACCTTGTAAACTGGTCCCATCCCAGCTGCACCCTCGGCAGCACTGTCCCGCCCCTACCCCAGCTTCCCTCCGCCCGCACCTGGAGTTCCAAGGCTGGGCGGATGGTCAGGCTCCTAGGCGGGCAAATCAGAGGGAAATGAGGTGTGAGATGTGACTGGGCCCTCCTGGCTGCCCCAGGCCTCCAGGCCCCGCCCTCACCTTTCCTCCAGGGCCTCCTGGACGGACTGCAGCAGGCTCCTGGCAGGGAGGGGGAGGTCAGAGGGCAGCCTTCTCTGCGGCCCCCAACCCTCTCCGACAGCTTCCCTCTCCCTCACTCACCCACTCAGCTCCTCCTTTCCCAGCAGGGTCCACTCCTCTTCCCACTGTGGGGAAACCGAGTCAGAAAGATGGGGAGAGAGACAAAGGCAATGTGAGAGGGCGATCAAGAAGTTGTGGGAGAGAGAGAAGACAGATGGAAAGTAAGACAGTAATAGGCGAGAGGCTTGCGAGAGAGAGAGAGAGAGAGAGAGAGAGAGAGAGAGAGAGAGAGAGACAATGAGAGGCAAAGACAAACAGCGGAGAATGAGACAGAGAGCAGGGCAGAGAGACTCAGACTGTGGGAGTGACGAGATGCTGATAACGAGAGACAGCGAGGCAGCAGAGACGTGAGTCAGACAGCCAGTGACAGGCAGAGACTGAGGCAGAGAGATGTGCCGAAAGGGTGGGTGGGGGCTCGGCCCTGTGTCGGGCCCACTTTTTAGAAAGGTGTGGTCACCTTGCCACGTTCCAGATGACGTCCAGGACCTGGCCCTGGAGGGGCCCCCAGCCTCCCCTGTCCCTGGGCGGGACACACCCGCTTGGGCAGCTTTCCCAGCCCCAAGGCCAGCGATTCAAAGACCCTGTGATGAGATGCTCGCCCTCCAGCACAGCACCCAGCCCAGCCCGCACCCCCTCCCGCACAGCCAGCCTCACCGGCTCAGGTAGCGGGTCCGTTTCCTTCCTGCGTGGGGCGCCAAACTTCACCTGGTGAACTGGGGTGCCCAGTGTACATAGATTAGGGGGGAATGAAGACTCAGGACTTACCCTCACACCCATAACAAATCCACTCACACAGCCAGCTCCCCAGAAAATCCACACACAGCCCCCCAGAAAATCCACTCACACAGCCCCCCAGAAAATCCACTCACACAGCCCCCCACTAAATCCACACACACAGCCCCCCACTAAATCCACACACAGCCCCCCAGAAAATACACACACAGCCCCCCACTAAATCCACACACAGCCCCCCAGAAAATACACACACAGACCTCCAGAAAATCCACTCACACAGCCCCCCACTAAATCCACACACACAGCCCCCCAGAAAATACACACACAGCCCCCCACTAAATCCACACACAGCCCCCCAGAAAATACACACACAGACCTCCAGAAAATCCACTCACACAGCCCCCCACTAAATCCACACACACAGCCCCCCAGAAAATCCACACACAGCCCTCCACCAAATCCACTCACACAGCCCCCCAGAAAATCTACACACAGCAGAAAATCCACACACAGCCCCCCACTAAATCCACACACAGCCCCCCAGAAAATACACACACAGACCTCCAGAAAATCCACTCACACAGCCCCCCACTAAATCCACACACACAGCCCCCCAGAAAATACACACACAGCCCCCCAGAAAATACACACACAGCCCCCCACTAAATCCACTCACACAGCCCCCCAGAAAATCCACACAGACCTCCAGAAAATCCACTCACAGCCCCCCACTAAATCCACACACAGCCCCCCACTAAATCCACACGCAGCCCCCCAGAAAATCCACACACAGCCCCCCACTAAATCCACACACAGCCCCCCAGAAAATCCACACACAGCCCCCCACTAAATCCACACGCAGCCCCCAACTAAATCCACACGCAGCCCCCCAGAAAATCCACACACAGCCCCCCAGAAAATCCACACACAGCCCCCCACTAAATCCACACACAGCCCCCCACTAAATCCACACACAGCCCTCCACCAAATCCACTCACACAGCCCCCGCCCCCTCTCCGGCTTACACTGGATCTCTGAGGGGGTCCTCTCCGCCTGGCCGTGCTGACCCCGGGAGTGAATGGTGTCTGGAAACATGTCATAAGTCTAAGAAAGAACACAAAACAGTGGACACACGCCCAGCACGCCCCTCACACCACCGCCATGTGCTTACACACAAACCCTGAGACGATCATGAGATTAAATGGCACCTTCATTTCATAACCGAGAAAACCAGCACACAGAAGCCAATAACTGGCCAAAGGCACACAGAAAGCAGAAGATGGCCGAGCGAGGGTCCTGGTCAGCCTGGGTCAAGGGCAGGAACCTGGCTCAGGGAAGATTCCCAGTGGGTGGCTCACCTGGAGGGGAGCTCCTTGTGCTGGAAATATTCAAGTTAAAGGGACCCTGACCTATATCACCTTTGCACTCCCTACAACCAGGCCAGGCCAAGACTCAATTCCCCAGCTCCACTCACCTCCAGATCACAGTCCTCTGGGGAGAGGGCGCCCAGGTGGGGGTCATTGGCCTTGTCCAACAGCTGTGTGAGGAGAGCCCGAGGGAGCTGTTGCGTTGTGAATGGGTGCTGGAGGATTGAGGAGGGCTCAGGTTGGTCTCTGGCCCCCAGGCCCCTGCTTTCAAGCATTGAGCCCCGGCCCCCACCCCCTGCCTCCCACCTGTAGAAGCTTCTCTGCTGTTGGCCTCTTCTTGGGGTTCTTGGTCAAGGCCAGCTTGAGGAAGTGGTGGAAATTCTGAGTCCTAGTGGACACAAGAGCCCCCAGACCCAGCTCAGCCCTCATGCAGGGCATCCTGCCAACTGCCCCCACTGCCACTCCAGAGGCGTCTGCTGGGCCTGCCCGGGAAAGGCCAGCCCGAGGCCAGGGGCGGCCGGCCTGAGCAATACTGCTGTTGCGACATGGAAGCTCCTCCATCAACAACCACTGTCCACACCAGCCATGGCCCCGAGATGCGGCCCAGGCCCCTCTCACAGATGGTCTGCAGAATACCAGCGGGCAGGGCTCTTGAGGCCGCGCCCTGGGAGTTGGCAGATGGCTCCTCTACTCCCCTGAGGACTGACTGAAAAGGGGGACCCAGCGAGGAACATGGGCCTCACCAGCGAGTCTTGTCCCTCAGCTTGGGCGGCTGGAAGCTGCTCTTGGACATGAGCATCAAGGCCCTATGGAGAGCAAAAGGTCAGGAGCCGAGGGTCAACAGGGCCCTAGGGGTCAGGCAAGGGGCAAGTGTTCAGCTGACCTCATGGGGTGCAGGTGGAATAGAGGGGGCTGCAGCTCGCCCAGCTCAATGGCTGTGATGCCCAGGGCCCAGACGTCACACAGCTCATTGTAGCCACCTTTGCGCTCCACAGCGGCCACCTCCGGGGCCATCCTAGAGGTGGGGTCACAGATGGGATGGCTGGGTACCCCACCTGTGGCCCCTATCCCCTCAGCCTGAGATGCAGCCTCACCAGTATGGAGTCCCAATGAAAGACCTCCTCTTAGCCACAGATGCCGTCAGCTCGCCTGATACCCCAAAGTCAGCTGCAGGGAGAAAGAGCTGCTCAAACCCGCCCTCTGGCTGCCACACCCCACCCACCTCTGAGGCTCAGACTCAGGATGCACCTGGCGGGTTGGGTTCAGACAACAGGCAGACCAAGTTCAGCTACAACTGCCAAGGCCAGGGCCCCCTCCTGGGAAGGCCAACCATCTTCAATCTCTGACCAAGTGCCAGGCCAGACGTTGGACTCCATACAGACCCAACCACATCCAACTTGTAGTAGGAAGGGAGGACTCTTCTGCTTTCCTCAATGGGGAAATTGAGGCCCAAGCTGTGACGTGACTTGCCCAAGGACACCCAGCACTTGAATGCAGACTCTAAGACTTCCAGGAGCTCCCACAGAACCCTCACCCTGACTGTGTCCCCGGGGTACTGACCCAGCTTGACATCTCCCTGGAGGGTGAGGAGAAGGTTGGCGCCCTGTAGGAATGGAGACGAGAGAATCCCATCTGGAGCTCTGGACAGCCTCCTCCTCCTCCCCCTCCCCCGATGCCCAAGGCCACACTCCCCTACCTTGATATCCCTGTGGATCTTCCCTTGAGAATGCAAGTGGTGCAGCCCCTGGGGACAAAGAAGAGCCCCTGAGAGCAGCTACCCAGCAACATCCCACCTTTCCTGAACCCTCTCTGAGGACTGGGCCCCCCACCCAAGCCGCTTCCTCCTCCCCTCTCCCCAAACAGGAAGTGACTGAGCCAAGAGGGAAATGGGCTGCTTCCGGCAACAGGGCTGGGGCCCCTTCTCCCAGGACCCACAGCCCCTCAGGCCAGCCCTGCCTGAGGCACTCCACCCCCCACACTGGCCAGCTGGGCTCCCTGCCCACGGCTCCTGGGCGTTGGGGCTGTGAGCAGCCTTATGGGCCTAGCTACCTTCAGTGCCTCTCGACAGACGTAGGCAATCTGCCGTTCCTCCAGGGGCCCAGTGGCTGAAATGGAAGGGGTAGGCGCTAGCATGGAGGTCTGGGGGATACGCTGACCCTCCCAGGCCACCCCCCAACAAGGAAGCCACAGGCGGTCTGGGTACCGAACCCAGGAAAGACAGTATTTCTCTCAAGGTCACACAGCCAGCGGGGACCAGCCTTGGGCCCCAGGTCTCCCCTCCCGCCACATGTTGGGGTTGAGGGTGGGAAGCAGCCGGTGGAAGAGAAGCAGCAGCAGCCTGTGGCCCTCTGGGGCCGGGAGTCCCGGGCTCACCATGGTAAATCTCCTGCAGGGACCCCCCTCCGCAGAACTCCATGCAGATCCACAAGCGGTCGTTCCTGGGGGAACACAGCGCCGGGGTGGGCACATGGCAGGGCCACATGGGGCCGCCGGGGTGGGCAGGGGGAAGCAGCCTCACCTGAGATAGCTGCCAATGTAGGCCACCACGTTGGGGTGGTGGCACTCACGCAGGATAGTGATTTCCTGCTGGAGGGAGCTGATGTCGTCCCCTGGGGAGCACAGGGCATTGTGGGTGGGGGGAGAAGCTCAGCGGGAGCGCCCTAACTCAGCGCCCTCATCTTCAAAGGACCGCTGAGCTCCGCCTCCCTCCCGGCCAGACCGGTGCCGGGACAGCACCTCCTGGGTTCGCCTCTCAGGGGGGCTCCGAAGTGTCAACTCTCCGCCCCTCACGCCGGCCGCCAGGCGCTCTGCCCTGCCTCCCGCGCAGAGGCCCCGGCCCCGGGCCCTCACCTGGGTCGAGCTTGACTATCTTGACCGCGGCCAGTTCGGACGTGACGGCGTCGCGGGCCTAAAGGGACGGAGTGGGAGCAGCGGGATGAGGAGGGGGCGGGGCTGGGGCTGGATCCCGCGCGGGGCGCGGAGCGGGCTACCTCCTCGCCGCTCCCCCGCCAGCCCGCCGCCCGGCGCACCTTGTAGACGTCGCCGTAGGTCCCGGACCCCACGCGCTGCAGCAGCTCGAAGCGGTCCCGCGGATCCTGCAGCGACACGTCCCGCAGCAGCGCCATGGCCCGGCGCCGGCGGGCCGGCGGGCGGGAGGACGCGAGCTGCGGAGCCGGAGCCGGAGCCGGCGCGGGGCGGCGCGGGGCGGGGCGGGGCGGGGCGGGCGCCGGTGGCTCGGAGGCCGCTGGGGCGGGGCCGGAGCCTGGGGCGGGGACAGGCAGGGGATGCCCCGCCGCCCGGCCGGGAGGAGGCGCCCGCGGGACGGGCCCTCGGCAGGAAGGGGAAGCCCCGGAGCCCCGAGGAGCCGCCGGGCCGAGGTCTGGAGCCCGCAGGCAGAGGCAAGAGGGCACTCCACTCCCACCCCAAGTTCCCAAATGAAACAGACACGTACTTTTTTTTTTAACAAAATGTATTCATCTTCCTTGGAACTGAAAAATAAATCTATGTACAAAACGGAGATCAGGCTCCCCTCGCCCACTGGCAAGCCCCCCGAGACGGCGGGACCCGGGGAGGGAGCCCAGGGGGTCGGGAGAGGTCTGTCTGCTCTGATCTGGAGCCAGTTGGTCAGGGAGGGGGCGGAGCTCAGGGTTCACACAGGCTGGAGGAGTTTCGTACCCGGACTCGGGGGATAGGGAGGGGAGGAAGCTGGGATTTCCACTTCTGGAAGCGCCCCTTTTTAATTCTTTGGGTTGGGGGGCTTGGGTTCCCAGGGGACATGATTCTGAGGTGCGGAAATGCTCTCCGAGCCGGGTCATAGGTCCCGGGCTGGAGGCGGGTGAAACCTCAGCCCCAGGGCTGAGACCAGAGCGGCACCGGTCAGGCTGCGGCTGGAACCTCGGTCCGATTGGGGCCCGAGTCCCCGGGGCTGGGCCTTTATGGGGCCCCGGCGAAGCTTCCATCGCCAGCTGGGAGGCTGGGCACGGGTTCTACGTTCCAAGGCCGAGCGCGGGGTAGAGTCTGACTCCGGGTCCGGACCGAGCCTCGGTTCCGGGTAGGGGTGGGGCCCGGAGGCCGGGCCTGGGCCCCATTGGCTGGGGCGGAGGGAGCTGGGCGGAGCCTCGGCGGGGACCGAGGCCAGGCTCCCGCGGGCTGGCGGGGGGTCCGGGGCGCCGCTCAGAGGCCCTTGCGCTGCCGCTTAAGGAAGGAGAGCGTGTAGTCGCTGGGCGTGGACACCTTCTGCTTCTTCATCTGCACTTGCGACTGCGCGGTGAGCTGCAGCTTGATGGCGCTCGAGTTGATCTTGGTGGCCACCAGCAGCTCCTTCATGCCCTTCATCTTCTCGCTCTGGAAAGTGAGCACCGGACCCTCTGGTGGCGGCGACGCGGCCGGCGCAGGCGCGGGAGCCGTGCTGCCGCCTTCAGGGCCGCGGGCACTGTTCAGGACCGCTCCTGGGGGCTTCCGGGGGGGTCCTGGTGCCAAGCCCTGCCCCGCGCCCGGGCCCGGGCCCTTGTCCAGCGCCGGCTTCTTGGGCGGCGGGGGCTCCTCGGGCTTGGACTCCCGCCGCGGGCCTCGCCGCCGGCCTTCCCGGGCTTCCTCGCCCCAGGGCTCCTCGGCCTCAGCTGCCTCGGACTCCCGGCTCACTATCCGCACCTTCTGCCGCACCTGGCCGGACAGGGAAGCAAGCTGAGGGCAAGGCTGCAACCCCGTGGCTGGATCCCCAGGACCCCGCCTCGGACCGCAGGTTGAGGCCTGTCCCATGCGGCCAGAGAGGATGAGCAGATGCCCTTCAGGGCCGCCCAGGCTCTGGCTGCCCTGCAGCTGCTGTCACCACCCGTCCTCCTCAGAGCCCCGCGCAGCTGCCCTCACCTGTCCTTCGAAGCGCCCTAGGGACTGCACCAGGAAGGTGGCCCAGCCCACGTGCAGCACCGGCGTGGGGCTGCCTTCCTCCCATTTGCAGATGCCATCGTAGAACCGAAGCAGATGCGCGAAGCACTCTGGGTCCTGGAGGGCAGACCCCTGGCTCTGGGTGCCCTGGGCAAGGGGGAAAGGAGGGCACAGATCAGAACCCCTTTATCAGGGCTAGGCCAAGCCGCTCATCTAAGCAGAGCCCTGGCTCCGTAAGAGTGGGCATAGGGGGGAATTCTCAGAACCGCCTTCCTTTTATAGAACCAGTTCTTAGCCAGGACTCGGAGAAAAGAGGGAACCGTCCCTTACCTCCATCCCACCCGCCTCAACTGAATAAGAAGTCTTGGCCAAGAAAGAGAAGGGCTTTACCCCATTTACCTGAAGGAATAAGGTAGAAACCCCTAAAATACGCTCAGCTCCCCCAAACCCTGGCTGCTCTGTGTGCTGGGCCACCTTCCTCACTCAGTCCCCGCCGTGGGCAGCAGTCCATGTCCTCTGACTCGGAGCCCTGACCAGGTGGGAAGGGGGCGCAGGGGGAGCCCTTCACCTGGGTCTGCTCCCCTGGCCGCTCCTCGCCAGCCTCCAGCAGGCTAGCCGCCTCCTTCAGCAGGTTGGGGATGACGTCATTGGCTACTTCAAAGAACTCCTTGTAGATTTCCTCGTCTTCCCGGCAGTAGTTGTAGCTGTGAGAGCAGGAGGGCACCGTGGGGCCTCGACCATGCTGGGAACCCCCAGGGACCTGGTGGGGGACGGAGCCCAGGTTTCTTTTCCTTTGATCATCTAGGGACTGGGCGAGTGGTTGGGGTCCTCACTCCAAAATCATGATGTCTGTACCAGCCCAGAGCCAGAGTGAGGAGGGGGGCATGGGGCAGGGGGGCAGGGTTTACTGCTGGATGATGGTGGTTGGCCGTTAGGAGGAGAGGGGAGGGAGAGAAAGGCGTGAGGCTCTCATCAGGGATCCCTGCCTCCTGGGTGATGGTAGCCTTGGCTGCCCAGACTAGAGGAAAGGATGGGGCTTGGGACCCAGGCCTCACTCCTGGGTAAGTATGATTGGAAGTTGGGTGAAAGAGGAAGGAAGGATGGACTAAGGCCCTAGTGGGAGGCGTGGGGGGTGAAGGATCCTCACTCCTGGATGACAGTGGCCGTGTCGGCCCAGGCCTGCAGGGCTTCTCGAACGTTGCGGTTGCGACAGTGGTAGCCAGCCAGGTACATGTAGGGGTAGATGTGCTCATCCCGGTAGTAAGTCTTGGCTGAGGCAATGCCCTAGGGACAGAGCAGAGGGCCCTCAGGGAGGCAGCCCCCAGCCATACTGTGTGGCAGGAATGTCCCATCAGATCACACCCAGAATGCGAAATAGGCACGATCCCAGAGTCCCATCTCCAGTTCCACCTCTCCCCCCTGCCATCCGCTCTACCAGCTGCTCCGCCCATGGCTGCAGGGCTGCTTGGTGAGGCCTGGGCCAGAATGCAGAACAAGGCCTAGGGAAGGGGAGGGGTCTGTCCTCCAAGCTCGGGGCATGTCCCTTTCCCAGGCTTCCCACACACTCCTACACAAACACCAAAGCCTTCCAAGCCCAGCCCAATGTCCCTTCTACCTCCACTCGCACCAAGTTAACACCCTCTCCTCAGTGCGCCCACATTTGACATCTGTTATACGCCAGGAGGGACCACGTGAGGCAAACAGCACAGACTATGTACATGGTGAACACAAAATGGGTGGTAACTCCCAACACACACCAAGTTCTTCTCTCATGTGGCCCCTCCCAGTCCCAGGTAGAAGGGAACCCCAGCCACTATTGGTTCTCCCTTCTGTGCCCTCCTGGGAAATCCCCACCTTGTGGTAAAGGGTGAGTGGGTCTGGCCGGCCAGGGGTGGGCTCCAGCTCCTCCAGATCTGCCAGGTTCCCCAGCGCCATGGGGTACCTAGGAAAAGTCCATGAGTCCAGGCTGCTACCTAGCCACCCGGCCCCGTAGGCCCAGCCTGGCCACTTCCCCCTACTGACCTCTCCAGATGTCCCAGGTCATAGAGCAGCCAGAGCAGTTTCTAGAGGCCAAAAGAGAGAAATAAGAGCTGGGGTAGGGGGTTGGGGGGGGGGGGTGAGAAGTCCTCAGTCTACCAGGCAAAGTGGGGTCCAACACCAGCAGGGATCTCCCACTAGATAGGAAGGGCCAGAATTTAGAAACCAGCCCCTTACTGGAGTCCAAGTCCTTTCATGTCTTAACACCACTCTCCCCAGAGCCCTGGGAAACACTGGGCCAGGAATTGTTAACCATGTTGCAAAAGGGGAAGTTGAGCCCCAGCCAGTTTTGCTCAGTGGATAGAGCGTCGGCCGATGGACTGAAGGGTCTCGGGTTCAATTCCAGTCAAGGGCATGTACCTCGGTTGCAGACTCACTCCCTGGCCCTGATCAAGGTATGTAAGGGAGGCAACCAATCATGTGTCTCTTGCACATCAATGTTTCTCTCTGTCCCTCCCCCACCCTTCCACTCTCTCTAAAAGTCAATGGAAAAATATCCTCACGTGAGGATTAACCAAAATAAAGGGGGAGGAAAAGTGCCCCTGCCAGGGCCCCACAGCCACACCTCACCTGCTGCAGCTGCCCAGGGTCCCACAGGCACATACCTGTTGCAGCTGCAGCAGCTCCAGGGAGTCCGTGTGCAGGTCAATGGAAGGGTTGATGGCGCACACCATGAATGCCACCTCCATCTTGCGGTCACAGCGCATGTATGATCCTTTCAGGTACAGCCAGCTCTTGGGAGAGGACAAGACCAGATGGCTCATGATGACCCCCCTGTGCCTGCTCCAAGGAATGACAGGCAGGAAGGGAGCTATTCTGTGTCCCCTTCCTGACATATTCAGGTGGTGACAGGGAGAGGGGAGTGGGCTCAGGAAAGCACAGCCCTTTGGGTGGGAGTGTGAAGGGAGCAGGGGGAGGAGGCAATACCCGCTCAGCCACACCCGCGTTGACTGTCTGGCCCCTCCGGTCCTCATTGCCCTTGCCATGCCAGGTGACCTCAGCTGTCTGCTCTCCATTGGGCCCAAACACAACCCAGGCGTGGTCCTCAGACAGGGCCAGGTGGACATCCCGGAGACCCAGGGCCTGGCAGGCCCCCACCACAGCAAAGGCCACACCGGAGCTGTCCAGTTTGGTGCCTATGGAGCAGGAGGTAACGAAAGAGGATTCTGAGCTCTGGCGCGGAGGAAGGGGGCTAGGCAGGGACTGGCCATGTTCCCTCCCACCCTCCCCTCCCAGCCGGTGCCCAAACCTCAGACCCTCCTCCATCACTCCTCTACCCGCTTCCTCTTATTGTTCCAAGCCTCTCCCTCCCCGTTTTCATCGCCCAACAACAGACCTTCTTGGATCTTCCCAGTTCCACCCAGCCTTGGACCCTGTCACTTCTCTTTCTCTGCAACCACATTATATGTTTAGGTTAAAGAATTTCCTCGTTTTATTGTGCCTATCAGGTGATAACAGAATAGGCAAAAACAGGACCAAGAGACTAAGTCCTCTTTTTTCACACCCACTGGCAACTACTCCTAATTTATCTCTACACTCTTTTCCTGCTAAGCTCAGAAGCAGCCTCTGATTCCTTCTCAATATGGCACTCCAGGACAGGATTGCTAGTCAACTGGGCTTGAGCAAAGAAAGATCTTTGCAAACCCTGAGCCTTAAGCCATCACTTTCATAGACATTTCATTTAGTCGTCTCAAATGTAGCCAGATTTTGGCTCCTCACCCCCCAATCTGCTGCTGCCCTCTGTGCCTCAGGCTGGGCTGTAGGACTCCTAGAGTTGCTCAATGGCAGGGATGGGGGTGCTGAGGGGGCAAAGGGTGGTTAATGGATTTGGAGCCAAGTGATTGGGGTCTAGTCCTAGTCTTGCCACTTGGTGTGACTTTGGCACCTCACTTCCCCTCTCTGGGCTTCAGTTCCCTAACTGCAAAGGGGGGGTTAACACCTGCCCCACCTCATGAGGCTTATAGGTCTCAAAAGGGCTCTGTAAACCATGTATTGTGAAGAGGTGGGCCAAGCTGTCAGATGGGACAGGATTCTTGCCCCCTGCCACCTGTGGGGCTCCAACCTGTGATGAAGCTGAAGAGGGATTGGATATGGGCCCGATCCTTGAAGTAGGAGCGGCTAAGGCTGTTCCAGATGACATCGGAGACCTTTTTCACCAGCTCTCGGCTGGAGACGCCCCCCTCTCGGGGGTACAGAGACAGGTCGACTGCACCTCGGATCTGGGCGGTGAAGCGAGCATAGAGCGCAGCGATGATGGACAGGTCAGCAACTGGGAAGTAGGTGAGGCCGCCGGGAGGGTCGGGCGCGGGACTGGGCTGGAAGGTGAGCTCGGGCACGTTGGTGGGGATGACGCGGTTGACAGCTAGGAAATGTTCCACGAAGCCCAGGACCAAGGAGAGGAGCACCAGGTCCGGCTCCTCTCGGCCCAGCTCGGCTGCGAACAGGCGCACCACGTCGTCGATCGAGCGTAGCGGGAACAGCGTCTTCTGGGCGGCCTTCAGCCCCATGGCGGCAGGCCTCGGCCTGCGGGCGAGCCGGGAGAGGGAGAGTCGGCGGGCTCGGCCCGGGAGCCCCTGCCCAGGCTCCTCTAAGGTTCCAACCCCCCCCCTCCCGCCACACACACACACACACACACACACACACACACACAATCCCTTGCCCCCCGCCCCCTTCACCCTCCGCTCCTCGGCTCTCGCGTTGATGAGACCCCCCCTCAGCCAAGGCGGTAGGGCCTCCTCGTCCCCCACAACCCCAGTAGCCCCGGCCCCGATGGGGGTGCGCCCCTAGAACCCCGCTGAGGACCGCCAATGGCCGCCCCAGTCCCTCTCTGCAGCCGTACCCCGGGGCCCTAGAGTCCCTCCGAAAGGCACCCCCTGGCCAAGCCCCCAAATCCCAAGAAGAGTCCTGGCTGCGGTCCCCCGCGCCCACCTCCGCGCTTACATCCCACACAAGGCACCGCGGCGCCCGCCGCCTGGAGCCTGCTGGGAAATGGAGTTCCGCCCTCGGCCGCACTGCCTGCCGGGAAGTGGGATCCGGGCCCTCTCCCACCCCTGCCGAGCCTTGAAATGGTGGCCAGCTGCGCCGGTCCACTGGGGCTTCTGGGAGTGGTAGTCGCTGCTCCGGGTGCCCCGTGCGGTAGGTGAGGAGTGGAGGTGGCGCCGCCTTTCTGAGCTTCTCCGGGATTGGTCATTCCATCTACGCAACCAGGTAGCCGAGGGGCCGCAGGGCATCCTGGGAGATGTGGTCCGGAACGTGTCCGGGCATCCTCAGGCGGTCCACTGCGCTTTAGCCACTGATCCCGTGTCGGCAAGACGTGGGGAAAACGGTGCTTCCAAGTGCTGGGGTGTCACGGTGTTCAGCCGCTTCCGCTGGACGTCTTTCAGTATCCACTCACCGTCAGCGCCTCCTCTGCGTCTAGCAATTCTGCCCCAGTTCTGCCCATGACACAAGCCCAACGTCTGTGCACAGCGGAACGTCCATCTACAGAGCCATTGCGGATCTTTGTAATAGGGTAAAAGTTAGAAAAATGAAGTAGCTCTATGCGTCCTGAAATGGCTCTACAGGACACATTGTTGAAGGAAAAAATACTGCAGTACAACATGTTTGATAGGATAGTACTTATATTCACATTGTAAACCTTCAAAACAGTCCTAAATAACTTATACAGAGACATTCATTCATACCTTTAGTCATCCCACAAACAGATTTTTGGTGCCTACAACGGGCCAGGCACTCAGTGCTAGGCACTGGATATGAAACAGTGAAAAAGCAGATCAAATTTCTGCCCTACTTCACCTCTCTGGCTTTTCTTCTTCAAAATCCATAAGCCTAGCCCTGGCCAGTGTGGCTCCATAGTTAGAACTTTGCACTGAAGGGTCACAGATTCGATTTCTGGTCAAGGGCACATACCTCGGTAGCAGGTTCGATCCCCAGCCCTGGTCAGGGCACCTGCAGAATGTCTCACATTCATCTCTCTCTCTCTCTCTCTCTCTCTCTCTCTCTCTCTCTCTCTCTTTCTCTCTCTCTCTCTCCCTCCCTCCCTCCCTCCTTCCACCTCCACCTCCCTCCCTCCTTTCCACACTCTCTAAAATCAATGGAGAAAATATCCTCACGTGAGGATTAACAACAAAAAACCCCACCAAAATCCATAAGCCTAGTCTGATCATGAGAAAACATCTGGCAAACCAAACCAAAACTGAGGGACATTCAACAAAATACCTGTCCAGTACTTCTCAAAAGTGTCAAGGTCATGAAAGACAAGGAAAGACTAAGAAACTGTTGCATATTAGAAGGGATTAAAGAGACAGGACCACTAAATGCAATATGGTGAACTGAATCCTGGAACGGAAAAAGGACGTTAATGGAAAAGCTGGTGGATAAGGTGGCCGACTGTCCCAATCTGCCCAGGACTGAGGGGACTAGGGGCATATGCAACCTTCAGTTTTTGTTTTATATATATATATTTCTTTATTGATTTCAGAGAGGAAGGGAGAAGGAGAGATAGATAGAAACATCAATGATGAGAGAGAATCATTGATCGGCTGCCTCCTGCACACCCCCTACTGGGGATCAAGCCCGAAACCCAGGCATGTGCCCTTGGCAGGAATCGAACCTGGGACCCTTCAGTCCGAAGGCTGACGCTCTATCCACTGAGCCAAGCTGGCTAGGGCACAACTTTCAGTTTTAAAACCAAGCCACCCCTCACCCTTCACGCAACGCACGTTTGTGGGGAACCTGGTGCTAAGCCATTCGTAGACCATCTGCTTCTGGGCCAGGGTTTCGTATGTAGCTGAGCAGTTCCCTCGCGGCGATCTATTGAAAGTCAGCCCTCGACACAAGGGATTTTGTTTTTATTTTATTTTATTTTATTTTATTTAAAATTAAAGAAAACACTGGGGTGGGGCAATGGTAAGATATGTACACATATAATACCTCAATAAAAAAAGAAATAAAATAAAATAAATTAAATTAAAGAAAACACAACAGTCAAGTCTTGGGCACCTCGGAGCTCGCTCTACTTGTGAAATTCAAATAAAGTCTGTAGCTTCATTCATAATTTTCATCAATTAGTTTTGACAAATGTGCATGGTTGTGTACGATATTGACATTAGGGGAAGCTGTGTGAAAGGTATATGGAGATGAAATCACCAAGTGCTGAGTTCTGGTTTCTCCTTCGTGTTGAGGTTGGGAGACCAGGAGGAACCAGAAAAAGCATGAGCGGGATCAGCCAGAGAAATGAGAGGAACACCAGATGAGCGTCTGGTGCAGAAGAAGACCAGGCATGGAGCAGAGGCCTGATGGACAGTGTCAGATGCTGCTCTCAGGTCAGCGAGCTGAGCACCAAGGATGGACTGGATTTAGCTCTGTGGGACCTTTTGGTGACCCCAGTAAGAGCAGTTCAGCCGAAGCCGGTTTGGCTCAGTGGATAGAGCGTCGGCCTGCGGACTGAAGGGTCCCAGGTTTGATTCCGGTCAAGGGCATGTACCTTGGTTGCGGGCACATCCCCAGTGGGGGGTGTGCAGGAGGCAGCTGATCTGTTTCTCTCTCGTTGATGTTTCTAGCTCTCTATCCCTCTCCCTTCCTTTCTGTAAAAAATCAATAAAATATATTATTATTTTTTTTTAAAGAGTAGTTCAGAAGGAAAAGCCCAACATTCTTGGGCTCATGAAAAATGGGAGGGCCCTGGCCGAGTAGCTCAGTTAGTTAGAGCATCCTCTGAGTATGCCAAGGTTTTGGGTTTGATCCCCAGTCAAGGCACATACTAGAATCAACCAGTCCTGGCCAGTGTGGCTCAGTTGGCTGAGCGTTGTCCCATGTACCAAGAGGTCTCTGGTTTGATTCCCAGTTAGGGCACATGCCCAGGTTTCAGGCTCATTCTCCGGGGGGCATGTAGGAGGCAACCGATTGATGGTTCTTTCTCACATCGATGTTTCTCTCTCTCTCTCTCCTTCTCCCTTCCTCTCTCTCTTTCTAAAATCAAAATTTAAAAAAAAATCTAAAGTAAAAAGAGTCAACCAATGGCCCTGGCCAGTTAGCTCAGTTGGGGTGTTGTCCCAATGGACCAGGGTTGCAGGTTCTAGTCCCTGTCAGTGAAAACATGAATGAGTGGAACAGCAGATCAATGTCTCTCTCAAACAAACAAACAAACAAACAAACAAAAAAAACCCAAAACCCCACAAACAACAACAACCAATGAATGCATAAATAAATGGAACAACAAAATGGATGTTTCTTTCTCTCTCTCTTTAATAAATAAATGAAAAATTGGAGGAAAAAAATTGGAGACAGGGATAATATACAATTCTGTCAGGGAGCTTTGCAGCAAATGGAAGGAGAAAAATAAGATGGCAGTTGTGGGGAGGGGAAGAGGGTAAAATATAAGGTGGTTGTTGTTGCTGGTGCCTTTTTTTTTTTTTTTTTAAGGGTTTATTTGGACCAAACTAACAACATATGCTGGGGAGCAAGAACTCAAATGCTCCGGTGTCGCTGATGTTTAATAGGAAAGCATTGCTGCACTGATGGCCTTGAACAGAGGGAGAGAGCTCCTGAGTGAGAGATTGGGCCTTTGCTAGGAACGCGGCCAGTTTATCCGCAATAATTAGAGGGCAGACGGGACACCGGCATGTGTGACGAGGACTTGAATTCTCTCAACGAAATAGGAGGCCTAGTTGGCCGCCTTCCCTCCCTCCTTCACACTTTTGCTCAAATGTCACCTTCTCAATGAAGCCGACCCAACCCTGACTAGACCTACTTAAACTCAGTCTCCAACCCAAGTTCCTCTTTCAATCCCACCACCCCACTCTACTTTTGTTTTGTTTTTCTTTCTCTAAGGCAGTAACATCTCTGGAGCAGGTCTCTCAACTGAGGCACCACTGACTTTGGGGCCGGATAATTCTTTGTATTTGGGCACTGCCTGTGCACAGCAGGATGTTTCGCAGCATCCTGGCTTCTACCAATAGATACCAATAGCACCCCTCCCCCCGTAGTGGCAATGGGAGATGTCTCCAGACATTGCCAACGGTCCCATCGGTGGCAAAATTGCCCCCCATTGACGACCGCTGCTCTAGTACATAATACAATTTACTTACTTGTTTATAGTGTCTGTCTCCTACCAACAGAATATAAGCTCCACAAGGACCAGGAATGTCTGACACATAACTGGTGTTCAACAAGTATTTGCTGAATAAATGAAATACATTCATGCAAAAAAGTGACTACAATGAGTGACTGGCCTGGAATGTAGGCTGTGTGAGGAGGCATATAAGGACACAAGAGGGATGGGGGGACAGCAAAAGTGTGGCAAAACCAGCGGATTGTAGGTTCCAAAATGTATTGGAGTTGGAGAGCGGCTCGATGGGGTGTTGGTGGGAGGGCGGAATGCTTGGCATTACGAGCATGTCGTTACGGGCAATGAAACGATCCGGAGCAGCGCTTCCAGTGGAAACATAACATGAGGTGCATGTTTATTTTTTTAAATCATTTTTATTGATTTCAGAGAGGAAGGGAGAGGGAAAGAGAGAAACATCAATGATGAGAGAGAGTCACTGATTGGCTGCCTCCTGCACGCCTCCTACTGGGTTCAAACCCAAAACCTGGGCATGTGCCCTTGACCGGAATCCAACCTGGAGCCCTTCAGTCCTCAGGCCGACGCTCTATCTACTGAGCCAAACTGGCCAGGGCCCACATGCAATTTTAAAGTTTCTAAGTAGCTACATTAAAAAAGCAAAAAGACATACATGGGGTTAATTTTAATAATATATACCCAAAATATTTTTAAAATATATTTTATTGATATTTTACAGAGAGGAAGGCAGAGGGATAGAGAGTTAGAAACATCGATGAGAGAGAAACATTGATCAGCTGCCTCCTGCACACCTCCTACTTGGGATGTGCCCGCAATCAAGGTACATGCCCTTGACCAGAATCGAACCCGGGACCTTTCAGTCGGCAGGCTGACGCTCTATCCACTGAGCCAAACCGGTTAGGGCATACCCAAAATATTATTTCAACTTGTAATCAATATAAAAATTATTAATGATAATTTATATATTTTTTCTCACTAAATCTGAAATCTGGTATCTATTTTAAACTCACAGCATATCCTCCTTCAGACCAATCATATTTCTCAGTAGCCACATGGAACCGGTAGCTCCCAGTAGGACAGAGCTGTGGGAATGGGTGGCTGGGGTGGGGTGGAGGACAAGATCACGGAAGAAGAGCCCAAGGAACTGAGAGGCCGTCGGTTGGATCATCCACAGGCACAGCGGAGGCTCTAAGGATTAAAGCAGGAGTAGGATGGAGAGAGTCACAGCAATCAGAAGCTAAAGTGATAGAGAGGTGTGAAATCCACGTGCTGGGAGATCTCAGAAACAAAACAGGTGGTGGAAGGTGATAACGTGAATTCAAACCTGAGTGTGTGAAAGGAGGAGGGAGGAGGACACCTGTAAGTGCAGATGAGGATTCAGCGGGACACCGCCACCTCCAGGAAGGACGCAGAAGGTCTGTGGGACGTGAGGAGGGAGCAGCAGTGACCTCAGGGAGGGCGAGGTTTTTGCTAGAGCAGGAGGGTTAAGGACCAGGACCAGACCGTTTGCAGGAGGAGATGAGGACCCGGGATTTTGCTAAAGATGGACCATCAACTCTAGAAGGAACAGTAGTCAGCTATCAGGAGCCGAGGGGGCAGATGGGAAGGAAAAGGAGAGGGTCAGAGCTATGGAGAACCCAGGAGGCCTGACCATTGATGTCTCTCACCATGGATGTTTCTATCTCTCTTTCCCTCTCCCTTCCTCTTTGAAATCAATAAAAATATATTTTAAAAAAGAAGAAAAAACATCAATGGTGAGAGAGAATTATTGATCTGCTTTCTCCTGCCCACTTCACGCTGGGGATTGAGCACACAACCTGGGCATGTGCCTTGACCGAGAATCGAACCAGGACCTCCTGGTTCATAGGTCGATGCTCAACCGCTGAGCCCTGCCAGCCAGGCAGGACCTAATTTTAACTAATTACATCTGCAATGAATCTATTTCCAAGTAAGGTCACATACTGAGATATTTGAGGTTAGGATATCAAGATAGGAATTTGGGGGTGGGGGTCACAATTCAACCCATAACTGATTGTATATTAGACAATATTGTTGTGTCGATGTTAAATCTCTCCAGACAATAACAATGGCTTCTGGTGGCTCCTTATTTCTAAGAGATGCCTGCGAAGCATTTAGGTGAGAAGTTCAAGATGTCTACAACTTACTTTCAAGTGGTAGCAGACTGCATGCTATGTACCAGGTGTACATGGACGCAGGTAGGTGTGGAGGGAAAACAAAAGCAGCGTAAGGTTAACGATCGGTGACTCTAGGTGACAGTACAGGGAGTTCATCTTCATTCTGTAGGGTTGAGATTAGTCAACATAAAATGCTTGAAGAAAATTAATTCTTACAAAATATGAAAATCTTTTGGCTAAATTATTGCTGGGTGCTAGGGCGGGTGATTGGAGGTCTTAGTTTGCAAGGGGCCTCAGATTCCCTGGGCCCTCGCTTTGGGCTTCTGCATCTTAAGAGAACATACATTTCTTGAGTGGGGCAAAGGCGTTTTACACTCATTATCTCACCAAATCTCAACAGAACCACCATGAGATGGGTTTTATGATCCCCACTTGCCAAAGGGGAAACCGGGGCTTAGAGAGGTTGGGTAACTTGCTCATGACGGCACAGCTAGACTAGAATCCAGGTTGTCTGACTCTCAGGGTTGGGCTCCTACCCAGGCCCTGGAATTCCATGGGCACCCCCAACCCCTATCACCAGCCTCACTGTGCCTGGGCCTCTGGTGCTTGTAGCTGTAGAGCATGCCATGAGCCCTGCCTCAGCCACAGTCCCCCAGGCCGGCCTTGATCCCAGGCACAGGTTTCACCCTCTCTCCTCAGCCAGCTCTGCATGGACCTGGGTCTTGCCCAGTCACAGTACAAGTGAGACCCCTCCTCCTCCCTGCTCTCAGCAGACTCACAGCTCAGTGCTAAGGCCACCTTCTAGGACCTGCAGTGAAACTAAGCTCTAGCTAGGGAGGAGGAATTTATCTCCTGGAGTGCCTTCCTGCTCAGCCATGGCCAAGTTCTACTGAGAGCCACAGCTCTTCTCAGGGAGCACCACTGCCTTTTCCTGCTACGTGGGGTCTGGGGCACTCCCCCTCTTCCACGGGCCCCCTAATGCTACCACCCCTTTGTTACCGAACACTTTTCACTTACCCCATTGGATGTGTCACCTGATTCCTGAAAATACGGGGAAGACAGCTTGGTCTTTAACTTTCTTTGATACCCTCCCCCTCCTCCTCCATTTCTGATCCTCCTCACCCTCCCCATTTTCTGAACCCCAGGAAAACAGATCCAGGCGGGAGGCCAGCAACTTACAAAGTTGTCTTTATTGTTTTCTTCCTGCCTCGAAGAGCATCAGGGTTGACCCCTCCCGGGAATAGGGCATTTGAGGAGATAAATACTTATTTTGCCCCTCACTCATCAGTAGGGGGAGGTTTAATAAAAATAGTAATATAATAATAATAATAATAATGGCTGTGCTCAATAATAAAATGTCCCCTATGATCCCCTAATACACAGTTGGTCGAAGCTTTGAGAAAAAGGACCCCCCCTTTTTTGGGAAGGGCCAAAGTGTGCCTGGAGACCCGCCAGTGGACCGACCGGGTGCCCATCTCCCACCAAGTAGCCCATATAAATACCCTCCCCACTCCACCCCTGCTTAGGAATTCTCTTCTCCTCTGGACGGATTAGGTGACAATGTCAGTTGCTTATGGAGCTTCTTCTCCCTGTTCCCAACCCCACCCTGCTCCTCCCCAGAGAAAGGACCGTGGGTGCGTTCCCCCAATTCCCTCTTTCCTTGTCTCTTGTTCATCCACCTTCCTTTATCCCTCTCTCCTTCTCCAGGTGGCTTTTCCCTCCTTCTAATCACCATCACCTCCTCTCTCCCTACTTGCCTCTCACTTCCTTCACCTACATCCTTCCCCCTGCTTCTCTCGCTTCTCTCCTCTGGCTCAGAGCCTGTCCTTCTCGCCCTGTCCCTGAGCAGAGGCTGGGATATGCCCCAACTCGGCCTCCCTGGGGGCTGGACAGGGCGCAGCCCAGACCTGAGTCTGCTCCCAGGGACCTGGCCCTTCTCCGTCCCCGACTCTTCCAAACCCCCCGAGGCTTGGCACTGGAAACGAGGGCTTTGGCACAATCATCCCTGGACACCAGGCCAGAAGAGCCCCCAGCCCATAGCAGAAGAGGGACCATTGGCGGGCACAGAACGGGCTGGGAGTAGAGGAGAAAGGTGGGGTGAGGGCTGGGAGCCAGGTTCCCAGGTCCCAGGGACTCAGCCTCCCAGTGGCTCCCCAGCCCAGGCTCTCCCTGAGTCTGAATCTCCACGTGTCCCGGACCAGCCGGAGCGTGGCAGTCCTCAGACTCTTTGCTCCCTCACATCTCAGTCCTGGGGTTCGGGTGGGCCCTGCCAGAGGGTGTCAAGGGGAGCTCTCTGATTCAGGGGCTGGGGGCAGGCTCCGGGGCCGCTCTGAGACCTAGAGGAGAAGAGAAGGAAGTCAGGGTAGAAAGAGGAACGCAGGACTCTTTCCTCACCGAGCCACCGCCCCCGGGGCCTTCCCAGGACCCATCACCGGCTGCAGCAGGGCCCTGGGAGGAGGCTGATGTGAGGTGGGGGTGGGGTGACGTGAGAACTGGGGAGCTCGCACTTAATCCTGGAGTCCAAAGTAAAGTCTCTTTGTTCATTCACTCCATTCTTCACTCAATCAACAAACATGCTTTCCTTTGGACAGAAGACCAACTTGATCCCCGCCATCAATGAGCCCACAGTTGAGGGAGGACGGGCACCCAGACAAAAACCAAAGCACAGCAGCACTGACAAGGAACGGGTGGGAGGCGGGCACCAAAGGTGGCACCACCCCAGAGGGGCAGTGACACCTGACCGGGTAGTCGGGTGGTCTCTGGAAAAGGTGACATTGGTGCAGAGCCTTGAGGTGGCCTGGCATTAATCGGGTTGGGACAGGAAAGGGCACCCAAAGGGGGGGGGGGAGCAGGGGCAAGAGCTGGGAGGTGTGACAGAACAGGGCAAGGCCCAGGCTCTGAGTGGCCCAGTGTGGCTGGGGTGGTGATGGGGTGACAGCTGTAGAGAAGGCTGGAGGATGAGCAGGAACCCCTCATCTCCAGCCAGAGTGAGCTGCTCTCTGCCATGGCTGGGCCTCCGTTAAGAATCCCAAGAGGTCCCCCTCTGAGGCACTGTCCCCGTGTGCGGAGCTATGTACCAGGTCTCACAACCACCTCATTTTACAGGCAAGACAAGCTCAGGGGGGCCAGGCACCTTTCCGGGGCCACACTGCTGGGACAGTCAGAGCCAAGATCCCAACTCCAGACTTCCGCAGGTCCCACTGTGGGGTGAGACAGGTAACAGTCCGCATCTCTTAGGATCCAGGGGAGGATGGGCTAAGCTTGTTCTCTGGCCTCAGGTCCCGGTGAAGGGCCTAATACCGAGCAGAACTGCCTGTGCTTGGAGTGGAGGAGGGAAACGCCCCCCCGTGGCTCACCTGTATCAGGGAGGCCGCGGGGCTCAGGGATCCCTGCGGGCAGGACACGGACTCGCTGGACAGGGATGTCCAGGGCTTCTTCTTCACTGTTCCAGGAACAGGGTGAGGGGACAAAAATGCAAGGTCAGATCTGAGGGGTCCGAAGGGGGTGGGAACTTGGGGGAGACATGCGGAGGTACAGGAGGCTGTGGGGCTGTTCTTACTGGGGTCCGCGTTCCCTTCGCTGCCCATGGAGGCTGGGCGCCGCGAGGCCTCGGAGAAGCTGTGGGGCCGCTGCGGGACGGAGCTGCGGGCACCTCGGCCCTTCCCTTCAGGAGCCTGTGGGGGGACGGGGCGGAGGGTGGGACTCAGCGGCACCATAGACCGTGACAATGAACCGCAGCCGGCCGCCAGCCTGGACGTGCTGAGGGCCCGGCACCAGGTGAGCTGTGGGCAGCAGCGAGCGCACCGGAGAAGCGCTGATTGGCTCAACCTCACCAAGGAGGTTTGTGATTGGCTCTGGACTCACCGGGGGCGGGTCCCTGGCGCTGGGCTTTCTGTCGGTAAAGCCCACGTGTACCAGGTGGTTGAAGTTGGTGGGCGGGGAGATGAGCTTGGAGCGCACGAAGGGGTCCTTCAGCATCTCCCTGCGGGCAGAAACGATTTAGAGGGGGAAGGCGAAGGTGCCATCTCCCACCCATCCCGCCCCTAGACCCCGCCTCCCGGGGCTGACTCCCCGCCCCCGGGGGCGGGCCTTGCTTCGCCCCGCCCCCAAGAGTTGGAGGCCCCGCCCAGCCATTGCGTCACGCGCGCGCACCTGCGCTGCTGCTGTCGCTGCTCGTCTGACACCCGGAAAAAAAAGCGGCGTTTGCTCTTGGTGCGGAACAGCTGGCGCCGGCTGTTGTCGGTGAGGTCGGGGATGTTGAACTCGTCCTTCTCTGTGGAAGAAGCAGAGCTGACGGTGCTCTCAAGTCCCCGGGCTCCGGTCCGCGGGCGCCGAGTCATTCACCCACACGTGCGCACCCACAAACACAAGCACACACACTGCCTCACCTGCCAGACGGTTCCTGAGGTAGGTCAGGCGGACCTTCTCGGTGCCATAGAGGAACAGGGAGCCCTCTGGGTTCAGGGGTCGCACCTGAGGCAACAGGCACAGAGGTCACGCCATGCTACCCTGTCCTACCCCAGGCCAGCCCCAGGGGTCCCGGCAGACCCTCACCTTCTTGAGCGGCACCGTCTGGACCCATTCTGCTTTCCTCACATCAAACACATCGATGGAGTTCTCACTGAACACCGTCAGGTAGGGGACTGCGTAACCTGCAGGGTAGAAACTGCTCGTGCTGTGCAGCCCTGAGCAAGTCAGGCACCTCTCTGGGCTGTTTCCTCCTCAGGACCACGGGAACACCCTGTGCCCTGCCAGAGCGCAAAACTTTCTGCCCCACCAAAAGTCCTTCTGGAGACTTCCCAGGTGGCCCCACCCGACTTCCACACAAATCAGAGATAACGATCTTGGAGTGCCACTCTGTGCCATGCCAGGCATAGTTCTAACCACTTTGCATATTTTTTCTCCTTTAATTCTCAAACAACCCTACCTTACAGATGAGGGATCAGAAACCTCAGAGCTAAGTGGTGGGCAAGGTCACCCCGTGGTGAGTGAGAGCTGGGAACTGGCCCCAGGCTGTCTGGGTCCAACGCCTACATGTTGAAAGTCTGTGCTACGCCCAACCCACAGGCCCCACCCCAGAAGAGCCATTGCTCATGAAGGGAGCTCTGTCCCTCTCTTTCAGCCCATACTCCATTACGCCAGTTACCTGTGAATGTGCCAAACTCCCCCGCTGCCCCACTCATTCATTCATTCATTCATTCATTCATCCATTCATTCATTCATTCCTCCAATCAGTCCTAGCACCTGGAGTGTGCTTGTCAGGGGTGGGTGCTGGATGTGACGAAGAAACCAGCCCAGCTGATGTGCAAGCCCCCAGTGCACCACAACAGTCATTACAAGAAGGTGCTAAGAGCCAGGGCAGAGGTCCAAACACAGAAGTGGGGGAGTAAAAGGGAGCACGGACACACAATGACAGCGACCATGGTGGTCACGCATGGAGGGCCTGCTCGGGCCCGGGGGCTGGATGGACTTAAGAGTTTTCCAGGCACAAAGAGAAGAGCAGCTCAGGCAGGGGGACGATGGGATCTAAGGCATGGAAGAGGACGATCCTCCAAGGCGCCGAGGGCAGAGCAGGGCATGGTCAGACAGGAAGGTGCACACTGGCTTCCGATGCAGCTCAGATGTTTGGGCAGGACCTGTCCTCCTCTGATGCATGGGCTACACCTCAGGTGCCTGGCCCTGGCCCACCCCAAGCCAGCCCCAGAGGCCCCTGGCCCACCCCAAGCCAGCCCCAGGGGCCAGACTGGCTCTCTGTTGGCCTTACCCCAGCCTGTGGGCAATGCTGGCCACAGCAGCTCATGGATGCGAGACTTGCGGCCGGCGCTGTCCACGTAGACCCCAGCCGTGGTGAAGAGCAGCAGGAACTCGCTAAGGCTGAGCTCCACGGCACCCAGCGCCTCGCCCAGGCCCCCTCTCGATGGTGGCAGCTCCTCAGGCATCAGACTGCCCCCCAACGCTAAGGGCGCAGCCTCATTGAGCAGCGGGTAGAGCGAGAAGGCACCAGCTGCACCCACACACAGCCGGTCGCCCAGCAGCTCCAGGCTCTGCACAGGGGCTGGTGCCTGCAGCTCACGGATGCGGTGGTGCCAGGGCCCAGGGCCTGGGCCCAGCTGGTAGCAGAGCACTTGGCGCTTGACCGCTACACAGAGCACAGGAGTGCGGGCCTGCAGGATGCGCCCGGCTGCCAGCGCCTGGCAGCCTCGAGACTCAGGGATCTTGGCGCCTGTCACCTCGGCGCTCTCCAGCTCGGCCAGGGGGAAGAGGCGCACGCTGGGGCCTCGGCCACACAGCACGGCCAGAAAGCCCGCGGTGGGGCTCACTGCCAGCCGCTGCACCCGCCGGCACTCACCCACCTGGAAGATATCTGTGGAGTTGGTAAGAGAGAGTGTCACCAGCAGGTGGGTGAGAAGCAGCTCAGTGCCCATCCTCCTGGGCCCTGGGGCGAGCCCCACCCACACCAGCCTTGGCCCAGCTTGGCATGTACCATTGCTGTGCAGGTGGATCACAAACAGCCCCTCCTCGGTGCCCAGAGCAAGCCGGTCCTGGTCTGGGAGAGGGAAAGAGAGGGTCAGGGGTCAGAGGGCCTGTTCAGAGGCAGAGACTGGGCAGTCCACCTGCCCTTGCTGAGCCTCAGTCTCTCCCTGTCCCTGTGTCATTGAACCCTTCTGTCCCAGGGTCTAGACTGGCTCTAATGGTAAAGGCTGTGGGGGCAGGGATGGGGTGAGAGGCCCTCCACCCCAAGCTGTGGGACTTCGGGTAAGTCTTGGAGATTCGGTTCCCGCTAACGTAAAGTGGGGACAAATAAAAAAATAAAAATAACGTGGGGACAGTAATGGTACCTTCCTCACACAGCTGCTGTGAGACGGGAGGAAGCAATGCAGGGTAAGTGTGAAGCTCACGGCAATCCTTGCTCACTAAATGCCCGTGCCCCCGGCTCCTGACTGACAGGGGACCTGGCGGACCGCACAAGGCCCAGGCTACCGGGAGCACCGAGAGCGCCTCTCCTCTCCCGCAGCCGTCTGTCATGGAGGCTCCAGGCTCCTGCTGACCCAGCAACCTCATGGGAGACGGGTGAGGCTCAGGTCACCCAGCTGCTAGTTAAGAGAGCTGAGAGCAAAACACCTGGTTTATTTCCTATTAAAACCTTTGCTCTGTTCACTGGCCTGAGATTCTTTCAGAAAAAGCAAATGGAGGTCCAGAGAAGTTGAGCAGCAGGAGCCAGGCTCCTGCCCCGGCCTGGGCTCCTCACACCGCCATGCCGAGGGACGGTGCAAGGCGGAGTCCACATCTCGTAGCTGCAGGGACTGGGCAGTGGCAGCGGCCCTCGTGACTGTGGCTGGGCCAGCACTGTCCCTACAGGCCCTAACTGCTCCCCGGGCCTGCCCGGAACAGGCCGCGCCCCCTGGCAGGAGGCTCACCAATGATGGCAGCGCAGAGCGTGTGCGACAGCAGGGGCAGCCCGTTGTCGTAGGCCTCCTTGAGGGTGTACACAGGCCGCGGCCTCGGCCGAGTGTCCAGCAGCAGCCGCTGCAGCTCGCCCAGCACCTGCAGCCAGCGCTCCCGCTCAGCCTCGCTCTCCGCCAGCAGCAGCACGGTACACGTGACGGGCGGCACGGTCAGCTGGGAGGCTGTCACCTGTGGGCAGAGACCTCGGCTGGAGGGCTGTGGGCTGCGGGCCAGGTGTCCTTCCTCCCTTCTCTCTGTGCAGCAGTTGATGCTAATTAACCCAGACGTGAGCTTGCCGGGCGAGAGCTCGGTGCTGCTTGGAGCAGGTGATGAGCGAGGCAGGGGGTCAGACAAGCACAGGGACAACTGCAGAGCCCTGACGGGTGCTGGGGAAGGGGATGTGCGGGCACCGTGGGGACACAGGTGAGGGGGAAGGGTGACCCCCCAGGGAAGAGGCGTCCCGCTGGAGCCCGGGGGAAGAGGCAGTACGGGAATGGCCGAGGAGGGGGAGGGACTGGCGGAGGGGGCAGAGGTGAAGGGTCCCAGTGCAGGGCCCTTTTGAAGTGGAGAAAGCAGGGTGTGGTCAGGGCAGAGAGAGACTCCGGGAGAGGGGGGAAGGCCTGCCGGGTCAGGAATGTAGGGCCTCGAAGCCACAGCGGGAGCACGCTGAGCGTGACAGGGAGCCGCAGGTGAGTCCTAACAAGCAGGACAGCCAGCTTCCAGTATGGAAAACTCTGCCTCCAGGATGGGGCGGGGGTGCCCGGACCGAATGGAGGCTCGTGCAGCCGCCCATGTGGAGAGGAGGGGCTGGGACGGAGGGTCAGCCAGGGAGAGGGAGAAAAGCCGGTGGAAGGGGTCAGCCTGACAGTGGGTGGTGACTGGCCCACCCCGCCCCAGGCACTTACCCTAAAGATGCGCGGCAGGTCCTTGGATTGGGCGTGGATAACATCAGAGGCCAGGACTGGGGTGGCTGAGAACTGGGGGTCCCTGCGAGGTTCATGGAATAGGTCAGAGGTCACACTCCCCCTGGCTGCACCCCATCCACCCACTTGTCCCTTGTCCCATGCCAATGCCCGGCACCCACCTCAGATCCAGTGCCTGCAGGAGGGCCCCGCTGGCCGGGCTGAGCCGAGGGTCTGGGGCGTCGAACAGCAGCAGGCGCGAGTCGCTGAGCGCGGCAAAGACCCGCTGCCAGCCCCGCCGGACGCCTGAGGGCCGCGGCACCTGGGGAAGGCAGGCATGGGAGGGCCCGCCAGGCCGCAGCGCCACCGTGCTGTCCTCCCCCTCCCTGGCCCCAGCTCACCGACAGGAAGCCCTCGTAGGCAGTGCCCGTGCCTGTTTCGGGGTGTACTCCCAGGGCCGTGCAGAGGAGATCAGGGGGCACAGGACAGGGTGGGGCCTGTGGGGCGCAGGCCCAGTGACAGAAGTAGCCGCAGGCTGTGGGGAAGGCAGGAGGCAGGGTGTGAGCCTGGGCGTTCCCAGCCCCAGCTTCCCTGAGGCCCCAAGCTGTCACTAATTCCCCATCAAGTGAGAAAAGAAAAACGTAGCAGTGGGAAACGCAGCCTGGGCTCAGAGACGGAGCCTGGTGTGTCAGGATCGGGGCCATTTCTGTTCGATCCTCCCAGGGGCTGGGGCTGGTGCCGGGGAGGCCGGGGGCTGGGTAGGGGCGAGGGGTCTCACCGTCACAGCCCAGGCCCTGGCGGCCCAGGCCCAGCATCAGCGAGGTGCAGCGCAGACACTTGGTGGGGGACGGGAAACTCCGGGGGCGCAGCATGTGTGAGCCAGGCTTGGGGAGGAACATGGCCGTTATTCCCCTCAGACCACAGCCTCTCAGGGCCCTGCACCCCACTCCTGAGGCAACCCTGAAGCGTCAGGCAGGACCAGGGACTGAGCCGGCTGGCAGCGTGAGCTCTGAGCCCCAGTGAGTCTGTGGCAGCACTCAGACCCATTGCCACCGCCACCCACGATGTGGTCTGCGGGCCCTGGTGCAGGTGGAGGAACCAAGAGGGTCCCTGGAAACCCAGCAGAACGGCGTGGTGCCCCCACCCGCTCCACCCTCTGGGCACCCACCTTTGCAGGAGGACCTTCGGCAGGGGCTGTGGTAGCCGCAGGTCCCCTGGGGAACACAGCCTGCGGGGGAGGGTAAACGAGCAGGTGAGAAACGCATGGGCAGAGGGCCCCCCACGGCAGGTTCCCGCCGCCCTTACCCCCAGGCGCAGGCTGCGTCGGCCCTCCGGCCTCAGCTCGGGCTCCACTCCGGGTCTTGGGGCCTCTCCTGAGATGCCAGGGTCCTTGGCAGAATCCTTCTGGGGTTTGGGGGCAAATCAAGGCCTCTGTGCCTGTCCCCAGGACCCTCCCCAACCAGCCCCTGAACCGGGTTCTTACCTCTGAGCTCCGGAAAGGCAGGAAGGGAATCAGGGAGTTTGAGGACTTGGTGTCTGAAAACAGAGGGTGTGGGTCACTGGGGTTGGGGTCTGGCCCAGCCCTGACACTTGTTCCTGAGGAGCCATGGGCCAGTGGGGGCCTGTTTCCGCCTCAGTAAAGTGGGGCAATGACTGCAGGCTGTGGTGGCGGGACCTGGCACACAGTAGGTGCTCAGTAAGTGCTGCTAACAGATGGTGGGGTAAGCGACCGTCTGGAACAAATTCTTGTCTCCACGCCCTGCCAGGCGGGTGGGACCCCCTGGTAACGGAGGCTGCAGTGGGGGACTTGCCCCAGGACAGCCATGCAGACGGCCACTCACCTCCTGGCCCGCGGGCCCGCAGCTCCTCCCGCAGTGCAGCCAGCTCCTGCTGCAGGCCCCGGTTCTGCTTCTCAGCCTCCTGCAGATGGCTGGGGAGGACCGGCGAGAGCTCACCACCCGCCCCGGCATGCTCCTGGTGCCCGCTGCCGCGCCTGCCCTGGCTCACCTCTCGGCCTGCAGCTGGGCCTCCTGCACCTGTGTCAGCTGCTCCTGCAAGCTCTGCTTGGCCCGGATCTCGGCCTCCAAGGCCAACTGCAGCTCCAGCCGGGCCGAGGCCTCCATCTTCTGCAGCCGCCTTGCCTTCCACTGGTGGTCCTGGTGGCCAGAGGGCACCCCTGTGAGATGCCCCCTGGGCCTGGCTGCCTCAGAGGCCCCCTCTCGCCAGAGCACACCACTGCCGATGCCACCTGATCAGGCGCACAGCCCCAGCTCTGCCAGTGACACTGTGGGCTGAAGCAAGTCACTGCTCTTCCATGAGCTGTGTCCTCCCCTTCAGAGTGAGGCACCCCCTCCCCACTGGGTATCTCTGGGGCTCACCAGCGGCCGGGCAGGGAGTGTCTGGGTGCCCACGTTCCTCAAGGACTCCAGCTCCTCTGCCATCTTGGTGGCCAGGGCCTGCAGGTAGCCTCTCGAGACCTTCTCATCATTCACCCTGATTGGAAAGGGGCCTCAGGGTGATGGCTGAGCCCTCAGCTCCGCCTGCGCCCAGCCTCCACCTCCAGCCCAAGGCACCCACCAGCTGAGGATGTCGGCGATCTGGGCCTCCCAGTTGCCCTCTGTCTCCCGCCGCTCGCCCTCCAGGCGCTGCCGGCTCTGCTGCTCCCGCTCCAGCTCTTCCACAAGCTGGGGGCCAGGTGGGGGGTGGGGTCAGTCCCAGGGGCCCGAGCACCAGAGCCCTGCCTATGTCCGCCCTTGCTCACCCCCTCCAGCTTGCCTGCCTGCTACGGGCACTCCCCTAGGGAGACAGCCAGCCCTGGGCCCTGGCCTCTCTGCCCACCCCTCCTGCTGTGCCCCTGCCAGGTCCCTCTGCCTGGCTGTCTTGCCCTCTGTCTACCCTACTGACCCGCTCCTGCTCGCGGCTCAGCCGCCGGTTCTCTTCCTGTAGCCGGCACAGGGCCTCCTCCTTTCCCCTGGGCCTGGAGAGGAGAGGATGCCTCGGTTACTCCCACCTGGGGCCCTGGTCCTTCTCCCCCCCCCCCCGCCTCCGCCAGCTGCCCAGCTCACCCGTGGCCGCGGGCCTGCTCCAGCTGCACACGCAGGGCGGCCACCTCCTTCCTCAGCTGAGCCTCCTGAGGCCCGCCCTCGGGCGATCCCGTGCCGTTGGTCTCAGAGGCAGTGTGGACGGTCTTGAGGACACGGAGAGGGGTCAGGGCAGGGGCCTGGGAAGCCATGGCCCACTCTACCGCTGGGACACAGGCCTGGACCCGAGGGCCCTGAGTCAGGTCAGGCAGAGGAAGTGCCCCTTAGGGGGTTGGGGGTTAGAACTCAGTACCTTGACCCGGGAAGATTCTTTCTCAAGGCTTCGCTCCCTCTGTCTCTGAAGCTGTGTCACCTCCCGGCTCAGGGTGGCCACCTGGGCCTGCAGCTGTGATGGGGTGCAGAGGCAGCCAGTGCTGACCTGCCCACCCCAAGCGTCTACCTGGCCTTGCTGCAGACTCTCCAGCTTTGCCAGCCACAGCGGGAATGAGGCAGGGAACCCCAGCCGCCCACCCTAACCATCATCCCCTGCTCAGGCCTCTGCCGGCCACAGTGGGGAGCGCAAAGGCACCTGGTGTTCCCAGAACCTTGACCCAAGCTCCCTGGGCTTCCTCCAGCCATGCCAGGGGT
The DNA here is from genome assembly GCF_027574615.1 of Eptesicus fuscus. Classification (NCBI taxonomy): domain Eukaryota; kingdom Metazoa; phylum Chordata; class Mammalia; order Chiroptera; family Vespertilionidae; genus Eptesicus; species Eptesicus fuscus. The sequence continues at coordinate 79,959,335 of NC_072485.1, read as the reverse complement.
CACTTACCTCCCTCCGGGCAGCCTGGGCTTCCTCCAGCTGGGAGCTCAGGGCCTGGGTCTGGCTGGCCGAGGCCGCCTCTCTCTCCTGGGTCTCCTGCAGCCGTCGGAGCAGCTCCTCCTGCCCGCCCTGGGCTCTGCACAGTTCCGTCTCCTGTGCCCGCAGCCCTGCCCGAGCCTCTGCCAGCTCCTGGGGACCAGGATGGGGAGGACAAAGCCTGGAGTCAGGGCAAGGGCCTCCTACCATCGAGCCCTGGGCCAGTCCCACCGCACCAGGCCCTCACCTGGAGGAGCCGGTCTCTCTCCTGCTGTAGGTCACCGTCACTACCGGCAGGGGGCCCATCCGTCTGGGACAAGGGGGCCTCGCTGTCCCTCAGCGTCTCTGCCAGGAATTGTCACTGAGACCGCACATACTGACTGCCCAGCCTCAGCCAGGCACCGCAGGCAGTGTCTCGTGGAGCCCTGGCTGCGGCCTGGGAGGGGGTCTCCTCGGCCCATTTTCCATGTGCAGGCTCAGAGTTTAAGATAATTCCCTGAGCTCACACAGCGTGCACAGAGCCGGGGCAGGACCGGAACCCAGGGTGGACTCGGGTGTGCTGGGAAAGCAGGTCCGCCCCAAGGTGAGGGCAGGGGGCAGAGAAGGAGCGGGGATGGGTGAGTAGGATACCTGACAGCCTGTCCTGTAGGGTCTGGACTTCCTTCCGCAGCTGCTCCAGCTCCCGATGGTCCGAGGGGATCTGCAGGGCCTCTGCCGCGGGGAGAGCCACAGGTGAGCAGCTAGTCCACGGCAGTAGCCCTGGTCAGACCCGCAGCCCCGGCCCCGCTGGCTCCCGGTACCTTGGAGCTTCCGGCTCAGCTCCGTCTTCTCCTGCTCTAGACAGCGGAGCTTCCGCTCCAGGGCAGCCAGCTGCTCGGAGCTGCTCTCGGGGCCGGGACTGGGGAGAGCAGGGCAGCAAGGTCAGCAGAGACCCCACCCGCCAAAACCGCCTCCATTCTCCCGCATCCCCTCATTCATTCACCCAAGAAACACCCGCAGTGTGCCAGGTCTGTACCCAACCCTGGGCTCTGTGCCGGAAGAGAAACCAATCCGGCCAGACCCTGCCCTTGGGAGTCCCCAGGCTGGTACCATTGGCTCCCAGATCCCGCAGTCCAGGTTCGAGCCCCTACAAGCTATGTGACTATGAATAGTCATCTAACATATCTGAGCCCCAATTTCCTCACAGGAAAATGGAGGTGATAACAGGGTTTCTTCCAAGGATTGTCAAGAGGACTCGGTGACATGGGTCCCGTGGGCCCCACGCCTGGGGAACAAACAGTGGGCACCATGAGTGCGGCACCCGTGGGCGCTCCACGCGTGCGGCTCACACCCGCAGTGCCTCTTCTCCAGGACCTCACTATGGTCTCAGGCCAGCCCCACGCATGGAACTGGATCATCCTGCCCATTTCACAGAGGCACAAGCTGAGGCTCAGGCAGCAGTACGGGCCCTTCCAATGTGAGGCCTCTGGCTCCCAGTCCAGCATACTTCTAGTCTGCCATGGAGGGAACTGTGAGGGCCAAATGCCGGGGCGGGACCCAGAGGGGCCTGGGCATGGACTCACTGGGACCCCGAGGACATGGGGCTGTCTTCCTGCGGGCTCAGAGCACACATCCTCAGCACCTGTCCCATGCAGGCACCAGGTCCTGGGCTACACTCCCAGTGTCCTCCAAGCCAGGCAGCCCCCAGCTTCCCACCAGGTGGGTGAGGACCAGACTCACCTGCCCGAGGTGTAGGTGAAACCCACGAATGGCAGGTGGTGGCCTGAGAAGGCCCCATGGGAGGGTGGTGGCAGGGTCCCCTGCGGAAGGAGGGGAAAGAGTTAGAGTCTCCGGGCACAGCTCCAGGCTGAGGCTTCAGATCCAGGAGACGCCTGGGGACGGAGTGCCGCCCTCCTCCTGCGCAGGTGGGAACATGGCCCCCACCTAACCAGACCACACTTCCCATGAGTCCTTGAGGCTATGGCCGGGAGTCTTCTTCCTTATAAACTTCTGGTTAATAGAATGAGGCAAGGTAAAGGACCCTCACCTGACACAACCCACCTCAAGGCAGGTGGAACATAACTCCCAAGAGCCTCTGGGGTCTGAAGGCCTCAGGCCCAGCCCAGCAACTGCTTTGGGAAACTTCTAGGGGGTTCCCACAGCCAGGGAGGGACCTACTGCAGTGGGACCCACCACTCACTGGATGGTTGAGGGTGTCATCGTCCACATCGAAGTTGGAGGTGTCCACAGGCCCGCGAAGCTCCGGGATGTAGGGGGCAGTGCTGCTCGCCAGCCGCTCCCAGTCCACACCCTCGAAGAAGGGATGGTTCCGGAAGTCATCCAGCCCTCCTCGGCCCAGACGCTCCTCCTGGCGGCACAGCAGCTGGCGGATCAGGTCCTGGGCACTGGCCGGCACATCCGGCACGTCCGAGGGGAACTGCAGGTGGTCCTGCAGGCCAGGGGAGCGGTGCGGGTGGGTATCCGGAATCCCACCCCCACCTACAGGCATCACCAACCTCGTGGACCCGGGAGTCCCGCTGCCCTCCCCGAACCCCGGAGCCTGGCAGCCAGACCTCATGGTTCATGATCTTGGCGTAGGTTTCCACCAGGGATTCAGCATAGAAGGGCGTTTCCCCAAAGAGCAGCTCGTAGGCACAGACCCCCAGCGACCACCAGTCACACTGCGGGCCATAGTGGCCCTTGCCCTCCTCCATGGCCTGCAGGATCTCAGGGGAGATGTAGTCGGGAGTCCCCACTGCCACGGACGAGTCCACCTGTGGGCGGTGGTGTTGATGAGGACACGAGGACAGCCCCCGGCTTGGCTGGGCCTGCTGGCCCTTCACCCAGGGTCTAGGCCTTGGCACCCCACTCCCTAGGGGTTGGCTGGCCTGGTGCTCCCACCTGGGCCCTGGGCCTAGTCCTTCCTTCCCCTGGGAGCCGGAAGCCCCCTGCACTAGGCCGGGTGCCTCCCAGGCCCTGGGAGCGTTTCTAGCCACGTGTTCCCTGCCCCCACCCCGGGGCGGGGTCCTCACCATGCCACTGCTGTTGAGACGTAGGCAGGAGCCAAAGTCGGCCAGGCGGATGTGCCCGTTCATGTCCAGGAGGATATTGTCCGGCTTGACATCCCTGGGGGAGGCGGGGAGAGTGAGGGCCTGACCTGTGTGTGCGGTTGGGTGTGTGCACGGGCACGTATGTGTATGCTCACACGTGCTCCTGCATGCATGCATGTGAGATGGGTGAAGGCTGGCGGCCAGGCCCCCTAGCTCCCAGGAAGGAGGAAGGTGGCTAGACTGGGGAAAGGGATCCGTAAGGACGACCCTCCGAGGCAGCAGAGTGTGCTCTGGGGGACACAGGAGCAAACCACAGCTTGGCCACCCCCCAGCTGAGTCACCGGGAACCAGGCAGGTGCTCAGCTGTGCTAAGCCCTGACTTGCTCATCTATCAAACGGAGCAGTGAGCAGCCCCTCACACAGTTTTTGGTGTGAGTAGTCCAAGGCATCATGCAGCGACGCACGCAGCGCAGGGCCTGGCACGGGGTGAGTGCTCAGCCAATGTCAGCTGTCCCAGAGCCGTCAGCAGGGACTGGAGCGGGCACTGGGGCTGTGCGGGCCTCACCTGTGGACGTAGCCCAGCTGGTGCAGGGAGTGGATGGCCAGCACCATCTCAGCCAGGTAGAACTGGGCCAGCTCGGGCGGGAGGCGGTCCTCAAAGCGGCTCAGCAGAGTGAGGAGGTCCCCGCCGGCGTAGTAGTCCATCACCAGGTACTGGATGGTGGTGGGTGGGGCAAGAATCAGATGGAAAAAGGGACACCTGCCCCAGGACCTCGCCTCCCAGTGGCCCCGTGGGGCTCTGGGAGGCGGGGCTGTGTCTCCCACCAGCTTTGGGGGGGCCAGCTCCCAGTCAGTACTCAGGCGGAGGGTCCAGGCCCTGAGCTGGTTGAGAGGGTAAGCCTGTTGGTCCCAGTAGGAGGGACCTCTCTCTCCTTGGGCCCAATGCTTCTGGACCCCAAGGGCCTTCTCCTTTGTCCCCGGGCAACCCCCTCCAACCTCGCCCGGGATCCTCACCAGATACTCCTCGTCTTGGAAGGCGTAATGCAGAGCGGTCACCCACCGGCCGTCCCCCTTCACCAGGACATCCCGCTCCTCCCGGAAACAGGCTGTCTATAGCAGGTTTGGGGGGCAGGGGATGGGGTGGGATCAGAGCCCAGGAAAGCCCCACGCCAGCTCAGGGGATGGAGTAAAACTCAGGAAGTCTAGGAGCTCAGATTAAGGTCCTCTGTGTGAGCCAGAGCCCATGCTTCATGGCTCTGGGCCTCAGTGTTATCATAAGGAAAGTGGGAACAACTCCACGTGCTTCCAAGGAAGGTTTAGAGTGAGGAAGGGATGGGGGAGTCGGCAGCTGTTGGGGGTGGATCCTCTGCCTGTTGGGCAGCCACACCACCTCTTCTCCCGCATGCCCTGTATGCCAGCACCCTCTCGCCCTCCCCCCTCACCCGTTTTTAGGGTGCCTAAGTCTCACCAGACTCCAAACTGACCTCGGCCCTCTTCAGCATCTCCCATTTGTGCAGCATTTTCATGGCAAAAATCTGCCCACTGTCCCTCTGCCTCACCACGGCGACCTGAGGCCACAGAGAGCACCGGGCTCAGCGGGGCTCAGCGCCGTCGGTGCAAACACCCTCCTCCCGCCTCCCCAGGCCGCTGCTCACCTCCCCGAAGGCGCCTCGGCCGATCACCTTCAAGATCTCAAAGTCCTCTCTCTGCAGCCGCAGCTCCTTCACTTTTGTGACGAAGGGGCTGGCTGAGGAGACACAGAGTGGGGCTCAGGGAACCTTCGGGAGGGCCCCGGATCCCTCTCTCACCTGGGGGAAGCCAGGAGCCATAACTCCTCTGAGGCCAGGGCAAGGATGACCTCCCCAGGACAACCTCTGGCTAAGGGGTCGATAGGGGCTGCAGCCCATTCAGCCATGATCAGGATGCATGCAAGGTGGGGTCCTGACTCTGCTGACCACCTGGCCCTGAGACCTCCCTGAATCCTTAGACCTCTGCCCCCAGACTCCAGACAGCCTGGATCCCAGGGACTGATGGAACGTGTAGTCCTCCCCAGCTTGGGGCTGCCCCTGGCCAGCCAGGTCACCCGGGGCACATGGGGATACCATTCCCACCCCCAGCGCACAGTTCTTAGCCACCAGCAAGACCAGGCCAGAGCCTGTCTTGGGAAACTGGACAGGCAACATTCCTTGTCCCCAGAGAGGCTTCTCTGCCACTGAGGAGTGTGGCCCAGTCCCGGGCCCCTGTAGGCACCGGGGTACCTCGGTCGGGGTGAGGCCTGGGGGAGCCCAGAGGACAGGCAGGACAGCGTCTCCCCATGGGGGCCTCCTCGTCGGCAGGCATAGATGGGTCTGCCCAGAACCTCACAAGACTCACATGCAGGGCCAAAAACCTCTCCCTGGCTCCAGACGCTGGCACTGGAAGATGTGAACACTCAGGACCTCCTCCAGGCCTGACCAGCCCTACAGCTGAGCCCGCCTCCCTCTCTGGACTTGGCCTTCACCTGGCCAGGATCCTCCTCCTGCCTGCAGTCCCTGACACTCCCACACGGGGCATCTTCAGCCACTCCCAGGCCCTTTCCAGGCCTGGAGGTGGGAACCGGGGCCTAGAAACTTAAGGAGGCCAAGAGTGACCAGTAGCGGTTGGGGTCAGCTGCAGTCTGACTCCCTGCCTCAGTTTCCCCTGCCAGGAGGTAAACTCCCTGCCAGATGGGCGAGTGTGTGGGTGGGACAGAGAGCTGCTCCACAGGTTTATCAGGCAGAACCCCCGCAGCAGGGGTGGAAACCTCATTACAGAAATTAATTGTCTCTTTCCCAGGTCTGTGTGTGCAGCTGCGAGGAGCAGCCACAGGCCTCCAAGGGGGAGCGGAGGCCAGGACGGCTACCCATCAGCCAGACGGGGGCCCAAACCAGGGGCCCATAGACAGGAGGATCCAGGTCCCCGGACAGGCTGCCCAGTCCCCTGGCCCTGCCCTAGGGGATGGGGCTCTAGGATTGGGGACAAGTTAGGGCAGGAGCAGAGTGAGTCACCACCCTGCAAGTTACCTCGGGAGATGTCAACAGACAGGCCCCCACACGGGGGTCCCAGGCAGAGGCGCCAGAGGCAGGCAGGGAGGAGCACATGTGTGTGCAAACACACACACGTGGGTGTGGCGTCACAGGGGGTGATGACAACACAGTGAGACACAAGCATAAGGTGCAGGAGTCCGGGGAGAAGAGAAGGCAGCAAGGAGATGGGGCACCTCTTACGCCCTCACCACTGAGGAAAGGGCTGCGGGCTGGGGACCACTCACTGGAATGTCTCAGGCCCCCAACTGTGCCAGGCTGGGCCGTGTGCCTGCCCAGAGCTCAGGAGTGCCTGAACACTAGTTGCCCACTGGGCAAACACCCTCACTCTCCCTCCAGGCCAGGCCCCATGCCCTACCCCCATGGCCTGGCCTGGCTGGCACCGGTGCTCACAGTGAATTCAGGGTCACCCCGGGCCAGCCACTCCCGGTGACTCAGATGAGTCAACCAGGAAGGGGTACAGATCCACCTCCAGCCAGGCCTCCCTCCCTGGCCCTGGGGAAAAGCCCTCGGGAAACCTGGCCAGCGGCTTGCACAAAGGGGCTGAGGTTGGTGCCTCGTCCAGACTGGGGTGGTCTTAGATGCAGGGAGATGGAAGTGCGTGTCGGGGGGACGTGTGTGACACCTACAGATTGTGAGTAGAAACAGGTGTCTCTCCACCAGCTGCATATGAGCGAGCGTCCCAGTGCGGCCGTGTGGTATGCGGGAGACTGAGAGCGCATGTGTGCCCGTGGGTGACATGCACGGAGTCTGCGTGTGAGTCTGTTCTCACAGGTCATGAGGTGTGATGCGTGAGGGAGGGGTTCTGGACGTGGCTCTGTGTAGAGCGTGCCTTGTACCTGTGTCTGGGTCTATACCTGGGACCAAGTTTCTGTGAGTCTATGTGAGATGTGTGTTGTGAGCACGGTCCAGGTTCTGTGAGTGGAAGGGAGTGTGTGTGAATCTGAGTGAAGGTAAGGTGTGCAGGTGACTAAGAGGCCCGCGGGGTCCGCTAGCCAGTTCCCTGCGTCTGCGGTGGGGGTTGGGGGCTGTGGGCGCGCGGCTCCGGGTGGGAGGGTCTGTGGGCGTGGAGCGCGGAGGGAGAGGGTCCAGACGCGGAGTCCCGCGGTCCACCCCTGCGGTCCACCCCTCCGGTCCCGCCCGAGTCACTCACCCCAGCTCAGGAACTGCGCCACGTTGCGCTCTCGCCGCAGGGGGGCGCTGCTGAGCTCGTGGTGCAGCCCCAGCAGCAGATCCAAGAGGCCGTCGAGGCCCGGGCCGCCGCCGGCCTCGCCCCGCGCCAGCCGGTCCAGCGCACGCAGCCGCCGCTCCATGGCTGCGGCCGAGGCTCCGGCCGGGGCTAGAGCCGGGCCGCCCGCATGTCCGCCGTCGGTCGGTCCGCCGGTCCGTCCTCGGATCCTCCGCGCGTCCTCCCCCCACCCTCCCGCCCTCCCCGCTGTCACCTTCCTCCGAGGCCTCCAGCGCGCCCTCACCTGGGCGCCCCGCCCCGCCCTCCGCCCCGCCCCCCGACGGACGGGCAGGTGCGCGCCGGCCAATGGGAGATCCGACAGTGGGTGAAGGTGGGAGGGCGGAGGCGAGCGGGGGCGGAGCCAACCTCGGCCAGGAAGTGGGGGGGCGGGCCCGAACGCTACTAACTCCTGGGCAGGGCGGGGCCAGGCGGGGGTCTCTAGGGGCCGGGGGAGCCGGCGATCCCTGTGCGGCCCTAGACCCAGCCTTACCTGGGCCCTCGCCGGCCCCCAACCTCGGCGGGGATGCCCGGGGTACGGCAGCTTCCCTCGTCCGCCGGGGCAGCGGCCGCCTCTTTCTCAGCTTAGGGAGAGGGGCTAGGGACGCCCGCGGCCCCGGAGCCGGATGGGAGTTGTAGTCCGCTCCCTTCCCGGGCTGTCCCCCTTCAAAAAACTCGCTAGTTTCTGCTTTCACTTTATTTGTATCGTTACAGCCACCTGGGAGACAGGTATGTGAGGCAGGAATAGTTACACCCATTTGGCAGATGGACACACTGAGAGTTGGGAAGGACAAAATGAATTGAGAGGCTGAGGATGAGAGGACCCTTAGCTAACCCCTGCAGTGCGGCTGAGCTGGTGACTCCACCACAGGCTCTGGTGTGTGTGTGTGTGTGTGTGTGTGTGTGTGTGTGTGTGTACTTTTATTAAAGCTGGTGACTGTGAAATAAGGAAGGGCTTAGCACAGGAGAAGCAACAGGAAAGCCTAGGCAGGGCTGCTTTGGCTCACTGAGAAGCCAGAGAAAAGGGAGCCTTGGGGACAGGTTCAGGGGGTTAGCGAGAGACAAGCTGCTGCTGGCCATTGCTCCCCTGATTGCAAGTTTCGGGGGGTCCCTTAGAGTTTAGGAGACGCACGCCTGTGGGGGGAGGGGAGAGGTAGGGGAAGGCACAGGTGTGCTCCGGGAGGGAGACAGGCCACCACAGGCTCTCAAAGCCCTGGGTGGGAGCAGGGCCTTCCGCCGGCCTGGAACTTAAAGGCCAAGGAGAAGCTGGCTGAGCTGGAGGAGATCAGGAGAGGGGAGGGGCTGGCTTATCCAGTGGTATTTCTGATTTCTGCCCAGCCGTCTCCAGCTGGGCTGGACCAGAAACCACAGGACTGTGAGTCTGTCCAAGAGGAGGGATCAAAGGGTGGGGTTTTAGCGGCTTTAGATAACACATTCTTCCATTTAAAAAGATCTCTTTGGGGGTTTGCCTCCTCCCTCAGGCGGAGACCTTCTTGAGTCTTCTGGGTCAGGTAGCGAGCCTTGAGGGAGGAGGCACTCTGAACTCCTTGGAGCTGAAGTAAGCATCCCTAGCAGCCCCGGGGCTTCCCCACACGTCTCTCCCATCTGATCTCCTCTGAGACCTGTCCCTGGGAAAACCAAGACACACAGGCTCTCTCCCCACCAAAGCCAGGTGGGGGAAGGGAGCCAGGATTTATTATTATTGTTATTGTTGTTATTATTGTTATTATTACTACCGGGATTTAAATTTCAATGGCCTATGTGTCTTCTGGGAGGGGGCTGGGATTGTGTGGTTGAGCCCTCGGGGTTCTCACCTGTAGCATTCTGGGCCCTCCTTTTGGGGGCGGGGCAGGGGTGGGGCCCACTGTAGGGTTTGTGCCCTGGGAGGCCACAGGGGGGTGCCAGAGACCAGAGGAAGTCCAGGTGCTCAGGACAAGCCCAAGTTCCCATCTTCTGGGGAGTTATAGGGTAGGGAAAGGCTCTGGGTGGGAAAACAGACCACTCCTCATTGCCCCTCCTGGACACTGATCCCCAAACCCACTCCAACCCGGCCCCCAGGGTCATCAGTCAAGGACCAACTGGTGGGGCCTCTGGGTCCTGGCTGACTCCCTGTGTGTCCTCGGGCAGGTGTCTTAGCTTCTCTGAACGCTGGATTCTCAGACAGGCCCTTCATACTCCATCCCACGCAGAACAGCAGAGGGGAAGCGGACAAGAACTGAGACCCACCGGTGTCTACGTGGGGCAGTCCATCTGGTACTTGATTCTATTTGGTCCTGCATTCCTTTTTGTCACATCCTGTTCCAAGCCTCCGTTTCCTTGTCGGTAAAGGGGGGTGGCTCCCAGCTCAAGGTCAGAAAACCCCTCAAGACTCAGTCTGTACCTGAACCCCTGCTCCAGACTCCACAAGCAGCCAGTCCCCCAGCCCAGCCATCATAAACAGCTCCTGCACGGGGCCCTGCTTTGCCCCAGCAGATCTGTTCTCTAGTCTTGTGTGAGCCAGACCGCCTGGGCTGCACAAGCCTCGCCCCAGGGAGCAGGGTCTGCGTGTGGCAAAGACCCTGGCCCAGTGAGTCTGAGCAGAAGACCTCCCCATCGCCGCCTCATTCACTCTCCCTGGTCACTGCTTCCCGGAGGCCCACCAGGTGCAGGGCACCTGTTCCTCCCATAGTTCTCCCCCTTCCAGCCCCTTTGGTATGGAGGTGCTGGCACTAGCTCTCGGGGAGCCCCGGGGATAGCAGATCATGGTGATTACATCTTCATTCCTGTGGTCCTTAGTATTTCAAAGCTAAGATCTGCTATCTTCACAAGGGCCCTCCCAGAACAGATTAATACCTTGAGGCTGGGGAGGTGGGTGGCGCCAGCCTTGAGCTTCTCCTGGTTCCATGCCTAGGCTAGTGCCCGGCAGCAGAAGGGCAGCCCGTGGCCCCAGACGCTGGGGACAGGGGACAGGAAAGGCCAGAGGGCGGTGGACTTGATGTAGGCCTCTGGGAAGGGCCTTGATGAGGAGGAGAAAAGAAACTGTCAGGCCCTGTCTGGTGTGCTCAGAGTGTTGGCCCATGTGCCAAAGGGTTGAGGGTTCGATTCCCGGTCAAGGGCATGTACCTGGGTTGCAGGCTTGAGCCCCAGCCCTGCTCAGGAGAGAGCAGGAGGCAACCAATCGAAGTGTCTCACATTGATGTTTCTCTCTCCCCTTCCCCCCCCCCCCCCCGCCCCTTCCACTCTCTAAAAATCAATGGAAAATATATCCTCCGGTGTATTTCTGAGGCTAGCAGAAAGAAAATGGTGGTTCAGATAAGGGGATCGCCACAGAGCGGGAGGTGAAGCCCAGTGCAGGGGAGTGGCAGGGAACCCAGGCCTTCTGAACCCCAGAGCATAGGTCCCTGAGTCTGGGAGTGGCTCAGACACAGGCAGCCTCAGGGTCTGTCACATCCACAGCCACCGCCTGGGCCCCCCTTCCCCACGGCGGAGACTCAGGCCCAGTGGCTGAGGACGAGCCTCTCCCAGCCCTGCCTCAGGAACCACCCTCCGCAGATGGGCCTGCAGGGCCACTTGCATTGGCCCGCTGCCCTGGCCCTGGGCCCCACCGGAAGCACAGTGCCCCACTCGTGCCCCAGAGAGCCAGGGACCAAAGGGAGCCTGGCTGTGGGTCAGTGTTGACCAGGCGTGTGGCCGGGGCAAGTCGTTTCCCCTCTGGGCTGCTGTCACAGTGGAGAACTGCCCCAGCTCAGGTGTGAGGGGCCAGTGGTCCACGGGGTGCCCACCAGTGGTCGCGGGACTGTCTAGGAAGTGTGGTTGGAGGGTGGGGCTGCATTGCCGCGCAGGCTCCAGGTTTTATCTAAACGTGTGTCTCTGTGGGGGAGAGGCTGATGGAAATGGTGATGTTGAGGGTCCCCACTCCCCAAGCTAGTCCTTGGTAGCCCCGCACTCCCCCCTCCCCGCCCCCCCGCCCACCCCAGCACAACAGGGGTGTGTCCTTTGAAAAGTCCAAAGCTCCAAATGGGTGGACATATGGTGATTTCATCATCCTGGCTTCCAAAAACCTGTGCTGCTCCAACACACCATAGGGGCTCCCACACTCCACGGAGGCTGCAGGCCATGTGGTTTTATAATTAGCAGCCCTTCTGGGCGCACAGGAAGCCAGGCCTGAGCCCCAGCGGCCACCACCCCTCTGGCCCATGGGCGCCACCAAGTCTGTGAGCTGCTGTAGGGAAGGGTGGGTCCTACCTGCTTTGTTCTGGGAGTTGGGTGGGGTGCTGGGCTCCCTGCACCGACCCTTACCCCCAACCCCTACCAACTGCACTGGGTGCTGAGCAAAGGTGGCCATCTGAGGGGCCCTGCCTCTGAAGCAGGAGCTCCTGTTTGCATGTGGCGAGCGAGGAATCAGGCTCAGGAGGGAAGACAAGTCTCAGCGAGCGAGCGGCAGAGCTGGGATTCGGCCCCGGCCTGTCTGCCTGAGACCTGCCCTCTGTGCTTTGGATGGAGAGGGCAGAACTGGTGGCTGAGTGTCCTAACCCTGTCGAGCCTGGTGGCCTTGGGCAAGTTCTGTGACGCCTCTTTGAGATGAGAACAGGACAAGGTAACGTTTTCGACGGAGCAGGAGTGACTGTTTTGATGAGATCTCACATGAAGGGCTCCCGTGGGGGCCCGGAGCAGTGGGTGCGCCCCTGGCTTCCTGCATCGTGGGTTCCGAGGTGCCACGTGGGCAGATGGCCCCAAAGGCCTCTTACTGCAGGAGCTCTGGGTGCGGGTACAATCAGCTCTCCTGTGCCCGAGCAGCCTCTGAAGGCGGCCTTTCACCCAGGGTCCTGGCCAGCCAGGGAGCTGGGGACGAGGTGAGGGCGGAGACTGCCCTCCGAGGGGTGGCCACACCTTTGTCCACACACTGGCCCTCCCTGAACCCCCATCACAGCCTGAGAAGACCCCCAACCTGTAAAAAACAATCCCGGGCCTGAGCTCCAGGCCACCAGGGGTGCAGCCACCTGCCCTTGGTCCTTCCTTTTAAGTCTCAGATCAGCCGCCACTTCCTGGGGTAGCTTTGGTGGTTCACCCTGCCTCTGCGTGCTGGGGGAGGGTGCTGAGTGTGGGGTGCGGAAAGCCCCGAGGTGGCGGGCTCAGTGGAGGGGCAGGGCGGCCAGGCAGCGCTTCTCTCACACTCTGCGTTTTCTTTGTGCTCCAGCTTGAGCGAGCATGCTGCACCTCCTGGTGACCCTGGGAATTGAGGGGCTGTGCCAAGCCTTCAGGGCCCCAGGCTGCAGTGGTAGCATTTAATCTTTTAAATCTTCCATGTGCGTTTCTCAAATCTGAGTCCACAGCTATAGAATTGGGGGTGGGGTGGGGGGTGGGGTTGAGCTGCAGGCTTTGTTTTTCCTTTGAAAAGGGTACTTTGGATTAGAGGCTGGTGGGCACACCAGGTCTGAATCATCCTCTACACCTGCCCGCCTGAGTCTCGGGCTGTGCAATGGGGGAAAACACCGACCTCCCAGCACGAGGGTCGAGGTAACCCCAGTACAAGGCCAACTGCCTGAGTGGTGCCAGGCTGGCGATCAGACACTGGTGTTCAGACCAGACACCCACCAAGCCGGCTGGCAGAACCGAGGGCACCTGTTCACATACTGTCTTTTGCCTCAAGTGAGCCTGGTGCGCTCCACCCTGATTACACGTCTGAGGCCTGCATGGTGCATCAGCTCCCAATCTGTCTCCTTCCCTGGGCGGGTACCAGCCATTCCCCTCCCCCATCGGAGGCACGGCCCCACCCTCAGTAATTGTGTTTTTGTTGCTGGTCTGAGTACCAGCTTCACTGTATCTCACCCCCCCAGGGCCTATCACCAAGTCCAGTCAACCATTGTCTACTTGACCCCTCCCAGTGCCCAGAGCCCCATGGGCGCCCACCTGTCTGCCCATGTCCAGGGCGAGGCCCAGGTTGGAGGAGATGCTGTGAAGATCATACAAGGCAGGTACCTTCTTCCCAACCCCAGGGCAGGCAGCCCAGTTCTGTCATCAGATTCTCCAACTAGCCGAGACCGGTTTGGCTCAGTGGATAGAGCGTCGGCCAGCGGACTCAAGGGTCCCGGGTTCGATTCCGGTCAGGGGCATGTACCTTGGTTGCGGGCACGTCCCCAGTAGGGGGTGTGCAAGAGGCAGCTGATCGATGTTTCTCTCTCATCGATGTTTCTAGCTCTCTATCCCTCTCCTTTCCTCACTGTAAAAAATCAATAAAAAAAAAAAAAAAGATTCTCCAACTTCACCCCGTCCTCCTAAAATAAAGCACTGCTCAGCCCCCACCGAGCACAAGGAAAGGGGGTCATCAGCCCTGTCTGCAGGCGTCTATTAAGAGGCAGTAGCTGCCAGAGCTGAGCGTGACTGTGCCTGGGCCCCACCCTGGCAGGCTTGCCAATCTGTCCCTGCCCTGCCAGTGCCCCAGCAGGCACCGTGGGGAGCAGGCCCTGGGAGAACGAAGCACCAGAAGCCAGCTTCAGCACAAACTTCTTTAATTCAAGAAAGTCTTGTCTTAGTTGCTTTTCTTCCCACAGGTGAGCGTGGAAAAGCCACTGCATCGGAAACAGTGAATTCTCAACAATGCACCTTCACCCTCACCTAATACCGTACGGAATGGTGGGCCGAGGCCGGCTGGATGTAACCAGGCCAGTTCCTGGCCACTGGGACCCAGTGGACGGACGCCTGGAGAACAGCACTGGGAGGCTGGGTGGGGCTGGAGAGGTCAGAGTGCAGGAGTCCGAGACCCCGTGGGAGTGATGACGGCCGTGGAGCCAGCAGCACGTCCCGGCCTCCACGCTGCTTAGACAGCCCGGCCGAGGCAACAGTGAGGCAGCCTGAGCTGGCCACTCGCTGCCTGTTCCTTCTCAGCCTGGGGAAGGGGTTGCTCTAAGGGCACCCCACCTTCCTTTGCTCAAGGGAGGGAAGGTCGGAGAAGGCTTCCCTGGGAAGTGATGGAGGTAAAAGAGGGAAGGGGCTGGGTTATCCCTGGTCTCTGGCCACTAGGCCGGGGCTAGAGCACCAAACCATGCCAAGTTCATGAGGACCTAGCACCCACCCCAGGGTGGGGCAGGGAAGTGCACCAGAATGTCCAGGGAGTGAGAGGGTGCCGCAGAGAACACCTCTGGGCCCCCGGCAGGGAGCTCTGCACACACCCTGTCTAATGGCTCCTGGGTAGAGCTGCCCCTGGTTAGAGGAAAGGAGACAAAAATCACAGCTTCTGGACGAGTGGTTGGGAAGGGACTGGAACACTCAGCCAAGTAGGAGAGGTGTTCCTCTTACAGAACCAGCACTAGCTTATGTATCTTCCGGAAGATGTTTCCTTCCACACCCACCTGCCCCTCTGATCCCCAAAGGCAGCTGGGCCTTGCTTCTGTGACTGCCAAGCGAGGGGCGGGCGGCTCTGAGAGCAGAGAGCGGGGCTGTGCGCAGGGGGCGGAGAGGTGGCGGGAGGCACAAGAATGGAGTCCGGGACACGGGGAGGAAGCCACTAGGCCGAAGAAGCATCGCTCAGCTTAGGAATAAACCAGATCCAGTCATTCCGGTCTACACAGGCCCCAGCGCCCGGCAGCTGGCGGGAGGGGCGCGCCGGGAGTCGTCGTGGGGCGCCGAGTGCTGCACGGCAGAGCGGGAGGCAAGGGGGGAGGCCAGCCGTGTGTGTGAAGGCATGGGGCTGTCAGACGGAGGAGGAGGCAAGAAAGAAGGCCGCCTCTAACGTTATATATTAAAAATATCCATAGTTCTTGTGCATAAAATTCCATCATTCACATACGAGTATCACCCTGCCTCCCCTGCTGGGCCCAGGAACAGCCTTTAAAAGAAAGATGGTGGTTTTCCTTTTCAAGGTCCACTCAGTCTTTATGGACCTTGAGAACCGGTGACCCTTCCCGCCCCCCGTCTCTGCTGGCTGGATGCACGGGGCCGGCTGGTCACTCGAGCCTCCGCTTGGAGGGTGGGATCAGGTGTGGGGGGAGATCGGTGGGCAGCTCGTGGCCCTCCAGCTTGACTTTGATGAGGTGGTTGGCCAGGGCAAACTCCTCGTCGTCCAGCAGCCCGTCCTTGTCCACATCGGCCAGCTTCCAGATCTTCCCCAGCACCGTGTTGGGCAGCTTGGACTTCACCATCTCCTTCTTGGCATTGGCGCCCGTGATCTTGCCATTGACGGGCGACAGTGTGTAGAAGATCTCGTCGTAGGTGGGCTTGTCCTTGCCTACCACCCACTCGATGTCATCTATGCCTTCCCCGGCCCCCTCGCCGTAGCCGTGCCCGAAGGGCCCGTTCATGGTGCCGTCGAAGGCACCGCCCTTGACGACCTGGGAGGGCATCTGGGACTCCTCCTGGCGCACCATCACCATCAGCCGGGCGATGTCGTTGGCCAGCATGTCGTCCACTGTGTCCAGCAGCTTGGGCTTCAAGGCCTGGAACTTGGTGAAGTCTTGGGTCTGCAGGAGTTCCTGTGGGGGGAGGGGGAGAAGGGTGGGTTGGGCCCTCCCAGACTCCAGGCGGAGTGGGCAAAGCAAGGGTTCCCAAGAGAAAGCGGGTTCCTTCTCACAGCCCGACCACTTCACAGCTCAGGCAGCTCGGTGAACCCCACTGGGCCCTGCCTCCCCCATTTGTAAACTGGAAGGTAAAAAGAGTCCCCTCCTGGCAGGGCTATGGAGAGAATGAACTGGGATGAGGCCAGAGTGCCTGGCCCTGACCCCATTCCCTGAGGACCTGGGTCAACTTCTCCGATTCGGGTCGGGGGCTGGTTCCATTTTGGGCGCCCCCACCCCACAGAGACCCAGTGCCCCTGGCCTTCCTCATGCCCTCCAGTCTGCTTAGGGCGCGGGCCACCGGACCTGCATCTTGCGGAGGCTTGGGAAGTCGCCGGCGGAGATCTGATGCTCCCGCTCGATCTTGGCGTAGATCTCCCCCAGGTTGTTCACCAGCTCCTTCTTCTTGCTCTCTTTCCCGAAGACGTTGGGCATCTCCTTCTTGAGGGAGCTGATGATGTAGGCGTGAACCTGTGCGGCAGAAGGGGCGCGCGTCACAGGCTTCCTGGGCACCTCGGCAGGAGCGTGCCCTGCGCCTGGGCTGCCCCAGGAAGCCGGGGCTGTGACCCGGGGGAGGCGGGGGTGGGAGGGGGGCAAAGGCAGTCCAAAGCCCACGTTCTGCTTCCCGCAGCCTCCCTCCCCCAGGGACCCCTCCACGGGGCAGAGGGGCAGCCCCCCCCCCCCCTGCATGTGCAGACATGTGGACACGCACATCGAGGTCATAAAACTCCACCAGGGCCTGATTATGCTCCACTTTGTCATTACCAAAGCCTTGGGGATGACTAAGGATTAGAAAAACGCCACAAGCTTTCCCCCGATGTTTGAAGCTTTATCTTAGCTTCAATACCTTGCTTAGACATTTGCCAATTCAAGGTGGCACACCTTCATTTCCTCAGATCAGGCTGGTAATGCTGACAACCCTCCAGGGCACCAGCCCTTCAAACCCTCTGCCTTTGCCAGGCAGTGTCCGGCCCAGGAGGGCTGCAGCCAGCCAGCCAGCCACCTTCTCCCAGACTGATCCTCATCCTTCACCATCCCCATTCAATCCCCTCCGCGGCCTGGCCCTGGCTGCCCCGGGCCAGGAGGCCCGAGGGAAGCAGGCCTGTCACAGAGCCGCAGGCCAGAGTCAGCACAGAGAGAGCCGCCGGAGCCCAGAGCCGCTCGCTCCGGGAGCAGGAACCGCAGGTGGGGGAACAGGACTGGAGACGGGCTTCCCAGGCAAAGTGACTCAATGTGCCCTCAGGCCAGGAGACGACACACCATTCCTGGGAGCGGACAGGCAGGAGGAAGCCTGCCCTTTGTTCTGTCCTGAAGAAGGGAGCCGCCCTCCCCTGTGGTCTCTTCTGCGCTCACTGCCCGTCCTCCTTCGGCTTGGGGTGGCCCTCAGTCCTGTGAGGTCAGGAGCCAATTTCTCAGGTTTTCTCACAGGCTCCTTTCTGAGAACGAGCTGCACTCACCGGGAAGGCTCCCGCAGCGATACAGCTGGAAAAGCGCGCAGCCCTGTTCTCCTGCGGCCTCTGCAGCTTGTCTAGGCACACGGACCACCAGGGGCTCCGTCCAAATGCAGGCTGGCTCAGCAGGGCGGACGGGGCCTGAGAACCCATCTCCTAGCGAGCTCCCATGTGCTGGTCCAGCACTCTGGGCCACAGACAGAGCCGGTGGTGAAGGATGAGGATCAGTTCTCGTTCCTCGGGCCAGAAGCTACCTGACACCAGGCCTCAGGACAGTGTGGGGTGCCCTGGGCACTGTGCTCTGTCCATGGGAACCTCAGGGCTACAGCCAGGCAGCGGCTCCCTGAGGCAGGAGCAGGCCCGTAGGGCTCTTCTCGGCTCTCCCAGGACAGGCCGGCCGGCCGACCAGCAGGGAAGCCCCATGCTCAGTCCTGTGCTCAGGGGCCCAGGGTGACTGCTTCACAGGCCACAGGGCTGCTTTCTCCAAAGCCAAAACGCCCACGCACTGCCTTCCTAGCCTCCACGCGCCGCCCTGCTCTCTCTCCACGGCCCTTTCATCAGAGATCGCCGACGCACAAGGGCCTCTGCAGGCCACCATCGCGGACCAGCCACCCCAGGGTCTCATGTGCTTGGCTAGACACTGAGATTCCAACCTCTTGAGCAACTCAGAAGCTGCCAGTAGGTGCCAGCAGGCCCCGTGCCTCCGCAGAGGGGCAGGGATGGTTCAGCAGGGCCTCTGGAGACTGAGCCCCCAGCCTTCTCTCTGGGCCCACAGGCCAGAAACCCACCTCTCCACCAGCTTCCTGTCCTGGCTTAAGCATCAGCTCCCACTAGCGGCCCCCAGCCTGGCCCAGCCCACCAAGATAGCTCCCCAGTCTGCTTCTGCAGCAGCCTGTGGTCTCCCCAAATTGTGCTTTATATGCTGTATGCTTTCCCCCCTATGGCTGACCAGCGCTACAAGGTGGGGACCTGCTGTCAGTCCCCACTGTGTCCCCAGCGCCAGCATCTGCCGAGTGTACTTCAGTGCTCAAGGGACCTGTGGGGGGAAGCCCGTGAGGCCTTAAGCTGCACCTCCGCCCACTTCCACTCCCCAGGCTGCTGATGGTACAGAGGGACCTTCCCATTTGAGGTTTATGTGCATTCAGAATTTCACTAAAAAAAAAAAAAAAATAGCTGCGCCCACAGGTGCAGAGAGAGGACTGGTTCAGACACAGTGCAATGGGGCTGTGGCTGGGGGTCTGCAGAGATGGGCCTTGGGCACCCCAAAAGGCAGGGCAGACCAATCCCCGGGCCCAGTGGCAGTCCCAGCACAGGAGCCCACCCCGTCTACCTTGGCCAGCCTTGCCCTCTTGATGAGGTCGTTGAGCTTCCTGAGGGCAGCGTTGCGGGGCAGAGACTGGATGTCTTTGAAGAGGTCCTGCTCCTCGGCCTCGAAGAGCTTGCGGTTGTCGGGGATGAGGAGCGGGTGGGACCAGAAGGAGCCGATGTAGACCCTGACCACCTCGGGCGTGTTGATGATCTTCCCCAGGGACCACATGAGGGCCCCGTACACCCGCATCAGCTGCTGGGTCTCGATCTGGTCGGCCTTGTTCAGCACCACGCGGATCTTGTCCTCGTGGTTCTTGAGGGCCTTGATGACTTCTGAGAACTCGTCGGAGATGTCCAGCTTGTGGGCGTCGAAGAGCAGGATGATGCGGTCGACCCGCTCGGCGAACCACTCCAGGACGGCCGCGAAGTCGTACCCTGTGGGGAGAGCAGGGTGAGCTGGGCCCAGGGAAGGCGCTCTCCGTGGCCCGGTCCCTCTCCACCTGGTCATTTACATTTCCAGAACGTGCTCACAGCACCCTGAGGGCGTCATCGGGTCTCCCCTTTCTGCACCCACCACGGTCGCGCCCTCACCCATGCAGCGCCTGGCATTAAGAGACGCTTAGAAAAGAAAGAACGCGAAGGAAGTCACGAAGCCCACGCTCTGAAGTGGGCCCGACTGCGGCCGGAGTGAGGAGGGGACCCCAGCAGCGCGGCTCAGCCCACAGCAGTGACGGCGGCCGTTGCCTGCCAGGCGCCCTGTTCGGCAGGGACCTCACGCACCCCCTACAACCGGGGCTGGCAAACGGCCGCGCAGGGTCCAAATCTGGCCACCCCCTGCTTCTCCACAGGAGGTCCTCCTGGGCCACACCGCCAGCGGCACTGCCCGCGGCTGCTCTGGTCTACACGCCAGAGTTCAGGGCGTGGCGACAGACCGTAAGGCCTGCAGAGCCTAAAACATTAAGTCTCTGACCCCGAATGAGAGTTTGCTGACCTCTGCTCCACAACGAGCTCCTGAAGCGACAAACCACTTCCCTCGCTGGCACTTCCCTAAAGTGAAGGCTGATGTGACCAGTTTCCCCTCCATTCACTGCTGGCTCCCACCGGCCGGCGGTGCCCGGGCGTCTGTGGCAGAGAGCGCTAACCGAGCTCTTCCTTCAGTAACAACTGTCTTATTTCAGCTGGACACACCCTCCCGCTCTCGCCCCGGCTGCCGGGCAGCAGAAATGAACAAGAAAAGGGGTGTGACCCCTTGGTCCCTTCTCCTCTCCTGCGGCGAGAACGTACATGTGACACTGGGAGCCGGAGCAGCCACCTTGGGTTCGGAGCGCAGAGCGGAGCGTCCAGGATGGCCTCGCTGGACCGCTCCTTCTCACATTAGCTACCGATTCTGACTGAGCCGGGGGCTGGGGTTCCACAGCAGTGGCTGAATCTGTATCCTATGCTGTAATTACACTTCAAAATGTTTCCTTTCTTTCACTGCCCCAGAAGAAGGGGAACTGTCTCACCTTTTAGGAATCCTGAGGAGAGGTAGGAGCCCATGTGGAAACAAGGACAAGAGTCTCGGGAAGCCTGGGTCCCAGCCCCTGCGCATATCTCCCCTCCGGGTGATTCTGGGCAACCTCCTTGTCCCTGGGATCTGTCCTCTCGTTCTTCACCTGCTACCCACGGGCCACCCACATGTGGGCCGGCCCTCTCAGGAGCCCCCAGTACCTCCCAGAGTGCAGTCAAGCTCCGGAGATTTAGCCAGAGAAGCCACTCCTATGGAGAAGAGCCGGGGACACAAACCAGCCACACCGGTCTCCCCTCTTAGCCCCCCTCAGCCCCCTGCCAGGCGGGGATTCAGACCTGCGTTTTCTAGCCCAGGGAACGGAAAAGCAATCAGGGAGAGGAGGAGACCAAAGAAAAGGACAAAGTGTCAAGAAAGGGCCCAGCGCAACCTACAGGGCAGGGAGGGCAGCCCCGCTCTAGGAACCTGAGCAGCGAGGCCGAGCTCAGGGCTGAGTGCCAGGCCACAGCCCGGCTCCGGCTCCGAGAGGCTGCCGCCTCCACCGGCCAGAACCCGGCCCCCTGCCTGGCTGGATAAACGTTCTGGCTGCCAGGCCCCCAGGTTCAAGTGTGCTTCAGAGTTTCCCAGCCTCTCCCCGGGCACTCAGAAAACAGGATTTTAAAGACGACGGTTCTGGATTCAACTCCCAGCTCGCCACTGACGTTGTGACCTTCAGCGCTTAACTTCTGAGTTACTCATTCTTCGTCTATCAAGTTTGAAAACCAAGTCCTCCTTCTAAGATCCGGGGAGGGTCACATGAGGCAATGTGTTGGGCTCCCAGCACAGGCCCAGGCACTGGAATGACTTCCATGGAGGCGGAGGCGAGGGGCGAGGTGACAGGGCCACTGGAACAAGGGACAAGCAGCTGGGATTGCATCACTGGTCAAGAACTATGCGACAAATGTTGGGTCTGAGGCCAGAGGCCAGCTCTCCTCTTGTGGCGACACCGACACTTAAGGAAGCCCCAAATCCACTGCTCTGCCCGCACATGGCGGCCTCTCCAGGGCGATGTAGAGGCTTCGCCCACCCAGCACGCCAGGAAACAGGATGCTCTGACCAGAGGCAGCCACTCAGCTGGTTGGGGTTTCTTAACGTGGCGGAGGTGAGGTGGAAGGGGGGGAGGGGGTGCGCAGCAAAGCCCTCACGACTCTGAACCCCCAGGCTGGGCAGAGGCGCAGCCAGCCCTCCGAAGGCCCGGGCAGCTGGCTGGACGGGCAGGGCCACCAGCCTCCGTGTCAGTGTGGCAGGGCATGGAGCAAGTGCCTCACAGGCTGCTGGTTCCAAAGTACAGCCCCGTGGCCCCAGCACATTGGGGCCCAGAGCCACGGAGCATGCCCAGAGCGAAGCTGTCTGCAGAAAACCAGAAAGGAAGGCGAGGCGCAGGCGGAGGAAAGCGGGGCAGGGAGCGGTGGCTGTGCCGGCTCGGGCTCAGGAGTCTGCGGGGCCTGCCCAGGCCACTCCGCCAGCGCCTTTTATGGCTGGCTCTGCGACCAGCAGGTCAGCGCTGAAAAAGCGATGACTCAGGACTGAACAGAGGCTCCTCTCAGCAAAAATGAGGCCCTACTTCTCCCCTCGTCAAACTATTTGTCCTCAGACTGACCAAGTTCAAATGACCAGAGTCCCACAGCTGGGGAGGCAGCAATGCCAAAATTAAAGCATTGGGAACAGGGGCCCCTGATGGGCTGGGCTCAAGCCCAAGTTAGCTTTGGCCCAGGAGTGAGGACAGCAGCGGGGAGCTGAGGTCACCCCCACACTCCACCCATCGTGGCCTCCCCCTCCCCCAACGGTGGGGGGCCAAGAGCACGATGGGGAAAGGGAAAGGAGGAGGTGGAGTGAGGCACCAGAGTCGCAGCCAGAGCTGAGCGCCCCGCGGCTGCACACTGTCACTCACCAACACCTCAACTCAGAGCCAACAGAGCGAAGTCCATTTTTTGCAGGTGAATGAAATTTCCTGTTTATCATGGAAAGCGCTCACTTTTGGTGAGAGAGAAGGGAGAGGTCACGGTTCCATTCCTGGTCAGGGCACATGCCTGGGTTTTGGGCTTGACCCCTAGTAGAGGGTGCGTAGGAGGCAGATGAGCAATGATTCTCTCTTATCATTGATGTTTCTCTCTCTCCCTTTCTGAAATCAATAAAAACAATCTTTTAAAAAATGGTTAAGTCTAGCTCTGGCCAGTGTTGCTTAGTGGTGAGAGGGTGTTGGGTTAGATTTCTGGTCAAGGGCATGTACCTGCATTGCAGGTTTGATCTGTGTGGGAGGCAACCCTCTCTCTCTCTCTCTCTCTCTCTCTCTCTCTCTTTCTCCACCCCCCCACCAAGAATCCATGGAAAAAATACCCTCGGGTGAGGGTGAACAACAAAATATGGTTAAGTTTTATGTTGTGCACATTTAACCCCTCCCACACACAGAGTCCTGGGGGTTGGGAGAAGAGAGGGGAAGGTGGAGCCCATCAGGCTGTGAGGACAGGAGGTCCTCACCCTGGCTGGGTTCCTGAACCTCCTCTGGGTCCCTTCTGCCTTCCGGGGTGCCTCCTGAGGGGGTCTGCCTTCCCGACAAGCCAGGCTTCCCTCTCCCCACACCAGCACCCAGCACCAAGGTGCAGAGGCAGCAGCTGTGATTGGCGCCTGCTCGCCCTGCTCCAGCACCCTCCAGACACGGGCAGTTCCAGCAGCCAGAGGGGAAAAGCTGCTTCATACATTCCGAAAGCTTCTAGAACATGAACAATAGAGCGTTTGTCTCCAATCACCTTCTGTTTCCTGCCATTCAAGCTGCGTGGGCCTGGGTATTTCTTACCATAGCTCTCCATCACACACATTTCCAACTCATGCTGGACCAGGAGAGCAAAACAAATATTAAAGAGCTGAGAATCACCCAGCCGGTGTGGCTCAGTGGTTGAACTTTGACCCATGAACCAGTAGATCACAGTTCAAGTCCCGGTCAGGACATATGCCCAGGTTGAGGGCTCTATCCCAGTAGGGGGTGTACAGGAGGCAGCTAATAGATAATTTTCTCTCATTACTGATGTTTCTCTCTCTCTCCCTCTCCCTTCCTCTCTCTGAAATCAATAAAAAAGAAAATCTGCACTGTACATAAATGTTTATAGCAGCTTTATTCAAAACTGCCCCAAACTGGAAATCCAAATACCCTTCACTAGCTGAGTGGATAACAAATGACAGTGCGGCCATTGGCTGGGACAGCACAGCCAGAGCCACAAAAGGAGCAAACCACCGACACTGAGGCACGTGATGACCCGAGAAAGCACAGGCCGAGTGAAAACAGACACACACACCAGACACAAACGGTACGATTCCACTTCCGACAGTCTGGAAAAGGCAAAACTTTAGGGACAAGTGTCAGATCAGTGGGTTGCCTGGGATCAGGAGTGACTACAAGGGGGCGCGGGAACTTTCGGGGTGATGGGAAGACCATACCTAGGTCATGGTGGTGGTTACAGACTGCTTCAGAGAGCTGTGCACCTCAACAAGATGAGTGTGACTGTGTGATGTAGACCTCAGTAAACCTGACCAACAATACAGAAGGACAGGGCCAGAGGGGAGGACAGATGGACTCTGGAACAAGACCCCCATTTGAATCCTGGAACTTCTACTCAACAACCAGCAGTGTGACCCCAGCAAGGCCACGTTCCCTCTGAGCCTCAGTTTCTTCATCTGTAATGTGAAGACGGCATGTTTCACCCATACAGCACCGCTGTGGGCATCGAGTGAGCGCCTGGCACACTGCAAGCTCTTGGTAAATGTTTGCTAGTATTTACTCACAGGATTTGTACTTTGGACTCAAGAAGCTTTGGTTCTGATGGGTGTGTAGGCAACGACGGCTCTAATTCGTGAAGAATGCCTCGTACCCCAAATATAAACTGAACATTTGCAGGCGCTCGGGCCAGCTGCTACCCAGCCGGCCGCCGGGCTGGCAGCCTCGGAACAGGTGCCAAGTGCCGGCACCAGCTGGTACCACTCCTCCGTAGGCAGAGTGGCCCACGCCCCTCGGCAGAGCCGGCAGCATTCTCATCCTGGGCTTGGGCCAAAAGCTGTCTGGCTGGACAGGGGCCGGGCAGCGGGGCAGTGGGGAGAGGAAGGCTTTCGGAGGGCGCTGCCCAGGGCCCGAGCACCCAGAGGACCTGGAATCTGAAGGGAAACCCCGCTGAGTCAGTGCTTCCCCACCCTCCAGCTCAAGATGCTATTCAGGAAAGCATCTTCCTCATCAGAGTCTGGGAAGTCCTGGATTTTCCAGCGTCTTTATTTTCCATCAGCTGACATTTGTAGGGCACTCAGCTGTGCCCTGGGCACCGGGGCAGGAAGTCCATGTGGAAATGCCTGCAACCCGGACAAGAACATGACCCTCTCACTGGAGCGGCTCCTGCGGTTGCAGCTTCTGTGCGGCTCTGGCCCCTGAAGTACCGCCTGGGACTGGAACCTTCCGTCACTAGCTGTGCTGTGGGCGCACGCAGCACTCCAGCCTTACAAGGGGCTTTTGGGAAACTCCATGGAGCATTCTGTGGTTGAAAACCCTGGTGAAACTCTGGCCTGGAGGGCTTTTAGGGCTGGGGGCATCTGAGGAGGTGGTCAGCATGAGGGTCAGCACGAAGGGATGGCTCAGAGATGAGGGCTCCAGCTCTGGGCTGGGAGGCAGAGCCTGACTATGAAGCAGCAGGCCGGCTCCTGGTCTTAGACAGACCCTGGGAACCAGGGACAGTGAGTGGAGGGCAAGCGAGAACCCAGGGGACCAGGCAGCCATGGTCAGGGCTCTGAGGACTGGAGCAGAGAACAGGGAAGGGAGATGCCAGCAGGTGACTTCTGGCCCATGCTGATCTCAGGCTGGCAGAGAAGCGTTGTCGGAGAGCTCAGAAGCCCTGCACAGCGATGACCAAAGGCTTGTCCGAACCACGCTCTCGGGGGCTCCTTCACCCCAGAGCACCCTCTTGGCAGTGCAGTGTGAGCACTTCTGCTGGCTCCCACCCTAGCACCAACACATGCGAGGCTGTGTGTCATCTTGGGCCAGTTACTCAACTTTGCTAAGCCTCCGTTTCCTCCTCTAAAAAGCAATAGCTTCCTCTTAGGTGCAGCTGCTGTGACAACTACGTGAAGTGGGTTCACGTGGCACAAAGCCAGGCACAAGGCCAGCCGGCTCCGACCTCCTAATCCAAGTCTAAACAGCACTTCCCTGCTGACACACCTTCCACAAGGAGCACTGAGACCACGAGTCCCGGCGCGTCTCAGCCACGCGGCAACGGCAGGGAGTGCGCTGGCTGGGACTTCCAGCGGAGGGGGCCTCCCCCGCTGCTCCCAAGGACCCTGATGCCCGACTGCAGGCACCCAGCAGCAGGGAGGCCCAGGGCGCCAGCCCAGCCGGCCCCCGACGCCCTTTGGGACGCCCTGTCTGTCGCACAGGCAGCACTCCCGACGAACCCTGCGTCCGCAGGTCACTCTCGGCTGGCACAGGAGAACGCCATCTCTAAAGTCACTCAGAATATTAGCCCAACAGGGAAGTGGGCTGCATGGTCCTACCTTAGCTGCCAGCAGTGTCTCCTGCACACATTAGGGGAAAGTCAGGAGGGACCGGGCAGCAGGGTGGGAAACGGAAGCCGATGTCATGAGCAACTCCAATGCACATGCAACCTCCAGGAGGATGTTCTGTTCCAGGGAGTGAGGCTGGCGAACCAGACGCCATGCTGCCTGCCCGGGAACCGGGCTCCTGCTGGCTCTGTCTTTCTGAGAGGGAGACACCTGCTCTCCACGCAGCAGCAAAGGGAGCAGAGAGGCGGCGGCCAGGAAGCCTGGACACACTGCCTGCTCTGACGTCCCTGCTGGACCAGGCGACATGGGACCTCTGCAGTAACTGACGGGTGGGGCCTCCGAGAGAAATCCCCTCCCTTTCCATCCACCAGTGGCCACCACCCCTGGACCCACTCCCAGCACATCCAAGAGGCCCGCATGATGGCCCTTCTCCTGCTGATAACATGCTGACACCAGACATGTTCCACAGCAAACTCCAACTCCGTACCTTTTAGTAAAATACTATAAACCGAGAAGGGAAAGAAATGGCAAAATTACGAAGGGAAAGAAATGGCAAAATCAGTTTTTGTCTCACTACTTCACAGGAGGAAAACCCTTCTCTTATCAGAACAATGCACTTGCCTTTTTTAAATGTTTTTAAAAATTGATTTGAGAGGGAGGGAGGAAGAGAGAGCAACAGCAATTTTTGTTATTCCACTAATTTACGCTTTAATTGGTTGATTCTTTTTTAAAAAAAAATAATTTTATTAATTTTTTACAGAAAGGAAGGGAGAGGGAGAGTTAGAAACATCGATGAGAGAGAAACATCAATCAGCTGCCTCCTGCACACCCCCTACTGGGGATGTGCCCGCAACCAAGGTACGTGCCCTTGACCGGAATCGAACCTGGGACCCTTCAGTCTGCAGGCCGACGCTCTATCCACTGAGCCAAACCGGTCAGGGCCATCGGTTGATTCTTGTATGTGCCCTGACGGTGACTGAACCGCAATCTTGGAGAATCACGATGACATTCTAACCAACTGAGCTACCCAGCCAGGGCCACGTGCTTCTCTTTAAGCCACCCTCCCTGCGGTCCATGATGGGTGGGAAGGCCTGTGGCTGCCCAGGGACCCAGAGGGGCCCACACCGAGCACCCGGAGAAGAATAGCAGGGCCCACAGGTGGAGCCAGGTGGAAAGCTAATGGAGCCTGTCTCCTGCTGGCTTCCTCTTAGCGGCTTGAGGGCCGGGCTGCCTTGCCCACCGCGTGCTCCCAGCCCGCAAACACACTGTGTGACTGGAGGGCACGCTGAGGCACTGCTCTGGGGAGGGAAGGGGGGCAGGGACGGCAACACCCTAGGGGACAGGATCTGGGTGCCTCATGTAGCAAGACATACACTCCCAACTGCTCAGCGGCCGAGCTCTGACAAGCTGAAGTGTCGAGACAGCCCAGCAGGGGACTTCCCAGCACTGGTGGAAAGAGCCTTTTCTGAGTTCCCTTTTCCGTGACAACAGGGGCCACAGAACCCTAAATCTTCTCTCTACACATCTTCCCTCCCGGGTCTGAAGGCCACACTGAGGGCGGCATTCTGGGAAGACAAGCCTCTTTCTGTGAGCTCCTGTCCTGCGTGCAAAGATTTACACAACCGGCCGCTGGGGCTGGGAGCATGGTGGAAGCCCAGAGGTGGCCCAGCCCGAAGCCCCTGCGTTTACTCCTCCAGGTCCTTAAAAAGAAAGCTCTACAGAGGTCCAGAGAAAGTCGCTCTAGGATAGCTCACCCCTGGAGGGAGATTGAGAATAAATCCCCCTTTGGGGGACTCTCCCTTTAAGAGTAACTGATTCAGCTTTTCTGGCCTTATTTTGGCAAATGTCAAGCCTTCTGCTTATCAGGCACTTTCTTAAAACCAGGTTGGAACAATAACAGCAATAAGAGAAAACTGGCCCTGGCCTTTAAAAAGGGGTCCCTAAATCTGCTCCCTTGAACCCCTAGGATGTCATTATCCTTGGGTGGAGAACCTAAAAGCTTAAGACAGAGCTAGAGACAGAGCTAGAGCAGGTCAGTAAGCTCTGATGCAATCCCATAGGCAGGGGACAGGCCTAGAAAGGAAGAAAGGTTTGCCAGCACCAATGACTGGGCCCCACCCCCACAGCTATAGCAGACACACACTACCCCCCAAATCTCAGGCTGCTGGCTTCAGTGAAAAGCTCATCAATGCTGGGCGGCCCAGAGGGAAAGGGTGCAGGAAAAAGTTTCGAGTTGATGGTAAACAAACTTCCCTTGTCCTCAACCCCTCTCTGAGATTGCTCTCTTTTCATTTTCACACTGGCAGCTGCAGGCTCCCCTCCTGGCCTGCCAGATATCATCTGCCTGCCCTCACGCACCTCCAGGCCCCGAGCTCCCCTCCCTTCCACAAAAGGAGGGGGTGGGGGTGGGGGTGGACAGCAGAAACAGAACCCAGTTCAGGCACATCCTGAACAAGATCTTCAGAAAAGCTTGACAAAATGGAACCAGGAGTTTACACAACTGAATGTGTCTGATGCACTCATACTCAGCACAAACAACTTCCGCGTGTGCAGCCCCCAGGGAGGTTGCTGCTTGCAGGCATTTAAGCAATTTAAACACATTTCCTCTAGCCCCTAAGCATTTAACAAATTCCTGCCAGTCTCCTCTGGGGAGCTTGCTAGAGTCCAACTGTTTTCCCATGCGCCTGCAGGACTCACTAGGAATGTATACGTGTTGGGAGGCAAAGCTTTGAAACACAAACTAAGGTGAGTGAGCCCAGCCAGGCCGGCATGGCTCGGTGGTTGAGCATCGACCTATGAACCAGGTCACGGTTCAATTCCCGGTCAGGGCACCTGCCGGGTTGTGGGCTCCATCCCCAGTGTGGGGCGTGCAGGAGGAAGCAGGTCAATGATTCTCTCATCACCGATGTTTTTATCCCTCTCTCCCTCTCCCTTCCTCTCTGAAATCAATAAAAATGTATTAAAAAAAAAAGAAGTGAGTGAGTGAGCCCAGAGAGCCGGGGCTGGCTTGTTCACGGTCAGCAATGCCGGCTGCGGTACCTCGGAGCCCAGATACTAAGCAATTTCCTATGACCTCACAGCCAGCCTAGGCCCCAGCTCCAGTCCTGGCTTCCTTTCCAGCATGCCCCAGGCCGGGAAAGCATGAAGGCCACCCGGCGGCTGTGGTTTCACCTGATGGCTCTTGTAACTTCAGCAAAGGAGCCAAGGAAGGAAGGAGCTCCTTGGCTCCGAGAACTGTGGACACAGAGGGCTGATGGGCAATGGGCTCTCCCTTGGGCTGGGACAGATCAAGGGCAGCATCCGGTCTGCATCGCAGACATGAGGTGGGAGCAGCCGGACCACCATCGGTGCCCTGGTCTGTTACCTCTGCTGATGCGCTGTTTCTCTCCAGACAGGATCCCGGGCGTGTCGATGATGCTGATGCTATCCAAGACCGGGTTGGGCAGCTGGGCGCACATGAACCTGCACGAGCAAGAGCCGGGAAGAGAGAGGTCAAGACTCAGGTATCGCTGCTCTAGAGGGCACAGCGGTGCTTTCTGTGCTCCATCGCCACCTCTGCTTCCTTTCCAAGAGCAAGACACTTAAAGGAGGTTTTCTATCATCTTAGTTGCCAGCGGTGGCCGGCAGACTGCACATAGTCTCTTAACTGATATCCAACCAGCAGGCTCAAACTGACCCACATCAGCTCGTCCCTCACATTTAGCTTTCCCCCAGAGTTCAAGAGTTCAGCATTCAAGCTGCTGACATGTTAGCATGAGCCTAGGTCACCATTCAACCTCGGGCTACACTTCTTTCTTTTTAAAAAATGTTTTATTTTATTTATTTTGTTAATCCTCACCAGAAGATATTTTTTCTATTGATTTTTCTAGAGAGTGAAGGGAGGGGGAGAGACAGAAAGGGAGAACCGTCGATGTGAAAGAGACACATGGACTGGTTCCCTCTTGCATGAGCCCTGACCGGGGCCAGGAATTGAGCCTGCAATGGAGATATATGCCCTTGACCAGGAATTGAACCTGCAACCCTTCAGTCCAAGGGCCGATGCTCTAACCACTGAACAACCGTCCAGGACTGGTTTTTATTGATTTTAAAGAGAGAGGAAGGGAGAGAGGAACATCATGTGAGAAACACTGACTGGCTGCCTCCTGCATCCCCCCTAATGGGGATTGAGACCACAATCTGGGCATGTGCGCTGACAGGGAATTGAACCAGCACATCTTTGGTACATGAGACGATGCTCAACCAACTGAGCCACACTGGCCAGAGCACCACTGGCTACCTTTCCACACACCAAGGAGAGTAAGGTCCTTTGCTACTGCTGCTGGGCCCAGCCCTTCCCTTCCAGCCAGCTCCTTGGGGGAAGGGACCGCAGCGGGCGGCCAGTGGAAGCTGGAGGACTACACAGGCTGTCGGTGGGCAGGGAGGTGGACATCATTCTCTGAAAGTCAAAGCGTGCAGGAGGCAGCTGATCAATGATTGATGTTTCTCTCTCTCTCTCCCTCTCTGAAATAAAAAAAAAAAAATCTTTTTTAAAAAAAAGAATGAAGCCACAGAGAGGCTAGCAACTCATGAGTGAGGACTTAGCTGTGTGTGCCTAAGTTCCCACTGGACTTCGAACAGCCCAGGACAGCAAGGGGCTGTTCCAACTGGAGCAGAGATTCCTGATTAGACACAGAAGAGGCTCCTTTGACATCGTCTCTGGAAACGGTATTGTGAGCACTGACCCAAGTCGGCAGGACACAGGCTTAAAGCTGCCTTTCCAACAACAGGGAGGAATCGGAGCTGATTAGCTTCCCCTTTCGGCCCCACCCCCTTGGTGACCAGCGGCCCCCAGGCTAAGGGTGAAAGGTCCTGCCTACAAACAGAGCAAAACCAGCTGCCCCACAAGGTGCACAAACCTTGGACCTCACCCTCCCGGGTGCCCGCAGCAGAGCTGCGTGCTGTAAACAAGTGTGTGCCAGACCTGGGGCTCCTGCGAGGGAAGGGAGTCACTCGGAGTAAAACTGGCTCCGGGGAGTCGCATACTAGTACATAAATGCCTGTAGCCCTGGCTGTTGTGACTCAGTTGGTTGGGTGTCGTCCAGTGCACTGAAAGGTCACTGGTTTGATTCCTGATCAGGGCAGGACCCAGGCTTGGTCCCTGGTATGAGGTGTGCAGGAGGCGGCTGATTGATGTACTCCTCTGGCATCGATGCTTCTCTTTCTCTCTCTCTCTAAAAATCAATTAAAAATCTTAAAGAAATAAAGCCTCGTAAATGAGCCTGGCGAGTAAGTTAACATGCGTAGGACTCAGAAACAACTGCTCTGTGGTGGAAACACTCAGGGGAGCAGGCGGCACAGATGCATCCCATCCCATTTTCTCACCAACAAGGATGCACAGATTTCACTTCACTCCAAGGGGGTGGGAACGGTCACACAATGAGTTTTCCCAGGACCATCTTAGGACACCCTGACTGCCCTGCTCCCTCAGGCAGCTCCAACTGATTTTGGTCTTAGAACAGCCACTTAGGGGGAAAAGACCGGAAAGTCAAGTTCATGACTCAATGGGTCTCTTTAAGAGCCCTGGGAGAGGCTGTGCCAGCCAGAGAAGAGCCCCCTTTGTGTGCCCTGCTGGCCAGGAGGCACAGGCTGACACAGCTCAGGCCTTGGCTTCAGTGCAAACCCAGGCCCCCCACCCTCGGCTGCAAGGGCCTTTAGGCAGGGCCATTAGCATGTGGGGACCCTCTGGAGATGAGGTGGTGGCAAGAAGGAAACAAGCGTGGCTGTCGGCTGCGGGCACCAACATCACCCACGTGCCTGTCTGGGCCCAGCACTCCCGAACTGCTCTTTGCAGCAGCAGCAGCAGCAGCAGGCTGCACACAGTCCGCAGGCAGCCACTTGCAGGGTGAGCTCCACAGATCAGCCCGGCTCAGGGGCCGTTAGTTTCCTGAACTAATGAGGTGGCGATTGCCTAGATCAGCGGTCGCCAACTGGTGGTCCGTGAGGTCCGAAAGGTTGGCGACCGCTGGTTTAAGGAAACCTTTGGAGGAGCGGATGCCAACCAGTGGTCCGTGGTGGTCCGTGAGGTCCGAAAGGTTGGTGACCGCTGGCCTAGATAGATGGCTGAGAGCCCTTCTAGCTCCAAAACTTAAGGTCTGCAAATTCAGAAAAGAGGCCATATGCGCTGGTCGGGTAGTTCAATTGGTTAGAGTGCCGTCCCAATACACGCCAAGGTTGTGGTCAAGCACATGTAAGAATCAACCAATGGATGCATGGATGGGTGGAACAACATATCAATATCTCTCTCTCTCTCTCTCTCTCTCTCAAATCAATGAAAAAAACAGGCCATATGCCCATTTCTTTTTCCAAAAAAAGGTTTACTATCACAAGCAGAAGTGGAAACCTAAGGGCAAATGAGGTAGGGATAGCTACCCTTCCCTCTAGCTTCCCAAAGTTCTGCGTGAACACAGAGACCTAATAATGCCTGGAATTCCCAGCATAGCAGCCAAGTTTTCCACAAGACTGCACCGCGCCCACCAGCTCACAGTCCGAGCCAATCCCCTATCTACAGACACAGTAATTCCAAAACGCCAGCATCCTGCGGAGAGAGGCTCCGGGCTAAGAGGGCCGCACCTCGTCAGGAGCCCCCCCCAAAGGGCTTGACTCAGCTCAGGCCCTGACACACAAATGCCGTCCGCTACGAAACAGGAGGGCAGGCTCACAGGCCTGAGAAGGGCAGAAGGCAGCAGCAGCCTGTCTCCTCTGTTCATGGTCAGCTCTGTGACTGCAAAGAGGCAGAGTCTGGAAAGGAATGTGATCACACAGGGCGGAGACCTGGAAGGCAGCGAGGCTGTTGCCCAGACCCAGACTTAGCACGGCATGCGGAGTCACTCCTAGAGTGGGAGGTGGCAGATCTGTGAGGTCCCCTGGTATGCACCATGGGGATGAGGGGTAAGGATTTTAGGAACACTGACTAGGGCTCCGAGTTCCTTTACAGAAGAGTGAGTTTGGCTGGGTGGTTCAGTTGGTTAGAGCATCGTCCCCATACACCCAGGTTCCAGGTTCCATCCCCAGTCAGGGCACATACAAAAATCAGCCAGTGAATATGTAAGTAAGTGGAACAACAAATTGATGTTTCTCTCTCTTTCTAAAAAAATAAAATAAAATGAATAAATCAATAGCATTTTTTTAAAAGTGAGTTTGGCTGTTGCACTCCTTAGAGAGGTCAATGTGTTTCATTGGTAGCATCGTGAAGGACAGACTCTTGGAGGACCGATCGAGCCCTCTCATCGCGAGAAGGCAAGTTTCACCCATTTAACTGGGGAAACTTAACCAAGGAGGTTAAGGAAACTCCTAGTGAGTCAACAGAGGGATTCAGGGTCAAAATCTCATTCCAGGGCTCCAGGGTCACCACCTGCCCGCTGCCTCCCGTAACCCCTGAGGCAGCCCCGACCCTGAGACAAGTGTTCCAGCCCATCGGCCTGCGGTCCCAACGGGGACCCTCCCTGTCCCACACAAAACCAGCGGCCCCAGGGGAGGCGCCGCACGGCACAGCAGCAAAAGAATGGCTAAACCTTCACCATATTTTCCCACTAAGAAACAGACCCTCGAGGGAAGGAAGGGGTGGTGTGAATGAATTAGGAGCGTCCAGTCTGGGGGAACCATGTGGGGACAAGACTAAACCCCTAGTTCTGAGGGAAGTGGGGCTGGGCTCTGCGGGGGTGGGCGGGTGGGTTGGGAGTTAAACTGATAACCTAGAAAATTCTGGGAGGTGACAGGCCCGGGGGAGGGGGAGCCGGGGATGCCCACTCCCAGAGCCACAGGTGGGTTTCCCAGGAGGCGGCAGAGGACCCTGTCCCCGGTCCCTGTCCCGTCCCAGGGAGCGGTCGCTGAGGGTCTCGCCGGGGCCTTGGAGACAAAGGACGGCGGGGCGGCGGCCGCGGGAGACCCGAGCGCGGGGCCGGGGCTCCGGCTGCCCCCCTGCTCCCCAGGGCGAGGGGCGAGTACCTGTTGAGGAAGGCGTTGCCGAAGGCGTTGAGCTTGCGGAAGGGCCGCCGCGGGTCCACGACGAGCGCGTTACCCGGCACCACGCCCTCGGTGGGGCCGTGCATGACCGCGATGAACGAGTCGGTAGTGGGCTCGGGCCCGATGCGCATCCCCGGGAAGTCCTGCTCGATCAAGTGCCGGATGAAGGTGGTCTTGCCCGTGCTGTACTGGCCCACGAGCAGCACCATCGGCTTGTTGTCGAAGTCCGCGTCCTCCAGCGCCGGCGAGTGGAACTCGTGGAAGCGATAGTGCTCCTCCAGGGGCAGCAGCTTCTGCGAGTACAGCTGCCGCAGCCCCTCGGCCACCGTCTGGAAGAGCTCGGGCTCCTTCTTGCGCCGGGCGTCCTTGCTGACCCAGCTGAACATGCTGCCGGACACCGGGCGGGCTGCTGCGGGGAGAGCGGCGGCTGGAGCGGGGAGAGGCGCGCAGCCGAGGCGGGGCCCGGCCGGCCGAGGGGCGGAGAGGCGGCCGGGTGGCGGGGCAAGGGGCGGGGAGGGGGCCGCACTGCGCAGGCGCACGTCACAGGCCGCGCAGCGCCCTCTGCGGAGTGAAGCGCGCGCCCCGGCCGGCGCCCTTTATAAGGCCGGTCTCGGCGCAGGGGGCGTGCGCGCCGCAGGGGGCAGGGAGCTGGGAGGGGGAGGAAGCGCCCGGCCCGCGGACCCCGCGCCACGTCTTCCCTGCCCCCTCTCCCATTGGCCGATTCCAAATCTCGCGAGCGCCGCTGGCTCGCTCCCCGCCCGCCCGGGCGCCATGGCAACCACACTTGTTTCGCCTCACACTTAGTGGGCGGCTCCCGGAAGTGCTGCGGCGGGAAAGGCGGGAAGGGGGAGTCGGGCGCGAGGAGGCCGGGGGCCTGCGGGCCTTCCAGCGTCCGCGAGATGCCCAGTGAAACACCCCAGCTCCCCGACTACGCGCCCACCCGCAGTTACCCCCCAAATGGTCTTCTTCCTCCCACGGGCTCAGAGTCCCGGGAAGCTCGGGAGGGCCCCGGAGGCCAGCGCCCATCTGCCTGCCCTTCCCTGCCTCCTCCTCCCCTCCCGCTCCCCTGACACTTCCTCTCATCCCCGCATCATGTCTGCTTCGGGAGAGGCAGCAGCCAGAAAGAGATTGCAGAGGAAGCTGAGCATCCAGGGCGGGGCGGTGACTAGGCAGAGAAAAATGCGGAGGGAGAGACCAATGGGGGAAGTCTGACTAGCAGCAAGCGGTGACATCCCTCAGGCCAGAGGGCTGGGGATTCGGAGATGGACACAAGCCGTGGAGGACGCACATGACACGGATGTGGGGGAGAAGAGAGACCTTCCCTGAAGAGGCTGCATCTGTGGGAAGCGGGGAGGGGGTCATGAGGAAGTTGAGGCACTCTGGCCACATGCGCTTTGAGGAAGAGGAAATTCCCCCTGTGGGGAGGAGGGGGGACGTGGGGCAACAGTGAAATCTTGTGGGAACTTTGGGGGAATTAAAAAAACCAAATGCTTCCGCTTTCCTCTCAAGGTCACCACCAGTTACCCTGTGTTTACTCTTACCTACCAGTTCCTGGCTGGCCCACCAGGCTCATTTTCCTGCCATCATCCCTGGCCACACACAGGTCCCCTGGACTGTCCAGGCTGGTGAGAATCTTTAATGGGTGATGTCAGAGCTTTGGGGACTGTGATTGTTAGGTAACCAGAACAGGACACCAAAGTGCAGGAGGGGGTCCGGGGAGGCTCCCGGGCAGATCTAAAATGTACTTGGGAACTTGCTTGGAAACCTCCTGTCCAAATTTCTGGCCTCTGGGCGATGTGGGAGCCTGGAGGGCTGGGTGCCTGTATCCAGGAAGAAAGCAGACTGTCAGGTTGAGGACAGAGGCAGGAACTCAAATCTGAGAATAAACAATATTAGGGGAGCTGGGCCAAAGGGAGTCAGAGGGGGCAAGACAGGAGGTTGGTCACCCACCCTTAGGGGGTCAGGCCCCAGTGTCTTCTGAGAGGATCAGTAATGTTAAATCGACTGCCTTCCCCCATTTCTCTCTAAGCCAGTGATGGGCAACCTTTTGAGCTTGGTGTGTCAAACTTCAACAAAAAACTGAGCATAACTCGGGTAGTGTGTCACTTTGAGGGAAAAACTAACTCCAAGACTCTAGTCGCAAATGTTTCATCCTCAGGAGCAGCAAACGTTTCATCCTCGGCATGCGGCCGCGTGTCATCAGAAATGGCTACGCGTGTCGGTGCTGACACGCGTGTCATAGGTTCGCCATCACTGCTCTCAGCATTGGAGAGCCCGGCCTGTCCTCTTAGGACCCTGATTTACCTCTTTCATTTGGATTTCATTAGCATCTTTTCATCGGTCACACACAGTAACACATGTGCAAAGAAGTCCGGAGGCCTTTGTAAGCATTCTCCTCTAAAGAGGGTATTGAGGCCCGTAGGCAGGCTGTCCCTCTGGGGCTGTGTGCCAGCTGGTGGCAGGAGCCTCCGGCAGGCCCAGTCCAGACTTCCTGGGTCAGCCTCCGAGCCAAAGGACTTGGCTCCTACGTGGCACGTAGAGGGGTCCGCCCCGGAGATGCAGCTTCTGGGCTGTTCCCGGGAAGGGCCCGAGGCTGAGGACCCTGAAAGCAGCGGTTGTCCGTGGCCTGAATGCGGTTTTGAGGAGCCGGGTCCCCGCAGCACCCCCGCTGACCCACCATGGTCTGCCTCTCTCCCCAGAGCCCTGTGTGCTGGGAAAGCCCAGCCTATAAAATTGAAAACAACATGTTCCTGGGTTATTTATAAACGAAGCCCAGCCCCTGCTGCTCGTGGATGGCCGCTGGTTTTCTCTAAGGAGCTCAAAGGGCTGGAGAGGGGCTCTTTCTCCCTCAGATGTTCGTTTCCCAGAGTTGGCGCCGAGATCCGAGATCCGGGGCGGCCTCCGCTTCTAGGACGGCCGGCCCCGGGAACATGTCCTGCCCTTGCTCTCTGGGTTAGGTAGCTCCTATGTGAGGAGAAAGTTTGTGAACCTGAATGAACCCTTTCACTTTTGGTTTCTCTGTTTCACTGTCTGTCTGTGCGCGGACCCCGGGGGGGAAAGATTGGGGAAGGGTTCAGACGTTTCCTTTATCTCAGAAATGATGTCCATCCCTCACTCCCAGTGTGTGTGCGTGTGTGTGTGTGCGCGTGTGTGTGTGTGTGTGTGTGTGTGTGCGTGTGTGTGTACGTGCGCGTTTCAAATTCACAAACACACACCTGCAAAACCCACGCTCCTCAGAGACTGGCTCAGCCGGCGGAAAGGGGCCACCTGCTCTCTCTCGGAGCGGTTTGCTCCGTCCCAGGTGGCCTGGTCTAGAGAAGTGTCTACAAGGTCTCTAAAAACAACCTAAAAAAAAAAGAAAGAAAGAACGAAAAATGGGTTGTTGTTTTCTCCAAATATGGCAGAAGAATCAGGCTGGGAAACGCCAAAAAACACATAGGTTTGTCCTGGGATGAGAAGTGGCTCATTCTTCCCACTGAGAAAGTTTGCACATCAGCGCAGCCTCTTGGTGGTGCCGTCGTGAGAAATAGATTTGGCCAACAGATCAGTTTTGCCAAAACAAGGTAAAGAACTGGAGAGGCCTGCTGCCCCACCGCCCAGGGTCTCCAGCGCCGGCCAGAAGGGCGGCCACAGCCCCGAGGCCTCTCTCCTAAAGAGGCGCAGCCGCGCAGGGCCCTGGAGTGGGGGCTCCCCAGGCCTCGGAGGGTCCAGCAGCCGGGCCGGCGGGCTTGGAAGTGACAAAGTGTCAGGGCTGCTCAGGATCTCTGCTTCCAATTTTCAAGGAGAAGAAACCCGAGGCCTGGACGTCGAGTGGCTTCCTGCAGTCACCAGGCTGAGTGAGCAGCTGGGCCTTTGGAATGTAAACACTGTGCCACACTCAAACCATTTGCAGTGGCAAGGGCGGACTGGAGCACAGCGGGGAGAGGGGGTCAGAGCGTCTTTCTCATGAAGCAGCAGCCCCTGCCCTGAGGCCCGCGTGCCCAGCCTGCGACTCCCCAGGATGCAGCGCTTTCCTGAGCTGAGCTCAGAACACTTTTAATAAAAACTATGGTGGGCCAGAGGTGCCACCCACTGCCGGGCTTCCACACTCTTCCACCTGTGACTCTAGCCCTTGGCCTCTGGCCCCATCTTGCAGGGGCTGCGGGGCAGAACTGCAGCGGAGTGCAGGGTGCGGGGTGCGGGGTGCAGGGTGCAGTGTGCAGGGTTCAGGGTGCGGGGTGCAGGGTGCAGAGTGCAGAACCACCCAGCCCTGCCCTCCACGCCTTGGCTGTGGAACGCGGCGTTTGGAACTCCACAGGAAGTGATTGATCACTGCACACGAGAACTCTGCCTTTGCAGTTATTACCAGGGATCCCTTGGCGGGGTCTTGGGGTCCCCTTTCTCTACACGGATGGAAATGGGGGGTGTAGCCCTGATGTCGCTCGTCTCAGCAGCCTGCACATGAGGTGCAGGAGTGTTGCTAAGGAACCTGGTCTTAGCCCTCCCTGTGCCAGAACAGCCGCTTGCCCTCCTCACCTCCTCTCAGGCATGTTCTTCCGCTCCCTCACCACGGCCTCTGACCCCTACACCCCCACAGCTGGAAAACAGCCTGAGCCTCTCAGGTTGGGGGCTACAGAGTCATTCTTTCCTGAATCGTGTCATACTAAACCACCAGGGCACAGATCCCGGCTCATCCTTTTTAAATTATTATTAATATGATTTTATTGATTTCAGAAAGAGGAAGGGAGAGGGAGAGAGAGAAACATCAATGATAAGAGAGAATCATTGATCGGCTGCCTCCTGCATGCCTTCCACTGGGGATCGAGCCTGCAACCTGGGCATGTGCCCTGACCAGGAATCAAACCCTGATCTCCAGGTTGGTGCTCAACCACTGAGCCACATTGGCCAGGCACCAGCTCCTCTTTATTTTTTATTTTTAAATATATTTTATTGATTTTTTACAGAGAGGAAGGGAGAGAGATAGAGAGCTAGAAACATCGATGAGAGAGAAACATCTATCAGCCGCCTCCTGCACACCCCCTACTGGGGATGTGCCCGCAACCAAGGTAACATGCCCTTGACCGGAATCGAACCCGGGACCTTTCAGTCCGCAGGCCGATGCTCTATCCACTGAGCCAAACCGGTTTCGGCACCAGCTCCTCTTTAATGAGTCCATCCTCTTGCCTCTGGCCCAGCCCCTCAACTCCACACCTTAATGAGGGGTCATTGTGTCCAAAGCCACCCACCAGTCCCTTCCACTGACCTAACAACTCCCTCCTCCTCCTCCCCTATCAGTCTCCACACAGGCCACTCCGAGCTGGGTGGTCCATAGCGCTGTCCCGGCCAGTCAGTCTCTCTTCCCTCCTGGCCCGGCGGGAACATTGCTCTGACCTTTGTCTTCTCCATCCTGCCCTTAAGTACAGGCCATGGGGGTGGGTCATCTGAAAAGGAGCTGGATGCAGAGGAGATGAGAGGGCCACTCCGTGTTCACTCCCAGACATACATGTTCCAGCTTCTTCCAGGGCAGGAATGCAGCGAGACCCTTCTCAGAGCTGGGGCCAAGCCCCCATCTCCTGCTCATCAGCTTGGCCTCCTGCCTTGGTTTTAAGAATTCCTTCTGAAACACTCTCTTGCACTTTGGTAATTGTGGGCAGAATTCCAAGATGTCCCCAAGATTCCCCACACTGCCGTGCACACCTGATATGATGCCTGGGGTGGCGAATATGGTGGGCTTACTCCTGTGACCGCTCATGTTTGATGGCACAGTTGACTTCAGATCAAGGATTAGCCACGGGGCCTGACCTTATCACATGAACTCTAAATGCAGAGTTTACTCCGCTGGCGTCAGAAGTCAGAGGTGAAAAGCAAAAGAGTCAGCATGCCCTTGTTGACTTGAAGAAGGAGGGGCCACATGAAAGGAATGTGTGTGGCCTCTGGGAGCTGAGAACAGCCCCCAGCTGTGAGAATAAACAAGTCATCTTTTCTGTCAAAGAACAGTTTAGACAGCCACCATGTTGGCCACATGGCTTGCAGCTCCCCTGGGGGCTGCCACCTTGAAACAGCAAAGGCCAGCCCCTCCCTTTCAATTAGCCAATCGAGAAAGACTGTGTGCCTGAGCTCCAATCAAGAGCAAAGGACAGGTCACGTGCCTAAGGGATTATAAACCCAAGCAGCCCGCCTGTTTGGTGTGCATACGCTTCCAGACCATGTGTGTGTACCCTTCTGCGTAGAAGTAAATATGTTTGCCTTGCTGCCTGGCTCCTGAGTGTTTTGTATTCTATCAGAACCCCTGACTTGGGGGGCTTGCCTTATTTCTAACACGGCTGACCACCTGCAAGGAAATGGGGACGTCAGTCCTACAGCTGCAAGGACCTGAATTTTGCCAATTCTGGCCAACCATCAACAAGAGCAAGTGTGGAAGCAGATTGCTCAGAGTCTCTCTCTAGAGGTGAACTGAGCCAGGTTAACGTGTGATCTCAGCATTCCAGACTCCGGACTTCTGACCTTCAGATCCTTGGGCTGATAAGTGGCTGTTGTGGTACAAGTATCCCTCCAAGTTTTGAAAGTTCACAGCACATCACTTCCCGTATACGAAAGACCTACATTAGTACCTGTTTCTGCTCACCGAGAGAAATCCAAAGAGGATTTTCACTTTTGGGAAAATAGTGTTGTGTGTGGTTAGCAGCGAGCCATTACAGAGGCAGTGGGTAAGACTGGCGCTGCTTTTGCTGTGTGTTAGTGTTTTTTTAGGTGTTATGTGTTAGTTGGTATGCCTGGAAGTTCTTTTTTTTTTTTTTTTTGGTCTGGGACTGCTCAAAAAAATTTTCACATAAATTCATGGTTATTGCAAAACAAGATTAATGGTGACTGCTTGTTTGCTGTACACCATTTCAGCTTAGGAAAGGTTTCACAGGGCGGGGCCAGAGTGGCTCAGTTGGTTGAGCATT
This sequence comes from Eptesicus fuscus, assembly GCF_027574615.1. Taxonomy (NCBI): domain Eukaryota; kingdom Metazoa; phylum Chordata; class Mammalia; order Chiroptera; family Vespertilionidae; genus Eptesicus; species Eptesicus fuscus. The sequence continues at coordinate 79,918,693 of NC_072485.1, read as the reverse complement.
GTCCGGTGCACCTAAAAGTTGCCGGTTCAATTCCCAGTCGGGACACATACGTGGGTTTCGGGTTTGATCCCCAGCGGTATGGAAGGCAACTGATCGATGTTTCTCTCTCACATCAATGTCTCTGTCTGTCTCTCCCCCTTCCTCTCAGTATGTGCTGGGTGAGGATTAAAACAAAAGGTTTCACAGGAACACTCCACTTTCCAATGGGGGTGGGGAGAGGAACCCTGTAGTTTGTTGCACAGCAATGAACGGTTACCACGGCAATGGATTTGTCCTTTTGTTAATCAACAATCTACTTGATTGCCAACACCTGGAAGCCACTCAACAGGCAACAACAGAAAAGGGAAGGAAACTAAAGTGATCATGGAGTACTGATAACTGGGAAAGCAGATTTCAGAACTGAGTACAATGTGACCTGGCTTCACACACACATACCACACACACACCACACACACTACCAGCCCTATCAAGAGGGCAAAGTACACAGGTTCAAGTTCTAAAGACTGTGTCATCGTTAACCAGACACAAGGTGTCAGGGACCGGATGTAAAATGGGATAACAAAGCCCTGGCTCGCAGGATTCCATGAGAATGTGCAGAGTCCACAGACCATCAAAGTCACTAGCTCGAGTGATGACAGGAAATGTCTACAGGGCTACCCTTGCATCATAGGAACTGGGGCAATTTTTGTGTACTTTTCTGTATTGTTCAGATTTTATATCATGGACATATTTTTTTAACGAGGCAGATAAACTTTTAAAAATATGTTTGTATGGATTTTAGAGAGAGAGGAAGGGAGAGGGAGAGAGCTAGAAACATCCATTGGCGGCCTCCTGTAGGCCCCCTCCTGGGGATGGAGCCTGGGCATGGGCCCGGGGAATCCACCGGCGACCTTTTGGTGTATGGGATGACACTCAATTCATTGAGCCACACCGGCTGGGCTATATCGTGGACATATTTTGATTTTCTTAATGAGGGAAGGGGGTGTGGGGAGGGGGCAGGAAAGGGGAGGAAAAAGCTGAGGGCCATTCTACAAAACAGCTGGCCTGTATTCTTCAAAAATGGTAAGGTCTTAAAAATAAAGAAAAGCTGAGATGGTCTCTATTAAAGAAGACTGAAGAGACCCGACAGGGCAATGTGAGGCACGATCCCCGTTTATTGGGACAACAGAGACGTCGGAAGTGATCGGCATCTCAGATGACAGCATTGCGCCACTGTCGCTATGCCTGGATGTGGTAACCGTGTTGTGGTTGTGTAAGAGATGCCATTCTTCTTAGGGGACACATGTTGAAATATTTAAGGGTGAAGGGTCATGTAACTTACTCTCAAATTGTCCAGAAAAAAAGTGTGTGTATGTGTGTGTGTGACAGAGAGAGAGAGAGAGAGAGAGAGAGAGAGAGAGAGAAAGAGAGAGAGAGAGAGCGCAAATACGTTAACTATTGGTGAATCCGAATGAAGGGTATATGAGTGTTCATTGTACTTTTCTTGCAACTCTTCTGAAGGTTTCATAATTGTCAAAAAGAAAAAGAGCCCTAGCTGGTTTGGCTCAGCGGATAGAGCATCAACCTGCGGACTGAAGGGTCCCGGGTTCGATTCCCGTCAAGGGCACATGCCTGGGTTTCGGCCTCGATCCCCAGTGAGGGGGCGTGCAGGAAGCAGCTGATCAATGATTTTCTCTCATCATTGATGCTTCTATCTCTCCCTCTCCTTTCCTCTCTGAAGTCAATAAAAATACATTTTATTTTATTTTATTTATTTTTAAAAATATTTTTATTGATTTTTTACAGAGAGGAAGGGAGAGGGATAGAGAGTTAGAAACGTCAGTGAGAGAGAAACATCGATCAGCTGTCTCCTGCACAGCCCCTACTGGGGATGTGCCTGCAACCAAGGTACATGCCCTTTACCGGAATCGAACCTGGGACTCTTGAGTCCACAGGCTGACAGACACTCTATCCACTGAGCCAAACCAGTTAGGGCAATAAAAATACATTTTAAAAGAAAAAGAAAAAGGCTGTTAACAAAATACTCCCCCTCAGGCACCATGTAGCCTGGCCCGATATTATATTTGCAGCCTCATGACCCAGCGGTACCAAGGTCTCGTTATAGGAAGTAAATCAGCTGTATTCTGTTCATGCCGTGAGCCACTGGACAGCAGCGAATGAACGTGAACCAGATGGAGACAGCCAGACACAGCGGCAAGATTCATTACATCAGAAACAACAGCAACCCAGGCCCCAGGGACACCTGGCGTTTGGGGCTGCGACATGGATGGCCAACCGCAGAGAGAGACCAGGAAGTGACTGCCACAGGGGTCAGCGTTGTGCTTCCCGGGTGGGGTCCCGCGTGTGGGGATTTTCCTTTTTGGGGGTTAAGCCTCACCTGAGGATATCTTTTCCATTGATTTTTAGAGAGAGTGGAAGGGGTGGGGAGGGAAGGTTTGTGAGAGGGAGAGAGAGAGAAACATCTATGTGAGAGAGCCACATCGATTGGTTGCCCCCGGCAGGTGTCCTGACAGGGCCAGGGATCGAACCTGCAATTCAGGTATGTGCCCCTGAACCAGGAATCGAACCCGTGACCCTTAGGTACGTGGGCCGACCCTCTAACCACTGAGCACACCGGCCAGGGCTCTTCTTAACTGCTAGTTACACAAGGACTCACTTTATAATTCTACGGGTATACATGTTACATTTATGTTGAATACACACATGACAGCTGTAGATGTCCCACCAAGAACCCCACTTTGTGTGAGGTGAGCACTGAGCGCCTGGGACCCGCCTCTGTGAGGGGCGCTGACAGTGACCCGCCTGGGGCCGCTGGGGGACAGGCAGGGGTGGAGCGGGGAGGGCGGCCCTGCACGGCACCCGCGGGATTCGGCCTGGGGCGCCCTCTGGTGGTGGCCGCAGGGAGTAAGGCTTACGGAAGAGCAGGCTCCCTGGTCCCCGCCTCCTTCCCCTTTCTGCACCTTTGTCGCCGTCATTCATTCCTTCCTCCTCCAATGCTCTTGGCATCTCCCTAGGCTTCAAGCTGAACTCCCTCACCTCTCAGGGAGCCTTTCCCCATCAAGGCCGCCCAGTTCTGACTCCTTCCCCCCAGGCCCTCCCTGGTGGTTGGCACTGTTTGCGCACACTCTCGGCATCGCCTTGTCTCACGCGTGGTGATGGTGAGAAGACGGATGGCTGGTGTTTGAGGCCTCCTACCAGCAGGCACTGTCCTGGTGCCTTCGGGCCTCTGATGGCCCCTCTGCAAGCACGTCACTCACTGTGGTCCGTCTTTCAGCGGGCACTTTACCTGTGCATTTATTTATTTTATAGCAACACTCTCCTCTCTGCCCCTGCAGCCTTCACAAGTGATATAATAACAAATTATATCACTTTCCTTGCTCTATTCTAGCTAGTCCTGCTTTAAGGGCTCTTTCTCAGTCCCTGCATCCAAGAAAGACACACGGGACCTCACTTTATCCTCATCTTAACCCCCCGCCATACCCCAGCTTTCTTCTCCTCTAACCCTTACACCTGCTCTTGCCTTGTCTCCTCTTCACCAGCCTCCTTGTATCTCAGTCCCGAAAACCACGCTCTCACTGGCCTCCTGTGACTCACTCTCGGTCTGCAAGTGTGCCCCTGGCTAGTCTCCCATGGAGCGGCTTCTGGCTACGCTCCCACTCAGGCTTTCCAGGATTCTCTGTCGCCTAAAGAACAGGTTCGGATTCTGGAACCTGAGGCGGACAGGCCCCGGTGCAGTCCATGCCCCTCTCTCCCAAACGAGAAAGGGAATGGGGCAAATGTCCCATAAATTACTCAGCACCCCGCCAGGCCTGAGGCAGACCCTGCCATTCAAACACATTGACATCCCTGGGCGAAGTGTAGAGAGATGTATGTAAGAAGAGAGTGTAAGGTGAGTGTAAATTGATGCTGCTTGGTGGGGCTGATGAGTGCGCATTTATTTAGCACCTACTCTGTGCCAGTCTGAGACTACAGGAAGCAAAACGTCAGTGGCCGCTGCTCCCACGGGCTCACAGGCTGGGGGCAACAGCAGGTGTTGGTGATGGGGGCCCTACGAGAGGCCTCAGAGCATCATGGGAGCCAGTGAGTAGGGGTCTGGAGAGGGAGAGGGAGGGGGATCCAGTCTAAGCAAGATATGCACAGGCCCAGGGCCTGCTGGGAAAAGGCCGCAGGTCAGGAAATCAAAGAGCCAGTCAGAGGGAGCTGGGTTGGCCTTGCTCACGGGTGGGGACAGTGCCTCTGAGAGCTGTCAGGCTCTCCAGAGGCGATGGAGGAGGACACGCAGGGCAGGGCTGTGTCTCACACCTTCAAGGCTGCCCCCACCACTCCCAGGAGGAGTGAGTCATGGACTTTATCCTCCAGGCGCTTGGGGACGGGCGGGAGGGTAAGATAAGCACACGGAGCTCTCAAGGAAGGAGATAAGGGGCTGGTGGGAGAGGCCCACAGGGTGCAGGTAGAGGCAGGAGCAGATCAGGTGGTCAACGGGGGTGGGGGGCATCTCAGCAGAGGAGATGGGGGCCCAGGGATCACAGGGCAGTGTGAGCAGAGCTGCACAGGGGGTGCGGGGGGAGACACATGACGGTGACATAGAGACCAGAGCAGGGGCTGCACCGAGTCCTCAGAGGGAAAAGGCCCCACCAGCTCTGTGACTTGAGCAGCTGCTGCCCCTCTCGGAGCCCATGTCCTCACCTCCCAACCAGGCTCCCAGGAGCTGCCCTGCAAAGTGGCCGAAATGAGTGCGGGTGATGGGTGTGCGCCCGTGCCCGGTCACAGAAAGGGCTCAAGAACCACTTCCTGTTAAAGCAACTTGAGCTTTATTCCTAGGTCTGGGTTTCCAATTATTACTTAAAAAAATATTTTTATTGATTTCAGAGAGGAAGGGAGAGAGCGATAGAAACACCAATGATGAGAGAGAATCATTGATCAGCTGCCTCCTGCACGCCCCCTACTGGGGATTGAGCCCTGCAACCCAGGCATGTGCCCTGATCAGGAATCGAACCATGACCTCCTGGTTCATAGGTCAACACTCAATCACTGAGCCACACCGGCCAGGCTCATTTTTACTTTTTATTTACCAGCACAAGTCTTTGTGTTCAAATGAAGATTTTCCCAGAAGACCACTGGGTAAGAGCCAGGCAGGAGAGCGGCTGCTGTGGGAAGCTGGAGCTGGGGTGAGGCCACGTCTTATCCACACGGCTCTGCCCCGGACACTCACACCACAGGCCAGAATGAGAATGGCAAGAGAGGAGAGCGGGGCGAGCAGAGGGGAAGGCTGGCACAGGGCCCTGTCTTAGGGGGGCCCTAGCACAGACTGGGACCGGAGCCCTTGGCCCTCACGGCCACATTCATGTTCCTGGGCATGCAAGGCGGAAGCTCCCGATCTGTTCGAACATTTGGGCACACACCTGGGCTCGGCCTGGGCCGGAGGCTGAGCTCACAGGTGTGGGGAGGACAGAGACCTGGGGGAGTCTATACTCAGGGGAAGCACCGGGTCCTGGGGTGCCGGCAGGACCTGAGGCTCCAGCGGGCTTCCAGCAGGCAGCACACGCGGAGGCAGAGCTTGGAATGGTTAGTAGAGTGACCCTGCAAAAAAGCTGGGAAGGGTGTTTCAGGCAGAGGGAACAGCATGGGCAAAGCACAGAGGCATGCCGTGCCGCAGCAGGCAGTACAGGTGAGGCCCAGAGGAGGGCAGGCTACTGGAGGGCGAGTGGAAAGGGGAACGAGACACGAGGGCCGTGGGCCTTGCGTGCTGCACTGGGCTAGCGGCTCCCCGTTGCCCCTGGACACAGCCCGGCCCTCCCGCCAGGTCCTGGCAGCTGGCATTGAGGCGAACATACCTGTGACCTATGGAATTGGCAGCCAGAGAGGAGACAAGAGCACTGGCTGTCAATTCATAGGTCAGAGCCCTGTGCACTCGGTCTCCGCGGCCTGCCCACAGCCCACCGCCCAGGGCCATCCTGGGCCTGGGGCGCAGCCACGGGGGTCCCTGCTGGTCCGCTGGGCGCAGCCTCCTCTCCGCCTCCTCGGGGACCGGCCCCCACCCCAGATAACAGCAGCCCCACTGGAACGAGCGGGCACTTCCACATGGAGTTGCTGTTACAGGGGGTGGCAGCCGCTTGGAGGCCGCTCCGCTTGGGCTGAGGCCTGCGTCCTCAGGGCCGGGTCCGTGGCCTTTTCATTGAGGCTCCTTATCGTGCGGGGCCCCCTCCTTCTCTGGGCGAAGTCCAGGCTCAGCCCAGATCTGCCCACAAAGCCGGGAGTGGCCCTGACTTACACCCCGAGGCAGCCTTTGCCCCTCTGACACCCACACCCTCTGTCCCCAAGTTCCTTGTTTCCTCGTTTCTTTCCCAACCAGAGCTGGGCCCCAGTTCGTTTGGCTGCTGTGCCCTTTGCCCACCCTTCCTGCCGCAGCCACAGGGCAGAGGGGCGAGGGACGGCTGGGTCTCTGTCGTCCCCAGGGACCTCCAAATGCCCCGATTCCGCAGGATGGCCCTGTAGAAAGGAGAGGAGACACAGAAGGGCGGGTGAAAGGGAGACAGAGAGAGGGGGTGAGTGAGGCCAAGAGAGAAAGGGATGAGGCACAGGCGAGAACGAGAACGGGAAAGGGACAGAGCAAACGGGCAGAGGAGGGGGGGAGAGGGGAGGGGAGGGGGAGGGAAGGAACTTGAAAAGATGCTGATACACAAACCTGCTGGTGGGATGGTAAGAACAGGGCTGTGAGCAACCACCCGTCTGGAAAAAGCACTTGGCACCTGGGTGGCCTGGGAGTGGGGTGACCTTGAACCTGTGGTCGCAGCTGGTTCCTCGTACGCTTTAGGGCTGTGGGCGTTCTGCACCCTGGCCTAGCCTGGCGGGCAGCGCCCTCCCTTCAGCCTGTGGGCCTGTCCCTGCTGCAGGGAGAGGAAGGAGCTGGTTGGGGTCCCTGCGCTGGCCCCCCGGCCCCAGAGAGCAGACCTTTCCTCGGCCGTGTTTTCTCATCCCCGCCCCCCCCCCCCCGCCCCCCAGACCGGCTCTGGACCACCACCAGGCTTGAGTGACAGGTTCCTGCCGAGGGGACATTTCAGAGACCCCAAGGCTTCTGGAGAGGAAGAGGAGCTGGGGCTCTGAGCTCTTACAGTGGACTCGGGCCACCCCCCCCACCCCCGTTTCCCTGCGTGGACACTGGCCCAGAGGCCAAGGAGGCGGCCCAAGGTCACAGAGCAGGGCCTCCAGGTCTGTCTGCACCACAACCTCCCTGAAGTGGCGTCCTCCCAGGATGCGGTCAAGTGGGCTGGGGGGGCCCCAGGCAGGAGCCCTCTGCCTGGGAGGGCAGGCCTGTGATGACACACCAGAGCGTTACCCTCCCTCCCACTAGGCCAGCCGGCCCTCCGGAGGACTCAGGGGCACGACCGAGAGCCCCAACTGGCGGCCGCAACTCAGGGATGCCACAGCCATCAGGAGTCCCGCTCCCTCGCCCCACGGTGGAAGCGGAGGCCGAGGATGGAAGGGAGTGTGGAGATCACCAGCCATTGCCTAGACCCCTTCCTTTCTTCCTCAGAAGGGCTGGGCACCCTGCGGAGGCGGCGGGCTGAGTGCCCTGGGGCAGAGGGGCTGCCGGCTCTTACCTGGGTGCGGGCTGGCCCTTGAGGCACAGGAGGAAGTGGGGCCGCCGGGGCCCAGCGCCTTTTGAGCCGTTGGCCCAGCCCCGGTGGCAGTTAATGATTATCCTGCCGCCCGTCAATACGGACCACAGTGCGGTTCGAAGGGCAGCACACCCTGGACTGTGCCCGGGCAGGGGGGCAGCGCCAGGAAGCATCAGGCCAGGCCCGTCTGCCCTTCCGGTGGCACCAGTCCACAGCCCATCGCCCTCCTGGCACCCTCCGCCCGCTCGGCCTCGGCCCCAGGTGTCCATGCCCAGCGAGGATCCCGGCCCACCAGGACCCACCTCCACCCTGCTCACGTGGCGCCATGTCTCCCTCACTGGGAAGGGGACACCAGGACACAAGGGGGAGCTGGGGGGCACTTGCTAACCACAGAGGGGTCTACAGATGGCCCTACCAAGGTGAGGGTGCTCTAAGCCTGTGCCTCAGTTTCCCCACCTACCTCAGTGCAGTGCTACTGGGGTGTGGGCAGGGCAGGGCGAGCTGAGCAGCTCCTCTTCCTTGTTCTCAAGAAATAAGGTGTGTGTGTGGGGTGCAGACAAGGGTCATTTCCTGACCCCGTGTAAGTTTCTCCGCTGCTGCCCCAGTGCCCCTCCCCTCCAGCACCCTGCAGCTGGGACCCAGGCCCGAGGCTCCAGCCACTGGGGATGGTGGGAGCAGCCCCAAGGCCAGCCCTCCAGGAAGGACCCTAACTGAGCCCTCGGTCTGTGGATGCTGGGCAAGGAGCATCAGGAAGGAGATGAGGCTCAGAGGCCAAGGGCACGGCAGCTCGGGTCACAGGGCCGGGTCCAGGCCTCCCCACAGCCCTGTGCTCTGTCCAGCATCCTCTCAGCGGGCCCCTCACACCTGGCCCCAGGTAAGGCCGGACACCGGGCTCTTGCAGGGACGGAGCCAAGGCAGTAGTCTGGGCAAGGTGGCCGCCAAGGGCCGCCCCGGGGCCTCCCCTTCACTCAGCTCCTGCCACATGAGGGGGGGCCAGGGTGGCAGGCTCCTGCGAGGGTGGTGAGGAGCAGCCCGGGGCAGCAGCTCTGACCCATTGGGTGGGGTGGGGTGGAGGGTGGCGAACCCTGGTGGTGACATGGGAGGAGTTGGGTGCAGAGGTGGGAATCTGGGTGCCAGCCAAGGCTAAGGCTGAGGCCGGGACAGTGCAGGTACGCAGAACAAGGGGCTGGCGGTGGGCAGTTTATTCCACGTCATGCAGACACTGACCCACACGCTCAGGCGGTTAAAAATAATACATTGAACCACACGGCGTCTCTCCCCCCACGTCCCTGGAGACAAAGAAGACACTTGGCTGAGTGGGGTCGGGGTCCGAGGGTCCAAAAGCCTCTGTCCTGGGCCCAGGCAGCGGTGTGGGCCCGGGTGGTGATGTGGGTCCAGGTGGTAGGGCAGGTCCTTCCCCCCCGGAGAAAAGTGCAGAGACAGGGCCGAGGCCCAGGCAGGAGGCCCCCTCTCACAGCGACTGGCAGCAGGAAAGCCAGGGCAGGGTCCTTCCGATCCTTCCTGAGGGCCCGGCCCGCCAGGCTGTCCACGCTCTGAGGGCGCGGGAGCAGAGGTGCCACTGCTCGCTGGGCATGCTGGGCGGGCAGCACCCTGGAGTCCGGCCCCTGGCGCTCAGTCCTGGGCCTCGTCCGACCGCCACTTCTGAGTGTGGTCCTTGTGCGCGTCGGGGAGGATCTGGTTGCGCATCCCCCCGAGAAGGCTGGACGTGGCCTCCGTGGCCAGGATGAGGGGCCTCACCACCGTTGGGGGCAACTGGCGGATCACGCCGCCCACAGCGCCCGTCAGCCCCTTCTGCTCGTGACCCCGAGTCGCCACGTCACAGAAGGTCTGAGCCGTGTCCAGGAGGCCCTGTGGAGGTGGGAGGTCAGTGCCGGTCCGGTGGACAGCGGGTGTGGGAAGATGGGGAGCAGGCTGGGCCTCATTACCTCTCGAACGGTGTCGTAGGCCTTGGCCACGCCCTCCCGGAGGTCAGCTGGTTGCTGGCCCTTGCGCCTTCGCACCGAGCGCTTGTCCTGCAGGGAGCGGGTTATGGGGGCCGCTGGGGACAGGATGTCATACACCGTCTCGGCTGTGGCCTGGGGAGCACAGGAAACACCAGTGAGGAGAAGTGCACAGGGCAACAGGATGGACCCCTAAACCCTAGTCCAGGGGGCCCACCACGGCCCCTCCCCCACACCCGTGCTTTACAGCCAGGTCAGGGGCTTCGGGTGGCCTGCATGTCTCCTCAGGGCGGCTCCTTCCCACCCAACCTTGACTGACAGTGCCACACTCCAGCTCACGCCCTGGGGTGGCCCCCAGAGGCTTGCTTATCCCTCCAGCCTGCGCTCTAGGACCTGCCCCTGCCCTCATGGGGAGCCCCTGATCCTCACGCACCTGTCGCTCACCTGCCATGACCGCCCACCACGCCTGCCCTCCAGCCCCCGCCACAGCGCCCACTCCATGAGCTACTGCCCAAGGACAGCGCCCAGGGCCTAGCAAGGTGCCGGGCCGGAATGAGCCAGGGCTCGTCTGGGTCTTACTTTCCAGTCTGTAAAGAGCCGCCTTCCCTTCCTTTCAAGACTTGGCCACGAGCAGAGACCCAGTGGGCTACAAAGACGGGGGTCGCTCACCCTCCTGCACGGGGGCCGCAGTTGGCCGGGGAGACCCGGCTGTGGGCCCCAGCCAGGTACTCGGCCTCTCCCTCTCCGTGACTGTTCCTCGGAAGATGTTACGGACACCCAGGCTACCCACCGTCAGCAGAGCTTTGGGGACAGCATGGGCCGCCACGCAGACCCGCCCGCCGGCACAGCCAGGCGCCGCTCACCTGGATAGCCTGCACCAGCCGGTTGCTGAGTTCCAGGGCAGCAGAAGCCGTGGAGGAGCCGAAGGAGGCCGCCCCCCGTTGCAGCCCCCGCATGAGGCGCCCGTCCTTCCGGTACTGCTCGATGGGCAGCCACAGCAGGTCCCGGAACCCTTGGACTGGGGAACGGGGGTCATCAGAGGTGCCCCAGGCTACAAGGCCCCCCCTTCCTCCTCTAGGGCCTCCCCTACATTCTCCCAACGGCAACGTCTAGGGTGCCCAAGAGTACGGGCCGTTCGTTTCAAGAGTCCCAGCGCCAGACACTTACAGAGCTGGACGACGGAGTGCATGGGGCCCACGCCCCGCAGCAGGCCGGGCAGCTGGTTCTTGCGGATGTCCTGCAGCCACTCGTTGAGAGCGTAGCCCAGCACCTTGTCCACGCCCAGGAGCCTGGGAGGGGGGGAGGGCAAGGTGGGGCAGAGCCGTAACTGAGGGGTCACAGGGCCAGGAGAACCTGAGGCACCTCAACACTCCCCATGTTCCCACCCAGCCCTGGATCGGGGGAGGGAGTTACTGCACCCATTTTACAGAGGAGAAACTGAGGCCCCAGAAGGTTGATCTCTTGGCCAAGGCCACACAGCCAGCCAGGAACAGAGCAAAGGGACTATCGGGGCCCCGGAGAGAGGCTGGGGGTGCTGGAGTGCGAGGCGGGCTCACCCGTGCCGGCAACAGAGTCGCTTTAGCTTCAGCTCAGAGCAGTTGAGCTGGGCCAGCCCGACGAGGAGGCCAGTGAAAGTGCCCTGGAGGGAGGAGGGGTTCGGATTTACGATGGGGCACAGGGACCTGCCCAGCCCACAGGAGGCCAACTCGGTGGCTGATGGTGCCTGGATGCAAGCCCTGGCCCTCCTGGTCCCCAAAGAACAGGCCACCCCTGAGCAGAACGGGGACCCCCCTCAGCCATCCCGCCTGACGGCCCCACTCACCACCTGGTCCATGGTGATGTGCTTGCCGTGGTAATCCAGCCAGATGGGCACCTCAGATGTGAATCGAAACTCCCTGGGGATAAGGAGCAGGGCCCTTTAGTCACTGACCTGGCCTGGCGCAGCCCGCCCAGGCCCCGCCCGGGCCCAGCCCAGGCCTCACCGGAAGTAGATGGGCTGCTGCTCGGAGGAAGCGCCGTGGCCACCACCTGCGGCCTCCTGGGTGTCACTGGTCTCCATGCCCCCGGGCTGTCCTTCCTGGGGGCTGCTCCCCTGGGCTCGGGTCTCAGGGTGCGCTGGAGATGAGACAGACCAGGGATGGGCCCAGGGGTGGGGGCAGGGAGGCACGGAAGCAGGAGACCAGGACCCTCCCCTACCAGGTCCAGCCTCTCACCCTCGGCGGAGGTCTCTGCCGGGACCACGGGGTTGATGGCCGCCGCCAGGCTGGTAAAGTACTCCTTGAGGAAGAGCAGAGCGTCCTGTGGGGCCAAAGTGCGGGCACAGGTTGGGCTCAGGGGCCCGGCAGCAGGGGCTCCCGTCAGCGGGCCGCCGCCCAGCCCACTCACCTGGTCCACATTGAGCCGCAGGGGCATCAGCGAGACCCGGAGACAGCACTCGGGGGCACTCGGGTTGGTCATGGGGACCACGTGCAGCGCTTTGATGGTGAGCTGGGGACAGAGGGCGAGCCCCAGGCCATTCCTTCAGCTAAGCTGGCCCGAGCCGCACCCCCTCCCACGCTCCCGGACAGCCCAGGTAGGTCGTGTGCATGTGAGCACCGTGGGAACATGCGGCCGGCCGCCCACAGTACCATGTTGGAGTGGGTGCGCCGCGGCATCCGCTCGCTGGTGTACAGGTACAGGAACTTGTTGATCTTGGAGGAGGGCAGCCGGTCCCGGATCTCCAGCTCCTGCACGATGAACACCTGCCGGGACAGCGGCTGCTCCTCCAGCTCCTTGTCCGGGGCCACGGGGCCTGGGGCTGGCTCCACGGGGTACACCTCATGCTGGAAGCTGACCTGTGGGGAGGATGGAGGCGGGAGCCAGGTAAGCAGGGCCCGACACGGACAGAGGGGTTCACCCCAGGCCCCTCCTCTCCCAGCCACCCCTCCTGTAACAGCTCCATCTCAGACCCATGCCTGGCTGCCGCCAGGATGTCTTCATGTGGCCATCCCACAGGTATTTCAAACCCTTGACCTCTTGACCTCCTCCCCGAATCTGTCTGTCTCTATTCCTACAGCCTTCCACCTGCCTTGTCACCCTAAGCATAAACCCTGATCCAGCTCTCATTCTCCAACCTCTCCATCACCAGGGACGTCAGCTCTGCATCCTCAAAACATCTGTACAATCCACTCCCCAAGCAGCTCCCAAGGAGTCCTGGCTGAGCGGCACGGATGGGACGGCCTGCCGCTGCCCCCACCCAGCCAACCCCTGGAACCCCCAGCCCCACCCCGCCAGCCCCTGGCACCCCAGCCCCACCCCGCCAGCCCCTGGCACCCCAGCCCCCGCCCACCTTGCTGAGCTGGATCTCCATGAAGACTTGGTGCTGCCTCCCGCTGCCCCCCTGAATGCGCCAGGAGTTCTGGGGCCGGTTGGGGCCAGAGCAGCGAGAAGGGGAGCCCCTGGGGCCTGTGAGGCCAACTCTTGCCCTGGGAAGAGGAAGAGGGGACAAGCTGACCCAGGGGAACATCCTTTCCTCACCCCCTCCTCAGAGCAGGCCTTCCAGCCTGAGGGACACCCTCTCCTGGGAAGGGGACAGGGTAAGGAAAGAGGAAGAGCAGGCCAGGGAGGTGAGGGCGGCTCCAGGTTACCAGCTGCGGAAGGTCAGGGCTGGAGCCCGGCCCAGGCCCCATCTCCGGGGTGGGTGAACCCCACTGTCACAGCTGCCACGGCACTCTCCTTCTTACCTGTGGCCGGGGTGGGGGCCGAAGTCCCGACCCCCATAGAGGTGCCAGACAAGGGAGACCTCACGCAGCACCACACGGGTGCTGGGCACTGGGAAGTGGGCAGGCGCCCGCAGCAGGTCGGTGCTGCCCAGCGGCCGTGAGAAGTGCCCGTCCTGCACGGTGATGGGGCCTGGATGCAGCTGCGTCACCACGGGCTCCCCATCTAGGGACTGCAGGGAGGGGGGGCCCGTGTGGCGCAGATGCCTTCCCCAGTCCAGGCACCCACCACCCATTCCTCCCGCCTTCACATCTCCCTCCCGTTTCTGACGGAAGCTGACCCTCAGGGGTCACTGTCCCCCAGCCTGTATCTGAGTACTCCGTCTGGGATGGAGCCGAGTGTCCCTTGCTCCTGCCAGCCTCGTCGCCCTGGGTCTGGGTCTTGCTTGCATGTGACATTCCCACAGGTACTTGGGGGCCCGGAGGTCAGCACCCTTGCAACCAAATGGTCCTCCTCGCCCTCCCGCTAACCACCTGCCCTCTCCCCCGACTCTGATGCCCCAGTCCCCTGCCCAGGACGCATGCCTCTCTTCCTCTGGAAATCCACCAGCTCCTGCAAAGCCCAGGCTCAGGGCTGCCTCCCCAGGACCCTCCCAGCCCCACCTCCCCACCTTCCTACCGCCTCCTGCCTCTCCCATGGCCCAGAGCTGAGCCACCCCCTCCCACGTCCTGCCCCTGCCCAGCTTGCCCACTGCATACCGGGATGCCCAGGCCAGGAGCATCAAGGATGCAGAACTCGTCACTGTCCATAGTGTCTCCATCCCCCTCATTTTCCTTTTCACCTTCCTCGGCCTCTGAGCAGGACCCCAAACTTCCAGCAAGGACCCCCACAGGGGGCAAGGGAGGTTGGGCCCCACTCCGTTCACCTGGGAATAGGTAGACCGACACGGGCGAGGCCTGAGGGAGAGTGCCACCTGCAGAAGAGAGAGGCTGGTTTGGGGGGAGCCTGACATGGTGCTGATGGTGTCCAGTGCCCCCCAAACGCCCCCACCCACCTGAAGACTGGGCCAGCTCCCGCAGGCTGCGCTCGGTGTCCAGGAGGGCGTCAGTCAGGTCCAGCTGGTTGATGAGGGCCGTCTCCACGGGGGGGCACGAGGGCAGGGAGGCGGGGCTCTCGGAGAGCTGGGCCAGGCAGGGGAGGAGTGGTGAATGAGTGCCAGGAGGGAGAGCAGGCCCCAGGGCTCCCCGCAATGCCAGGCCCCTGGGGGACCACGGCAGGGGAGGGGCCAGGCAGAGCTCTGGTAGCCTGCGTGGCCAGGCCTCACCTGTACCTTCTGGCCGGCGATCTCAGTGGGGCTGGGGGGCCGGGGTGGGGGGTGCAGGTCGCCCGTACTCGTTACGTACTGCAGCAGGTTGACCAGCAGGGCGCAGGAGTCGGCACAGGTGTGCATGTGCACCACGTTGTTGGAGCAGCGCAGCTCGAACAGCGGCTGGCTCTGCGGGGATGAGGCAGGGGTGCCATCCGCCCGGCTCTGTCCTCTCCACACACAGACAGGACAGGCTAGGCCTCCCTGGGGTGCTCAGCCTGCCCGCCACCCACTGAATGGATGAGCGCACTGAGCCGAGATCGGAAGGGGCTTGGCTCTGGGCTGCCCAAGGAAGCGGCGTGCAATCCCCCAAGTGAAAGGCTACATGAGCCCCGTCTCCTTTGCCCTGGGCCCAGCCAGGCAGCCAAGGCCTACCACCTCCATTCTGCGACCAGGAAGCTGCCCAGCTCCCGTTGCCTGCCTGCAGCTGCCCTCTAGTGGCGGGACTCACACTGAAGGACACCCAGGATGGCCCGGCCCTCCCAGGAGAGCCAAGACCCACAGCCCAGCTTGGGAAGGGCAAGCAGTGACCATGACCTGAGCCCAGGCCCCGGAGCAGGAGCAGAGAGACCGTGTGAAGGGAGACCCCCTGAGGGCCACCCCGGCCCCTGCACTGCGCTGGCTCCCGGCCTCTGGGGAACGGCCGCACTCACCAGTTTGCCCTCGGTGCTCCCCTTCCAGGTTTTGATCACCAGCTCCAGGAGGTCCACATCCAAGACACAGACATAATCTGAGGCAGAGGAGAGGACACATTGCTGCCGGCTCCTCCCACGCAGCCCGACCCGCCACCAGGGGGGAGAAGCTGGCCGCTCTGTATGTGGCTGGGGGCCCGGGCCTGCCCACCTCGCCGCAGATCCAGGGTCTCCGCCTCACACTTGTCGGACAGGTACAAGGCCGAGTCGTCGAGGATGAACCTGGTGGGGAACAGGGCTGAGAAGGGCCTGGAGCCGCCGCAGGGGCCAGGGGCCCGGAGCAGAGGGACGCCCACAGCAGGACCCAAGCCCACAAGACGCTAGCGCTGGGCCCTGTCTGGCCGCGGTGTCATCTGCACTGTGGGGAGTGGGCCTGGTCTCCCGCGTCCCAGGCCCAGACTTATTGTTCTCCTCCGCCTCATCGGGGCCTCGCAGCAACCCTGTCTGTTTTCCCCTCCTACAGCCATTGTTCCTTTAACACAAGTCCTGATTTTATTTTATTTTTTAAGGGGAGAGACCAAGGGGATCTCTCGTGTCTCCAATCCTCTAATACAGTGGTCGGCAAACTCCTTAGTCAACAGAGCCAAATATCAACAGTACAACGACTGAAATTTCTTTTGAGAGCCAAATTTTTAAAACTTAAACTTCTTCAAACGCCACTTCTTCAAAATACTCGCCCAGGCAGTGGTATTTTGTGGAAGAGCCACACTCAAGGGGCCAAAGAGCCGCATGTGGCTTGCGAGCCGTTGTTTGCCGACCACAGCTCTAATATAATCTAGGTTTTTTTTTTAATTTATTTTATTTTATACAAGTCCTTATTTTAATGGCAACATAACATAGCTCCTTTAAAATATTTTAGAATATAGCAATAAGACACCATCCCTAATTATAATTCCCAATCCCAAATTCTGATACACATCTCCTTCCAGTCTTTTCTGTGAAGCCACACAGAGAAGCACAGACACTTTCATTAATTTCTAGAGAGAGTGGACGAGAGAGGGGAAGACAGAGAGAAATATCCATGTGAGAGAAACACATCAATTGGTTGCCTCCTGCACACGCTGACCAGGGCCCAGCTGGGGAGGAGCCCACAACCAAGGTATGTGCCCCTGACCAGGATGGAATCTGGGAATCCCCAGTCCGCAGGCTGACGCTCTGTCCGCGGAGCGAACAGGCCAGGGCTATCGGTAGTTTTATATCTTACTGTCCTCAGTAAACCCTGAGCCATGGCATTTCCCCACATTTTCAATGTTATCCTTTGAGCGACTTTAAAGGTTGGACGGGCCATGTTCACGGACAGGCTGTAACTTGGCGGCATTTGGACTGTACGTTCCGACTGTTTTGAGTTGCACTACAGAGGCCTTGTGTTCCACCTGTCTTATCCTTATCCCAGGACAGCCCCCAGCAGTGGGGTCATCAGATCCAGGAAGGCGGGACCAACTCTGAGGGAAGGATCATGACCCGAATGCACAGAGAGGCTCAGAGAGTGGCCTGAGGACACACAGCGGGTAGACAGCACCCTGGGGGAGAGGCAGCTGCAGCCCAGCTTGGCAGGGAGGGGCTGTGTACCTGAGCAGGAAAGTGGAGGTGTCCATGATGATATTACTGGAGAGGGTGAAGGTCTCAGCGGTGACAAGGACACGCACAGGGAGGTAGAGGGGCCTGGGGGAGGCAGTGAAGCTGGGGCAGGCCCCTTACACACACACGCGAGAGCCTGCCCCCGCCCTGGCACCCAGCCCGCCCAGCCTGGGTACCTGTAGTCCACAGCGCAGGAGAACAGGTGAGTGTGGAGGACGGTGATGACCGTCGGGGGCAGGTAGCCCAGCACGGGGTCATCCAGCACATCCAAGAACTCCAAGAGCTTTGGGGACCAAGGTGGGAGAGGTGGTGAAGATAGGGTGGCCTCTTCCCTCCTCTAACCCCGCACCCAGCCCAGGCCCACGGCACCGCCTCCTCCCAGCCTGGAGACCGGTCTGCCCATGCCACCCTTGCTCACCTGGGAGTGCCAGCTCTGTTCCGGCAGGGTTATGTAGTGGCGCAGGGTAGCTCTGTGCAGCCGCAGGGTCACCAGGAACTCCTGGGGGTAGGACACAGTCAGCAAGCAGGGAACCCAGCCCTCCATGCACCAGGCAGGCAGTCGCCCTGGCCAATGGGTAGGCAGAAGCAGGCGTGGCTGTACCTTGACGTTCTTCTGGGGGTCCAGGTGGATGCGCACAGCGGCGGACAGCATGTGGGGGTCCTGGGCCTGGCCCT
This sequence comes from Eptesicus fuscus, assembly GCF_027574615.1. Taxonomy (NCBI): domain Eukaryota; kingdom Metazoa; phylum Chordata; class Mammalia; order Chiroptera; family Vespertilionidae; genus Eptesicus; species Eptesicus fuscus. The sequence continues at coordinate 79,901,103 of NC_072485.1, read as the reverse complement.
TTCGGCCTGAGGCTCCCCACTTGGTCACCCCTTCCTCTGATGGGTAGATGGTTGGGACCAGCTGGGCCGGAGGAGCAAAGCTGGGCAGCTCCAGGCGGATGGGCAGCAGGTAGTCATCCACGGTTGCTGGGGAGGCATCTGGTGAGCCCCCTGCCAAGCCAGCTGGTCGCCCACTCCACCCAGGGGCCACATCCTCCTGAAAGCCCCGCCCCTGCCCACGGACCCTAGCGACCCCCTACAGCTGGCCCACAGCCCGCACACCTCGGTGGTAGAGCGTTGCCTTGTCAGCCTCCAGGCTGAAGTAGCCGAGCCCCGGCTGGCCGCGGTACTGGGAGACGCTGAAGAGGGTGCCTTGCTCCACGTCCAGCACCAGCTCCCCGTGCACAGCCTCCAGCGGCCTCCCGCCTTCGTCCTGCAGGCAGAGCGTGTGGCTTGGCCTCAGCAGCCGCACAGAGCAGTGCCCACCCCTCAGGGGTGAGGGGCCTCCTGGGGCCCTGGCCTAACTAGGACCGGCTCAGCATCTACCCAGACTCCGCTGGAGGCCCGGGCAGCACTCGTCTCTTCTGCCGAGGGGAAGGATCACCCGGACCAGCGCCCCCAGCAGCCTATGGTGCCCATTCGGACCCCGTACGTGATGCCTTACACACAAGAGGTGCTAGTAAGTGGCTGACAGGGTATGGGGGGCTGGGGGGGGGGGTGTCAGGCGGGTGCACTGGGGCCTGTTTCCCACATTCCCAACTTGGCGCTGCTCACACTGGTCTTGGTCTCCTGCCAACGGGAGCTCTGAAGTCGGGGGCTCACCTGCCCGGGCTGCCCTCACCTTGGTCTCGCAGAGGGCTGTGACCCGGCCCTTCAGCACCGTCACCAGGGTAGAGAAAGAACTCTGGGAGTGAGGGCTCGGGGGCCTGGGGGCGGCCTGGGGCGTGCTTGATGCCCCCACTGAGAAGAAGTGGGCATCCTCTTCGTCCGAGTCTGAGTCTGGGGTGAGATCAAGGAGCCGAGTGGGAAGGAGCCCTGGAAGGGCCGCCCCAGCCCTGCCCGGCTTTGGGGGCCCAGGACCCCACCGGGTGCCCCTCCTACCCAGCTTGAAGGCCGACTTGCACATCTTGAAGTTGTCATTCCAGAAGCCCGAGGGGCCTGGGAAGCCGGGAGCGTGAGCGGCCGGGGCGGAGGCAGGGTTGGGAAGCAGGTCTGCGGGCTCCCACATGAGCAGGTCATTGTTGATCCTGAGTCAGGCAGATGGATGGTGGCAGTGAGGGAGGCCCAGCCGGCTCCCTGTCACCCCCTCCTCCCTGCCCCCGCACCCCGGCCGCATCGCCACCTGTTGTAGAGGCTCTCATAGACCTCCTTGCTGGGCAGGAAGACATGGGCACTGGGCAGGACCACTTCCAGGCTGCAGCGTGACAGCACCAGCGCCCGGCTCTGGAAGGCCCTCATCTCTTCGGGGTCTCCAGGAATCACCATCTGCGTGGGGGAGCGGGGAAAGGCCTGAGAGACGCATCCTGACCGCCTATCATTCATTCTGTCTTTTCAAACATGTTTGAGTCTAATCCTCAGCAGAGGATGTTTTTATTGATTTTAAAGAGGATGAGGGAGGAGGGGAAAGGGAGAGAAAAACATTGATCGGCTGCCTACCCTATGTGCCCCGACTGGGATGTTGAACCAGCAACCTAGGTATGTGCCTGACTGGGAATCGAACCTGCAACCTTTCAGTGTACAGGACGACGCTCCAACCCACTGAGCCACACTGGCCAGGGTCATCCCTTCCTTCTCACTGCCTCACTCACGTGAGCCCCTCTGCTAGGATGACAGCCGTTTTGTGTGAAGTGCTGGCCTCATGCCACTCTTGCTCCGAGGCCTCACGTATGTTAATTCCTTATCCTCAGGACAGGCCCGCGAGGCCTCTGTGCCCACTTTCTAGATGAGGAAACTGGTCCTGCCCAGCACCCATGTCCTCCCAGAGGTTAGGCAATAAGCTGAGATGACAGGGCCACTGAGCAGCAGAGCATGGATAAAACCCAGACTTAACCCTCATCACCTTCAGAGGAGAGGACCCCAAGGCCTAAAGTACACAGCCGATAAGGGATGGGGTCCTGATCTCCCCTGACTCCGCCCTCATTTCCAGGCCCCCCGAGCTGGCGTGCTTCTGGCTCCCCATCAACATGAGATGATGGAACAGACGAAATTCTCGCCAGGGCTGGGTCCCGTCACCTGGTGCCCCAAAGTAATCCTTCCCCCCGGCCCAAAGCCACCACGTGGCCTCCACAAGACGCAGGGTCCCCGGCCTCACCTCCTCCGTCTCGTACATGGTCCTCTTGGAGGAGAAGGGCGAGGGCTCGGGCTCCTGCAGCTCACACGGACTCTCCACAGACAGCTCCAGCTCCTCTTCCTTCTCTGGGGCCACTTCCCACTGTGCGCTGCTGACCTGGGGGTTCAGGGTCAACACTACCCTGCCGGGGCACAGGCCTGTCACGCGTCTGCAGGGCACCCCTGGCCCTGATTCCACCCCTGGCCTCCCGCCACCCTCAGGTGCAAAGCCCCGCTTACTGGGGCAGGAAGTACTTGTGACCCGGGCCCTTGGGATCTAGGGCCTTGGAGACTCGCAGGCAGGGGACAGGAGGCTTCTCTCCATCTTCATAGGTGCCTGAGGGGAACGGGGGAAACTGGGGGTCACGCTGCCGTTCCCCATTCCCTCCCCAATGCCAGGCGGAGTCAGAGGCGACTGTCCTTCACTGTTCACAGACCTGTGCCTGTCTCATGCCCAGTCTAAAGCAGGACAAGGAGAACGGGCCCACTCTGCCTGCTGCCCAGAGCGGGCCCGACAGGCAATACCGGTGCCCAGAGCTGGTGAGGCCGGGGCCCAGGCCTGCTCCCGTGATCCAGCCTCTTCAGCCCTAAGCCTATGTCTCCCAGGCCTGAGCCCCTGCCCCACACGCTGTTCCCCAGGGGCTCTCACCGTGTAGGTCAGAGCAGGTAAGTTCCAGGCGGGTGGGGGTTGGGGGACCAGGCCCACTGCTCAACTCTGACCGGAACTGGGGCTCACTCAGCTCCAGCCGCAGCTGCTCAGCCCGAACAGCCTGGCCTGCCCAGGGATCCCGCTCGGGCCGCAGGTCGGCAATGGGGAAGTGCAGCCGAAGTGTGGCCCGGGGTGCCGATAGCTGCACCACAGTCTCCTGCTCGGCGGCTGGTGGGGACTCCATCTGTAAGAGGGGGTGGGGGTCATGCTGCCGCCGTGGCTCCCAGCACTGTGATCGCGAGCCGGAGGACTGTGCCCCACTCCCAGCCCTAGCTGGGCATCTTACCAACAGGCCGGCAGGTGGCTCGGGAGAGGTTCTGGTGGCCAGGTTCAGCAGAGCAGCGAGCCGGTCCAGGGTCCCCAGCTCCAGGTCTGCTTGGAAGTCGGCCAGGGCCAGGGCCAGTTCTGAGTGGCAATGGCAGGCACCTCTGCGCCGGGATCGGCTCTGAAGTTGAGGGTATTCAGGTCAGCAAGGGCTGTGGGGTGGGTGAGGGCAGGATGGGAAGGGGCCCCCTTGAGCAAAAACAGAACACAGAGTCCTCCCAGCTGGTGAGAAGAGCTGGGGCTGGGGGCCCCGGAGACCGTCACCGCCCTGCCTGAGGCGGATGATCGTGCTTGCTTAATAAAAGCCACCCAACAGTCGCCGCTCCCAGAGGCCAGCAGGGCATCGCAGGATGAGCCAGGGGAGGGGCAAGCAGGCTAAGAGAACAGCATGTACAGGCCCAGATGGAGTCAAGGGCCCCCGGATGGGGAGGCATGCTCTGCTCGGATGGAGCACAGGAGGAGGGGTAGAGGGTGGGAGCAGGGAGGTACCGGGGAGGCTGGGGCTGGGGGTGTGGTCAATGCACCGGCAGGAACAGTCAGGGGCCTTTAGGCCTGGAGGCAGGTGGGTTACCTTGGGCAGACGGCGCAGGGTCTGTGTGTAGCGCAGGTGAGCACAGGGCTGAGCCGAGGCCTGGGTGTCCTGCCTGCTGGGGAAGCTCAGGATCTGGGATGGGACATGGGAGGCAAGAGGATGAGGCCAAGCCCTCGCGTCCACCTTGACCTCCAGGCCCTGACCGCACACACCTGCCTGTGGCCCTCACCTCCATGTACTCGGGCTCTGAAGTGCCCCTGGGCCACAGACACTCCAGCACCTCGAGCTGCCCGAAGTGCACGTCCGTGCTGGTGGTCCGGCGGCCCCGGCCCGTCTGCAGCTCCCAGGACAGCTGCACAGCTGTCCCCGTCAGCCTGCCGGGAAGAAGCTGGGCATCAGAGGGGGCACTGCAGGGCTCAGGGAGTCTCTCCTCAGGCCCCTGCCTTGGGCTTGTACCGGACATGGCTACAGGGACAGGCCCTCTGGAAGCGCGGTCGGAGATGGTGGAAGTCGCGGGAGCTGAAAGGCCCATCCTTGGCAGCATCAAACTCGGCAAAAAAATGGGTGGTGAGGTCAGGTGGTCCGGAAGACGGGGCGGGTGTCTCAAGCAAGGTCAGGGTCATGCCCCCCAAGGTCATCTTCAGTAGTGAGTCAGGGCGCATGGTGTCCGGATGGGGCGTGAGGGCCGTCTTGCCTGAGGGGACAGAGGCTTCACCAGGGGCTCCCCAGAGCTCGTGGGCCCAGCTGCACTGTGGCTCTGGTAGGACGCTTGGCCAGGCAGGGGTGAGACGAAGCTTCGTTATGCCAGGAACTGAGCCCAGGCTCAATTCAACCCTCTCTAGGGAACTGGAAGGTCTGGAGGTAACTGGGAGCACTCAGCCCAGTACCTGACACACACAGGCTCTCAATAAACATAAACACACAGTCCGGCAAGGGCAGCTCTCATTACCCCCACTTAATGGAAGGGGAAACCGAGTCTGGGAGAGCTGAAGTGCCCACCCAAGATCACGAACTCTAAAACCCAGGCTTTGTCCATTGCATCAGAGGTCTCCTGGGCGCCTGAGAGACCACACCACACCAAGGCCTCTCCAGTTCCTCCTGCCCCCGGAGCACTCACCAGCTGGGTTGCCCTGGGCAGAGAGCCGGCGGGGGGTCGTGTAACTGTGCACAGAGGAGCCCAGGTCCACGTCGGAGAGGGAGAGCTCAGAGACGGCCGAGGCCACACTGCTCGTGAGGCCCGCCATGGAGAAGAAGAGGTCTGCGGGCCAGGCAAGGGGGTCAGGGACAGTGGGCTTGGCGCCGACTCCTGCACCCACACTAACCACCCCGCCGACCGCCGGGGCTGGCCCCACACCCACCAGTGCTGTCCAGGTTGTCAAGGGGGTTGGTTAGGGGGTCTGGGCTGAGGGGCTCAGCCACCGCCCCTGCCTGCAGCTGCTGGTTCAGGTCCTGCTCAATGAGCCACAGGTCTTCAGCACCTAGCGGGCGGCTCTTGTTCAGCTTGTCGACCAGGGACTTGGAGTCTATAGGGGAGGACACTTCCTTGTGTCAGTCCAGCCTGGCTGGCACTTGGCCAGCCATCCCATCCCCGGGACTGCCCAGAGGCCTCACCTGCAAGGCTCATGGCACTGAGTAGTTCCTGGAGCTGCTGGAGCTGCCGCGGGGTCAGGAGCAGGTGCAAGAAGCCCACCTGCCCGGCCACCTCCAGCTGGGGGCAGAGGGAGCAACCATGGAGCTCACACCTGCCAGCCAAACCCCTGAGAACCACTACCAGCTGCGCTCTTCCTGAGGCAGTAGGAAGCCAGTTGCTAGGCTGAGCTCTCTCACCAACTAGCTGTGTGACCCTGGCCACAACTTGACCTCTCTGAGCCTCAGTTTCTCCAGTTGCCAAGAAGGCAGTAACTTCCCCCATCCAACGACCCCCACCTTGTCACAGGGAGGATAAAAACTGCTGAGCATTCTGGGAGGGAGCACGCTCCCTCCTCCCCAAGGGCCCAAACAACTCACCTTGGGGCCTGGGAAAGCCTCGTTCTGCTTCAGTTTCACTGTCAGCTCCACGTACCCTGAGCAGCTGCCGATCTGCAAGGGGGGATCTGAGGATTCCTCCTGTGAGGCAAGAGGATGTAAGAGGGGAGGGGTCAAGAAGATGACATCAGAGCTGGTCAGAAGGGATGGAGGGGCAGAGGGGTCAAGGGCAGAGGGCAGGGATTAGAAGGAAACAGAGGCTGTGGGGTCAGAGTCGGCCCACCTGTCGGGGAAGCTCCTCGAAGCGCAGGCAGACTCCCGCCAGCTGCAGCAGCTTGTGCAGGAAAGCAGGAGGCTGGTGAACATCCACGGGGGGCGCCTGGCTGGGGTCTCGCACTGCCTCGTCACAGTATTCTAGTCTGGGGAGCGTAGGGTCAGCCTTTGCCCTGTCCCCCCCCACCCCCCGGTGTGGAGCCCCTCAGTCTGCACAGTCTTCTGTTCTAGGGTCTGGGGGCATGGAGCTGCCCCACCACAGCTACGCCATCCTGCACCTCCACGGCCAGTCCTTGCTCCCCAAACCTCAGCATGTAACCTGATCCTTGGCACCCCCCTCACCCCTGCCACTCTGCACCTTCACCGCCTGGCCCCTGGCCTCCACTCCAGCCCCCCTCCCCCTTGCTGTGGCACTGCCCAGGCCCACCCATATTTGCTCTGCCACTTCCCGGGAGCCTAGGCTGAGGGTGGGGTCAGGGCCAGGGCCATCTGACAGCCCCTCACGCTCCCTCTCCCTCATGCCAGCACACCGGCCAGGCCTTCCCCTACCTCTGCACATGGACTTCCACTGCCACACCATGCTCCCCGTCGCCCGGGGAGTGCTCCACCCTCACGACAGTGTCCAGGAAGGTCACCTTGATCCTGCGCAGCACTGAGGGGTGAGAAGGGGTCTCAGGGCAGGCAGAGTTCTCCCTTGGGTAGCGCGGTGGCCTGGTGGGGCCTGCTTACCAGTCTCGATGGTCTGGGCGAACATCTCCAGGCCCTCCAGGGGTTGTGGCGGCTCAGAGGGCTCAGGCAGCCCATCCCGCAGGCACTCCTGAGCCAGCTGCAGGCTCGTGGTCATACATGAGGCCCAGCTCTGCGAGTCAGCAGGCCCTGGTCCTGCGAGGAGGCCCAGTCAGCTCCAGTGCCCAGGCCCAATCCCAGCACGTGTGCTCCCACTCCTGCCCAGCCTTGCCCTGCCCTCACCTGGGCCATGGCGGGGCTGCAGGGTGAGCTGGAGGCCTGACACGAGAATGGTGCAGTGGTCTGTGAGCAGCGCGGCCCAGGGCACGGCCACTTCGATGGAGCCCACAAAGCCTTCCACCAGCTCCAGTGGCGATTCCATGGACTCCAGCACCTCGTTCACAGACTGCAAAGAGACGGGGACAAAGCTGGCTCAGGAAAACCCCCAACCCGGCCGTCTCCCGGCCACTGTCTCTCTTGTCAGTCTGCTCTACTTTGGAGAGCAGCCTCGCTCTCCCAGATCCTCCCTGTGCTACCTTCAAGGCCTATCTTTGCTCAAGTTACTTTGGCCCAATCACTGCCTCACTATTTTAAGCCAGAGGAGGGGGGAGCTGAAGGATGAAGAGGAGAAAGCCAGGAGGAGGGGCTCGGGAACAACACATGTGCTGGTGAAGGCCTGGCAGAAGGTGCAGTGGCCCCCCACTCACTCTGGTCAAGCAGACACAAGCACGGGCCTGGCCTGAGCTGAGGGGATGCCCCCGACTCCAAACACGTGGTGTGGCGGTACATCTCTCTAAGGCACAGGGTGAACCCCCTCCCCACAGGTCCCTGGGACCCTGGCCTTTCTCCTCATCCCATCTCAGGGTCCCCAGGCACTCGGCTTCTTCTGGGGCCTTCAAGGAGGGGCTGCGGGCAGAGCAGCTGGGAGGAGGGGCCGCTATTGAACAAGCACGGGCGTCCCACCGGGGCGTAACTAGGTAGGAACCAACCCAATCCCAACAGGCTGGGTGGGAAGGAGTGTTTCCGGGGACTGGAAGCAGGAAGAGGCAGCTTAGAGATCTGAAAAGGCTTCCTGCCCCGGGACTCACAGGCCACAGGCCACTGGGAGGCTCCCCCAGCTGCAGGCTCAGGGGACCTCACTGCCTCCACATGCACGCGGGAAGACCTGCCTACCTCTAAAGCCCAGCTCTTCCTGCCCAGATTGCTCTGTGCCCAGCCAGAAAACTGAGAAGCCCTTGCCCCCATGCCCATCCAGTGCCAGCCCTGGGCTGGTGCCTCTGATTGGTGGCTCCTCTGCAACTTTCCAGGTCAGCTGAGCTGTGAGTCACCGCCCCCAGACTCAGGTCAGACCCAGACCTTACTTCTCTCTAGCTCCCAGCATCTTCCCTGCCTCCTTCTTGCCTGGGGCCAGACCTCTCCGCCCTACTCTGGGGGCTTCCCTCCAGGTGGGGATGCCAATCTATAATCCCCTCCCCAAACTTAATCCGTCCCACTCTCCCCAAAGCAGGAAGTAGGCAGCGCGGCAGCAGTCACACGAGGTGTTGATCAACACGGGTGCTGACGCGGTTGTTGACATCCACATCCGGAGGGAACCCAACCCACTGGGCCCAGGATTGTAGGGTCAGGAGGTCAGGGTACCTTCCCCACGGGTGTCCTCAGCGGGCTCCGCACCCCTGACAGTCTTCTCTGTCCGGCTGCATGGCTGCAACTCTACCCCTACCCTGGCCTGGTCCCACCGGTACCCCTAGGTCCTCCACTCTGCTCCCACCTCACCCTCTCCTTAGTCCCCCGGCACCATACTCCTCCAATCAGGCCCCAAACTCAATGTGCTTGTTCTGGCGTCTTTCCGCCAAGTGACAACCCGCCCCCCAGCCTCAGTCTCTCCTCCCGAGAAGTGGCCGCAGGGAACCCCTTCCCGCTCTGGAGGCGACCAGCCGGGTCCCTCTGACGCCTGAAAAGGGCCGGACTTCCACGACCTCAACACGCCCGGTGCTTGGTCCCTCGGCCCGACCCCTTCGCCGGGAGCCTCGTGTCGCCGCAGCCCGGTGCCCCCCACCGCCCTCCCGGGCTCGGGCCTGGCTCCTCACCCAGATCTCCAGGTGGATATCCCGCAGGGCAACGCTGCCCTTGTACAAATCGAGGCTGAGCTGGTCCAGGCTGAGGTGCTCCTGGAAGAAGTGGCCCAAGTAGTGGTGCAGCAAGTAGCGGCAGACCCGCTCCTTCACACAGTTCGACCATGGCCACAGCCATCGTGACATCTCGGAGACCGCCGAGCCCCGGCCGCCTGCGCTCGCCGCCCGCCGCGGCTGCTGGGTTCACTAAAGCCTCGGGTTTGCCCCGCCGCTTCTCTCAGCGCCAGGCCGCGCCCCGGGCGCTCTGCCACGCCCCCCACGCTCACTGCAATTGGTCATTGCCGAGGGCGAAGCCTACTGATTGGTCGAGGGGGGCGGAGCCTTCAGGCGCCAGAAAAGGACTGGGCTCTCTGCGTGATATAATGCTCCCAACCTTGATTTACGCCTGCGTATAAATTCTAAGTGGGAGGACCTTTAACCTTCCTTCTACAGGCTCCGGGGGAAGATTTGGAGGTGCCATCCCCGCAGAGGAATGCGCATGTGCTGACTCGTCCAATTACTTGAAGTTGTTGGGTACGACTTAAAGGGACAGTGTCTCCTAAAACTTCGTAGAAAGCTCCTCAGGGAAATAAAGTCAGTATGAGAGCCCCAGCACGTTAGAAACAACTAAATAAACATTTGCATTTACAAAACGCTTTACCATTTTTTATCTTTTTCAACCCTAATAACAACCTTCTAAAGTAGAGAGTATATAAAAGAAAAAAGAATTAAGTAGAGAGTATAGTCACCATTTTACAGATAAGAAAATAGACGTAAAGGTTGCTGTGAGTGCATCACCAAGGTCTTTTCCTCTCCTCCCTCGCTCGAAGAGCTTGGCAGATTTACTGAGCCTCCCTTCTTGCTCCAGGTGGTCAGAATTCCATTCTCTCTTTGGAATAATAATAGTTTTTTCATATTTTTAAGCCTAAAATTAAATAAAGAATGGATTCTAAATCCCTTGAGTAGGCGTCTATTGTTTGTTGCACAGCTGGTGAACAAAGAATGGTTTTTCCATGTTTAAATAGTTGGAAACTATGTAAAATTCACATGCCAGTGCTCATAGTTCTAGTGCGTCCTGGTTAGGTAGCTCAGTTGGTTAAAGCATCCTTCTGATAAGCCAGGATTCCAGGTTTGATCTGTCAGAGTACACAGAAGAAGCAATCAATAAATGCATAAATAAGCAGAGCAACAAATGGATGTTTCTGTCTCTCTCAAATCAATAAATACATTTAAAATGTTTCTTTTAAAAACAGTTTTAGTGGAACACAGCCATGCTCATTTGACTGAGGACTGTCTAAGCCTGCTTTCTTGTACAGCAGCAGAGCTGAGCACCTGAGACAGGCCTGCAAACCCTAAAGTATTTCTTTTTTGGTCTTTAACAGAAAAAGTTTGCAGATTCCTGCTCTACAGCGTGGGTCAAGCAACTTAGAGATACCCAGAGGTCATTGTAATGCTACTTTAGCCTTCCTAGGGAGATGTACTTAGCGGCAATCTAATGGCAAAAGCCAGCCTGAAGCAAGGGCAACTGCCCTGGCCAAGGGGCAGAGACCTGGATGCCAGTCCCAGTTCCACGCGGCCTCAGGCAAGTCCCTGCTCCTCCCTGAATCTGAGAGCCGGTTTTATCCCCTGTAGCCTGGGGTTGGGTTAGTAGGAGGGAGGACTCTGGCAAGGGATTGAGAAATAGCCTCCAGGAGAACTTTGGAAGACACTGGGAGGCCCAGCAAGGAGGCAGGCTAATGGGAGGGCCACTTGGAAAATGCTTACAGAATGATTCAATAGACCTGCCTGTCCCCCAGGACAGCCCAGGGGCACTGCTGTGTTCATCAAATGTTTATTAAACTGATAATAATAAAAATAATGCCTTAGCTGATTTTGCTCAGTGGATAGAGCGTTGGCCTACGGACTGAAGGGTCCCGGTTTCAATTCCGGTCAAGGGCATATGCCGGGGTTTCAGGCTCGATCCCCAATAAGGTGTGTGCAGGAGGCAGCCGATCGGTGATTCTCTCTCATCATTGATGTTTCTATCTCTCTCTCTCCCTCACCCTTCCTCTCTGAAATCAATAAAAATATATTTTTAAAAATTAGACATTATAAATTGAGCCTGTGTGATGTCCTGGGCTCTGGGCTTGTCACTTCACTTGCATTACCTCATCGGCTCTTCACCACTGCTCATAGAGACGCTGTTAATATCCCCGTTTTACAGGCGAGGAAAACAGACTGCGAGCCTACGTGCCTGTGGAGCGAGTGAATGAGCAAGCCGCACCTCTCCTCCCAAAGGCAGAGGGAATACGAGGGCATATTCTGGAGATGAGCGAATGTTGTCCTTGTATCCAGGCGAGGAGGGACGGCCATTTCCCTGCAGTGGGCATAGGGTGCACCAGGCGCCCAGGTGGAGGACACAGGACCATGCCCAATATTCAGGCCCCGAATCTGGGGCAGCAGCTTCTCCAGGCGGGCTTCTCTCCAGTGAAGCTGCGCTCACATCTGTCTCTCACGGTAACTTGACTGGGAGCCACAGCTGTCTCTTAAAAGGGTGCCTGTGAGCTGTGAATCTATTCCTCGTCTGATTCCCTCTATGGCAGTGGTTCCCAACGTGGGGCACACGCCCCACAGGGGGGCAATTTGATTTTTAAGGGGGACAATTCGAGAATGCGTTAATGGTGATTTTTTTTTACATTTTTTATGGTTCTAGGGGCCTCATTTACAGTATATAAATATATATTGTGACATTTATGCACTTCAGTTCTCTATGTTTTGAAACTTTATTTGCTATTTTTCATATCACTTCATATTAAATATATTTTATTGATTTTTTACAGAGAGGAAGGGAGAGAGATAGAGAGTTAGAAACATCGATCAGCTGCCTCCTGCACACCCCCTACTGGGAATGTGCCCGCAACCAAGGTACATGCCCCTGACCGGAATCGAACCCGGGACCCTTGAGTCCGCAGGCCGACGCTCTATCCACTGAGCCAAACCGGTTTCGGCAATATTACTATTTTTTTTTAGCAATTTCTTAGTGATTTCTTCCTTAGTACTTCAACTTGCTTTCTGTTCTTTTATTTTACTCTTTCATGGATGCCATGTTCTTTGGAAGCTTGTTTAGACCAAGTTAATGGCCTTTTAGGCTTCCTCCACGTGAATAGGAGTTCACTTTTTGAATAATAGGAATTATATGTCACGGTGGGGGGGGCGGGGGGCATCAGGATTTTAGAGATGTGTAGGTGGGGCATGGCAAGAAAAGGTTGGGAACCGCTGCTCTAGAGCCAGGACATGCAGTGTCTGCATCACAGCAGAGTAGACAGGACTCAGGGGGGTACAAAGGTCCTTCCTGCTGCCTCCCCCAGACACAGCACCGTGAGCTCCCCAGAAATCCAACTCCAAGACATAATGATCCCACAGCCTGGTCCGGGCCCGGAGTAGGAGCTGAAGGTGAGAATGAAAAATACCCCCAAGGAAAAAGGAGGAAGGAAGGTGGTGTTGGGGAACACCTAGGGGTGTTTCTGGGATGCAGTTCCAGGCCCTGCCTTAGGGAGCTTTTATTGGACAACTGGACCCGGAGAACTCAAGGGGCCTGAAGAAAGATGGGCCAACGTTCCTGCTCAGAGAAGAAAAGGCAGAGAGCCAGGCTCTGTGGGGCTCCTAGGGGACCCCCACTCGTTAGACTAGGTGGGACTCATCAGGGGCTCTGGGAGGGAGGCTCTCCCTTCCCCGGGGGTGGCACACCCAGCAGAAGGCCCTCTGGGATTCCCTCTGTGAGGTCAGGATGGGGTGGAGGGATCAGAGAAGATAGCTGGGGGCTGTGACTTTTGACTTGGTCCCTGGTGGAGGGCCTTGATTTTGTATCTTGTTTAAATACACAAAACACATTTTACCATCTTAACCATTTCTTATCTTGTCCCTTACCTGAGGACATTTCCCCATGGATTTCTAGAGAAAGTGGAAGGAAGAGGGAGAGACAGAGAGAGGGACACATTTGGTTGCCTTCTGCATGCACCCCGACCAGGGCTGTGGATCGAGCTTGCAACGAGGTACATGCCCTTGACTAGAATAATGAGGTACATGCCCTTGACCCGAATCGAACCCACAGCCCTTCAGTCCTAGGGCTGATGCTCTAACCACTGAACAACGGGCTGTGGCATGAACCATTTCTAAGTGTATAATTCAGTAATGTTAAATTTATTCACATTGTTGTGCAACCAGTCTCCAGCACTTTTTCATCTTGCAAAACTGATTCTCTATATCCATTAAACAACGAAATGAATGAATGTTATGGGATAAAATAAAGTGATAATGAAGGTGATGCAAAAGATTTTCATCTGCACCTCCCAGGTGACGTAGTATCTATTTTGAGACCCAGTTCAAATGCCACTTCTTGCAGAAAGTCTTATGTCTGTCCCTACCCTTCAGTCCTCCGGTCCTCAAAGTGAGCACCCCTCTGTACAAAGCACCAATCCCCCACTGTCAGCCTGACACTGAGCCCAGGACATACCCTCCAGAGGGCCTGGAGCTGAAACCCTCCTGACTGAGGCTGGGAAATGGGGTCTTTTGATGACGGCCTGTGTGACCTTGGGCAAAACTTCTCCTCTCTGGGGCTTGGGATCTTCTACTTGGCTGTGGAAGGCTCCACGGGCTCGCCCTCCCCTGAGCTTTCTCCTTCTTCTTCTTCCTTTACTGAGTGATTTTTAGAGAGAGAGAGCGAAACATTGATTGGTTGTTTCACCTACTTATGAGTTCATTGGTTGATTCTTTTATTTATTTACTTTTTATTATTGACAGTATTACAGATGTCCCCTATTCCCCCCTACTTTGCCTCCCTCCACCCATCCCCCACCCACCGAGGCCTTCACCGCACTCTCCTCTGTGCCCATGGGCTATGCAATTGTGCACTCCGGGTATGTTCTTTGGTTAACCTCCTCCTGTCCCCTCCACCCACCTTCCCTCTGAGATCTGTCTGTGTGTCCCATGCATCCATGTCTCTGGACCTATTTTGTTCATCAGTTTATTTTGATCATTAGAGTCCACATATAAGTGAGATCATGTGATACTTGTCTTCCTCTGGCTTATGTCACTTAGCATCATACTCTCCAGGTTCATCCACTCTGTCACAAAGGGTAAGGGACCATTCTTTTTTACAGCTGCCTATATTCCATATGTGAATGAACCACAGCTTTTTTATCCCCGAATCTACTGCTGGGCACTTGGGCTGTTTTTTAAATTTTTGAGGAAACTCCACACTGTTCTCCACAGTGGCTGCACCAGTCTGCATTCCCACCAGCAGTGCACGGGGGTTCCCTTTTTCTCACACCCTCACCAGCACTTGTTTGTTGATTTATTGATGGTAGCCATTCTGGCAGGTGTGAGGTAATACCTCATTGTTTTAATTTGCATCTCTCTGATGATTAATGACTTTGAACATTTTTTCATAATGTCTCTTGGCCATTTGTATGTCCTCTTTGGAGAAGTGTCTATTCAAGTCCTTTGCCTATGTATTTATTTATTTTTATTATTTAAAAAAATATTCAAATATATTTTTATTGATTTCAGAGAGGAAGGGAGAGGGAAAGAGAGAGATAGAAACATCAATGATGAGAGAGAATCATTGATTGGCTGCCTCCCGCACACCCCCTACTGGGGATCGAGCCCACAACCCAGGCATGTACCCTTGACTGGAATCGAAACCAGGACCCTTCAGTCTGCAGGCCAATGCTCTATCCACTGAGCCAAACCAGCTAGAGCTTAAAAATATTTGTATTGCTTTCAGAGAGAAAGGGAGAAAGAGGGAGAGAGACATAGAAACATCAGTGATGAGAGAGAATCAGTGATCAGCTGCCTCCTACACACACACACACACACACACACACACACACACACGCACACACACACACACACACACAGGGGAGGAGCCCACAACCCGGGCATGTGCCCTGACAGAATCAAACTGTGACCTCCTAGTTCATATGTCAACACTCAATCACTGAGCCATGCCTGCCAGGCCCCATTTTTAAAACTGGATTGTTTAATTGGATTCTGGTGTTGAGTTGTAATCATCTATTGGCCACTTCCTGCACACCTCCTACTGTGGATCGAGTCAGCAACCTGGGCATGTGCCCCTGAACCCATGACCTCCTGGTTCATGGGTCAACGCTCAGCCACTGAGCTACATCAGCCAGTCTCCCTTTTCGGTTTGATGATGGTTTCCTTTGCTGTGCAGAAGCTTTTTAGTTTGATGTAGTCCCATTTGTATATTTTTTTCTTTCTCTTCATTGGTTGATTCTTATATGTACCCTGACTGGGGATGGAACCTGCCACTTTGGCGTATCAGGATGACACTGTAACCAACTAAGCTACCTGGCTAGGGCTTCCCCGTTTTTTTTCTGCAGGGATGTGGGAGAAACGTCACCTCCTAAGCCTGGGAGTTGGGCATGGAGAAGATTAAGGGTTTCCGTTGACAGATGAGGACACGAAGGGCCAGATGAACAAGCCTGGTGAAGATTTCTGAGCAAGGAGATCACTGGCCAGCTCTCTAGTGGTGTAGTCCTGGATCCCAGTCTGGCTACACTGGGGCCTGGCTTTCTGTTGCTCTAGCACGTGGGCACCTCTGGGCACCTAGGCTCCTATGCCACAGGGAAGATGGCTGGATGGTCGCAATGGAGCACTGAGTGGTCACCAAGGCCCAAGGATGGGTGGGGAAGACTCCAAAAAGAGCCCGAGCCCCCAACCCCTCCCTGACTCCATTGTTTGTTCTCATTGACCACTCATGCTGCTCATATGGACCAGCTAATTGTTCATCTAGGCAAAACTTCTGGGTAGCGCCTGGCCGGTGTGGCTCAGTGGTTGAGCATAGACCTCTGAATCAGGAGGTCACGGTTCAATTCTGGTCGGGGCACATGCCCAGGTTGCGGGCTCAATCCCCAATAGGGGTGTGCAGGAAGGGGCCAGTCAATGATTCCCTCTAATCATTGATGTTTCTCTCTCTCTCCCTCTTCCTCTCTGAAATAAATAAAAATATATTAAAAAAAAAACACTTCTGAGTGGCGATTTCACAGTGTAGTGTAGAGGGATGGAATCCGGGAGTATAAAGGGTATTGGGGTCCAGGGTTCTAGGAAGGGGTGAAGGGAACTGCAGGCTGGGAACTTGTGGCAGGAATGCCCAACTCCTGGAATGCCACCTGTGCCTTGGATACCTTGCACGGGCTTTTGAACAAGAGGGGCTGGGAGGTCTGTCTGGGGAGTCCAGCTTGCCTGGACGAGGGTGGTGTCAGTGCCAGCGAACACCTCCAGCTCTGATGCTTTGCCACTCCAAGGCTGGCCCTTTAAACCTCAGTCCATGATGTCACCACAGACAGCAAGAGGTGGGAGGGGGACTGCAGGCCTGAGGATGGACTGCATTTCCCAGCAGCCTGGGGTGCGCCACACCCTTCCCAGCAGGCACTGGCCCAGGCGGACTATTAACCGGCCCGGTGCCGGTTTCCAAGCGGATTTCAAGATGGGAATGGGGGGATGAGGACAAATATGTGACACCTTAATCAATAAATAAATTTTTAAAAAAAGTAAGTGCTCACTAAAAAAAAAAAAAAGTGTCTGGCCATTCTGGAACGAGAGTGGGGTTCCCGTGGGGGTGGAAGGGTTGGAGCAGGCCAGGTCTTTGGGCAGTTGCATCGGGCCCCTTTCTGCGTGTTCTGTCATTAGTCCTGCCTTCCTGGTGCAAACCCCGGAGCCCTCCACCCTCCCTATGCGGGCTCCCTTCCGGAACCTAGGAGCTCAGCACCACTCGGACCCCTTCCCCACTCTGCTCCACCCTTGCTCCTGGATGCCCACAGGGCTGCCCTCCGGTCTGGCAGCCCCTTTAAGCGGTGCGGGGACTACATCTCCCAGCGGCCCCGGGAAGCTCCTGACGCAGCCCCCGCCCCGCCCCCTGCCCGCGGGGCGGTGCGGGCCTGGAGGGGGAGGTGACTTGATGTCATCCTGAGCAGCTGGGCGGCGGGTGCCGGGGCGCATAAAGCCGGGGCTCCCGCGG
Organism: Eptesicus fuscus; assembly: GCF_027574615.1. NCBI lineage: Eukaryota > Metazoa > Chordata > Mammalia > Chiroptera > Vespertilionidae > Eptesicus > Eptesicus fuscus. The sequence goes on along the minus strand of NC_072485.1, from coordinate 79,884,136 downwards.
CGGCGCGCTGCGCCAGGCCGGTCCCGCGACTAGAGAAGCGGTCCTCGCGCTGCCCAGACCTGCCCGGAGCCCGCCGAGCGCCCGCGCCCCGACCCGCCGCTGAGCTGGGGGTATGCCCCGGCCCCCCCGGAGCCCGAGAGGGAACCCAGGAGCGCCGCCGCCCAGCACCCGGAGCGGAACCGCCGGGAAGGAGCTCTGAACAGCCGCCCCCTCCCCACCTGCAGCCCCTGAGGTCTGGGGCCCAAAGTCTGTGGTTCTTAGAAGTGAGTGTCCCCCACCGGAGGCAGATAAGATTTGGGGGGCGAGGAAGGAGCTGAGGTGGGGGAGGGTGCTGGGCTCTAGGAGGGGGGTGGCATAGGGATAGGGCCCCCATTCTTGGGGAAGTCCCTAGCGGCCAGGATCAGTGGGGCAGAACTGGGGCCCCATTCTATTAGGGGCCGGCGGGAGGAACGGGATCCCCATTCTAGGTAGGGCTGGCTTGGGGGTAGGCTCTATGCGGAGCGGGGTTATTTTGGAGCTGGGGCCATCAGACTGAAAGGAGGGAGGGACTTGTCCCCTGGAGGGAGGGGCCCCACCTCCGTTTAGGGTCTGGGCCAGAGGAGGGAACAGAGACGCGCCAGCAGCACTCACCCGCTGTCTTCCTGGAAAAACTGACCGGCTCTCTCCATCTCTTTCTTGCTGACCTCTCTGCCCGACTTCGTTTTCAAAAGACCCAAGGTGGGAACCCCAACTGGACTCTCCGTGACCCCCAGGAAGAACCTGAGGCCTGAGCCATCCTCCTCTCTACCCTGCCTGCCCCCCAGGACTGGGCAGTTGCCGAAGGCCCTGGGGGGGGGCCCAGGACTGTGGTTGTGCCCCCCCCCCCCCCAGGATGGGCCCAAGTTAGCCAGCCAAGCCTCACCCAGCATCTTCTAGGGCCGGCGGGAGCCCCAGGGTCCCTGAAGGCGTCACGGCTGCCTGGCTGTCATGGAGACGAAGCTGCCCCCTGCGAGTACCCCCACCAGCCCCTCTTCCCCGGGGCTGTCACCTGTGCCGCCACCCGACAAGGTGGATGGCTTCTCCCGCAGGTCCCTCCGCAGGGCCCGGCCCCGGCGGTCCCACAGTTCCTCTCAGTTCCGCTACCAGAGCAACCAGCAGGAGCTCACTCCGCTGCCCCTGCTCAAAGGTGAGCCCACCGCTGGCTGCCAGGCTGAGGGCAGTGAGCAGCAGCCGGCAGCTGCCATCAGAGGGAGTTTGGGGAGCCCCTTCCAGGTGAGGGACGCCCCCATCGGAGCTGACCCCCACCCCCAGCCCTCTCTGCTGACGCATGGCCTGATTGGCCTGTCATCCTTGGAGGTGGGGCATCAGGAGGTGGCGCCACCCTGGGGGGCAGACCATGGCCAAGGGTGGGGCCCACAGCCTGGGCTCCAGAGGCCACTTGAGGCCCAGGCGCTGCCAGGGTCCAGGAGCAGGAGTTTAGCAAGGCTCCCTGGGGTCACTGGGTAACCCCCACCTCTGGGCGACAGGGCCTGACTGGCTGAGCCAGAGGGCACTCTAGAGACCCTCAGCTCTGACCCTTCACCCCACTTCTGGCTGTTAGAACAGAGTGCCACCTCTGAGAGGGAGAGTGGCTGTTGGGGGCCCCTTGGGAAGCCCAGCATGCGGGGTGTTACCTTGCTTTCACCTCAGGCCACCATGCCCTCTGTGGGTTAGGGGGAAGAGACTGTTCCTTTACCCCGCAGGAATGGAGGGTGGGACAGGAGCCCCGGCTCTCTGAAGGAGTGGGGATGGCACAGAGCATGGGGTGGGGGGGGCACGGGAGGCTGCCCTAAGGATTAGGAGGGCTCGCCCCTCCCCAGAGCTGTGGCAGCTGGAGCCCAGGCTCAGCCCCTCCCTCCTTCCCAGACGTGCCGGCCTCGGAGCTGCACGAGCTGCTGAGCAGGAAGCTGGCCCAGTGCGGGGTGATGTTTGACTTCTTGGACTGTGTGGCCGACCTGAAGGGGAAGGAGGTGAAGCGTGCGGCGCTCAATGAGCTGGTGGAGTGTGTGGGGAGCACGCGGGGAGTCCTCATTGAGCCTGTCTACCCAGACATCATCCGCATGGTGAGCACCTGCCGCCCGGCCTCGGGGGGTGGGGGGGGGGTCTGGGGGGCACAGGGACACTGCTGACCTGCGGGGGGAGGGGGGGCGGTCCTGTGCGAGAAAAACCCAATACCCTCCTGCTTGGCCTCGAGTCCCACATCTCCCCTCCCCACTCCGCCCTCCAGTGCACCCGACCAGGGCCAGCTAGGCCGCTGTTGCTTATGCTCTCCCCAGGCCTGGTGCGCACTCCCCCCTCCGCCCCCGCCCCAGTCCCTTATCGCCACGGCCTGGCCCAGGTGCGCTTCTTCCACGGAGCCTCTCTCAGTGCCCCAGCTAGAAAGCTCCCTTTTGCTGGCTGGAACGTCTGCAGTCCTTACTGCTTTCCATCTTGTCTGCCCCACGGGCTGCACCCCATAGAGGGCGGGATGTGTCTTGTCCACCCTGGATCCCCAGCCCCTGGCCCCGGGGCTTCCATGAATTCTGTGTTCAGGGAATGACTGCCAAGGAGTGAGAGCTGGGGCAGGTGCTGGGTCCTGGCTTCTGGCTGAGGGCTCTCTCGTAGAGAACCCTGTCTGTGTCCCTCAGATCTCAGTGAACATCTTCCGGACGCTGCCGCCCAGTGAGAACCCTGAATTTGACCCTGAAGAGGATGAGCCCAACCTTGAGCCTTCATGGCCACATCTGCAGGTGTGAGGGCTGGGGAAGGTAGGGATGGAGCGTTAGAAGAGATGGAGGACGGGGGAGGGTCTCCTTAAGTCCTGGACTGATGGATGAGGACCACGGGGTGGGGTGAGTAGGGGAGTCTGTTCTCAAACTCACCTTTTTGTCTGTCCCCTCCCCCAGCTGGTTTATGAGTTTTTCCTGCGTTTCTTGGAGAGCCCAGACTTCCAGCCCTCCGTGGCCAAGAGATATGTGGACCAAAAGTTTGTCCTGATGGTGAAGTGGGGAGCCCAGGCCGGGTGGTGCCATGGGGCAGGGGCAGGGGCAGGCTCACTGAGAGGCAGGGGGATAGAAAGGAAGCAACCTGGGCTTGGTCTCTCTCCTGACCCTTGACCCTGGGTCCCACAGCTCCTAGAGCTATTTGATAGCGAGGACCCCCGGGAGCGTGAGTACCTCAAGACCATCCTGCACCGGGTGTACGGCAAGTTCCTGGGGCTCCGGGCCTACATCCGCAAACAGTGCAGCCACATCTTCCTCCGGTAGGTGCCTGCTGCCTGGCCCGCGGGACCTGGAGAGGGAGGGGAGAAGACTGAGGCACAGGCTCCCGGGCAGGGGGTCCTAAGGAACTCTGGTGGACCGAGTCCTTTGTTGGCAACATATTTTGTAATATTGATTATTCAAAGCCCGTGAGGTCAGCAGAGAAAGGGCTTTTATTTCCATTTTACAGATAAAGAAATAGAGGCTGAGAGGGAATTAAGTGGTTTGCAGGGCCTCCGTCAGTCCAGGGGGGTCTAGGATCTATATCTTTTGACTCTTATTGTGCTCAGCCATAGGGACCTATAGAAAGATTATTTTTTCTGCCCAGCTGGTGTGGCTCAGTGATTGAGTGTTGCCTTATGAACCAGGAGGTCACAGTTCGATTCCTGGTCAGGGCACATGCCCGACGTGTGCGTGCAGGAGGCAGCCAGTCACTGATTCTCTCTCATCAGTGATGTTCCTCTCTCTCTCTCTCCCTTTCCCTTCCTCTCTGAAATCAATACAAATATATATTTTTAAAAAAGATTCTTTCTGCAAATGTGTATTGAGCACCAATGCTAGCATGGCTTTGTAGCCGAGACTGGCTCTGAAGTTAGAAGGCCTGTATTTGAGTTTGGTTCCAATATTTGGGTTCTCGGGCAAATTATTTAAGCTCTCCTAGTTTCCTCATCTCTAAAATGGGAATGATAGCTATATCAGGGACAGTCATCAGAAATGAGGCGATGCCTCCAACGCTCTGAGGACAGCGGCCCGACCGAGGCCGGGACTACAGAATAGGTAAGACACGATCCCTCAGACTCCCTTAGATCCCCCGCTTATTCACTTTGGGACAAGCTTCATTGAACCACTGAGCCTCGATTTCTTCATCTGTAGAACGGATCCAATAAACCCTGCCTCCTGGGATAATTTTGAGAAGTACATAGCACAGAGTCGAGGCTCTAAGGGCCTGGCATTCTTTCGGTTGACTGGCATGAAGAGTGAAGGACGCAGGCTAGGTGCCTGCTGACTGGATGGGGACCAGGTCATGAGGGTCAGGGTCTGGGGGAAGATGAGTTGGAATGGTCCCTAGAAGAGGTTTGAGCTGAGACCCAGAGAGGCACGGTGGCTGGGCTAGAAGAGCGATTCGGAGGTGGGTGTGGATCTCCGTGGGGCCTGGCTCAGGGTGTTGGGACGGGAGCATGGCCTCTGGTTGGAGAGAGTTGGACTAGCGTGCAGGGTTGGGTGGGCAGGCAGGCTGGCTGGGAGGGGCTGGGCCTGCTCCAATTGCTCTGAGCCCTTCTGCGTCCTCCTTTTTCTCTGGCAGATTCATCTATGAACTTGAGCGCTTCAATGGCGTGGCTGAGCTGCTGGAGATCTTAGGAAGGTGACTCTCCCTGGGCCTCAACCAGAGCATCAGCGTTTGGGGAGGAAGGATTGAGGCCGGTCACCTGAGCCCTCCTCCTCTCTTCTGTCCCCATCCTCAGCATCATCAATGGCTTTGCGCTGCCCCTGAAGACTGAGCACAAGCAGTTCCTGGTTCGGGTCCTGATTCCCCTGCACTCCGTTAAGTCGCTGTCAGTCTTTCACGCCCAGGTAAGGCCCAGACCTGGCCCCGCACAGCAGAGAGCGGACAGAGTCAGGCAGCCATGTGGGTCAGCCTGCCACTCTGGCTTCAGCCACACGAAGTCACGTTCTTTTTCTTTCCTGATTCTGTTCCTTCTACTGTAGAGAAGCCCCATGACCCTTTAAGGCTCTCAGACATCAGCTCTTTGAAGCCTTCCTAGCCCCTTTCTCTCAACCTGCCCTAGGCAGGCTTAAACGCTCCTGTATTCGCATAGATTGTGATACAGATTTCTGTCATGGAAACTTGTGTAACATTTATAAGGGCTGGTTTGCTGAATGTTACCCCTGTGAGATCATCATGTGTCCCCGCACACTTGGGCATGATGCCTGGTACATCCTAGCTGAATGCTCGGTGAATGAGAGTAGACTCAGTAAGTGACCCGGGTCCTGCCCTAGTCCCCTCCGGACCCATCTTCTTTCTCTGCCCCCACAGCTGGCATACTGTGTGGTGCAGTTCCTGGAAAAGGATGCCACCTTGACAGAGCATGTGAGTACCTCTGGGGGAGAAGGCAGGTCTCCGTCCCTGCAGGTCTGACTCCTTTCTGCCTCAACTCCCACAGGTGATCCGGGGGCTGCTCAAATACTGGCCAAAAACCTGCACCCAGAAGGAGGTAGGAAAAGGGCTTTGACGACCATCAGAGGGGGGTTAGGAAAGCTTAGCTTCTGGAGGGCAGGCAGGTGTGTGTGTCAGGGGAGATGGAACTGCTGCCCTGTGTCCCTGCCCCCCAGGTGATGTTTCTGGGGGAGATGGAAGAGATTCTTGATGTCATTGAGCCCTCCCAGTTTGTGAAGATCCAGGAACCCCTCTTCAAGCAGGTGGCTCGCTGTGTGTCCAGCCCCCATTTCCAGGTATGGGGTGGGAATGGGTGAGGGTAGGACCTGGGGAATGGACTAGGAAGGTTGACCAGTTGACCTAATACAGCTCCCTCAGCCCTCTGGACTCTCCTGGGTCTGATAATGGGGCGATGCTGGACTTAGGGTCGAGCCCTTGGGTCAAGTCTTAGATCTGCCTCCCACTGGCTGAGGGGCCTTGGGCATATCACTTCACTCTGAGTGTGATTAAGCTTCTCATCTGTAATGTGGCCAATAGGGACTTTAGAGATAGTAGGGTAAACATGTTCGGTAACTAAAATGTGCTTTACATGGGTTATCCCTTCTTTTCTTTTTAAAATATATTTTTATTGATCTCAGAGAAGAAGGGAGAGGGAGAGAAAGATAAAAACACCCATGATGAGAGAACCATTGATTGGCTGCCTCCTGCGCGCCTCCCACTGGGGATCGAGCCCACTGGGGATCGAGCATGCCCCTGTCCAGAATCGAACCCAGGACCCTTCAGTCTGCAGGCCGACACTCTATCCACTGAGCCAAACCAGCTAGGGCATGTCTCCTTTTCTTAGTGGCCTTCAGTTTAATCAGTCCCACTTCAGGGCCCAGCTGGGACCCCCCCCCCCCCACCATGTGGCTGGCTATAACTAGTGTTCTTCTACATGTGTGACAGACCTGCTCCCATTCTTATGAGCCATAACCTGGTGGAAGTCAATTCTTCCTCACAGTGATTCTGGCACCTCATTCAACAGCCCTGGGGAGATAGCTATTATTTATTAGCCCCATTTTACAGGTGAGAAAACTGAAGCTGAGAGGTTAAATGCCTTGCCCAAGGTCACGTGACCCATGTGCAGTGGAGCTGGGATTCAACCCTGAGCGTTGGGCTCCAAATCCAGTTTCTTTCCTCCTTGTCACACTGCTTCCTCCAGTGGGTTACATGAGTCCTGAGGATGGGTGTGTGAGGGCAGGGCGCCCTGGGTTTTGGGGTGGGTACCAGCCCTGGCACCTGCAGGGAAGCCTCTGCCAGGCACTCCCTCTGCCATCTCCCTGCCCCAGGTTGCAGAGCGGGCTCTGTATTTCTGGAACAACGAATATATCCTGAGCCTCATTGAGGACAACTGCCACACTGTGCTGCCTGCTGTGTTTGGGACCCTCTACCAAGTCTCCAAGGAGCACTGGAATCAGTGAGTGCCCAGGCCCTGACCTAACGCACAGAAGCTGGGTCCAGGGCCAGCCAGTGCGGACACGGGGTTACTTCTAGCTAGAGAGACTGAGGCAAGGGTCTCAAGAGGGCTGAGGGGTGGCGAAAGGGGCAGGCAGAGGGCAGTGCCTGTGGTGTTAGGCGCACGCTGTGTTTGGGAACAGGGATCGGCAGAGCACTGTGGAGGGAGGTGGGGCCAAACTGAAGGTGCTCTCATCTCACCCCCTCCCCTGACCTGCCAAGAACCATCGTATCTCTGATCTACAATGTGCTCAAGACCTTCATGGAGATGAATGGGAAGCTGTTTGATGAGCTCACAGCCTCCTACAAGCTGGAAAAACAGCAGTGAGTGTTGGGGAGCTGGGCATGGAGGGAGGGGGAAAAGCAGGAAGGAACCAGCTTCTCATGGTTGGAGGGAGCCTCAGAGGATGACCCCACATCCCATCTATTCAGATATTTAAAGTCTCTCCCTATGTTCCTGGCTAGTGCTGCCCACTCCCCACTACATCGTCGTCCTCCCAAGGGCTTCTCCGGGTGTGGAGTGCGGACGCCTTGGAGTTTCCTCTCTCCCTAGCCGGTCTCTCAGAGCCAGGCCAATCCGCCTGCTCATGACCAGCCTCCTCGGTGATCTCTTCCCGGAGCGGAAGGCTCCCATAGATCATTGGTAGATGAGGTGGTGGTGAGGCAAGCTGGACTGCAGGCAGGGCCACAGGTAGGGGACCTGCCTTACCCTCTCCCCCCAGGGAGCAGCAGAAGGCCCAGGAGCGGCAGGAGCTGTGGCAAGGCCTGGAGGAGCTACGGCTACGCCGGTTACAGGGGACCCAGGGGGCAAAAGAGGCCCCCCTCCAGCGCCTTACACCCCAGGTGGCCACCAATGGGGGTCAGAGCTAGAGATCCTGTAGAAAGGGAGGAACTAAACCCAGAGCTCTCAGTCCCTCTATGCCCTCTCCTGCCCAGGGGCCCAGAGACACACACCTACTCCTGGCCTTGCCAGAGTGCGTTGGAGGGCTCCCTGCCTGGCCCAGCGTGGGCACTTACTGTGGGGAGGAGAGGAGAGGAGATGGTGGTCCTGGCAACAGAACTCTCAGGCCCTTGTGGCAGGACTTGACCAGGGCAAGCTTGACCAGGAAGCTGCCATCAGGGATCTCCCTGCCCCAAAAAGCTGGGCTCCCGACTGCAGGCAGGTTCCCACACCCTGCTCCCAGCCTAGGGCAATGGGACTCAGCTCCTCATGCACCCCACCTCGTGCCAGCGCGAGGTCTTCCGCACCCCACCATGGATCCATGGTCTATTTATTCTCCCCTGCTCACCCTCAACAGATGCTGACCTGGGCCTGGGCATACTCCTTCCCTCCCCTCCCTCCCTCTGTACTTTCTTGTCCCCTTTTTATTTATTGGGCAGGGGGAGGGGTGAGGGCACAGGCAGAAGAGATTCCCCATTTCCTGGGGCAAGGTGGGGTCACAGTTACCATGGTCTGTCCCCCTTCCCCTGGCTGGGGGTAGACTTAATAAAAACAGAAATTCAAGGACTGCTTGCTTTATTAAGGGATATGGCCAAAGAGGGAAGTGAAATGATGAAACACTGGTAAGGAGGTGGCAGAGGCAGGCAGAGACTCCCCTCTTTTCAGGGGGTTGAAGCTGCTGTCCGCAGTGATGCTCAGGATATACAGGTGTACTCCACCTCGTCCCTCTGACCAAGGGGAGGGAAGTGGGGACAGGGTGGGCTAGTAGCGTGAGAGGCGACACATGTCACACTGGCAGGCTCTGGCCGTGAAGATCTCCAGCTCCTCCCTCCGGCCCCCCCCACACTGCAGCTGCACCTTCACCTGTGGGAGAGGGGATTCGGTTCCAGTCCCCTTCCTTGAGCCATTTCAGACCCCCCCGACTCCTCTGTCTCCCAACGGGCCCCCTCACCTTCCTCAGGCCAATGATGGTGCAGCATTGAGAGATGGAGGTGACGTTGTGTCGATAGCCACTGGCCACCAGCACCGAGTACCGGGAAGGGAAGGCGCTAGATTCGCAGTGGCCCACACAAGCCTGTGCCACATGGGAGCCCTGGCAGGTGCCTTGGCGGTCACTGCGCACTGTCACATTGAAGGCTAGAAGGAGACAGGCGAGTTGTAGACGGTGCCTCTGCGAAGTCTCACCCAGCTCCCACTGCCTGTTTCCTCCGTGGGTCCATCAAGGGTGCTGCCTGCCCCTCTGTCCAGCCCATCAGCTCTTTGCTCCCACCCAGCCCTCTGCTCCAAGAGTTACTCACGGTGCAGGTGGCAGCCTGGGATGGCCGCCTGCTGAGCCCAGCCTTCAGTGATCACCAGGAACAGCAGGCAGAAGAGCAGGGTTTGGGGGGACGCCATGGGCATCTGAAACAGTGGGCAGACAGATCTCTAGAGCGTGTGCAGGCGGATGCTTCCAGGTGAATGAGCCAGGGCTAGGTGAGCCTATCTGACGGGTGAGCAAGGCTGTGGGGCTCTCTTCCCTGTACCTGCCTTTGAGTGCGAGTCTGCCTGTGAGTCTCTCTGGATGGCTATCAGCGTGAGCAGCAGTCTCTGGATGTGATTTGTCAGCTCACTGTGGTGGTTTTCCCCTGCATTTCTCCCACCATCTGGAGCACAAACATCTGCCTCCCGCCATCTGCCCCATCTTGGCCTATAGGACCCATCTGCAGTCCCCAGGTCCCTCAGGGCTCCTGCCTCAGGGGCTTACCACTTCCAAGGCCCAGGAACTGAGTGGCTTGCTGAGTGGCTCCTTGAGCAGCCGGCTGCTGGTCTTCAGACTTGCTGGTTCTCCAGACTTTTATTTGCCAGCATTAGGGAGCCACGCCTTCTTGGAGATCGGCTTTCAGGCCTGCTGCCCAGCCTCAGGGCACAGGCCTCAGCGATCCCACCTGGGAGATCCAGCTCTGGTCTGAGGTGTGGTTGGGGGGCGTGGCATCTGCTGCTTTCTGCTCCCTTCTGTCCAAAAGCTGCCCAAGGCCCAGGGCTGGGGAAGTGAGATGGGGAGAGAAGCCCAGGAGCTGGTGGAGTAGGTAGCTGTGTGCAGGTGGAGAGAGGGCCCAAGAAGGGGCTAAGCTGTCGCCACCTGGGTTCTCTGTGCTGTGTGGCCTTGGGCAGAACACTCATTGAGGGCCTCACCACCCCAACGTTAAAACTACTAATGCCTGGCTGGCATGGTGCAATGGCTGAGCGAAGACCTACAAACCAAGAGGTTACTGGTTCAATTCCCGATTAGGGCACATGCCCGGGTTGCGGACTGGATCCCCAGTAGGGGGTGTATAAGAGGCAACCAATCAATGATGTTTCTCATTGAAGTTTTATTTCTCTATTCCTCTCCCTAAAAACTAGTAAAAACGTATTTTTAAAAAACCCTACTAAACTCAGCCCGGCCTGTCTCCTTAATCTACCGCAGAGGAAAGGGTCTGGGAGAAGATTCTTTTTTTTTTTTTTTTTAATATATTTTATTGATTTTTTACAGAGAGGAAGAGAGAGGGATAGAGAGTTAGAAACATCGATGAGAGAGAAACATCGATCAGCTGCCTCCTGCACACCCCCCACTGGGGATGTGCCCGCAACCAAGGTACATGCCCTTGACCGGAATCGAACCCGGGACCCCTGAGTCCGCAGGCCGACGCTCTATCCACTGAGCCAAACCGGCCTCGGCAGATTCTTTTTTTTTTTTTTTTGGTGCGGCGGGGTGGGGGGGTGGGGGTGTTAGGGGTTAGGGGGAGATTCTTAAGGACAGGGGAAATGACAGCATGTCTCCAAGGGCTGTGGCTGGTTGTAGCCATGGGTTCTCCAACTGCATGGGAGAGCAACCTGGAGAGACTGACAGCTTAGGTCAATGTCAAACCTCAAGGCAGCTGCCACTCGTCTTTCCTATAATATCTCCAAAAAAAAGGAGATTACACCAGGGGCCGTCTGCCGAGATGCGCTTGGAGGCAGAGCCGGGGGAGAGGGGGTTCTAGGTCAATTTCAGAGCTTCGCTTCCACTGTCAGGTGACAGGCTTCTCACCCTGGGGTCAGCTCCAGAGTGGGCTTCTCCTAGTCACCGGGCCAAGAGACCTGGCACCAGGAAGAGCCTGAAGCTGTTGATCCCAGCAAATCCCATCATCCAGTCCAGCTCTGGCTCTGGCTCTACAGGTGAGGCAACTAAAGATCAGAGGAGTGTTCCTGACGGTCACACAGCGGTTAACGTCAGGGCTGCCTGGGAACCCAAACCTGCTGTCCATGCATGGTGCTAAATTACACTTGGGACAAGAGTGTGGCAAGTTGGAAAAAGACCCCCTAGCCACTGCAAGGGCTTGGGTGGGGGGGAAACCAGGTGACTGGCCCCCCATCCCCAGGGCCACTGCCCCACGGTCCTGCTCAGAAAGCAGAGCCAGCCGCAGGGAGTGCCGGAGCTGGAAGGTACTGGAGAGCTCACCAAATCCTACCTCTTCATTTTCCAGATGAGAAAATAAGAACCAGAGAGAAAGCGACTTTGCCAAGGCTTCACTGTAAGCTAGTCAGTCAGAGGCACTCAGGTCTCCAGATTCCGGAGCTGTGCCTACCGGCAGCTTTGTGAGGCAGGCTTGCTGGGGACAACAGGGCAAAGGCTGTAGATGCACCTTGTCCCTAGTCCTCCGTCCTGACACCCGCTGGCTTCCCCTTCGGCCCTCCTCTCCTCAGGTCCCAGGCCCTTTCGCAGCAGCCCACCTCTTCTCTTCTCCCCACCCCAGCTGGAGGCAGCAAAACAAGGGGTCTCCAAGGGATCCCACTCATCCTGGGAACCTCCCAGCACCTGACAGATAAATCAGCTGTTTCAAGACTAGAGGCGACAAGGGCTCATTACTTCGAAGGCGGTCCATTCTAACACTAAACATCTCTAACAGTTAAATTATTCCTTTGTCCTCAGCTAAAGTGAGTTTCCCTAAATTCCCAACAATTACTTTGATCCTCTCTGGCCCTACAACAGGAACCTAATCTGTCTGTCCCGACAGTGAGTCTGGCAAGACCCTAACCGCTGGCAGGCGACTTCAAGTTTGCAGTGAGGTACAGACCCCACCCACCCAAAGCATCCTGTCAGCAAGAACCAGGTAGACCCAGGGGAGGTGTCAGGCATTGCTTCTCTGTGTCTTGAGGAAAGAGTTTGCTCTCTCTCACACTCTGCTTCACTGAACTCAGTCAATAACTGTTCATAAATAATTTATTGCCATAAGGATCCTAAGTGCTGGAGATGAAAGGTCTAAACTGAACCTCAGAGCAGCACAATTCTCAGACCAGAGCATTTTAGAAAGTTATATTCTTTTCTTACTTTTAAATTGGGAAAAAAATTTATTGGAAAGGGGCGAAGGACAGGACAAACCAACGAGAGGACTCAGGGAGTTTGGGGCCCTCATTCCCCAGGACTCGAGTGTCACAAGCAGAGGACACTTCCCATGCTGCCCTGGAAGGCTCACTGGGTGCTCTTTCCGAAGAAATACCGGAACGGGAAGAGGGAGCTGCAAGACAGAAAGCAGAACAGGCTGAGACTCTAGTGGTCCCTTCTCTTCTCCCAGGTCGTATTATGGCTCCCTTAGCGAGGGGAACCACCGAGTGAAAATGCAAGTCTGGAACAGCATCTGAAAAGGTACCCAAATTAGATTATACTCAGGCAGGGGAAATAAAGAATTGCAATGGGCCGAAACTGGTTTGGCTCAGTGGATATAGCGTCACCTGCAGACTGAAAGGTCCCAGGTTCGATTCCGGTCAAGGGCATGTACCTTGGTTGCGGGCACATCCCCAGTAGGGGGTGTGCAAGAGGCAGCTGATCAATGTTTCTCTCTCATCGATGTTTCTAACTCTCTATCCCTCTCTCTTCCTCTCTGTAAAAAATCAATAAAATAAAATAAAAAAAAGAATTGCAATGGAATGGCTGAGCTCTAGATAGACAAAGGGATTTGCAAAAAGGACTCTGAAGACACAGCCTAGATTCAGAGGGGAGAATGGAAGCGTTTTGGTAACCAAATCATTTCTAAATGAGCCAAGTACAATGAGAACAGTCTCTGTCCAAGCAGGATTTAAGGAACCAGGCCCAATGCGAGCACATTGGGTGTGGTGTGTAAACATGAACAAGATGCAGTTTTTATTAAATTCACAATTAGTGCTCAATCTCATTTTCATCATCTATCCTGGACAAAGAGATTCTACAAGTAATCTGCTGTATTTTCTACCCTATTTTCCCTGAGAGACCCGATGAGACAGACTCTGGAGCTACTTCACCCTGGGTCGCAGTTTGATGGCAGGAGAGAGTCTGTCTTACCTCAAAAACCCAAAGAAGCCACTGGTCCCCGGGTCTGTGGGTCCTGCAGGTGGAGGTGCATTGCTCTGCTGCAGTGGTGGGGTACTCTCCCCTGCTAGGTTGTCCTCCCATCTAGAACCTGCAAGGAAAACACTCAGGCAGCAAGTGTTAGTGTATGCGCAGAAGGCAGGACACTCTCAGCATGAGCCAAGGGCAGCCTCACACCAGGATGTTTTAAAGCCAGGTGAATTCTTTGTTCTGACTTTCCCAAGTTCATCTCAGCCCAGTAAGATGCTATTCTGACCTTGGGGTCATTTCCAAAGTCAGGCCTCTGGGATTTTTACACTATTTAAGTCCCAGCCACCCACACGGCTGGTGTCTTCATGTGGAATGACAACTTGCTGAAGAACTCACTTGCTCACATCCCTGTATCTGTGATAACTGCAGCCCATACCGAGTCCCCGTGCTGGGTAAAAGACCAGCGAGCGAGAAGGAAACACCTGACATGCATTCCCAGCCTTGCTGAGCATCTGCTGCACCTTCAATATTAACAGGAATGCCCCGAAGGGAAGAGAAGAGGCCGCTTCCAGAGATCGTTCTCCAATAAGACAAGAAGTCATACATCCTTTCCAACTTTTTTGTAAAACTTATCACCCAACATGGAGATGTTTTGAAACATTGGGAGCATCAGTTTCACTATCAAAAGCATGGGAAGGACATGCATTGCCTCCCTTCACTCCTCTAGGGAGCTGGGTGTGGGGTGGCTTCTGTTACTCAAGGGCAAGCCCCTAGACCGGAGGGTGGCCAACAGGCACCTCCATGGAAACAAGACACACCACCCACCGAGCGTGCCCGGACTCAGAGCTCTGTGCTGCTCTGCTCATCAGAAAACTAAAGGGGACAGGACGAGTATTAGAGGAGAATAAATGCACTTCCCAGAACCTACCCTGTGCCTGGACATCAGTGCCATCAAATGCTGGAGTCTCCTGACATTCCTGCTGGGTGTTTCTTTCCACGTTCTGATAAAAAGAGGACCAAAAATTTTTTTTTAAACTTTACTCTTATACATCTTAGGGTCTGAATGCTATTTGTTGGTGAACTGATTTCACACCAGTGCTGGGGCCTGGCTTCTGATTGCTCATGCAGGTTCTGTATTTCCTTCGGAATGACGTCCTTTCCTCATTTCAGCTTCCTAACCACTGTCTTTCTAAAATAACAAGATTTAAGAGCTGAGAATAAACCAAGCTGGGTTTAATTTATTATTCCGTATTACTGAGTGCCAACTGTTAATAATGGCACAATACTGCGGTTCAGCAATCTGGAAGACCTTAACTTTACTGTGAGAAAAGTATAATCTATGGGTAAACTGACACATAGACTAAGTCTTACAAGGCGGTGTGATAAGACTCCCCCATGAGTCTACATGGAGTGCTGTGGTTGATGAGGAGGACATGAATAGAGCAGGTGGCAGCTAGTCAAGGAAGGCTTCACAGGGAAGTTCTACATGAATGGAGCCTTGATGGATGAGTGGGATTTTGTCATAACAGGGGTAAATTGGGGTTAGGAGGTGGTCAGAGAGAGCAGGCCATTCCAGAACGGATGTGATGCACAAAGGCACAGTGCCACTGAGTACCAGTAAATATGATCAGCATGGCTAGAGCTGGGCAGGGGAAACATAACCACAGCATAAGCAATCAGTACACTACAGCACAATCTCATCATTTCTCCTTGTGCTCTCCCTTCACAGTACAGAGCTTCCTTTTGACATCCTACAACCTGGTTCCAAACCCACATTTCCAGTAGCCAACCTGAGCGCCAGAAACTTGGATCATATTTTCTGTGGGAATCTCTACCAACTGACCACTCCCCTCACCAAGGGTAACAAAGGGAATGAATGGGTTTGCCCTTCCTTCCCATTTCCCCCAAAAGACCCTTTGTGGAACCCGAGGGCCTGAATACCAAGCAGTGCTGGTGAAGAATACTACAGCAAGGGGCTGCATACTATCCAGGTAGGTCTGGGAGGCAGAAGCATGGCAAGCCACTAGGGAAGTTAGAATATAGCCCCCGTCCTAAGCATAAGCTGATATTTCTGATATGAGCTTTTCCACAAACCATCAAATTCCAGGTCATATAGACAGCAACTTAAGTCATCTATATATACATATATATAAAAGCCTAAGTGACTGTTAGGACCCAATGACCAGAACGACCAGTTGACCAGTCGCTATGAGGTGCACTGACCACCAGATGCTCAATGCAGGAGTTGCCCCCTGGTGGTCAGTGTGCTCCACAGGCCCCTCTCCCCGGCCCACCATAGGCCTTGATCGCCGGCATGGCCAAGGGACCCCACCCATACCTGAATTCGTGCACCTGGCCTCTAGTATTCCTACAAAAGTGAAAGGAAACTCTGGGAAGGAAGAAAATATCTCTTACCTCTTCTAGACAGGGTTGATATGGAATTCAGAGGGCCCAGCTCTGATTTCTAGCTTGAAGGAATGATTCTTACAATTTTAATGAAACTGTGGTTTGGGGCTTCAATCCTGATGCACTGACCCTAATGAAAGCATCTAGTAAGATTGGTAGTGATGACCAGAAGGGCAAAGGCCCTAAGGCAGAGGTAATGCCTACTTCTGAACCAGGGAACTTCCCCTCACAAGATAATTGAGCTTTTCTGTTCTCTTGAAATCCTGAGAGAGGTCTTCTTAGGCAAATGTCAAGAGAGGAAAAAACATTATGGCCTGAAATAAGACTAAGGGTATCATCTGGAACATCCAATGGGACACAATACTCTGAAAACCAAACACAAGGTTGCTTCCGTATGTTCAGGGCCAGATCTGCTTAGAAGCGCAATTCAAGCAGAGGAGGCAAAAACAAAACAACCAACACACATGGCGATGTGTTTTACCTCTAGACCATATTTCTGTTCTCCCCCGTTTGTTTTTTTAACTAAAAAAATATTTTTATTGACTTCAGAGAAGAAGGGAGAGGGAGAGAGATGGAAACATCAATGATGAGAGAGAATCATTGATGAGCTGCCTCCTGCAATGCCCCACACTGGGGATCGAGCCCACAACCTGGGCATGTGCCCTCATCAGGAATTGAACCATGACCTCCTAGTTCATAGGTCAATGCTCAACCACTGTGCCACGCCGTCTGGGCTCTCCCCCATATTTTATGCTTCCAACCTCTGGATCTCTAGGTCTTGGAACCTGGGGTAACAAAGGGAATGAATGAGTCTGCCCTTCTCCCCAAAACACCTTTTATGGAACAGAGACCTTATTCAGATGTATTGTTTTCTTTTAAGCTTTCCCCACATAGGCTCTCAATGTGTTCAGACGTGTATAATCCACACTGTGATCTTACCCCCTAACTTCCCCCCAAGGGGGAGAGAAAATATTAAGCATTGGACCATAGGAGCAAATTCAATTTTTTCCAGCTCAAGTGACTTACACTGAGAGTCACTGTGTGATCACTTTAATTTAGGAGAAATCCTCTCTTTGGGAACAGGGTCTACAATGGAGACTGTCTTTGGGCTTTGAGTCAAAATCAATAAACATGTTCCTTTTGGATTTTTTTCTTGCTCAAGAGTTTTTTTCTAAACTCAGTATCAGGTTGAAAAGGTAATTATGTTGAATAAGAAACTGTGAGTACTGTTCTTGAAGGAGATGATTTGTCAAACTAAGAATAGGAAGATATGAAGGGAGAAAGTGAAGGAAATGTTCCTTAAACAGTAATTATCTTGGTTGTATAAAGCATCTTTGTTCTCCAGAGTTTCAGGTACTCCTATTGTACTTTTTGAGTTCTTCTTGCCTCTCTAAAGGATGAGAAGATAGAAGAGGGTAACCATCTATATAAAATCACGGCGGGACCAGTTGGCCATGCATGGCACAAGGAGGCCTTGTAGCCCACACCTGCCCACACAGGTAGAAGTCTGAGTCCCAAAGGGTACCCTCTTCCTCCAACTATATGATAAACTCCTAAAAGAAACCAAATTTTACATGTTTTGGTGTGCCTCTGCATCTCACACAATGCCTTGCAAACAGAAGACAGAAGAATCATTTAGGAATGAAAATCATTTTACTTTTCTACTTTACTTTTCATGATTCAGCCAGTGCTGACTCCCCAGTAACACCTCCCAGCACCACACTTGCTCCAAGCTCAAGGAGCACTGGCTTGGAGTCACCAAATGCACTGTACTCTCTCCCCTTGGCCTTAATTCTTTGAGCTACTCTGAGCTACTATAGGAATCCTCCTTGACATCCACCTAATCTGGGTGAGGTTATCCTGTGTAGTGCCTTTGTATCCTGTGCTTCCGTTATTCCTGCACATAGCATATCTATCAGTAATGGTCTGCCTAGCTTACACTGTTGGCATTTTTAGGTGAGATTGTGATATCCTTAGTACCTGGCACATAGTAGACTACATAAAAGTTTGCTGAATGGATGCATAAATGTTTGCTCATTAACTGATCGTATAATGGAGTCTCGGGAAGGTAAGAGTGTTTGGATATTTAAGGTCAGAGCTACTTTGGAGAGAGAGAAGAAAAAGGCATTAAATAACAGCTATTTTTAAAAGAAAAGGAAAAGAAAAAGGGTACTATTTTAGAGACTACAACAGAAAAGAAGCCCTGAAATGGAGCGTAGCAGAATTATGAAAACCTAAGTGGGGAACAGTCCTCACAAATGAAATTAAATACTACTGGGGCCAATCCATCACTGCTCTAATGAAGTTTTCTCTTACTAGTGTCCTGTGCTTTTACATGCCTAGCTTGTCTGTAGACTCAGGCCCAATGTAGAAGGCAAAAAGGTTTCTAAAGAGAAAATTCTATATCGGATCCTACCTCAGTTCAACAGACCTCTTTTCTTATTTCCGCTACAAGTACAAGAAGCAGCTTTTTAAGCTGAGAAGAGAAGGATTCACCGATGTGTACAGTGTTATGCAGCCACTTTGAGACAAGCTGTGGCAAGTACAGAATGGCTGAATGTTGTTCCGCAGATGGTGAAACCTGAGCGTGAGTTCAGTCAATTCTGTCTGTACTAAGGAGCGAGATGTGCTGGTAACAGGAATCCTGACTTGATTGTAACAGAGCAGGAACAGTCAAGAGCTAGGACGCCTCCATTGTAGTGCTTACCCTGCTGGTTTCCAGGAGGAGCTTCTTTTTGCTGGGACCTTGGCTGGAAGTCCTCATCTTGGCCCTGAGGTGGGGAAAAGCCCAGGAAATGTTACTGGCAGCAGCAACATCACCACATTCAAGCAAACGGGGCTCAAATGAATATTTCAGCAGGTTGGCTATTTTTATACCACTCTTGGCCTGCAGAATAAATTGTGTGGCCAACTTCTCTTTGGGTGCTGCTTTAACTCACAGTAGAATCCCAATTTAGGGATCTAGTGGTTGAGAAAAGGAAAAATGGGCTGACAGCAGGTATCAGACTTTGAAATACCTGATCATGCACCAAAACCCAGAGAAAGGGAAGATATGAAGCTTCAGTTCCACAGGAAATTCAGTCAAGTGGAAAGACGCAAAGCTTCACACCTCCAGTACCCTCACTTTCCACCTGGCCGGGAAAGGAGTTCGCACTCTTCTCTGCCTGTGCACTAGGAGGGTGTACAAGTCAGCTCCCTCGTGGTCTACCTTCACTGTTCCTGTATATCTTGGGGCCCCCACAGTCCCAGGAAAAAAGAAGCTGATCTCTGTGAACCTGGGTGGAAAGCACTCTGTGCTGTGGAGCAAACCACACCTAGGATTATTCCAGCAGCTCTCTCTGGGTGCTAATAAGAATGACTGGATTGTTTTACTGACTCATTTTGTCCCTGACAGAGAATTAAAAAAAAAGAAGTAGCCTCCTCAATAGCAACTTCAACATGTTAGCAATGTGCTCAATATTCCACCAACATCACATAGCGCAGCACCTCACCCAACAACTGATACCCTCTTAGTGACACTTATATTTTAGACTGGACTATCTTTTATAGAAATTTTCTGAAAACCTTTCTTTTAAATGTATTTTAATTGATTTCAGAAAGGAAGTAGAAGAGATAAACATCAATGATGAGAGAGAATCACTGATCGGTTGCCCCCTGCATGCCCCCTACTGGGGATTGAGCCCAACTGCCTGAGCATGTGCCCTGACCAGGAATCCAACTGTGACCTCCTAGTTCACAGGTTAACACTCAACCACTGAGCCACGCTGGCTGGGCTAGACTGGACTTTTAAAAATATATATATTTTTATTGATTTCAGAGAGGGAGGAGAGAGATAGAAACATCAATGATGCAAGAAATTCATTAATAGGCTGCCTCCTGCACGCCGCAACCCAGGCATGTGCCCTTGACTGGAATCGAACCTGGGACCCTTTAGTCCGAAGGCTGACGCTCTATCCACTGAGCCAAACCGGCTAGGGCTGGACTATCTTTTATGGTAGATTTCCAAAAGATTACTGCTCACTAGGTAAAATAGAGTTACATTTTATTTGTTCTATGTTCTTGTATAATATCTTGGGACCTCTTTAAATCTTGTGCCTTCTTACTGTGTTTTTTGGTATTAAGTTCTCATTGACTATGTATCAGACACAACTGTATAGATCTGATTGCATTTCTTCTCAGCCTTGGTCTTTTTTTTTTTTTTAATTGATTTTTTACAGGGAGGAAGGGAGAGGGATAGAGATTAGAAACATCGATGAGAGAGAAACATCGATCAGCTGCCTCTTGCACACCCCCTACTGGGGATGTACCCACAACCAAGGCACGTGCCCTTGACCGGAATCGAACCTGGGACCCTTGAGTCCGAAGGCTGATGCTCTATCCACTGAGCTAAACCGGTTAGGGCAGCCTTGGTCTTAATGAACAGAAGAATCCTACTTTGCTGAAGAAGGGGTTGTGTTCAAATTACATTGCAAATATTAACTTGCTTCCTTCCCTTAGTCCAGCGGTCGCCAACCTTTCGAACCTCGCAGACCACTGGTTGGCGAACGCTGCCTTAGTCCATCCACTGGAACAGGCGGATACCAATGAAGCCCTGAGAAAGTGACTCGCTTAAGGACAAGAACAAGCAACAGCAACAGCTGGCCTCACCAGGATGCAGGATTTCGACTCTCTCCCAACACCACTGACCTGTCCAGCCCGGGCCTGCTGGGAGAGATGGACAATTCCATGCGCTTTCGTTTCTTCTTCATGGCTCTTGCTGCTTTCCTCTCAGCTAGGACCTTCAGAGAGGAACCAGAGGCCTGTGATTCCTCCTTTTTCAGAGTTGCTCACAGTTCATGAGGGCACAATGAACTCCCCATCTT
Organism: Eptesicus fuscus; assembly: GCF_027574615.1. Lineage (NCBI taxonomy): Eukaryota > Metazoa > Chordata > Mammalia > Chiroptera > Vespertilionidae > Eptesicus > Eptesicus fuscus. The sequence continues at coordinate 79,863,708 of NC_072485.1, read as the reverse complement.
TAAGTTGCCAAAGGCAAGTTTGTCAACTTTCCAAGTAAGGGTAGACATTCTGTTAGGGACAATCTTAGAAAGTTAGCCACGGGGGAAAAGATGGTCTCAATGTATCCAATTCTGATCGGACCTGGGTAGCAACAAAGGAAAACAGAAAGAGACTAGAGCAGGATTTTTTTTTAATTTTTTGCCCCAAGAACCAATTTAAAAAATATGTTTTTATATTGATTTCAGAGAACAAGGGAAAGGGAGAGAGATAGAAACATCAATGATGAGAAAATCATTGATCGGCTGTCTCCTGCACGACCCCACTGGGGACAAAGCCCACTACCCAGGCATGTGACCAGGAATGGAACCATGATCTCTGGTTCATAGGTTGATGCTCAACCACTGAGCCACACCGGCTGGGCTAGAGCAGGATTTTTGGGATTTTCAACAACATGAACTAATAAAGGCAATTTTTACTTTCTATACAAAGGCAAACTTACCAATCCAAGGGAACCGTCACCTATTGGTTTCCCTGTAACAGCAAATTTAACTGTCATAATGGGTCAAGACATCGATTCACCTGGATTTCTGGCTACCATTTGCTTCTCAGAACTGGTCCTAGACAAAACCCCCGTGTATACTCTTTCCCCTTCTGCCTGGTACCACCTATCCTAGAAATACAATCTTCAAAAATCTCTTCCTCCCCTATTTTAGAACTATTGTCATCTACAAGCTGAAAATTCAGAGTTTGATTCACACTATATTCATAACGATATGCCACTTAAAAAGGGGGCCCCTACTATGAAACAAAAGGTGGAACTTCAGGCATCAGTGACAAATTAATTGGGGAGATAATTTGAGGCAAGACCTTTGCACGCTTTTCCTAATCAAACTTGCAGGTGTCTACTTGTCCCATTATAAGTAAAAATAGTGATGACTTAGATTAAAAATTAGGAGATACTACTTTAAGATACTACTAAGGTGAAAGTTACTGAAGCCTCTAAAATGGAAGAAAGTCACCCTGGCTGGTTTGGCTCAGTGGATAGAGCATCGGCCTGCGGACTCAAGGGTCCCGGGTTCGATTCCAGTCAAGGGCATGTACCTTGGTTGCGGGCACATCCCCAGTAGGGGGTGTGCAGGAGGCAGCTGATCGATGTTTCTCTCTCATCGATGTTTCTAACTCTCTATCCCTTTCCCTTCCTCTCTGTAAAAAAATCAATAAAATATATATATAAAAATAATAATAATAAAAAAAAATAAAATGGAAGAAAGTCTTCATATAATAGGTTCTCTCACTGAGTGATTACTGTCAGACTGTGTACTTACTTTCCAACCTCCAATATTTATATATTTTATGGTTTTAACAACTCAATGAGATAAGTACTATTATTATTATTCACCATTTCACAAGAAAAGGCACAGAAAGATTAAGAAATTTATCTAGCCAAAACCGGTTTGGCTCAGTGGATAGAGCGTCAGCCTGTGGACTGAAAGGTCCCAGGTTCGATTCCGGTCAAGGGCATGTACCTTGGTTGCGGGCACATCCCCAGTAGGGGGTGTGCAGGAGGCAGCTGATCGATGTTTCTCTCTCATCCATGTTTCTAGCTTTCTATCTCTCTCCCTTCCTCTCTGTAAAAAATCAATAAAGTATATTTTTTAAAAAAAAGAAATTTATCTAAAAATTAATTTTAAAAAAACATATCCTTGGGTGAGGATTAAAAAAAAAAAGGAAATTTGTTGAAGGTCACTCAGATTAAGTGGCAAGGCCACCAGGATTTGAACTAGGCATTCTGGGTTGGAGCACATGCTCCTGATCTCTACACTGGGTGGTATTGGGGCCCAGTCTGACTGACCATTTTGCCATATTCAACTTATACTACTAACCATGCCAAGTTCAACCTTCCCCTTTTTCTTCTCCACCACCCACACTGCCATCATTCTACTTACCAGATGACAGGCTTTCATTAAACCATTTCAGCTCCACGTACAGTGTCAAAACAAATGGATAGGGGATCAACACGATTTCGCCATTTTTGAATTTCAAGTGGGACACTCTCTCCCATTTGCTTTTATCTGGGAAATGGTGCTAAGGAGTGAGGAAAGAAGTCAATACGAATCCCTGAGTACTATTTTAGTGATGACTTTTTCTCCTTTCCCTGACCAACCTTCTAAACTGTCTATGGGTTTATTCTTCCATTTGAATCTACAATGTGAATTGTAGTTCATTCCCATCCAGAAATGAAAGGATACAGGGAAATACAACAAAGTGTTCCGTAGCAAATGGCTGCAGACTGTCCAAATTTCCCAAGACCACACGAATAGAATCCTGGAAAATGACATGCTTTTAATTAATTTAATACTCAAAAACTCTATGAGATAAGACATTTCTATTATCCCCATTTTATAGATGAAAAAACTAAGACAAAAAGAGGTAAAATGACTTATTCAAGGTTACATAGCAAGTAATGGTGAAGCCAAGATATGAATCCAGGCCGTGGGATTCCAGAGCTTACTCTTAACAATTAGGCTATACTACCTATTAATAAATATTTCCTAAATGAATGAAAGAGAATAACATCTGCCTCAAAACAAATGAGAGCAAAAGAGAACGTATAAAAATCACTTTGAAAACTTTAATATGATTATAAATATATATATAAATGCTCTCTAGCTACCATTTATTAAGCTACTATGTGGCAGGCATTGCACACATCTATTTCTAATCCTTGCCATAATCTTGAAAATAAGCATTCCTCACTGACAAGGAAACATTCAGAGAAGGTAGGTCACTTGCCTAAAATCAGGCTGTGAAGCAGAACTGGAATTCAAATCCAGGTTTGACTGGCTCTAAAATCTATGCTCTCTCCACTTTACTATGCTCCCTTGAGCTCTTCTCTGCCCTGTTAACTGAAGCAAAGTGAAATAAATTCTGCTCTACTCACAATTAAAATAAGCAAAAAATTGTCATCGTCCTATATTGCCATTTATAACAATCTCTCTGAGGTCCTGCAAGATCCTAATGTATCTTCCAACACTTAGCTAAAGAGCCACAAGTATCTTTAAGGCTATGACTCAAATTTTTTGTTTCATCGAGTATTGTGTTTATGTATTTAACCTTTTGCACTCAGATGTCGAGTGTGACTCGACACGATTAGCATCGGTAGCAGCTCGAGAAAAAAGCAAGCGAGTGCAAAGGGTTAATTATATTTGAATTCTTTAAAATGTGGCAGCATATGTCTTCATAAACCACAATAGTCATAAATCACTGAGCTGAGAAGTTAGAAGAGAATAAACTACTTTAAAACTCTTAGTTTATCAATGAGGCAATCAAGACCCAGAGAGATAAATGATTTGCTGAGGGTCACACAGCTAATTAGTGGCTCAGCCAGGACTGGAATCCAGAACCAGTTCCCATAACTCTAACCCCTTGCCCAGTGCTTTTACCAATTTACAAAAATGTCCACCTGCTCAGTCTTCTTCCTGTGGGAAAACCTCAATCTAGAGGAGCTGAGTAGAAAAGGAATGAAAATGAAATGGGAATAAAGCAATGGAAAATGTTTCAATTAAAATGAAGACACAGCAGCCTTGTCTCTGTATTTACAGTTGAACTTCCTGGACGTCAAGTACCAGGCAGTGGTTGGGATGGTGAGGTTTCCCAGAGCCCTGGAAGGCGGCGGTCCTTCCATTTCTCCGGAAGCTTTCTCTATGCCAGCTGCCACAAAAGAAAGCTGCCCATGGCTGGGAACTCTGGTAGAAACAAAACCCTCAGCCTCAAAGGTGCTGACACTTCAACTAGGAAAACTGAGAAAGAATACAGGCTTTAACTACCCTGGAAAAACAGTAAAATTTCTTTGCAGAGGAAATGTGGCAGGGAGAAGCCAAGTAATCAAGTGGAGGTTGTGACTCAGTTGGTGAGAAATAATTAAAATTTGGACATGGACACACTTTCGGCTTAAAGAACTTTCCCAGAAGTTGTCAGCTTTTTTCCCTACCTCCAGCTCCTGGATGATGACTTCCTTATTTTCTATATCTTCTCCTCTAGAAAGTAAGCAAACAAAAGATAAGCCAGGGAAAGTTCTGGAGACAGTAGACAGTAGAGCAAAAATGACACTGCCACTGAGCTAAAGAAACAGCTATAATAATAAAAGCGTAATATGCTAATTAGACCAGACGTCCGTCTTGATGACCTTCCGGATGAAGCTGGGGCTTCAAAGGAAGCCCGGGTCCTGGGTGCCAGAGGGAAACCGGTGCTGGCAGCAGGGGGAAGAAAGGCCTACTGTTGCACGAATTTCGTGCATCGGGCCTCTAGTGACTAAATAACAATTGCATGTGCTGACCCAGTGCTCATGGGAGGAAGTGATCACCTAGGAGTGTGGTCTGAGAATTAGTACAAGGCTATATACCAAAATATCTCCACTAACTTGCCAAGACCTGAAATTCCCACTGTGAAAGTACAAATCTGTTAGACCATTTGTACTCATATATAGGGGTTCTCAAGACCCTTTCAAGGGGTTTCCAAAGGCAAACATCATTTTCATAACAATATTAAAATTTACTTGCCTTTGTCACTGTGCTAACATCTGATTTGTAATCTTTAGTGCAAAAACAATGGTGAGCAAAACTGCTGGTGTCTTAGCCAATTGCACTTAACCATACTAGCAGTTGTAGTAATCATTACTGCCACACAGGGAAAAAATCTAGTTTCATTTAATATCCTTGAGGAAGCAATAAAAGTGTAATCATTTGTTAAAATCTCAACCCTTGATTACATGTCTTTTTACTATTATGTGATAAAGTGGGAAGCATGCATAAAGCACTTCGGCCTAGAGAAATATCAGTTGTCTGAAATAAAACCAACCACTTGTGCAATTTAGCTGAAAACTGAACTAGCTGCTCTTTTCATGGAACAGTATTTTATTTTGAAAGTGTTGTTACTCTTTTTTAATAAATCTTTATTGTTCAGATTATTACAGTTGTTCCTTTTTCCCCCTATAGCTCCCCTCCACCCGGTTCCCACCCCGCCCCATGCCCTTACCCTCCCCTCGTCCTCATCCATAGGTGTAAGATTTTTGTCCAATCTTTTCCCGCACTCCCCACACCCTCTTCCCCCAGAGAATTGTCAGCCCACTCCTTTCTATGCCCCTGATTCTAGTATATTCACCAGTTTATTCTGTTCTTCAGATTTTTTGGAACAGTATTTTATTCGAATGATCAGTTGACACAAACTATGGTTGTTATTCAGACTTGGTAATATGAACATTTTCTCAAAAATGAACAGTGAGCTTATAAACTTAAGTATTTGTTGTCAATGATAAATTTTGGGATTTGAAGCAAAACTTTGCACTTTGGAAAACTTTTGTCCACCACTATGAGGTTGGCAGATTCCAAATACTTTAAACATTTTTATGATGAGGCTGGTAGTAATATTAAATATGATTTTTAAAAATATATTTTTATTGATTTTAGAGAAGTGAGAGAGAGAGAGAAACATCAATGATGCGAGAGAATCATTGATTGGCTGCCTCCTGCACACCCCACACTGGGATTGAGCCGGCAACCTGGGCATGTGCCCTGACTTGGAATCAAACTGTGACCTCTTGGTTGATAGGTTGACGCTCAACCACTGAGCCACACCAGCCAGGCAAATATGATTTTGATATTGTATAGGTACATCTTGTTTCACTATGTTTTGTTTTATTGTGCTTTACAGACATTGCCTTTTTTGAAAATTCAAAGCAAAACTACCTGCAAAAATATCATGGCTCACTTTATTGCAGTGATCTGGAACCAAACCCGCAATATCTCCAAGGTATGCCTGTATAATGAAATGTGTTGACATCTGGATGATCTGCATAAGGCAGTGAACCAATGTTTTCCAAATGACCAATGAAACACATTATGTTACAAATCATTCTAGGTAAAAGATTCATTCAAAGAACAAGAATGGCCAATGAATTTTAATGTAACAGAGCTTAAAAAGTTCATTGATTATAATTTCAGATTCCACATTGCAATTAACTTTTGAAAAACTGCCACAGTAAAAAAGAAAGAAAAAGCTCTGGCAGGATAGCTCAGTTGGTTAGAGCGTTGTCCTGGTATGCCAAGGTTGTGGGTTTGATCCCAAGTCAGGGCAATATAAAAAGCAAGAAATAAATGCAAAAGTAAGTGGAACAATAAATCTATGTCTCTCTCTTTTCCTCTCTTTTAAAAACCAATAAATTTTTTAAAATTAATACATTTTTAAATTGTGGTAAAATATAATGTGAAACTTGCCATTTTAACCATTTTTGAGTATATGAGTCAGCGGTATTACTTTTACAGCCCATGGTGTACAATCATCACCACCATCTACTTCCAAAGCTTATCTCCCCCAAGAAAGATTATAGTCATTAAGCAGTAGCTCCCAGTTCTCCCCTCTATCCAACCTGGTGGCCTCTAATTTACTTTTGTCTCTATGAATTTCCCTCTTCTAATATTTCACAGGAAGTAGAATCACACATTTGTCCTTTTGTTACTGGCTTATTTTCTTAGCACAATGTTTCAAAGTTCATCCATGTTGTACATGTATCTGAACTTCACTCCTTTTGCAATTCTTTTTTTTTTAAATATATTTTTATTGATTTTTTTTTTTTTTTTTACAGAGAGGAAGGGAGAGGGAGAGTTAGAAACATAGATGAGAGAGAAACATCGATCAGCTGCCTCTTGCACACCCCCTACTGGGGGTGTGCCCGCAACCAAGGTACATGCCCTTGACCGGAATCGAACCTGGGACCCTTTAGTCCACAGACTGATGCTCTATCCACCGAATCAAACAGGTTAGGGCTGCAATTTGTTCTTATGGCTGAATAATATTCTATTGTATATATATTTACCACACACATAACCACATTTTATTTAACCATTTACTTACTAATGGACACCTGGGCTGTTTCCACCTTCTGGATAATATGAATAGTGCTGTTATGAACATTGTTGTATAAAGCATCTATTTGAGTCCATTTTCAATTCTTTTGGGCAGATACCTAGGAGTGAAATTGCTGGGTCACATGGTAATTATATGTTTAACTTTTTTTCTTTTCTTTTTATTTATTTCAGAGAGGAAGGGAGGAGGAGAGAAACATCAACGATGAGAGAGAATCATTGATTGGCTGCCTCCTGCACGCCCCACACTGAGGATTGAACCCACAACGTAGGCATATGCCCTGACCGGGAATCGAACCATGACCTTCTGGTTCATAGGTCGATGGTCAACTACCAAGCCATGCCAGCTGGATGGCCAGCGGGCTATATGCTTAACTTTTTGAGGAACTGCCAAACTGTTTTCCAAAATGGCCACACCATTTTATTTCCACCAGCAATATATGAGGATTCCAATTTCTCCACATCCTTGCCAAGAACTGTTATTTTACTTTTAAAATTTTTTAATTATAGTAAGATATGTACACATATAATAACTTAATAAAAAAAAAGAAATCTTAAAAAAAGAGAAGAAAAAGATTTTTTTAATTATAGCCCTGGCTGGTGTGACTCAGTTTGTTTAGCACCATCCCATGTACCGAAAGGTAACCACATCGATGTATCTCTCCCTCTCCCTTCTTCTCACTCTAAAATCAATAAAAACACACTTTAAAAAAATATTTTTTTATTGTTTTCAGAGAGGAAGAGGGGATAGGTAGAAAAATCTATGAGAATCATTGGATTGGCTGCCTCCTGCACGCCCCCTACTAGGGACTGAGACCACAACCCAGGAATGTTCCCTTGACTGGAATAGAACCCAGAACCCTTCAGTCCACAGGCCAGGGCTCTATCCACTGAGCTAAACCAGCCAGGTCAATAAAAACATACTTTTAAAAAATTATAGCCATTCTAGTAAGTGTGAAGTGGTATTTCATTCTGGTTTTAATTTGCATTTCCCTCGAGAGTAATGATAACAGAAATCTTTTCATGTGCTTATGGGTCACTTGTATATCTTCTTTGGAGAACTATCTATTCAAAGTTCTTTGCTCTCTTTTTAATTGGATTGTTCCCCTTTTTGTTGTGGGTGGTAGTTCTTTATATATTCTAGATACATGATTTTATTTATTCTTTAGATTTTAGAGAGGAAGTGAGAAAGAGAGAAGCATGGATGTGAAAAAGATTCATTAATCAGTTATGTGAAAAAGATTCATCGATCAGTTGCCTCCTGTACGTGTCCCAACAGATCAAACCAGCAACCTAGCTACGTGCCCTGACCAGGAATTGAACCCGTGACCTTCCAGTACATGGGGAGTTGCTCCAACTGAGCCACACTGGCCAGGGCCTGAATATATAATTTGCAAATATTTTCTCCCATCTGTGGGTTGCCTTTTCACTCTGTTGATGTTATTCAGTACAAAATTTTTTAAAATTTAATAATTCTCATTTATCTAATTTATTTTGTTGCCTAGATATCCGTTGTAAAATCCAAAGTCACACTGATTTGCTCTTATTTTTTCTTCTAAGGGTTTTATCTCTTAAATTTAAGTCTTTGGTCCATTTTTAGTTAACTTTTGTACATTGGATAAAATAAAGGTCTAAGTTAATTCTTCTGCACGTAGACATCAAGCCTTTTCAGTCAATTTGTTAAAGAGACTATTCTTTCTCCTTTGAATAGTCCTGGCTTTCTATTAGAAAATAAATTGACCATTGATGTAAGGGTTTATTTCTTGGCTCTCAATTCTATTCTGTTGTTTGGATGTCTGTCCCTATGTCAGTGCCACATTTTTTTTTTATTACTTGTAGCTCTATAGTAAGTTTTTAAATTGGGAAGTGTGCCCTAGCTAGTTTGGCTCAGTGGATAGAGTCAGTCTGTGAACTGAAGAGTCCTGGGTTCAATTTCAGTCAAAGGAACATGCCCGGGGTTGCAGGCTCGATCCCCAGCAGGGGCCATGCAGGAGGCAGCCAAACAGTGATTCTCCCTCATCACTGATGTTTTTGTGTGTGTGTGTGTGTGTTTTTATTGATTTTTTACAGAGAGGAAGAGAGAGGGATAGAGAGTTAGAAACATCGAAGAGAGAGAAACATCGATCAGCTGCCTCTTGCACACCCCCTACTGAGGATGTGCCCGCAACCAAGGTACATGCCCTTGACCGGAATCGAACCTGGGACCCTTGAGTCTGCAGGCCGACGCTCTATCCACTGAGCCAAACCGGTTTCGGCATCACTGATGTTTCTAACTCTCTCTCCCTCTTCCTTCCTCTCTGAAATAAAAATACCTTTAAATAAATAAATTAGGAAGTGTGAGTCCTCCAACTTTACTATTTTTCAAGATTGTTTTGGCTATTTGAGGTCCCTTGAAATTCCATATGGATTTTTTTTTTTTCATCCATATGGATTTTAGAATGGGCTTTCCATTTCTTAAAAAAAAATAAAGCCATTGAGATTTTGTTAAAGGTTTCACTGAATCTATAGATTGCTTTGAGTACTGTTGTCATCTTAACGATATTAAGTCTTCTAATCCATGAACACAAGATTTTATTTATTTGGGTCTTCAATTTATTTCAGGGTGTGGTGGTTTTTGTGTTGTGTTGTGTTTTTTTTTTTTTTTTGTAGTTTTCAGTGTTCAAGTCTTACATTTCCTTGGTTAAATTTATTGCTAATTATATTTTTCTTTTTGAATGCTATTGTAAATGGGATAATTTTCTTTTCAGATTGTCTATTACTAGTGTATACAAATAAAACTGATTTTTGCATGGTTTTGTATCCTGCAACTTTGCTAAATTCATTGATTAGCTCTAACAGTTTTTTATGTGGATTCTTTAGGGTTTTCTACATATAAGATCATATTGTCTGCAAATAGAGATAGTTTCACTCCTTCCTTTCCAATTTGTATGCATTTTATATTTTTGACTAATTGCTCTAACTAGAACTTCAGTACTATATTGCAGTGGTTGGCAAACTGCGGCTCACGAGCCATATGCAGCACTTTGGCTCCTTGAGTGTGGCTCTTCCACAAAATACCACGGCCTGGGCGAGTCTATTTTGAAGAAGTGGTGTTAAAAGAAGTATAACGTTTAAAAAATTTGGCTCTCAAAAGAAATTTCAATCGTTGTACTGTTGTTATTTGGCTCTGTTGACTAATGAGTTTGCCGACCACTGCTATATTGAATAAAAGTGGTGGAAGTGGGCATCCTTGACTGATTTCTGATCTTAAGGGAAAAGCTTTTAAGTATGATGAGTATTTGACTATGATGTTAGATGTGTTTTTCATACATGGCCTTTATCATGTTGAAGAAATTTTCTAGTTTATTGTTTTTATCACAAAAAGAAGCTGAATTTGGTCAAATGTTTTTTTCTGCATTAATTGAGATGATCATATGGTTTTCCCTCCTTCATTCTATTAATGTGGGGTATATATACTGTATACTGTATATATATTTGAGAATACGTTTATTAAAGCTGGGGACAGTGAAACAAGGAAGGAATTAGGATAGAAGGAGCAACAGGAAAGGGCTAGGCAGGGCTACTTTGGCTCTCTAGAAAGGTTATAGACAAAAAAAATGAGCTTAGGCTGGGCTGCTTTGGCTCACTGGAAAGTCACAGAAAAGGGGGTCTGGAGACAGGTTCAAGGGGTTAGCCTGGGCTCTAGCCGGTTTGGCTCAGTGGATAGAGTGCCAACATGTGGACCAAAGGGTCCTGGGTAAAGGGCAGATACCTTGGTTGCAGGCTCCTCCCTGGCCCGGGCCCTGGTCAGGGCACATGCAGGAGGCAACCAATCAATGTTTCTCTCATATCAATATTTCTCTTTGTCTTTCTCTCTCTCTAAAAATCAATGGAAAAATACCGAGTATTAAAAAAAAAAGTGTGTGTGTGTGGGGGGAGATTAACCCGGGATGAGCTGCCACTGCCCATTGCTTCCCCTGTTGCAAGACTTGTGGGGACTCTAAGAGTTTAGAAAATGCATGCCTGAGAGGGAAGAAAGGCATGGGCATACTCCTGGGAGGGAGAGCAGCTTAATGTGGTATATTATAGTGATGGGTTTTGTATGTTGAACCATCCTTGTATTCTGGAGCAAATCCCAGGAATATAAACAATGCCAACCTTCTCATTAATTTTTAAAATAAATTTTTATTGATTTCAGAGAGGAAAGGAGCAGGAGAGAGATATAGAAACATCAATGATGAGAGGGAATCATTGACTGGCTACCTCCTGCATGTTGGACCGAGCCCACAAACCAGGCATGAGCCCTTGACCAGAATCAAATCTAGGACCCTTGGGTCTGCAGGCTGACGCTCTATCTACTGAGCCAAACCAGCTAGGGCTCTCATTAATTTTTAAAAAAATACAGTTATTTTAGCCTGGCTGGTATGGCTGTGGTTGAGCATCGCTGTTCCGATTCCTGATCTGTGCACGTGCCTGGGATTGCGGACTCTCCAGTAGGGGGCATGCAGGAGGCAGCTGATCAATGATTCCCTCTCATTAATGATGTTTCTCTCTCTCTCTCCCTCTCACTTCCGCTCTGAAATCAATAAAAAAAATTTTTTTTTAAAGATAGGTATTTTAAATAAAATGTTATTTGTCAACATTTAAGGACATAAGGCCCTGGCCGGGTAGCTCATCGTTAGTTAGAGCATTGTCTCCATATGCCAAGGTTGCGGGTTCAATCCCTGGTCAGGGCACACAGAAAAAGCAACCAATGAATGCATAAATATGTAGAACAATAAATCAATGTCCCTCTTTCTCTCTCCTTCCATTCCTCTCTAAGTCAATTAAAAAAATTTAAAGATATGTATTTTTTAATTAGTATGTATGTTATTTTAATTGTTTTAATTTTCATATAAGTTTTGACAGTTATAATCCACATAATCAAAAACTTTGAGATACTCAATAATTTTAAGAGTGCAAAGGGGTCCTGAGATAAAAATTTGAGAACCACTGCCCCAAAGGTATGCCATCACTAATTTAGGAATTTATATGAGTAATAACATATGGAATATAAAATACCTGGGAAAGACCTACAAAGTACTTATTCAGCCAGTCTCCTGGTCTGGGTGAAGGCAAAGAAGGGATTATCTGTGAGAAAATGCATTAACCGATTTACAAAGGCTACCCCTCCTAGCTTTAAATTTACCTGATGCTGTCACCATATCTGATTTTGAATTTATACACACTTGTTCCTGAATGAAGAAATCTTGTCTCTGGAAACGGGTAGGTGAAGGGTTTTAAACTCATTGCTTCCAAACAATAGCCTAAATAAAGTAGAAATGTTAAGAGAATTATTAAAAAGCTAAAGATAGGAAAGACTCTCTTGCCCCATCTGTAGCATTCTTTATAAGTAAATGTTCAATACTAAGCACCACTGCCTGTGTCCCAGGCTCAGTTCTGATATTCATCACCCAGACCATTATCCTAGCTGCATGGGGAGGATACAGGGTGTTTTGGGATGATCTCTATACTTAAAGTCAAAAGTCCTGAACAAGTTTTCACGTTTACCTTACAACTTTGTGCACTCTCTTCCCTGAGACTAATTCTAACATCTGATGACTCAGAGGGTTTTTGTTAGGATTAAGTATCCACCTGCAACTATTTCTTGAATCTATTCTCTGCCCTTGTCCTCACTTTCTCTAGGCCAGTGGTCGGCAAACTCATCAGTCAACAGAGCCAAATATCAACAGTACAATGATTGAAATTTCTTTGGAGAGCCAAATTTTTTAAACTTAAACTTCTTCTAACGCCACTTCTTCAAAACAGACTTGCCCAGGCCATGGTATTTTGTGGAAGAGCCACACTCAAGGGGCCAAAGAGCCGCATGTGGCTCGCGAGCCGCAGTTTGCCGACCACGGCTCTAGGCCAATGTGAACAGGGGTCAAGTAAAATAATCTAAACGATATACCAGTAAGTGGCAAAACTAGGAAGACCTCTGCTATTAACTGTCCATGCAGTTAAGAGAGGAACACACCTCCCTGCCACAGCCAGTGCAGCAAATAAGGAGGTACACTAACGTTTCCCAATGATGCTGAGGAGAGCCTCACCTTCCCTACCTCTCAATCCCTCTTCCTCTTCACTTGAGAGACTGCACTGTGCCACAAGTGTCTACTATCCTCCTAGCACTTACTTGATTTACTTTTCCTAGTCCAGAAACTCTGGAAAGAGAAGAGATGGAAAAAGGATGGCATATCTCTTCTCCAAAAGGCAACTGGCATGGGCTCAGAGCTAAGATTCAAGCACACTGTGATTCTAAGTCACTACGATTTTTCTGTGCCTCTTTTTTCTTTATAGAGATAATAAACCCTGCACTTTTTGTCTCTTCATATAGAAGTTGAAATAATAAATAATGAGAGTAAGAGGTCCATTGTTCTCGAAGTTTGAAGCTACCTTTATACAATGCAAGGTATTGATTTCAGAGGAAGCAGAGATGAGGTAGAGAGAACAGGCACAAAGTAAAAACAATTTAGGTTTAAATCTCAGCTCCAATGTCATTACTTAGTTTCTCTGGGCTTTGGTTTTCTTATTTATATCATTATTACCAATTTTTTCATGTTCTCTTATCTCAATCCTCACAATAAGCCTATGAGATAAGTAGCCTAAATCTGATAGATGAGGAAACTGAGACACTGAGAGATGAAGTAACCTCCATAGCTTTGAATACTGGAAATGAAATTCAAACTGAGACAGTATAAATCCAGACTTGATGACCTTAACCACTTTTCCACTCTGCTTTCTGGGGTTATTAAAAAGGAAAAATAATAATAAATATCAGCCCTAGCCGGCGTGGCTCAGTGGATAGAGCGTCGGCCTGCGGACTGAAGGGTCCCAGGTTCGATTCCGGCCAAGGGCACATGCCTGGGTTGCGGGCTCGGTCCCCAGTGGGGGGCGTGCAGGAGGCAGCTGATGGATGATTCTCTCTCATCATTGATGTTTCTATATCTCTCTCTCCTTCTCCTTTCCTCTCTGAAATCAATAAAGAAATATAAAAAAAATAATAATAATAATAATAAATATCAAATCATTTTATAAGTACTAAAATACTAGTATTATCCTCACATAAAGGACTATTTTCATTATTCTTTTTTTTATTTTTTAAATATATTTTATTGATTTTTTTACAGAGAGGAAGAGAGAGGGATAGAGAGTCCGAAACATCGATGAGAGAGAAACATCGACCAGCTGCCCCCTGCACACCCCCCACTGGGGATGTGCCCGCAACCAAGGTACATGCCCTTGACCGGAATCGAACCCGGGACCCCTAAGTCCGCAGGCCGACGCTCTATCCACCGAGCCAAACCGGTTTCGGCTATTTTCATTATTCTTTACTCCATATTACTGATACCATTTCTACTCAGCAGGGAAAACTCTTACATGGTGGAGCCAGAAGATCTATGTGCCCAAAGAATGGAATTTCCCACAATTTCCAAAGTTCAAGCCTGGGACTGCCAGTAAAGAGATATCCCAGTGTCTGATCTCAGCTGCCTGGGATTAGAATGACCGGAGGTTGGAGCCAGAGCCTAGTAGACTATTTAGACTAGAATTGCAGTCAAAAGTAAAGAGAAATAGTTGGTGCCAACTGCAAAGTTACCAAAGGTGAAATACTGTTCATGTCCTGAGAAAAATCTTGCTGATTCTCCATGCCCAAGGCATAGCAGGTACCCAGGCTAGATTTGATGGTGTTTTTGGTTATAGACGACTTTTCTAAGTAGGCAGAGTCCACCTAGTGAGACTTAGGATGCTGTCACAAAAAATTAAGATTTCAATTATTCAGAGGGTTCTTCTAAAATACAATCATCTATCCCCGCAGACTGAGGGCTGGGGCATGAGAGCAAAGGAAATTAAGGACATTTGCTGGAAAGGACAATCCAGAGAAGAAACTTCATGTACTGCGCTCCTGAAAGAAGTGAAAACAGCCCTCTTCTAGCTGGGGCCTATTCCTATTAATTGCTGGCTGCCCACTTCAGAAACAAACACCATACATGAATTATCTCATTTGAAATAAAGATTACACAAAATAATCCAAAACAACCAAAATAAATAAATAAATAAATAAATAATAAAAACAACCATATAGTTCCCTAGCTGGTTTTGCTCAGTGGATAGAGCATCAGCCTGGACTGAAGGGTCCCAGGTTTGATTCCTGCCAAAGGCACATGCCTGGGTTGTGGGCTCGATCCCCTGTAGGGGAGTGCAGGAGGCAGCCGATCAATGATTCTCTCTCATCATTGATGTTTCTATCTCTCTCTCCCACTCCCTTCCTCTTTTTATTTATAAAAATAAAAATATATTTTAAAAAAACAACACAACCACCACCAACTAGTAGTAAGTGGTTCAAAGATTTCACAAGGTTCTTTTCCAACATGAAGACTGCAGTCATGGATGGCAACTCTATGTCCCTGTAACTATTAAGTTGATGGGATCTTGTAGTTGAAGGGACAGACTCTCGGCCATTTTTAGGTGATCACAAAACATGATGGCTTTAAAACAAAAGAAGAAAAGTTATAGGCAATATGGGATAGTGGGGAAGACACAAGATTTGGAATTGGAAGACCAAGGCTTGAGTCCTAGCTCTGCCTCTTACTAGTTATTAAACAACTCATTCAACCTCTTCAGTTTCTACATCTACAGATGGGGATCCCACCTATTCCTAGAATTGTTGTGAGCACTGAATGAGATAAACTCTAGAGTGTTATATAAACATTAGCTTCTCCATTAATGCTTCACTAGAAAAGCAAATTCAAGAGTGGAAAACTGGTTAGCTTTCATCTCAGTGCAAGATCTGACAAATCCCAATAAAAGAAATCTTACCTTGAAAATACCCAATAATTAGTCTTAAATGACACATTGGCACTGATGTTAGAAAGACTTTTCAAGGTTTTAGTAATTTGTTTCACATAAAGAAAAATCTGGGTCAGTGCACAGAACCCAATATGAGGATAATTATATTGTCTATTGAGGTGGAAGGAGATGATAATAAGGAAGTACTGTCACCAAATTTTTCTGGTGTTATTTGATGGAACAATCTTCCAGTGTTAAAGAATAAAAGAACTTCCATAAGCATTTGTCCAAAATACATTCACTGATGAAAATGACGGGCTCTGTGACCACTAACGAGTATGGGCAACAAAATAGGGAAATCACTCTGATACTATGAATCCAACACCCAAGTTTTAGAACTGAGATTGAGGACAGATGACCAACTTCTCCTTACACCTTCAAACGTCCATGGTTAAAGCCCTGTCCTGGAGGCTCAGTTGGTTGGCGCATCGTCCCATGCACCAAAAGGTTTGATCCCCAAATGGGGTGTATATGGGGGTAACTGATGGATGTCTCTCTCTTACATCAATGTTTCTCTCTCTCTCTCTCTCTCTCTCTCTCTCTCTCTCTCTCTCTCTCTCCTTTCCTCTCTCGCTAAAAATCAATAAAAGCATATCCTCGAGTGAGGATTAAAAAAAAAGTCCATGGCTAACCTCAGAGGTCTGCCTGCCTTTGCTGAAGTAGATGCAGACTCTTTGAAAGTCTGTATTTCCAACCAGAGAGCTATGGTTGCCTATATAGTGCCCTTTGTTTTATTTCTATTTAATATATTTTTATTGATTTCAGAGAGGAAGGGGAAGGAGAGATAGAAACATCAATGATGAAAATCATTGATCAGCTGCTTCCTGCATGCCCCCCTACTGGGGATTGAGCCCGCAACCAGGACATGTGCCCTTGACCAGAACTGAACCCCATACCCTTCAGTCTGCAGGCCAACCCTCCGCCCACTGAGCCAAACCATGCCCTTTGTTATAGAGGAGACAAGAGGAAAGTGCTTCACTGAAGAAGAAAGTTAACTTCCACAAGGCCACATAACTCGGTATGGAACCAGGATTAGCACTGGAGGGAGAGAAATACTGACGTTAGAGAGATACATCGATTGGTTGCCTCCCGCACATGCTCCTACAGGGGATGGGGCCGGGGAACCTGCAACCGAGATACATGCCCTTGACCAGGAATCAAACCCGCGAACCTTTGGTCTGTGGGCCAATGTTGTAACCACTGAGAAAACCAGCCAAGGCTACTTCCATGATTATTGATATCATTCTTTCTCAGTAGGTTTCTTCCTACTCTTTCTGGTAAAGCACAATCTTTAAAATGTCATTGGCATTTATTCAGGAATAGATTTGCCCTTGGAACTATGTCTGATTTTGTTTTGTTTTGTTGTTTTAGAGGAAGGAGTATCTAAACCTCCTAACAGAGAGGTAGGAAGATGCCCTGAAATGAAACCGAGGCCTTAGTGGACAACTCCATAGACCCAGAAAGTTGTCTAAGTCAACCTCTAATTTTCTCTTTGCACCGAAGTGCCTCTTCTACTTCTACCTTTTTTTTTTTTTTTATAGGTAAGGATGGAAATTTATTGAGAAACAAGCCCAGACTCCCATGTGGGGAGGGGAAGAGAGTCCCCCACTTCCATCTTAACATAAAAGCTACTGGAAAAACTACCTTTCATCAATAGGTGCAGGGCTGTGCTTTTTATTATGGAAAAGCAATAGAATAGTACCTCATCTCACCATCCTGCCATTTGTCGTTGTGGCTTGTTACATGAAGATCAACTTATTAGCATTCACATTACATTGAATTCACTGCAGCACTCTAGAAATTCTACCATCCCCAGGAACTCCAAAAGCATTTGGATGTAAAACTATAAGCAATGAGGGACATTTTTTTTTTTTTGGTGATACCACTGAGTGAATTGCCCTAAAGCGGTACATGTAAGAAAGAAGATTAAAAAGAAATCAACAGTAGTTTCAGAAGGGCAAATGGTGGAAAGAATATTCTTAGCTAGAGAGAAAGGAACATCTTTTACAATTTTGAGCTATAAATTATGTGTCCTTGATGTACATATCTCAAGAGTCTTAATAATAGAAGATATAGAAAATATAAGCTTTGGCCCTAGCTGGTTTGGCTCAGAGGATGGAGCATGGGCCTGCGGACTGAATGGTACCGGTTTCGATTATGGTCAAGGGCACTTGCCCGGGTTGCAGGCTTGATCCCTAACAGGGGGCATGCTGATCAATGATTCTCTCTCATCATTGATGTTTCTATCTTTCTCTCCCTCTCCCTTCTTCTCTGAAATAAATAAAAAAATACATATATTAGAAATGGCAAAAGGTGTTTTTCTAAATAAGTAAATAAAAATTAAAATATACAGCTTTGTTCTTGGCATGAAACATGGCAGATTCTGAAGAAATTAAGTTAATAAGAAAACTAAATTATTTTTATATAAAAAGAGGAAATTTCACACAGGAAATTTGAAATATTTTACTAACTTTAAAAGAAATATGGTGCAATATTAGGGAGGTAGAGTTGTATTTCTCCAGGCTTACAAATGATATATCTGACATCAAATTTGGCCAAGGTCACACCTCAAATGTAAGACTAAAACTTAGATGTATTGCTAAAGCAAGAAAATGAAGCTGAATAAAGGTTGGTAAGAATGTAATTACCTTTGAGCTGACCTAGACTCAATATTAGCCTCAATTCTTTTTATTTTACCACCTAATCATAGCTCTAAAATAACAAAATCAGGCATTATTACTAAGAAACATAAAACTGTACTTTGAAAGATCATCAAACCATAGGGATCTGCCTGTGAATAGGCTTTAGCAAAAAAAAAAAGGCCTAGTATTTATGAAACACTTTCAGTTTATACCTATATGTCTATGTTCTTCCAGAAACTAAGTTCCGGAAATAAAGTGGGGAAGAATAAAAACGTAGTCCCTTCCCAGATCCTGGGAGATAACTTCTAAGCCCGTGGAATACCCTGCTTGGTTAGCATGTCTTGGTTTACCTGGGGCCTTGTTCTGTGCATTATCAGCTTGCCCTCTGGAAGAGCTAGAGACTAAGTTCAGTCATGTGAGAGGTCTATGTGACTGATTCCTAATAAAAGACCCAGACACCAAGGCTCATGTTAGCATCCCTGGCTGCAGGACTCTATGCATGTTGTCACACAATGTTGCTTGGAGAACTGGGTACTATTCACTTGATTCTACTGAGCAACGACAACTAGACTCTTGTGCCTGGCACCTCCTGAACCCTATGCTCCTCTTTCTTTTGATATTTTCAATCTATATCCATTCAATATAATAAACCATAACTGTGAGTAAAAAGCTTTTCTGAGTTAAAAAAAAATCAAAAACTTATTTCCTGCCTAAAAAGAGCTTATACATAATTTTAACTGTAATAACTACTATAAAAAAGGATAGGGTGATATGGATGGGACATGTTAGCGTATCCTAACCTAGAATGGAAGTCTGAGAAGCCCACTCTAAGTGACTCCTATCTGAAGGATGAGTATGACTCAGGAATGCACAAATAAAGATGCAAAAGTCCTCAGTTGGGAGCAGCATGGCATTTTCAAAAGAGACTAGTAACCTGAAACATAGTGGACAGTAAGGACAGTTCTATGAGATAAGACTGCAAATGAGTCAATCACCACACATTTCAGAGCCTCAGGCTCTATTCTGTATCAGGCACTGTACTGAGCACTGATGAATTTGGTAAAAAGAGAAACATGTTCCCATCTTTAAGGGCTTACACTGCAGGAGATATGGAGAAAAACCATCTATATATATAAAAGGCTAATATGCAAAGTGTCCCCTCAAGAGTTCGACCAGGAGACGGATCACTCGTTCTGATGTGTGCTGACCACCAGGGGGTGGCACGGAACGAAGGAAGGCCCCAGCCAGCAGTGGGAAGGCCCCGATCAGCCCTGCTCACTGGCTATGCCTAGGGACCCTACCCGTGCACGAATTTCGTGCACTAGCCTCTAGTAAACATATAAATAAATAAATGTAATTTGAAGTACTTCAAGTACTATGAAGAAAATAAAATAGGGTTTTATAGTAGTGAAGTGTGACCAGCTAATATGCAAAGTCAAGGAAAAAAACATCCCAAGCAGAAAAAAACAGCAAGCACAGATGCCCTGTGATAGGTGAGTTGATGGACGGAAAGGTCAGTGAGACTAGAACATAGAAAATGAAGAGTAGAGAAAGATGAAGTCAGAGAGACAGGCAGGAGCTAGATCACATAAGGCCTATAGACCATTACAAAGAACTCAGATTTTATGTAAAGGATTTTATAAAAAGGAGTGAAATGATTTATGCTTAGGAATAACACTCTGACTGCAGAGAGGAAGACGAACTGTAAGAGGACAAGCAAAAAGACCAGTTAAGAAGCTTCTGTCTAGGAGAAAGATATTGCTGGTTTGTTTGGACTTTGGGATCTTAGTAGTTACTGAATACTTGAATTTGAGGCATAGTTTAGACCAGTGGTCGGCAAACTCATTAGCCAACAGAGCCAAATACCAACAGTACAACAATTTAAATTTCTTTTGAGAGCCAAAAACAGACTTCTGCGCATGGGCCACGAAGTTTCAATCGCACCGCAGGTGGTATTTTGTGGAAGAGCTATACTCAAGGGGCCAAAGAGCCGCATGTGGCTCTCGAGCCGCAGTTTGCCGACCACTGGTTTAGACTGATGGATTACATGTGAGAATCAAGGATGTCACTTGACTTTGGCCCTTGCTATGAGGTGGATATTGGTACAGACCCTTTCCTGAGATGGGGGAGGATATTAGGGAAAGAGATTTGCAGAGAAAAACCAATAGTTCTGTTTTGGTTAAGTCTGAGAGGCCTATTAGACATCCCAGTGAATATGCTAAGGGGGGGAGGGGGTGTTCCCTAGTGTGCAAGGGTTGGAAATATAAGTTTGAATCATCAGTATTTAGGTGGCATTTGGAGCTGTTGGAACAGATGAGATCATTTAAAGAGAAAGCATAGGTAGAGAAGGAATGAAGACCTTTTCTATAAGACTCATCACCTGTCTATCCTAAGAGCAATAGGAAGGAGTCTGTCCTAAAAGCAATAGAAGAAAGGACATGATCACATAGCTCTGAGTTAGAACCCCTCTGGTGGTAATGTGGGAATAACCCAGAACAAGAGCAGATGAAAAGGAACCAGCGAGGAGACTCCTGCAGTTCCAGGCAGAAACTGATAGTAGCCTGGTCTACAATGACGAAAGTGTAGATGAAGAGAAGTGGACTAGTTTGGAAAAGGTCTAGCATGATGTCTACTCGTGATCTGGTAACTGGATGGGGTAAGGGACAGACAAGGATCATTCCAAGCTGTCTGAACTAGGATAAAACATAAACTCAGCACTTTTAAAAAGGAGCCTCAGAAAGTAAGTTTTTGTTGTTGTTAATCCTCACAGGAGGTTATTTTTCCATTGATTTTTTAGAGAGTGGAAGGGAGCGGGAGAGACAGAGAGAGAAACATCCATGTAGGAGAGACACATTGATTAGTTGTCCCTCGCACCAGCCCTGACCAGGGCGGTGGGTGATTATCCAGCCTGCAGCCGAGGTAGATACCCAGAATCCAACTGGGACTCTTCGGTCTGAGGGCCGGCACTCTATCCACTGAACCAAGCCTGGGGTACCTGGGTGGTAGTATGTTCCATCCTGTGGCGTGTGGGAGGCAACCAATTCATGTGCCTGTTTCTCTCACACTGATGTTTCTTTCTCTCTCCCTCCATCCCTCTCTCCTTCCGTTCCACTCTCTAAAAGTCAATGGAGCCGAAACCGGTTTGGCTCAGTGGATAGAGCATTGGCCTGCGGATTGAAAGGTCCCGGGTTCGATTCCGGTCAAGGGCATGTACCTTGGTTGTGGGCACATCCCGGTGGGGGGTGTGCAGGAGGCAGCTGGTCGATGTTTCTCTCTCATCGATGTTTCTAGCTCTCTATCCTTCTCCCTTCCTCTCTGTGAAAAATCAATAAAATATATTTTAAAAAATAATAATAATAAATAAATAAAAGTCAATGGGAAAAAATATCGTCCAGTGAGGATTCACGAAACAAAAAAAACAAAACAAAACAAAAAAAAGAAGACATGATGTGACAAGAAATAAATCAAGGGAAGACTTGTTTACATGGTAACTGCTAAGCCTGGGATAAGGGTGGGGATAGATCAAAATAAACACTTTGGTTATCAGGGAAGTTTTTTAAAGAGGGTGAGGTGTGCGGAGCTGGGGGAGGCTGGAGCTCTGCCAGGAGCAGCATTTCCCCGTGGGTGTGGCCCGGCAGCAAGATCGGTCCCTGAGATCTGGCCAGAGAGGTGGGCGAGGATCTCCACCGAGTTTCTCACTGGCCTGTGGAAGGGGATTCAACGGACCCGCAGAGGCCGGCACTTGGCTAAGGCCCACAGCCGCCATCGCGCCCCGTGCCGGCCCCACGCCCCGCCCACCTCCTCCACCCGGGCCCGCAGCCGGAGCACCAGGCCTCCTCCATGATGGCTAGGCCCTGCGGTTGGGCACAGGGTGTGCTGGGCGGCCAAAGGGGTCCAAGGGCTGGGAAGGTTACATCAGGGGGCGGCTGCGGAGTGGTGGGGTTGGGCCGGGCCGGAAATCTCCCTGGGGGATCAAGAAGCAACGAACGGGAAGGGAGCACCAGGCCACGGGGGCCGTTACTCACACCCAAGGACCTCCCAGACCCAACCAGACTCCTTCTCGAACACTAAGGGCTCTTCGCACCGCATAAAGGTGGCCTCGGCAGGAGTACTCACTAAGGAATGGTCTCTGTAAATGGCGGGCGTCGACCTCGAACGAAGCGGGAGTTACAGGGCCCACTCGGGCGACCGCCCGCGCCCTCTGCCTGTGGCACAAGCCCGCCAGAACTCCGGCGCACGCGCAGATGTGCTGCCTCACCCCACCCACCGGGCGCAAGCGCACAGGGTTGCAACGTTGCGTGCGTGCATGCGTGTGTGCGTGCGTCCAGGGGTCAAGGGTCGCGCGAGGTGGAGACCAAGAGCAACCCAGCCCCACCTGTAGGAGCTGAGATGCGCAGGCGCCTTTCAGCGGTTCCCCAGGCGTGTGCACCGATTGTTCATTTCTCGCCGTCTTCCTGCCTGGCGTAGTCAGGTCCGGAACTGTCCGCTGCAGAGCCCCTACAGTGTGTGGAGCATAGCGCAGGCACTTCCGGTACACGCTCTCCTTTAGTCCTCACTGCTGCGCCACACCAGTGAAGCAGCCGTGAATATCCCAGTTTTAGAGAGGTCTGGAGCCCTGGCCAGGCAGCTAGCTCAGTGCAGAGCATCGTCCGATACTTCAAGGTTGTGGTTTCGATTCTGGTCAGGGCATATACAAGAATCAACCAGTGTTGTTTTTTTTTTCTCTCTCTCTCTCCCAAATAAAGTATTAAAATGTATCTTTATCGATTTCAGAGAGGAAGGGAGAGGTAGAAACATCAATAATGAGCCCTAGCCGGTTTGGCTCAGTGGATAGAACATCAGCCTGTGGACTGAAGGGTCCCAGATTCGATTCTGGCCAAGGGCACATGCCTGGGTTGCGGTCTCCCTTCCTCTCTGAAATCAATAAAAATATATTTTTAAAAAAGAAACATCAATGATGAGAGAGAATCATTGATCAGCTGCCTCCTGCAGACCCCTGCTGGGGATGGAGCCCACACCTAGGCATGTGCCCTTGACTGGAATGGAACCTAGGACCCTTCAGCCCGCAGGCCAATGCTCTATCCACTGAGCCAAACTGGCTAGAGCTATCATAAATAAAATAAAGAGGAGAATGGGAGCAAATTGTGGAGGCACAAAGGCTTGAACAGAGGCCTATGTGATTCCAACTCTGAGCACCTTCCCTCCCACTTTCAATGATCAGATTCTGACTATACTGTGAATTATTGATTCCGTTCAATTCGGTCCCACATTTGGCTGGGCAGGGCTGGAGGTGTTGGGTGTACTGCCTTCTTGATAACGAGCCTGCCAATTTGGGAGATATCCCGTGGAGGCCTCTTATCCCTATAGTCCTGCATTCTCCCGCCTCCACCTTAGCTGCCCACCTTTCCTCTGCCTAATGTTAAGGTAAAAACATTCAAACCTATAAAGAATTTTTATGAGTTTATTTGAGCCAAACTGTCGACAATTGCCAGGAAGCAGAATCTCAACCGATTGGACATGAGCTACATGAAATGCATTGGTGCAAGATTAGAGAGGCAGAAGAAAGCAAAGTGGGGGGAAATGTCTGGGATTGGATAAAAAGTAAAATGATAGATACATACTTCTTTTACTTAGGTCAGTGGTCGGCAAACTCATTAGTCAACAGAGCCAAATATCAACAGTACAACGATTGAAATTTCTTTTGAGAGCCAAATTTTTTAAGCTTAAACTTCTTCTAACGCCACTTCTTCAAAATAGACTCGCCCAGGCCGTGGTATTTTGTGGAAGAGCCACACTCAAAGGGCCAAAGAGCCGCATGTGGCTCGCGAGCCGCAGTTTGCCAACCACGGTTCTATGATGTTACCAACAACTCAGCCCGTTCCTGGGACCTGAGAGTGGTCAGTATTCCTGAGGAAAACTCCAGGAAGGGGTCAGGGTCAGGGTTCGGGTGCAGCAACCAAATAAAAAACGTGTCATGGGTCTGTTCGTAAAATGTTTTTCGTTTCTTTGAGTCACGGGCCCATCTGGGCGCCGAGGCGTTTGGTCTTTTACAGGCCTGTTTCATCCTCCAGTTTCCAGGGTCTGTAAGAAAACTTCTCATCTATCATTAGTCAAGTGAATAATCACCAGACAACTGTGGCTCTATTCTTATTACATGCCCTTCCCCCCTAACAACCTCCCAGGGTGATCTGACAATAAATTCTAAACAGGACAGGTGTGGTAAGTAGTCCTGCCCCAGGCACATAACTTTTTTAGTAAAAGGTTTACTGTCCCTTGTTTTTGTGCATCTACATTAACACACCTTTGAAATAGCCCTAATCACCCTCAAGACAGCAACTAATCTTATTAACCATCCTGCAATTCAATCCCTTTCCCACCTTCATGTAATCTTTTTTTAAAATATATTTTTATTGATTTCATAGAGGAAAGGAGAGAGAGAGAAACTTCAGTGATGAGAGACAATCATTGATTGGCTGCCTCCCACACACCCCACCCTGGGAATCGAGCCTGCAACCGGGGCAAGTGCCCAGCCAGGAATCAAACCATGACCTCCTGGTTCGTAGGTCGATGCTCAACCACCACACCAGCCAGCCATTTGTGCCTCTGACCTTTCTTGGCACAGAGTAAAAGTTGACCAAGTTGATAAGACTTGAGTCCCAGCACAGGGCTGCCTTCTGGCGACTTTTGGGTGTACATCCCTTGTGCTCTCTATGCCTGGGAACCAAGAAACCCTTCTCTGGGTGGGGTGGGGTGGGGTGGGGTGGGGTGGGGTGGGGTGGGGATGGGGTCGAGGCAGGGTAAAGGAACCAGGCTTCCGGTGAGGCTGGAGAAAACTGTTCTGTACCTGTGCTGTTTACTTGTAATCTACTCACCTGGATGTTATTTGTACCTAAGACGGTGGTACAGAAGTCAGGAGTCTTCCATGGCCACCTGGGTGATGTGCATAATGACTTCCTGTGGAGGAGGGCCCCTGCCGGGTGTGAAGGACGGAGGAAATCACCACTGTTTGGACACAAAGAGCCGTCAGTTTCCACCAGCCTGAAGGGAAACAGGCAGAAACCCCGAGGATTCCAACCAGAGGGCTTTATCACAGCCCGGTGACTGAACTTCCCACATGAACTAGGGCAGTGGTCGGCAAACTGCGGCTCGAGAGCCGAGGTTTGCCGCTCTGTTGACTAATGAGTTTGCCGACCACTTCGTAAGACATTATCCTTACCCAGAAGTTTTGACTTCAGGTTAAAGACATTAGTACATTATTAAAATGTTTTTTAAATGTTTTTCCCTAAGGCAGTGGTCAGCAAACTCATTAGTCAACAGAGCGGCAAACCGAGGCTCGAGAGCTGCAGTTTGCCGACCACTGAACTAGGGAGTGTCAAGTGAAATAGAGGGAAAAGGAACACACGACATTTTGATTGAGTGAGTGAGTGAGATTGAACTAAAAATACGTCCTGGCAGACATAAACACACACTGCTGTCCAGTGGGAATGGCACCTGGAGGGCCCAAGGTGATTTCTTCGACCACGTGGCCACTGGCCCTTCCTGCTGGAGGAGGGTGGCAGCCCCATGTTGGCCACCGATTTTGGTGATGTGGCCAGGGCTGCTTCCACTGGGGCTCTGGCTGAGGGGCCATAATGGGATACATCAGGAGGGAGAAGGAGGAATTCTCAGCAGAGAGCTCAGCAGACCCTTGGGCCAGAGGAGGGCAGAGCCAACACGTGAGCAGGAATATTAAGTGCCAAAATTAATAAATAATACAAGAATAAGCTCCTACTTTTGCCCCACTCTGTGTAAGCATTGTTCTAGGCCCTTGGGAATGCCTTGGTAAACAAGACAAAATCAACTGCCACCATGGAGATGATATTGAGGTCAAACTAGATGGTAAAATTGTTGGGGGTGGGGGTGTTCAAACCTGTGACATCACCTGAAGCAGCAGCCGGCCATGGAGCTTGCTTTAGCGAACCACCCAGGCTTGTTCTATGGATTGACGAGAGATGGGACCGACACTGGCCACTACAGATAAGACGGTGGGTGAGGGTGCCACCTCTGGTGACTGCCTTGTCCCTTGCGATTTTTAAAAGATATATTTTTATTGATTTCAGGGAGGAATGGAGTGGGAGAGAGAGATAGAAACATCAATGATGAGAGTCACCAATCGGCTGCCTCCCGCATGCCCCACAACTCAGGCATGTGCCCTGACCGGGAATTGAATCATGACCTCCTGGTTCATGGGTTGACACTCAACCACTGAGCCACACCAGCTGGGCAAGTGTATGATTTTTAACACATGCATAGATCATGATAGAAAAATAATTTTATCACACAAAAAAATCCCTCCGATGTTTCTCTCTCATCAATGTTTCTACTCTCTATCCCTCTCTTCCTCTCTGTAAAAAATCAATAAAAATATATATTTTTAAAAATCCCTCAAGTTGCCCTTTGTAGTCAAACCCTTCCCCTGCCCCAACCCCTGGCAACATGTTCTACATTAATAAAGTTTTACCTTTTCCAGACTGTCATATGAACAGAGTCATACAGTATGTAACTTTCAGAATTGGATTCTTTCTCTTAGCATCCTGAATTTAGATCGATCCGTGTTGTTGCTGTAGCAATAGTTCGTTCTTCATTAGTGAGTAGCATTCTATTGTATGGATAGACCCCCATTTGTTTCTCATTCACCTATTGATGACACTTGAGTTGTGTCCAGTTTGGGGTAATTTTGAATAGAGCTTCTATAAGCATTCTCATCCTGGTTGTTGTATGAACTGCAGTCTTCATACTTCTCAAGTCATACTTAGAAATGGGATTGCTGGGCTATAGGGTAAGTGTACGCTTGACTTTATAAGAAACTACCACCCTGGCCGGTGTGGCTCAGTTGGCTGAGCATTGTCCTCTGCACCAGGATGGAACAACAGCAGGAATGATGAGGAGTCCGGGGTGGAGGGGGCACATCTCAAAGGCAAAGGCACAAAACATTTTCCTCTACGTAAAACCTGGAACAGGGGAGACAGTGCTTAGCAGCCAGGAGCCTCTTGCCGCCTGCTTGCTGGTCTGACAGATCAGCATATGTGCTTGAGTCCCGTTGTCATCTGCTGAGCATTGCTGCTAACATGTTCCAGTGTGTCGAGCCAAGTGAGAATCCAGATTAGTCTCTTTGGCACTGTAAGTTGGTTTCTGCGTTGGGGTACAGGTTTATTCATTCTCCAGAATCCCAAGGATGCATGAAAAATGCTCAATATCATTAGTCATTAGGGAGATGCAAATTAGATCTACCCCGAGATACCATTAATATCTATTAGAATGGCAGAAAGTTGAGAAACTGAAAATACCAAGTGCTGGCGAGGATGCAGAGCAAGTGAAACTCGGATTCGCTGCCAGTGGGGATGCAAAATGCTGCTCTGGAAAATAGGCTGGCATTTTTTAAAAAAAAAATGCTTTTATTGATTTTTAAGAGAGAGAGAAACATTGATGCAAGAAACATCGATCGGCTGCCTTCTGCAGGCCCCCTACTGGGGACTGAGCCTGAAACCCCTGGGCATGTACCCTGACTGGGAATCGAACCAGCGACCTTTTGGTACACAGGACAACACTCAACCAGCCAGGTCTCTGATGCATAGGTCTGGGAAGGAGGGTGTGGGAAACCGATCATTGTCCCACTAGCAGAAAGGTGTGGACAAGGAACCCGGAAAGCTGGTTAACCTTGGAGGCTCTGAAAGGTCAGAGCCAATCACTCACTGTTTAGTTGAGACATTGGTAGCTGAAGCAGCCTCCACCTGTTAACCTTATGTAAATCCTTGCTGACTGGCTATTATTGGAATTGCCTGCCTAAAGGCTATGGGTGTATCCCATAATCTTAATAAAAGGGATAGCAAGGCCAGAGCGGGGTGTAGTCCTCCCCCTAGAGGTGGGCTGCCACTTGGCCCCCAATATCACCAAATTAATATTTTTCTAGTCTCTTTCATTTGTGTGCGGCCTCCTCCAGAACCCGAACCCTGAACCTGAACCCTGAACCACGCGGGACGTGAGAGGGGTTCCCGCAGGAGGGGGCCTGAGAATTTGCATGTGGGACCTGCAAAGTAAGTTCCCAGGTGATGCTGCTGCTGGTGGCGGGCCCACCCTCAGAGAACCTTGGATGTGGCTGTGGTTGTAATTCAGGTGCTTTCCTTTCCAATCCCTGGGCTGGGCATTCCCAAGGGGCTGTCATTGCTGCAGTTTATCACAACAAGACTATTTTAATTGCTTTAATTGTTTCCTTTGACTCGACAATTTCCCTTCTGAAGTCTAGCCTCAGAAAAGAATTCAAAATGTAGTTAACCATTTCTGCACAGAGATATTCATCATGAGGTTATTTAGCGTGATAAAAAATTGGAAACAGCCCAAGTGTTCAATAAGGAATGGATGGTTGAGGAAATTATGACATATCTATGAAATTGACCTATTACACAACTCATAAAGTGATTGTTTTATGGAGTAGTTAATGATATAGAAAGTGCCTATGATATCTATTAAGGGGAAATTTCAGTATATAAAATTTATATACAATATGATCCTTGTGTAAAGAAAATCATTCACAGGACACATGCTAAAATGTTAACAGTGGGGTTTACCATACTTTTAAATTTATTTTTATTGATTGATTTGAGAGAGAGAGATTTGTTATTATTCCACTTATTTATGTATTCGTTGGTTGATTCTTATATGTGCCCTGACCAGGGATGGAACCTGCAATCTTGGCATATCAGGATGATGCTCTAACCAACTTAGCTACCTGCCCAAGACTATTTATTTTAATTTTGAAATAATTATAGATTCACAAGAAATTGCAAAGGCAGTACAAAGAGGTCCTGTAGACTTTACTCATTTCCTCCAATGATTACATCTTATGTGATTTAGTTCAACATCAAAACCAGAAAATCATCATTGCTATCAGTGTTGTATAGTCCATGTCATTTTATTTTATTTTTATTTTTTAAAGTATATTTTTATTGATTTCACAGAGAGAGGGAGAGGGAGAGAAAGATAGAAACATCAATGATGAGAGAATCATTGATTGGCTGCCTCCTGCACATCCCCTCCTGGAGATCAAGCCCACAACCAAGGCATGTATGTGCCCTTGATCAGAATCAAACCCGGGACCCTTCAGTCCACGCTCTGTCCACTGAGTCAAACCAGCCAAGGCTAGTCCATGTCATTTTAGCATATCTGTAGAGTTGTGTAACCACCACAAGATAAAGAATGCCCCATCACCTCGAAGATGCAACTATTAAAGTGATTGTTGTGTGGAGTAGTTAATGACATAGAAAGTGTCATATCCATCCCCTCCCCCTACCATCTCTAACTCATGTGTTCTCCATCTCTATGATTTTATCATTTTGAGAATGTTACGTAAGTGGAGGCATACAGTATGTGGCCTTTTGAGGTTGGCTTTTTGTTTCGCTCAGCATAATGCATGCCCTTGAGCTCCATCCAAGTTATTACGCGTATCTATAATTCATTCCTTTTTATCATTGAGTAGCATTCAGTGGTATGGATACATTTCCCCTTGCTTTTCAAATTTCCTGCTGAAGATGATATATTTCAATTTTTAGGGGGGGAAAAAGGGGAAACACTGGTGGGGGGTGGCAATGCAGAAAAGCAGTTCATGCCTTCAAGGAAATTTGGCGTTGATTTAAATAATGGAATTTTAGCCTTGGAGTGCCCTCAGCTGGCATCTGGGCAAATTCTTCATGTGGTAGAAGTAAGCACTCCTTGCAATCCCCTGAAGGTAGTTGTGCAGTCTCTGAGTGGATGCTCTCAGTGACAGGGAACTCACTACCAAGTAAAGCAGCTCAGTAAATCGACAGAAAATATGCCTCCTTCCTGGACCTGGGGCATGACTGAGAGGAGATCTGTCACAGGTTACCCCGCTTGCAGTCTCTTTCCTGTCCCCTAACCAGATAAATACAAGGTCAGGACCGTGAGAAAGCCTATAAGAGCCTGAGCAAACCATTAGGTAGACTAGATCTAGGCCTAGCCTCGCTAGGGAGCTTTCAGCATTCACTGGCTTAGAAAAACAAGGTGCTGCAGACATTTTAAAAAGGGATGAAATTTGCAGGAACACGCACACAGATACCCACGGCCCCCCAGGAAGAGTCTCCGTTCTACATGGCAGCAATGCCCCAGAGGCACGGAACCACTAACTAACGGAAAAGGTCTCAGAGTCTGTCCTGGGTCCTGTCCCAGGCATCAGAGCCGAACCTCTTGCTTTTCCTCCAGCCTTCCTTGGGGACAGACTCTAATCTGTCCATGGTTCTGACTGTTCATGCGTTTCACTCGGGGACAAGGCATGGGTTTTCCCTCATTCCTTCGCAATAGCTAATGTTTATTGAGGCACTTACTTTGTCGGGGCTGTGACATGCTTCTTCAATTCACCTGCCTTTATTTTCTTTCTCTCTCTTTTTTAAAAAATATGTTTTTATTGATTTTACTTTTTTAAATATACTTTTATTGATTCCAGAGATGAAGGGAGAGAAAGAGAGAAACATCAATGATGAGAGATAAACAATGATTGGCCGCCTCCTGCACACACACACACACACACACACACACACACCCCACTGGGAATCCAGCCTGAAACCCAGGCATGTGCCCTAGCCAGGATTCGAACTGGTGACCTCCTGGTTAATGGGTCGGTGCTCAACCACTGAACCACACCAGCTGGGCCACCCTCTTTTTATTGAAGTATATCAGACGTAACACAAAAGAGCGCAGATCATAAACATACAGCTCACCGAACTGTCATATAGTGGATACGTTCACGTAACCACCACAAAGATCAAGAAACAGAACGTATCGGTACCCAGAAGGCCCCTGTGTCCTCCTCTGGGTGCTGGCCTCCCACTGTAACCATAACCTTGACTTTTAATAGTGTAGATTGGGTTCTTTTTTTCTATTTTTAGACTTTACATAAACAAATTATACAAATTGTCTCCTCTTTTGTGTCTGGTTTCTATAGCCTGACATTAGGTTTGTGAAGTTTATTCATATTGTTCTAAGTGGTTGTAATCTGATCATTCTCTTTGCCCTGTAGCATTACCTTGAGCAAAATATTCCACAATGTATTCATTGTACTATTGATGGAACATCTGGATTGTTTTCAGTTTTCTGAAATGTAGGTATTATTGATATAAACATTTTTTATTTAAATTCTTTATTATTTAAAGTATTACATGAGTCTCCTTTTTCCCCCATTGACCTCTCCCCGGCCCCTCCCACCCCCCCCCACCCCCCCCTCACACACATGCCCGCTTTTTTATCCAGTTGGATGACAAATAAGCACCTCAAATTGAACATTGCCCAAACAAGATTCCTGATCCCCCCGCCACACACACACACACACACACACACACACACACACACACTCTCTCTAAACTGCTCCTCTCTCAATCTTCCTTAGTCCCTGGCACTACCAACCACCAATTGCTCAGGCCCCAAACCACAACATCATACTTCCTTCCTCCCTCTCCCCACATCCAATCCGTGAGCACATCCCATCAGCTCTATCTGAAGCACACCTGAATCTGACCCCTTACCACCACCCTGGCGTGGCCACCACCATCGCTCACCTGAACAACTGCAGCGGCCTCCTCACCGCCTCCCTGCGTCCATGCGCCCTCTGAAGGCCCGAGGGAGCAGCTTTCTTTGCCTCTTCCAGCTTGGGGTGGCTCCAGATGTTGCTTGGCGTGAGGCTGCCGAACTCCAGTCTCCGCCTCTGTCTTCCCAGGGCCTCTCTCGGCGTCTTCTCTTCCCGTTATTGGTGACCTGCTTTTACTGGTCATTGGATTTAGGGCCCACCGGGATAATCCAGGATGATCTCAGCTTTAGTTCCTTAACTTAATTACATTTGCTGCAAAGATACTTTTTCCAAATAAGGTCACATTCACAGTTCTGGGTGGACAGATCTTTTAGGGAGCCACTGTTCAACCCACTACAAAGGTGAATGGGGGGGGGGGGGGGGCGGGCTAAAAGAGTTTAAATTGAGTTTAAACTTTAGTCCTCCATGAGTGATTACTTTTGAAAGCATGGAAGACTTTTTGGCCTGCGCATACTGGCGATTTCAGCCCTGACTGTCCATGCGTGACTTCAAAGGTCGTTCTGAGGAGGCAGTGGCTGCCTTGTGCTTGCTGCAAGGCTAATTTGAGGCTGTGTGGCTCTAGGGAAGGAGTTGGGGGGTGGGGGAAGAGCGGATTTCTCAGCCCCAAACCCACCAGTTCCTCTCTGTTCACTGCTGGGGGTATTGCCACTGCTAGAGAGGGGACAAAGTTGCTCCCTTCTGAAAAAATGGCTCCCTGAAAAAAAGCCAACTGCTAGTGTTGGTGATAAATCGAAAAGAAAGACCCAAGAAAGTGCTGGTTCTCACCCAGGGTGGTAGGCAGCCTCTCAGATGGATGCTCCTGACCCCCCTCCTGGTTTTTGTGTCCTTGTGTAATCCTCTCTCCTCGATTGTGGGCTGGATCCAGTGACTTGCCTCTACTGCTAGAATACAGTCAACATGAGAGGATGTCGTTTCTGAAATTAGGTTGCAAAAAGACTGTGGCTTCCATGTGCTCACCTTTCCTTGCTCTCAAGCTAGCTTAGAGAAGCCAGCTCGTATGCGGAGCTGCCCTGCGGAGAGACCCACGCAGGAAGGAGCTTACATCTCCAGCCAACAGCCTACAAGAAGCTGAACTCCCCAGTCCAACAGCTCGCAAGGAACAGAATCCTGCCACCAACCTTGGAAGTGAGCTTGGAAGTGGACCTCCTGAGGCCTGAAGACAGCCCTCGAAGAGAGCTTGGAATTGAATTCCCCCAGTCGAGCCTTTGAGTGGCTGCAGCCCTGGCCAATATTTTGGTTGGAGCCTGTGTCCTGAGTCAGAGGCACCCAGCGAAGTCACACCCAGATTCCTGCCCCCACAGAAACTGTGAGAGGATAAGATTTGGAGTAATTTGTTATGTAGCAATAGATACACTCAGATATAGATTCTTCCCATCTCTTTGAGCATGTGGAAGGCTCCTGCAATAGTGATGGCTTCACAGATATTAGCACATATCCCTCCAAAATCGACCCTTCCTCTGCCCACTTCTTCGATTCAGTTTATATTTTTTAAACAAGAAGAATACCCAACTGTAGTGACAGTTGCACATTCTATTTTTTTTTTTCTGCTTAATATGTCAAAGCATTTTCTCATCTCATTAAATATTCTTCAAAGCATTCTTTGTTCTTAGGACCTCTTCAGTCATCATCGTATGAGTGTACCAAGGCTAATTTAGTCACATCCCTCTCTTATGTGTTATAAACTTAAGGAAGGCTTAGATCTTCTTGGGTCATATCTATCAGCCTATAGCTGTCCCTCCGTGCAGGGCCTACAGGGAGAAGATGGGGAAGCAAGATTGCCTGTGGCCATATGGTCCTGATGTTGCATCAGTTCTATGCCATTTCCTAGCTGTGTGACCTTGAACTTGGTACTTAACTCCCCTGGGCCTCAGTTTCCCCTTCTGAACAGTGTTAGTAGAGGTGTCACTGAATTAACCCAAGTAAAACAAGCAGGTGCCTGACAAATTTTAGGTATAGAGACACAAGTCAGACCCTGGTATCCTCATCCCCCATCGCGTCCTGGTCCATGTGCATTATATCAACTCTGGTCCCTCTAATTAGCATCTCGGCTTCCCTCCCACCAGTCTGCTCTCCCCAAACCTCTGGTGACCCAGCTCTGCTGCCACCCACAATCCTGTGACCATTAAACCTACTCTTGCTGGGTGGCCTTGGGCAAGTCCATCCCATGTCTGGGCCTCAGTTTTTTCATCTGAAATATGGGAGGGGGGTTAGATTAGGAGGTCCATGAGGGACTGCCCACCCCTAAGATTCTAGACAACTCTCTCTTTCAGAGGCCCTTTGTTTTCAATAGTACAATGTACAAGCAGAGCTTTAAACCATTAGCCAAAGCAAAAGGAATCAGAAAACACTTTATTTACCATAGCAATGTGCGGAGACAGGCTCAGCATCCTGGAGTGTGTCTAACACTCGCTAGCGTAGTGTCTGCTGAACATCTGGACAAAGAGTGGGCTCTTCTCACCTGAAGCCCCTTACAGTGCTTGTCCTGGGTCTGAGTGAGAACCCCATTTGGAGCAGACACTGCAGCTGAGCTCCAGCCTGGTCCCCAGGCCCTGTTCTTCCATCAGACCAAAGAACAATGAGGGCCACTGTCAGAGGGGCCTGGGGCGGCACAAGGATGGGGTGGTGCTGAAGAAGACAGGTCTCTCTACTGCCGGGTTCAGGTTCGGGTCCAGCACTTGCTTCAACAGAACCCTGCACCCGGCCCTTCCCTCACTCTTTCCTCCAGCCTGTTGTGCACAATGTGCAGGGCTCTCAGGACATCACACCCCGCCCCCACGTGGCCTTGGGGGCAGGAGGGAGGCAGGGAACTATTTGGGAAAAGCCTGGAAAGCTGACCCTGCAGCATTTCCCCAGGTCTTCGTATGCCTATAGGCACCTCACCTGCAGAAACCCCAGGGGAGACTTCCAGGCTTCTCCCCAACCTCCCCTCCCCCCAGGTTCAGTTCTGAAACTGAAAACCCTGCTAGCGGAAGAAAGAGTCCCCTCCAGGCTCCCGCCAGGCTTCTCCCCCGCCCAGGCTTGGACTCTGGACCCCCTCGTTAGGACAAGGTTTCAGGGACTCAGCGCTCTGTGGCCCTGGGAATCATAAAGTGGAAGGGAGAGCTCCTCCCTGCTCCCAGCACTTAAACATCCTCACACCAGCCTGCAGTTCCTGGGACTTCAGCCCCTACGGTGCCCGGGCCAGGATCCCACCAGCAGAGGAAGGGGCAGAGAGTGGCGTTTTGGGCCCCAAGAAAGGCTGTGTGACCTTGGACAAGTCGTTGCCTTCTCTGAACTTCTGTCTGCTTCTCTGAAAAAGTGATCATCTGGACTTTGCAGGATGACCATGGAGTTGAGATAAGAGAGCTGTGGTGACAGGGCCTGGTCGGCGACGGGCACACGATGCCGGCTTCCTTTTCCTGGGAAGTCCTGGGCCAGCTGGTCGGCCCGGAAGGGCAGCCTCTGGGGGCCGTGGAGGAGACTCTGTGCCAAGGCCGCTTCCTGAGCCTGAGGAAGGGCCAGCCCAGCTCCAGGGGCCGGGTCAGAAGTGGACTTGAGCAGAGGAGAGCAGGGGGAAGGCCTGGAGCGGGTGGGGGCCGAGGTCCACACCCAGCCCGGGCTGGTCTGCTGCTGAGAAAGCAGGCTTGTGCTCCAGGTCCTGCAGGCAGGCCAGCCCCAGAGCAGCCGAGGGGCTGAGCGGGGAGGGCACCAGCTTCCCCCTGCTGAGGTGCTCGGGCCCACGGGGCTGGTGAGGGGCAGGTTGGGCTGATGAGTGGGGCGGGGGGGCTTTGAGCTTGGAGGAAGGTGCCAATACGCTGGAGCCAGAGGGCGACGCAGATTGGGTGGGGCTCGGGGACAGCCAGGGCAGAGGGGACAGGAGGCCAGGGGAGCCACGAGGCTGCGGGTGTGGAGAGAGTTGCTGAGCCGGGGGAGAGGAGACTGGGGTCTGGAACAGGCCTGGTTGCTCCTGGCAGCCATGCTGCCTGTGAGGCTCGGGGCCGAGGGGCCGCCTGGCCTGGCCCCAGCAGCCAGGGGGCAGAGGAGCCGAGCAGGAGGCACAGCCCATCAGGCACAGGCGCTCGTGCATGTGCAGGGTCCGACCCCACCACGCCAGCTCCGCCCGCAGGCCCTGGATCTCCTTCCGCAGAGCATGGTTGTGTTTCTCCAGGGACTCGTGCTGCTGCAGGGAGAGGCAGAGGGGCAGGGAGGGAGGTCAGCCAGCACTAGGGGCTCAGCACGAGCCCTATCCACCGCCACCCATCACCAGCCCCTCAGGGTTCCCAGCGAGGGAAAAGATACCACCGCCATGCAAATGCGCAGGCTGGGGCCCTTGGCTACCTCTGGCCAGCCCTCCACAACCACCACCAAGTCTCCCCCATCCACCTCCCCCCGGGGCTCAGGTGTGCTTGCCCCTATCCTCAATTCCCCGGGCGGTGGTCTCTCCCAGCCTGCTATTTCCACT
Source organism: Eptesicus fuscus (assembly GCF_027574615.1). Classification (NCBI taxonomy): domain Eukaryota; kingdom Metazoa; phylum Chordata; class Mammalia; order Chiroptera; family Vespertilionidae; genus Eptesicus; species Eptesicus fuscus. The sequence continues at coordinate 79,827,233 of NC_072485.1, read as the reverse complement.
CACCTGGGAGCTCCACCAGCCTCCTAACTGGGGCGACTCCCCAAACCACCCCGTTTTCTTGGCCCGAGGAACCATTGGGCAGCTATGTCATTAACCAAACACTAGAGCCTTTAAAGGCTCCCACAGCCCCCTGAGCGTGGTGACCCCAGCTCACACTTCCAGCTTTCTCTCTCAACTTTTCCCACCCCTCCCACTTCCGGTCCCTCGATGGACTCTACTTCCTCAGAGCATTTCCTGTCGCCTCTGTCTGGACACCGTCCAGCGCCCCCTCCCCTGGACCAGTCCTGATGATGACTTCTCATGCAGCTGAGCCTCCTCCTGCCCTGGACACCTCCAGGCTGCTCAGCGCCCTGCCGGACCTCCCAGCGCCCTGCGCGCCCACCGAGGCCCGGGTTCTGTTCAGCATCCCTGAGTCAGCTTGGGTCAGGTTCTGTCCTGCTGGGTTCTGAGAACCCACGGGGACAAAAATCAACTTCCATTTCTAAACAACCACTTATGAGCAGAGATGGAAAAAGCAGAAAGAACTCCTATTTCTTGGGAGAAAAAGGAGACATAGGTAATACTTTAAACCAGTGGTCGCCAACTTTTTGGACCTCACGGACCACCAGTTAAAGTTTAAACAATAAAGAACAAAATAAAATAAAAAGAATTCCATTTCTTTGGCTCATGAGGCTGAATGACTTCCTTTGGTTTCCTCCCTCACCCTCCTCTTGTGGGCATTTTTTGAAAGAAGAAGTTGAAAGAGTGTTTTACATAAAAATGTTGCTTAGGTCATGGACTCAAAGTCCTAACAGGCGTCAAAGCCACCAGCAGCCCCATCCAGGCAGGTCTCTACATGTGGAATGACATTTTTAAAATGTCGTTAGGTCACCCTTCACCTAAATTCTCCAAAGGCTTCAATTCGCCTCCAGAAATGGAGTCACTCCATTCATTCATTCATTCATTCATTCGCCACCTTATGCTGCTCAAATGTCACCCACTCAAGGAGGGCGTCCCTTGTTAGGTTTCCATTCCCCCCCTCTGGCCCCCTGGCTTCCCTGCTTTAATTTGTTCCCCACAGCTATCACCACTGACATGCCAATCACCTCATGAACCATTCATTTGTCTGCCCAGCTCCCCATATCAACATGAGCCCTGGGGAGGGTGGGCTGCTTTCGGCTGCTGAGCTCACAGCTGTCTCTCCAATGCTTAGACACAGCCGTGTGGGGGTCTGCCCACAGGTGGGTGGGGGGAGGCAGCTGGGAGGGGAGTGCAGGCGGGGAGGGGAAGGCAGAATCCCCACCTGGTGCAGGGCGTCCGCCTTGTCCGTGTGCCTCCTCCGGCTGCGCTGGGCAGATGCCCGGTTCTCCTGTTTCTTCTTCAGCTGCCGCTGCTGCCCCTCCGGGTCCTGCTGGGCACAAGCAAAGGGCTCAGGCCCCCGCAGCGGCCTGTGCCTTCCATCCTGGCCTTTTGTAAAGCCATGCCCTCCCCGAGTCAAGTCCCCAAAGGTCCCCTTTCTCCCAGAAGCCACCTCTGGCTCCCTTGGAGCCCACACACCCCATCGCAGGCATGGCACAGTCAAGTGGTTTCCCTAGCTGCCCATCGTGAGGGGGCGGGGTCTGACTCTGCTCCATGAGCCCAGGCTCAACTCAGGCCCAAAGGTGATATTCACCTACTCAACTCATATTTACTGAGCACCTACTGTGTGTCAGGCTCTGAGCTAGGGGGAAGCAGCAGGGCCCTTTCCTTCCCCGCCCTCAAGTTGCTCACATTTTAGCAGGGCAACAACCTAGAATGAACGCATGAAGTTGGTTCTGATAAAAGAGTGGACTCAAAGGTGGGCAGCTGTGACCTTGCCCTGCCCCCGGGCCCCAGATGAGGGGTCTATGATACTTAGATGAACTATTTAACCCAAATGCCCAGAGTTTTGGAAGGTCAGGCAAGAAGGAATGTTGGAGGCCCCGCAACCCAACCTCCCCTCACTCAGGTCCCTCAGGGAGGTGTGTCCTGAGTGTAGAGAGCTCAGGTGAGCCCTGGCCTCCCTGGCTGAGGACACTCTGCTCCTAGGTCCATGGCCACAGCAGGCCCATTACAAGTGCTGGGGGTGGGGGGCTGAGGAGTCTCAGGGGAGGGGAGACTGGAGGTTGGGGGCTGAGGAGGCTCAGGGGAGGGGAGACTGGAGCTTGGGGGAAAGATCCCTAGTGAGAGAAGGGGGTGGCCTCTGGGTCCTGGGTCTTGGGAGAGGGGCAGGGCCTTCAAGGGACACCACTCCGGATAATTTGGGGAGGTAAGAGAGGCTACCCTAAGGGCAGTGAAGGGAGAACAGGTGGGTTAGGAGAAAGCACTATTGAGGCCAAGTTCTAACCTGGAGACTGGATCTGCAATGTGAGAGCTGGAAAGCCCTCATTCTGATCCCCAAGGAAACTGAAGCCCAGAGGTGTGTGTGTGTGGGGGGGGGGGGCGTGTGGAGCCCAGCCCGTGTACAGAGCTGGGTTGAGGAGCTCTGACCCTATTCTCCCCACCCAGGCTCTGGGGACCCTCAGGCACATGTCCCTTCTCCTCCCCTCTCCCTGGATCCCTGTACTCACCGTCCCGGTCAGCAGCCCTTCCCCCCCACAGAGGTGCATGGCCTGGGCAGTGGGAAAAGGCTCACATCTGTTCAGGGTGTCCCCCAGCTGCTGTGACCTCCCAGTGCCCTCTGGGAACCCAAGGAAGTGGTGGCTTTTTAAATCCCCAGTGACCACTCCGCCCCCAGCAAGCCAAGTTTCAGTTTCTTCTAAAGCCACGGGCTGCCCAGAATCCCTAGCTCGATTGGCTCACGTGGCTGGAATTTCCTAACACGCACTGGCCTTCCGGTTGGGCCACCTCTCTGGGAGGAGGGCAGTGGAGGGGGCCAGAGGAGGGAGATCAAAGCCCAGGTGTGGGGAGGGCACTCCAGGGAAGGGAGAGCAGGCTGCCAGGGACAGAGCCAAGGGAAGACAATGGGGACCGCAGGCTCAGAGGGGCTGTGGGACCGGAAGAGCCAGGTTCACGGCCCACCTCTGGCACAAGGGAGCTCTGCAGCTTTGAGAAGGTGATTCACCCTGTCTGAGCCTTAGTTTCCTCAACTGGAAAGGGTGTGGGGGGGATGATACACATACCACTCACAGGCTTGATGTAGGAACCACGAGAGGTAATGCAACCACCCCAAACCCTGTGAGACCAACGTTGAGGCAAAAATAATCAGGGGCCCTTAAATAGGAGAGCAGACGCATAAAGTATTGGGTTCTCACTCAACAGACCTCGCAGCAGCGGAGAAGGTGTCAGCAGCACAGCTGCCAAGCAAGCTACGCGACTCAGGTACGTAACTCCACCTTTCGGGGCCGCTGTTTCCAGCCTGTAAGGGGGGATAAAGACAGTTTTGTGAAGATGAAATGAGTTAAGGCAGGTGAGGCGCCTCAGCGGTGCCTGCTGCAGAGTGAGGGCTCCGTAGATGGTCACGGCTGCCACCCGCTGGGAGAGTCAAAGCTTCACTGACCACCATGCCTGTGAGTCCGTAACACCCAATTGTGTGACCGTAACAGCGGCAACAAGATCTGAATGTAATGTCTGTGAGGTTGATAAATGTGCTTATGTAAATAGGTAAGGAAAGTGTGAGCTGTGCGGGAGAAAGACTCAGAGAGATGGGCCGAGGGGGACACAGGCACTTCAGTTGTCTGTGGTGTTTTGCTGCTGAATCTGTGGGAACTCAGTTCTGTGTGATGATATTGTCTACACTCTAGGGTATATAGGAAATGTTTTATAATTTAAAAATCCTGCTAGCAAACCTGGAAGCCCCAGGCAAACCTGAATGGTGGTTGTATCTCTGAGAGAGACCATGCTTGGAAGGGACATCTTTTGGGGGGTAGGAGCCAGTAACCCCTGTCCAAGAACTGCACGCGCAATGCATTCTTGTGCTGTGGTGACCAGGGCATCTGGGAGTTGTGCCTAAGTCCTGAAGGCCCAAGGCTGATGGTGTGGGATCTAAAGAATGGCCAAGCCGAAACCGGTTTGGCTCAGTGGATAGAGCGTCGGCCTGCTGGACTGAAGGGTCCCGGGTTCGATTCCGGTCAGGGGTATGTACCTTGGTTGCGGGCACATCCCCAGTGGGGAGTGGGCAGGAGGCAGCTGATCGATGATTCTCTCTCATCGATGTTTCTAACTCTCTATCCCTCTCCCTTCCTCTCTGTAAAAATCAATAAAATATATTTAAAAAAAGAAAAAAGAACGGCCAATACTGTGGATTTGATCTCCTGGAGATGGCGTCCTGGAGTACTGTGCTGAGGAGTGCAAAGCTGCCTCTGATCCTATATCATAAAAGCCTAATATGCAAATTGTCCCCTTGACTGGGAGTTTGACCAGGGGGCGGGGCCAACTGCCCGCAGCTTCCCCTGTTTCCCCCCCCCCCGCCCCCACACACACTGGCCCCACCCCAGCCAGCAGTGGTGGCAGGCAGTGGGGGGAGGGAGGCCCCAGCCAGCAGACAGCAGCCACTAGGGACCCTACTCATGCACAAATTTCATGCACTGGGCCTCTAGTATTTTTATAAAAGAGCACTTCAATTGATTAGCAATGCCTGCCAGGCCATGATTGATTAGTGATGTCTGTCATGAGAGTAATAGTTCCCTGAGCCACCTAGAATTGGGGATGAAACCAGTCTGGGCTTTAGAGTTAGAAGATTTGACTCTGACAGCTGGCTCTCTATTGACCAGGTCTATGCCTGGCACCTCAGTGTTCTCATGTATATGCTGGGCCTGACAAAGAAATCATACCTATTTTACAAAGCCGTTTTGAAGATGGAAAAGAAGGAAATGAGAAGAAAGCTCAGCCGGCATTCATCCCGGTTCCTGAGACTGTGTGGGAATTCAGGATTCATGCCGGCTCATAATTCAAAAGGACGGGGTGGCCCTGGCTGGGGTGGCTCAGTTGTTGGGTGTCATCTCTTGCACAGAGAGGTTGCCCGGTCACTTCCTGGTTGGGGCGGCTAATCCATGCTCCCTTCTCACATGGATATTTCTCTTTCTCTCTCCCCTTCTCTCTAAAAATCAAATTTAAAAACAAATATTTTAATAACATGACTGGGTGGATGGGATTGGGTGTGATAGCTGGGCCCGGCACTCCTTGCTTGAGGGGCCTGGGAGCAGAGGCTGGAGTGGGGCACCCCAGGCAGTGAGACTGCCCTGATTTCTCCGAATTATTTTTGTTTCCCAGAAACCAGGAGGGTTGGGCGTCTTGCCTGAGACGAGCACCTACGGGGCTCATTAAGGCAGTCCACAGAAGGATCCCGGAGCCACATGCATGATGTAACAAAGAAAAAACATCTTGCGGGGAGGAGGTGGCTAGGGCGGGAGTCCCTGGCCCCAGACCCGAACCCCGGTCTCCCCCTCTCCAGACCCCCGCTTAGCGTGGGAACTGTCAGCAAGTGTGCCTGTGGCCCCTCCCAGGAGGCCACGACCCTGGAGGAAAACCGGAGAAGACTGTCTATGGCCTGATGTCGCTGAGGAGTGGTAGGGAGGGGTGGGTAATGTTTAACCGTGAACGGCTGTGCAAGGCTTCCCCGCAGGGAGGGACCCCTCCCAGGCTGGCGGAGCAGGCTGCAGGGCCATCCAGTCCAGCCTCTCCCTTAGGAGTGAGGAAGCTAATGCCTGAAAGGCTGTCTGGTGGGAGAGGGCAGAGCTGCAGGGAGGACACACCTCTCCCCCCTCACCCCCACCTCGGCCCTCCCTCTCAATCAGGCTTGTGGAAGGGCCTGGTTCAAAGCCTGCAGCCCGGATGGGTGAAGGCTCGGAAGCCTCCCAAAACCACAGCTACAGGGTAAGCTCTTGGGCAGCAGGATCACGACCTATCTTACTCTCTGAAGTATCCCCCGGTGCCTCAAACACTGCCTCCACGTAATAGGTGCTCAATTAATGAATACAGGAACCAAAGTCCAGCAGACAGCTTGCCATCCAGGAACCCCAAAAGCTTCCTGGACAAGTAAAGAAACTTTTGCCTTACTCATTCCTCCAGGACCTGCCCTGGGTTCCTGGGGAGACTCTCCCTAACCAACCTTCTCATTTTACCACCGAGGAAACTGAGGCACTGGGTGGGCGGCGGGGGGACAGTCACAGGGCTGGTTTGGGAGAAGTTAGGATGCACCGATGCTCTGCCCCAATTCCTTCCCACACCTGAAGGCGGAGAGACTCTGGGGGTTTCCAGCTGCCCAGGGATGAGAGCCTTCTTTCTAGGCCCCCCACCACGTGTATCCCTCACTTGGGGCCTGGTTTCTTCAGGGCATCTTGAAGGAGCTTCCGACGATGAACAGCAGAGAAAGAGGCCAGGTGGCTGCTGGCAGGGCTGAGGCTGGCTAGCGTCTTCCCACTAGCAACTGAGGATGGGCCTCGTGGGAACTAAGCCTCGGCTGGGACACACGCAGGGCACATGGCCCGGCAGGGCAGGAGGTGCGCTTCCGTTGGGGAGTCAGCAAAGGCCTTCCAGGGAAGTGGGCTCTCCGGGCCTGGAACTTGATCTTGGACAAGTCACTTAACTAACCTCTTTCTGCCTCACCTGTAAAATGAGGCGATAATAATACAAGGATTTGATGAAGCAATGTATGTAAAGGGCTTAGAACAGTGCCTGGCACACAGTAAGTCACTGTTAAACATCCGTTACTTTTCACAAAGGCACTCAATAAATTCCTGATGAAATTTTTGTTCACGTAACAATAGGCTTGTATTTTATTCATTGTTATTATTACGTTTAAGAAAAAAATGGTGGAGTATAAGAACAGGGATGATATTATTTATCTAATGAAATACCTTTGTAATGTAAAAAAAGTTAATGACTGTGTCCATGTGTAAGAAGCAGCACTTGCACTAGCTGATTTGCGCAGTGGTTAGAGCGTCAGCCCTCAGACTGAAGGGTCCCAGATTCAATTGCGGTCAAGGGCACGTATCTCAGTTGCAGGCTCCATGGCAGGCCCCAGTCCAATTGATGTGTCTCGGATGTGAGGGCGATCTGGCTGCGACATCTGTCACCCATTGATCACCAGGGTTGATTCGGCTGATCTGGCTGGCTAGGCGGGTGCTGCCCTCCTCCCTCACGAAGCTGCGCGCTCGGTCGAAGAGGACGACCTTCCCCCCAGAGGAGAGGACCGGTCTTCGGTCAAGGGTATACGAGTAGCTGCGCTCCCCTGCTAGAACCTCCAAACAAGCTCTCAATTGATGTGTCTCTCTCACGTCATTGTTTCTCTCTCTGTGTCTCTCCCTCTCCCTCCTACTCTCTCTAAAAACAATGGAAAAAAATATCCTCAGGTGAAGATTAACAACAACAACAAAGAAGTAGCACTTAATATGTGACATAAATTGCTCAAAATTTCTCAAGCTTACAAAGGAGTCTCAGTAAGAAATGGAAATTAGGGTTCTCTGGATTCTTAGTTTTAAGAATGGTCTAAGTCAAGTTTAAGTCACTGACAAGTCTAGTGTTCCAGCTTCAGGCATGGCTGGATCATGATGCCCAAACAATGGGGTCATAAGGGGTCAGTGTTTCACCCTACCTGCTCTGCTCTAGGCTGGCTATATCCTCGGGCAGGGACCACTTGTGGCAGGAAGATGGCTACCGGAAACACCAGCTTAGCTGCCCTAGGACGGGGACGCATCTCTCTACCCCTTACTACTTTCCTAGTACAGTAGCTCCAACAAAGGTCCCATGCCTGGGTCTCCCTGGTCTGACTTGAGTCACGTGGCTAATTCCTGACATGAGTCACTGTGGCCAGGAGGTAAAGACCAGAGAGATAGGCCAGGCAGAGTCCGAGGCCCTCCCTGGGTCCCGGGAGGTAGGCAGCACCATCTTACCCGCAGGGACTGGAGGTATGGAAGGGGCAACCACCGAAGGGCATCGGTGCTGCTGGTGGGAGAAGAGGCTCAGACGCGGGTATGAGCAAGCTGCTGCTCAGAGGGGCATCCCCTGGCCGAGTCACATCCCCGGCGGGGCAAACTCAACGCCCACGCGTCTCTTTCACCAAGACAGGCATCCTCTCCACTGCTCCACAGGGACTGTGGGCAGGAGAGCTAAGTCTTGCTGAGGGGACGATGCCAGGTGCACTGAATATGGGCAGGGACGGGGGGGGGGGCAGTGACATGTGGGGACTCCCCAGGGCACAGGAGGAAAGGACTGACTCACTTCAGCACAGGACCTGCGAGTGCTCATTAACGGACTCTGCAAATAGCCAGGCCTCCCGGGAGCGGGGTGACTTCGCCAGGCCTCTATGGCGCCATCACGCCCAGTCCTTAGCAAGAGCGTGCCGTCCCTGCCTCCCAGGCCTGCGGAGGGGGTGGCTGCCACCTCCAAAGCTTTGTGCTTCTCATTCTCTGCTAGTCCTTCAACATACACATCTTCCCAGGAAACTGGCTCCAACTTTTGGAAGTGGGCAGGCAGCATTAATAATAAGCAGCTGAGCACAGCCTGCGTGGCTCAGTAGTTGAGCATTGACCTATGAACCAGGAGGTCATAGTTCAATTCCTGGTCAGGGCATATGCCCGAGTTGCAAGCTCGATCCCTAGTGTAGGTGGGCAGGAGGCAGCTAATCAGTGATCCTCTCTCATCATTGATGTTTCTATCCTCTCTCTCTCTCCCTTCCTCTCTGAAATCAATAAAAACATATTTAAAATAAATAAATAGCCCTAGCCGGCTTGGCTCAGTGGATAGAGTGTCAGTCTGCAGACTGAAGGGTCCCAGGTTCGATTCTGGCCAAGGGCATATGCCTGGGTTTCGGGCTTGGTCTCCAGCGGGGGGCATGCAGGAGGCAGCCAATCAATGATTCTCTCTCATCATTTATCTTTCTCTCTCTCCTTCTCCCTTCCTCTCTGAAATCAATAAAGAAATATATATTTTTTTAATTAAAAAAATAAATAAGATAAACAGCTGGGTGCCAAAGTGTCCTCGAGCCTCCCAGTGCTTTGTGAGATGTGGCAGTGGTGACCACAGCTCCTGGATTTCCCCAGGGGGTCCCCAACAGGCTTGGGTTCAAATCCCTGCTTTGCCACTTCTAGCTGTGTGACCTTGAACAAGACCCTGGCTTTCTCTGGGCCTCAGTTTCCTTGTCTGTAAAATGGGGATAACACCCTTGCTTTGCCAGGGCTGTCATGACAACTGAAACCACACACGGAACGCAGTCACCAGTGAGACCCTCTTGTCCAGTGTCCCTGGCGGGGCCTCCTTGTGATGTCACATTCCCACTGTCCCCTGTGAATGGCGGAGAAGCCCCGGCTGGGCACCCTGCCGAGATCCTGACACTGGAGAGAAAGAACTGTCTCCTGGCCTTTGAGGGAGCCTTTCCACCCCTCAGCTCTCCCCCTTCTCTTCCCACAAGGCTCTCGGAGGCTGGTGTGGGGCAGTGGTCGGGCAGGGTAACGAGCAAGGGCCTGGAAGGCTGGTTGGGGGATGGAGCCCAACCCAGCATGGCCAGGGACTCCACGCCACAGACATAGAGCGCCCGCCTCGGCCCACCCAGTCAAACACCACACCAAAGGTGCCAAGAGCAGGGGATCCTGGATTGTCTGAGACTCCGCAAGAGGAGGGGGCTTAGCCAAGTACAAGGTGGCAGAGCCTGGCAGACTGGACATGCCTCACCAATCCAGCCAGGGTCTCCTGGGCCTGGAGTGGAAATAACGGGGACACGGGGCCCTCAGAAGGGCAGGGATGCTCGTACCCAAGGCAGAAGCCTGCTGGGGGTCAGCATGGGAAGGGCTGTTGAGCCACAGTGAAGCAGCAGCGAAGACGGGGCCTCCCACGGGTGGGTCCTGAAGCCGGGAGGGGGCCCCATCCAGAAGAAAGGCTGGGAAGGGGTCCCAGAAGAACTGGGTTCACCAGCAGCTCACGTGCTAAGAGGCCTGAGGCCTCAGGCAGCTTCATGCACTCCCTGGGGCTCAGTTTCCCTAAATGTAAAATGAGGGATGTGTCCCTTTCAGGGCCCCTCTGGCTGTGGCTGGAGGCTGGGGCCAGCCCGAGGCCTCTTGGGAGACTGACACCTCCGGCCCGAGGGGGCTGTGCTATTCAAGAGAGAATCATTGACTGGCTGCCTCCTGCTCTGCCCCTGCCCCTGCACGCCCCACACTGGGGACTGAGCCCGCACCAGAGCATGTGCCCTGACCCGGAATTGAACCGGGACCTCCTGGCTCATAGGTCGACACGCAACCACTGAGCCGCCTCGGTCGGGCCCTTTTCTTTTCATTGCATCTGTATGAGAAGATGGATGCCAGCTGAAGCTTGTGGTAATCACAGCACATGTAAATCAAACCACCATCCTGTACATCTTAAGCTTACATAGTGATGTAGATCAATGACTTTTCAATAAAACCAACCAACAGAAAGAGCCAAATCCCTGCCCTGCGGAGCTTCCTTTCTGGCGGGGACGGAGGGATCGGGGAGAATAAATGTAATACATTAAGGGGATGGTAGGGGCTGGCAGCAGGCCTTAAGTGTTGTGGGAAATATAAAGCGAAAGAAATGATTTGGGGAATGTGGGTGGGGGGTTAAGCAGTTTCCAATGTAAACAGTGGTCAGGCTGGGCCTCATTGAGATATTTGAAAAATATTTTCTGAGACATTCGACATTTGAGCAAAGCATTGAAGAGGGGGAGGTATGTCTCGAGGGCCGTGGGAACGCGCTGGGGAAGGGGAGGGGGGGACTCCACCTGGGCGAGTGGAGCTCCTGGCTCACCTGTCACGTGGCGATAACAGGGCACCTGGCTCTCAGGTTGCTGAGAAAGCTCAGTGAACTGCCCCTCAGGCCCCTGCCAGGCCCTGGGAGACACAGTCCGGCACAGCCTTGCTCTGGAGGATGCCCCAGGCACAGGGAGGTGAACTCAGTTGTTGGAAGAGCTGATTCTCAATCCTTCCCCATTCCTCATTTCTGGAAAGGCCTAAGGAGGTCAAGTGCCCTGGAGTGGCTGGCAGGGTGTGAGTAACAGCTCATTTGTCATCTGGAGCTGGAGAGGACACCTCCTCCGCCTCCCACGCCAGGCAGCTGGGCTGACACCTGGGCGGAAGGTGCTTGGAGACTCTGACGTGCCATTTGAGGCATTCAGCTGTGGCCTGCTCCACGCGCACACTGGCTGGGGACAGGCCACCTTGCATCCTTACGGGGTGGGACTCCTAGAGCAGGCCAGGGCAGGCCGGTCCACGGGCAGCTGCCATTTCCGTGACCAGGCCGCACGTTCAGACATCCAGTTCTTGGTTTACAAATAAGTAGGACAAAACCTACACTTGGGCGTGCTGGTCGGTGCTTCCGTCACGAGCACGTGGTCCGAAAAAAGAAAACCTGTGTCACAGACGTGTTTCACCAGAGAAAAAACATAGGATTTCTCTTATCAAAACTGTAACTTTAAACCTCATATGTGTACATTATAGTCTTAAAGAGTCAAATAGAAATTTCACCCAGAGCAAGCTTAAAAATGAATGTTTATATTCACAAATAAATAAAGTACTTAGCTATACCTCTTGCTAATGCTTCATGATCAGCAATTATAAGTCCAACAGGGTCCCTGCGCTGGCTTTTTGTTTGTGTTGGTGGTCCAGGATAAGAAGTTTTATTTTTATTTCACGATTGAAAGGTGATACATGAAGTGCATGGCTGGATCAAAAAGGCTCTCTTTAAAAAAAAAAAATATATTGATATTTTACAGAGAGGAAGGGAGAGAGATAGTTAGAAACACCGATGAGAGAGAAACATCGATCAGCGGCATCCTGCACCCTCCCCACTGGGGATGTGCCCGCAACCAAGGTACATGCCCTTGACCGGAATCGAACCTGGGACCCTTCAGTCCGCAGGCCGACGCTCTATCCACTGAGCCAAACCGGTTAGGGCAAAAAGGCTCTCTCTTCTCTTAAATGTAAAACTACAGTGCCAAATGGTCCTCCCCAGACACATGGGTAAACACACCTCTGAAAGGCAGCTACAATCCACTTAGAAACCCTCCCTTCAGAAGCAGATTTCACAGCTGTCAGAATTCAGGTATTTTAATTTCATGATTCTGTCTCGTGACTATATTCACGGTTATATTTAACTGCAGATCTTCTTTCCGTTTTCTCCCGAAGGCATTCCCTACAGATGTTACTCCCCTAAGAGCGCCCTCTCCTCCTTTCTACCAGGCTAATGAGAATCCCGCCTGCCACAGAGCTCCTACCCTTGTCTTTAAGCGCCCCTGCACCCCGGCCTGGACGTCCAGCAATAGGCAATTATTACTCCAAAGTGAAACACGGCCACTTCCTGGTCTCCTACTCTTTCACAGAGCTCCCAGGCTTTTGCCATTGATGTTCCCTGTGATCCTATTACGTGGCCCCTGGGAAGCCAGAACCACAGCGTGGACAGGACAGGGTTTGAAGCCTGACATTTAAACCAGGACTGCCGTGCCGGTGGCTGCACTGAAGTCAAGCAATCCGGAAGGGCCTGCGGTAATCATCTCACGTTTCCCTGAAACCTACTCCAGAGGCAGCAGTGGAACCGCAACGGTTTTCAAATGTTTGTGACTCTGACTCTTAGGGAGCAGTACACACATCCATATAAATATCGAAACAAGCACGACGCCCTACTTCCTGGGCAAAGGCAGGAACGCTTTCCGCTCTGTTCACGCTGTTTACAGGCGATTTCATATGGTTCGACTTATTCGTGACACTAAAGTAATTTCACAAGCTCATTAATGGGCTGCCATAGTTTGAAAAACATTGTTTAGTGGGTCATTGTTATTTTAACATTAAAATGGATCGAAGTCCCCTTTTTTCACTTAATAGGGCATGGGCATCTTCCATGAACTTTACAGCCCCAACTCACACTTCTCAAAGGCTTCATGGAACCTACCACACACACGTGCCCCAGCTTAGGTAACTGATCCCCACTGAAGGCACTTAGATTTTAATTCAATTTATGTATTTTAGAGAGAGAGAGAGAAAAAAACATCAGTGTGTTATTCCACTTATTTATGCATTTATTGGTTGCTTCTCGTATGTGCCCTGACTGGGGATCGAACCTAAAACCTTGGCGTATCAGGAGGATGATCTAACCAGCTGAGGTACCCGGCCAGGGTTATACTTAGATTTCTTAGGGACCCGGAAAACACTGCACATTACTGTCAACCAGACGTGAGTTTAAATTGCTGTCTAAACACTAAGCTCTCTGGACTCCACCATCACATCTACAAACAGGAAATAAACCTCTCATCCTGCCGGGAGGATGAAATAGAAAACTCGGAGTGCTTTGTAAACAATTACAGAGAAGTCCGCCATTACCTTCCGCTGGTGCCTGACTTCTCTTCTTACTCCTCACCCGAGGATAATTTTTCCATTGATTTTCAGACCAGTGGAAGGGCGGGGCGGGGAGAGAAATATCAACGAGAGAGAAACACCTCTATTGGTTGCCTCCCACATGGGGGATCAAACCTCAGACCTTTCGATCAGTGGGCCAATGCTCTAACCACTGAGCAACTGCCCAGAGCCTGACTTCTTTCCCAAGCATGGGACAAAGCCTTCTCTGTGCTGCCCATTAGCATTTACCCTGGAGGGGGCTGGGGAAAGGGCTCAAAATAAGACAGTAAGACACACCTTTCTGAGTTTACAATTTGCCTAGTCCCGGCCTCAGTATCTTCACTTTTTTCTGTACTTGATCATTAAGGTGAAGAACCAAACATTTGCCCTAACCGGTTTGGCTTAGTGGGTAGAGCGTCGGCCTGAGGACTCAAGGGTCCCAGGTTCGATTCCAGTCAAGGGCATGTACCTTGGTTGCAGGCACATCCCCAGTAGGGGGTGGGCAGGAGGCAGCTGATCGATGTTTCTCTCTAACTCTCTCTCCTCTCCCTTCCTCTCTGTAAAAAATCAATAAAATACATTAAAATAAAAAAAAAAGAACCAAACATTTGAACAGTCCTTTCGACAACAAACATTTATGGAGCATCTACTATTTGCCAGTCACTATGCCAAGCACCAGGTGAGCCTCAACTTTCTCATCAATAAATCGAAGAATTGTGCTTCTTAATAGAGAAATGGTGGGCATCTCGAGCGAAATAATTATTTGTGCAGGTCTGTCGCCCTGCTTTCTAAACAACAGGTACCTATCTGGTAATGGGGACAATCCAACTGAGGCAGGATAGCGAGAAGCCAAGAAAATTCCCTGGCAAGTGGAATGGGGAAACACAAATAGATGAACAAACTGGCTGAGCAGTTTACAGCCAGGAAAAGCCCAGGGTGTCCAGCAACACGCAACACTGGTGCCAGACCTCGCCCCCGGGGTGGCCTTTCCTCCCCTGGCATATGGCTGGCCAGGCAGTTTAGACCCCTGACCTTTCCTCCCTAGAGATAACATCTAGGCCTCAGCTGTATTTCAGCTCCACGCCCAGAAAAGCAGCAAAAGCAGGCAAGTGACACCAGGACCAGCTGTGATGAATAATGGCCCCCTGCCCTGGGGACGCCCCATCAGTGGAGACCGGGACCTGAAAGGATAACCTGGAAAAGCTGGTGAATATTCGCTTGAGATCCTCCCCTAAGACCGCCCCTGAATCCCCAGCTTTTAAACCCCTCACGACTAAGGACCCAGCACCTCTCTCCCTCCTGAGAGCACACTTGAGCCTTTCCCTTCCCCTCTTGTTCCCCCACAGACAAGCACCTCCTAAACTCTAAGGGCCGGACCTATGAGACTTGCAACTAGGGGAGCAATGGGCAGCGGCAGCTCGTCCCTGCTAACCCCCTGAACCTGTCCCCAAGGCCCCCTTTTCTGACTCTCTATTGAGCTGACAACTGCCCCCCCTTGGCTCACTTTTCTTTCTTTTTTCTTTTTTTTTTTTTTGGGGGGGGGGGGGAGGCGGTTAACTTCTTTTCCATAACGTTTCCAGAGAGCCAAGCAGCCCAGTCCAGTCTCTCTCCTGTTGCTTCTTCTGTTCGAAGCCCTTCCTGTTTCACTGACCCCAGCATTAATACACGAACTCGCAGAACCACCTGGACGCAGGTTGTGCAATTGTTCCTGCAGGAAGTCAAGAACCCGCAGGCTGTAGGTCCAGAGGCAGACCTGCCTGCTCCGGCCCTGACATTAACACGATGACGCCATCGCTCATTTCCAAATGCCCCCTAGGGGGCACTTCCATCCTCCATGGAGAAACACCCCCCAAGCTCACCCTCCACGATTGCAGGTGCCAGGGAAAGGGGAGGCCCTGTAACTGGCAGGTTCAGGATGTCGCCAGAGGCCCAAGATGAGGAAGGTCTGGACCACGTTTCTGGGGAACAGAGCCTTACACTGGCCCCGGGATGAGCTCGTCAGCAAGCCCGGGCTATCGGTTACTCTCCATGCAGCCAAGACAAACCCAGGAACTTCAGGTTTCCGTCCCCAGCGGAGCCTGGGGTCCTGGGGAGGGAGGAATGGCGGTGCCCTCGGGGTGCGAAGGGTTACAGCAGGTGGCAGCGCGGAAGCCCCCATCGCCCCTAGAGGGGCCCGAGCAGCACGGCTCGGTGACCTCACGGTCACGTGAGAGCGAGGGCGGGACTAAGCGAGGGGCCGGCCAATAGGCTGTGCTCTCGGTGGGCGTGATAGCCAATAGGAGCAGGGAGAGGAGTCCCCGGACCAGGAAGAAACAGCGGCCGGGAGGGGGCTTCGGGGACCATGGGCCTTCTGACCATCCTGAAGAAGATGAAGCAGAAAGAGCGGGAGCTGCGACTGCTCATGCTGTATCCTCCCGGAGGCCGGAGCCGCCAGGGTAGCGGGGCCCGGCCGGGCGGGCGGAGCTAGGCGCCCCCTACCGGGCGCGGGGTGCCAACTGCCCTTGTGCGTCACGCACGTGGGTTCTACCAATCACTCTGGCGGGGGCCGGGCGGAGGCCGAACCAGCGGCGCGGGGCGAGCAGACGCCGGTCCCAGGGCCAAAGCTGTGGGCCTTAGGGCGCAGCGGCCGGACAGGTGTCCCAATGTAGGGGGAGGGGGGCCCGGAAGTAACTCGGCCGCCACCACCCTTCGGTCTGGCCCAGCGTGGGGCCGCTGTCCTCGGCTCTGCCCTCCTACCCCTGTCCGAGGGGTGAGGCCTCGGCCCCGCCCTCGAGATCGGAATCCCGGGGTCGCCCCGCCCTCAGCTCCTTGGAGAAGCCGGTGTAGCCTCCGCGAGGGTCCTTTCGCGGGTGGGTCGAACTGTCCAGTCTCTGCTGCCCACGGCCTGTCGATGTCCGTGGACCCCGAGGGCCCCATCGACCTTCCGAGTCCCATTAACAGGCGTCGGCACTCTTCGCCTCCTCTGCCCCAGGCCCCATGGGGGACGACTCTGAGATCCAAGAGCTGGGCCGCCCTCACCCCGACTCTGACTCCTCCGACTCCGCTAGCTGGGAGAGAAGACATTTACCTACGCAAATAACTCAAAAACAATATTCACATCATGTCTGTTTTAAAGAATCTTGAGAAAGACACAGAGAATTCACTCACCCAGTAAATATTGAGCACCTACTGTGTACTAGGCACTGTCCTAGGGGCTGGGGTAAAACAGCAAAATAAACAACTCCGACCTTCATGGACAGTCTGTGATACTGGAGGGAGAAAGATGTTAATAAAACGAATGAGGAAATGTACAGTATGGATGGAGAAGGGAGGCCGCCTGGAGAAAGTGGCAGCTGAGTTCAGACAGGGAGGTGAGGGGTGAAGCAGGTAGATGTCTGGGGACATTCTTTAAAGCAGAGGGACAGCAGGTGCTAACTCCTCGGAGAAGGAACCCAGATGGATGCTTCAGGGACTGACCTTGGCGAGAGCAGTAGCAGGGACGAAGTTGGAGCAAAAGCCTCATGGGTTCCAGAAAGAGCAGGACAGAAGTTGGAGGTGAGAATGGACAGGCTTTGAGGAGAGTTGCTGTTAAAGGAGGGATATAAAGGGACAAGGGGAAGAGGGATCAAGAGGGGAGGATGTCCCAGTCGCTCAAGGGCCTGGAGGTGCTGGAGCTGGGGGGCTGCAGCAACATCACCGACACTGGCCTGCTCATCGCCTGGGGCCTGACATTTAAATTTTTTTTAAAGGAGGATGTTTGCTTCTTCTAAGGTGGGAGAGGTGCCAGAGAGTTTGTCCGCTGAGGGGAATGATCCGGTGGAGAAGGAAATGTGGGTGAAGTTGGAGGGTGGGGAGAATGAGGGGATAATCAGTGGCCAATTACCAAGGGCTAAGGCTGGGTCTCGGGAGGGGTGCTCTGTCACCCCCATGTCACTGGTTTGAGTCACTTGCTAGGTCAGGTGAGCAGAAAGGCCTGGGCCCCCGTCCCAGCTGCAAGGCCCATAAGGGAGGAGCAAAGAGGAGGGTGGTTCTCTCCTGCTGGTGAGCTCACATTTGCACACTCACTCGGCAGCAAAAGATTTGGAATATTCCAGAAACAAGTGAGGTGGCTGCCTCCAGATTCTTGCTCTTGCTGTTCCCTCTGCCTAGAACGTTCTTTCCCCAGTCCTCCAAAAACCTCGAGACCCTCTGAGAGGCCTTCCCCTGGTGCCTGAGCTACAGGAGGCGCCCCGGATGGCCCTCTCCAAACCGCTTCCGTGTATTTCTTGTTTTTCTAACACTCCCCAGGATCTGACAGAACTTTCTCATTGGTTTACACTCTATCACTGTCTCCACACGAGACCTCACTTAAGCTGCACGAGGGCGGACTTTGACACAGGGGCCCCCAGCACCGGAAGGGGGCCTGGCATTTAGTGGGTATTCAGTAAATATTATGGAGTTAATGAAGGAGCTTCTGGTCAGGAGAAGATAAGAGTCTTGTTTCTTGATACTTCCACGTTTATCGTGGGTCGGTTATGTGCTCAACTGATTTGGGTACGCGGTGGGAAATGGTTTGTCCCGTAAGAGAGGGGCACTGTCACCGAGTGACCACCCTGCGGACAACGGGGTTTCTCCTTAACCTGGTGTGCCCCAGCGGCCTGGACAACGCCGGCAAAACAACGATCCTCAAGAAGTTCAATGGAGAAGACATCGACACCATCTCCCCGACCCTGGGCTTCAACATCAAGACCCTGGAGCACCGGGGGTGAGCGGGGTCCCTGCAGGCGGGCCAGCCCGGAGCAAGGCGGGGAGGGTGGGTGAGGGGCCAGGCTGACCCTCCAGCCACCCGCTCCCTGCCTAGATTCAAGCTGAACATCTGGGATGTTGGCGGCCAGAAGTCCCTGCGGTCCTACTGGCGGAACTACTTTGAGAGCACTGACGGCCTCATCTGGGTGGTGGACAGCGCCGACCGCCAGCGCATGCAGGACTGCCAGCGGGAGCTGCAGAGCCTGCTGGTGGAGGAGGTGGGCAGGGGCCTGGCGGAGCGGGAAGGAGGGGTGGGGAGCTGGGCTCGCGCCTGCATCCAGGCCCCGTGCTTTGTGCGCGTACGTGGACGTGTGGACACCTGCCTCCGCAGACTCCCTGAGCCCGCCCCGTGTGCCCAGCGCCCGGGGGGAGGCAGAGGCCACCGGTACACCTGGTCGCGTGTGCCCACGGTGCCACAGGCAGTTCATGCTATGGGCCGAGACCTGAGTTCACACGCCTGTGATGTCACCGCTTCCCACACTGAGCTTCAGTTTCCCCGCCCCAATCCAGCTGTAGGGGGATGACTGCAGGCCAGTGTGAAGCTTTGGGAAGCAGGGGAGCCTGGCTCAGGAGTTAGCCTCTTCGCTGTGTGACCTCAGGCAAGGCCCTTAACCTCTCTGAACCTTCACTTCCTCATCTCCAAGGTGGGCATTATAATTAGAGTGATCTTATAATTTATTGTCTGGGCCAAAACACTTTTGAGAAAGTAAAATTTTGGATTTACAGAAAAATTGCAAAGATAATGAAGAGAGACTATGCTGCCTCCCCATTAATATCTTACATAATCACTATATGTCAAAACGGAGAAATTAACACTGGGGAGCTACTCTTTAAGAACTGCAGATTTTGTTTGGATTTCACCAGTTTTTCCACTGATGCCCTTTTTCTGTTCCGGGATCTGATCTAGTTAACTACGCTGCATTTGGATGAAAACAGGGACAATTTGAGAGTGAAAGAGGGAGTTGCTAATGATGAGGGGACAACAGGCATGAATGGGGCTGTCCTGCGCACACAGGGCCACATGGTCACCTGGCATAACAGTAGCTGCCTCCCAGGGGTGTCGGGCAGGTCCAGTGAGATCAAATGCCCAGCCCGAGCTAGATCCAGCCACATGGAGCAGCTCCCAGGACTGAACACATGTAACACATGTAACACATGTAACACATGTAACACATGTAGGAAAAACTGGAATTGGAGGCGGAGGGCCTGGCAGGGCAGTGGGCAGTGGAAGGGCTCTGTGAACGTGCAAGAGGGAAAGGCCCTTCCCAGCAGACCCTGGGCCTTCGTACACGTCAGCTCAGCAGGGGGAGCATTCCAGACCACAGCGGGCTCTCGGGTCATCTTGTCCATCACCCCCTCCCCACTTACAGAAGAGGAAGCTGAGGCATGGAGGAGAAAGGTGCCCACTGGGTGGGTATTGGACTAGAACCAGGGCCCCATCACCCCCATGAGCGCCCGGCCTCAAAGGCAGTGTCCACACTGCCCGCCCCACTCCCACCCCCACGGTGCGCTGCCCTGGTATTCCAGGTTGGTCTCCGGCTCCAGCTGCTCTGGGCAATTAGATGAGGAGCCGGGCTGCTCTCTGAGCCCCGTCCCCGTTTGTCTCCCCCAGCGCCTGGCTGGAGCCACCCTCCTCATCTTTGCGAACAAGCAGGACCTGCCGGGAGCACTATCTTCTAACGCCATTCGGGAGGTGAGTTCGGGCCCGTGGAGGGAAAGAGGCACGTGTTGGTTAATTCATTTTAAAAGCATTGTGAGCCCCCGCTGTGTGGCAGGACCTCTTCGGGGCACTGGAGAGTCTGTGATCAGTAAGAGTAGTGGCCTCGCAGGCTGTGGGGGGCAGACGCAAATAGGTCATTCCACAGGATAAAGCGTCCTGAGTGCATTCTGTGTGCGAGGCTCTGCCTGGTCCAATCATTCCGTTCCCACAACCACCTCATGGAGTAGGAACTGTTACCACTCTGCAGATGACGAAGCCAGCTTAGCGAGGCTAGGTAACTCGCCCAAGGTCACAGCCAACAAGCCAGGATCTAAGCGCAGGCCTATCTGACCCCAGTCTTAACCTTGACTCTGGAGCTTCAGCACCGGAAGGAGGAAGAGTGGGGCTAGAACCTTGGTTCTGCCTCTTACTGGCTGTGTGACCTTAACCTCTCCGCTGTGGTTTCCTCCGTGGTCGGAGGCCAGCACAGGCGCTGGCCAGTGTGGCCGTGGGAGGAGTGGGTGAGGACGTTGTGGGGCCCTCGGCACAATGCCTGGACCCTAACAGACGCCTGGACGCCTGGGTTGCTGTTTCCTTCCTAAGGGGTAGTGCTGGCCTGACAGCGTGCAGAGGGCCCGGTGCCCGGGAGATCTTCACTGGGGAGCAGGGGACTTCCCAGGGCAGGACCTGGAGGCAGCCCCGGTTTCCCCTGGGCCAGGAGAGGAGAGGAGCTGAGGGCGGGCTGGGAGCTCCCGGGCCCCCAGCACTTCCCTCCCTTTCAGGCCCTGGAGCTGGACTCCATCCGAAGCCACCACTGGTGCATCCAGGGCTGCAGCGCTGTCACCGGGGATAACCTGCTGCCCGGCATCGACTGGCTCCTAGATGACATTTCCAGCCGCATCTTCACAGCCGACTGAGCCGCTCCAGATGCCCCCACCTCGCAGCCCGGGGCCCCCTTACCCCCGACCCTCACCAAGCACCACCCAGGGGAGGATGGGAATCAGCCAGCCCAACTAACACTCCACGCCCCCTTCGTAACCTGCTGCTGCTGCCCACCGCTGCTCCACGGCCAGCCCAGATCCCAGGGCGGGTGCGCTACTGTCCTGGCTGTCACCCTGCTCATGACCCGGCCCTCCTGCAGCTGCCATTCCAAGAGGCAGGGGCTGAGGCTGGGAGGGCTGCCTCTGCTGCTATCCAGGCTGTGGGCCTCGTCCTTGCTCAGCTGTGAGAATAAACTTCCTTGTCCCGATTCCTGGCTGAGTCATTTGCTAATTCAACAGCTTTGGAGACCACCTAGGGCCCGCAGTCCAGGGAACCAGGGGACAGATCACTTCAGTCAGGCTAACTGGTGCTGTGTCTGAGGGATGTGCAGAGCACAGAAGCATAGGACCGGGCTGCAATTATTGCCATTTGGAAGAGTCCAGGCAGGCTCCCAGAGGAGGTGACAGTAAAGCTGGGAGTAAAGGGTGCGTAGGAGTTTTCTGGATAGAGGAAAGAGGACAGTTTAACAGAGCGACTGCTACCCTCAGAGGTATGGATTAGAAAAGGACACATACACCTCTACATCAGGACTCAGCTTCTTGAATGGAACACGGGCTGAATTTCAGCTCCCAACTTCCTGCGGCAGCCAGGAACCCACAAGCAGTGGACAGCCTGCAGGCTGTACCAGGCAGCACAGGTTCAAGCAGAGGAAATCACGTGACAGGAATAAAGAGCAAGGGCTCTTGGGAAATAGGGAGTGGTGAGGGCGCAGGCAGGAGGAGCTAACCAAGAGCAGAGCCTGGAAGGGCCTCCCTGAAGGCTCCAGGGCACTCTCTGAAGCAGGGGCTGGTCTGAGAGAGGATGGGAACAAGGGCACCCCAGGATGGCAGGATGGATGATAGTCCACAGGGACCTGTGCTGTGGTCTCAGCAGCGGCTGCTTACCCTGAGGCTTCTGTCCGGAGACCTGCACTTCCTGCTGCATTGAGAATGACCTGAGGAGTACAGACCCTCAGTATTCCATGGACAGTGTATGGGAACGCGCCTCCAGGAGGCTACATGACTTGCTCAAAGCCACTCGGCGAGGAAGTGGGGAGCTGAGACTTGGACCCAGCACACTTAGCCCTGTAACTTTTCAGTGTCTGTCTCTCTCAAAATTCAAACTGCAGGGGAGGGTCTAATGAGAGCAGGTGGTTCTGCCAAGGGAGAGGAGGAAGAGACACTGGATTTCCTCCTGAATTAGCTCTGGGACCCCCTCCTGGAGGGGTAGAAACCTGTGCAAAACCTGGGCTCTGCTGGGGTGGAAGAAGGGAAGTGGGAGTTGGGTGGACAACCTTCAAACATCAACTGTCCTTCAGAGTAGAACACTACAACCGCCTGCCCTGTCCTCTATGCAAGGCAGACACATGGACCCCACACCCCCAAATCTTGTGCTGAGTGTACACATCCGGGCTCCGGGGCCAAACCCCAGCTGTGCTTCTCACTGGAGGATGCTGAGCAAATCGCCTAACCTATCTGTGCCTCCGTTTCCCCATCTACGGAAAGATAATGGCGCCGACCTCCTAGGGTTGTGATGAGGACCAAATGGGTGGGTGTCTTGTGTCTTAAGCACTGTATTAAGTTAAAGCTAGCTATCATCATCATTATAGGAGCCAGTAGGAGCTCAAACAGATCCAAGCAATATGAACTCAGCCATCCACTGATCTGGGTGAGTCACCCATGTTCAAGTCCTCCCGGGGCCCTTGGTAAGCAGCATCCTTGATTTAAACTGTGAATTACGCACATCAGGAAAATAACAAGGCTATTATCCTCATCACAAAGGCCTATGGACGGGGAGTTTGAGCTGTGGCAGAAAGTCCGCATCACATGGTCAAGCAGGGCGACTGTGGGGCGCAGGCTCCCTGCAGCTGCACGCTGGTGGCTCCTCCCTCTCCCCACCTTCTTGGAAGGCTCTTCTGTTTGCTTCTCTTAGTAACAGAACTGGTGGAGTTTGGTGATCTGGAGAAGGCCAGAGACTACACAGATCTAGATAGGAAAGGCTCTGGAGGGGGCGGGAAGAAAGAACGCAGAAAGGGGAGCATTGGGAGCTACCGGGTCAGGAAGGGAGGTAATGATGGGTGAGAAGGAGACTCGGAGCCACAGCCCTGCCCAGAAAGGTATGGAAAGCAGCAGCCATGTCTAAAGGGGTCTTTAGAGGAACCCCATCCCAGCCAACTCCCCAACACCTCCTAGATGAACTACCTCATTTCTTTTTTTAAAATATATTTTATTGATTTTTTACAGAGAGGAAGGGAGAGGGATAGAGAGTTAGAAACATTGATGAGAGAAACATCGATCAGCTGCCTCCTGCACACCTCCCTACTGGGGATGTGCCTGCAACCAAGGTACATGCCCTTGACCGGAATCGAACCTGGGACCCTTCAGTCCACAGGCCAACGCTCTATCCACCAAGCCAAACTGGTTAGGGCGTGAACTACCTCATTTCTGAGTTTCCAAGAATCTGATTTGGGATTTTGCTGTGTGTTTCTTTCTAGAAACAGTGTCCACACATCTGAGTTCTCGTAACAAGAGTGGTCATGAATGCTTAGGTGACCCATAGTCAGGGTCCGTGATGGCCTGCCCAGAAGCAGAGTACAACTGCCTGCAGTCGAAAGGACATTTCTTGGAAGGGTACTGGGGACTCACGGCATCCCGATGGAGACTGGATGTCCAGGCTCGGAAAACAGAGGGCTTCAGAGGCTGGACAGCCAATCCACAGCCAACACTGGTCTCCTGGCCAGGCACTGTGCCCTCTGTCCTTCACTCAAGATTCAAGGTGTCAGGAGAGAGTCCCTCACCCCCACCTGGGACCTGGGGCAAGAAAAGGAGGTGACACCTTTAGATTCTGGAGTAGAAGGCTGACGGGCTACACATAAACTACCTCCAAAATGATATTAACAGGAAGGGAGAAAAGAAACCCCCTGGCAGTAGAGTCCGTTATCAAGATCCCCATTCTGAGGATGAGAAACCGAGGCTCCAGTCGTTATGGGAAAGTCCTACAACTAGTAACAAGTGTAACTTCAGGACCCTTGACACCAACGTGCTTCTCTGGAGTTCTTTTTGCTCCCCCGATCCTTCCAGAAAACATGAATTAGGGAATCCTATGGAGGGAGACAGGAAAATAATTTAGCTGTGTCCGGCGCATACTGGACACAATAAAAACTGGGTGAATGGATGAAAGGGGGTTGGGAAGCAGAGGAGAAGCCGTGTGGAGATGTGTGATGAGGGTTCACTCTTGGAGGGGGTGGGCTGGATCGCTCGGCAGGGAGGAGTGACCCAACCTCCCCAATCCTTATCCTCACATCACCTAGTTTACGCTTTACCAACTTCCGAGACCTTTTTAGACGCTCCCTTGGCCGCGTGCCCGGCCGAGAACTGCGCCGTCACTTGCGACCAGCTCCCTGGGCGGGAGGATGCTGGGCGCGGGCCCGCGAGAGGCGGCGGCTGGCGGCGGCTGACCCGGAGGGGCGGGGGCGGGGGCGGCTCGGCCCCAGCTGGGTGGCCATGTCCCGCCGAGCTAAGGACGACTTCTTGCGGCACTACACAGTCTCCGACCCCCGGACGCACCCCAAGGGCTACACCGAGTATAAAGTGACCGCGCAGGTGAGGCGGGGCCGGCGGGGGGACCTTACCCCTTTAACGACAGAGGGGCCGTGTTTGACCTTAAGGCAAGTCGCTGCTGGAAGCTCCGTTTTTGGCGGACAGAAATAGGTGTCCCCTTTAAGCGGAGGTTTAGGTGCGAGTCTTCAGGGGCCTCGGTCGCCGTCAGGGGGCGGAGCCATGGGAGGGCGCTGTCCTCTTAAAGGGGCGTGGACTGCAGTTCCTGGACCTGAGAGTTGGCGTACCCAAGCCCCAAGTGTGGTGTCTGGGCATCAGGCTGTGAATTTCTTTAAATTAACGTGAAGTCTCTGGCTCAACCCAAATATTAGTTAGTTCTCCAATCTCTCAAAGTAAGTTTTGTTTTTTGGTTTGTTGGATATTTACATAAAAGCCCTCTAAAGAGTTTATTTTTAATTACAAAAAAAACAAACCAACAACTTGTCTATGACTTTAAAAATTCATACAGTTCACCTGGCTGGTATGGCTCAGTGACTGAGCCTCGACCTATGAACCAGGAGGTCAGGGTTCGATTCCTAGTCAGGGCACATGCCCTGGTGGTGGGCTTGATCCCCAGTAGGGGGCGTGCAGGAGGCAGCCCATCCATGATTCTCATCATTGATGTTTTCTCTCCCTCTCCCTTCTTCTGAAATCAATTTTAAAAAACCACATATTAATTTTTTTAAAAAAGAGCAACCAATGACTACATAAATAAGTGGAACAACAAATTGATGTTTCTCCCTCCTTTCTCTCTAAAATCAATAAATGAACATTTAAAAAAATTATAAAGTGATTATTCCATTTTATACTCCCATTGTTGCCAGCACTTGATATCATCAGCATCTTTAATTTTAGCCATTCTTGGTGGGTGTGGAATATCTCATTGGAGTATTAATTTGCATTTCTCTGATGAGAAATGATGTTGAGTGTATTTTCATAATCTTATTGGCACCCTGGCCTTGTGTGGCTCAGTGGCAGCGTGTCAGCCCACCCACCAAAGGGTCTCAGGTTTGATTCCCTGTATGTACCTGGATTGCAGGTCAGTCCCAGGCCCCAGTCAGGCCACATGCAGAAGGCAACCAATTGATATGTCTTTCTCACATCAATGTCTCTCTCTCTGTCTGTCTCTCTCTCTCTCTCTCTCTCTTTCTCTCTCTCTCTCTCCTCCCTCCCTCCCTTCCACTCTCTCTAAAAATCAATGGGAAAAATATCCTTGGGTAGGGATTAACAAAAAACAACATCACAACATAATCTTATGGGCCACTCATATGTCTTTTTCTGAGGGAGGTGTCTATTCAAGTATTCTGCCCATTCTGCCCGATTTTTGAAATTGGGTTGCTTGTCTTATCTTTTTGTAGTTCTTTATATTCCGGATACAAGTCCTTTGTTAGGTACATATTCCTCAATGGTTTTTAAAACAAGCTTCTTTTACTTTGAAAACCGTCAAGTACTCCAAGCTGTAGGATGTTATTTTCAAATTATTATGAACAAAACCGTGAATTGGAGTCTTCTTACTACTTCAGGCCTGTCTGCTCGACCAGGGGTCACAACCCAGTGATGGTTTTTCTTTGTCCAGGAGTGTCCATCCACAGAGGCTCCCTCCTTTAGGAAGGAGTGGCTCCTGGGGCAGAACCTCATTTTTTAGAGAAGTTGGGGTTCTTTGGTTTCAGAAGGAGCTGCAGGGACTTGGCCCTTCGAAGGAACTGACATAAAAGTCGGGCTGAGGATGGAGGAGTCTGGAGCGGCCTTTAGGGATCCTCTCATTTGACAGATGAAGAAACCGAGGTGCATGATAGAAAAACTGCCCCAGGTTACACTCAAAGCCTGCAAGCCAGCACACCCGGATACCCGTGGCCAGTGGCCACTGCCTGCCCCTTTGAGGGAGCTGGGAGGTACCTGGGGCGTCCTAGGGTCTTACAGGGTGATGCGATGACAGATGTCGGTCTCTGGTCTCACCTGGTTCTTGCCTTCCTTCCTCAGTTCATCTCCAAGAGAGACCCAGAGGATGTCAAAGAGGTGAGGCTCCTGGGAAGAAGGGGGCCCATTCCCCCATTCCAGATCTGGAAACAGGGAAGGAGCAGCCGCTGGTAACTCTGTGCGGAGACCAGCCCCCTTGACCCTGGGCCAGGCAGGGGATGGGGAAGGCCTCTTCCCAGGTTGCTGGGCCCGTCAAGTCCCTGTTCCTCGCAGGTGGTGGTCTGGAAGCGGTACAGCGACTTCCGCAAGCTGCACGGAGACCTGGCCTACACCCACCGCAACCTCTTCCGCCGCCTGGAGGAGTTCCCTGCTTTCCCGCGGGCCCAGGTGTTTGGTGAGTGGATCTAGGCATTCAGGCCAAAGAGGGTGGAAGAGTTGGGCACAGGGGACCTCTGCTGGTGGGGGCTGGAGAGACAGGGCCGGACACTCCCTGCGGGGACATTCCGGAGGCTGGGAGGGCCCTCGGAGCTGGCCTCCTGTAACCGATGGAGACTTGGAGGCTCAGAGGAGCCCCGCCCTGGTTGTGTCAGACCCTTTAACATTCCTGTCCTCGTTAGCATCCTTTCCAAGATGAGGCAGCGAGGCTCAGGGAGATGAAGGGGCTGGGCCTGTAAGTGACAGAACCGGAATTCCTACCCACAAACCCGGTTTCCAGCAGACCTGCCCTGTCCCAAAACAGTAGCCACGAGCCACACGTGGCCGGGCAGCGCTGGAGATAGGATGGGCCTTTGGGTCACATACACAGGGGAATGTAAACTATCACAACGATGTATGTATTGAGTATATGTTCAAATGAGGATAATTTGAATATATTGAGTTAAACAGAAAATATTACAATTAATCTGTTTCTTTTTACTTTTTAAAAAATATATTTTTTATTGATTTCAGAGAGGAAGGGAGAGGAGAGAGAGAGATAGAAACATCAGTGATGAGAGGAAATCATTAATTGGCTGCCTCCTGCATGCCCCACACTGGGGATTGAGCCCACAACCTGGGCATGTGCCCCCGCCAGGAATAGAACCTGGGACTCCTCAGTCCACAGGCGAACGCTCTATCCACTGAGCCAAACTGGGTAGGTCTCTTTTTACTTTTTTTTTTTTAATGTGGCTACTAGGAAATTGTAAGTTACATATTATATTTCTGTTGGACGGGGCTGACCTGCACTTGGTTCTCTAGAATCACATGAGAGGTTTTCTGCAGCCAGGTTCTGCTGGCAGGCTGTGCCAGGCCGTGGCGAGGGCAGCAGGGCAGCATGGTGTCTAGGCTAGAGTTAGACAGCTACCTAGAACAGAGCAGTGAGACTGTGATAAAAGGGGGCTACTTGCTGTGTGACCTTGGGCAAGTCTCTTCCCCTCTCTGAGCCTTACTTTGCTCCTCATTACATCAAAGCCATCTGAAATTATTTTGTTTCTTGTTGGTTGCTTGCCTCCTCCTATCTAGGATGTGATATCTATGAGAGCAGAGAGCTTGCTTCTCTCTCATTCACCTTGTGAACCTAGCACATAGTAGGTGTTCAGTAAGCATCTGGTAAATGGATGAACAGGGAGATGGGTCCCTTCTTTCAAGTGCCCCCCACCCTGGAGGAGTCGGGGAAGATTGCTGGGAGAGTGGGGAGCTCGGATGGGCTGTTCAGACCCTCTCAGGCAGAACCAGAAGTGGCCTGGGGGCCACAGGCCCTGGGAGTCACCGCTTCTCTTCCTGCCCCTTCTCTTGGGGCTGCAGGCAGGTTCGAGGCCTCTGTGATTGAGGAGCGGCGGAAAGGGGCTGAGGACTTGCTTCGCTTCACTGTGCACATCCCCGCGCTCAACAACAGCCCCCAGCTCAAGGAGTTCTTCCGGGTATGTGTACCTGCTCGCACCCCACCCCCCCCAGCATCCGGGGAACCTTCCTGCTCCCCAGGCTGCACCCTGTGACTCCTCCTGGCTGGTCTCTCTCCTGCAGGGTGGGGAGGTGACAAGGCCCACCCAGGTGTCCAGGGACCTGCACATCCTGCCACCCCCTCTGATCCCCACACCGCCCCCCGAGGAGCTCCAGCCACCACCTGATGAGTCCTGGTTACCCCAGCCACTCCCCACAGAGAAGAGGGGCCTTGAGGAGTTGGAGGTGCCAGGTACTTAGGGGTGGGGGAGGGAGCCAAGGCTGGAGGGTCCAGAGTGGAGGCGGGGGGCCCACTCCCTCCTCAGTGATCTTAGTGAAAAGCCTGGGGCGTGTTCCGGCTCCTCTACCACTAACCTGCCGGGAGCTCTGCACAGGGCACCTGGGCTGCAGTTTCTTAATCTGTAAAATGGGCACAAATGCTAAGAATGGGCTTGTCTACACTCAGGGTTGCTGCCAGGATTCAGTGAGATAGCTCCATTGTGAAAGCTGTGAAGTAATAAGGGCAGACGTAAATGTCCCCCATGATCTATTCCTCAGCGGAGCCCCTGCCATCCAGCCCTGCCCAGGAGGCCCTGGATCTCCTCTTTAACTGTGGGAGCACCGAGGAGGCGTCTAGTTCCCCTGCCCGAGGCCCCCTCACTGAGGCTGAGCTGGCCCTCTTCGACCCCTTCTCCAAGGAAGGTAACAGGCTGGGACAGTCAGAGGGAGGGCTGGGCAGAAGGTGCTCGGAGGAAGGGAGGCAGGCGGTGCCACCGGGTAGGCTGTGGTGCCTGTAAACCTGAGAAAGGTGCCCTCTGTGGCAAATGGCAGCCTCCATGAGCATTAGAAGCAGGTCCCATAGCCCTGTGCCAGGGCGTGGCCAGCTGGATGCCCTTGTGCAGTGAGCAACCATGGAGGAATGAAATAAGCCACTCCCCAGGGTGGATCTTCCCCCTGCAAAAGCTCTGGGATGAGCAGGGGCCACCTGCTTCTGGCTGCCTCAGGGTCTGGCTGTAGACCCGGAAGTCAGGAGAGGCCTATTGGTCCAGGCGGGTGAGGCCTGGGCTCAGAGAGCAGCAGGGGAGGGCCCTGGAGAAGCTGTTGGGGTGGGGGCCATAGAGGTCCTGGTGAGATCGGGGGGCCTAACAGCCCTGGACTCTGAGACCTGCATCTCTTCATGGTGAGATTCTCTGGGTTTGTGCTGCTCCTGCAGCTGCTGTGTGGAAGTGGCTGATCTCACTGAGGGATCATCATGAATCAGCTTCATTTGGATTCCTCAGCAGCCTGTCGGCCCATTTTATTGGCTTCTCTTATTCCTCCTTTGGTGACCTCCTGGCAGATCCTGAGTTTTTGGATCAGTTTCAGACATTTGAGCTCTCTCACCCTCAGGTCTGGTCCAAACCAGGACCTCGGTCTCTCATCCGGTTTTCACCCTCACCCCCTCGACCCTGCTCAGTTCTGACTGCTGGCCTGGCCCCTGGTCCTGGTGACCAGGCCCATGGTGACCAAGAGCATGAGGGTTCTTTTGCTCTTCTAATTTGCCCCCTCCCCTTCCTGCTCCGGCCCCTCCAGGGTGGGGAGGAAGGAACTGGAGGGGCAAGGCAGGAGTGGTGTCACTGGGACTGATGTGCCGGCTGAGAGGCAGGTGTCCACATACTCTGCCTCGCCCCATCCTGCGCTGCCCGGTGGCCAGACGCTTAGACAGGAGCCCTATTAAGATTCCACCAAGGCGCCCTAACTGGTTTTGCTCAGTGGTTAGAGCATCGGCCTGTGGACTGAAAGGTCCCAGGTTCGATTCCGGTCAAGGGCACATACCTTGGTTGCGGGCACATCCCCAGTGGGGGGTGGGCAGGAGGCAGCTGATCGATGTTTCTAACTCTCTATCCCTCTCCCTTCCTCTTTCTAAAAAAATCAATAAAATATATATTTTTAAAAAAGATTCTTCCAAGGTGGCTCCCATGAGACATTCCCTCAGCCTGTGGGAGAACTTGCAAACCCCTGACCCCCCAAGCCGGGAACTGCGGTTTGCTCAGATGCTGCCTCGTCTTCTCGCCCCACTCTTGTGGGCCTCTCAGCAAGCCTCTCGGCATCAGAACCTCCAGACAGGAGTGGCACTGCCTCTCTTCGTCTCACACCGAAGTCCTGAACTCAAGTAGCAGGGCCCCCCAAGTACTCTCCTGCCTTCCTCCATCAGCAGCACAGGGAGGGCTGCAGGTCCAGCTGGGAGGTGAGCTGCCACCTTCCCTTCCCGCCGGAAGCCCTGGGCTGCTCATGGGGTCACTTCCCTCTGGGCCAGGGTGTGCCATGGTGCTTCCTGCTCCTGCACCTTGCCTCCAAAGGCCTTTCATCACAGATTCACCAGGTCGCTAGTCTTCTTTTGTATAAGCTACAAAGGGGGTGTTCAGCCACCTCTTGGCCAGTCCTGGGGGGGATATGAGCCCTCTCTCTGGAATGTGAGGATACCTACTACCCAGTGTCTTCGCATGTGGGGCCTCAACAAGAGCCCTAAGCCCGACCAGCATGGCTCAGTGGTTGAGCATCGACCCTATGAACCAGGAGGTCAAGGTTCGATTCCTGGTCAGGGCACATGCCCAGATTGTGGGCTTGATCTCCAGTAGGGGGCATGAAGGAGGCAGCTGATAATGATTTTTCTCTCATCACTGATGTTTCTGTCTCTCTCTCCCTCTCCCTTCCTCTCTGAAATCAATAAAAATATGTGTGTGTGTTTTAAAGCCCTAAGATTCCAAGGCTTGGAGAATTTCTACCCTTGGCCTGGCATAGTTGGCCTAGCATCCTTCAATTAGACTTTACTGAGGGAATTCTTGGATTTATAGATCAACTGTAGTCAGGAGGAAAGTAAGACTAGTGGCCCGGAGCTTGCAAACGAACGTTAATGTGTACTTAAAGAAAGAATTAGGAAGGTAGGCTGTGTTCACAAAAGCATATGAACTCCACCAGTCAAATAGGTCATGGCTAGTTTCCTATGCACAGTGGCTTCTGAACTGCTCAGGCACTGCTTCTCCCCACCTGGAACAGGTTGGTCCCCTAATGGGAAGAGAGGTCTGGGGGTGGGCAGCAGGCCCTGGGAAAGGGACGGCCGGTATAGCCTGAGTCCTCCATATCTGATTGCAGAAGGTGCAGGCCCCAGTCCTACCCACATAGGTGAGCTGACAGCAATGGAGGCAGAGTCTGAGAGGCTGGACCAGGAAGCCTGGGAGCCTGGAGGACAGGAGGAGGAAGAGGACAAGGAAGGAGGGCCCACCCCTGCCTATCTGAGCCAAGCCACTGAGCTCATCACCCAGGCCCTGCGGGATGAGAAGGCAGGCGCCTACCCTGCAGCTCTGCAGGGCTATCGGGACGGCGTGCACATCCTGCTTCAGGGAGTTCCCGGTGAGTAGGACTGGAGAGATGAGGGTCAGGCCTGGGGTCCCAGATGGTGCGGTGAAGGGAAGGGAACGTGAAGAACAAGCAACTTGCTCCTTACTGACCAGCTGTAAAGCCTTGGGCAGTTTCTCTACCTCTTGTGGCTTCCGTTTTCTTGTTTATAAAATGGGAAGCTAGATCTGATCCCCAGGGAAGGGGAAAGATGCATGCTTTGTGAACTATAAGGGGCTAGACTGGTTCTGAACCCAGTACCTCAGTTGAGCCATTCTCTCTCCACAGGTGACCCATCGCCTGCCCGGCGGGAAGGTGTGAAGAAGAAGGCAGCGGAGTACCTAAAGCGGGCAGAGGAAATCCTGCACCGACACCTGTCCAAAGTCCCACCCTGAGAGGGAGCCACCCTTCCCCAGGACTCCAGCACTGCCAGCCACCCTTCTCCTCTCCCTGGAGCCTGCCCTATCTCCTGGTCTTGTAACTCAAGAGACCATTTCTGTATGTAACTGGACCAAGAATGAGAAAAACAGTGACTTAGTTCCCTGACCACACCCGCCAGCATGGAACCAGGGACTCACACTTTTGATCCTGCCTGTCTATCTTGATGTGTGGGCAGTAGCTCTAAACTTTCTGTTTATCGTTCTAGAACTGGGGTCTGCAAACTGCAGCCTGCAGCCAAATCTGGCCCACCACCTTTTTATTTGTAAAGCCTGTGAGCTAGAATGGTTTTTACATTTTTTTAATAGTTGAAAAAAAATCAAAAGAATAATGTTCTGTGACAGGTGAAAATGAAGTTTAAGTATCTAAAAATACAATTTTATTGGACTACAACCAGGCTCATTCATTTAGTATTGTCCATGGCTGCTTTCTCACTCCACCAGAAGGGTTGACTAGTAGCAGAGGTATGTAGTGGCCACCGAAAGTCCCAAACATTAACTCGCTGACCCTGGATTTAGAAAATGGGGAGAATAGTCTCCTGGGAAACTGGGGAGAATGACAGTAAGGCTGACTGGGCCAGTTTATTGGCCGACGGGGATGGATGATGGAGAGGAACCCGAAGCGGGGTTATCCATTTTGCAGAGGTGGGTCTCCAAAGCCAAACGAGGACCCTTAAGTGCGCAGGATGCTGGGAAGGCGTGGCTCTGCTCCTGCCCGCCCCGCTGCAAAGCGATTGGTTGTGGGAGGGACTACAAGCCGGTGCATCATGGGAGTGGCCCAAGCTGTGCGCGGCGCATTATGGGGCCATTTGCGGTCCTGAGCGTGCGGCACGGAACTACAACGCAGTGCATCTCGGGAAGCCTGCTCCAAGCTTTATGGGAAGCAACTGACGGTGAGAGGAGGGCGGTTGCCGACGTCGGCGGGGACGTTTATACCCCGCCCAGACTTCGGTCCTCTGTCGGGCTCGGCGTGCCCCCCACTTCCTGCAGAATGGGGCGAGGGGCCGCCGCTGTCCTCGGGATGCTGAGCGCCCATCCTCTCTCCCCAGCCCACCATGTCCGGCTGCGAGCTGCCCGTGGGCACATGCCCGGACATGTGCCCAGCCTCCGAGCGCGCCCGACGCGAAAAGGAGGGCCGTTTGCATCGCTTCGAGGTGGCGCCGGGGTGCTGCGGGAACTGGCCCCGCGCTGACCCGCAGCGCGCTGTGAAGGAGTACAGCCGGCCAGCCGCCGGCAAGGTCCGGCCGCAGCCGAGCCAGCTCCGTCCGCCGGCCGTGCTGCTGGCCACCGTGCGCTATTTGGCCAGTGAGGTGGCGGAACGCACCGACGCATCCCGCGCGGAGGTGGCCAGCTTCGTGGCGGACCGGCTGCGCGCCGTGCGTCTGGACCTGGCCCTGCAGAGCGCGGGCGACGCCGAGTCAGCGGCGGTGCTGGAGGCGGCGCTGGCTGTGCTGCTGGCCGTGGTGGCGCAGCTCCGGCCCAATGCAGCGTACGGGCTAGTGGACCCGGTGCTGCTGCAGGCCCAGGTGCAGGAGGGCTTCGGTTCGCTGCGGCGCTGCTACGCGCAGGGTGCAGGGCCGCACCCCCGCCAGGCCGCCTTCCAGGGCCTCTTTCTGCTCTATAACCTGGGTGAGTCGGGGGCCCCAGCGGCGGGACAGTACGCGGCGGTGGGGTATCCTGTATGTGGACAGTGGATGCCGGGAAGGAAAGAGAAGCTTTAAAATCTCACCCTTAGCCCTCTCCCCCTCCCTGCCTCATAAATGTGTGTCAAGTCAAAGCACAAGATCCACCGACCAAGACTTTTAGATCCTTTCTGTGGATGGATGGTGCATTCTAATAAGTAATATTTAAATGTAATAAAATGCTGTTGACTTCACAACCCACTAACGGGTCAGAAGCCTCAGCTTACAAAAGTGGCCAAAGGTTCCAAGTGTCCGATTCTTTTAGAAGGGAAGCAGGGGCAGTATCTCCTCGAAGAAATGGCCTTGCCAAAGGGACAGGGAAGGTGTGGCCGAGCCGGTGCCCTGATCTGTGGGGCAGGTAGGGCAGTGGAGAAAGAACTGGGTTTCAAGTCAGAAAACGTGGATTTGATTGCACTGGTTCTACTACATCTGAACTGTAGGACAGTTCAAGTCTCAGGCAAGTTGTGAAATCATCTGGGCCTTTCCCCCTCATCCATAAACACTGCTTCAGTTTATTAGAAGGATCCAAACTGTTTGAAGGGGCAACCTCAGTCAGCTATGTCTCAGGAAGGACTGATGGGAAAAGGTGAAGGTGCACTTGGCCTAGGGGAGGGGCGTGGCCAGGTGGGATGGTGGCAGGACTGAGGTGGGGAGATGGGCTTGGTGGAGGCCTGGAGCCCCTGGGTGCTCAGGTGGGGGAGGGAGGCAGAAGCGGATGGGATGAAAGCTGGGCCTGGGCCTGGAAGGACTCATCTGGGCCTCATCCCAGCTTTCTGCCCTCGCAGGCTCCGTGGAGGCCCTTCACAGTGTTCTGCGGCTGCCAGCTGCCCTGCGTTCCTGCCCAGCCCTACGCACAGCCCTGGCTGTGGACGCAGCCTTCCGGGAAGGCAATGCTGCTCGCCTGTTCCGCCTGCTCCGGACGCTGCCATACCTGCAGAGCTGTGCCGTGCAGTGCCACGTGGGCCACGCCCGCCGCAGAGCCCTGGCCTGCCTCGCTCGTGCCCTGAGCACCCCCAAGGGCCAGACCTTACCCCTGGGATACATGGTCCACCTGCTGGCCCTGGATGGGCCCGAGGAGGCACGGGACCTGTGCCAGGCCCATGGACTGCCCTTGGTGGGACAGGACAGAGTTGTGTTCCAGAGGGGTTACTACACTGAGGAAGGGCTGCCACCAGCGGGGACCTGCCAAGTGTTGGTGGGAAGCAAGCTTGGAGGGCGCTCCCTGGAGGAAGTAGTCATGGCGGAGGAGGAAGAGGTAGGTGGGGACAGCTCCAAGCCCCTTGAGTAAGGAGGGACTGTGCCGTCTCCCAGAGCCCAGGGCTGGGTCTGAACACTCAGGCTCCTTTTCTCATGATTCCCACACAATAAAAGGAACTTGTTTTGTAAGGACAATAGCTAGGCTTGATTTATTTGGGGAAGGGCAGGAAGGAGTTGAGAAGTGTGAGGTATGAGGGTGGAGGAACCCAGAGTGGACAAGGCCCTATTTACCCTGAGCCTCAGTTTCCCTGCTGGTCCCTGAGGAGTAGCCCTGGTGGACTCTGAGCTGGCATCTAAGGTTGGCATGTGTACTATCCTCACCCACCCACCACCAAGAGCAATTGAGGGTTTTGCCATTCCCACCATCCCTGCCTCCTTTTCTCTACCCTCTGTCAACCAAGAGCCAGGATGAGGGAGATTCATTCAGGGCTTGTCACTCCCCTCAGGTGACCACAACTGGTAGGGCCCTGAGCTGTTGCCCCAGAGATTGAAAGGATTCCATAGTCATGACCTCTCTTGGCATCAGGGAAGACTGGGACACCCAAAGAAAACTGGAGTGGGAGAGGGTTCAGATAAAGGGGGGGTAGTGGTGAGCTGAGGAAGGAGGGCTGGGGTCAGAGGTCAGCCACGGGCCTCAGGGTGGCTGCTGCACCCTCCAGGGCCACCACCACAATGCTGAGCTGCCTCTGCACCTCAGCCCAGGCCGCAGATCCTGGGTCTGTGTTCAAGGCCCTTAAACAGGCATCGGCCAGGCCTGGGAATGTATCTGCGAAGCTGTTAAGAGGCGCCCAGAGCACGTGGCTGACAGGAGAAATAGGGAGCATCAGGGTTGTTTGCTTCAGCCTGGAATGGGCTCCGCTCCCGTATAGAGCTGGGCCCAAAAGCACCTCCACTGCCTCTGAAAGCTGCGGCTCTTGGTAGAAGGCGTAAATTCTAGTCCCAGGGTGACTGTGACTGATTTGCATCCCTTCCTTTGAGCCTGGTTCCCTTAAAGGCCAGTGAAATGCTGACATCCTCCTCCCTCGGTGCCCATGACCCAGCCTCACCCCACTGCACCTCCCAAGAGCTTTGGGACAGACTCACCTATAGTAGCGTTGCTCTGGGAAGGCTCGCGGGTTCAGGAAGGCCCTTTCCAGGAGCATCAGCTGGTCATTGAGCATCCGTACCTGCAGGGGGCTGGAGGTGGCAGGACTTGCTAGTCACTCTGGAGCCAGCAGCCCAGCTGCCAGCCTGCATCTTGCCCTGGATGCCACCCTCCCAGACACCCGCTTGCTGCCCTTGCTCACTCGAAGGTGCCCTTCTGCAGCGCGGATATGTGCTGGCCCAAGGCCACAGCTGCCCCCTCGAACTTCTCCACTGCCGTCACCAGAGGCCCTGTGGGTACAGCCAGCATCTTAGCCCGGGGGGTGCAGGCTTCCCCGTGCCTCTTGTCAGGGGGCCTTCGTACCCAGGCTGATGCTGCGGTGCTCCAGCAGGGCCCCGAAGAACTGCTGGGTAACCTGCAGGAAGCTTCGGAGGGTCTCACTGTAGTCACTGACATTGAGAGGCAGGAAAAGGCTGTCACTGAGCCGAAGAAGCACGTTCCCCGCCGTCCTGGCCACGGCCTGGTGGCTGCTGAAGCCTGCAGAGAGGGCGACAAGGCCAGGGCTCAGTCTCCAGCCCATCCTCCCTAGCCTCAGGATGCTCTTGACCCTGTCCTCACCGGGGTCCACAAACTTGTCCACGTAACCAAAGGTGTCGAAAGCTGTGTGGTAGGTGGGGTAGATCCGGGCAGAGGTCTTGCTCTGGAGAAACAAAGTCCAGAGGTGACAGGCTTGAGATGGGAAGTGGGAGGAGGTGTACCTACAGTGAGCTACAATGTAGAGACATTCCCTCAAATCACTGCCCCATCCATGAGGTAGTTTTAGAATTCCCACTTCATAGAAGAAGAAACTGATGCTCAGGGAGGTTAAGTAACCTGCCTGCTATCACGCAGCTAGTAAGTGGCAGAGCTGGGTCAGGTGCCGGTTTCCTGTTTCACATGAAGAAGAGTCCGGAGCTTTGGAGTGAGACAGGATTAAATCTAGCTCACTACCCAGGAACAGGAAGGGGAGAGACTACTTGTGGAGACACAGGCTGGGTATTCTGTATGCCCCATCTCATTGCACTCTCACACCAATGCCATGAGTTGTCCCTCTTTTACACTGTCATTTAATCTATTCTGAGATAAACTTTTTCATCTTTTAAGGATTCTGGAATCAAGATGCTTACAGTCAGTGTTATTCTACACCTAATTGGCAGTGCAGTTCCCCCCCCCCCCCGAATAGTGCATATCATAATAGTGCATCTTACAGTCAATAGTGTCTTAAATTTGATAAGTTAGATGAGCATAAGCAGATTCTCAGAGAAGAAAGTTGGCCGAGGTAGCACAGCTACTGAGTGATGGAGCCGGATTCAGACTGCTCTAGAGAAGCCAGGAGAGGAGGGGGCGGCGAGTGGAGCAAAGTCTAGAGCTGGGAGACGCAGCGGTGCCGCTCACCCGGTCATAGGTGTAGGCGATGTCCATGGAGGAGATGCCCAGGAAGTGAATGAAGGGTGCATAGTCGCTGCCAGCACCCAGGGAGCCCAAGCTGCGGGAAGGAAGATGGATGGGCTAGAGACTGCTGGGCCAGCCCGCCCATCCGGGGCCCGGGGCCCGGCCCCAGCCCCGGGCTCACCTGGGGACCAGGCCATACACTGGACTGCTACGGTTGAAATACCGGATCCAGTTGTCGTAGACGCTGAGGCTGCCAGGGCCTGGTGCGGGGATCTGACCAGAGGGGAATCTAGTCTCGGGGTTGGCCTCTCCCCGACCCAACAATGAACGGGTCCTCTGCCCGGCCCACCCTAGTCTCCAGCCAACGCACAGTCCTGCGGGTCCCAAAGGCCCGCCTCCAGGCTCAGTCCCACCCCAGCCCCCACAGTAAGTGCCGGTTCCGGCCCCGCCCCCTTCACCTGTTTGGCTGCGGAGAAGATGACGCTTTGGACCGGGGGCGTCCCCTGCGCCCTCAGGGTGGCGTTGGCTGTGGGAGGACCGGAGAAGGGCTCTATCCTGACCCCAGCCCCCTTATCTCCCCACCCCCCGCGCCCAGTCAGCCCAGTCTCCCCCATACCGAACACCGAGATGTCCACGTTGATGTAGGCCACGGCGCGCTCCTGCAGCTTGCTGAAGAACTCCTGCGGGGAGGGGCGACGTCAGCCCGGCACTGCCCGGCCCGGGATCCCCTTGATCGCCTACCCTGGAGGCTCACTCACCTCCGTGAATTCTGTGGAGCCAATGAGCCCAAACTCCTCTGCCCCCCAGCTCGCAAACACGATCGATCTGCGGGGACGCCAGATGCCTGGGGAAGGGGTAAAGGGTTAGAGGGCAGGGGTCCCCAGATCCTGGGGTGACTCACAAAAAGGCTGGGGATGTGGAGAGGACGGAGGGCTGGAGGTAGGTCCTGGTACCTCTCCAGCCAAGTCTTCCCAGAGGCTCCCTCCTCTGCTGTGACACCCCACCACCACCCCAACATTGCCCCCAGCACCAGCATCCCTCAGTCAGGTGGTCCCTTACCCAGACGGCCGGCCTCCCTCTTCGCTAGAGGC
This sequence comes from Eptesicus fuscus, assembly GCF_027574615.1. NCBI lineage: Eukaryota > Metazoa > Chordata > Mammalia > Chiroptera > Vespertilionidae > Eptesicus > Eptesicus fuscus. The sequence continues at coordinate 79,788,689 of NC_072485.1, read as the reverse complement.
ATGCTTGAGAAGGCCTCCTGACGCTCCACCTCCAACCCCTTCACCCATCATCCTAGAAACACTGGCCCAGTCTTCACCTGGCGACCATACATTACCTTCTCCTTTCCCCGAGCTGCCCTCAGACTTGCACCTGGAAAGCCCCTCAGATACATTTCTTTATAGCCCATCCCAATTGTCACTGCATGCAGGCGCTCTGGGGGTTCACTGTGGGACCCCCGGTGCTTAGAATCGGCCTGACATGTAGTGGCACCGAGACATATCTGCGGAGCTAAGGACTGTCATTCCTGCCTCAAGTGGGCGGAAGCTCGCGGAGGCAGAGCCTGGACACCGCCTTGCTCCCAGCAGCATCCCGGCCTCCTTCCATCCAGGGGCACAACAGGCCTCAGAAGCTACTGTACGAATTCATCAATGGCCCGTTCCGTCCCCTGTACCCCACTGGGCTACTCGAGGCCAGGGCTGCTGTCCACGCGTGTCTGCCTCCAGGGCCCTCAGGCACAAGCGGGCACGGGAGAATGAGACAGGAGGTGGACAGGAAGTCCAGAGCTAGGAAGGAGTGGGTTTGGAGGCGACCTCCGGGGGAGAGTCCTGGGTCAGGGGCGGCCTCACCCTTCTTGAGCAGGGCCCCCAGGACGCGGGAGAGCTCCAGGAGGACCGCGGTGCCACTGCTGGGGTCCACGGCCCCGTGCACCCAGCTGTCCCGGTGGTTTCCATAGAGCACATAGCGGTCTGGCGGGAGGAGCAGAATCAGAAACCAGAGAAGAGGGGGGTCAGCCAGGCAGGGTGGAGGGGGCGCAGTCAGGGGGCTCAGAGCAGGGCTGCTCCTGGGGGCTCACCAGGCTCCACGGCCCCGCGGATGATCCCCAGGACGTTGGAGGAGTTCCGCAGCTCCAGGCGGTTGTGAACACTCACGTTCACCTGGCTGCGGAGTGAAGGGGACGGCAGTGTTGGCCCCGCTCCCCCACCCCCCCACCGCCCCGCTCTCTGCCCCAGTGCGAGAGAAACTGAGGCCAGGGCGGAATAGGACAGGGCAAGATCACGTGCCCAGAAGTACCAGGAGAGACAGTAAGGCGAGAGCCCAGCTCTTCCGATTCCTGTTCTCCTTTTCGTCGGTGCCCTCCCTCCCTCCCTCCGTGCTTATCAGATACTTGGTGTAGCCGGCACCGCACTAGGGGCCTCCCTCTCCCGAGCCAGACCACCAGGAAGCAAACAACTGCAGTGGACGTGTGAGAGGCTCCCTGGCGGCAGGGAGGTTAGTGCCCGCAGGAATGGCAGGAGCGCCCGGAAGGGTGTTCCCAGCAGAGGGAACAGCAAGTGCGGAGACCCTGATTTGGGAGTAAGCTTGGTGTGCTCAACAGAGGGGGCGACTGGAGAGTGGAGGTCTGAGATAAAGCAGGGGTACCCCACAGGGACTTGTGGGCCACACAGCTGTCTCACGGGTTCCCCAAAGACAAGACAGACATTTGAGTCAAGGGAGGGCTTGGAAGAGAAGTAAGGGGAAGGCCAGGCCTTAAAGTGGGCAGAGGGGAAACTGAGGGTCAGGGAAGCATAACGAGGGAGGGGAGAGGAGTTGAGGGAGGAGGGGCCCAGCTCACCTGCCTGCGAAGACGCCACCAGGCTGGAAGCCCGGGCCCAACTTGTAGTCACAGCCCAGCGCCCCCTGCCAGGCAGCCGGGGCTGAGGGTCCCTGGAGGTTACTGGGAGGAGAGGGAGAGCCTTCAGAGCAAATATGGGTAGAAACTTGGAGGCCATTGGAGGATGGGCAGGAGACCCCAGGGCACAAGCTCACCAGAGAAGGACTTTGGCACCCTCAAAGCCAATGGGCTGAATGGGAATTGGGGGAAATCCGGAGGCATTGGCTGGGTCCAGGCGAAAGGAAGAGGGGTTGGCTGGAAGGTAGGGAGTCAGGGGGTCCCCAAAATACTCATAGTAGGAGCCTCGTTCCACCCCAGAGGGAGGCAGGTGCCAGGAGTGCGGGAAGGTCTCGTTGGGCAAGCTATGCCCATCATTGATGTCTGCGGGGTCCGTATACACCAGCACCCCAGCCACCTCGTGCTTGGCAGCGTTCACAGCCTGCAGGAGGAGGAGGAGGAGGAGGAGGCTATGTTTAGGGGAGGGGTGAGGAGGATGCACACCTATTGTTCTGGCTGTGGGAGCCAGGACAGATCTATCTTCCCACTGGCAGGATGATGCTAACCCAAGTCATTTATTGCAGTTCTGCTTGGACATAGGCAAGCCAGTGCTTATGGGGGTGGGGGGTGGGGGGCTGGTTGAATAAGTGGAAGCATCTCACAAGGGAATGCTTGTGGCGGGCTGGCACGGCCATGGCATACTCAGCCCCAGGGCGCCGTATGTGCCGCACCAGCTCCGCCAGGTTCAGGGACCCTGAGTGGAGGCGGCTGAAAGGCTTAGAAAAGACAAGAGAACCCTGACCGGTTTGGCTCAGTGGATAGAGCCTCCACCTGTGGACTGAAGGGTCCCGAGTTCGATTCTAGTCAAGGGCATGTACCTTAGTTGCGGGCACATCCCCAGTAGGAGGTGTGCAGGAGGCAGCTGATCAGTGTTTCTCTCTCCCTCTCCCTTCCTCTCTGTAAAAAAAAACACAATAAAATATATTTTAAAAAAAAACAAAACAAAAAACACAAGAGAATGAGAGCTGGGTCTGGGTGGGACTCTGCTCCCTGAGAGACAGCGCCACGGGCCTTGTCTTTATTTTATAGCAGATGCCTCGAGGCACAGTAAGGGCTGGTCAAGATGTTTACAACATTCTTGTAGGTTTCGATCCCACTCAATTACATGCACCTGATAGAGTTTTGTTTACTTGCAGCCTGTATCACTCAGGCACGTGGGGCTCTGCCCTCCAAGCTGGGACTTGCACGTGGGGATGAGAGGACTGTGACCTCTCATTAGTCCAAGGCTTGAACCTGTCCCAACACTGCAGCCGCGCCCCACAAGTACTTGCAGCTGTATAAAAGAGCAAGGACGTTCTGCACACCCATGCTCATAGCAGCACTGTTCACAATCACCAAAAGGTAGAAACAACCCAAGGGGCCATCGACGGATGGATGAATAAGCAAAATGTGGTATATAACGAATCATGCAGCCTCAAAAGGAAGGAGATGCTGATACAACATTGATGAACGTTGAAAACATTATGCCAAGGGAAATAAGGCAGACATAAAAGAATAAATACCATATGATTTCTCTTACACGAGATACCAAGAACAGGCAAATTCAGAGAGACAGAAAGGTGGATAGAGGCTACCAGGGCTGAGGAGAGTTAGTTTATGAGGACAGTTTCATCTGGAATGGAGCCAGAGTCCTGGGCGTGGCTGCTGGCGGTGACTGCCCCATTTTGTGAATGTTCTTAATGCCACTGCCTTGTACACTTAAAGGCGGATAAAACAGTACATCTGGCTACAACAAAAACAGAACGGTGCCTTTTCAAAAGGCAGCACAGGACAGAGTTTGTGTGTCCTCCGAAGGGAACGCTGGGTGGGTATCCCAGAAGCCGAAGAGTGGCGGCCTCTTCGGAGGGTGGCCTCACAGGAGAACTTTTCATTTCAGGCGGTGTTTCTTTAAACGGGAAATTCCATCATGCCTGTCCCCACCCCCCTTTTATTCTGTTCTGTTCTTTTCTTCCCTTTTCTTTTTCTTTTGTTCAGCTCTTATTATGGGCACTTCTTTAAAAACTATGATCAAGTACACATAACATAAAACTTATTATCTAAACCACTTTATTTTATTTTATTGTTAACCCTCACCCATGGATTTTTTAAATTGATTTTTAGAGAGAGTGGAAGGGAGGGGGAGAGATACAGAGAGAGAAACATCGATGTGAGAGAGACACATCAATGGGTTACCTCCCGCAGGCACCCTGACCAGGGCCGGAGATTGAGCCTGCAGTGGAGGTATGTGCCCTTGGCCAGAAGCGAACCTGGGACCCTTCAGTTCGAAGGTTGTCTTAAGCATTTTAAAGTGTACCGCTCAGTGGTATTAAATACATTCATATTATTGTGCAATTATTACCACCATGCATCTCTGGAACTCTTTTCGTCTTGCAAATCTGCAATTCCATATCCATTAAACACTCTCTTGCGCGCTATACCTGTATATATTTTTAAATTTTTTAAACTATAGACATGTTATATTTAGTCAAAACTTTTAAGTGAAAAGAAGCAGGATGTGGAGACGGCAGCTGGAGGTATTTAAGTTGAATATTGAGAAGAATTACTTCACAGGAGGTCTTAGATTCCTAAAATATCAAAGCTGAAAATTTTGCCTAATGAGGCTCAGAGAGGTTAGGGGAGGCATCCAAGGTCACACAGCACATCAGTGGTATAACACAAATACAGCTCAGCCCACCTCTCAATATTGCTTCTTCCCCTTCCCCACACTTCCTCCTGTCCACTGCTGGGCCCCTCCCCCCACCCAGCACCCTGCACTGGGGGCCGCTGCTCACCTTGGCCCCGCGTCCTACACCCCCGTAGCGGGTCAGGGCGATGGTGCCTTTGAGTTGGATGCCCTGAGCCTGTAGCTCCTTAAAGTCTTCTTCTGAGCCCCAGTTGGCGTAGACGAGGAGGCCCTAGTCCCAAGAGGAGGTGACCCTTAGAGCCAGGCCCAGGGAAGATGGAGTGGGGAAGGAGAGGGACAGCTGGGTGGCAGGATAAAGGGTTTCGATTGTAAGCTCCCCAAGGTCAGTCCCATCTGGTTTCCTGGTGTCCAGGTACCATTATCTGGCCCGGCCTTGAGCGGGAGCCATTAGTATTTGCTGAGTTACTACGAGATGGGCGATACAAGTAGCAATGGAGTGTGGAGCTGAGTGAACTCGGGTTGGGGAGCTGAGCCCCAGTTGAGACATTTTCTCAACTGCCCCTGAGTCAGGATGGGAGAAGCTGGAGTGGGAGCCGGGGCAGCTGGGCCATGGCAGTGGGAGGGTGTATTCTAGGCCCACCTGTGGGGTTCCGGGGGGAGCGTAGGCAGCATAGGGTGGCACCACATCAGGCCCCCCCTGCTCCCCAGTCAGGTTCTCTTCGCTCTGGCGACAGGAGAAGAGGATGTCCCCAGTGGGACCCACTGTGGAAGGGGGGCAGTGTTAGGAGCTTACAATCGAGCCTGCAACCAAGGTATGAGGTACATGCCCGAGGTATGTGCCTGAGGTATTGCCCCTGGGCCCCACAGCTCCCCACCCCACAGGCATCCCTAAGCCAGCGGGGCCGGACCTCACCAATGGCCACGTGGTTCGGCTGCTCCTGGCTGGGGAAGGACAGCAGCACCTCGTAGCTGGATGCCTCCGCCGAGTCCAGACCTGACTCTGGGTCCTGCCAGCGCCGCAGCAGCAGCTGCACCAGCGCCTCGTCCTGGGGGCTGGAGGCCAGGTGCGGCTCCCTGGAGAGCTCTCTGCAGCGGGGGCAGAGGGGAGCAGGCCCAGGGTCAGGGAGGGGCCTCTGGCAAACAGAAGGGGCTGGTAGATAGGCCTCTCACCTAAGGTTCTCACGGATCCTGCTGGCATCCAGCTGCCCCATGACGGTCTCAAGGATCTCTGGGTCCAGGTCCTGGAAGGCTGAGGCACTGGACGCTGGCGGGTTGGCTCCCTTGGGGATGGCAAAGTGGCCCAGGATGATCCCTAGCGCCAAGAGGGCAGCGGCCCCCACAACTCCCCCGAGCACCTTCACCCACTGCATCCTGTGGAGTCTTGGCCAGCGAGGGTGGCTTCTTATAGATGGGGTGTCAGGCCTAGATAACCATTACCCCAGGATGGCCCTGCCCTTTGGCTCCCACGCTATCAGGGAGAGTGAGGGAAAACCCTGCAGGGAGGGCCTGGAGCTGTTCACACCCCCAGTGTCTGTATCATTCACCTGGAAAAGGCCTCCCGGGGCATTACCTCCGCACAGGGACACTGAGGCCCAGAGAGGGACCCAGGTGCTCAGTAAAACAGAGGCCAAGCCAGGACTCCGAGCCCGTGTCCAGAAGGGCTGCGCCTGCTGCCCGTCCTCCCTGCCTCTGCCTCCTCGGTGTCATTTGAGTTCCAGCACATCCAGCACTGGCTGCTTAAGCAGGTTTGCGTTTAAACCCCATCCTTCCACCCAGCGCATCGACCTATGAACTGGAAGGTCAAGGTTTGGCTTCCGGTCAGGGCACATGCCTGGGTTGCGGACTCGATTCCCAGCAAGGGGCGTGAGGGAGGCAGAGGATCCATGATTCTCTCTCATTGATGTTTCTATCTTCCTCTCTCTCCCTTCCTCTCTGAAATCAATAAAAATACATTTTTTAAAAAGTAAAATAAATCCCATCTTTTTTTGACATAAACAGTGTGACCTGGGGCAATTCACTTGGTTTTTCTGGCCTGTTTCCTTGGCTGTAAAATGGGGATAATAAAACCTATTTCACAGAACTGTGGTTCTGTTTTCTTTAAAGAAGACCGCATGTATAGAAACAACTCGCGTAGTGGCCGGCACATAGTGGGAGCTCAGTACATTTTAGCCGCTCCTGCTTCACTTGACCCCTTAAAGGAAGAAGGGGGACCCACAAGAATCCCCTGTATCTAGCCTGCAGGGGTCCAGCTTATGGGAGGAAAGGGAACTCTTAGGGAGGCTGTTCTAGAAGACAGAAGGGAAGCCCACGCTTCTTTGGCAATGTGACTTCCTCCTCCATCTCCTGGCCCTATTTGGAATCCATTTGCCCAGCTGGTGTGGCTCAGTGGTTGAGTATCCACTCATTCACCAAGAGATATAGTTGCAATTTCTGGTCAGGGTTGTGGACTCGATCCCCAGTGGGGGCTGTGCAGGAGACAGCCAATCGATGTTTCTCTCTCATTGATGCTTTTATTTCTCTCTCTCTCTCTCAAAATCAATAAACACCATATTTTTAAAAAATGGAATCCATTCATCTGTTCATCATCCATTCACCTGTTTATCCACTACCCACGCATATCCACCCATCTATCCATCTACCCACCCACTCACCCACCCACTTTCCTATCCACCTGTCCATCTATCCATCCATCCATTCTCCATCACTTATACCTGCAAGCATCCTTGATTCATTCAGCTCTATGCCAGATCCATGCCAGGCCCTAAGGGAGCAAAGGTGGCCAGGAGCTCAAGTCCAGCAGGGGAGACAGACAGGCCGTGGACTCCACCATGTGGGAAGTGCCCTACAGAAGGAGGACCAAAGTGCTCCCAGTGGGGAGAACGAGGAATTCTGTCTGGAAGGGACCATTGGAGGGGATCTTCCAAGGATGAGAAGGAATTTAGACACAGAGAGGGTGAGGGTCTGGCCCTCTGTATGTAATGAGGTCCTTACTGTTCCCAGGGAACGGTAATTTGGCTCTATCATGTACAGACGGCCTAGCATGTGCAAAGGCTGGGAGATAGGGAGAGGGAGACACTAAGTACTCAGCACAAATAATGAGCCTCTTCACATCTCACAGAGCACCAAGCAGAGCCGGGAAGGTCCCTGGGCATCAAGCTGTGCCTCCTCCCACCTCCCATGTTATCCTGCCTTGGCACCAGCCAGGCTGCTGCCCATTGACAGGCCCAAAGATGCCTGAAGAGCTGAGGGAGCTGGGCCATGGTGGACTGTGTGTGTGTGTGTGTGTGTGTGTGTGTGTGTGTGTGTGTGTGTGTGTGAGATTCACAGCCCCCTCTAGGAGCAGCCCCCTTCTGCTCACAACCTCACCTGCCCCAGGCCCCACCATGCCATCTCCCTTGTGCTGCTGGTGAGGAAGGTTTGCATGTTAGCATAGGAGGACTGGAGGTGGGGGAGGGGAGACGGGGGGAGTGTGATCAGTGACTTTGGGCACATGCACCAGGAAGCCACTGTTCTTGGCGAGGTGGTTATCAGCACCCAGGTTATTGACCTTGGATCTTATCAGAAGCCTGTCAGCATGGAGAGCACACATGTTCCTTACGAGGACCCAGGAGGACAGTTACACCAGGAAGGCAGTGGGACGCCAAGGTCAGCTGATAACTGAGGCAGAGACAGGGTGAGGACACCACAAGGTACAGCTTTATGGTCCCACCCCACCCCCTCCTGGAAGGATTTAGTCCCTTGAACATGTGAAGTTCCAAACACGACACCTGGACAAGAGTATGTGACATCTGAGTGAGCTACTCCACCTGAGTGTAGTGTGTGTGAATGTGTGTGTGTGTGTGTGTGTGAGAGAGAGAGAGAGAGAAAGAGAGAGAGAGAGAGAGAGAGAGAGAGTCCCGAGAACTCTGGCGCAGGCTGTGGGAGTCAGCTGGTGTCTACACTGCTGTAGGCAGCAGACATTAATTTGATCAATCTTCCTTCCCCTGTCTTAGTTGGGTGGGTGGTATGGCCCCTCCCTGAATATTTTGAATTGTGGGTGTTGATGAAAATCGCCTGAGGTAGCCAATGCATTTGATTTCCTTTATCTTCTCACCTCACTCCCAGGATCGTGCTGACTCTGAGTTCTTCAGTCTCTCCGGGACTGCCAATCTATCTGTGCCAGCTCCTTGCCACTCTCCCTCCCTCCCACGTGGACTCACCTCCCTCCTTGCCCAGACTCAGTCCCTTGCAAAGCCTCTCACCACTCGTGATCCTCTCTGCTGTTTTGGTCACAGTCACTGGGTAAAACCCCAACCTGGTTATATGCAACCCACCACCCACTCTGCACCTGCACCCTGACCCTTAATGTGCCTGCAGAGCCACACGACCCCACTGATCTTGCTTAAATTTATGCCAAAACCGATTTAGCTCACTGGAGAGAGCTTTGGCCTGCGGACTCAAGGGTCCCAGGTTCGATTCCGGTCAAGGGCATGTACCTTGGTTGCGGGCACATCCCCAGTAGGGGGTATACAGGAGGCAGCTGATTGGTGTTTCTCTCTCATCGATGTTTCTAACTCTCTCTCTCTCTCTCCCTTCCTCTCTGTAAAAAAATCAATAAAATAAAATAAAAATTTAAATAAATAAAATAAATTTATGATCCCACACCTCAAGCAGGCCCTCGTCCTGCCATCTTTCCTGGCCCACTCACTCTCCCTCCTAGGCTCCTAGATGGTGACGCCACACCCTCTCCTGTTCTCAAGCCTCCAACATGGTCGCCTCCACCCTCTCTCTCAGCCAGTGACTGTGCTTGCCTATCCGCCCCCCCACCATAGAATTGATTGCTTCTTTTTATTTAAATTATTTATCGTAGAAAGTATTACATGTCTTTTTTCCCCCATGACCTCTCCCTGCCCACCTCCATCTCCCAGCACAGGCCCTCACCCCCTACTGTGTCTATTGGCTATGCTTATATGCATTCATACAAGTCCTTTGATTGATTCTTATGTCCTTCCCACCTCCTCGGCACCTCCTCCCCTCCCCCCCCCCACCCCGTGCTTCCCTATTTCACTGAGAAAGTCAGAGGGAACTTCACCACTTGAGTTGCTCACCCCACCATCTCCTTGGCCCTCTCCTGTCACTGTGGTGAATGGTTTGTGCCCATCTAGTATCAACCTCTACCTCACACCAGAGCCCACCACCCTCACTGCTCAACAATGGCCGCCCTGCTCTGCTTCTCCAGTGGATCACTCCCATCCATTCATGGTGTTGAACACCATCTCTTCAACATCTCTCAATTCCACTTGCTCCTCCAGTAACTTCCAATTTCCTGTTCCCTTTTATGATAAAACTCAACGAGTTATCCGTGTTTGTCCCCAATTCCTTGCCTCCGTTCTCTCTTGAGGCTGCTCAAGTTGGGGCTTTACTAAGGTGACCAGATCGTCCCGCTTTTGGCGGGACGCGGGACAAATGGTTAAAAATCGGGACTGTCCCACCAAAAGCGGGACGATCTGGTCACCTTAGGCTTTACCCACCATTCTGCTAAAACTGCTCTTAAAAAGGTCAACTTCAATAAAGTTTGCCCAGCTGGCATAGCTCAGTGGTTGAGAGTCGACCTGTGAACCAGGAGGTCACGGTTCGATTCCCAGTCAGGGCACATTCCCGGGTTTCGGGCTCAATCCCCAGTGTAGGGTGTGCAGGAGGCAGCTGATCAATGACTCTCTCATCATTGATGTTTCTCTCTCTCTCCCCCCTCTTCCTTCCTCTCTGAAATCAATAAAAATACATTTTTTTTAAAAAGGTCAACTTCGCTCCATGTTGCCAAATTCACTTCTGTCCTCTTATTATTTTTTAAAATATATTTTTATTGATTTCAGAGAGGAAGGAAGAGGGAGAGATAGAAACATCAATGATGAAAGAGAATCATGGTGGATCAGCTGCCTCCTGCAAGTCCCCCACTGGGGATCGAGCCCACAACCCAGGCATGTGCCCTTGACCGGAATCGAACCTGGGACCTTTCAGTTCACAGGCAGACACTCTACCACTAAGCCAAACCGGCTAGGGCTTTATTTTATTTTTTTATATAAAAATCTTGGAGTTACGTTTTACTCTGCTTTCTCTCATATTCTACCGTGGGTCTATCAGTAAATCCTGCTGAGCCTTCAGAAGAAACCTGGAGTTCATCCTGGCCCCGACTCCCTCGTCGCTTGGAGGAGAGCTCCAGGAGGCGCCCACCAGGCCCCTGCAGAATGGATGAAAGCCGACCTGAAGCAGCTCAGCTCCTCAACACCGGGTGTTCGTGCTCCAGCTGTCTGGGATTTGAGGAGTGTCCAGGGCAACAACAGGGATGCAAAAACACCCCTGGGAAATAGACCCCAACACGACTGCAGCCAGCCATGGGGGTGGGGGGGGGGCCTGCATCACACAGGTGCCCTCATGAGACGAGGATGTGGGACCTCACAGCCCCCAGAGCAGATGTTTCTGAAGGCTGGTGCCATGGGATGGTGGTGATGCTGCCAGATTGCAGGGTCGGGCATCCTCAGGTAGGAATGGCAGGACCTTTAGGCTGGTTAGGAATAGGGAGCCAGCAGGGAGCACAGGTACCCCCACCTGCTTCCACTGGGCCTCTCGGAGTGGGTAGATCCACTGGAGGTCAGCTCATAATCGCCGACATTCACTGAATGCTAACAACTGGCCCGGCTGAGGTGAGGGTTCAGGGAGAGGCCGCATCTCCTGCAGCCTTAGCCAGGAGCTGTACCACCTCTCAGACACTAGGCAAGAGGGAGGATTCCATTCCAGGCCTCACAAGAGAGATGGGACCCTGGGGACACACAGGAAGGGGTTTGCCAACCCAGCCCTGGTGTCTTTTGTTTTCTTTTTTGTTTTCTAACCCAGCCTCAGTGTCTTTTAAAAAAAAGTATATTTTTATTGATTTCAGAGAGGAAGAGAGGAGAGAAAGAAACATCAATGATAAGAGAATCATTGATTGGCTTCCTCCTGCACGTCTCCACCGGGGATTGAGCCCATAACCCAGACATGTGTCCTGACTGGAAATCGAACCGTTGACCTCCTGGTTCATAGGTCAATGCTCAACCGCTGAGCCACACCAGCTGGCTGCAGCCCCAGTGTCTTAATAACAGAGGCCTGGAAGATCTGAGCCAAGCTTGTGACTGACACAGTAGCCTACTTTGACTAGCAGTTCTGGGAAGAGTGTGAGTGTGTGTGTGTGTGTGTGTGTGTGTGTGTGTGTGTGTGAGAGAGAGAGAGAGAGAGAGAGAGAGAGAGAGAGAGAGAGAGAGAGATAAAAGACTGGGAGTGCCCTAGGGCCCAGGCAGCTTTGCTGCTTTGGGAGCTCCTCTTGAAAGGGCCTTGCTGACGGGGCTGCAGTACTGGTGGGACTTGGTGTCAGCAGGAGTGGCTGTTAGGGACTGAGCTCAGGGCAGTGCAGGCTGGGGCCCTGGGCCACTGGGCAGTAGCCAGGATGCACTTAGGGCATCTGTCAGCAATTTCTGTGGTTTAGACACCTGGGAAGCGGGGAGGGCTCTGTAACAGACTCCCGTTTCCTACAGCGGAGTCTTACCAATGCAGCCACATGGGCCTGCTTTCCCAGGCTGAGATGCCAGAGGTTTCCAGAGGAAGCAGCTCAGCTGGGGCCATCCTGATGACTATGTATTGTTGCTAGAAGTCCTTAAGTGGTGAAATGTACTTAACCATTAGGCTGTTGGTCCAACTATCCTCCCTCAATCTCAGCATCGGATGACTCCCTTCGGGAAAATGGGTCACTGGTCGGCTGGAACAGGGGTCTGGAACTGGTCAGGAAATGATATGAGGGATGCCTGGGGCACCTAAAGCCATCGGGCAAGAAGGGTGGGTCTTGGGAGGGGTGGGCTGCTAAGCAGAGCTCCGCTCAGCTCAGCCTGCAGCTGTGACCAAATCAATCCTTCACTAATCAAGTCTGGCATCAGTTACTGGTCTGGGCGTGGTCATGGGGTCTGGTTTAAGTCAGATCTGAGGAGGGGCCACAAACCTGAACTTCCATCCGCTTGGCTAGTGTCCCCCTGCAGTGGGTATAAAGCAGAAAATGGTTACAGTCCTTTCCATGACGAACTAGAGGATTTCTGCCCAGTAAGCAATGTCACCCTTAGGCTTATAGGGCTTTGAAAAAGATTACCCTATATGGTATTGACCAATTTTGTATCCAATTTAGCAAAATTTCAGGATTCCTTCTTTTTCCCCCCGACTTGACTACATATATGTGTCAGTTTCTTGTATTCTCATTTAAACTAGCTTTGTCATCCTGCTATTATCTCTCTTAAGGAGTTGAAAATAAAAAACACAAAAAGATGGAAGCACAGTCCTTGTCTATTTGTATGGGAATTATTTCTAAGTTTTTGAATATTCTACCTATTCTCTCTCTCCTTACATCACGAATCATGGGACTAGAAGGAAAGGCTCCCTAGGACTAGACAGACAGGCACTGAGGGCAGCAAGGCTAGTGGACACAAGCCCTGAAGGCCTATGGGTGACCAGGACACAGTGACCACAGCTAGGAGCTCAGGAAGCCAGTCCTGAGGCGGGTAAGGGGCCAGCACGGTGGCCCTGGACAAGGAGAGCCCTAGAGATGAAGGGAGTGAGGTCTCATGGGAGGCCCCAGAAAGCCCTGGCTGGAGGGTGAAGGTTGGGTGAGAGGGGGGATTCAAATTCCAGATGCAACTCCAGCCTGAAGGGTGCTGGGCCCTTGGGGAGCTCTTACTAACTGCCCGCCCCCATAACATGACTGACAAAGGGGTAGAGACTGATCCAGTGGGGTCACAAGGTGGGAAGTGGTTCTTCTTGCCCCTCCATAGAACATCTGCCCTTTGGAGTTAGACCTGGTACCTTCATCCTCCTCGAAAGGGGTGTGGCCCCTTCCAGTCCTGCCCCAGTGCTTATCACAGGTACATCGACCTTGAGGCTGACACTAACCAGACCTGAACCTCCTCAGGGTGGGGAGAAGCTCAGCACCAGCAAACCACGTGGGAGACACCAGAGGGCATCCAGGAACCAAGCTCAGTTTGGAGCTGGTGGCTTCCTGCTCCACCTGCTTTTCAGGGTCTCACAGACACACGGGGAGCCTCCGCTCAGCTCTAGGGAAGTTTATTGCTGTTGGAGTGGCTTCCTGAGGAGGTGCCCGTCTCTGGCCTCGGGCTCTTCAGGCTGACATTGGTTTCTGTGGTCATGGGCAGCATCAGGCTACAGGGAGAGCAGGGCTGCCTTCTGGACGCTGGGCTGTTGCTGGCAAGGGGAGAGAGGTGTGTCCCCTTCACCACTCGCCGTGGGGCTGCCTGTCCACCTGGAACAGCCCTGTTTCCTGGACATCCTGCTCTTCCTCCTGGGCAGCCTTCCCTTCTTCCGGGACATCCTTCAGTTCCTCCGTGAGGATGTGATACAACAAGTCGGGCTAGAACACAGGGTTGCAGGGGTGAGAGGTGGGTAGCTGACCTTGGCAGGACCAGCTGAGGCTCCCCAGCAGGGAGCTGGGCTGGGAGGCAGGGAGGAGGTATGGAAAAGGAAGGAAGTCCTGGCTGAGGGCCTCACCAGGTTTTGCAGCTTCTCCCTCAGGGCCACATTGTCTGCTTGAATAGTGCTCAGGGACTCCTGAAGCCTAGGGTTGAAAGAGATGTCCCCTCAGCCCCCAGGCTCTTGTCCTAGGCAGCCCCACCCCCAACCCATGCCTCCTGTGTGAGCTGTGTGACCTGGCACAGCCATCTGAGACCAGGGTTTCACCCAGAGTCCAGTCTTATTGAGGGGAACCAAAGTTTTACCACCCCAAAATTGCCTTTTGGGATATTGATTTTTAAGCTGATTATTAGGAGATTGCCCAATAAGCAGGCATGTGGGCACACAGTCAATTGCTAGGGAAGAGTTGTGGCCCCCATACCTGTAGGGCAGGTCCACCAACATACAAGGACATGATGCTTGGGAGGAAAGAGACTGCGGGCCAAGGAGGTCTCCAGAGTAGAACAGGAAAGGAGGGAAGAAAGAGGGGCAAGAAGGTGCAAGCCTGCGGCCATCAAGCCCCAGGCCATGACCTCCTTGGAGAAAAGTCCTGTCACCCTACCTGCCTGCACCTGCCCAGACCTGGCTCACCTCATACAAGCATTCTGCAAATGGTTAATTTCCTTCGAGGTTTGCTGGGTGCCCCAGTCTTCCTTATCCAGGAACCGGCTCTCCAGGACCTCCAAGTCCCTAGAATGGGTTTGCAGTGAGGGTAGGATGGAGGATCAATAGGCTGGGAGAGAACTGGGTGGTCAGAGAGGTGGGGCAGCCCAAGGCCCAGGATCCTTCAGTCCTATCTGGGCTTCCCCTCTGCCCACCCCAGGGCTGAGCCCTGGCCCAGATCTGAGTGTTAATATGGGGGTTGGGAGTAGGGAGAGAAGCACCATGGGCCTCCCTCCCCTTCACACACTCACACAGACTTACTCTTGAGGTTCTTTGGGCTCAGAGGGCTCCACCGAGCTCAGGAGTGTAAACAGGAACTTGGCCGTGGGTTCTGGTTGCAGGTCCTGCTGTGACTCTGAAGAAGGTGGCTTTGGCAGAGAAGGTGTCATGGTGACCAAAGTGACACGGGGCTGGCAGCCCAAGAGCTTGGGTCCTCCCACACCCGGGAGCGTTGGCTGGGAGTTGTCATCTCCCAGCAGGGAAAGAAGAACGTCTCCAGCCCCCCTGCCACCTCTGTGCCCAGCTCCCCACAGACCTGAGGGTCTTCCAGGTTCTCCTGCTCAACAGGTTGCACCACTGGCTCCTCAACGGGCTCAGAATGGGTTTTTTGTCTGCTCTGGGGAGACTGAGGAAGACAGAAGCCCAGTTGGTAAGCCACATCCATCAACCCATGGGCCTCCCCTTTCCAGCCTCATCTGGTTATCTTGGGGCAGCCTCCAGCCTGGAGAGTCTCTATCACCAATTCTTGTCCAGCCAACCAGGTCCCTGCAAACGCAAGGGATGGGGGTGGGATTTGGGGGCTGGGATGGCACTATGTAATGGAACCCTAGAGAAACTTGTAAACAGTGGAGAATGCCTCTCATTTCTGGTATAGAAATCATCTATTAGTTGGGCATGGAGAAGTAATTAATATGGCATTCAAGACCCTCTGTTATGGACACCATTGGTTCTAACCCACATAATACTCTGCTCATACCAGCCAGGAGTCTCACTTCCCAACCCCATGCCAAACCTTCCCCAGTGCCATGCTCTTGCCCATAATGTTCACCCCTCTCCCATTCCCATCTCCTTCTGCAATCTGAATTCGGACCATACTTTTCTCTGCTGAGCAAAATTGCCTCCCCTGGTATTCCCTAGCTGGGTCGGCAGAGGAGCCGGAGCTGGGCTGAGCCTGAGAATGCTTCCGAGGTAACTTCGCTTTGGAAACTAGGTCTAAAGAAATGACTTCAAAAGAAATAAAAATTTGTACAGAGGCCCACAGTGGCTGATTTACACCAAGAAGAAAAACTAAAACTGGCTTAAAGGGCCCAAATATAAGAAAAGGTAAATAAATTATGATGTACAAATGTAATAAAATACAATTCACGCTGCAATTAACGGTCCCCAGTAAGCACTGGTTGACCAACAGGTCTGCAGGACAGGCCTCAGGCCGGGTCCTGAGAACATACAGATAGATGATCTGATCTGGTTCTGCCCCAGAGAAGCTTCAGGGGACGCAAGAGGGCCCAGTTCACAGGGGATCCTAGGTTCACAGGGGATCCTAGTGCAGGGAAATGTGCCATAAAGAGGCCCGGACAGAAAGCCCTGGTCTCGAGAGGAGAGGGCCACACACTTGGCTTAGGAGCTCTAGGCAGACTCCATCAGGGAGGTGCTGCTTGATCTTCAACAAGTGGGGTATCCTGGCCAGTGAAGGGCAATCCAGAAGGAACAGCTTGGGCAGGATGGTGTCGAAGATGTGGGGCACTCCGCTGGGAAACAGCGTGAGCTAGTTAAGTTTCATTGCCAGATAAACAAAGAACAATTTTTGTGTAAGCATGTCCCATGCAGCCAGCTCACTTATAGAGACTGAGACACTGGGCAGCCAAAACCCACTAACCATCATTATGATTCTGCATGGACAATGGAAAGTCACCAAAGGGTATTTTTCAAAAAAATTATTGTGACAAAATACATAACATAAAATTTACCATTTTAACCACTTTTAAGTGTACAGTTCATTGGCATTAAGTACATTCACATTGCCATGCAGCCATCACCACCATTGATTTTCCCAAACTGAAACGCTATACTCATTCCATTTAATAAAAGCCCAGCGACCAAGGCAGAATGATCGACCAGTCGCTATGATGTACACTGACCACCAGGGGGCAGACGCTCAACTGACTGGGAGCAGCTGTTCCCACAGCGGGCCAATCTCCCCAGGTCACGTTCCCCACCAGTGCATGAATCCTGTGCACCGGGCCTCTAGTTAAATAATAATCCATTCGCCCTCCTCCATCCCCTGGCAACCACCATCATTCTACTTCTGTCTCTATGAGTTTGACTGCTTCCAGTATTTCTTATTAGTGGAATCATATAATATTTATCCTTTTGTGTATAGCCCATTACATTTATCATCGTGTTTTCAAGGTTCATCCATGTTGTAGCATGTATCAGAATTTCATTCCTGGGGGGACGAGGACAAATATGTGATACCTTAATCAATAAAGAAATTTAAAATAAATAAATAAATAAAAAATAAAATAAAATAAAAGAATTTCATTCCTTTTGAAATTGATAGAGCTGAATAATATTCCATTGTACCTACATACTGTATTTTGTTTATCCATTCATCCATCAATGGATATTTATGGTGTTTCCACCTTTTTTGTCTATTGTGAGCCATGCTATGAACATGGATGTACAAATATTTCTTCAAGACCCTACTTCCAATTCTTTTGGGTATTACACCCAGAAATGGAATTGTATCAAAAGGCTTTAAGCAGCCCTAGCTGGTTTGGCTCAGTGGATAGAGCAGCGGTTACCAACCTTTCGGACCTCACGGACCACCAGTGGTCCACTGACCACTGTTTGGCGACCGCTGGGATAGAACGTCAGCCTGCGGACTGAAGGGTCCCAGGTTTGATTCCAGTCAAGGGCGCATGCCCGGGTTGTGGGCTCAATCCCCAGTAGGGGACATGCAGGAGGCAGCTGATCAATGATTCTCTTATCATTGATGTTTCTCTCTCTTTCCCCTCCCCTTTCTCTCTGAAATTAATAAAAAAAAAGTGTGTGTGTATATATATATATATATGTATGTATTTTTAAAAAGGCTTTAAGCAGGGGAAAAACAACACCATATTTTCTCTTGGAAACTGATTCAGGCCGCAGTATAGTTTGAAGAGCTACTAGGCCAGGGCAGTGATTTTCAGCTGGTGTGCCATGGCACACTGGTGAGGCACAAGAGACACACTGATGTGCTGCAAGAACTTTTAAAACATGCAACACATGACTATTTAGTCAGGGCATTGACCTCAACTTAGATTGTCAAATTTAAAAAATGGCCCAATGTTGTCCAGTAGTTGAGTATCGATCTATAAACCAGGTCACTGGTTCGATTCCTGGTCAGATCACATGCCTGGGTTGTGGGCTTGATTCCCAATTGGGGCGGGGGGGGGGGGGGAGCATGCAGGAGGCAGTGATGAATGATTCTCTCTCATCATTGATGTTTCTATCTCCTCTGAAATTAATAAAAATATCGATATATTTTTTTTTTTGTTAAATATATCTTTACTGATTTCAGAGAGGGGGAGGGAAAGAGAGATAGAAACATCAATGATGAGAGAAACTCATTGATCGGCTGCCTCCTGCATGCCCCCTACCAGGGACTGAGACTGCAACCCAGGCATGTGCCCTTGACAAGAATCAAACCTGGGACCCTTCAGTCTGCAGGCCGGCGCTCTATCCACTGAGCCAAACTGGCTAGGGCTAAAATATATACATTTTTAAAAACACAGCCCTGGCCGGTTTGGCTCAGTGGATAGAGCGCCGGCCTGCAGACTGAAGGGTCCCAGGTTTGATTCCTGTCAAGGGCACATGCCTGGGTTGCAGGCTCAGTCCCTGGTAGGGGATGTACAGGAGGCAGCTGATCGGTTTCTCTCACATCGATGTTTCTAACTCTCTATCCCTCTCCCTTTCGCTCTGGAAAAAAATTAATAAAAATATATTTTAAAAAAATAATAATAAATAAATAAAAACACAAAAACATTGACAACAATCACCCTGGCCAGTGTTTCTCATCGGCTCTCAAACTGAAAAGTTGCAGGTTTTGTGGTAAGGGGCACAACCTGGATTCTGATTTGATCCCCAGCCCTAGTCAGGGAGTGTGCAGGAGGCAATGAATCAATGTGCCTCACATTGATCTTTCTCTCTCCACTACCTCCCTCCCGTCCACTCTCTAAAGAAACAATAAAAAAATATATCCTTGAGTGAGGATTAACAAAAACAAAAAAAACCAACAGAATAGCTGTCTGTGTGAATGAATCAAAATTACACTTTTTTTTGTCAGATCGGCAAGGAATTTATTTTTTGGTGTGCTGCAGAATTTTAGTAATTAATTTAGGTGTGTCATGAGATGAAAAAGATTGAAAATCACTAGGCCAAGGCAATTGTCCAGTAGCCGTGGGGATGGAGGGATGTTGAGATTGGGCTGAAGGGATGGGGTGAGGGAGAGTGTGGAGCTGCAGATGACCCCCAATGGCCTGGCTTGTGTGATTGGGTCAGCCCGAGGTGATGCTAATGATGTAGGGAGCACAGGAAGAGGCAAGCTGATGGATAAGCTAAGTTCGAGGTAACTTCTGAGTTGAGATAGTTCTAGAATATAGTTCTAGATTCTGGTTTGAAGTTCAGAAGAGATATATGGGTGGGAGAGAAAGACTGGCCAATCTTGGGCAACAAGGTGGCCTAGAGAGCTTGAGGTCAAGCAGATTGAAAAGAGGGTCCAGAAACTGATGAACAAAAACAGAGACAGAGAAGCATTGATCAGACCATCAAACCTCAGAGGGAAGGTGGGGGCAAGGGGGAGAGATCAACCAAAGACTTGTATGCATGCACAGAAGCCTAGCCAATGGACACAGACACCAGGGGGGCGAGGGCATGAGTGGGGGGTGAAGGGGGCAATGGGGAGATAAGGATACATATGTAATACCTTAATCAATAAAGAAAAGGAAAAAAAGAGGGTCCAGGACTGAACCTAGGTGTCCTGACATTTCAGTGGAAGCAAAGAAAGGGGCCAGCAGTGTCATGGCCCCAAGAAGGGTGCTCTTGGCCCAGGGTGCAGAGGCCTGAGCTGTAGCATTGCGGATTATGTGGTCACTGAGCAGTAAGTGAGTGAGGGCACCTAGAGTACATGGGACAGAAGCAGCAAGCAATTTCCTAACATTTTTTTCAAGGAGCTTAACCTCAAAAGGAATAATAGTAGTAGCTAAAAGGAGAGGCTGATCAAAACTTTTTTTGGGTCAGGGTGGTTGTTTCTAATAAAATGAACATAAGCCTGTTTAGGACTTGTAGGTGAGAGGCACAAGGGCTCAGATGACAGACTTGGATCAAAAGCCAAAGTGGAAAGCTTGGCCTTGAAAAAAGGGACCTGCTTTCCTCTGGGTAAAGAGGTAGAAGGGAGGTGTGGGGAGGCTGTAAAAACTTAAGAATTGAACGGGGGGAGGGGGTTGAGGACAAATATGTGATACCTTAATCAATAAAGTAATTTAAAAAAAAAATACTACTTATAAAAAAAAAAAAACTTAAGAATTGAAAGGTCTTGATTTGCTCGGTCTAGGAGGCAAGGACAAATGTAGAGACCTGACAAGACTGGTTTGTGTCACCCACGTGCAAATGCATGGATACCTGACTAGTTCCCCGGGGGCTTCTGCACCAGGCTGGGCCAGCGTGAGGAGCGAGCTCCTGGGGACGGGGGATAGGGAAACAAGGGCTTGACTCAGGATGGGAGGGTTTGTTCCCAGGCTCTGGACTAGGGGTCCTCAAACTTTTTAAACAGGGGGCCAGTTCACTGTCCCTCAGACCGTTGGAGGGCTGGACTATAGTTTAAAAAAAAAAAAAAACATACTATGAACAAATTCCTATGCACACTGCACATATTTTGAAGTAAAAAAACAAAACGGCAAAAACACCTGCATGTGGCCCCCGGGCCGTAGTTTGAGGACGCCTGCTCTGGATTAAGCTTTTAGCAGCCTTATCCTGGAACTCCCCTTCAGGCAGGTAGCCCAGCCTTGGAAGAATGGTGTGAGCAACTGGACAGAAAGATATGGAGGATGGGGTCAACCCTGTGACACAGCCTAAAGGCTTAGCTTCCTGGGCCTCAAACCCTCAGCACTGCCTTTGACCCAATGAAAGAAACACAATCTCGGAACAGACAAATTCTTCAACCAGGTTTATTAAAAAAAAAAAAAAAAAAAAATTCCCTTAAACTCCACATTCTTAGTTTTTCAGGGAGAGAAGTTTGCAGCAATAACATCATCATCTGGCTACTCCTGATTCTACAGGACTAAAACAATTCTCAGGCGTCCTGCCCACCAGCCAGTGAGGAGAAGGTTTCTTCAGGTGTGGTCCAGCTCAAGGACATCTGGCCCACCCTGACAAAGGGGCTTGCTTGTAAGACCTGACAAAGCACAAAGCGTGGAACAGGTAGTCTGGGACTCCCGGGCCTTGTGAAGAGCTTCATCAGTGCCGTGCAGGTAACTGAACAAGCAGATCTTCCCTGACACTCTGCTATTCACTAGCCTCTACTTCCACAAACCTGTAAGTGTGCAAAGGTTCAACACGTGGGGAATGGAGCAAAGTGTGGTTGGGCAGCCTTTGAAAGCACACCTTTTACCAGCATGAGAAGAGAAATGGTGGGAGCGGGCTTCCTTGAAGACAGGAAGGTGATCTTTCTCTGCCCCCTAGCTCAACTCCTAGCACCTGCCTCAGGCAGTGTCCTCCTGTGACAGGGCACTAAGGAAGCTAAAGGTTAACACTGCTATCGACCCCTGCCCCTGCCCCTTCTGGAACGTGAGAAAAGCTTCCTAGAACTTTACATGTGTAGCTGCAAAATGCCAGCGGGACTAAGACTGCTTAACCTATATGTGTAGCTGCAAAATGCCAGTGGGACTAGGACTGCTTAACCTATGTTTTTGTTCTAGAGCTGAACAGACTGTGAACTTTAGTTTGTAAGAAACAGATGTGCATGACAAGAGGGGTCACCTCCTGCCATGGGCCCCTTCCCAGCCGAGCCTCAGGTTCTATAGAGGCTGGAACCTGTGGTACCTGTTGCCACACCCCCAAATTCACCCTTTGCCCTATGCGGCCAGCACTCCAGCGGCCTTGTTTTTAACCAAATACCTCAACAGCAGAACACAGAAATATGAAATACAGCTTCTAAGGAGCAAACGCCTATGGTCCGAAGCCAACTACGGCTTTCCCACTCTCCTTCTAAACCCGATTCTACTGCCTGCGTGTCCAGCTTCTTCCTCACAGACAGAACCGTCCCAAATCCACAAATTCTCTCCTGGACCATCTAGAGAATCTAAGGAAACCCAAGCCTTTTTACATAGATGGAACCAAGCCACCAACAGAAGGCAACTCAGGAGAGAAAGCCTGAGGCTGCTCTGGCTGCGGGTGCCTGTTTCTTTTCTTTTTAAATATACTTTTACTGACTTCAGAGAGAAAAGGAGGTAGAGAGAGATAGAAACATCAACGATGAGAATCACTGATCGGCTGCCTCCTGCACGCCCCACACTGGAAATTGAACACGCAACCCAGACATGTGCCTCGACCAGGAATCAAACCGTGTCCTCCTGGTTCATTGGTCGATGCTCAACCACTGAACCACACGGGCTGGGCTGGGGATGCATTTCTGTTGGGGCTGGCACAGGGCAGCCACATTCCGCAACAGTAGAGATGCTCTCACCCACAATCCTCAGCCCTGTAACCTCCTCCTGCTGGGCCAGTGACTCTCCCTCCCAAGTCTGTAGCCCAACTGGAAACTGGCCAGGACACTGCAGGAAGTAGGGAGGAGATGGTGGGTCACTGACTATAGCCAGGACACCGGCCAGGCGAACCCTATTTCCTACAGCTGCCACCGCACAAACACTCAAGGGCAGACCTCACGTGCAGCAACAGCACATGCACAGGTAACAAGGCCAGGGAAGGGGACCCCAAGTGTCTGTTGCACAGGAAGAAGAGGCTATGTACAGGGGGAAGGAAGTCTGGCTAGGTGCACCCCCGTTTCATCTCATTCAACCAGGAGATCAAACTGCTCAGCAGCTTCAAACTCAGCATTCATGGCTGCAGCCCACTCATCCAGCTCCGATTTCTGAGGGAAGAGAAATGGGAGGCAGGTGAGTGGGGAAGAGGACATGTTGTCTGGAGCATGTCTACCCACACCCTGCACGCAGGTGCTATCTTTCCCCCAAAACAACCAGAACTGAGCCCCAGCCCTTCACGTGTCCTGGCATCTCCCAGTATGTCTGCGTGACCGCAGAGGCAGGCCCCTGCCCCACTCACCAGGATCTCTGGCACCTTCTTCTTCTTCTTTTTCTCTTTCACGGGTGGGGAAATTCCAGGGAGAGTCGTGTCTGGGACCCAAGGATTCCCAGGGACCCTGGGGACCTCGGTTAACTTTGAACACACCAAAGGTGAGACTCCAGCCAGGTCTTCTGTCCCCAGAAGCCTCTCGAAGCCAAAGCAGGATGGGCGGCCTGGGGTGGAGGTGGAGGCGCAGTGAAGGGGGTCCAGCCGGCTGTAGGATCGCCTGACTTTCTTGGACATGTCCAAGTCTCTGGTGTCCAGGTCTCCATCACTGGAGTTTGGTTCAACATCTGGAGTGTGCACAGGAGTGGCAGGGACAATAAATTTCTCGAAGAGGTCCTCCTTAGTAGGCTCCTTGGTAGGAGGATTGTTTTCTTTCTCCAAGGAAAACGCAATCTACCAGGACAGAAGAGAGAATGCCTCCCTGTTACTCGGCTATATTACTTCCAGGAAGCCGGAGGAGATTTAGGGTGGAAGGAAAGATCCACTGGACATACATGTTTAAAAGGAAAAGAGGAGACAGGTTGGGTGAGAAATCAAGCTAAGATAGATGTGGGGAAGGGGAGAAAAGAACAAGTGGGCATTGATTCTGAGGAGTGTGGTTTTGTGCCTCTTTTAAAAGGACTCACCACCGCCTACCGGTGCTGCCAGCTCTGTCTCCAAAATGTGACCGGGGAGTAAAACAGAGCAGTACAGCAGGGAATAAAACAGAAAACCCCTGTCTCCATGGAGCATTCTAGTGGAGGAAAATAGATAATACGTGGGGGAGGTGGGTGGGTGGGTGGGAAGAGAGCAACCAAAGATCTTGTATGCATAACCCATGGACACAGACAATAGAGTGGTGAAGGCCTAGGTGG
This sequence comes from Eptesicus fuscus, assembly GCF_027574615.1. NCBI lineage: Eukaryota > Metazoa > Chordata > Mammalia > Chiroptera > Vespertilionidae > Eptesicus > Eptesicus fuscus. The sequence goes on along the minus strand of NC_072485.1, from coordinate 79,765,002 downwards.
GGGGTGGGCTAGAAGGAAAACGGTAGAGGATACCAGGGTATCAAGACCTAGTAAGTCTACAGGAGGAAGCAAGACTGGCAATGCATGCAGATATGGAAAGACAAACTTTCAAAATACTGCAAACAGCACCCTAAGCAGATGTGAGCAGACACCATGCCCCTTCCCAGCTCTACAATGTCCTGGATTCCACGCAGCAAAGCAGATGAAAATGAACTCACCCTAGGGCTCCTTCGAGGCGAGTGCACAGATGGGATCTGTGGAGACAACACTAGTTGATCACATAGCCAGCCCCCAATTTTGCTCCCCACCCACAACCCCTCTCTCAGGCCTCACCTTTACAGTATGAGCCACAATCTTCTTCAAGACGATGGGCTTTCTGACTGGAGTCGCACGAGGCGCCTGGAGAGGAGGGGGTGACCATGAGCTCTATCCTAGCCCAGGGGTCTCCTGGGAAGGAGGCGCCTCTGTGGAAGGACCTGAGGAATCCCGGGCTCACCTTCGGGCAGATTTCAGGGAGGATGTTGGGAAGATCAGAGCCTGATTTCCGCTGAGACCTCCGCAGAGACTGAGTAGGAAGTGAGGCCCTCGGCCCTGGAAAAGAGACAGAAGGTTCCCAAACAGGCCCGTCGGGGGCGCCTTCCCGGTCCGAGCCTCTTCTGGCGGTTGGGGGAGGGCCTCCCTCACGAAACTGCGTCCCTCAAACACTTGGGCCCCATCTCTCCCGCGCGCCCTCCGCTCACCGGAGCCCTGGGCGGCCCCGCCGGACCGCGTTCGCCTCTCGGACATATCTTGGCCTCGACCTTCGCCGCGCCGCCACCGCAGGTGGTGGGGCTCGCGCCAACCGTAAGGCTCCTTCGAAGCAGAAACGTTCGAACTACCCGCCTCACCCGTGAGGAAGCGGAAGTGACGCAAGGCGGGAGGGGGAAAGAGGGTCCGCTCTCCGCCCGGCACCACGTAAAGCGTCTCGGGGGCGGGGCCAGTGGCGTGCTTGCGTCATCGGCACGCGCCGCACCCGGAAGAGACGTGGCAGCGGAGGGATAGTCGGGGCGGCCGGAGCTGGAAAGAGCTGAGCCGGAGGTCGACGGGGCGCGGTGTCTACCCCTCGGACCAGCGCTCCCGCTCATCGGGACCGGTGCCGCGGTGCTTCAGTAACACTGAGAGAGGGGTCTGTGGAGAAAGTGGGGGCGGGGCTTGGAGGGGTGGGACCCAGGAGGGGCCCCTGGGGGCGGGGCCGGTGGTATCTGAGGGACGCTGATGGAGGAGCCTGGCCGGGGCGGGGTTCAGGAGGAATGAGGGGGGTCTTTGGAGGACGGATTTATGCTGGGGGCGTGGTCCGGAGTGAAGAGGGGCGCTGGGCCGAAAATTGGGGCTGGCACCAATATGAGAGTGTCTAGGGGAGTAGAAACGAACTTGGCTGGTGAGTGCCTAGTGGCGGCCACCAGAACCTGGCTCCCTACCAACTCAGGCCCCTTCTTCAGGGTGGACCATGGGGCTTTGCAAGTGCCCCAAGAGGAAGGTGACAAACCTATTCTGCTTCGAACACCGGGTCAACGTCTGCGAGCACTGCCTGGTAGCCAATCACGCCAAGGTGGGGCCTTCAAAAGAGCGGCTGAGCAGGGCACTGGGAGGGCAGGTAGTATTGGCTACTTCCAAATCCATGAAGGGCCAGGCGCTAGAATGGAAGATCCACGAGGGCCAGGACTTCATTTATTTGATTCGTTGCTATGCCCCTAGCCCTTAAGATATAATCTGGCACACAGTATGTGCTCAGTAAATGTTTATTGATTGAACAAATGTAAGAAGTCTTTGCGATGAGAGATAGACCATTGGGTCTTGGGTAGCTGGGTTGTGGAGCCCCTGCTCAGTTGTGACCTCTCTCTCCCACTCCAGTGCATCGTACAGTCTTACCTGCAGTGGCTCCAAGATAGCGACTACAGCTCCAATTGCCGCCTGTGCAACACACCCCTGGCCTCGCGGGAGACGACCCGTCTTGTCTGTTATGGTGAGTCCTGGGGGTTTCAGGACAGGCCCGTCTTGGTGGCTGGTTTCCACGCCCTCCGAAAACAGCAGGACAGTGAGACTGCCTAGCTAAGGAGGTTGGAGCCCGAGTTCCCAGTCTTGCTAGGTTACATACATGTTGTGTTAACTCAGGCAAGTCATTTTCCAATCCTAGGCCTCAGTGTCTTTCCCTAAAAATTGAAGCTGCTAGCCCTCCAATCTTTTTTTTTTTTTAATTTCTTTATTGATTAAGGTGTCACATATTTGTCCTCATCCCCCCATTCCCATCTCACACCCCTCCCCACGGATGCCCCAACCCCCTGTTGAACTTAACCATTGGATAGGCTCATATGCATGCACACAAGTCCTTTGGTTGATCTCTGCCCCCTCCCCCCACCTTCCCCTATCCTCCCTCTGAGGCCCAATAGTCCGATCGATGCCTCCTTGTTTCTGGTTCTGTTCTTGTTCCTCAATCTATGTTGTTCATCATTTCCCCTAGATGAGCGAGATCATGTGTCACTAGAGATATACTTATAAGAATTGAATGTGAGACGAGCAATAATAGTTATGCTGACAGGCAAATGAATCAGTCTGTAGTGAGTTTCTCTCTGGACCAACAGTTCTTTAGAGACCCAATTTCAATGTCCACCAGTTCCTTATGTGTACATGTCAGCACTGACCCCTCAGCTCTGGATGGTGGACAAATGGTGGTGACAGAAGTCCGACTCCCTCTTAGCCCTCCAATCTTGAGGGTTGAGGGAAAATCAGTCAAACGTGTGGGTGTGTTTGTGTCTGTGAGCAGTAGCTGACCAGACCAGGCATGAGCTGAAAGCATGGGGCTTTCAGGCATTCAAGATTCATTACTGAGCCCTGGCCATTTTTGCTCAGTGATTAGAGTGTTGGTTTGAGAACTGAAGGATCTTGGGTTCGATTCCCAGTCAAGGGCATGTACCTTGGTTGCAGGTTTGATCCCAGACCCTGGTTGGGGTGCATACGGGAGGCAACCAATCAATGTGTCTCTTTTTTAAAAATATGTATATATATATTTATTGATTTCAGAGAGGAAGGGAGAGGGAAAGAGCGATAGAAACATCAATGATGAGAGAGGATCATTGATTGGCTGCCTCCTGCACACCCCCTACTGGGGATCAAGCCCACAGCCCCAGGCATGTGCCCTTGACTGGAATTGAACCTGGGACCCTTCGTCCACAGGCCAACGCTCTATCCACTGAGCCAAACCAGCTAGGGCTCAATGTGTCTTTCACATCAATGTTTCTCTCTCTCCCCCCCCCCTCCTCCCTCCCTTTCACCCTCTTAAAAATCCTCAGGTGGGGATTAAGAAAAAAGATTAATTACTGATTCCAAGATTGAATAGAGAAGAAAGGAGTTTCCCACAGTAAAGTCTGCTGAAAGAAGTCAGCAGACATGTCATGACATTGACCTGACTCTGCTCTAAGAGTCTTAGTTCCACTTTTTTTGTTGTTAATCCTCATCCAAGGATTTTTTTCCATTGATTTTTAGAGAGTGGAGGGGGAGAGACAGAGAGAGAGAAACATCAATGTGAGAGAGACATATCAGTTGGTCTTAGTTCCACTTTTTGAAGGAGCTAGTGCAAAAGAGTGAACTCTACTAAAGTTTTTCAGTGTCAGGATGTGGATATATGTGCATGAATTTTATGTGCATGTGTCTTTACATAAGTGTTAGTGTGTTCATTAGTACTTATAGGTGAGTGGGTAAATGTGTGTGAACATGACTACAAATGTGTTGTGGGGTTGCAGGAGAATGTGTGGGTGAGGGTGCTCAAGTGTTAGCCAACAAGTGCATGTATAGATGTGTATGTGTGAGTTGGCATTTGTGTTTATGCATATGTAAGCCTATGTATATTTGTGCCCATAGGTGTGTACAAGCACACGTGTGCCTCTGTGTGTGTCTAGGAAGCTTTTCTGAAACTGTTCTTGATTGGCAAATTCTTCCCACCCACCCCCACCCCCCAGTGGGCTGGGGAGCTTTGTAGCATCTGTTTTGACTTAGTGAGATGGTGGTAGCCAATAAGGCTGAAGGCTTAGAGAACACTGATGAAATGGACCTAGGGTGAGGATGGGAAGGAGGCGGCTCTGGGCTACACGTGTATGAGTGTAGATCCCTGCAAGGGGCTGGGGGCTGTTGCTGGGCGAGAGGCCTAAGTGCCTTCTTCCTCATGCCTCTTCTCTGCTGTTTCCTGGGCCTTAAGATCTCTTCCATTGGGCCTGCCTCAATGAACGTGCTGCCCAGCTACCCCGAAATACAGCACCTGCTGGCTACCAGTGTCCCAGCTGCAGTGGCCCCATCTTCCCCCCAAGCAACCTGGTGGGTCCTGTGGCCTCTGTGCTGAGAGAGAAGCTGACCACGGTCAACTGGGCCCGGGCAGGACTGGGCCTTCCTCTGGTGAGAGTCCCTCTGTCTGTCTGTCCATCTGTCTTGGGCCAAATAAGTGAGTGGGGACAGCACTGAGCAGCTGGTGAGACAGGTTCCTTCCTCCAGATCGATGAGGTGGTGAGCCCAGAGCCCGAGCCCCTCAACACTTCGGACTTCTCTGACTGGTCCAGCTTTAATGGTGAGTGGTGGTCTCCACCTACTGTTGGGGCCCTGGACTCCCTGCTCTGCTGACAGCTGTCTTCCTGCCACAGCCAGTACCCCTGCACAAGAAGAGATAGCCAGCACTTCTACTGCCCCAGCCTTCTACAGCCAAGTCCCCCGGCCCCCCGCGACTCCCAACCGACCTGAGCAGCACACAGTGATCCACATGGGCAGTTCTGAGCCCTTGACTCACGGTGAGCCAGGGGATTGCCTGGGCCAGGGGAGTGGAGTGGGGTGGAGGGAGCTCAGGGCCCCAGAGACCCACCGGAGGGACCCTTCCTCACTCCAAGCACAGACGTTACCTACCCACAATTCTGAGACATAATGTCAGGCTTCGAAGGGCCAAGATCTCCTACTCTCCCCTCTCCCCCTGCTGTGGGGCAGTTTCCCTGAGCCTGTGAATGCTCGTGCCTCTGCCCCTGCAGCCTCGGCCCCAAGAAAGGTGTATGACACACGGGATGATGATCGGGCACCAGGCCTCCACAGGGATTGCGATGATGACAAGTACCGTCGCCGGCCTGCCCTGGGCTGGCTGGCCCAGCTGCTCAGGTACACAGGGTTATGATGCCAGGAAGGGGGAGGAAAGGAAGTGAGAGCCAGAGGCCCCGGGCACAACGATTTCGTGACAAAAGGGGCCTGACCTGGGTACCCAGGTGTTGGGCTGTGTAGAGGCTTCAGCTTGACAAGGAAAGTCTTCGGTCTGCCCTCTCGGGCTGTCCCTTGGCCTTATATATGAGGTTTGGACTCAGGCTCTTTGAGGTCCCTTCCTGCTTCCACACCATCCGATCTATGACTGTCCCCATGCCTGGCACATTCCCGTTTCCAGAACCGTCACTGCCTCAGCTGGTTCAAGCTGCACAGTCACCCTTGTAGTGGGCAGGGACAGGGATGATCTTCCCCATGGCACACTTGAGGAACTGAGTGAGGCTCAGGAATGGTGGCGCTGGGGCCAGAAGATGAGTGTCATGATCAGGGCTCTTCTCCAGGCCACAGGGCCACCAGGGACTTGGGGCCTGATCTGACTTTCCCCTCGTCTCCCCAGGAGCCGGGACGGGTCTCGTAAACGGCCGCTGACCCTGCTCCAGCGGGCGGGGCTGCTGCTGCTGCTGGGACTGCTGGGCTTCCTGGCCCTTCTTGCCCTCATGTCTCGCCTGGGCCGGGCTGCAGCTGACAATGATCCCAACCTGGACCCACTCATGAACCCTCACATCCGTGTGGGTCCCTCCTGAGCCCTTGCTTGTGGCTGGGCCAGCCTAGGACCTGGGGCCTTGAAAAGGGGAGATGGGCAGGTCTGCGGGCCCTTTCGCTGCTCCTCTTTCTCAAGTCTGAGACACTAAGATCCCAGACCCAAAGCCGAGTCCACTAGAGTGGCTGTAGGCTGGGCCTGGGGTCCCTGCAGATCAAGTGTCTGTCTTGACCTGCTTCCCCTGGGTCTCTGGCCTCCCATCCCCAACCCATGAAGGAGCTGACAGGTGGAAATAAATGGCAGACTTTATTAAAATTCCCAAAGCCTCCTTTTCCTTCCCCCTTCTCAACCCAATCCCCAAGCCTCAGTGGCTCTCCTCCCGGTACTGCATGGCCAGAAACTCCAGGGACAGGCGGTTGAAGAACATGGCTGTGTTGAGCACTGAGCGGAGGAGAGAGCCCCCATCAGCTCCCTGCCACTTTTCAGGGTTCCAAAGGTCCCCATTCCCTCACTCACTCAGGATGACCAGGGCAAAGCACCGAGCAATCTTGTAATCTTCCATCTCAGCGTAGAGTGACCCCATGGCGGCCCAGCAGATGCTGATCACCTTGGAGAACTGTAGGCCCCATCCAGTGGGAGAGTGACCCTCTGGCACAACTGGGGTTTCCATCAGTCCCTGGGCTTCCCCCAACCAGCCCCTGCCCTCACCTACCATCAGGACAACTGTGTAGCGGAAGCTCATGCGGTCGTAGTGGTAGGTGAAGCAGAAGTTGTACACGTCGCTGGCAAAGATGAGCAGGTGTATAAAGAAGAGCAGCATTGCAGCCATGGTGAGCACCATGCCTTTCGGGAAGAATAGCATCGCAATACGGTCCCGCCACCGCATCCTGGTAGCAGCACAGACGGAGGTCAGTAGAGCTTGAGCGAGCAGACAACACCCAGGAAGAGCAGCTGACCCCTCTGCTTCTAGAGTGCGCTGTGTCAAATAGCAGTGGGATTCTAGAACCAGGAGGACATTTAGGAGACAAGATTCTAGAACACAGGCTGGTTCCAGCCAATAGAGGAGTGTTTCATGGGTCGCCAGGGGAGCTCTGAATTGTGGAGGGGTGGTGGGCTAAAGGTACAGATCAGTAGGTCTTGTTGTGTTGAAGGGACAGCGTCTCCACATCATCCCACCTCTATACTTTGCATGTCTTCTCACCGAGTCCTCTCAACATTTCCACTGAGGAGTTAGTGTGGGCATACTACAGATGAAGAACTGCAGCTCAGGAAAGTGTGTGTGTGTGTGTGTGGGGGGGGTCCCAATGAGGGGAGGCCTGGGCTCACAAGCTCCAGGTATTTGCTTCAACACCTACCAGAAGAACTAAGGGAAGGGGAGGGACCACAGATTCCCATGGCTGCCCTGGGACCTTCCCCATGCCCTCCTTAGATGTGGCCCTACGAAAAACTGGCTTTTCAATCCTCTCCCCAGATGTTCAAGGACATGATCTGACCAGCTTCCCCCTCTGCCACCTTCCTGTGCTCAGAGCATTTTCACACCCATTGTCTCTCATTTCAAGAGTCCCATGAGAAAGCTGGGGCTGATGGCATAAATCCTATTTTACACAGGAATCCGGGGTACAGGGAGGGATTGTCAGCTCAAGCTTTCACAGCCAATGAGTGAGAGAGTCAGTACTGAGACCAAGATCTAATTCTACCTGTGGCTGTGGGATGAGAAGGGACAGTTAGAAGCCAAGAAGAAAACATTTCCTCCCTACATGTAAGAGAAAAAAACTCGCCTGACCAGCGTGGCTCAGTGGTTGAGCATCGGCCTAGGAACCAGGAAGTCAAGGGTTCGATTCCACATATGCCTGGGTTGTGGACTCAGCCCCTAGTGGGGGAGTGCAGGTGGCAGCCAATCAATGATTCTCTCTTATCATTGATGTTTCTGTCTCTTCCTCTCCCTTCCTCTCTGAAATCAATAAAAATATTTTTTTAAAAAAACCTCCAAGCCCTAACCAGTTTGGCTCAGTGGATAGAGCGTCGGCCTGCAGACTGTAAGGTCCCAGGTTCGGTTCCAGTCAAGGGCATGTACCTTGGTTGCGGGCACATCCCCAGTAGGAGTTGTGCAGGAGGCAGCTGATCGATGTTTCTCATTGATGTTTCTAACTCTCTATCCCTCTCTTCCTCTCTGTAAAAAATCAATAAAATATATTTCTAAAAAACACACACAAAACTCCAAGACTGTCAACAAAATAGGCCTGAAAAATGGCCAGAAATGGTGTAAAGGGACATGTAAGTTCCCAGCAACGAAAGTTGAAAAGGAAGGATTTAATGTTGAACTTGTCCACCCCCATTGCCACCTGCCTGTCTGCCTGGGACATTAGGACCCAGGTCAGGTCATGGCCCAAAGTCTTCCGCCTCCAATGGGTAGGGTTAGAGCCTGACCTCACCATCCATGCTTGCCGCCCAGACTCATTAATCACAACATCCCCTCAGAGCTCCCTCCTGACACATTAAAGGGGTGATGTCCCAATGCCCAGCCATGGTCCCACTGTTGAAACAATTGTTTGCACCTCAGTTCTCCTTTGACTACAAATAAACATTTATATATTAGGGCTCCTAGCTCAATGCCATTTAAAATATAAATCTGCTTTTGTTTATTTTAGAGAGAGGAACATCAATTGGCTGCCTCTTTCATGTTCCCTACTGGGGATCAAGCCGGAAAACTGGACATATGTGCTGACTGGGAATTGAACCGACAGCCTCTCAGTGCATGGGATGATGCTATACCAACAGAGCGTCCTCCCCTGCACCAAAAGGTCACCAGTTCCATTCAAACTCGGCATGTCTCGATTTGAACTCCTAGTCATCCCCTGTCCTCTTGAGCTCTTCATCTTGGTGAACCGGCACCTTTACCCAAGTCAGAAACCTGAGAATTATGGTCAAGTCTCCACTCAACCCCTCACTCAGCACATCCTATCAGTCACTTAGGAGCTGCTGAGTCTGTCTTCTAAACACGGTATATTTAAGTGCACCAGAACTCCTTGGGGACTTTTTTTTTTTTTTAAAGGAGCTAGGTCTGGGGGAAGCCCAGTCTTAAAACACACCACAGGGAATTCTGATGCACGCCAGAGAACCAGGCTTCCAGAGGCTGCACTAGAGGCACCGTGTGGCGTACGGTATGTGCATTTAATTCTCACAACTCCCCTGTGAAGAATGTACCCCAATTTTAGGAATAGGGGTGGCAATGGAACCCAGGCAGTGGCAGGAGGCCAGGCACAAGCTCTCTGATTCTACAGAAAGCAGGTCCTTGTCTTCGGGGTGGGGGGGAGAGCGGGGGAGCAGGGTTGGGAGCCACTACCTGCCTTCCCTCCACCTGAGAAGCTGGCGGAACCAAGGGCTCTCGGAACCTCTTCGCTCGAGGAGGAAAGAGGCGGGGGAACTCTAATCTCGAAGGACCCAGGACGGCGGAGGAACGTTTCTCCTGAAGGACTACCTCGTTTCAACAACTTTATGATTCCCGGAAGTGCCTCCTCCCAGCCTCACTCCGGTGGGCTGCAGTTGGCGCGATGGCGGCTGCAGCCGCTGGGCCTGGCCCGGGGTCTGGCCCTGGGGACTCCCCGGAGGGGCCCGAGGCCGAGGCTCCGGAGCGTCGCAGGAAGGCGCACGGGATGCTGAAGCTTTACTATGGCCTCTCGGAGGGGGAGGCGGCGGGGCGCACCCCGGGGTCGGACCCCCTGGACCCGACAGATCTCAACGGGGCGCACTTCGACCCGGAAGTGTATCTGGACAAGGTAAGTTTATGCGGGGCGGGGGGGGGGGGGGGGAAGGGGAGGGAACCAGGCCCCGATATATTGCACCCCCAGAACATGCCCCCGACTCTGTTACGGAGGTGAAAGAAGCAGGGGCTCGTAAAGGGAAGACGACCCTCGGCCAGGCAGCTGGGACAAAGCTGGAGTCTAAGGGGGCGTGGGCGGGTTTGGCCTGGAGTCTGAGGTCCCCTGATGTTTTGACAGGCCCCGGGGAGTGGGCGTGGCCCCGCCGCTGACAGGCTCTGGACTGGGCCTTGGATGAATCTCAGGATTTCAAAAGCTGACAAACCCCAAATGTGGTTCCCCAAACCTAGTAACTCCTGAGCTATGCCACTTATAGACTCCGTTTCGGATTCCTGATAGGGATGGGAAAAGGGTTTTCTTGCACCGAAAGCCTTCCAGTTAGGGGCAAGGGTTGGGGACACGAGTACCCTCTGACCTGAGCACTAAACACCCCATTTCCTCCAGTTGCGTAGAGAGTGCCCCCTGGCTCAGCTGATGGACAGTGAGACGGACATGGTGCGGCAGATCCGGGCTCTAGACAGCGACATGCAGACCCTGGTCTATGAGAACTACAACAAATTCATCTCAGCCACAGGTGATTCCCACTGGGACACGCCCCTCTCCGTCCCACCTCCCCCAGTTCCTTCCCTGAGTTGGGAGAGCTACCAGGGGATTTAGAAGGAGGAGATCCAAATTCCAGCTCTGCCATTAACCCACTCTCACCTCTCTCTGTCAGAGCTTCTGTGGTCAGATGACTGTAGAGGTAATAGCTGCTCTCAGAGTGTTGTTTTGAGGACCAAAGGGGGAGGAAGGAGAAAATGAAGTTAATTTATCTAATGTACTTGGAATACCTGGCACTAAGGATGCCTTAGTAAGGATGCCTTTCATTAGTGGGAGCTTTCTTCTCTGGTTCCGGTCTGTCTTGAGGATGGGCTTGCCTCTACCTTCCTTCCTTCCTTCCTTCTTTCCTTCATCCCTTCCTTAATTCCAAGAAAGGAAGGGAGAGGGATAGAGAGATAGAAACATTGATGAGAGAGGAACATCATCAATAATCGGCTGCCTCCTGCATGGCCCCGACTGGGGAAACCAGGAATCAAAGCGGCAACCTCTTGGTTCCTGGGTCAATGTTCAACCACTGAGTCACACCGGCCAGGGCCCTTTCATCTTTTTAATTAAGCAAAGAAACAGAAAATGTATGATATGAAGGGACGCAAAGATGCCGTGGCTGGCTAGCTCTGTTGGTTAGAGGGTCTTTCCAATATGCCAAGGTTGCATGGCCAATCCCTGGTCAGGGGAGGCAGTTCTTGCTGAGGACAAGGGGAGGGTGGCACAGATGAGGCAGAATGGATGGCATTGAGGCGGTCAGAGAACAGAGACTCAAGGATGTCCCCCAGGCTCACCTATAGGGGTGTTTGAGTCCACAAGGAGGTGACTGATCAGGGACCGAGAGGCACGGAAAGAGGACACAAGGACAGCAACGGGGGAGGGGGATAGTTTGATGGCGTGGTCTTCAAAGAAGCAGGGGTCTTGCAGGGAGGGGGAGTGGAACCTGTCTGAAAGCGTTAAGGGGCCAGCCCTGAGGTGCCTGGGTGTGAAGGCCGAACAGCCTCCTTGGCCAGGTTTCTGTCGGACAAAAGGGAAAGACCCTTCTGAAAAGATTGGCCGTGTTCTGGAAGGCGGGTAAAAGGGTTTGGGAAGTCTGAAGGAGATAAAGCTGAACAGGTATTTATTGTCTCCCCAGTGCCAGGCAGTGCCCTGGGCACAGAGGATGCCCCTGGGAAAGAGCAGACAGGTCTCCGCAGGTGCCCTGTGCCCTCCTTTGGCTCTGGGCATCTCCCGAGGGCAGAAACTGAGCTGCCTTCCCACTGCCCCAGGGCTAGGGACACACACGGGGTGCCGGGAAACACCTGCTGCGCTGGCATAATACCCCTCCCCCACTCACTGTGACCCAGCACCATGGCAGCCCGCTCACACCAGACACCCACGCAGCCCTCGGTGCCTCAGGGCAGTGTGGGCTCAGGCCTTTGGGAAGAGGGCGTGGGTGAGAGCACCTGCGCTGTGTCCTCAGGCTGAGTGCTGGCCTGGCACTGCGCCCCTCCATCTCCTTTTCCCTCTTCTGCGCCCTTGCCCTCGCAGACACCATTCGGAAGATGAAGAATGATTTCCGGAAGATGGAGGATGAGATGGACCGGCTGGCCACCAACATGGCGGTGATCACAGACTTCAGCGCGCGCATCAGTGCCACACTGCAGGACCGCCACGAGCGCATCACCAAGCTGGCAGGTGGGCCCTGCCCCAGTGAAGGTGCTAAAGTGGGCCGCCCTCGGGGCTTTGAGGCTGACACCACCTGCCCTCGCCCCCAGGGGTCCACGCTCTGCTTCGGAAGCTGCAGTTCCTCTTCGAGCTGCCCTCGCGCCTCACCAAGTGCGTGGAGCTGGGCGCCTACGGGCAGGCGGTGCGCTACCAGGGCCGTGCGCGAGCCGTGCTGCAGCAGTACCAGCACCTGCCCTCGTTCCGTGCCATCCAGGATGACTGCCAGGTCATCACAGCTCGCCTGGCCCAGCAGCTACGGCAGCGCTTCAGGTGTGGCCTCTGGGCCCCCCTCCTACCCCTGCCCTGCACTTTCCCTTCTCCCCCAGTCCCCCCCCCCCCCCAAATTCTGACTTCTTGCTCTACCCTGCCATCTTCCTCCCGGTAGGGAGGGCGGCTCCGGTGCCCCTGAGCAGGCGGAGTGCGTGGAGCTGCTGCTGGCCCTGGGCGAGCCCGCAGAGGAGCTGTGTGAGGAGTTCCTGGCACATGCCCGAGGGCGGCTGGAGGAAGAGCTGAGAAGCCTGGAGGCAGAGCTGGGGCCCTCCCCTCCTGCCCCTGATGTGTTAGAATTTACCGACCATGGAGGCAGCGGCTTTGTGGGTGGCCTCTGCCAGGTGGCCGCAGCTTATCAGGAGCTGTTTGCGGCCCAGGGCCCAGCAGGTGCGGAGAAGCTGGCAGCCTTTGCCCAGGAGCTGGGCGGCTGCTACTTTGCCCTGGTGGAGAGGCGGCTGGCGCAGGAGCAAGGTGGCAGCGACAACTCGCTGCTGGTGCGGGCACTAGACCGCTTCCACCGGCGCTTGCGAGCACCTGGGGCTCTGCTTGCTGCTGCTGGGCTGGCCGACGCTGCCACGGAGATCGTGGAGCGCGTGGCCCGGGAGCGCCTGGGCCACCACCTGCAGGGCCTGCGGGCGGCCTTCCTGGGCTGCCTAACCGATGTGCGGCAGGCGCTGGCTGCACCTCGCTTGGCTGGGAAGGAAGGCCCTGGCCTGGCCGAGTTGCTGGCCAATGTGGCCAGCTCCATCCTGAGCCACATCAAGGCCTCGCTGGCTGCTGTACACCTCTTCACCGCCAAGGAGGTGTCTTTCTCCAACAAGCCCTACTTCCGGGTATGGCCTGCCCCTGGGCACTTTCTTTTTTTTTTCCTGGGCATTCTTTTATTCATTCTGCAGATTGGTAGCTACCCAGGTACTCTAGATGTGGTTTCAGGCTGTCATGAGGAATACTGGCAGAGCCTGGAGGGATGGGGAAGGGTGTGAGGGCATCTGCAAGCTGGGTCCCCAGTGCTGGTCCCTTCCCTAAGCAGAGCAGCTGCTCTGGGGCACTGGAATGCAGGATGAAGCTGTCCCTTGGTGAAGGGCCAGGGCGTTTAGGGTTCCAGCAGAGGATCACTAGCAGCGCCCGCCTGGAAGAGGGGACCTGCTGTATGTCCGCCCTTCCTCCTCACAGGGCGAGTTCTGCAGCCAGGGTGTCCGTGAGGGCCTCATTGTGGGTTTCATCCGGTCCATGTGCCAGACGGCTCAGAGCTTCTGTGACAGCCCTGGGGAGAAGGGGGGTGCCACGCCGCCCGCCCTGCTCCTGCTCCTCTCCCGCCTCTGCCTGGACTATGAGACGGCCACCATCTCCTACATTCTCACCCTCACTGATGAACAGTTTCTGGTGCAGGTGAACTCCCAGCTCATGGCAGGGTAGGGGATGGTGGTGCTGGGAAAGCAGGAGGCCAGGCAGTGCCCTCATGGTCAGGCCAGCTGCCTGTGCCCAACCCAACCTCCCCCATGCCCAGCCTGTGCCCAGCTCCTGGTTGGCAGTGCCCCCTGAGCTTCCCCCAGCACCCACTACCTTTTTGTCCTCTGCATCCCTGGCTCAGGACCAGTCTCCAGTGACACCTGTGAGCACACTGTGTGCAGAGGCCAGGGAGACGGCACGGCGGCTGCTGACCCACTATGTGAAGGTGCAGGGCCTGGTCATATCACAGATGTTGCGCAAGAGCGTGGAGACGCGGGACTGGCTCAGTACCCTGGAGCCCCGGAACGTGCGCGCTGTCATGAAGCGGGTGGTGGAGGACACGACGGCTATTGACGTGCAGGTGCTGGCAGGGGAGCCCTGAAGGTGCAGGGCGAGGGGGTGCTGGGAAACACCCTCCGAGGGTAAGACTGCAGGGGCCAGGCAGTGCCTGCATCCATGGCCTCATTCCTCCTCAGCCCAGGTTGTGGCATCATCACCCCCATTCCTTCCAAGAGGCCGAGTCACCCAGAAAATAAGGGCCTCAGTATCGTTGTGTCCACCTTTACCCCACTCCACTACTTCCGTAAATAGTGACTGGGTAACAGTGAGGTTCCAAGCCTGGACTGCCTGTGATTCTTGTAACAAATGTGACTTGTAGTAAATTAGTGTGTAGCTTAGGGCATCCTTAGCCCTTGCCCAGGGCGCCTGGTGAGCTGGAGGTCCCCTGTACTCTGGCCTCTTTGCAGTGTCTCCTTCCACCACCAGGTGGGGCTCCTGTACGAAGAGGGTGTTCGCAAGGCCCAGAGCAGTGACTCCAGCAAGAGGACCTTCTCGGTGTACAGCAGCTCCCGGCAGCAGGGACGCTATGCACCCAGCTATACACCCAGGTCTGCTGGTCAGACTGGCCCCTGGGGGGATGGACAGAGGTTAACGGGTGCAGGGTGGGCTCTGAATGCTTGTCCCCACCTCCCCCCATCCAGTGCCCCAATGGACACCAACCTCTTGAGCAACATCCAGAAGCTGTTCTCTGAGCGTATTGATGTGTTCAGCCCTGTTGAGTTCAACAAGGTTTGAAGTCACCAGTGACCCCCCTCCCAGGGTCCCCACACTGGCTCAGGGAGCCCTTAGCATTCTGTCCCCCCCAGTCTTTCTCCGAGGGGTGTTTCCGGGAATGAGTATCCAGAGCCCACCATCACCATCCCATGGCCCTTTGCCCCGACCTTGGTGTGCTCCCAGCCGGGGTGTGGGTGCTGATCTAGTGTGTCTGGCTCTTGTGCTGTTTCCCACAGCAGTCCTGGGTCCTCCCCAGGGTTCCTGTTCACACCCTGGTCTCAGCCCCGCCCAGCCCGCACTCAGGGACATGGTGTTCTTCTGACTCAGTAAACCCCCCTCCCCTTGTCATTGCTGACCCCCATCTCTGCCTGTGATTGCTGGGCACTCCCTGTCCGTTTCCCTCCCTCCCTGGGCTTTCCATGCCATCACAGCTACTGGCCTCTTATTGTCTCCCTGGCCCTAACGTGGGTGCCCTTCCCCAACACCTGCTGTCGGGAGCTGCATCCCCGTGTCCCTTCCCGCAGGTGTCGGTGCTGACGGGCATCATCAAGATCAGCCTGAAGACGCTGCTGGAGTGTGTGCGGCTGCGCACCTTTGGGCGCTTTGGGCTGCAGCAGGTGCAGGTGGACTGCCACTTTCTGCAGCTCTACCTGTGGCGCTTCGTGGCCGACGAGGAGCTTGTGCACCTGCTGCTGGACGAGGTGGTGGCCTCCGCTGCCCTGCGATGCCCGGACCCGGTGCCCATGGAGCCCAGTGTCGTAGAGGTCATCTGCGAGCGCGGCTAGGCCCGGCCATGGTCATGCACCGGCTTGCCAGCTGCCCCAACCCGCGCATCCCTGGACCTCCAGCCCCCCTGGCCCTTCCCCTCTTACCTCAAGACCCGCAAAATAAAGATGTGCTGTCTCCTCCCTCTCGCTTGCAGGGGCGGGACTTGAGGGGTGGAGTTGTGAGGCTGAGGCTTACGACAGCCTCTGGGGTGCTTGCGTCGGACTCGCCCCCAAGAGCCGATTGGCTGATGTGCTGGGCCCAGGATGGGCCGGGGGCGGGCCCGTTTAAAGACCTCAGGATGGACATGCGCTGTGTCCGAGCTCCGCCCGGGACAGGTGCAGGCCACGGGGGTCGGATTCCTGGTGTCGCCGAGCCCATCTTGGGGATGGGGTGGAGGGTGTTTCCTTGACGGATTTTCGTGAACCCCACCTCCCGGCGGAGCAGAGACCATGGCCCCTCAGGGCTCCCGGGCCCCGCTGGAATTCGGGGGACCCCTGGGTAATGGAGCAAAGAAGGGGGGAGCTACGAACGGGGATGGGGTAGAATCGGAAGGCTTTGAGAGGTGTCCGGGGGTAGGGGGGTGTGAGGGAGTGTCTGGAGAGGGGGCTGCAGAGCGGGGTCTGTGGAGTGGACAGAGTCGGGGAGCAGGAGGAGGGTGTTCCAGGGAGTCTGGAGGCGGGGACCAAGAAGGAAGTTCGGGAAAGGTGCTGAGGCTGGGAACGGGATGCGGGCCAGGGCGAGGGGGATGCTGACGGGGGTCGGGGAGAGTTGGGGAGCGGACACGTGACGCGATCGGCCCCCTCCCAGGCGCCGCGGCGCTGATGCTGCTGCTCCCGGCCACCATGTTCCATCTGCTCTTGGCGGCTCGCTCCGGGCCGGCGCGCCTCCTGGGCCTCCCCCCGCACCTGCCGGCACCCGAGGCGCTGTGGAGCCCGGCGGCGCTGCTGCTGTGGCTCACCTGGCTTGGCCTGCAGGCGGCCCTCTACCTGCTGCCGGCGCGCAAGGTGCGGACCTGCCTCCGGACGCGCGTGGGAGGGGGGCGGAGGGTAGGGCTCAGCGAGGAGAAAGGCACCCTCAACCCTAATCAGAGCCCTTTGTGCCTGCAGATGGCCGAGGGCCAGGAACTGAAGGACAAGAGTCGCCTGCGCTACCCCATTAACGGTGCCTGGGCTGGGCCCTTTAGCGGGAGTTGCGCGGGTGGGCTGGAGCTCCAGGTCTTGGGGGTCTCACTCTCCTGCACACCCCCATCCCTCCACCCTTTCCTACAGCATTTGCTGCTGCTCTGCACCTCAGCAGCAGCTGAGGTGATCTGAAAGCCAAGGTGTCAGCCTAATGGCTTGGGTCGAGGTCTGTGACCTCTTGGCTTTGAGCAGTGTTTGTGTGTTTGGGGTGGGGTGGGGGACCAGAGATGGGGGGCGTGGTCCCCAGGACTCACCCTGTGCTGGGGTTCAGGCTTCCAGGCTCTGGTGCTGACAGCCCTGTCGGTGGGCCTGGGGGTGTCGGCTGGGCTGCCCCTGGGAGTGCTCACGGAAATGCTCCTGCCCTTGGCGTCGGTGGCCACCCTCACCGCCTTCATCTTCAGCCTCCTTCTGTATCTGAAGGCTCTAATGGCCCCTGCCTCCGCCCTGGCACCCGGAGGGAACTCAGGTGAGAGGGTCCCAGTGGGTACAGATGCAGGCAGCTAGGGGTGCTTGCTTGCAATTTCACTCTCCGTCGTTCTCCAGGCAATCCCATTTACGACTTTTTCTTGGGACGGGAGCTCAACCCGCGCATCGGTTCCTTTGACTGCAAATATTTCTGCGAACTGCGGCCTGGCCTCATCGGCTGGGTATGCTGGGCATGCTGGGCAGGGCTAAGTGGGACTTGGGCCAGCAGGAGGGGTGGGATGGATGAGCAGTTCCTGGGCAGGGCAGGTGCAGTATAGCCCAGACATCATTCATTCATCCCACAAACACTTGTGGGATCTAATATGTGTCCTAGGTACTGAGATATAAGAAAAAATTACAGAAAAGGAAAACTGTCCTCATGGAACCTACATTCTCATGGAAAAGACAGACAAAAAAATAAGTATATATAGCATGTCAAAGGATGCTGAGTGCCGTGGAGAAAAGCAAGGCGGGAAAGAAGAGGTGCAATTGTTTTTTAATCCTCACCAAGGCTATGTTTCTATTGATTTTTAGAGAGAGGAAGGGAGAAATACTGATGTGTGAGAGAAACATTGATCCATTACCTCCCATTTGCGCCCCGAACAGGCATGGAAACTGCACTGACCCGGAATTGAAATCCAAACCACCTGAGCCACCCAGCAGGGCGAGGTGCAGTTTTAAATGAAGCAGTCAAGTGCAAAAGTCTATTTCGAGACGGGAGGGCGGTCCTATGTTGCCTGCTAGTCCAAGTAGTGCAGAGCTTAGACCTGAGCACTGCATTTACAACCCATCCATCGCTGGTGTCTTTGACTGACATGCCAGCTGTGTTTCTTGGTTATACTCAGTGCTGGACTGTGGTCAGGGTTTCCCCAAGGTCCCCCAGGCCATCCCGGAACCCTCACTCAGGCAGGAGGAATGCCAAGTGCCACGCTATGTCCTGATGTATGGAATGGGATAAAGAGCTTCTTCCTAGGATTATGATGAGGATTTGAAGGGGTAACAGCACCTAGCCTACTGCTCCAGATGGGGGTGCTCAGTCAGGCTGGCTGCTAGCCACCATTGTGAGCACTTCCTGTGTGTCACCCATCACTCCCCTGAGTCCTCGGGCAGCTCCGTAATTATCTCCATTTCCCACAGGAGGGCTTTAGAGAGGGTAAGCAACTTGCCCAAGTGGGGAAGCTGATTCAAAACCAGATGTATTTTTTTTTTTTAAATATATTTTATTGATTTTTTACAGAGAGAAGGGAGAGGGATAGAGAGCTAGAAACATCGATGAAAGAGAAACATCAACCAGCTGCCTCCTGAACACCCCCCACCGGGGATGTGCCCGCAACCAAGTTACGTGCCCTTGACCGGAATCAAACCTGGGACCCTTCAGTCCGCAGGCCGACGCTCTATCCACTGAGCCAAACCGGTTTTGGCCAAATTTGTTTTAACTCTCAAGCCTGCAGCACCCGCCTACGCCCTATGCTGCTCTCCCAAAGGGAACACTACAGGATACGGCGAGAGAAAACAGCTGGGAACACCTCCGTTGCAGGCTCTCTGGGAACAGGGGCTGGGTTCATCTGACAAAGAGCTGGAGAGTTAGTGGCTGACACTTAGATGGGGAGAAGCTGGCCACTGCCCTACCCAGGTGCTGCCCACTCAGTGGAGATGGGCTAGGGACAGACTGTCCTGTCTCCTCCCAACCCCCAGGTCCTCATCAACCTGGCTCTGCTGGTACAGGAAGCAGAACTTCGGGGGAGTCCCTCCCTGGCCATGTGGCTGGTCAATGGCTTCCAGTTACTCTATGTGGGTGATGCCCTCTGGCACGAGGTGAGGTTGGACTGCTCAGGGGAAGCAGGGGAAACTGCCTGAGGACCTTGTGGGGACTACAAGTGTGTCTGGGTCCTGTCCCTGCAGGAAGCGGTACTCACCACCATGGACATCACACACGACGGGTTTGGCTTCATGCTGGCCTTTGGGGACCTAGCCTGGGTACCCTTCACCTACAGCCTGCAGGCCCAGTTCCTGCTGTACCACCCACAGCCCCTGGAGTTACCCATGGCCTCAGTCATCTGCCTTGTCAATGGTCAGTCAGGAACGGGCAGCAGGCTGGGTGCATGCATTTCTCCCTCCCCTTTCTTATGTTTTATATATTTTTATTGATTTCAAAGAGGCAAGGAGAGGGAGAGAGATAGAAACATCAATGATGAGAATCATTGATTGGCTGCCTCCCGCACGCCCCACACTGGGGATAGAGTCCACAACCTGGGCATGTGCTCTGACCAGGAATGGAACTGTGACCTCCTGGTTCATAGGTTGACACTCAACCACTGAGCCACGCCAGCCGGTCTCATTTATTGTTTATTCAGCACCCACTAGGTAGGTGCTAAGCCTCACGCTCTTCTCTGAAGCTGGGGGCGGGGCCCTGGGGTCCAGGCAGACTGGGTTTAGGCTGTGGGGATGATCAGGGTCAGGCAGAACCTGTGGCCCTCACCCCTGACTGCCTGCGCATGCTTCCCCTCAGCTGTTGGTTACTACATCTTCCGTGGAGCCAATTCCCAGAAAAACACCTTCCGAAAGAATCCTTCTGACCCCAGAGTGGCCGGTGAGCTGTGTTCCTAGGTTGCCATGAGTGAGGTGGGGCAGCTGGGCTTCCTGGGGGTCACCCATCCCACTGTCTGTCTTCCCCCAGGCCTGGAGACCATCGCTACAGCCACGGGGAGGCAGCTGTTAGTGTCTGGGTGGTGGGGTATGGTCCGCCATCCCAACTATCTCGGAGACCTCGTTATGGCTCTGGCCTGGTCGTTGCCCTGTGGTGAGTAGCTTGGGTAGGTACTGCATGTGTCTGGGTGCAGAATGAATAGGGGTGCGCCTCATATGAGGGAGTCGTCAGGGGGCTGGAGATGGACTCAGGATGTGACTGGGACAGACAGCACTGCCGGCACCTTGCTGCAGACCCGGGACCTTTCACTACTGAGCCCTAATGCCCTGAGCTGTTAGGTGTGGAACCCTTGGTGAACTGGGGTCTGGCTGAGTGGTCACAGAGCCCCCTCCCCACAGGGGTGTCCCACCTGCTGCCCTACTTCTACCTCCTCTACTTCACTGCGCTGCTGGTGCACCGTGAGGCCCGGGACGAGCAGCAGTGCCTGCAAAAGTACGGCCTGGCCTGGCGGGAATATTGCCGGCGTGTGCCCTACCGAATTGTGCCCTACATCTACTGAGGTGGCTCCCCCCACCCAAGGTGGCAGCACGTGCCCACCCAGCGGCCAGCACACCCTGCAGCAGGAGCCTGGGCACGTCTAGGACTCAAAAGCCTGCACTCCATCCTGCCGAGCTCCAACAGGCGGGGTGACAGCCTCAGAGCGGTGGTTGGGAGCAAGGAGAAAATGAAGGCAGCACCCAAAAACGAGTGGAGAGGGTGCTCTTACTTCTTGGATAAACATCTGGAACCCTTGGTACCACTTCTCTCCCTTTCTGGGACAGGGGTGTTTAAATATTGGCTGGGTCAGCCCTGATGAGGGAGAAGCTGAGGTTTGTGGGCCCAAGAATCGGGGAAGTGTGGGGGGGGAAACAACAGCTGTGTCTCAGAAATGGGCACCCCCAGCAGGCCAGACCATTCACAGGTTTATTGGTGACCAGGAGCCCACACTTCAGCCAGGGAGTTCCTCAATGAGAGTCCTGGGGGCAGGTGGTAGGGGGCCTCCCCAAAGCCGCTCCAGCTCCCCAGTGAGGGCTGCCACCTCTCCCGCTGCTACGGTGTGAGCTCGGTGGGCCCTGGCACAGTCCAGAGCCAGGGCCGGGAGGGCCACCTCATTTTCGTTGGTCCAAGCCATCAGGAACTGGCACTTCTTTCGGGCCCGGTAGAGGCGGTCTCGCACTTCAGTAGCCTCGGCCTGTTTCCGGGCCCGGCCCAGAGTCTGCACCAAGTGCCCCAGTGCTGCCAGCGTGTAGCCCTTCTGGTTGGCAGGGCCCTCGCCCAGCAGGATGCGGGCGGCCTCGCGCATGGCACCCCGTGTGCCGAGGGGCCCGGGTGGATGCTCGCCCGCTTCCAGCACGTGCGCTGCGGCCTGCAGGGCCTCTTCGGCAGAGGCAAAGACCTGCTGGGCACCCAGGGCTCCCGAAACGCCGAGCAGCGTGGCGCAGAAGTCGGAGAGCAGCGCATCGTCGCCGCCATGATACAGGACGAGCGTGTGCGCGTAGGCGAACAGCACGTTGGGCAGCTGGAAGCGTACGAGCGGCGAGACCCTGCCGCGGCTCAGGCTGCCCAGCGTGGGGATCCGGGTGGGCACAGCGGGCGTGCAGACCCCCGGGGCGTCTCCAAGAACCGCCTCCTCGGCGGCCGGGGACTCCGCGGCAGCGGCATCCCTCCCGGGTTCTGGCGGCGCCTTCGCAGGGTCGGGCTCCAGCTCCGCGGCCTCACCGCCCGGGGTACCATCCAGCTCCTCCAGAAGTCGTGGCCCGGTCCCGCTACCCCACCACCACGGCCGCCACGGGGGCAGCAGCCGCCCGGCCTCGCCGCGGTTCAGCAGCTGCTCGAAGGCCGCCTTCTCGGCCGGGGCCAGCCGCTCCCAGAGTCCTAAGAGGCCGCCCGGCGCCGGGCCAGGCCTGAGGCCTGCGTCCTGCGGCTCGTCCTCGGTCTCGCGTTGCTGACGCAGCCGGCGGAGGGCGCTGGCCAGGCGGCTGGGAGAGGCGCTGCGGCCGCGGAGCTCTCCCAGCACCTGGTCCCGGTAGAAGTCTTCGGCGCAGGTGCCATGCGCCCGGTAGCAGCGCAGCGAGCAGTAGGGCACGTTACAGCGGGGGCAGGTGTAGCGCGCCGGCTGGGCCTCCGCGGCCGGGCAGAAACCACAGGGCCCGGCCGGCTCCATGGCAACTGGCGCCGCGTGCCACCCGCGAACGCAGAGGCCGCAGCTCGACAACCTCCGGCGCTCCTCGGCTACTTCCGCCTCTCTGTGGGGCCCACCGAGCGCCTAGTGAAAGCTCCCGAAGATTCTCGGCAACTTCCGCCCGCACTCGGAATCCAAGCCCCGCCCTCACGTCGCGGTCGGGCAGGCGCAGGAGGCGGTGGTGAGGTAGGAGCCCGGCCCGCGCAGGGTGAGGTGGGAAGGCGGTCCCCGCCCCAGCGCGACTGCTGGGCGCTGCAACGCGCAGGGGCAGAAGGTCTTTGCCAAGCACCTCCTCTGGGCCGTTAATTGTGCCGGGTCCCTGCGCCGTAGGGACAGCCATTATACTAGAGGACAAAGGGGAGAGAGTGGAAAGGCCAAGGTGGGGTACCTCGCCTAGACTGGGTGTGTGTTGGCGGCCTGTTCCCTCTTCAGAACAAAGCAACATTTAACAAACATCTGAGCTCCTGTTCGATTTCCTCCTCCAAACCTATCGTTCATCCACCTATAAAGTGGACCACCTTGAGCAGAGATGCGGCCCTATCATAATGGAGCTTAGTTTGTGGTAGATGAGGAGTTGGTCCATGGCACTCCCGATAGATAGTAAGCTCTGTCTGGTTCTTTAGTCCCTCACCTCTCACATCCAATCCCACCTACAGTCAGTCCTGCCTTCAAAACACCTTGCACTTATTTCAATATCAATCATAGATTTCTCTACCAAGATCTAGATGGGTCTGATGACCTTCAAGTCTGTTTCAAGTGAGTTGAAGAGTGAAGCAGTGAGACAATCAAGTCTGTTCATTTTTTTACATTTCCACCATCACTGGTGCTCCTTGTTTCAGGTCTTCAGAGACCTTTCCTAGGATAGTATGGGTTTACCCAACCCCTTCATTACAGTACCCTACACTTACTTTCTTTAAGGCTATTAACAATTTAGTTTCCTCACTTTCTCCACATGAATCTAAATTCCTAGAAGTGAGGGCGCCAGGTGTAACTTCAGAGACCAAACAGCCAATATATTTGTACTTACTATGTGGCAAGTGCTGATCCAAGCACTTTCCAGCCTTTATTTAATCCTCACAGTAACTGTCAAGAGATGATAGCAGATGCCCCGGCCAGTGTAGACCAATGGTTAGACCACCAGCCCTCAGTTCAGTCTCCGGTTTGATTTTTGGTCAAGGGTACATTGTACCCTGGCTTGGGATTCATTCCCCAGTCCTGGTTGGAGCAGTTCGAGAGGCAAGCAATTGATGTGTCTCTCTCTCTCTTCCACTCTCTAAAAATCAATGGACAAAAAATATCCTCGGGGAGAATATTGGCTTCTTCAGAGATAACGGCAGGAATTAGTTTAAAAATATATATGTATTTTGCCCTGGCTAGTTTGGCTCAGGGGATGGAGCGTTGGCCTGCGAACTGAAAGGTCCCAGATTTGATTCTGGTCAAGGGAACATGCCTGGGTTGCAGGTTTCTCTCTCCCTCTCTCTCTGAAAGCAATTGTGTATATATATATATATATATATATATATATATATATATATACACACACACACATATATATATATAATTATATATATATATAAAATATATATATATAAAATAAAATAAAAATGATCAAAATTTTTTTACTAATTTCAGAGGAGATAGAAACATCAATGATGAGGGAATCATTGATCAGCTGCTTCCTGTACACCTCATACTGGGGATCAAGTCCATACCCCTGGCATGTGCCCTAAATGGGAATTGAACCGCTGAACCATGCAGGCTGGGCAATTAGGCTTTTTTAAACTGATTTTAGCGAGTAAGGGAGAAACATTTGATTTGTTGCTCCACACATTTATGCATTTATTGGTCGATTCCATGTGTCCTGACCAGCGATCAAACCTGCAACCTTGGCATATTGGGCCAATACTCTGAGCTACCTGGCCAGAGATGTTTTAATTATAAATGGAGCAAGGATCGAGACTCAAGGCAGTCTAAGTCTAGAGCCCAAGGTCTCTTTACCCTGTGGGCTTTATTCTAAGCAGCAGCAGGTTCAAAAACCTTAGAATAAACGTGTGGGTGTGCATGTGTTGCTAGCAGGGAACCTTAAATCAGTTCCAGAGAACTCAACTTTTGGGAACAGTGAACCAACCAGCTGACCAGCCCAAGTTCTGATTAGATTAGCAAGACCAGTCATGCAATCAGAGGCACAAACAAGGTCCCCACAGCGCCAATATCATCAGTGGTACTTTCCAAAGCTGGGCAAACTGAATTTCTGCACTGAGCCCCACTAAGGCCACAGCTGGTCCAAGTTCAGGAAAAGGCCAGATTGGCATTCCCTGACGTTTTTTTCTCCCAGAATTCCTCCCTTCCATTGCTGCCTCTATAAAACACCCAGGACTCCTATCTTGTTTAAAAGAATAAGAACAACAACAAAAAAGAGTAAGAACAAAACAAACAAACAAACAAACAAAAAGAAAGGATTTGGGGGAATTACCAAGTTATTTGAGATCAGAAATTGCCCTAACTCTACATTTGAAGGACTGGCACCTGTTTTCCCGGGAAGCCTTTTCTTGTAGTTTACCACCTCCCTCTCACCTCTGCCCATCAAGGGCCTCTGCCTCACTTGGCAATACCAAGACACCAAAACGAGACCTCACTGTTCTAGTGGACATACCACCAGCCCTAGAAGCCTTCTCTCACCCCGAGGCCCTGCAAATTAACATGAAACGAGGTGACTGGCTAAGTGGCTTTATTGGAGGAAACCAGGTTACAGAGGGCTTTAGGAGTTGGCATTGGGGCCCTTCTTCTTGCCAAAGGTGGGCACAACGTTGACAAAACGCCGGTTGTACTGCATCCGTCGCTTGGCCCGACCAGTCTTCTTCTTCTTCTTCTCCTGTTTGGCCACCTGGGAGAGGGGAAGGCTGGTCAGACCCCGGTGGACATCTTCCACCTCTTCCCTCCGGCTCATTTCCAGGGAGGGAGAAGACTGGCCAAAAGCCAAGGGTCTTAGCTTAGCTGTGACAGTGAAAAACGAAGTCCAAGGACACCAGCAATACCCTCACTTACCTTGGGGGTCTGACCTCTGACTTTCCCAGCACGGGCCAGAGAGCCATGGACTTTACCTGTGGAGGGAAAGGACAGCAAGCGCTTAGGAGAGCAAGGCCCCACCCAGCAGAATTCTCCCCCTCAACTCGAGCCTTTAAAGGTGAGCTGGGCTCAACAGGAAATGAGAACAAAACTGCAGAGATTTGACATCTGACCAGGAATGTTAGTCTAGCATGTTCCAGGTTTCACTTCAGGATTTTCTAGCCCCTGGACTTTAAATAAGAACGGAAGGGGGTCTGGTCTAACCTCCTAATTTTAATGAGGAAACTGGGAAATAGGCAAGGATCTAATAAGTGACTGAAATACAACTACACTCTAGTTCAGTCTTCCAGGGACCTCTCAAGAGTTAATTTTGCCAAAGGACAGAGAATAAGGAGGTGGGGACATGTGCTGGGGGGGAGGGGAGCAGGCAGGGAGAGGTCAATGGGGGGGGGGGCGGAGATATGTGTAATACTTTCAACAGTAATTTTTAAAAAATAGATTTTTATTGATTTCAGAGAGGAAGGAAGAGGGAGAGAGATAGAAACATCAATGATGAGAGAGAATTATTGATTGGCTGCCTTCTGAATCGAGCCCACAACCCAGGCATGTGCCCTTTACTGGAATCAAACCCGGGACCCTTCAGTCTGCAGGCCGACGCTCTATCCACTAAGCCAAATCAGCTAGGGCAACAACAATAAAAATTTTTAAAAAGAGTTAATTCTGCCCTGGCTGGCGTGCTCAGTGGTTAGAGCGCCAAGCCCGCACACAAAAGGGTTACTGGTTCAATTCCTGGTCAAGAGCACGTACCTGGGTTGCAGATTCCATACTGCGGATGTGGGAGGCAACCAATCCATGTGTCTTTCTCACATCAATGTTTCTCTCTTTCTCCCCCTCCCCACCTCCCTCCCTCTCTCCTGAAAACCAATGGAAAAAATATCCTCGGGTGAGGATAACAAAACAAACAAAAAGAGTTAATTCTGAGGTAAACCGGAAGGACCACCCTGGATTAAGGACACTGATCTCCACTCATTATGTGCTTACAGGCAGTTCTAAGGACAGTCCTCCCCAACTCACCTCCAAGCATGCGGGCGGCTACTTCCAGCGTGGTCAGAGCCTCCACCCCACACTGGCCCAGGGTAGCCTCATCCTCCAGGGGTGTGCCTGCCAGGAGCACGACTTGATCTTCTGGAGCGATGCCCTCCAGCGAGGCGACATGAGCCTACACGCAAAAATGAGGCTCGTTAGCGTTCCCGCGGGGAGCGAGGTTCGAGAGCACAAGAGTACGGTGCCCGAGGTGCACAGCAGCCTTACCTTGATCTGGGAGACAGTCTCCCCGCCGGTCACCTCGAGGGTGTGTAGCTCCTGGGCGCGGACAAAAAGCTGCATGGCGGCGACTGAGGAAAAGGAATGCTTGTAAGAGAAGAAATACTCTGGGAGAGAGGGCGTCGGTGGCGGGCCGGGTGCGATCGCAGGGCTCACGTGGGTAAGACCGGGCCGGCCGGCCTGCCAGGGAGGTCGGGTGGGGACAAGAACCCGGCCCGCACGGCAACCCCTCTCCCTCTCTTTTTCCCGCGCCCTCTGCCCTCGCAGCCCAGCTGCTACGAAGCCCTCCGGATTCAGCCGAGCCCCCAACTCTACCTGAACTGCGGCCTGTGCCGCTACCGCGAAGATGGAGTCGAGAAAGAGGAAGGAAGAGCAGCGTACACGTCCTAAGCGCTTGCTGCGTCTAACGTCACTGCTGCGCGCCGACCATAACCTCGGCTATTTGTAGCGCCCACGGCATCGTGACTCCGCCCCCTGGCGCTGCGCGTAGGCGTTCGTCCGGTCTCGCGGGGCGGGACTAGGCGGGTTGCGCGCGCAGAAAGCTAAAGTTGGGGGCGTTCAAGATGGCTGCGGCCGTGTTCCCGGCCTTGCTGCGGCGCTGGAGGATCGGCGTCCAGCCGGGCTGCGCGCTACGGCGGCTGGTGAGAGTACTGAGCATGGAGAGGCGGGCAGAGGGCTGGGTGCGAGGCTCACAGTTATTCCTTTTAGCCCTGAAAATCGCATTCCCGTTTGGGCCTTAGTTTTCCCATCCGATCCGGGAGACCTTTTCTGTAGCTGAGATACAAGATTGAGAAGGGAGGTGACAGGACCTGGTGCGCGCTTCGGGGTGTGGGGGTTAGAACCTGATTGGAGGACAAGCTCGCTGAGTCAGCACTGGGAGGGGCTACACACGATTCTCGCTGCCTAACTTTTTGAAGGGGAAACCGACGGGTCCACAGATCGACCCGGTCATTGGCGACACTGCTGGGAACTTCGAGCTCATGACATACAGGCCACTTCATCCTGCCTCCCTGTTCTCATTGTCACGCCGGCGCCTATCAGGACTCCGTGGTATCTGTCGGGATAAGTGTCCAAAAAGGATCTTAAAGCTGCAGGATGGGAGGACAGAATTTGGAGTGTGACTTTAGGGTAGATTGCTGAATGTCTTGATCTTCCTTGGATTAAAAATGGGTGTGATAAAATACGCCGCATTATAAGAATTAAATGAAAACAATACCTGTAGAGCACTTAGTATGATGCCTGGCCGTGTGCGTATGAGGCTGAAACCTTCCAGGTAAAGGAGGATCACGTGGGATGAGTGTGAGTGGAAAAACGATCAGGGTTGTTGAAAGTGCCTAACCCAGAACTAGAATATTTCAGTGGAATATTTAAAAGAAACTTTCGATACTGAATTATGCCATATTGCTCAGATTTCCAGTTAATTGTCTTGTTATTTGAGTCCCAGGAGGGACTGAGAGGTAGGAGAGGCAGACCTTCAGAATGCTTGAATTTCTTTTCCAGTCCCACCTGCACCCTGACAAACTGAAGTCTGGTGCTTTTCTATCTCCAGCCATTTATTTATACCATTCTCTCCACCTGTAATGTTTCCTTTCACTACTTACTAAAGTTCTGTTGTGTTGGGTGCGTGGTGAGTACGCTGATGGTTGATTTTTGTTTTTGCCTCAGAGCCAGACCCAAGGGCCTCCCAATTATCCCAGCTTCGTGGAGTCTGAGGATGAATACCAGTTTGTGGAACGCCTATTACCCCCCACCCGCGTTCCAGAGCCCCCGAAGCATGAACATTATCCTACTCCTAGTGGCTGGCAGCCCCCCAGAGGTGAGCTAGATAATGGGCATGGCTTGAAGGCTACAGGGAAGTACCCCTCCTTGGTGGGTGGCCTGCCCCAGCTGACACTGAACTCAATGGTTTCAGGACTTGTTTTGACATCTCACAGGATCAGTACCTGTTTCATGTTCAAGGAAGGGCTCAGGAATGGAGCCCTGTTTTACAAGTAACCATCCATCCACACTACTGGGATAAGGTCTCCCCATGCAGGAAAAGAAGCATAGAGAGAAGACCCAAGGGCTTGGACTCCTTCTCTCCCCATCCCCACCCCCAGTAGTCCATGTACCATAATTGAGAACTCAGCTTCTCCCAACCTCAGTCTCAGTAAAATGGAGATAATCTGCTTGGCCCCATAAAGTACTTAGTGCTAGCCCAGCATGTGGTGGGTGTTCAGTACTTGTAAATCTCCATGCCTTTGTGCAGAGATTCATTCTAGTCTCCCTGACCCAGAGGAGAAGAGCAAGAATTGGTCCCACAGGGGGACCCGAATATCCAGGGAGGCTTGGCCCTCACTTAATTTCTTTTTGAGCATCTTCTTCTTCTTCTTTTTTTTAAAAAATATATTTTATTGATTTTTTTAACAGAGAGGAAGGGAGAGAGATAGAGAGTTAGAAACATCCATGAGAGAGAAACATCGATCAGCTGCCTCCTGCACACCCCCTACTGGGGATGTGCCCGCAACCAAGGTACATGCCCTTGACCGGAATCGAACCTGGGACCTTTCAGTCCGCAGGCTGACGCTCTATCCACTGAGCCAAACCGGTTTCGGCTTGAGCATCTTCTTGAGGCACCTGTCTGGGTCTTGGGCTACTAGTGCCCTGGCTCTCAACTTAGGGAAAGAGCAGGTCTCCTGATTGGAGTCTGGAGCTGGCTTTGCCGTAGACTTCTGCAGACTGTGAGGAGAAAGGCCTTGGCTGAGGTGGGATGAAGCCTGGGAAGATTGGGCTTATCACCATCCCTCCCTGTCCCAGACCCTCCACCCAACCTGCCTTACTTTGTGCGGCGCTCTCGGATGCACAACCTCCCTGTCTATACAGACATCACACATGGCAACCGTCAGATGACTGTGATCCGGAAGGTGGAGGGAGACATTTGGGTAAGTGTGTGGGTGGGTCAGGGTCTGATGGTGGTCTTTTCGGGCTGAAGGGATGGGAATCCTCTAGAGGTGACGGGTCTCCTGACCAGGCCTGATTTGTCCTCTTCCCCCAGGCCCTGCAGAAGGATGTGGAAGACTTTCTGAGCCCACTGCTGGGGAAGACACCTATCACCCAGGTCAATGAGGTGACAGGTACCCTGCGGATCAAGGGCTACTTTGACCAGCAACTAAAAACCTGGCTCTTAGAGAAGGGCTTCTGAGGCCTAGCTGAGCAGCCTGCATGACAGCATCCCCCACAGACTGGAGTCCAGGGGACCTCAGGAAGGAGGCGGTGTTGAAGCAACTAGGATTGGGGTACAGACTAGGGTGAGGGCTTGGGCAAAGTAGAGTGAGGGCTAAAGGGCCTTGGAGCAGACCTTGCTTGCATAAAGGGGGAAACAGGACCATCTGCTCAGATGCCAGCACTGAGGGAGGGCTATCTTAACATTGGAGACCCACTAGAAACAGCTGAGCTAGTGGGGGGCATTAGTTGCTGTCCCCCCTGCCCCTGATTTTGGTCTATTCTTGCTTTTTCTTCATTGGAGCTCCTTGGGTCAGTTATTCAAATTCTGGAGGTTGTTGGCTGCCCCTCTGGTGTTTAGGGGAGGGTAGCACAGACAGAACCGTTGGGAACCTTCCTTCCTTGGTCCTTAGACTTACTGCTGCGAACATTCCCAAGCTCTTCCTCTAGCCAGACCTGGCTTGTGGAGGCTACGGAGAACACCGATGACTGACATGGGTTCCGGAAGCCTTCAGTTACATGTGCAGTGCTGGGCATGGGGCACAGCGTGCCCTTGTCAGCCCGAGCTCATCTTTCCTACCCATGGTGAGGCAGAAGGCGCACTCACCTCTGCTCTATTCCAGACCAGAGTTAGGCTGATTGGGTTTCCAGCTGCAGTAATTAGATTCGCTGTAGCCGATTTGCCCACAAGGGGGTGCTTGGGAGCTCTTAGCAGCCCAGCACATGGCATGCTTCCCAGCTTGATGACCTGGTATCAAGGCTGGACAGGGGGTTTGCAGGCATGAAGATGCTGTCCTTTTGCCCCTGCCATCGCCATCCAGTGAACCTTCACACTTGTCCTGTAATGAGGGCCGAAAACCCACCCCCACCCCAGTATCAGACTGGCTAAGTCAGGGTTCAGAGCCTAGCTCCCTCTGGGCTGAGGCAGGGCACTTAACCTTTTTGGAGCTGTTTTTTCTGATGTAATGTGGGTATATCTTCCTAATAGTTTAATAACAATGCGCCAAGGACAGTGCTGGGTTGTATAAATAAACCCTCATCCCTGAAAGAGTCCAGGCCACTCTCAAGTCTACAGCCTGAGCAAGAAAATGGAGCCCAGCTCACTGATGCTTTGACACCGTATCTACCAATTGTTAATGCAAGCTTTTATTTGGCTGTATATACAATTCAAGCTATTAAAATTTGTACAATATTTACAAATTAAATAATCATCTGAAACTCTCCAGCAACTCACTTAACACAAAACCAAGGGGGAAAAGACAGGGACAGGCAGGCCGTGGCTCCCGTTCCCTGCCTGCCCAGAGCCTTTTCTGAACTGGAAAGACCAGGAGCCTGGCACTCCTGCTCCTCTTCCCTGGGGTCAAGCATTCAAATCCAAAGACAAATTTTAAGCCCAAGAAAATACAAGGAAGTCACTCCAATTCTTTAAACTTCAGACAAGTTCTGTAAGTTGAGAAGTGGCCTTCCGAAGATTCTGGGGCTTGCAGTGGTTCCGGAGCAGACACAAGCCCTCAGCCTGGAGTGAGGCTGGGCAGTGGCTGCTGGGTCAGAGCAGGGACAGTCTCGCTTTAGACAAGCTACAGGGAGAGGGGCCTTGTAGGCAGTGTCCCTCGGTGCTGCCCTCCTGCTTCTCTGCCCCCAGGCACTCCTTTCCCTGAGTTGTGTGGTTGCCAGTAAGACATGGAAATGTCACAGGGCATAAGGGACACAGCCACCACCAGGAAGGGCTTCCAGGGAGTTTAGGGTAAAAAATGGACACCGGTACCAGTCTTGGTGGGCCAGGGAGCAAGTTCCTGGCCTGCCCCCAGACCCGTGAGTCCTCACTTAGGAATGGGAGCTAATACTGTTCGGCACTGCAGTGTGACTCCACACACGCAAGTGGGGCTCAGAGGGCTTCTCAGAGGCTGTGCTGTTCTGCCTTCAAGGCCCCAGCAGAACACAGGGCTGCAGGGCTGGAGAAGGCTGGAACTGACTCAGGATCCCCTTGGCTGCCCAAGGACTGTAAGGGCTGGAGTCAACTGGGGCCTTAGGCCTCTTTCCACTTGGCCTAGGGGATGCCACCTCCTTTGTCTCAGATGTGGGGGTTACTGCTCCCTGGTACAGAGAGGAGCTGGCACTTGGTGGCAGGACATGTTCCAGCAAGGGCTGCTCGAGAGGGAGCAGGGGCCAGGCCTGGAGCAGTGTCAATGGGCAACGGGGGACTCCAACTTCTGCAGGCGGCGGCGGCGGAGCTCTGCTGCATCGGGCTCCCCATCCTCAGGCAGCTCCTCGGTGCCCACTGACTCAGGAGCTGGGGACAGAGAGGTCAGAAGTGCAACACAGAGAAATCCCTTACCCTGCGCCCCTGTAGGCTGACCACAACTACCTGGAGGCTTTTCAGGTTCTGGGGCGGGTGGGGAAGCTCCTGGGGATGGGGTGGTGGCTTCAGAGCTGGGGATGCTGGTGGAGGAGGCAGCAGCAGCAACTGTAGGGGCAGCCTCCTCAGTGGGGTTGACTGAGGTGGCAGGCCGGGGGGGCCTAGGAAGAGAAGGGACAAGAGGTAAGCCCAGCTTTGGCATCTTGGTATGACTGGGCAGATTCTCCTGTCCTTGGCAAGCCTTGCAAAACAGAGTCCAGCACTGCCCTAGCCGGTTTGGCTCAGTGGATAGAGGGTCGGCCTGCGGACTGAAGGGTCCCGGGTTCGATTCTGGTCAAGGGCGCATGCCTCGGTCATGGGCTCAATCCCCAGTGGGGGGCATGCAGGAGGCAGCCGATCAATGGTTCTCTCTTATCATTGCTGTTTCTATCTCTCCCTCTTCCTCTCTGAAATCAATAAAAAAAATATAAAATAGAGTACAGCACTGACGTGCCTCTGCAGCTCAGTGACCACCAGACACAAGTGAACGCATGCAGGAATTCTTGTGACTACCTCACAGAGTAATGGAAGCCACTTGCAGGCAGGGACTGCAGGCCTGTTCACTTACATGCAGAGTCTCCACCCTGGGTACCTTATAAGGTACCAACTAAGACATCCCACTGAATACAACAGAGCACTCGGGTCTCGGCTCCCCTCCACACCTGTGCTGTCATTGTTGGGTGCCAGGCACTTTGTACATAGGACCTGTGAACAGGAATGAGATCCTCTTCCATTCAAATACGGTAATGGTGGCCACAAAGCACCTGAGTGTTGGCACCAGGACTTGAACTCGAGCCAGGCTGCCTCCAAGTGACTAACTTTATTTGCCGTCTCAGGTCAGGGACACTGATTCCCAGTCCCAGTGTCACCGTATGTCAGGAGGGTGCAGGGGATGAACTAAAACACTGAGAATTATAAGGAATTTGACTTGAGGAAAAGATAAAGTAACAAGATGCAAACTCGGCTCTCTAATAATCCACACTTCTACTGTCCTGAGATCCAGACAGGCCTTCTGCAGTGGAGGATAACAAGGCACCAAGAGTGCCTACAGACAGGTGGCCCGAATCAACAGGTATCTCAGGATGGCACGAGAAAAAGGGCAAGAACCACTCCTGGGAGCCTTCTGGCAGCTCCGTGCCTCTGCTGCCCGCCCCCCCCCCCCCCCCCGGCTCCCTGTGCAGACGTACCCCAAGGAGGCGAGAACAGTGAGGTACTGGTTGATCTGCAGCATGGCAGCATCTAGCAGCGTGTGGATGTTGCGCAGGCTCTGCAGCCGAGCCTCCAGGTGCTGCCGCTCGTGGCCTTCCAGAGCCCGCAGCTCCTCTGGGGTCAGCCCAGCAAAGCCGGCAGGGGGCACAGGCATTGGGGGGAAGGCTGGAGGGAGGGAGAGGCTCAGCCTGGGTTGCCTGGGCCTGACACCCCTCACCCACCAGAACCACCCCGAGAGTCCCTGTTTACCAAAGGGTGGCGGCAGCGGCATACCCATCCAGGGAGGGGGGAAGGGGAAGCCCGGGGTGGGAGCAGCCTCGGAGGTGGGGGCAGAGCCAGGTGCCGGGACAGAGGCAGCAGAAGCAGCTGTGGTTGTGGCTGCTCCACTGGGCCGAGAAAGGGCTGCTAAAGAGCAAGAACAGGAAGTCGGTGAGTGTTGAGGGGCCTCTGCTTCTACTACTCCCGCCCCCCGGTTGTCGCAGTACCCAAAGGCTCACCTGCGCTGGTGGACGGAGGGGCCGCAGCCTCTCCCGAGCTGGGGGGAGGTGGGACGGGTGGAAAGGGGCCCATGGGGGGCCACAGCGGGAACATGCCTGGTGGAAAGGGAGGCAGGAGGCCCTGGGGGACTGCAGAGGACAGGAGGTAATGAGAAAAAGTCCCAATCACAGGCAAGGGGCTGCTTGTTGGGAGCTATGTCCTCTGCTCCCACAGGTCCTCTCTGAGCTCAGCACTGACTACACATGACAGCAACCATCTATGTCTCCTCCCATGACCTCCCCATCACCACACCAGACTGAGCTAGTGGGCAGGGACTCTGATTTCCCATACCCAGCCCAAGGCAAGTACTAGACAGTGTCAGATGGCCAAACGAGGGGTCACTCACAGTTGGGGGGCTGGGGCAGGAGTGGTGGGGGATGGGGGGCAGGTGGTGGTCCCTGATCCGCAGGTTCAGGGGGTGGTGGTGACTGGGTTGGCAGCGATGCACGAAGGACATCCATACGGCAAGTAGGGCAGGTCTGCTGCCGCTGGAACCAGGAGCGCAGGCAGCTGGGAGTGAGCACCGGGCAATGATTAGCAGGTCCCTAGGGACCTGCCCCCAGAGCCTGCCCCCTGATGCGCAGACTCCCCAGGGTCCTCCCACCTGGTATGGAAAATGTGGTTGCAGGGCAGTTTCTTGGCACCAGTCACCATCTCTTCTCGACAGATGATGCATACATTGTCCATTGCCTGGAGTTCCTCTGGGGTGGCATCTGGGTACCTGGTTAGAACAGGCCAAGGACATGTCAAGACCAGAGCCGGGGCAGAGCCGGGGCAGAGCTTAGGAGAGCACCGAGGCCAGGCCCACTTACAGTGTGTTCATGTTGCGGATAGCTCGGCGAGACATGATGGCGTCTGTCACAGCTTTCTTGAATTGCCTGAAAGGACAGTTTCAGTGAAAGTTGGGAGAGGAAGGGGAGGGATCAAATAGGGGTTAGGGGTATGGCAGGGCCCGGCTCAGCTGGGCTCACCTCATGGCCAGGTACATAGGCCGGATGGCAAACAGAGGGAAGGTATGCACCTTGATCATGATGGTCATGAAGGCCAGATAGAGCAGAACCTTGATGAAGCCTGCGGAGGAAGGTGTACAGAGAGCAGCAGGTCACAGGGCCTGGGAGGCAGAGCTGGGGATACTAGTCCAGGTCAGGGGAGGCCCCGGCTCCTGTCACCTGTAAACAGCTCTGTGTAGAGCATGTACACGGCCTTATTGTCCCAGGGGTTTTCGCTCTGAAGGTCCACGGAGTGCAGCACGTATTTGATGAAGATGGTGAGCACCATAGTCATCAGGATGGCGTACTGGAGGGAGGAGGGGGGGGGGCATAAGCATGCAGCCCCTGCTTGCTCCAGCCACACTGCTGTCCCAGGCCTCTGCACAGCAGGTCCAATAGTACAAGCGCAGGCTTGGACACAGCCGGGGTCTGCCCAGCCCCTCCACTCACTAGCTGGTCTGGCTTTTGGCAATCCATAGACCTCTCTGAACTACAGTCTGCTTGTCTGTAAAATGACAGAATTAGCTGTTCCTTTATAACAATGTTACTTTGCTAATTAAAAGAGATGCAGGTCAAGTGCTCAGCACAGGGCCTGGCACGCAATAAACATTCAACAAAGGGAGCTGTTGTCAATGAGCACATTCTTCCTCTGCCAGGGACACACCTCCCCAGCTGTCCATCAAGCTAACTCCTTTGTCCATCAACAGCCAGCTCTTCTGGCATCAGCTTCCGGAAGCCTTCCCTGAGCACCAGGTCAGGGTCCTCCTCCACACGCGCCTCTTTCTGTGCCTTCCCCACTCTCCCGGGAGCTGGGACTGACTGGAGGCTGCTCCTTGGTGGCCCGCATGGGGCTGGCCACAGAGCAGGTGCTCAGTGAAGTTTGTTGGGTCATTCGAGGCACATGCAGTGCCACCTCAGGCTTGTCCTCCCAACTTCCCGAGCCAGTTTACCTCAAAGCCAAACACCAGCTGCACAGAGGCCCCACGGGTCAGGATGCTGTGATAGGCATGGCTGACGAAGAGGAAGTCCAGGATACCCAGGAGGAACATAAGGGCTGTGGGGACCCCCACATGGGGGGTTGGAGGGGTCAGCCCAGGGCCTGGCAGCCATCTCATGCTCTAAGACAGCTCCCACCCTCAAGCCCATAATGGATGGTCCCAGCCTCTAGTCAGGTGGGCACATACCACTGAACCTGGCCCCCTGGGAACTCCAGTTCTGCCTAGAGGGGCCCTGGGGCAGCCCAAGCTCCAGGTGAGGAGGCAAAGAGCTAAGGGGCCAGGCAGCTGAGAAGCTCTGGAGTGGAACAGGGCAGAGATGATGCAAATTAATTTCCTAAATTATCTTTCCTGTACAGCTGGGCAGCCTGTGCTCTACAGTACAGGTCCTGGCGCCTCTTCCCCCCTCGCCCCTCGCGTGGGTCTCACTCACAGACAATGCGGCAGTGAAAGAGCCAGGAGATATTGGGGCTGCGTTCCATCTGAGGCAGAGCAGAGAGGGGTCCTGTCAGGAAGGCTGGGACTCACCCCATACCCCCAACCCAGCCCCCCTCAGTCCACAAGCCTGCCCACCGGCCACTCTCTGGCTTCTGTCTGCTCCAGAGAACCCCTGACCCTACTCACAAAATCCACACGGTCCTCAGCCAGCCAGTGAAAACACTTGAGGAAGAGAAGGAGAGTGAAGAGCGCAACAAAGCGGGGGCTGAAGTCATCCCGAAAGACAGTGAAGGCCAGACAAGTCTCCGTGACCGCATACCAGGAACGTTCCAGAAGGTGCTGGGGGTTGGGCAGGGCATGATGTAGAACTCAGACTCTTCTTGCCCAGCTCCCTGGCCCTCACCTTTGGGGCCACAACCATCTTACCTCCATCTCTGCTGCCCTCAGCTGTCCGAAGAACACCTTGCCCATCACCTTGCCCAAAAGGAAGACAAGAACGAAGGCCTGGATGTACAGGACCTAGGAGCAGAAAGAGGCAATGGTTTGAGGTCAGTTTTGGCTTTGCTCAGCCTGACACTCATCATTCAGAAACACCCCACATCCCCATCACAACTTATTCAAAGTTAGGCAGCTGGTGGCTACTTCACTT
Organism: Eptesicus fuscus; assembly: GCF_027574615.1. Taxonomy (NCBI): domain Eukaryota; kingdom Metazoa; phylum Chordata; class Mammalia; order Chiroptera; family Vespertilionidae; genus Eptesicus; species Eptesicus fuscus. Next base: position 79,728,236 of record NC_072485.1, on the reverse strand, counting down.
CTCTCTTACCTCTAGCCCCGCCTCTGTCTCAAGCAACCTCCTCCTCCCCTCCCAGGAGTTCCTCCCTCCCTGAGCCCTCAACTCACTGCCATGCTGGGGCTGGACTTGGTCAAGTACACCACCGTGGGGTAGAACTGGTGCTTGAGGTAGTAGGCATGAGCCACCACTGCTCCGGTCAGCGCCAGGCTGGCCGCCATCATCACTGCGGTGCGGAACATTGCCCTGGCCTGGACACCTGCAGGCGGAAAGGAAAGAAGAACGTGTGTGATGCCCATACGGTGCAGTCTAGCCAGTGCCTGGGACGCCCCGTCAGTAAACAGAGAGAAAATAAAAACTCATTCCGCCCTTACAATCATCACATCAAGAATAGCATGTATTCCCCCCATTTTACAAACAGAAAACTGAGGCTCAAAGTGGTTAGTTGATCCCACTGACGCCAGCCTGGAGCCTCGGTCAGTCTTGTTTCAAATCTAGGGCTCTGTCTGCCTGCCAAGCCGCCGCCCCTAGGGAGGAAGGAGGACAGCACCAACGTGGAGCGGGGCGAACTGCTCCCACTGACTCTCAAGTGAAGATGACACGGAGGGGTGCAGAAGGCATGGATCTCCAGCGGCCGGAACGGGCGGCCGGGGCTGGGAGAAGCCAAGGCGCTGGGGGCGCAGCCGGGCCGGTGACAGCTCGGCCAGGGTGGGCAGCTCCGACACGCGCCCCGCGGGAGCGGGCGGGTCCGTCAGTCTGGAACCCTGGTGCCCCCCAACCCTCGGGGCAGTGTCCACTCGGGGCACCTGAGAAACGGCCGACCGACAGGATGCAGCGGCGAGACGGAGGGGGGACCCGGGTCGCCCCGCGATCGCGCACCTGTAAGCGCCCGAAGCTGCGAGCGTCGCAGGCGGGCCCGGCCTCAGCGAGAGCGGCCGCGCGGGCGCCTGGTCTGCCGCCGGCTGACAGACCGAAAGCGGGCGGCGGGCTGAGGGGCGCCCGACCCCGGAGACCTCCGGGGAAGGTCCAGGTCCCGACTCCAACCACACCCCGGCCCGGCCCCGGCGCACTCACCAGGAGCCCACCGCCGCGAGCCCGCTCAAACCCCGCGACTGCGGAGGCGTCCCGGTTAACAACACTCCTCCACCCCCTGCGAGCCGGAACTTCGAGGGTGAGACACCTCACTTCCGGAAGCGCGGGGCGCGGCGTGGGCCGTACCAAGTGCACCCTTCTCTCGTCCGCATCGCGTGCCTTCCTCGGTGCCGGGAGCCGTCGTCCCACCACCATGTCTGGGGTTCGTGCCCGTGGTTCGAGCAAGAGATGCAATAGGTGGCCGGTGCGGAATAGGGCACCCCTGGGGGTGGTTAAGTCCCCCTATTTATTAGTCACAGATGGTATCGTCTCGCCGCTGAGTGGCCTCTACCTAGCGGGGGACTCGGGCTCTCCGAGTGGCTGGGAGGTGGAGCTTTACGGGGGCCGTGCCGCTGGGAGTGGGGAGTCGGCAAGGGATAGACAGGCCTAGGACATACAATGTTTCGAAACTACTTCCAGGGGGAGTCACAATAGTTTGACAAGTAAGATGCTTTCTGGGAAAACTGGATTCAGAAAAGGAAAAACTCGTCTCCTCCAAGATCACCCCAAATTGTGTGGGAGTAGGTTGGCTCCCCGTGGCTGCTACGGATTGGTCGAGATGTAGTTACGCGGACCAATAAAAAAAAAGAAGGGAAATGTGCTGGCCTATAGGAAGAGAAAAGCAGGTGAGCGGTTGCTAGGGGCGGAAGGCAGCGTTGCCTAGGACTAGGTCCTACCCCAGCGGGCCGAGAGTGGGGAAGGTGCCGTCGGGGGCGGGTGGGGATGAGTGTCTGCCTTGGGGGGACGTTTGCTGCACTTTGTGGGAGAGGGCAGTCAGGTGTGCCACGGACTGAGGAGAAGGCAGACCTTCAGTGCCGGGTGGGAATGTCCCGTTAAAAGGCTTGACTTCAATGCTGCATTCCCGCGCCTGCAGCTTTCCTGTCCTGGTGGTGTCCGGTTCTGGGCCTGGGGCACAGCTCCCTCTCGTCTCGTGCTGCCCGGTATTTCAGTTTGTGCCAACCCAGTCTGTTCATTGGCAGAATGAAGCTAATGCACCCACTTTGTGCCTTGCAATTTTGTCATCTCACTTAACTATCATTAAAGTTTATGAGCTAGGTGGTGCTATCTTCATTTTATACGTGAGACAATTGAGGTCCAGAGATTTAACGAGACCTGTCCTGGGGTTGGCATTGAGTCCCGTCCTGGTGCCTCAGCCGCCTTCACCACCACCTGTTGACCTGGATTGAAGTACTGCTACATGCTACAACACTGACCTAGTCAGTTTTGCTTGTGAACTGTCACTTAGTTGATGCCCCATGAAGCCATCTATGACTTTCTAGCAACTATTGGAGTTAATAAACAAGTCCAGTAAGGTTGCAGGATAGAAGATTAATATGCAAAATTCAATCGTATTTTTATACAGTAGTAATGAACAGTCCAAAAATGAAATCAAGGAAACATTTCCATTTACAATGCACACACAAAATGCTTATGATAAATTTAGCAAAAGAAGTATAAGATTGGTACACTGAATATTACAAAACATAATTGAAGTAAATTAAAGACCTAAATAAATAACTCATATACATAGATTCTAAGACTTAACATTGTTTGATAGCAATATTCCCCAAATTTGATCTAAAAATTCAACAGTCCCTATCAAAATCCCAGCTGCCTTTATTGCAAAAATTGACAAGGTGATCCTAAAATTCACGTTGACTGCTCGATTCAGCAGCACATATACTAAAATTGGAAGGATACAGAGAAGATTATCGTGGTCCCTGTGCAAAGATGACATAAAATTCATATTGAAATACACAAGATTCAGAATAGAGAAAACAGTTTTGGAATAAATAAAGTTATAGTATTCATACTTTTTGATTTGAAAACTTACTACAAATCCACACTAATTAACATAGACAAATAAATCAATGGAATAAAATTAAGAGTCCAGAAATAAATACACATTTATGGTCAATTGCTTTTCTTTTTCTTCTCTTCTCTTCTCTTCTCTTCTCTTCTCTTCTCTTCTCTTCTCTTCTCTTCTCTCTCTCTCTCTTCTTTCTCCTCACCCAAGGATGTTTTTTCATTGATTTTTAGAGAGAGGGAAAGACAGAGAAATATTGATGTGAGAGAAACACATCGACTGGTTGCCTCCTGCACGAGCCCCGACCAGGGCCCAGACCAGGGAGGAGCCTGCAACCGAGGTATGTGCCCTTGACCAGAATCAAACCTGGGATCCTTTGGTCCACAGGCCAACGCTCTATCCACTGAACCAAACTAGCCAGTGCAGTCAATTGATTTTCAACAAGGTTGCTACAACAATGCAATGGAGGAAAGAATAGTCTTGTCAACAAATGCTGCTGGGGCATCTACCTTACACCACACACAAAAATTAACTCAAAATGGATCAGAGACCTAAATGTAAGACCTAACATTATGAAAGTATTAGCAGAAAACTTAAGCATAAATCTTCATGAGCTTGGGCTAGATAATGGTTTCTTTCATATGACACCAAAAGCACAACAACAAAAGGAAAACTAGATACATTGGATTTTATCAAAATTTTTAAAAATGTTGTACTTCAAAGGACACCATTCAGAAAGTGAAAAGACAACCCACAGGATGGGAGAAAATATTTGCAAATCATATATTTGGCAAGGAACTTGTATCTATAAAATATAAGGAACTCTTATAACTCTCATAAAAAGACAAGTAACCCAATTTTATGGGCAAAGGATTTGAATAGAAACTTATTCAAAGGAGATATAAAAATGGCCAACAGGCACATCGTGGTTATGCAAATCAAAACCACAATGAGATACCACTTCAGACCCACTAGGATATTATAACTAAACACAATAACAAGTTTTAGGAAGAATGCTGAGCAATTGGTACACTCATACATTTCTGGTAAAATAGTGCAGATGCTTTGGAAAACAGTTTGGCAGTTTCTCAAGAAGTTAAGCATACAGTTACCATATGACCCAGATATTCCACTCGTAGATACATATCTAAGAGATTTGAAAACATCTGTTCATACAGACACTTGTACATGAATGTTCATATCAGCCAAGCAAGCTTTCAGGTGCCTGCAGCCCTGGCCAACATCTTGACTGCATGCAACCTCATGAATGACTGTGAGTCTCTCCCAGATAAGTTGCTCTTGAATTCCTGACCCACAGAACAGTGAGATAACAAATGTGTGTTTTTTAATTTAAACCACAAAGTTCCGAAGTAATTTTTACACAATAGACAACTAATACATCTCTTTGACAGGAGAACAACTGGAGGTCAAGCTCCCACCTGATTACTGGAGAACCCAGGCTCTTTCTATCTTGTGGCTCTGCCGTTTCCTAGGGGCCCTGGGAGTTCCTGGGAGATCTGCATTTGGCTGGAAGTCAGGGATATAAAAAGTGAGGTAGATCATAAGAGAGGGAGGTTTTCAAAGGCAACACTTGGCAATGAAGAATAATAAAAAAAAAAGCCCTAATCAGTTTGGCTCAGTAGATAGAGCGTCAGCCTGTGGACTGAAGTGTCCCAAGTTCAATTCTGGTCAAGGGCATGTACCTTGGTTGCAGGCACATACCCAGTAGGGAGTGTGCCGGAGGCAGCTGATCGATGTTTCTCTCTCATCAATGTTTCTAACTCTCTATCCCTCTCCCTTTCCCTATGTAAAAAAATCAATAAAGCCGAAACCGGTTTGGCTCAGTGGATAGAGCATCGGTCTGTGGACTCAAGGGTCCCAGGTTCGATTCCGGTCAAGGGCATGTGCCTTGGTTGCGGGCACATCCCCAGTAGCGGGTGTGCGGGAGGCAGCTGATGGGTGTTTTTCTCTCATCTATGTTTCTAACTCTCTATCCCTCCCTCTTCCTCTCTGTAAAAAATCAATAAAATATCTATTTTTAAAAATCAATAAAATATATATTTTAAAAAATAATAAAAGTGGGATGATGAAGTGACATTTTAGATGAAACCGTAAGATGATTAGAGGGTAGGGTGGGTGGAAGGGAGAAAGGAATAGGATCAGTCATTGGGAAGACCCTCTGGCCTGAATGGAAAGTCTAGGTCAGTGGTCGGCAAACTGCGGCTCGCGAGCCACATGTGGCTCTTTGGCCCCTTGAGTTTTTAGCAAAGGCCAGCTTAGGAGTACCCTAATTAAGTTAATAACAATGTACCTACCTATATAGTTTAAGTTTAAAAAATTTGGCTCTCAAAAGAAATTTCAATCGTTGTACTCTTTTTTTCTTTTTTTTAATATATATATTTTATTGGTTTTTTACAGAGAGGAAGGGAGAGGGATAGAGAGCTAGAAACATCGATGAGAGAGAAACATCCATCAGCTGCCTCTCGCACGCCCCCTACTGGGGATGTGCCCGCAACCAAGGTACATGCCCTTGACCGGAATCGAACCCGGGACCCTTCAGTCCGCAGGCCGACGCTCTATCTACTGAGCCACACCGGTGAGGGCAATCGTTGTACTCTTGATATTTGGCTCTGTTGACTAATGAGTTTGCCAACCACTGGTCTAGGTGTCTATTAGGAAGCAAAGAGAATCCCGGGGGACTGAAGCTTGGTGAGTGAGGCTGGGAATGGCAGAAAATGAGTCTGAAGAGATGGGTGAGCCAGATCCACTGGCCCATGAAAACAGCCTCTTAATGACTTTGGGGTTTACACTAGGGTCAGTGGAAAGATACTGCCACGGGCTAAGCAGGAGATGGCTGAGCATATCTGCATTGGGAGATATTATCCTTGGCCTCGGTGAGTGGGGGCCTGAAGGAGGGAGGGGAGTGCCAGTTGGAGCAGGAGGAATGGTCAGGAAGCTGATGCAGCGGCTCATGTAGGGATAAAGACAGCCTGCGCTGGGCTGGACAGGGTGGACGACAGAGGTGCCGAAGGTGTGCAGGGCCAGAATTCAGTATCCGGTTAAGCGTGGGGGAGAGGGAAAGGGAGAAGCAGAGTGGCCTTGTGTGGAAGATAAAATCTATATCTATACAAGGTTAAGTGACCTGCCAACTGGCCGACTGGCCCACTGGCCGACTGGCTGACTGGCTGACTGGCTGACTGGCTGACCAGCCAGTAGGCATGACATGCACTGACCACCAGGGGGCAGACACTCAACGTAGGAGCTGCCGAGTGACAGCAACTTTGCAGAGTGCCCTCTCCCATTCCCAGAGGGACCCCTCAGGGGATGTTGGACTGCAGGCCAGGCTGAGGGACCCCACCTACTGGAGGGACCGGGCTCACTCCTCACTCCGCAGATGGCTTTCGAGCCCTGGCGCTGCCCCAGGTGCGGCTGGCCTGGGAGAGACTGCGGGAGGTTGGCTCCAGGGCATGTCCAGCACATCTCGCCCAGTCCTGCCCCACCAGCCACCTTCTAATTAATTTCCTTTGAATGTGCACGAATCCGTGCACTGGACCTCTAGTTATTCTATAAGAGCCCTAACTGGTTTGGCTCAATGGATAGAGCGTCAGCCTGCGGACTGAAGGGTCCCAGGTTCGATTCCAGACAAGGGCATGTACCTTGGTTGCGGGCACATCCCCAGTAGGGAGTGTGCAGGAGGTAGCTGATTGATGTTTCTAACTCTCTCTCCCTCTCCCTTCCTCTCTGTAAAAAATCAATAAAATATATTTGACCCCGGTTGATTTGGCTCAGTGGATAGAGTGTTAACCTGTGGACTGAAGGGTCTCAGGTTCAATTCTGGTCAAGGGCATGTACCTTGGTTCAGGCACATCCCCAGTGGGAGGTGTGCAGGAGGCTGATCGATGTTTCTCTCTTATCAATGTTTCTAACTCTCTCCCTCTCCCTTCTTCTCTGTAAAAAAATAAATAAAATATATTAAATTATATAATATATATATATTTGAAAAAGAAATTATTCTGTAAGATGGAGAATCCCAGAGATAGCAGGGATGGAGGCAGCATGTTGAGTTCACTTTTTAAAATTATGACCCGTGTGATATGTACAAAGTAATTGATGTCAATTATACATAAATAGTGGAATGAATAATTAAATAAGCCCCCAATTTGACAAACAGAACATTAACAGTATCACAAAGTTTCCCTATTTCCTCCTCCCCATCACATCTCTCTGTCTCCCACCCCAATATGCCACACCCCCAATTTTATATTTCTCAATTCATTACCTTACTTTGCTTTTTCTCATACTCAGTGGTTATTTTATTGTAACTATGCTTATAAAAATGTTTCAGTTCAGAATGGAAAGGATTTTATATTTCAGCGCCAAAGGGCACTGCCGAGAAAGCTGCCAGTATCTAGATCCCATTTCAACAACTGGCTCAAACATTCTGCCCAGCCACGGCCTCTCCTCTTGCTCTTAGCCACCTGCCCCTACCGGTGTGATGTGCCCTTTGGGTCTGTCTGTCTCACTGGGCATGGCAACATGCACCCTGGATTCAGTGAGGTGGTACAACTTTTCTCCTCTAACCTGTTAAAGGAGTAAATTGCATTCAGTACATTTCTCATCTCTAACCTCATATTTTTAGAATAAATCCCACTTGGGCACAGTGTGCTATTTTTTTTAAAAATATTTTTATTGATTTTTTACAGAGAGGAAGAGAGAGGGATAGAGAGTTAGAAACATCGATGAGAGAGAAACATCGATCAGCTGCCTCTTGCACACCTCCTACTGGGGATGTGCCCGCAACCAAGGTACATGCCCTTGACCGGAATCGAACCTGGGACCCGTGAGTCCGCAGGCCGACGCTCTATCCACTGAGCCAAACCGGTTTCGGCCACAGTGTGTTATTTATTTTGTACATTACTAGATTCAGTTTAGCGATCATCTGTTTAGGATATTTACATCTACGTTTATGAGCCTGCAGTATTTCTTTTTCTCGCAGTCCTTATTTTTAAAAATATATATTTTTATTGATTTCAGAGAGGAAGGGAGAGGGAGAGAGATAGAAACAGTGATGAGAGAGAATCATTGATCGGTTGCCTCCTGCACGCCTGCAACCTGGACCTGTGCCCTGACTGGGAATCAAACCGTGACCTCCTTGTTCAGAGGCAGTCCTTGTTAACTTTTGGTGTCAAGCATGCTACCTTTATGACGTGTAGGGGAAGTTGGAAGGATCTGTATAAGATAGCAGTATTTGTTCTTTGAATGTTTGGGTAATCTCACTGGTGGAGCCATATGGGGCCTGGAGTTTTTTTTGTGGTAAGTTTTTTGTCTACTGATTCAGTTTGTTTAATATTATAGGACTAACCAGGGTTTCTATTTCTACTTGTTTTAGTTTTGCTGAATTACATTTTTCTATAGAGACTTGTCTATTTTCATATAACCTTAAATATAAACATATAAAATTAATAAATATTTTACATATCCTATATAATAAAAGGCTAATATGCAAATTGTCCCCTCAACCGGGAGTTCGATTGGGAGTTTGACCAGGGGGTGGGGCCAGCTGGCCAACTGCCCCACAGCCCCTCCCCCACACCAGCCTGGTCCCACATTGGGGATCAGGCCCACAACCCGGGCCTGTGCTCCTGACTGGAGTCGAACCTGGGACCCTTCAGTCGAAGGCTGATGCTCTATCCACCAAGCCAAACCAGCTAAGGCTTTCATTCCCGTTATTGTTAATTTGTGCCTTCTTTTTAAAAAATTATATCTGAATCCATGTTGCTAGAGATTTGTCAATTTTATTGGTATTATTGAAGAAACATTTTTACTTTTTAAATTCTTTCCATTAGCCCTAACCGGTTTGGCTCAGTGGATAGAGCATCGATCTGCCTGCGGACTCAAGGGTCCCAGGTTCAATTCCTGTCAAGAGCATGTACCTTGGTTGCGGGCACATCCCGAGTGGGGAGTGTTCAGAAGGCAGCTGAATCTCAATGTTTCTAAATCTCTATCCCTCTCCCTTCCTCTCTGTAAAAAAATCAATAATATGTATATTTTTAAAAAAATTCTTTCCATTATATGTTTTCTAATTTGTTAATTTCTGCTCTTTATTCTTTTATTCCTTCTACTTTCATTAGGCATATTTTTCTGTTCTTTGTAAAATATTTATTTATTTAGAAATAATTTAGATTTACAAATAATTGCAAAAACTTTGCAGAGTCCCTGTATTCCCTTCACCAAACATTTCTTAATGCTAACATCTTACACAACCAAAAGACAGTTTTAAAACCAGGAAATTAACATTGCTGTAATACTGTTAGCTAATCTACAGACCTTCTTTTGACTGTGCCAATGGTCCCACTAACATTTACTTCCTGGTCCAGGATCCAATGTAGAATTCCAAATTGCACGTAACTGCTGTATTAGTCATTCACTGTTGTGTCACAAATACCCTAAAACTTAGAAGCTTAACACAACCAACATTTATTATCTCATGGTTTCTGTGGGTCGGGAATTTGGGAGCTGCTCCGCTGGGTAGATCTTGCTCAGGGTCTCTGGTGAGGTTGCATTCATGACATCAGCTAGGCCTGCGGTCATCTGACCTCTTAAGACTGGGGAATCTGCTTTCAAGGAGACATAACGGCCGGGGGCCTCAGTCCCTCCCCACATGGGTCTCCCCAGACTGCTGCTTGAATGGCCTCATGACGTGGCAGCTGGCTTCTCCCAGAGAAAGCAAGGTTGAAGTTGCAAAGTCTTTTAGGACTCGCTTCCGAAATCAGTGTCATTTCCACAACATCCTGTTGGCACACAGGTCGGCCCTATTCCAGGAATGCAGGGTCACTGTGAGACCATCTTGGAGGCTGGCTCTTCAGTTGTCATATCTCCTTGGTCTCCTCCAATCTGGGATAGTTTCTCAGATTTTTTTTCCCATGAACTTTTATGAAGAGTACTGTCCAATTATTTTGTAGATTATCTCTGCCTATTTGGATTTATTTGATGTTTTATAATGATTACTTTGCGCTTACTCATTTGGGGCAAGGATAGTAAGGAAGTGATGTGTTCTCAGAGCATATTACATGGTACATGATGTTGGTATGTCTTCATCTGGTCATATGAACTTTGATCACCTGGATAAGATGGTATATGCTGGGTTTCTCTACTATAAAATTACTCTCTTAAAAAAAAAATTACTCTCTTTTTTTCTGACTAGTAAACATCTTGTGGGGAGATACATTGAGTTTATGCAAATAAACAAATAATAGATTTTGAGGTACAGTTTAGATTTACAGAGTAGTTGAGTAGATAATACAGAGTTCCATATCCCTTCCCCTACACTTCCACCTCTGATTACAGTTTCTTCTATTATTATTTTTTTAAAACTAATTTTGTTCAATATTGGCACTTTTTTTAACATGAAGATTTATCCTTTTTAATATCTACACTAATAAAAGAGTAAGATGCAAATCGACTGTACCTTCGTGACACCCACTAGCCAATCAGGTGTGAGTATGCAAATTAACCCAACAAAGATGGTGGGTTGATTTGCATACACAGGTGCCAGGCAACCAGGGGTGAGGCGGGACACAGGCGTTCTGCACCGCCCCAGCTGCTCCAGGACTCTGGGCAGCCTGGGAAGGCGGAAAGGCGGTTCTAGGCCGGAGTGAAGGCGTGTATATATATATATATATATACATACACACATACACACACACACACACACACACACACACACACACAAGGGAGAGGGAGAGATAGAAACATCGATGATGAAAATGAACCATTGATTGGCTGCCTCCTGCATGCCCCACACTGGGGATCGAGCCCACAACCTGGGCATGTGCCCTGACCCCTGATTCATAGGTCAATGCTCAACCACTGAGTTGTGCTGGCTGGGCTTGGTTGATTCTTGTATGTGTTCTGACGGGGATCAAACCCACAACCTTGGTGTACCAGGATGATGCTCTAACCAAATGAGCTACCTATGCTGGGCTTTTTTGTTTTGTTTTGTTTTTAATCATAGCTTCTGTTAATTTTCTTCCTGTTCATTTGTGTGATATTGGGGCATTTTACAATATTCCTAGTTCAATAGCACCCTCTTTTTTTTTTTTTTTTTTTCAATAGCACACTCATGTCAATATAGCAAAGTCCAGATATTTTAGTGGATTTTTGTTTATTTGGTGGGAGGAGGGATTTGTGTCTTCCACTCTTTTTGTTTCTCTTTTGTCTGGCAAGATCCTACATTTCTCTTTTTTTTCCCTCCCTTCATCACTATTGCCTAAGTGTACCTCTCTCTTTCTGTCTCTCTCTCTCCTCTCTGTCTCTCTTTTCTGGCCTTTATCCCATATCCCAGAACCTATGCACTTTAAAGACTAACCCTTCAAATCCCACATGCCTTCTCTGTAGTCTAAGCTTTTCCTGGTATTTTAAGACTGCGGAAGGACCTCGTCTTTCTGATGCATCTTCTAGATCAGATCAACCTTGGGCCGAGCTGCCAACTTTCCTGTTTCCTCTTCCGGTTTTCTTGGCACAAAGCCTTGTGGCAGGTGGAGGTGAGGCGGAGGCGTGAGGGGTCGGCACCGGGATTCGGTGTTTCTTTTTATTTACACTTGTTATTCTGCGCTTTGCACGGTCTCTGCTTTCAAGGTGCTGAGGCTGTGTTTTCGGCAGACTTTGTTTCCCATTCTTGTCCTGATTTGTTTGGAAGGAAGCACGGAGATGGAGACTTAGGCAGCCGCTACGGCCCTCAGCTACTTGAGGCCCTCAGCTCCTATTTTGTGACTTTTTAAGACAGAGCTTAGCTCATTAGCTTGAATTATCTTTTTTATTATCCAATATTGTATGCATTTGAGGTAACAAATTTCTCTCTAAGAACTGTTAGCTGTGTCTCCCAACTTTGACATTCAATATTTTCTTTTCCTTTTTTTAAAAATATATTTTATTGATTTTTTACAGAGAGGAAGGGAGAGGGATAGAGAGTTAGAAACATCGATGAGAGAGAAACATCGATCAGCTGCCTCCTGCACACTCCCCACTGGGGATGTGCCCGCAACCAAGGCACATGCCCCCGACCGGAATCGAACCCGGAACCCTTGAGTCCGCAGGCCGATGCTCTATCCACTGAGCCAAACCAGTTAGGGCGACATTCAATATTTTCATTATGATTGTAAGCTAAAACACCACAAATCTATTATCTACTTTCTTTTTTAAAAATATTTTTTTTTTATTGATTTCAGAGAGGAAAGGAGAGGGAGAAAAAGATAGAAACATCAATGATGAGAGAGAATTATGGATGGACAGCCTCCTGCACACCCAACACTGGGATGGAGCCCACACCCTGGGCATGTGCCCTGACCAGGAATCAAACTGTGATCTCCTGGTTCATAGGTCGATGCTCAACCACTGAGCCATGCCGGCCGGGCGTCTACTTTCTACCTTATGTTGTGTGTTTTTTTACCTTGATGCAGGATTCCCCCTTCCCCACCCTAACCCTTAACTTACCTGTTGGTTGTCAATGTTTGACTTAATTGTCTTGTGGTAAAAAAAAACAAACACCACACAGACTGAATGATTTTAATTTTTTGAAATTAGTTCAGTGACTTTATGGTTTAGAATTTGAGACTTTATTGGAAAATGTTTTGCATGTATGCTTTTCTGCATGTTGGGTACACTGCTTCTGATTTGTCCACTAGGTCATATTTGTTAACCATATTCTTCATGCCTTTTAAATCCTTGCTATTTTCCCTGACTGAGTAGCTCAGTTGGTTAGAGCATCCACCAGATACGTAAGATTGGGAGTTTAATCCCTGGTTAGGGTCCATACAAGAATCAACCAGTGAATGAATCAAATCCACAACTTTTTGGTGCATGAGACGATGCTCCAACCAACTGAGCCACCGGCCAGGAATAAATACATATTTTAAGTCACCTCTCACTACCTCATACTTGTTAGGATAGCTACTACCAACAAAACAGGAAATAACAACTGTTGGCAAGAATGTGGAGAAATAAGAACCCTGTGCATTGTTTGTGGAACGTAAAATGGTTCAAACGCTATGAAAAACAATTTGATGTTTCCTCAAAAATTAAAAATAGACTTACCAAATGATGCAGCAATTCCACATCTGGGTATATAACCCAGAGTATTGAAAGCAGAGTCTCAAACAAAATGTGGCATAAACATAGAATCAATATTAGTCTTAAAAAAGGAAGAAAATTCTGACAAAGGCTACAGCATGAATGAACCAATAGACAGTATGCTAAGTGAAATGAGCCAGTCACAAAAAGACAGACGCCGTATGATTCCACTGACATGTGGTATCTGGAGTAGTCGAATTCATAGGGACAGAAAATGAAACGGTGGCCCTGGCCGGTAGCTCAGTTGGTTAGAATGTCCTCCAAATATCAAGGTTTCAGGTTCAATCCCTGGTCAGGGCACATACGAGAATGAATCAATGAATGCATAAATGAGTGGAACAACAAATCGATGTCTCTCTCTCTCTCCCTCTCTTCCTTTCCTTCCTCTCTTTCTCCAAAATCAATAAATAAAAATTAAAAAAAAATTCTTTTAAAAAGACAAGAAAAGTGCCAAAACCGGTTTGGCTCAGTGGATAGAGCGTCGGCCTGCGGACTTAAGGGTCCCGGGTTCAATTCCGGTCAAGGGCATGTACCTTGGTTGCGGGCACGTCCCCAGTGGGGGGTGTGCAAGAGGCAGCTGATGGATGTTTCTCTCTCATCGATGTTTCTAACTCTCTATCCCTCTCTCTTCCTCTCTGTAAAAAAAATCAATAAAATATATTTAAAAAAAAAAAGACAAGAAAAGAAAATAGAAAGGTGGCACCAGGGGCTGGGGGGGTTAGTGTTTCATGGGCAAGGAAATCCAGTTTTGCAAGATGAAGAGTTCTGGAGATAAATAGTGGGTGTTGATTTCACACCAATAGGAATGTACTTAAAACCAATAAACTTAAAAACCATTAAGGTAGTCAATTTTGTAATGTATATTTTACCACACACACAAAAAGGGAAAAAGTCACCTGTCAAATGTGGAAAGTGGTGTAGGAGCTGATTGTAGGTGGGACTGTGGGCAGTAATGAGCCAGTGGAGACTTGAAGCCCAAAGGGCCTAATGCTGCCGGCCCCAGGGGGTGGGAAGGGGTGGGGGTGGGGAGGGGTGGGGTGGGGTGGGGGAGGGGTGGGCAGGGCAGCGGTAGCTTAGTGATTTTGTTTTTTGTTTTTTAATCCTCACTGAGGATATTTTTTCAGTTGATTTCCAGAGAGAATGGGAGGGGAAGAGGGGGAGAGAGAGAGAGAGAGAGAGAGAGAGAAACATCGATTGGTTGCCTCCCACACTCGGCCCTATCAGGGCTGGGGAACCTGCACCCTTGACAGAAATCGAACCCATGACCCTTCAATCCGGGGGCAGAAGCTCTAACCACTGAGCGACGGGTCAGGGTGGCTTAGTGGTTTGGGGTAAAGCCTTCCTTTACCAACTCTGAGCCATGGGTCAGGCTCTCCCGCCCTCCCTCAAAGGATCTTGGGAAGGGAATGTAGCCTCTTGGGAGTCTCACGCCAGGATCATCTTCTTTCTGGCTCCCAGGTTTTGGGATTCCTGGATCTGAAGAAAACACAGGCACACCCCGAGACCCTGCCCCAGCGACCCTGCCCCGGCGAGGCACAATCGGTGAACTTTAACTCACACGTCAGTCATGGCCTCATGCCCTGCACCTGGCTCTGCATTGGTAAAGAGGTGGGGAGGGGTCACCTCTGCAGGTGATGAGGCTTTGGGGAAGTTGGTATCTTGGGCAGCTGGGGAGGGAGCGGTGGAGGCCAGATTCACTCCTGGTAGAGGTAGGTAGGTGGGGCTGGCCCAAGTCCCCACTCCCAGGAAGGGGCGGGCTGGCAGCGAGCTGTGGGCGGGCAGCTCTGAGGCTATATTAACGCAGTCACTGGAGGCTGCTGGCTACGCTGTAGGTCATCCCTGAGCTCAGGTGAGGCTTCTGGAGAGCAGAGGAGGAGGCTGGGCTGCTTGTGGGGTCCTAGGCGGAGGCTCCCAGGTTGACCTCAGGGCGGTGGGCGGCACCTTCTCCTGAGTCCTTTAGGTGGCGTCTCTCTCCAGGACTTGATAAGTTTGAGGTGGTCCCAACTCAACTTGCTTAAACCCAAGCATTTGTATAACAGCCCTCCTTCTGGGCCTCAGTTTCCCCCTGTGAAATAAGGCGTTAGTGGTTCCGTAAAGTTTGCCACTTTGGTGCATGGTGAGAGGGTGGTAATGAGTTGGGGGAGCATGGGGAGAATCAAACTCTTTGGTTTTGGGGGTCAGACTGGCTCCACTTTTAGGTGGCCATGAATCTTCACACTTGTTTCCATGTTTGCAAAATGGGTCTCCGGTTCTGTCTGCCTACCAGGGCGGAATGAGGTGATGCCCTCCACGCATTTAGCACAGCCCCAGGCACTTAGGGTCCCTCAGTGCTGCCTGCTGCTGCTCTTCTCTCTGGCCCAGCCTGGAGGGGCTGGGCGGGGGTGGGGAGCTGCAGCCTCTAGGATCTCTGCTCTTTTCTGGCCTCCCCACCCTACAGGCCCCCCAGTTTCCTTCTCTTCCAAGCCCCCAAGTCTCCATCTTCATCCCTCCACCTTCTGGAGGCCTCTCTCAGACCAGCCTCACCACTCCCTTGACTTGCTGGGGGCGAGGGGAAAGCTGCTAAGTCCTGGGGCTCCTTTCTCTACAGGTACCCACCCCCGCCCCGCCCCACCCGCCCCGCCCCCTATGAGATGAGCAAAGCCCGAGCCCCTGCCCACGAGGTTGCCATCCAGGTGAAGCTGTGGGGCTGGAGCTGTCAAGATGGGGGCAGCGGGCCTCTCCCTGCCCGCCAGCACCTGGAGCTGCGGGCCTTCCTCCGCCTTCTGGGTGCGTTGCCGGGGCTGGCAGGGGAGGGTCCAAGTTGGAAACGGACAGGAGAGGCGGGCTCTCACCGCCCCTTCCCTCCCCAGGTGGCCCTGGTTCGGCAGGTGGGTTCCGTGGAGTCTGGGGCTTTGGAGCTTCACGCCACGCTTGTCTGGGGGGAGGTGGGTGGTAACCCCACTTGACGGTTTCTCCTCTCCCCGCAGAGCACAGCTTCCTTCAGGAATTCCTCGCCAGAGATCCCTGTTTCCAGATTTCAGATAAGGTGAGGGGACTGGGACTTCGGGTCGCCGTTGCGGCCACTTGGGGAAGGTTGACTTAGTGGGGGTCGCATGCTGCTGGTTCACCGGGTCCCCTGGTCTGGAGGGACCGCCTGCTTTTTCAGCCCATGTCTCTGCAGACCCCTCCCCACCACTGAACCCCCGTTTCTCTAACCCCCACAGAACTTCCTTGGGTGCACATAGGCCTGGCGCAGCTCCCCTCCCCCGTGCCCACTCTAACCCCCCCCCCCCCCCCCCGTGCTGTGCCCGCAGTATCTCCTGGCCATGGTGCTGGTCTACTTCCGGCGCGCCAACCTGAAGCTCAGCGAGTACACCTGCAGCAACCTGTTCTTGGCACTGTGAGCGCCCCGGGGGGGGGGGCACTCTGCCCGTCCTCCTTGTTGTAGGGTGGGCAGGGCAGATGCTCATAGCCCCTGCCCACCCCACCCCTGTGGCCAGGTACCTTGCAAACGATATGGAGGAGGACCTGGAGGAAGCCAAGTGTATGATTTTCCCGTGGGCCCTGGGCGAGGGTTGGCACAATCAGGTGGCAGACTTCCTGCGCCAGAGGGACAAGCTGTGGGCCAGGATGGGCTTCCGGGCTTTAGTGAGCCGCCGGCACTGTGAGAAGGTGAGGCCCTGGTGGCATCCTGGGGTGGGAAAAAGAGGCCGGGGACCCCCCCCCAGCCCCCATTTACCGTTTATTCCACCCCTGCCAGGTCATGGCCACGGAGCCGTCCCACTGGGCCTGGACTCGGGAGCGGTGCCCCCACCACGGCGGGGCTCACAGGAGCTACTCAAAGGCCGGGATCACCCTCCCCCGGGCCCCCGGCTTCTCACCACCCTGCTGCTCCCTCTGTGGCTCACCCCCTCTCCATAGTCACTACTGCCGCCAACCCTGCCCCTTGCCTGTCTTACCCAAGAGTCCTTCCCCAAGCCCCGAGTGGTACGGCTCTCCCTCCCAGGCCTGTCTCTCAGGGGCTGAAGACCCCTGGGCCGGGGCCTTCCTCGTGGTCCTGCCCTCCCAGCTACTTCTGGAGCCAGGCACCTACACCCTGCACAGTGAGTTGTGGGCAGGAGCTGGGGGTGGGCGTGGGCGCCTGGGAGACAGAATGAGAGGGAGGGCCGGGGACCGGCAGGTCTGGGTGCAGGCCCCAGCTCTGCCAGCTCCGAGCTGTGTGAGCTGGGAAGTTTCCTCTCTGAGCCTCTCTCCCTCCTTCCCCCAGTCCTCCTGGAGCCGCTGCCAGTGCCCTAGGCGCAGACGGACAGATGGACGGGCGGACACCGCTCGCAGGGTGAAGAGCAGCTGGCCTGCCTGCCCTGTGGCCCCCTGGCCTCCTGTCTTGTTGACCGCAGGCTGGCAGTGTTGCCCAAGCCCCCTGCCCCTCCTCCCAACTTGCAACTTGCACCCACTCTGACTCTGCCCCCCTCTAATAAACTCATGTCCACTGTGCTTAGGCCTGGCTCCGTGGCCCAGGGTGGGGGCGGGAGGGAGGGAGTGGGGAGAGAGGCGTCTGGCAGGTTCAGATCTGTGGTTGAGACCCATGAGCACAAGTTCTGTCGTCGCTCTTCTCCTTCCCGTTGGTGGCGGTCATCCTGAGCCTCAGTTTCCCCTTCTGGCCCCCCCTGTGGGAGATGAGGTCTGCCATGTGGATGACATCGGTTGAGATGAGGTGTGCGTAGCCCTGGGCAGAGGGCCTGGGGCTACTGCACACAAAAAGCTCAAATGAAACAGCTCTACACTCGGTCTGAAATGCCCGAGGGGCGGTCTGAGGTCTGTTGAGGAATAAGACTAGTCCTTGCCCTGGGCTGCCATCGAATAGAATGTGATGATTATGATAGGACACCCCCTCCCAACAGGGTATTTGTTAATGAAGGGCAGGGGGGCTTTCCAGAGGAGGTGGGGTTTGAACTGGCCTTGGACAATGTCAGGTTTACATGGGGGGTGGCGAGGGGGGTGGTTCTGAGGAACGGGGTTCTTAGAGCGACAGCCTGGAGGAGTGATTAAGTCTCGGTCTCTGAGCCAGGCAGCTTCAAATCCCAGGTTCCTGCGTGACCTGGGCATGTTACTTAATCTCCCCCATTGCCTCATCTGTAAAACGGGTATTGTACCCAAATGGGTTTTGAATGCTCTAAGCCGAGAAGGGGTTAGAACTGCCTCAAGAGCAGAGCACAGCCCGGCCGGGTAGCTGGATCGATTGGAGCATCGGGTATGCCAAGGTTGCGGATTCGATCCCTGGTCAGGACACATATAAGAAGCAACCAATGAATGCATAAATAAGTGGAACAACAAACTGATGTTTCTTGCTCTCTCCCCCCTCTCTCTTTCTAAAAAAAAAAAAAAAAAAAAAAAGGATGGAGCTCATATATGTGTTACAGCCCTGGCCGGTTTGGCTCAGTGGGTAGAGCGTCAACCTGTGGACTGAAGGGTCCTGGGTTTGATTCCAGTCAAGGGCACATGCCTGGGTTGTGGACTCGATCCCCAGTGGGGGGTGTGCAGGAGGCAGACAATCAATGTTTCTATCTCACGTCCTCTCTCTGAAATCAATAAAAAACATATTTTAAAAACCCACAAAAACACTATGGCTTGCAGTTTGTTTAAAAAGAAAACAAAGAAAAGCAAGCCTGGAGGCTGCAGACATTAGTAGCCAAGACAAGGACGACAGAGTCTTTTTATTTTTCAAACAGGTGATATAGTCATTTGAGTTTTGTACATTTTGAATTTTGAACCAAAAGTCACCTCCTATTCCTGACTCCTAGCCACCTGGTTCCTGTCCCTGGGAGCAATGACATACATAACCAAATGCAGCATAATAAAAATACATATATTTATACATATATTTGGTCTTTGTCCCTGGTTCCTGGCACAGAGCTCCTGAAATCCTTACAATTTCCTGAGTCATAGGAGTAGAGCCAGTCCCCTTTGGACCACACCTGAGTTAGTTTATGCTAATGAGTGACTGAGATCAATCTAGAGGGTGTGGGAACTTTCAAACATTCCCCCCCTCTCCCCCCCCCCCATCTCCAGCAGGGGCCGGGGACCGGAGAGCAGAGTTTCTGGGTTGGTGAACACAGGTGTGCTGGGAGGTGGCTCGCCTGGAGAGGGCATGGAAGCTCTGTACCCCTCCCCCCATACTGAAACCGGACCACCCATGGGGCTGGGCTGCCCGTCACTACTGGAGCCATTTAAGCAGACAGGTTTGAATCAATATATGAGCATTTATTCCAATAATGCCAGCAGCACGGGAGAGCAGCAGGTCATCCACAAAAATCTGCTCTGCAGCCCCCATAAGCCAGCTGCTTATATGGAGTAGGACAAAGATTACATGGGGAAGCAGGCAAAAGGGATGAAAAATGGGTATAGCCCGGCTGGTGTGGCTCAGTGGTTGAGCATCAACCTGTCAACCAGGAGATCATGGTCAGGGCAGATGCCCGGATGGCAGGTTCGATCCCCAGTAGGGGGCGTGCCAGAGGCAGCCGATGGATGATTCTCATTGATGTTTCCCTCTCCCTCTCCCTTCCCCTCTGAAGTCAATAACAACATATTTTATTTTTTTAAATGACAGAGAAAATATATAAAAATAAAAAATGACAGGAAGAAAGGTGATAATTCTTTTAAATGGATATAATGGTTACAGATGACAGGCATTGGGGGCTGAGGTGGGACTCCATTATTTGGGCAACAAGGTTGTTAATCTTTCCTTGATCACAGGCAGGTTGGACCACATTCCAAGCTTGACTCCCAAGTCCCAGGGCATACAACAGCCAGCCAGGTTAGAATGTGCTTTCTGATTAATATTTCTTATAACCAATAGTCCCCAATATTCTATTTCTGCCCCTAACAATTCCTTGCCCCACACATCTCTCCTATTTGGCTGTTCCTGAGTTGTATCCTTTTTAATAAACTGGTAACAGTAAGTAAAGCACTTTCCTGCATTTTGTGAGCCTAAGGACTAAATCATCAAACCTGAGGAGGGGGTGATGGCACCCTCAAATTTGTAGTTAGCCAGACAAGAGTGGGGGTCGCCGGGGCATCCCTTTTGTGGCTGGCATCCCGTGGGACTGAGTCCTTACCCTACGAGGTCTGTGTTGACTCTGGGCAGTTAATGTCAGGACTGAATTGGATTGTGGGTACCTAGCTGGTGTTGGAGAATTGGTGTGGGAAAACCACATGTATTTGGTATCTGGGAAGAAACACACATTTAGTGTGAGAAGTGGTGTCAGAAAAAAGACACCACACCAAATATGCGTTTATGTCCCACCCCCTTTAAAAAACCGAAAACCAACTGAGTCACACTGGCCTGGGTTTGCTGGACAGATTTTTAAATCTAGTAAGATCAATTTTGTGTGGCTTCTGGGTTTGTGTCGTAGTTAAAAAGACCTTTTCCACACTGAGGTGACTAAAAAAGCTTCTCCTTAGCTCCTGGCTATATTTGTTTTAATTTTTTATATATAAATCTTGAGTTCATCTGTAATTTATCGTATACAAAATTTCCTCCCGTTTTCCTAATAGTTTTTTATTGAAAACCTCATCTTTTAAAAAATATATATTTTTTATTGATTTCAGAGAGGAAGGGAGAGGGAGAGAGATAGAAATATCAATGATTCCTGACCAGTTTGGCCCAGTGGATAGAGCATTGGGCCATGGACTGAAAGGTCCCAGGTTCGATTCCGGTCCAGGGCATGTACCTTGGTTGCAGGAGGCAGCTGATGGATGTTTCTCTCTCATCGATGTTTCTAACTCTCTATCCCTCTCTGTAAAAAGTAAATACAAATATATATATATTTTAAAAAGAAATATCAATGATGAGAGAGAATCATTGATTGACTGCTCCCTGCACACCTCCTACTGGGGATCCAGCCTGCAACCCAGGCATGTGCCCTTGACCGGAATCGAATCCGGGACCCTCCAGTCCGAAGGCTGATGCTCTATCCACTGAGCCAAACCAGCTAGGGTGAAAACCTCATCTTTTATTAAGGCATAGTTGACATCCAATAAAGCACATACACTTAAAATGTACATTTTTGTTTTGACATGTATATACCCTTAAAACCATTACTGGTAAAGATAATGAACATATCCATCATCCAATAAGTTTCCTCAAGGCCCTTGATAATCCCTCCCTCCCACCTATTGCCACCTGCCAGCACCTCCATCAACTACTGATCCTCTTTCTGTCACTAAATTGGCATCCCTTTTTTACAATTTTCATGTAAGTGGGGTTATATAGTATGTTCTCTCTCCCCCTCTCTCTCTCTCTCCCCTTTTGTAGGATATTCTCTTGTCTGGCTTCTTATACACAGTATAAATTATTCTGAGAGTCACCCATTATTGTTCCTTTTTACTGCTGCGTAGTATTCTATCCTCACAATTGTTGATGAACATTTGGTTGTTGCTAGTTTGGGCCATAAAACTATGAATATTCATGCACAAGTCATTATACAGACATATGCTTTTATGGGTAACATTGCCTAGGAGTAGAATGGCTGGGTCATATGTAAGTGTATGTTCATTTTTTTCTTTTTTAAAGATAGACTATTTTTAGAGCTGTTTTAGGTTTACAGAAAAATTGCTCCGTGGGGACTCTTTCCCCTCCCCACGTGGGAGTCTGTACTTGTTCTTCAATAAATTTCCACCTTTACTATACTATCTTCTGTTCGTGATTTCATTCTTTGCCTCCGACGGACAAAGAGCCCAGGGAAAAACCACCCTGCCCAGGGGAACACCGCGCATTTCCGGTCCAAAATTTCCATATCATGATGGTGCATTGGCCAGGAAATTCGCAAGTCTACTCTCTTCACATCGAGCGAAATAGAGCCAAGGTCAAAAGCTGGACATGCCCTAACCGGTTTGGCTCAGTGGATAGAGCGTCGGCCTGTGGACTGAAGGGTCCCAGGTTCGATTCCAGTCAAGGGCATGTACCTTGGTTGCGGGCACATCCCCAGTAGGGGGGTGTGCAAGAGGCAGCTGATCGATGTACTCTGTCATCGATGTTTCTAGCTCTCTATCCCTCTCCCTTCCTCTCTGTAAAAATCAATAAAAAAAAAAATAAAAATAAAAAAAAAAGCTGGACATACCTCAACAGGAAAAACTGGTACCAGAAGGGAGACACTTCGACTGAGACACAAAGATCCTGCCACTGTGGAAGAAGTGCCCTCTGAAACCAACGCCAAGGCAACTGAAAAGGCTGATGATCGTGAGCTGTGCATGGGAATTCGAGATACTGGATTAGCTGCCACAATATTTGAAGCTGGAAAGGGCAAAGGTAATCCAGATGAACTCGCTGTGGCACTTGACAAAACTCTTGGAGACTTTGCGTTCCCAGATGAATTTTCCTTTGATGTTTGGGGAGCCATTGGTGATGCCAAACGAGGAGGATTATGATGTGGATGGATGTCCATCACTGGAGAAATGAACCATTGTTCCTGTGTGTGTGTGTTTTTAAAATAAACCTAAACAATCTGCTTTTAGGGGGGGAAATTGCTCAGCAAGTAGAGAGAATTCCCATATATCCCCTCTCCCTCTGACACTGTTTCTTCTATTACTAACATCTTGCATTATTGTGGCGCATTTGTTACAACTGATGTACCAATATTGATACATTATTATTAACCAAAGCCCACAGTTTACATTAGGACTCACTCAGTGTTGTACATCATAGGGGTTTGACAAATGCATAATGTCATGTATCCACCTTCCCAGTATCATAAAGAAGTTTCACTGCCCTACAAATGCCCTGTGCTCCCCTATTCATTCCTCCCTCCGCCCCCGAACTCTTGGCAAACACTCATTTTTTTTTTTTAAATCCTCACCTGAGAACACCCATTTGATGATTTTTAGAGAGAGGGGGAAAGAGAGAAACATCCATGTGAGAGAGAGACACTGATCGGCTGCCTCCCGTAAGCACCCAACCTGGGATTGAACCGCAACCCAGGCATGTGCCCTGACCGCAAGTCGAACCAGTGCATGGAACAATGTTCAACCAACTGAGCCACACTGGCCAGAGTGCATCCTTCTACCATTAATTTGCATTTCCCCAGTGTTGGGCAATTTTCCATGGCTTATTTGCCATTCATATATCTTCTTGAGTGAGATGTCTGTTCAAATCTTTTGCCCATTTTTTTTATTTTTTTAAATATATTTTGTTGATTTTTTACAGAGAGGAAGGGAGAGGGACAGAGAGCCAGAAACATAGATGAGAGAGACATCGACCAGCTGCCTCCTGCACACCCCCCACCGGGGATGTGCCCGCAACCAATGTACATGCCCTTGACCGGAATCGAACCTGGGACCTTTCAGTCCGCAGACCGACACGCTATCCACTGAGCCACACCGGTTTCGGCTCTTTTGCCCATTTTTATTGAATTATTATTTTTTTGTTAATCCTCACCTGAGGATATTGTTGCATTGATTTTTAGAGAGAATGGAAGGGAGGGGGAGAGACAGAGAAAGAGAAACATCGACGTGAGAGAGACACATCAATTGGTTGCCTCCTGCATGCGCCCTGACCAGGGCTGGGGATCCAGCCTGCAACCTTGGGACCCTTCAGTCCATGGGCCGATGCTCTAACCACTGAGAAAAACTGGCTAAGGTTATTGAGTTATTTTTAAGGGGTAAAAGTTATTTATATGTTCTAAATACAACCCCTCAGTAATTTTGACAATTATTTCCTCTTCATTTGTGGCTTTTTCATAATAGTACCTTCTAAAGAACAAGTGTTTTTTGATGAATTAAACCTTTTTTTCTTTTATTGTTTGTGCTTTATGTACGTATTTATGAAATCTTTGCCAAACCCAAGACCATTAAGGTATTTCCTAAGCTTTCTTCTAGAAGTTTCATAGTTTCGAAGTTTACATGTAGTTGTATAATCCAGTGCGAGTTAAAGTTTGATGTGGTGCATCCTAAATAGTCATCAAGTTCATGTTTCTCTCTTGTGTCCATCACCTCCCTGGTTTGAAACACGTCTCTTTCCCTGGTGTTTCAAACCTCTCTTGCCCACCCAGCCCACTCCCATGCATCCTCCTCCTGCATTTGTACAAATCTGAGCTCCGGTAGAATAAAATCTAAACTCCCGTAGCCTACCCGGCCCTGTCATAACCTTTCCCTTCCTTTCTCTCTCTCTGCTCAAGCAACACTAAGCACATCCCTATCCCTCCCCTGTGCCGAGCCATCTCCCCACGCCTGCCTCAGCACCCATTCTCCTTCCAATTAACTATGGGTAATACCTGAGTCCATGGGTCTTCACCCTCTTATGCCCAGGTCAGCACAGTGCCTGGCACATATGGGAGGTGCCCGTGCCCATTTGGTGAAGAATGGATCAGAGGAGGAGTGACGGGAGGTTCTGGGGACGGTGGGACACACAGGTTGAGCCCGAGGGCTCTGGCGGGAGGGGTGACCTTTGGTACCTGTCCAGAGCATCCTCCCTCTTCAAGGTCCCTGTTCCCTGGGACGTGACCACAA
Organism: Eptesicus fuscus; assembly: GCF_027574615.1. Taxonomy (NCBI): domain Eukaryota; kingdom Metazoa; phylum Chordata; class Mammalia; order Chiroptera; family Vespertilionidae; genus Eptesicus; species Eptesicus fuscus. Next base: position 79,703,713 of record NC_072485.1, on the reverse strand, counting down.
GGCGCTGGAAGTTTCCCTCATTGGCCGGAGCTCCCCTGGCCTCTGGACCTTTGCACCTGCGGTTTCCGGCTAGGAACGCCCTCTCCAGCACCTCCCTACCTAGCCAACTGCTAGGCTCACGGGCTCTACCCCCAAAACGGGACCAGCAGGGCCCCCTCCCCCAGCTGGGGCTGCTCTGCCTTAGTCACGGGCCTCCGTGCAAGGACCTGCCAGAGGGCTGAGTCACCACTGGACACATAAAGGCTGAACGGTGAGGGGCGCTGCCCGGCTCTGACTCACCAGGTGAGGGAGCTCAGCGAGCCACACCTGTCAGGCTGCGATTTCCCCCTTTCTCACCGGAGTGACGGGGAGTCCGACCTTCTTGGGTCCTAAAAGGCTAGGAGAGCTATGCACTGCCCCCCGCCCCCCAGTGCCCGTGTGTACACCCTACAGGCGCTGCCACAGCCGCTGGGCTGGGCCCCAAGGCCAGTGCAGGACCTGGCACAGGGATCTCCTCCCCCCGTGCCCCTCCCTCCAGCTTTGAGGCCCTTCATCTTCTCGCCGGGCGGCCGGGCTCGGGCTCGCAGCCTCGGCTGCCCCCTCCGGGGCCGGGGGCACAGGGCGCTGCCGGGAGTGCGGGCCGAGGTCGAGGGGAAGGGGCAGGGATGCCCACCTCCCGCAGCTTCGCGGGGCGATACTCCCCAGGGCGAACGAGAAGCCGGCTCCCCACCATCGCTCATCCCCGTCCCGTTCGCTCTGCGAACCGGGAGCCGAGCGGCCGGGAGGGGGACTCACCCAAGGTCACGCCGCGAGCTGCGGCCTGGGGGCCGGTCCCCGCGCCCCGCCCGGAGGCAGGGAGCCGCCAAGGCGGTGCAGGCGCCCCGAGCTGTTCCCGCGGGCGCGGGGGTGGAGAGGGCGCCGGGCCGAGCTGAGCGCGGGCCGGGCGGGTGGGGCTGCCGCGAACCGGGCGCCCCGCAGGGTCCGCTCCCCGCCGCCCCCGCGCAGCCGCTGCAGCTCCGCCCGCGGCCCCCGCGGCCCCGGGCCGGCACTCACGTGGCGCGGGGGGAAGGCCGGCGGAGGGGGGCGGCCCGGGGCTGCGGGAGGCGCCGCCGCGGCTCCGCGCCCGGGAATGCCCTCGGGGCCCCGCGTCGGGTGGGGCGGCCCCGCAGCAGCTGCCCCTGGTTAAAAATACCCCCGGCCCTGCCCCCGCTCCCGGCTGCCCTTCGGCCCAGCCCCGGCCCTCCCCGCCCGCCCGCCGCCGGCCCCTCCCCGGCCGCTCCGCCTTTCACTAACCCGTCCCCGCGCGCAGCTGGCCGCGGGCCCGGGGGAAGGGGCGGGAAGACGCCGGGAGCCGGAGCGATAGCCGGGGAAGGCGCCCGGAGATAAGGGGAGCGAGGGGAAGGGGCCGGAGCCGCGGGGAGGAGGGCGGAGGGCGGGCGGAGGGCGGAGGGGCCGCGGGGGCGGGCGGGGAGGAGCGCTCTTCCTGGTTGGGCCCTGCCCGGAGCTGCCACCGGGAAGCCGGCCGCGGGGACCGCAGCGACCCTCCCCACCTCCTCCTCCAGGTAAGGAGCGAGCGGCGGCGCCGGGATGCCCGATCCAGCCGCTGCGCCCGGCGGAGGGGCTGCCCGACCCCGGCCCGGAGCGCACAGCCCAGGCGCCCGCCGCACTCCGCGCTCCGCTCCGCCGGGCTGGGCTGGGGAGGCCGGGGGGTCGGGGACGGGGGGCCCGCGCCTGACCCCCCGGCCTGTCTCGGGGCCCGGGGACCGACCCCGGCTCCGGCGCTCTCCGCCTCCAGCCCGGGGCAGGGGCAGTGAGTGGGGCTGGAGTGGTTTGGGGAGGGTTTGCCCGCAGGCCGCCCGGGTCCGCAGGCCTCTCCTGGGGTCTCCCACCTCCCGGGTCCGGTGGCCCCTCGGGCCCCGCCCTGCCCCACCTGGCTGGCGGGCTGGCCGGCCGCGGGGCTGCAGCGGGCCTAGGACAATGGGCTCCGGGGAAAGGGGTGGTGGCCCTGGGGGGGGGGGGCGGGGGGTAGCGAGGGCGTGGCCCGCACACCCCGGGCTGGGGAACTCCTCTCCCGGGAGCAGGAGGAAGTGGCCGAGTCCTGCGTTGCGTGAGGGGAGCAGTGATGTGGGTGACCCCAGGGGTGGGGCGGACGGCTGGGCAGGGACAGCAGGACCCCGCTGTCGTCCTGGGGAGGCCCGGGTCCTGAGGAGGCCGGTCTGTCCCGCAGGATGGCCGAGGAGTTCATCACCCCCGTGTACTGCACCGGGGTGTCGGCCCAAGTGCAGAAGCAGCGGGCCAAGGAGCTGGGCCTGGGCCGCCATGAGAACGCCATCAAGTACCTGGGCCAGGACTACGAGCAGCTGCGGGCCCGGTGCCTGCAGAGCGGGGCCCTGTTCCGGGACGACGCCTTCCCGCCGGTGACCCAGAGCCTGGGCTACAAGGACCTGGGCCCCAACTCCTCCAAAACCTACGGCATCAAGTGGAAGCGTCCCACGGTGAGGGGCGTCACCCCCATCCTGAGTGAGGAAGGGGAGCAGGGCCCCAGGTCCCGGAGGGAGTGGGCCCCGGGGGCTGGGCTCCCGGTTCTGGGAGACAGGGCTCTGGGTCTCTTGCAGGAGCTGCTCTCAAACCCCCAGTTCATCGTGGACGGAGCCACCCGCACGGACATCTGCCAGGGAGCCCTGGGTAGGCCCTAGCGGGTTCGGGGGTGTTTTTTCCCCGGGAGCTCCCTCTGCCCGTTCCTTCTGGCTCTGCCCCAACTCCTCCCTCCTGCAAGCTCAGACAGGCTCTGGCTGTCCGTGCCGGGGCTGGTTCGCCCAGATTCCTGGGGCTTTTCTGCAAGTGGAGGGGTAGGCCACTCGGGGGACCCCTGGTTCTCCCCGGCACGGGCCAGGGGCAGACTGGCAGAGCAGGTCTGATGGGCGTCTCCCGTCCCAGGGGACTGTTGGCTCCTGGCTGCCATCGCCTCTCTCACCCTCAACGACACCCTCCTGCACCGCGTGGTTCCGCACGGCCAGAGCTTCCAGGATGGCTACGCCGGCATCTTCCATTTCCAGGTGAGATGCGGGGGTGGGGGGGACAGGTGACCCTCAGCAGACTGGAGCGAGGGTGGCTCAGAGCCACACCCTGCAGGGCCCGCCCTCCCTCTGGAAAGTATGTGACCTCTCGGTGCCATCGGACCGGCCAGCTGTGGGCGGTGGGCAGGTGTTCGGCTGGCAGGGTTCCTGGGTGGCTGTGCGTGTCGGGAAGAGGAGAAAGAGCTCTGTGTTCCGTCCTGTGGCACAAATCCTCTTTCCTCCCGGGTCTCAGTTTCCCCATCTAAACAAATTAATGTTCTGCTGGGTGAAGACAGACCAGCACACATGGCCATCTCCACCCATGGTGTCCACCCCCCCCCCCAGCTCCTCCTGGACTTTGGCCACCTCTAGCCTCGGACAGCCCTGCAGAAAAGAACAGCTTGGGGTTGAGTCTATTTAAGCCAGATTTTCCTGACGTTTGTGCACCAAGCCCATTTTTCAAATCAAAGACTAATTCTTAATGAGCTGGTGTTGGGAGAGACATCACTGCCCCCCTTCCCCCCCCCCCCCCCCCAGCAGCCCTGGATGAAACCCTCGGTCCCCTGTGGCCCCCGCCCTGCCCTGGGAACTCCTTCTCCTTCCGCCTAGTCAGGGAGCCCCCTTACTGTACTCCCCCCTCACCCACCGCGGGTCCCAGGAGACAGCCTGCAGCAGCGGTCGCCAACCTTTCGGACCTCAGGGACCACTGGTTGGCGACCGCCGGCCTACAGGATCCCGGTGCCATCCACCTGGGCCAAGTGCCACACCTGCCAGGGCTGTCCGAAGGGGCTTGGCCTCCCCGTCCCTGTCCCCGCCCCCTTTCCTCACTCTTCCCATCCGCTCCTCCCTGCCTCTTCTGGCCAGTCCGACAGCCCCCACTACCTGTGCTACTTGGGTGCACAGCTCCCCTTCCCCGTGGTTCTACACCTTCCTTCTCAGCCGCACTGGGCTGCTGCTGGCCCGGGGCAACCTGACTCCTCCCTTCTGGGGAACCCGGCCTCTGGCACCTCTGAAGCAAGCCCCAGGATTGCAGGAACCCCGCCCATCCTGTGGTTGAAGGACCTGGGTGCTACATTTTTGGTCCACACCCACTTTGCATATGTATCCCCCACCCCCACCCACACACCCTGGTCTAGAATGCGGAGGGGAGCGGTGGGGACTGTGCCCTAAAGGGGGCTAGTTCCCCAGAGCCTCGGGGGGCGGGGGGGGGGAGCCGTCCTGCCTCTCCACACCTTCGGGGACTCCAGTGCTGCTCTTGTGGGGCCGCTTTACCTTCAAGGTCGGGCTAGGTTTCCTCGCGAGGAAGGCACGGCTGCCCCCTTGCACAGACAGGGAAACCGAGGCTCAGAGGCATGACTTGCTCTAGGAGAGGTGATCTCGTAAGCGGCAGGCTGAGGCTGGACCTCAGGCTCGGCCCCCGTAGCGGGTCTCACCGTGCCCCTCCCCCCACAGCTGTGGCAGTTCGGGGAGTGGGTGGACGTGGTTGTGGATGACCTGCTGCCCACCAAGGACGGGAAGCTGGTGTTCGTGCACTCGGCCCAAGGCAACGAGTTCTGGAGCGCCCTGCTCGAGAAGGCCTACGCCAAGTGAGTGGGCCGGGGCCGCTGCGGCCACCCAGGGGCGGTGTCCTCTGTGGCGCCGGAGCACTGACCTGGGGCCGCCCGCAGGGTGAACGGCAGCTACGAAGCCCTGTCGGGGGGCAGCACCTCCGAGGGCTTTGAGGACTTCACGGGCGGCGTCACCGAGTGGTATGAGCTGCGCAAGGCACCCAGCGACCTCTACCAGATCATCATCAAGGCCCTGGAGCGGGGCTCCCTGCTGGGCTGCTCCATCGACGTGAGTGCCGGCCGAGCCTCCTGCGTGCACCGGGCCGCCTGGCTCTGGCCAGAGGCAGTGTCAGGGTGCCCAGCCCCCACCCCCGGCGGCATTGGCGGGCACATCTGTCCTTGGAGGTGTTGGGTTAGGTGGGGTCAGGGTCCCTGCCTGCCACTCCGTTCCACAGGGGGCATGTCCAGGACCCTCGTGCTCGGGGCTCACCTCTGCCTGGGGGTAGGGATGCTGACCGGGTCCCTGGAACCTCGCCCCTGACCGGAGCACATGACTTTGCAGATCTCCAGCGTCCTGGACATGGAGGCCGTCACCTTCAAGAAGCTGGTGAAGGGCCACGCCTACTCTGTGACGGGCGCCAAGCAGGTACCTGGGGCCTTCCCTGCAGGGTGCTGCCCGCGTCTTTGCCTGACCTTGCCCCTCGGGCCTGAGACCGGGGCTGTGGGAGGGGCTGGCTCGCCTGTCGTAGCCCCTTATTGGCCTCCTGGGGACTCTTATCCTGAGCTGTGTGTCCTGGCCTGCCTCGATTGCCTGTAGTTTGCGTCCATAGCTGCTTCTCCGCTGGGTCGGGTGCGCCTGGGTGCTGCGCCGGGCTAGGCGAGGGTGACGTGGGGGGAGGGGTGCTGCAGTGCGTGCCGGGCAGGCGCTGATGGGAGCTCTGGGGAACAGGTGAACTACATGGGCCAGATGGTGAACCTGATCCGGATGCGGAACCCCTGGGGCGAGGTGGAGTGGACTGGAGCCTGGAGTGACGGGTGAGGGGCCGGGGGCACTGGCTGGGGAGGCTGCTCCGGGCCCCTGGCGTTTCTGCTCAGGGCGCTGCCAGCCGGGGGTGGGCTCAGGATGGAGCAGAGGGGCCCGTCCTCATGTTCCTGGGCCCAGGGACCCAGCTGAGGCCACCCCTGGAACTGGGATCTTGGGGCTTGACCTTGACCGTGACCTGGGCTAGGGGAGGACAGGCCCCAGGGACAGAGGCCCTTCTCCCCACAGCTCCTCAGAGTGGAACAACGTGGACCCTTATGAGCGGGAGCAGCTCCGCATCAAGATGGAGGACGGGGAGTTCTGGTGAGCAGCTGCCTCCCCGGTCTGGCCCCTCTCGGGACCTCGCACCCACCGCCCACGCCCCAGGAACCGCGCCTGCGGCACCCCCGGGTGTCCTGGCCGGGCCGGGGCTCACCTCTGCACCTCGGCCCCCAGGATGTCCTTCCGAGACTTCATGCGGGAGTTCACCCGCCTGGAGATCTGCAACCTGACCCCCGACGCCCTGAAGAGCCGGCGCTTCCGCAAGTGGAACACCACCCTGTACGACGGCACCTGGCGGCGGGGGAGCACCGCGGGCGGCTGCCGCAACTACCCAGGTGACCTGAGCGCCGCCCGCAGGGCGTCCGGCAGGGGCGTCCTCGCTGAGCCTCCGTTAGTTCTCGCTGCACGGGATGCTCGTGCTGACCTCTCGAACTTGCTCTGAGGAGGAAAACGTTGAACGTCCTTGTAAATGCCAAAGAGCCACGCTTGCCTCCCCATCCTGGCCTGAGCCCAGGCTGCGAGCCGGGGAACAAGACTTTGTTGCCATCCAGCCAGCGCTTCCTGTCCCTCCTCCCTCTGAGACCTGCCCCGGCCCGCAGTCCCCCCTGACCCCTCTGTCACCTTTCCCTGGGCTTCTGGACCCATGGGGTGACCCAGTCCACTGGCCCCTCATCATTGCCGTCCTCACCGGCAGCAGCCTTCTTCCCTTGGTGCAGCCAGCACCCTGAGCGGATCCGAACGTCCCTCCCTGACTCCCTTCAACCCTCCAGCCCCTCCCCGCCGCCCTCAGCCTTGACCTCCCTGACCTGTTGAGCCCCTGCTTTTGCGCTGTGCTCTCCCTCTCTCCCTCCCTCCTCCCCAGGTTAGAGTCATGGGGTTCGTCTTGTCCCTGCGAACTGTCTCCTGGCCCCCGGCCCCCTCTGCTCCGCTCACTTGGCTCAGCCACCATCCTCGCTGAGCCACGATGTGGCTGGAGAGGAATCGCTTCCCTGGAATCACAGCCACAAACCTCAGACGAGCCCTTTGCTCGCCCCCGGCAATCCCACTGCTGTCGGCCCCGGCCCGGCCCGCTCTCCAAACCTCCCTCCGCCGTGACTCATCCGCACACCTGGCCTGGCGTGTCAGTGAAAGACCTCATCACGCGGGACACCCCTCATTCCCACCCCCACCCCCCGGCCTGTCTGGGCCTGTGCCATCCTGACTGCTTTCCCTCGTTGTCCCTGCCCGTGGGGACCCCGAGCTCTGTCCCCCTTCACCTCTGAAAGCCTTGCTCCTGCATCCATCACCTCTCTCTCTTGTGTCATTATGCAGGCGTGTCTGCCTTAAAGCCCCCCTCCCTCAGCCCCCTTCCCCAGTCATTTCTCAGGAATTGCCATGCTCCTTCTTTCTTCCGGTCCAGTGTTTCACCCACTGCCGTCCAGCTGCCATCCTCGCCACGCTGCCGCCACTGCTGTGTGAGGGCCACTCAGCCTTGGCTCTGCCAAGCCCGCCCCTGCGGTTCTCGCGCCTGCGTGCTCCAGCCGCTCTCGGCTCACAGCCCTCTGTTGGGAAGCCTTCTCCCTCGTGGGGATCTGATTTCACTTCTTCCCAAATAGGAACCTCTGCTCCCCGTACCTTTCCCGGGACCCTGCCCTGCAGTGCCAGCCGCACGGAGCTCCGGCGTTCGTGTGGGTGTGCTCTGGCCCCGCCGTCCCGCCCCTGGGCCTGTCCCTCTGCCAATAGCACGCCGACGTGGTTTTGTGAGAAGTCCTGCTGTCCCACAGGGCCATCTCTTCTTCGGGAGTCTCTTCGCTATTCTTGCATTTGCTTTTCCTTGTGGACTTTAGAATCGGCTTACCAAGTCCTCCAAAAACCTTGTTGAGAATTCCATTGGGAACGGCGCTGCATCGATAGATCAATTTGGGGAGAATTGCCGGTTTTGAGGCTTATCCAAGAATGCGGTGCCGTAGTCCCTCCTCTGCGTTTCTGCTTTTAGCAAATTCACTTACAGCCAACCGTGGCCTGAAAACATTAAATGGAAAATTCCGGAAAGGATTCATAAATTTGAAATCGTGAGCCATTCTGAGTAGCGTGATGAGATCTTGGGCAGGCCGGCCCAGGACGGGGGTCATCCCTTTGATCCTCCCCGTGTCTGCTGCCTGCCCGTTGGCAGCAGCGAGGTGACCAGGCCCCTGCCGCAGCCACGGAGCGTGGGTCCCAGTAGCCCCGGCAGTAGTCTGCAGCTACGTACGTCACAACGCCTGCACCGCCACTCACTTCTCATCACATGGGCGTTGTGACACCTCACGCCAGCATAAAAAGAAGGGGAGTGCAGTGTAAGGTATTTTGAGAGAGACCACATTCACATAACGTTGATTACAGTATATTGTTATGATGTATTTTATTAGTGGTAATTTTTGGTAATCTCTTACTGTGCCTAATTTATAAATTAAACTTCATTATAGGTATGTATTTATAGGGAAAAACATAGAATATATAGGGCTTGGTACTCTCCGAGGTTACAGGCATCATGTAGGTCTTGGAATGTATCTCCCATGAATAAGGGAGGATTACTGTATATCTCGATTTATTTTGGTCTTCTTTAATGTCTTGTGACAAAATTTTATAATTTTCATCATTACAGGGCTCATACATCTTTTGAGATTTATTCCTAGAGACTCTATCATTTTTTTATTTACGTAAGATTTTAAAATTGATTTTTAGAGAGAGGAGAAGGGAGAGAGAGAGAGAAACATGGATTGGCTGCCCCTGCACTCCTCTACCGCAACCCAGGCATGTGCCTTGACCGGGAATCGAACTGTCAACGTTTTGGTGCATGGGATGATGCCCAAACAACTGAGCCACACCAGCCAGGGGGAGATTCTATCATCTTGTTGCTATTGCAAATAGTATCTCTTTTAAAATTACATCTCCTGCCTGGGTTGCTGATTTGTTTGATCCTCAGCACCAATTGATGTTTCTTTCTGTCTTTTAAATATATTTTTATTGATTTCAGAGAGGTAGGGAGAGGGAGAGAGAGATAGAAACCTCAGTGATGAGAGAGGATCATTGACCGGCTGCCTGCTGCATGCCGATTAGGGATTGAGCCCACAACCCGGGCGTGTGCCCTGACCGGGAATCAAACCATGATCTCCTGGTTCATAGGTCTATGCTCAACTACTGAGCCACGCTAGCTGAGTTCTTCCTTAAATTCATTTTGTATCCAGCAAACTTGTTAATAATTAATTTTAAGGATTTATCTGTAAATTCGCTTTGGTTTTCTAATTGACAGTATAGCATCTGCAAATAATGACAAGTTTGTTTCTTCTTTCCAGTTCTTATAACTTTAGTGTTATGCATTCTTGTTTAATATGCAAGAGTGTTGTTTATCTGTCAAAATGGTAAATTACACTTACCACTCTTATAATATTAAATCAACCTTACATTTTGAGATAAAAATCCGTTCATCGCATAACATTTTTATTTAATTTTAATTATTGATTGATTTTAGAGATAGAGAGAAAGGGAGAGAGAAACATTGATTTGTTGTTCCACTTACTTAAGCATTCATTGACTGATTCTTGTATGTGCCCTGGCCAGAGATTGAATCTCAACTTTGTCATAGCGGGACGACCGGGGACATAACATTTTTATGCAGTAGCTTTACATCTGCACCAATGAATGAGATTTGCCTGTGATTTTCCTTTCTTATACTGACCTTGCCTGGTGTTGCTCTCGGTGCTATATTTATATTTGGCTTCTGAAGTGAATTGGGAAGTGTTCTCTCTCTCTCTCTGGTTTCTAGAAGAGTTTGCGAGATGGGGATGATTGGTTGCTTGGCCGTTTGGGGGAACTGGTCTGTAAGGCCGTCTTCCTGTGAAGATTAACTTCTGATATTGAGTATCTTTAATGGCGATAGGGTCACCCAGGTTTTCTATTTCCCCTTGAGCCTATTTTCATGAGTTGTATTTTTTTAGGAGTTTATCCTTTGCATCTGTTTTCAAAATTATTAGCATAAAGTTATCCTTTGTGTATTCTGATACCTCATCTGTTGCTGTCCTCTATCATAGTGTTGCTTATTTGCACTGCCTCTTTCTTTCTTTGTTAATCCTGTAAGGAATTTGTCAATATTAGAATTTACAAAGAAATGTCTTTTGACTTTGTTGATCCGATGTATAGTATTTTTTAAAAAATATGTTTTTATTGAATTTTAGAGAGAGAGGGAGAGGGATAGAGAGATAGAAATCAATCAGTCCATTGGCTGCCTCCTGCACGCCCCCTGCTGGGGATGGAGCCCGCAGCCCAGGCGTTTGTAATTTTCTCGTGATGTCTTTATCTGGCTTTGGTACCAAGCAAATCTATGGATTTGCCTGTTCTGGACAATATTATTTAATAGAAATGGAGTCATACACTATGTGGTTCTTTGTGTCTGTCTTCTTTCACTTAGCATGTTTTCTTTTTTTTTAATATATTTTATTGATTTTTTACAGAGAGGAAGAGAGAGGGATAGAGAGTTAGAAACATCGATGAGAGAGAATCATCGATCAGCTGCCTCTTGCACACCCCCTACTGGGGATGTGCCAGCAACCAAGGTACATGCCCTTGACCGGAATCGAACCTGGGACCTTTCAGTCCGCAGGCCTACGCTCTATCCACTGAGCCAAACCGGTTTCGGCCACTTAGCATGTTTTCAAGGTTCATCATGTTATGGCGTGTATCAGTACTTCATTGCTTTTTATTGCCTAATAATATTCCTTTGTTCAGTTATACCACCTTTTACCATCCATTCATCAGATGATGGGAAATTGTTTTTCCTACCATATGGCTATTATAGATAATGCTATTATGAACATTCACATATGAGTTTTTTTGTGGACAAATGTTTCCATTTATCTTGGATATATACCTGTGAGTGGAACGGCAGGGTCACGTGGTAACTGTGTTGGACCATGTGAGGGACTGCCAGACTGTTTTCCCAGTGGCTGCCCCATGTCTACATTCCCACCAGCTGTGTGTGAGGTTCGGATTTCTCCACATCCTTGGAAACACTTGTTATCTACCTTTTTTATTAATGTCAACTTTGGGGGGCGGGGAGTGTGCTGTGCCTTTAAAGAGAAATTTTGCATATTCTATCCAGCACTTAGTTGTTTTAGTCAAGGGGGTTGTTCAGGCAGCTGAATCACCAAACGGCCAGAAATGCAAGTCCCGCCACCCTTTGCAGCGCGGTGGCCTCCTGTCGGACCCTGCTTTCTCTCACCCGCTTCTAAACCACTGTCCACACAGCAGCTCCAACCACCTCTTAAGATCCTAATCCATTTTAGGAACAAATTCATCAACTCCCTTGTCTGAATTTTAAAAATAAGTTAATTTAAAAAGCCTAACCCAATCATGCCCCTCCCATGCAAGTCTGTCAGATGGTTCTTTTTTTTTTTTTTAATATAATTTTATTGATTTCAGAGAGGAAGGAAGAGGGAGAGAGAGATAGAAACATGATGAGAGAGAATCATTGGTCAGCTGCCTCCTGCAAATCCCCCACTGGAGATCGAGCCCACAACCTGGGCATGTGCCTTTGACCGGAATCGAACCTGGGACCTTTCAGTTTGCAGGCCAACGCTCTTTCTACTGAGCCAAACCGGCTAGGGCTCTTTTTTTTTTTTTTTTTTTTAAATATATTTTTATTGATTTCAGAGAGAGGAAGGGAGAGGGAGAGATTGATGGAAACATCAATGATGAGAGATAATCACTGATTGGCTGCCTCCTGCATGCCCCCTACTGGGGATCCAGCCTACAACCCAGGCATGTGCCCTGACCGGGAATTGAACCCCGACCTCCTGGTTCATGGGTCCACGCTAACCACTGAGCCAGGCCAGCCGGGCTGTCAGAAGGTTCTTTTGCTCTTTGATTCAGTCCACACACCTCAGCACCGCTCCGGCTTCTGCACACTCTGCCACCTCCCTGGGTCCCTGGTGCTCACTGGAACTTGGAGCCCCATTAGACACCGGCGTCCCCCTGTGTGGGGGGCTTAGTTCTCCCTCTGCCTGGCTCCTGTTTCCCAGGGCCCCCCTTCACTTCTCAGCCTAAATGCCACCTCAAGGATGCCCTCCCTGGCCATTCCGGCTGCGTCTTCTCTGTGATGGTTCTGCTCACTAACCGCCTTGTGCATCCTTCGCCTCCCTGTCAGGAATGGGAGCTCCCGAGGGCAAGGACTGTGTCCCGCCTCCCCCGCATGTCTGCCACGTGGCTCACGGTGGCACTTGGTTAAAGGAATGGATGAACGGAGAGGCACATGGGGGAGGACAAGGCTTGGGGGTTCTCTGCTCCTCTGATCCTCACCTCTTCCCCTCCTGCAGCCACCTTCTGGGTGAACCCCCAGTTCAAGATCCGGCTGGAGGAGACAGATGACGTGAACGAGGACGACTATGGGGGTCGAGAGTCAGGCTGCAGCTTCGTCCTGGCGCTCATGCAGAAGCACCGCCGGCGGGAGCGCCGCTTCGGCCGGGACATGGAGACCATCGGCTTCGCAGTGTACGAGGTGAGCAGGTGGAGGTCCCCACGCCCGGCTGAAAGGCCGGCGCCCGCCCGCAGCAGGCGAGGTCCGCCAGGGGGCGCCAGAGGACCCCGCTTGCCCATCCTGAGCCCCTGGGTGAATCACGCCATTGAGGCAGCCTCCCACCAGCCCAGGGAGGCACCTGCTGAGGCCCTCTGCCAGGCTTGGGGCGGGCAGGGGCCTAAAATTCGTCCCGTGAGGCGGGTGGAGGGGGGGAGGATGTTCCAGAGGCTGCTCTTGGGAAGAGGGAGCTGCCTTCGCCGACACCTGGAAGGCAGCTTCTGGGGCCAGACTTTGGCTCCGATTCTCTAACTTCCGTGTGTCTCTCTTGTAGGTTCCTCCGGAGGTAGGTGTGGCACGTGATTCACCCGGATTTACACGCCCCTGAACACACAGGCCTGATGGTGCCCAGAGGGGAGCCCACACTACGAAGTCACCTCGTTTTACTGCTCACAAAATGCTCCCAACCCCCACCCACTGTTCCGTGGGCAGAGCCAACTGCTCTCCTGGAGTCAGAGCAAGTAACCCGCGAGGGAGCTGGATTTGAACCCTGGCCCTCAGAGCCCCACCCGACATGCACACCCAGGCTCTTCTGTCTTCCTGTGTCCACTGCCTGAGTCTTGGCGGCAGCCTTCTGGGGCCCTGGTTAGGAGCCGGGGGTGGATGGCTGAGCGTTCTGCAAGTTGCTTAAGCTTTAAGCCTCGATGTCAGTGGCTGTGAAATGGGCACGGAGCACCATCCCACAGGGGTCCGGAGTCTGACCCGGGGAAGCTCCGAATAGTAATGAGAATGTTATTGCATGGTTGTAGTATCTACATCCCCCCGCACCCTGTGCAGTAGGCAGGATTATTACCCCATTTCACAGGTAAGGAAGCTGAGACAAAATGACTTGTCAGGGTCACGCAGCCATGGAGTGACTGAGCCCTGATCCAGCTCTCCAGGCCCTTGGCCAGGACTTGGAGCCTGGCCTCTGGGTCTGGGGGCAGCTGCTAAGGGTGGGCGGAGTGGGCAGCTGCAGACCCTACTCCCTCCTTCCCCTCCACCAGCTGGTGGGCCAGCCGGCCGTGCACCTGAAGCGGGACTTCTTCCTGGCCAACTCGTCTCGGGCCCGATCGGAGCAGTTCATCAACCTGCGGGAGGTCAGCACCCGCTTCCGCCTGCCGCCCGGGGAGTACGTGGTGGTGCCCTCCACCTTCGAGCCCAACAAGGAGGGCGACTTCGTGCTGCGCTTCTTTTCGGAGAAGAGCGCCGGGACCGAGTGAGTCGTGGGCCCTCTCCTGACCTCCTGTCCCCAGAGGCTCCCTGCTGCCCCCTGACCGGCCCCTTTCTCCCCACCCTCCACAGGGAGCTGGACGACCAGGTCCAGGCCAATCTTCCTGATGAGGTGCGTGCCTGCCCCCGCCTTGCTCCTTTCCTCCTCCCCGGAGTGTGATGGACCCTGGGCGTCCCGTGCCCGGGCGCCGTCTGGCAGGGCAGAGCCCCTCTGGCAGGAGCCATAAGAATGCTGATTCCTCATTAGCCAGCACTTCACAGTGTGCAGAGGACTTTGTGATAACAGTGGTGCGGGTCCCTGTGTCTCGCTCTTTCCCGGGTCTCCCTGTTTCCTCCACAACGACTTGTCAGGGTGCTGTCACCCTCCCCTCTCAGTGGGAAGCTCAGGGTAGCGCAGCGAGGAGCCAAAGCTCACCCTTCATCCTGAGCTGAACTGCACCCTCCTCACTTAAGCCACAAGGATCCTGAGCAGGGGGTAGAGTGGGGACTAGACCCCCATTTTACAGAGGAGAAGAGTGAGGCTCAGAGAGGTGAAGTGATGCAGCTAATGGGTGGTCCCAGCCCTGCCTGTAGTTGCTGCCCATGCGGGGGCCGGGCTGTGGGGGGGGGGTCCCTGACCTGCTCCCCCTCCTCCAACCAGCAAGTGCTCTCGGAAGAGGAGATTGATGAGAACTTCAAGACCCTCTTCAGACAGCTGGCAGGGGAGGTAGGTTGGGGCGTGGTGGAGGGGGCCTCTGGGCATCGGGGGGTGGCAGCCTCTCCCCAGGGCACGTGCCATCCTCCCTTCCCCCCCAGGACCTGGAGATCAGCGTCAAGGAGCTGCAGACCATCCTCAACAGGATCATCAGCAAACGTGAGTGTCCCGAGCGGCTGCTCTGCACCCAGCGTCCTGCCCCCCGTTTCCTCCAAAGTCCACAACCCAGGCTTCTGCTCCCACGCTGAGCTCACCCCGGCCCCTTGGTCTTCGGGGTGGGGAACCTTCCACTACCTTCCTGAGCCCTGCTCACCCCCACTTTCCTCCCAAATGAGGCCCTCACTTGCTGGGCTACATTCTCTGGGCCTGAGCGTGGTGCCCGGTGACTAGAAGCTTAGCTGCTGACAGCACCTCAGTGCCAACGTACAGGACCCCTTCCTCCCCGAAGATGCGCCCGGGCCAGGCCGAGTGGCTTGGGAGCAGAGCTGGCTCACTCCCCGATGTGCACAACTGAAGGCAGCCCCCCCAACCTTCCCTTTGCCCCCACCTCTGACCTCCGACCTCTGACCATGCCCAGAGCCCCTCTCTTCTCTCCCTGGAGCCTGAGGCAGACCCCACCCCAGCCGTGGCCACCTCTGCTGCCCGTTTCCACCGCGTGTCTTTCACTTCTGTTTGGCACCCGTTTCGCTTTACTCTGGTCTCATCGCGCTGTTGATGTGGCCGTTGGGACCCCGGCTTGATGGCTAAAAGACTTCAAACTTGTTATTTCCAGTGATGAAAACACTGCTCCACACTGACTCTGCTAGACTTTACACGCCAGGCCTCAGGGCTGGTGCTCCCTGATCCTGTCCCACCTGGCGGCACTGCCTGGCGGGGGGGAGGGGGCCAGGAAGCTCGCTGGGCCGGGCGCTGGAACTGCTTTTTCTTGCAGACAAAGACCTGCGGACCAAGGGCTTCAGCATGGAGTCCTGCCGCAGCATGGTCAACCTCATGGACGTATCCTGCGTGGGGCTTGCGGTTGGGGTGCAGGCGTGGGAAGGGGGCTGGGTGACTCGCCCCAGGAATAGTGCAGAGGAAGGGACAAAGCTGTGTGGAGTGTGGCTGGACCAGTGCCTTCCTGGGCACCATCCCATTGACTGGGAAGCGGAAACTGAGTCGCGGGCCTTGTGTCCAGTGAGAGGTGGAGCAGGGCCTGCACCCCCGAGTGACCCTAAGGCTGGTGCTCTTTCTGCACCCACCCCAGCCCACCCAGGCTCAGAGGGCAGGGCCGGCCTGGCCACGGCTCGCTGTCCTCGGGTCTTGCTGCTTCTGGCGCTCCCTGCGGCCAGTCTCCCCTTCGCCCAGCTGGTTTAGGCGGTGGAGTTTTTTCCTTAACGGCTGCCCAGCGGGACGGCAACGGGAAGCTGGGCCTAGTGGAGTTCAACATCCTGTGGAACCGCATCCGGAATTACCTGGTAGGTGGCCCCTGCCGGCTGCGCCGCCGCCCCCTCCTCTGCGGCCTCAGTCGCAGCAGGGCCAGGCCGGCCCAGGTCCCACCTCAGGCCTGGTTCTCCGGAGCCCACAGGCCCCAGCAACTGACCCACCTTTGGGGCCTCCCCCCTCCCCCGCCGGCTCCACAATCCTCACCCTGGGGCGCACTGGAAGGGCTGGCTGTCACGGCTCAGCCCTCAGCCTCTGCTCCCCCCTCCCCAGTCCATCTTCCGGAAGTTTGACTTGGACAAGTCGGGCAGCATGAGTGCCTACGAGATGCGGATGGCCATCGAGTCTGCAGGTGAGGCTGGGCCCCAGGCTGCCTCCCTGACAATTGGCCCTTGTCCCTGTGGCGATGGTGGCGGTGTGGGAACGGCCATCTTCTGCCCTTTCCCCGCGGTGCCGCTGTGAGGATGGGGGCTTTGATTGTTCCCACTGTGCATGGAGCAAACGGAGGCTCAGAGAGGGAAAGGGACTGGCCTGAGCCACACAGACAGGGAGGGGGCAGCAGCCATAGCCTCCGGTGGAGACACCCGGGGGCTCGCCCTTCCAGCCCTGGTCCCCTCCCTGTCCCCTGGGGCGGGGCTGTGCCTCCCTGGCCCTCACCTGCTCCCCTGGGCCAGGCTTCAAGCTCAACAAGAAGCTGTACGAGCTCATCATCACCCGCTACTCCGAGCCTGACCTGGCCGTGGACTTTGACAACTTCGTGTGCTGCCTGGTGCGCCTGGAGACCATGTTCCGTGAGTGTCCCGTGCAGCTCCTGCCTCCAGGCGCAGACCCTGTGTGGCACGTGCCGGGGCGGCGAAGGTCTCGGGTGGAGCCCAGGGCTGAGTGCCCGGAGACCTGTGTGCCTGTGGGGGGGGGGGGGGGCTCTCAGGCAGCAGGAAGAGCCTCTAATGGCTGTGGTGGGTGAAAGTGTGGGGTGCCGTGGGGAGGTGGCGGGGAGGCAGGAGGGGAGGCCTGCATGAATGCCCCCCAGAATTCTCAGCCCCATGTCATCTTTTCTTGAACCACAGGGTTTTTCAAAACTCTGGACACAGATCTGGATGGCGTTGTGACCTTTGACCTGTTTCAGGTGGGAACCTCCTTGGCCAGGTCGGGGAAGGACCTCAGGGGGCGGTGGAGTTCTTACCTTCCTGGCGCTGGAGCCTGTGGCCTCAGAGCCGGCCTTAAAGGCCAGGCCACCCAAGTCCTAGAAGGATGGGGTGGGGTGTCTGGGTCCTGGGAAGGGAGGTCAGGCCCCTGGAGGCCTCTGCAGGAGCCAGCAGCCGGCCTCCCAGGGTGGAGGAGGCAAGAAAGTAGCCCTCCTACACCCTCCCAGAAGGCCGCTCTCCGACCTGCCCTCAGAGGGCCGAGGAGATGGTGGCTCCTGAGCCACGGGGCTGGGAGGCTGGGCTTGGCCTTGGCCCCGCTGACCCGTCTCCTCTCTCCTCCCCTCTCCACCGGCAGTGGTTACAGCTGACCATGTTTGCATGAGCGGGGGTTAGGCCCCCGGGCTGCGTCCTCTCCCTCGTCATCTGCCAAGCTATGCCTTCCCACCACGCCATACCAGGCCATGCCAGCTGCAAGTGCCTTCCTCGGAGCGGGCAGTGGCCTCTGTCCCTTCACCTCCCAGCCGCCACGGTTCATCTGCTCTGGGCAGAGCTGTGTGGCCCCCCTGCTCCTCGGACCATGGGCTCAGGTGGACGCCCCCAGCCCCTCCCGTCGCCAAGCCAGGAAGGCAGCTTTCGCTTGTTCCTGCCTCAGGATGGGGCTCCTGGGGGCGCTGACAGCCCTGGCCCCCCAGCATCTTACTGTGTCCTCTGCCCTCACTCCAGAGACCAGCCGCCTGGCCTTACCTGCGGACTTTAAACCATAACCACTAGCTCGGCACCGTCTGCATCATAGTGTGCAGAGCCCCCTCCCAGCCGGGCCCCTCCCAGGGCTGGGAACGCCTGTCCCTTCCTGTGCAATGTCCCCCTCTGCCCCACAGCCTGGGCCCCGGCCTTGTCTGCTGACCAGGAGCTGCCTGGCCCAGGGGGTGGTCAGGCCCTCCCTTCTCCCCCCCCTCCTTTTTTATATCGGTGATTTTAAAGGGGACTCTGGTACTGGTATACTACTTATGGGGGTGCCAGAGGCACCTGGGCCTGGGTGTGGGGGGGCTCGTGTTTCCTTGCAGCGAAACCACAAATAATAAAGGAGAAAGGCCCCGTGTCTGTCTCTGGAGTGCGTTCCTGCCCCAGGCTGCTGCCCTGGCCTGCAGGGCCCTGGGACCTGGCAGTGTGGCCTGCTGGTCCTGCACCCCTCCTGGCAGCCCTGGAGGCCCGGCTCCTGCCTTCCTGGCACGCTCCCGCCTGTGAGGCTCTGGCTGAAACCAAAACCCCTGATTAGCACAATCCCGACCCCCCAGGAAGCTCCCCAGAGCACAGAGCCTCCTTCAGGTCCTCCTGGGTGCCCTGTGCCCCGACACCTGCAGCTTATGTAAGCTGCCCTGGGCCCTCTGGATCCTGGTTTCCTTACAGAGATAAGAGTGGTTGAGGTGGGGGTAGAGGAGGAGTTGGGGTGGCGGGGGTGTAGAGGGAGCCACAAACTAGGACAGTGTGTGCGGGCAAAGGCTGATGGAGCCCAGGGGTAGGGGCTGCCCTCGGCTGCTGGGAGCCCCAGGTGGAGCCCCGAATGGCAGACGGCCTCGACTCTGCCCGCCACGGGCTGGCACAGGGCCGGGAGTGGGCCATCCTGGGCCTGCTTCTTGCCCTGCGGGTCCCTGGGCCAGGTCCTCTGGGCCTCGGTGTCCTCAGAAAAGGGGGTGTCCACAGGAAGGGGGCTTGGCCCATCGCTTCCTGGGAGCCTGGCTGGTTGTGAGGGCCAGTGGGGAAGTGGGGGCAGGTGCATGGTCCTGTCCTCCGAGTTCTCTGTATTGGGTTTTGCTTGATGAGAACACCATGGGGCTGGATGATCTGGGGGCCGAACCCCTCGCAAAACCCCATTCAAAGGGAAGGGGAAGGAGCATTTACTGCTGGGGTGCCCCGGCGAGGGCAGCGGGCAGGGCTGCTGGGCCCGCAGAGCGGGGCGATGGGTTGTGAGCCAGCCCGCGGGGACGCTCACTTTTCTAGGGGGCGGGGGGGGGGGGGTGAGAGATTGAAGGATCTGGGATAAAGGGTCTGGAGGGCGGAGCCCTGCAGACAGGGGACACCTGAGGCCTCCTGTGAGGTGTAACCGGACCCTCTGAGCCGTGGACACAGGGCCCCTGTGGTCCTGACCCCGGGCCCGTTCCACCTCCCAGGGCCGTCCCGCCCTGTACATAAGGCCCGGCGGGCGGGCTGGGTCAGGCCCGAGCATGGCCTTCACCGACCTGCTGGACGCCCTGGGCGGCGTGGGCCGCTTCCAGCTCGTCTACACGGGCCTGCTGCTGCTGCCCTGCAGCCTGCTCGCCTGCCACAACTTCCTGCAGAACTTCACGGCCGCCGTGCCCCGCCACCACTGCCGCGGCCCCGGAGCCCCCGCCGCCGCCAACAGCTCGGAGGCCTGGCTGCGGGCCACCGTCCCCTGGGACCGGCTTGGGGCCCCCGAACCGTGCCGGCGCTTCACGGAGCCTCAGTGGGCCCTCCTGGGCCCCAACGCCTCGGTCCCCACGGAGAGCTGCCTGGACGGCTGGGTCTACGACCGCAGCGTCTTCCCCGCCACCATCGTGACGGAGGTGCGCGGGTCGCCGGGTGGGTGGACCGGCGGGCGGGGAGCTGCTGCCGAGGCCCCGGCTGAGGCGCCCCCTGTCCCCGCAGTGGGACCTGGTGTGTGAGGCCCGCACCCTCCGCGACCTGGCTCAGTCCGTCTACATGGCCGGGGTGCTGGTGGGCGCCGTCGTGTTCGGCAGCCTCGCGGACCGGTGAGTCTTCGGGGACCAGGGCCCGGCTACCAGCACAGGCCGGACCCCCCCCCCCCCCGTGGTTCATTTTTCCTTAAGAATGTTCACACGTGTGCGTGTAGATGGATAATACCTGTGACACATCCACATGGCTCGTCATTCCAGAAGGCACGAGGGAGTGTGTAGGGTACGGCCCGCGCCCACGGCCACCCCCCCTCCCGCACCTTCGGGGGCTGCCCTGCCTGGGCACCTCCCCAGACACTTCCTGCAGCCCGAGCCGATGAGCCCCTGTGCCTGCCCCTTCCCGCACCGATGCGGCCTTTTCCTCCCCGCAAGGCCGCTGCGTGTTCCTCAGAAAGTGCCTCCCTCCTCCCTCTGCCCGCTGCGTCCCACTCGGGGAGGAGTCAGAACTGACTGTGCGGCCCCAACTGTCCACTGCGCCCCGCTAGGGAGACAGCAGGAAACGCACCGATGGGGGCCCGGCCAGTCAGCTCCCGCTGCCTTCTGGCTCCTTTCTCCTTCCTTCCCGTCTCTTCCTCCCCTTCTCTCTCCCCCTTTCCTCTCCTCTCTCCTCCCCGCGGCCCCTCTCACCCTTGCCAGTCCAGGTTCTGGGGGGGCCTCCTGGACTCCAGACCCCACCCTCTGGAGGGCGCTGCAGGCCGCAGCCCCTGGTGGGAGCTCTGTCAGTGTGACACCCACAGCCTGGGCTTCTGGATGTGAGAGTGTGTATCTCACCTCAGTGTCTCCCCTGTCAGCCCAGCTGGGCCGGTCACTTAGAGGAGGTGGGTGAACTGCTTGGCAACACAATGGATGAGTGAACGAGGGTCTCACGGGGTGTGTGGAGAAGAATATGCAGCCGCCCCTTCTTGGCCTGCTGCCCTCCTGGACCCTCACAAATGGGGGTGCGATCACCCTGCTACCCTGGCCTTGGACCCCTCTGTGGTGTGACAGCCCCCGCCCAGCTTGGCCTCCCCAGCGTGATCAGTTTAAATGAAGACTTGACCCTGGGGTCCCGCTCCCCCTGCCTAGGCCCCACCAAGAGCTCGCTGCCGCCCACGGCTGCTGCCCCTGGGCCCCCCTGGGCCTTTGCAGAACCCCAGCCCCGGCGTCAGCTGCCGTGGTAGTGGGGCCAGAAATACTGCTCCAGTGAAGGAGTGAAGGAGGGAGCACACCTCTTCATTGTCATTTTCTCCCACACTGTGCTCCCTCCCGGCCAGCCTCCTCCACCGGTGCCAGCCCGGGATGGGGGTTCTGCTACGGAGGGGTAGCTTCGGGTGGCAGTGGGCGGGAGAGCTTCCTTCAGCAATCTCTGCGGGGACCCTGACGCTGTGCCATGGCCCGGCTCAGGCTGGGCCGCAAGGGCCCCCTGGTCTGGTCATACCTGCAGCTGGCAGTTTCGGGGGCCGCCACGGCGTACTTCAGCTCCTTCAGTGCCTACTGCGTCTTCCGGTTCCTGATGGGCATGACCTTCTCTGGCATCATCCTCAACTCCCTCTCTCTGGGTGAGTCCAGCCAAGGGGGGGCCGGGAGGGGGCTCGCGGAAGGCGGCACGGCAGCCCCATCGTCAAACATCTGACCTGTGTCCTGTGTGGGATTCGCACCCAGTGACCTCTGTTCTGAGCCTCCCAGCAGGGTCCTGAGAGGATTGGGCTGTGATTTGCCATCAGGGAGTGAGCTGAGAGGGTTGGGTTTATTTCCCGTGTGAATGAGTCAATAATAACCACTTACTAAACACCTACTGTGTGCCAGGCTCTCAGTGTGGGGACGCAGAGGTGAGGTGAGACCGTGGCCCCAGGGCTGCAGGCAGCGCTGAGACTATGTGGGTCCAAAAGGGCTGGGGTTCACCTGGGCCACAAAGGTGCTGACTCCCCGTCATTTACGTGGCGCCGTGATTTCTTTACCAGCCTCTGGCGTGCGCATGTAGGCTCTTGCCACAGTTTGCTATTTACAAAAGAAATCATGGAAATAAGAACCATTATATTTCCTTCCCTTTCAACTAACTGTTCACGTCCTTTGCCTGCTTTTCTGTTTGTTTTGGTTGTTTTTCTACTGATCTGTGAGAATTTTTTTTTAAATATATTTTTATTGATTTCAGAGAGAAAGGGAGGGGGAGAGAGAGAGAAACATTGATGATGAGAGAGAATCATGGATCGGCTGCCTCCTGCACGCCCCCCACTGGGGATCAAGCCCTGCAACCCGGGCATGTGCCCTGACCGGGAATCGAACGGTGACCTCCTGGTTCCTAGGTCGATGCTCAACCACTGAGCCATGCCGGCCGGCCTAATCTGGGAGAATTTTTCCAGTTTTAGGGAAACTCGCCCTTTATCTGTTGAGTTGCAATTTTTCCCTTTGCCGCTTTTTTGCTGGTTTTATGATTTTGCTTATGGTGGGTTTTGTTGTTGTCGTTTGTCTTTTTAATGCAGACACTTCTCATTTTTATGAAGTCGAGTTTATTGATCTTTCCTTTTATTGCCTCTGGGTTCTGTGATATTCTTAGAAAAGCCTTTCCTGACTCTAAGATCGAAAAAACAACCTATCATGATTTCTTCTACTACGTTTGAGGTTTTGTGTTTAATTTGGGTCTTTGGTCCACCTGGAATTCCGCGGAGTGCGAGGAGTAGGTGGGGGTGCCTTGGCCTGACTCAGTGGGTCTCTGAGTTCCTCTCAAGTGACCACAGTGGGGGTGGGGGAACTGAGCAACCTCCTGGGCGCGAGTCGCTGAGCCTGCGGCGTTTTCTCCGCAGTCGTGGAGTGGATGCCCACGCGGGGCCGGACCGTGGCGGGCGTCCTGCTGGGGTTCTCCTTCACCCTGGGGCAGCTCATCCTGGCCGGAGTGGCGTACCTGGTCCGCCCCTGGCGGTGGCTGCAGTTTGCCGTCTCCGTGCCTTTCCTCGTCTTTTCCCTCTATTCCTGGTACGTCTTGAGCAGAGTGGGTGGGGAGGGTGCCCCTGTGTGGCCAACGTGTCCCTCTGCGAGGCCTGGGGTGTGCAGTGACTGGGACTTGCTGCGTGTGGTGGTGGGTGACACGAAGGGCGGGGCTCGTGGGACCACGGACTCCCAAGTATGTGCATGGCTATGGGAAGCTCCGGGAAAATCCCCTGCCTTGGCACGGGTTCCGGAACAATCTGAGTGCTTTCGCCTTTATCAGCTCCTTTGTGTCTCACAACCACCGCCTGGCATTTTATGGGAGGGGACCTGAGGCCCCGCCAAGGGAGGGTCCATGACTTACTCAGGCCACACACCGGGGTCAGACCCAGATTCAAACCGACCTGTCCTGGTCCCCAGCCCCAGTATCTCTGAGTGTCCTCAGTGGGTCCCTGTGTGATGTGTTGCGAAAAAGGGAAGCTGGCGTGTCGTGTCTCTCCCCACACCCCCCACACCCCCATTTCCCCCCTCCCCCGTCTTCCTGACTCTGCAGACGGCAGGGCATCTCACCTCCCTTAAGGTCTGAAAGAAGGTGAATGTCATCCTCCTCCTGGTCTCAGGTGGCTGCCAGAGTCATCCCGATGGCTCCTCCTCCACGGCAAGTCCCAGCGAGCTGTGCAGAACCTGCGGAAGGTGGCCGCCATGAACGGGAGGAAGGAGGAAGGGGAGAGGCTGACCCAGGAGGTAGGCGGATGGGCGGGAGGCACAGTTTGCTTTCGTGCTGGCGGCACAGGGGTTCTCAACCTCCCTAATGCCGCGACCCTTTACTACAGTTCCTCATGTTGTGGTGACCCCCAACCATAACATTATTTTCGTTGCTACTTCATAACTGTAATTTTGCTACTGTTAATGAATCGTAATGTACATATCTGTGTTTTCCGGTGGTCTTAGGCGACCCTGCTAGCGGTCACGTTTGGGTGGGTCAGGCAATTTGCCTAAGAACACACCGTGGGGAGGGTCAGAACCCCTCAGAACCCTGCTCTTCGCCATTGGCCAAGCCTGTCTCAGAGTCTCCACCAAGGAGGGGGCGCAACCTGTGGGTCGCGACATTGAGAACCGCTGCTGTAGAGCCTAAGACCATCGGAAAACACAGATATTTACATTACGATTCATTAACAGCAGCAAAATTACAGTTATGAAGTAGCAACGAAAATAATGTATGGTTGGGGGTCACCACCACATGAGGAACTGTATTAAAGGGTCGCGGCATGAGAAAGGTTGAGAACCACTGTGCTAGGATTTATTTAGTAGCTCCCCGGGACTCACCCACCATCCAGGTGAAGAGGCTGGAGGTAAACAGAACAGGAAGAGGCTGTGCAGCAAAGGTGTTAACCATTGAATGGCTGTGCGATCTGGGATAAAAATGTCAGCCGCTTTGTCCATCAGACTATCCGACTGTATAATGGAGAGATTACCATTCACACTGACATCCAGCCAAAATGTAAACAAAATGAGAATATTAAAATAGCGATCATGAAGTAAAATTATTGAAGAATTAATAATTAAAGTACCATTTATTATAAACACTATTTATGATAAGATGGTTACCATCTCTCTATATAAAAGCCTAATATGCAAAGTGTCCCCTCAGGAGTTCGACCTACCGGGAGTTTGATTGCTCGCTATGACATGCGCTGACCACCAGGGGGTGATGCAGAATGAAGGAAGGCCCCGGCCAGCAGCCGGCAGCCATTAGGGACCCTACCCATACATGAATTTTGTGCACTGGGCCTCTAGTTTATTATAAATAAGTACCATTTATCGAGCCCATGCTAGGCACCATGTATGCTAAGGCCTTTACGTACATGACCTCATTTAATGTCTCACTTTTGCTGATGAGGAAAATGACGTTGGGTGGGTCAGGTAATTTGCCTAAGAACACACCGTGGGGAGGGTCAGAACCTCTCAGAACCCTGCTCTTTGCCATTGGCCAAGCCTGTCTCAGAGTCTCCACCAAGGAGGGGGCGTGAGGGCCCCACGGGAACACCGGTGGCTACTTCAGCCTAAGCAGCAGGCCGCTCAGGAGCCGTGGGACTCTGGGAGCCTCGGCTTCATCCCAAATCCCTGGGAACAGCCAGGTGAGGGCCAACAGCCCCAAGATAGAGAGAGAGTAGGACCAGCCATCTTGCCAGGGCCTTTGACCTTGGCCCTCCTCTCCCTGGATGAAGGGATACCCAGCAGAGAAACATGGTCTCAGATCCCTCCTGTCCCCTGATCGAGCTTTCTTGGCCCAGGTGGTGAGCTCCTACATCCAGAGTGAGTTTACAAGCGTCCGCACTTCCACCTCCGTCTTGGACCTCTTCCGAACCCCGGCCATCCGCAAGGTCACATGCTGTCTCATGGTGGTCTGGTAGGTGATGGGCTCATGCCCAAGACTCTGACCCAAGTTAGAGACATAACTTTTGTCCCCAATGACTATTTTTTAAAACTATATTTTTATTGATTTCAGAGAGAAAGAGAGAGAAACATCAATGATGAGAGAGAATCTTTGATCGGCTGCCTCCTGCACGATCCGGGGATCAAGCCTGCAACTCGGGCATGTGCTCTGACTGGGAAACAAACCATGACTTCCTGGTTTGTAGGTTGACACTCAACCACTGAGCCAGGCCAGCCGGGCCACTGACTAACTCTTAAATATGCTTAATGCAATGAGCAGGTGAGCCTTGTGAACCCAATCCTGCTCCACACCCTTCCTCCAGGGCAGTGGTTCTCAACCTTTCTAATGCCTTGACCCTTTAATACAGTTCCTCATGTTGTGGTGACCCTCAGCCATAAAATTATTTTTGTTGCTACTTCATAACTGTAACCGGTCGAGACCCACAGGTTGAGAACCGCTAGCTGGGTCGCCTAAGACCATTGGAAAACACAGATATTTACATTATGATTCATAACAGTAGCAAAATTAGTTATGAAATAGCAACGAAAATAATTTTATGGTTGGGGGTCACCACAACATGAGGAACTGTATTAAAGGGTCGTGGCATTAGGAAGGCTGAGAACCACTGCTCTGGGGTCCTTTGGCCTCTGCTGGTGCTGCGATGGGGCCATGGAGGAGACATCCATGCTGACCTAGGGACCCCACATCTGGGCAGTGGGTCTCCCCTGGGTGGGGCACCTGTTGGAAGCATCTGGGCACCATGTCTCATCCGCTCTGCCCTGGGGCTCTCCAGGGGGTTTTGGGACAAAACCACTTGTGGGTCCAGAGGGGACAGACAGGAAAACAATAATTTCAATGAGGTACGACAAGTGTCCCAGTAACAGTTCTCTTAATTGGGGCTGCTGAGGGCTTCACACAGGGGATGGCATTCAGGTGGGTTTTAAAAGACAGTTAATAGCCCTAGCCCCGTGGTCGGCAAACTGCGGCTCACCAGCCACATGCGGCTCTTTGGCTCCTTGAGTGTGGCTCTTCCACAAAATACCACGGCCTGGGCGAGTCTATTTTGAAGAAGTGGCGTTAGAAGAAGTTTAAGTTTAAAAAATTTGGCTCTCAAAAGAAATTTCAATCGTTGTACTGTTGATATTTGGCTCTGTTGACTAATGAGTTTGCTGACCACTGCTCTAGCTGGTTTGGCTCAGTGGACAGAGTGTCCGCTTGTTCGATTCTGGTCAATGGCATGTTCCTCGGTTGCAGACTCCTCCCTGGCCTGGGCCGTGGTCAGGGCACATGCAGGAGGCAACCAATCCATGTGTTTCTCTGACATCAATATTCCTCTTTCTTCCACTCTCTCTAAAAATCAATGAAAAAATATCCTCGAGTGAGGATTAAAATAAATAAATAAATAATAAATAAATAAATAAATAAATAAAATAAAAGACAGTTAATAGAGTTTGCCAGGTGAGCAGGAAGAACTTCCTAACAGGTACATAGATAGGCATAAAGATGTGAAATAAATAAAAATACAAAGGCAACCTTTACCTGTTAGCACAGACTGGAAGCTAGCAAATGCTGAGGTAAGGGGCTGATTAAAAAAAAAATAATTAAATTTGCTTGACTGGGTGTCCTGGACATAAAAGTAATAGGGGTTGATATTGATGAAGTGTGGAATGCAGGCTATGCACTGCCTGAGCTCTGGAGCAGAGCCGGGCACCGTTGTTAAGGTTGCCAGCTGGGCCCAGGCAGACCAGCCTCCTGTGCCTCAGTTTCCCACTTGTGCCCCTGCCCCTGAGGTCCTTGTGAGGACTAAGAGTTGACATGTAAACCCACCTTGGCCCCGGGGATGTGCAGGTGAAGAGTCTGTTCTCTTAGCTGAGGTTGGAGCGGTGCGCCCCGTGTGCTGGGACCTTCCCAAGCAGGCCTGCTCTGCCGCCTCTCCCAGGTTCTCCAACTCCATGGCTTACTACGGCCTGGCCATGGACCTGCAGAAGTTTGGGCTCAGCGTCTACCTGGTTCAGGTCCTGTTCGGGGTCATAGACATCCCGGCCATGCTGGTGGCCACCACCACCATGATTTACGTGGGCCGCCGGGCCACGGTGGCCTCCTTCCTCGTCCTGGCTGGGCTCATGGTGATCGCCAACATGTTTGTGCCCGAAGGTGAGTCACGGGCTTCTGCCATGACCGCCTGGGAGCCTCTGGGGTCTGGGGTCCGGGGTCTGGTGGGCAAAATGTACAACAAGGGAACAAGGATGAGAGACAGTCTTCTGGATCTGGGAAGAAAGTGACTGTCGATCAGCAGGGGTTTTAATAAGCGCTCAGTGCCGTGTCACCTCCTGGTTGTGAATGCCCTCACGGCATTTCCCATCTTGTCCGGGGTGTTAGACGGATGCATGAAACCAAGGCTGGCTGGTGTGTGTCCACCTAGAGTCTGGCCAGGCAGCGTTTCCAGGGCTGAGAAGTTCAAGTTGGAACCTCAGCCGCTGGCCCTGGAACAGTGGTCTGCAGACCTTTGAAAACTCCGAGTGCCCAGGGGCTCCAGGCCAGCGCAGTTAGCCTCCGGGGGGTCCCAACCCTTAGGGTTCAAAAAGCTGTCCAGTGATTCCAGCAAGAAGCCGGGGTGGGTATCCCGGTCCGAGAGCGTGTGCCGAGCCGAGGGCTCGCTGTGACAATCACGGCGGGCTGTCTGACTCCTCTGTGCTTCAGTTCCTCCCCACAAAATGGGTCGATTATTACTATTGGTATTTTGACGAATTTCTTCCCATCTTTTTTCCTATTTGTTGATTTCGTATTTGATAGAATCAAGATACTATTATATGCATATATAAAAAGGATGATATGTGTGTATATATTATATATAATGTGTCCTTTTTCACATTGTGTGTTATCCAGAAACATGCTTTTCCATGTTATGTTGCAACATAAACACTTCCATGTTGGGACAGATGCTTCATGGCCCTAATTGTATATCGCTATATGATATTCCATCCAGATTGGTGATTTTCAACCCTGGCTGCACGTCAGACTCTCCTGGGACCTTTAAAAAAATGACCAACTTGAGCCCAGCCCCATGAGGCTTTGGGATAACAGAGATGGGTGGGGCCCAGGTGTGGGCATTTGATAAAATATCCCCTCCACTTGCAGTGAGCAGCCGGAGTGGCCACCAAAGGCTGTGCCACCACTTCCCTGCCCATTGCCCCAGGCTGGGCATGGGCACTGGGGCTGTGCTGTGTGTGAGCAGCAGCATGAAGAGCGTGCGAATAACGGGAACAGCGAGCGTTTGATGAGCGCTAGCGCCTGCACTCATGGCGTCCTGTCAGCCTAGGACAAGCCCGTGAAGCAGGCGCTGCGTTCTCCTCCTTCTCCAGAGGAGGACGGGGAGGCTCAGAGAGGTTACGTGACCGTGACCAGGGTCATCCATCTGGTCAGAGCCAGGATTTGAACCTGAGCACAGTTCCAAAGCTTGTCCCGGCTCCCCAGCAGGACCTGGTCACGGACAGAAAGAAGGGGGGAAGGAGGCAGAAGTCAGAGAAGGGCCGTGTGGGGACTCTGGGTCCCAGGTGGGGACGTGAGGTGGTGGAAACCCTGATTCACCCCCTCCAGGTTCTGGGTGCCCTGCCCATCCTGGCTGTGCCCACCCCATGCCCTATACCTTCCTGTCTCCTCCCCCCCAGCACCCCGTCCCATGGCCCTCACCCCCACCCCTACCCCCTCTGCCTCCCTCTCCCTCTTGGGCTCTGGGCCACCCCTTCCACAGTCTGTCCGCCCTCCAGGTATGCAGACGCTGCGCACCGCCCAGGCAGCGCTGGGCAAAGGCTGCCTGGCCAGCTCCTTCATCTGCGTGTACTTGTTCACGGGAGAGCTGTACCCCACGGAGATCAGGTGGGTCTGTGGGGGGAGGCAGAAGAGCACCTTCCCCGAACTGGGAGCCCCTGGTGCTCCTGGCTGACACCCGCTGGGCTCGCCAAGGCAGTCCCCTTTCCTGTCTGCGTGGTCCCCTAGCACTCCTGCCTCTGGGCCTAGGCCACGGCCACGGACCTGTCCACATTCCTCGCACAGGCAGATGGGGATGGGCTTCGTCTCGGTCAACGCCCGCCTCGGGGGTCTGGCTGCGCCCCTGGTCACCGCGGTCGGGGAGTTCAGTGCCATCCTGCCGCCTGTGGCCTTCGGGGCCACCTCGATCCTGGCCGGGCTGGCCGTCTGCTTCCTGGCTGAGACCCGAAACACACCCCTGGTGGAGACCATTGAGGTGATGGAGAGGAGGTGAGAGGCCTCTGGGCACAGCTGGGTGGAGGCGACCTAACGGGCTGTGGTCCCCAAAACAACTGAGGGCAGTGTCCTGTGGCTGCTGCTAAAACGTCACCGCTGAGCGAGAGCTGGGCATCACCATGCCCTGCTCCTCCATCGGTGGAGGCTTAGCTTTCACAAGAACAGACCCAACGGCGAATGGTGCAATAGAAAGAAGAATCCGCTGTAGCCCGGCCCCTGCGGCTCAGTGGTTGAGTGTTGAGCTATGAACCAAGAGGTCATGGGTTCAATTCCCAGTCAGGGCACATGTCCAGGTTGCAGGCTTGATCTCCAGTAGGGGGCGTGCAGGAGGCAGCGATTGCTGTTTCTCTGTCATTGATGTTTCTCTCTCTCTACCCCTCTCCCTTCCTCTCCCTAAAATCAATAAAGAAAAAAAATAAGTCTGGGCTGCTTGCCTCTCCACCTGGTAGGAAGGGCCTGGCCTGCCCAGCGCCCAGTCTCTGCTGTGCCCTGGTCCACGCTGAGCCCGGCCCAACAGTGTGGCCTTGGTTGACTGTCTGGCCTTAGTCCTCTTTGGAAAAGTCCTTGACCAGCAGCTTTTCCAAGTCTGGCTCTTACTAGCCAGGCCAGCCTCTGCCACCGTGCGACCTCATAGTGGAGCCAGGACGGGGCAGAAGGGACAGTGGAGACACGTCACGTGCGTGACACCAACACCCTCGATCGTCACGCACCCATCCCCTGCCCCTCACCACCTCCCTTCCACTGCCTTTCCGCGTCAGTTTTCCATTGGCCCTCTCATTTGCACAGAGCCCAAGGCCTTTCCCGGAAGGATGCAGAGCGGAAGAGTGAAGACATTGCCCTTCAGCAGCTGGGAGCTTCTCCCCTCCTAGAAACCATCTGAGGTGCCAAGGGCCCGGCACACGCTGGCCGTGCCTCAGCCGGCGTCCGGCTTCCTGGTGCTGACCGGGGTCGAGGTTGGCCAAGGACCATGGTGGCTCCATCAGCCCATGTCAAAGAGCCACCCAAAAGCCAGTGCTGGGGCTGCCGGCGGAAACCAGACCAGCAGCCACTGGCACCACACATGGCTAGAAAGTCAGGAGAAACCATGCCCAGGGACCGAAGGAGGGACCATTTTCCTTCCCACTTCCAACTCTGCCCCTTCAAACCTCTCTTCATTCTGGTTCCACCTGAAACAGCCCCGCCCACTGGTCCTTGAAAACTCACTGTGCTCCATTCCTGACACATTACTCTCTCCTGCCTTACCTCCTGGGGGGCACATGGTCTCCATGCCAGAGCCTGCTTGCCCCTCGTGGTGGCCCTCGCAGATGGTACACACTCAATAAATAGTTGATGAATAAATGATGAAGCCAGTCTCGGGCGATGGAGAGACCTCTACCCAAGGTTGCATTTCTAGCAATATCACTTTGCAGAAGACATACAGAGCGGTGAATCCCTAGCATAGCATGGCCTCCCTCTGACCTCAGATCCATTTCCAGCCCAGATGTTGGATGTGTGCCTGCATTCCTGACTTTGAACTTCACCAGAATTCAGATTAGATTCACCAGAATTCAGATTAGATTCATAAGGGATTAAAATCCTGGCCCATTGGGTAGCCTTGGGCAAGTTTCCTCGTCTAACCCCTTCCTCCTAGAGTTTCCAGGGAGTCAAACAAGATAAATACTCAGTCCCCCACAGTCCAAGGAAAGGCACAATCTAGGAAAGAAGTAGGAATGTCACAGTTTGGGCAAAAAACACCGCAACCTGCCATTTCGACAAGGTCAGTCTTTCAGCAGCCTCGCCCTTGGAACAGAGCTGGAGTGAAACTCCGCTGGAAGCCGTCCCAAGGCCCTGGCCTTCATGCACCAATCCCCCAGTCCCTCCCATGGAAGTAACCTCTCTTTCAACGACCCGATACATGAGCTTTCCTACCTGAATTGTTCTCAACTCACAGCCCTCAGCAGATCAGCAAATTTGAAAGGCGGAGGGCTGCTGTGCCTGGTCATATTTAAAGATTCACTTTGGGAGTCACCTCTTCCAGGAAGCACTCCCTGACCACCCCTGCCTACCTCTGGACTCCAGTCATGCCCTCTACTCATCCTCCCCACTATATTGTAATGGATCCATTTACGCGCTGGTCTCACCAGGTGGCTCCTTGAAGGTAGAGTTGGGCCATCTTGGCCTGGTTCTGTGGCCCGCACAGAGTAGGTGCTCAGTTCACGTTATTGGAGTGAATAAGATAGTCAGAACACTGAAAACAAAGTGATCTGTCGCTGCTGAACGCTGAGGAAGGAGGTAGAAAAACTAAATGGAAAATCCGGGTAGAATAACAATATTTTGTATGTATTTTAAAAACCAATCTGTGCCTGGCTGGCATGGCTCAGTGGTTGAGCGTCCACCTATGAACCAGGAGGTCATGGTTTAATTCCCGGTCAGGGCACATGCCTGGGTTGTGGGCTGGATCACCATTAGGGGGCATGCAGGAGGCAGCTGATCAATGATTCTCTCTCACCATTGATGTTTCTATCTCTCTCTCCCTCTCCATTTCTCTCTGAAATTAATAAAGATAAATACATAAATAAAAATAAAAGGGCACTTTCTCAAGTGTCCTCAGTTTGTTTAAAAATATATAAATAAAATAAAATAAAAACAAATCTGTTATAAACACCATTTTCTTTTTTGAAGAAAATTTAAACAGTGATTCTCAATCCAGGAATCAGCTGTGAGCTTTAAAAAAATACCAGTGCCGGGGCCCACTCCCAAGAATTCTGATGTCTTTAGTTGGGTTTGAGAACCACTGTCTAGAAATAGTTTTCCTAACCAGTAAAAGAATTTACACAACTTAGTCCAGTAGATAGAGTTAATTAAAACAATATTGTGAAATCCTAGGACAAAGAAAATACATACCTTTTCGTGAACAAACCTGATTTTCTATAACAAACATTCTGACAATGAAGTTTCCTACAACAAGTGTAAGTAACCTTGAGGTTACAGGTCACAGTCCTTGGGGTAAAACCACGAAGCCTTGACTACTCTTGTCCTTAGCAAAAAACACTAGCCCGCCTGGCTGGAGTGGCTCAGAGGTGGAGTGTGACCTATGACCCAGGAGGTCACGGTTTGATGCCCGGTCAGGGCACATTCCTGAGTTGTGGGCTCGATCCCCAGTGTGGAGCATGAAGGAGGCAGCTGATCAATGATTCTCTCTCATCATCGATGTTTCTTTCTCTCTCTCCCTTCCTCCCTGAAATAAATAAACGATTAAAAACAAAACCAAAAGACACTGGCCAGAAACTGTTACATGAAGACAAGTTCATGATGATGATGCATAGACTGCACTGTCTACACCGGACTCCACTTGTCTGACGCTCCTTATAATAATCTTCCCGGTTACTGGCAAATGACCTCCAGACTTCTTTGCCTTTATATCCTAAGGCACTGACCAGCTGGCATGTTATGTGTGTGTGTTTTTTAAATTTCTTTATTGATTAAGGTATTACATATGTGTCCTTTGTTTTCAAGAGTCTTTGTCAACCATCTTCCAGGCATCTCCACGTTTCTCATTAAGTATCGATGAGCCTGTGGCTGCAGGGAGATGGCTGCCAAGGGCCTGGGGCTTCCATTTATCAAAGATTGCCCGGTCCAGGTAAGAGCCGCTAAGGCAGTGGTCGGCAAACTGTGGCTTGCGAGCCGCGGTTTGCCGCTCTGTTGACTAATGAGTTTGCCGACCACTGCGTAAGGCATTACCCTTACCCAGAAGTTTTGACTTCAGGTTAAAGACATAAGTACATTATTAAAATGTCTTTTAAGTGTTTTTCCCTAAGTCAGTGGTCGGCAAACTCATTAGTCAACAGAGCGGCAAACCGCGGCTCGAGAGCCACAGTTTGCTGACCACTGTGCTAAGCAGGTAACTGGGAAGGCTGATGGTGCCACGTGCCTCTGCTACCAGCTGTGCATGGAACAGAGCACTCTGCTTACTGGGCAGAGGCGGGCTGTGGAGCCCACATGGAGAGCAGCCCCCGGTGCACCTGCCTCCATGTTCACTGGCCCCTGAGCAGTGTGGCCTGGGGCCTGGTGGGAGGACAGGGAGACTGCCCGAGGCCCGCAAACCCCCATTCGTGATCCACAGGCAACATCTGTGGAATCAACATGCTGATCGGACCCCGGGGCTGCCAGGCAGCAGGTGCCACCAAAAGATGGACTTTAAAGGATAAGCTGAGAAAGACAAGGGCAGTGCTGTGCAAGAAAGGATGACTACACAAAATTAAAAAAAAAAAAAGTAAACCACCAAAACCACAGCTTTAATAATGCTACCATTGTTATCGCTGCAGGACAGGCT
This sequence comes from Eptesicus fuscus, assembly GCF_027574615.1. Lineage (NCBI taxonomy): Eukaryota > Metazoa > Chordata > Mammalia > Chiroptera > Vespertilionidae > Eptesicus > Eptesicus fuscus. Next base: position 79,670,148 of record NC_072485.1, on the reverse strand, counting down.
TTCACCGGCTGGCAGGTCCTGTGCCTTGCCACCTCCCTCTTCAGCAAGCACGGAAGGGCAGCCCAAGGTCAGTTGTCACAGCCCACACCCAGCCCTACCTGAGAGAGAACCCAGCCAAGCCTCCTGGTTCCTCAGCAGGGCGTTTCCCAGCACACCCCTCCCCTCTCCTAGGCCAGCATCCGGTCTCAGGACTGGGTGAGGTTTTAATCTAGACCCATGGAGCGGAGACAGAGCAGCTGAGAGGCCCAAGTGAAGTGGAGGGCAGCTGGCCCACGTGGTCCTGGCCCAGTACTGGCTTCCAGCCAGAGGCCCCTCTGCCATTGGCCAGGAACGACGGTGAACACAGCTGGCTTCATGGGTGTGCAACTGGTGCAGCTGCACCGAACCCCACGCTCGGAAGGGCCCCCCATTTGGTTCGGTGCCCTGCTGTCATCCTGAAAATCGTAATCATTTTGAACAGGGAGCCCTGCATGTTCATTTCGCACTGGTCTCTCCCATTAGGGAGCTGAGGTCTGCATAAAGTGAGTGGGAAGAGCCCAGCCTCAGGGCCGGGCGCTCAGGTATTTACGGGGTAAGCGCTTGCCTGTTGCAGATCCGTCATTATTCCGAGAAACTGCTGACACATAGCAAAGGTTTCTGTGTACTCACTTCGCTTTACCGTAACATTGACAGTTTATTCTCTTCCCAAACTGGTGCCTAACTTGAGGTAAAGGGGTAAAAACTAAGACCTGAAAGATGCCTCAATGTCCATTTGCAGCAGAAATTTCAATGTTTGGAAGTAAACCCAATCAGCAAACTCATAATTACACATTTTCATTCAATACATCAAACAAGGTATTTTCTTTATCAGAAAGCCATACCACATGCAATGCATTTCTGGTGTTTAAACAGCAACAAAGTGACTTTAGAACATAAGGGATACCTGTGATTTTTTTTTTTTTTTTTTGCCTGGTTAGGAAAGATGATAAAACGAATGAACTGATTAACTACATTAGTTAAAAGAAAGCAAGTCTGGCCGGTGTGGCTCAGTGGTTGAGGATTGATCCCCAGTATGGGTTGTGCAGGAGGCAGCCTATCAATGATGAGGCATCCCTCATCATTGATATTTCTATCTCTCTTCCTCTCCCTTCTCTCTGAAATCAATTATATATATATATATATATATATATATATATATATATATATATCATTTTTTTTTTTTTTTAAAGAAAATAAAAGAAGAAAAGGGACATTATCTGAGTGGACCTGACCTAAAGCACGGGCCCTTTAAAGACGGAGTTTCTCTGGCTGTGGAACAAGCCCCTAGAAAGGAAAGCAGCTTGGCTAATACCTTGAGTTCAGCCTTGCTGAGTGGAGAACCCAGACATGCTGTGCTCAGACTTCTGACCCGCAGAACTGTGGACTAATGAACGGGTGATGTTTTAAGCACTATGTTTGTGATAAATTATTACATGGCAATAGAAAGCTATTACACTCTTTATTGCCTATACCCAGGTGGACCACTCCCACCTCTGCCCTTGGTCCCCAGCAGGAAGAGATTTTAAGGGAGTGTAAGGGGTTTTCTCTCTCCACAAGGCCTCCCCCCACTCCCTACTGTGGTTAATATGCAGACGACAACCAGCTCCACACTGCCCCACTGAGGCCAAGACAGGGTGCTGTCACTCTGCCTGGCCCTCTCTCTCATCTCACGCCCTCAGGTGTCCCCAGGAGTCTGGCTTCTTTGGCACAGTCTTGAGAATCACTGCTTTGGTAAAACCCCATACTCTGCTCAACCAGCTAGCCCCTACCTTTGGATGTTCAGAAAGTTTCCTTTAAAAAAAGTTAGCCGAAACCGGTTTGGCTCAGTGGATAGAGCGTCGGTCTGCAGACTGAAAGGTCCCAGGTTCGATTCCGGTCAAGGGCATGTACCTTGGTTGTGGGCACATCGCCAGTAGGGGGTGTGCAGGAGGCAGCTGGTCGATGTTTCTAACTCTCTATCCCTCTCTGTTAAAAAAATCAATAAAATATATTTTTAAAAAATTAGCCCTGGCTGGTTTGGCTCAGTGGATAGAGCATCAGCCCACAGACTGAAGGGTCCCGGGTTCGATTCCAGTCAAGGGCACATGCCTGGGTTGTGGGCTCGATCCCCAGTAGGGGGAGTGCAGGAGGCAGCTGATCAATGATTCCCTCTCATCATTGATGTTTCTCTCCCCCTCTCTCTCCCTCTCTGAAATCAATAAAAAATGTTTTAAAAAATTTAATATTGTAAATAATGCCAACAACAAATATCATTGTACATAAAACTTTGTCTGGGCTTTGGCTGCTATTCTTGGGATAAGAAATGCTGAGTCAAGGAGGAATAAACATTTTTAAGGCTCCTATTATATGTTGCCGAACTGTTTTCCACCTGTCTACTATCCCATTGGCAGAGTGTAATGCCTAAGGTTATTTGATCTAAGGTAAGCCAATGGAGATTTTGGCTCAAAGAATTAGAAGATGTTAGGGTTAGGGTTAACCCTAACACAACTGGCCAGGTAGCTCAATTGTTAAAGTGTCCTCCCGATTATCCAACATTTCGGGTTTGATCCCCAGTGAGGGTACATACAAGGAGCAACCAATGAATGCATAAATAAATGAAATAATAAATGGATATTTCTCTCTCAAATCCATAAATTTTTAAAAAATATTTTTTGTTGATTTCAGAGAGGCAGAGGGAGAGAGAAACATCAGTGATGAGAGACAATCATTGATCGGCTGCCTCCTGCACGCCCCCTACTGGGGACCAAGCCTGCAACCCAGGCATGTGCCCTTACCAAGAATCAAACCATGGCCTCCAGTTTCATAGGTCGAGGCTCAACCACTGAGCATACTGGCTGGGCAATTAAAACAATTGTTTTAAGTTATAAAAAAGGAATTAAGAGCTATTTCTGGGGGAAGGCCCTCTTTTCATTTCACCTCTAAACTCTCTTCACTCCCAAACTCTGTCACCCTCTGGGTACCTCTACCTGGAAATCCCAAAGGCACCCAAACCGAACTTCCAAAACTAAGTCATTTGTCACCTTTCCACTCCTTTTCCACCAAAATGCTCCAGATCCAGAAAATAGACCTATCACTATGGCTGGGACCAAAGTGGCAACTATGAGGACAACCAGGACAACCATTTTCTAGTGAAGCCGCCCTTTTAAGATGAATGGGTTAGGAGGACAGAGAAGGAAAGACATGCCTTCCTCGCCGGGATGGGCACAGAATGTTTGGGACATCTGAAGGAACGTATACAAAGCACCTGCGCATCAAGCACAGGACTACAGGGTGGTGGTCGTGCGTCATGAGCCTTCGCCCAGGCTGGCACGGAGACGCGGTTTCGGTGCCGAGAGCGGGGTCCCGCCTTCCGCGTCTTGGGAGAGACACTGCGCAGCCGCTGTCGGACCCTCCCGCCGCCAGGTCCGTGCGCGCGCAGGCGGGCTGGAGTGTGTGCGCACGCGCCCTCGGCCGCGCGCGGAGTCCGGGAACCAGAGGAAGCGGAGGGGAAGGGGTGGGGTCAAACCCTGGTCTCGCGCATGCGTGCGCTGCACAAACAGTTTGGCGGGTTTTTCCTGGCCGCTCTGTTGTGTTGCGGGTACTGAGATGCTCAGCGGTAGCTTTTAGGAAGTAGGAGGCCGTTCTCCTCAGGAGAGCGACTTCTCGAGATTTCTGCGCCATTCCTTCGGGCTTCGGGGGCTTCCTCCACATTAAAAAAAAAAAATTGTTTCTCCGTGACTGACGCCTGAGGTTTGGGGCTATTTGGTCACCTTCCGTCCCAGCCCCCTAGAGGGCGAAAGGATCAGCGGGACCTCGTCCTGCGCATCGGTCGCCCGTGGGTTTCTTGGACTCGGTGGGAATTGGGTGGACCCGTCCCCGCTCCTGGGTCACCATGACCGTGTCCGTCCAGCAGCTGACAAAGGAGCTGGAGATCTTCGGCGTGGACTGCGAGGAGTCTCTGACTGAGAAACGTGAGTCCCTCCCCGCTCCCCGGACCCCAGCCGGGGTCCACGCTCGGCCGGCTCGGGGTTCCCAGCCGCCTAGTCTAGGCCCTAGGACCCAAAGGGAGCGCTTCCGGTGTCCCCTCCCCTCGATGAGGCGTCTCGGTGCGTGAGAGGGAATCGAACCGAGTTTGGGATTTGGAAATGCTCACCGAGTACTGCTTGGACCCCGCCTCAGAAGTGAGAACATGAAGTACGGTTCTAAGTCCTTGCGGGTTCCGAGGTGGAAGGGGACGTGCCGGGGTCACACCAGGCTCCGGGTCGTCTCCAGGTTTGGAAAGTGTTTAAGCCGGAGGTGTGGGGGCGGTGAAACGAAGCTGTTTACCCCGGCCCCTCTCCCCAGCCTGCACCTTACACTCCTGCCCACCCGCCACTCCTCATCAAAGCCGCTGGCAGTCTGTGCAGACGGGAGTCCCGTGAGGCGGGTTCCTGAAACAGTTCTAGCTTTGGAGGGGACCTCAGGGAGCTGGTCAGCGGGACACATGCAGGAACAGACGGGAGAGCTGGCCGCCTGAGTCGGTCTGTGACTCCAGCCTCCTGTCCCCGAGCCTAGAGCTCCATCCTGTGGGCCGATGTGTGGTCAGGCGCGGGGCAGGGTAAGGACTCCATTGAAGCACCTCTGGGGTATGTAGAGTTCTCGGTTTTAGAAACGGATGAGTGTGCACCTGCCCTAACCATTCATCAACACTTTGAACTTTTTATTTTTAATTTAAAAAATTTTTAATATATGTTTTTATTGATTTCAGAGAGGACAGGAGAGGGAGAGAGGATAGAAACATCAATGATGAGAGAGAATCATGGATCGGCTGCCTCCTGCACACCCCGTACTGGGGATCAAGCCCACAACCCGGGCATGTGCCCTTGACCGGAATCGAACCAGGGACCCTTCAGTCCGCAGGCCAACGCTCTGTCCACTAGGCAAAACCAGCTAGGGCTGAACTTTTATCATATTAACTTGTTAATCTCTTATGAGAGACCACATTACTCCTATGCCTGGTGCATACTCTTCTTAACAGGAGACTTAAGTGAGAAACCCAATGCTGGTCATTCATTTATTACGTGAGCTTTTTAAAAATAAATAAACAAATAGATAGATAGATAGATAGATAGATAGATTTCAGAGAGGAAGAGAGAGGGAGGGAGATGGAAACATCAATGATGAGAGGGAATCATTGATTGGCTGCCTCCCTACTGGGGGTCGAGCCCGCACCCCAAACTTGTGCCCTTGACACCTACTAGGGCTATAATGTGAGCTTGAAGTCAAAACAAGAAAAATTAGTTGTGCCCTAACTGGTTTGGCTCAGTGGATAGAGTGTTGGCCTGCGGACTGAAAGGTCCCAGGTTCGATTCCGGTCAAGGGCATGTACCTTGGATGTGGGCACATCCCCAGTAGGGGGCGTGCAGGAGGCAGCTGATTTATGTTTCTCTCTCATCGATGTTTCTAACTCTCTATCCCTCTCCTTTCCTCTCTGTAAAAAAATCAGTAAAATATATTTTTAAAAAAAGAAAGAAAAGAAAAATTAGTTGTGTGAACCAAATTTGTAAAGGCTTCAGCCCAGGTGCTGTGGCTTCCGTCTCATGTGGGACTACATTGGCAGTGGCGTTGGAATCCTAGACTCTGACTTCATAGTCCCTAACCTCAACGGGACTCTGATATTGCCTGACAGTTACACCATCTTTCCCTGCGTGTTCACTCTGAGTCTTCTCGGTGACTGGTTTCCACCTTCTCCTCCTTTGGCATCTTTCTGTCCCACTCTCAGTTGATGACTTTACTTCCTGTTTTGCTGGAAAAATAGAAGTTATTGGTGAACTTCAGTAAGTTACTACTATTGCGTCTTCCTGCCTACCTGTGTCTGTGCTGTCTACCCTGCCTTCTTTCCTGTTACAGTGCATGTATTCCCATGTTCCTGGCAAAAGCCGCACCTTCCACTTGAGTCCTAAATGCCATTCCTTCTCACCTTCTTAGGGACATCACTCCAGTAATTCTCCCCTCTTACATATTTTGTATTTTTCTCTATTTGAGATTTTTTCCTTAATAACATAGAGATGTGGTTCTTACTACTGCCGTTAAAATACTCTATTGAGCCCAGCCAGGTGTGGCTCAGCGGCTGGCCCAGGAACCAAGAGGTCACGGGTTTGATTCCCGGTCAGGGCACATGCCTGGGTTGTGGGCTCGAGCCCCAGTGTGGGATGTGCAGGAGGCAGCTGGTCGATGATTCTCTCTCATCATTGATGTTTCTATCTCTCCCTCTCCCTTCCTCTCTGAAATCAATTAAAAAAATTAAAAATAAATAAAAGTGCCAAGCCCTTCCCCATCTCCCGGATCCCTCTCCTGGCTGTACTTTTCTACATAGCACATTTAAGCCTCTGATACACTACATATTTTACTTATCTGTTCGTTTTCTGTCTCCCACCAATAGTAAGCTTCATGAAGACAAAGATTCTTCTCTGTTTTGCTCATTGCTGTATTCTCATGCCTAGGACAGTGCCTGGCATTAGTAGGTGCTGAATAAATGTAGATTGAGTAAATAGAGGATCATTTTCTCTTTTCAAGGTGAAAGCTGCAAGAAATAAACTAAGTTTTTACTTGTCCAATGTTCCCCCCACAGTGGCAGAGCTGTGTGCTCGGTATGAACAGAGTGAGGAGGAAATGGTACGCGAGTTCATAGCCTTCTACACCAGCACACAGAAAGACTGCCTTACCTCAGAGACCCTGAGCTCTTTTGAGCATGAGGTAAGGGCACCATGTAAGGGAACTCATCGGGTAATTCTCCGTTTCTGCTCTCCAGGGGAGGCAGGTTGACATATTGAGAAGAGCGTGGGCTTTGGGACCCACCTGGCTTCCAGGCCCAATGTGAGCTCGGACAGACTATTGAATGTCTCTGAGCTTGGTTCCCTCTCTGTCAGTGGTTCTAGTAATGCATGTTTTTTAGGATTATTGTCAGAATTACATGAAAAGGGATGTAAGCCACTTAGGACTATGCCCAGCAGGTGGTAGGTCTTTAACAAGTTATTATTGTTGTAGAGAAATTGTCACAGAATAAGTCTTTATTTTTAGTTGAACATGTGTGTCTTCTTAATTCTTACTTTGAGGAATTTTATATCTTTAATTATATTTCTAATGACTGTTATCTACCTTTTCTAGTACTTGACTTTGGGGTAATATATTCAACGTCTTTTATTCCTCAGTTTCTGAGCAAAAGATTGTCCAAAGCCCGTCACAGTGCCTCCAAGGACAGTGGGCATGCGGGAGCCAGAGACATTGTTTCCATACAAGAGCTGTATCCTTTCTGTGGAAGGTCTTTGCCTCAAGCCATAGTCTATTTTATAATTTATTTACAGTCGCACGTGTAATTTACAAACAAAAATAAAAAGTACCTTCTGTTCAGATTTCTATTTAATCAATCCTTGCCTTAGATTTTGAGAAGTTTATTACTGTTTTTCTTAACCAATATTTTTAGAATTGAAGTGGAGGAAGAAGAGGAGACCCTCTTGAACTCTTATACCACACCCTCTAAGGTGAGTTTACAGTGTTTGGAATTGCATTCTGCAAATAGTGTTTTTTTCTTTATTCTAAAAACATCATGACATTTGAACTTCTGTGAGAAAGTTAACCACTCATATAGTTTCCATGTATTTCCTACCATATTTCCTCTAATGCATCTTCCTTCCCTTGTGCATACGTGTTTTTACATAGTGGCAGTTCTTGTGAACATTTAATTATCCTGCTTTTCTCAGTTAGCATATCATAGAATTTTTATAAATACCATTTCTCTGTAACTATTCTTTTTAATGGTTGTATAGTTTCATATCAAGTGGAGATACTGTAATTAAATAATCTAGTTCCTGTGTTGGATTCAAGCACGACAGAGAGTAGGGTAGTGGAAAAGCATTGCCCTCAAAGCCTGAGTCAAAAGACCTAGGTGACCTTGGGTAAGTGGTTTTAGCTCTCTGAGCTGCAGTTTCCTTATGTATACACTTAGGGTTCATTATTCATTTACTGAGCAACTACTATGTGCCAGGCGCTGTACAATGAATGAAACGGGCATGCAGGGGCTCTGCCCTCCAGAAGCTCACAGCCAGGGGATAATAATCTATCTCGGGCGGGGGTGGGTGTCAAGCGGGGAAAAAGGAGACATATGTAAAACTTTAGACAATAAATAAAATAAAATAATCTATTTCAGAGGGATTGAGGATGAAATGAATATGTAAAGTGCCAAGCCCATAGCAAGGTATTCAGTAATAGTAGTTACTATTTATACAAAATAAATTTATATTATAGAATTGTGCCTCTGAAACTTGTATAATTTTGTTAACCAGTGTCACCCCCAATAAATTCAAAAGGGGTGAATAAATAAACTTATGGAAACACATAAACATGGAGTAAGCCTTAATTTTTCAAAGTAAATTACATTGTAAGAAAGAAAGTAAATAGTTTAAGTGTGTCTGTGGAGAGCAAGAAAGCTAAAAATGTACTTTGTAAAGTTGCTAAACACAGCCCTGGCCGGTTTGGCTCAGTGGATAGAGCGTCAGCCTGTGGACTGAAGGGTCCCAGGTTCAATTCCGGTCAAGGGCACATGCCGGGGTTTCAGGCTTGATCCCCAGTAGGGGGTGAGTGGGAGGCAGGTGATCAATGATTCTCTCTCATCATCATTGATGTTTCTATCTCTCTCTCCCTCTTCCTTCCTCTCTGAAATAATAAAAATATATTTTTTAAAAAAAGTTGCTAACTGCCGAAACCGGTTTGGCTCAGTGGATAGAGCGTCGGCCTGCGGACTGAAAGGTCCCGGGTTCGATTCCGGTCAAGGGCACGTACCTTGGTTGTGGGCACATCCCCAGTGGGGGGCGTGCAGGAGGCAGCTGATCGATGTTTCTCTCTCATCGATGTTTCTAACTATCTCTTTCCCTTCCTCTCTGTAAAAAATCAATAAAATATATTTAAAAAAAAAAAGTTGCTAACACAAAACCAAGTGCATATAACATTAAATGGAGTAATGAGATTCCCCTTAGAGATTATAAAAGCAATACTTGATCTTCCCCTTAAAGGTGGTCCTCTCCTAGAGTCCACATCTCAGCAGAAGGTACCTCCATTCTTCATTCGCTCAGGCCAGGAACTTTGGAGACCTCCTTGAGTTGTTCTTTCCTCTCATAGCCCCATGCACCTTACCCGTCAGTCACATCAGCCCTGCTTCCAGGACGGGCCCCTCTCACAACCTCCACTGCCACTACCAGGCCCTGGCTTCACCGTCTCCTTCTGAATGAGTAGGACAGCCTCCTAACCGGTCCCCTGGCATCTTTCTGCCTTGTCCATTTCTAACCAATTCTCTACACAGCAGCCAGAGTGCTCCTTTCAGCCCTAGTCGGTTTGGCTCAGTGGATAGAGCCTCAGCCTGTGGACCAAAGGGTCCCGGTTTCGATTCTGGTCACGGGCACATACCTTGGTTGCAGGCTTCTCCCCGGCCCGGGCCCTGGTCGGGGCTTGTGCAGGAGGCAACCAATCGATGTGTTTCTCTCACATCGATATTTCTCTCTGTCTTTCCCTCTCTCTTCCATTCTCTAAAAATCAATGGAAAAATATCCTCGGATGAAGATTAACAAAAACAAACAAACAGAGAGATTGCTCCTTTCAGATGAAAGTCAGGCCAGGTTTCTTTTGTTCACAATTCTCTACCAGTTCTCCATCTTCCCTGGTAACTTAGTAACCTTGTAAATTCAGAGTCAGAGTGTGAGGTTCTGTCTGAGCCCGCCCTATTCCCTCTGGTTTCCTTCCATGCTCCTCCTCACTCTTCAAACACACCAAACAGGTCCACCTCATATGTCCCTTTGTCAGAGGGAACAAACTTGGCTAAAATCGTAACACCCTCTTTTTTTTCTTCTTTCTTAAAATATTTTTTTACCAGGGGCCCGGTGCACGAAAATTCGTGCACTGGCGGGGGGGCGGGGTCCCTCAGCCTGGCCTGGGACCCCTCGGGGGGTGTCCACCTGCCAGCTTAGGCCCACAGTCTGACATCCTTAGCACTGCTGAGGAGGTGGGAGAGGCTCCCACCGCCACTGAGCTCGTAGCTGTCAGTCCAGCTTGTGGCTGAGTGGAGATTCCTCTGTGGGAGCGCACTGACCACCAGGGGGCAACTCCTGCATTGAGCTGCTGCCCCCTAGTGGTCAATGCGCCATGTCAGCGTCATACCTTTAGGGTTAATTTGCATATTACCCTTTTATTATACAGGATTATGTAGGATGGCTTGTTTTAGAGAGAGAAACATTGTTTCGAGAGAGAAATATCGATTGGTTGCCTCCAATTACGCACCCTGACCAGGAATTGAACCGGGTGACCTTTTGGTGCATGATTGGTTGCCTCCAATTACGCACCCTGACCAGGAATTGAACCGGGTGACCTTTTGGTGCATGGGACGATGCTCAACCAACTGAGCCACACTGGCCCGGGTCTCTCCTTTATTTTATTGCTTTATTTTTCTCCATAGAACTTACTACCATGCAACATGTTATATATTTGCTCTTTGATTTAGTCTGTCTCCCTCCATTAGAGTATAAGCTCCTTGAGGACAGAGATTTTGCTTTAGTCACTGCTGTTCTCCCAGTGCCTGGCACAGCAGTAATTGTTGAAGTACAGACTGTCTGAAAGAGGACAATTGGGTGGCTCTCCAAGTAGCATCAAGCAGATTGTAATACCTGTTGGGGCCACCATCCTATTGATCTGATTGACAACTTCGCAGCTCCAGAATGTATCTGACTTGCCTGTATATCCAGAGTTAATCACATTCTTGGGAATTGACTCGTGGTAACCCAGCTCTCAGTATTTCGATGTGTAAGTCAGATGCAAATTGACTGTTGAAGTATGTACCCTCTCAAAGACTGAGGTGCCACATGGGAACACCCATTTCTACTATAGAGGTACCTGGGAGACTCAATTATAAATCAGAATTTGTGACCATGCAATCAGAGCTCATTTGTTAAAATGAGCAAACAATTTGAAATACATGTCTGAAGCTCAGAGGAGATGCAAATATGGGTCTGGGCTAGAGATATGTCATATGCTGAGAACAGTACCCATCTCGTGGAAACTGCTCAATCATTGTACACCGGGCATCAGTAGTGCCCAACGCCGGCCTTTCCACAGTCAGTGCCCGGTGAGGTTGCCTGACCCTTGTCAGGGCTTGGGGCAGGTGTATTCCTGTTACAGTGGTGAATGTCAGTGGGCTTGCTTATTGCCATTGAATATTTGACTTGTGCACTTGGCAGCTATTCTTCTGCCTTCATGCTCACCATAAATCTTCTGGTTATAATTTGGGTTTCCACGTGTCCTGCCTGACAGGAAAGGGTGTATTAGCCTAAGAATATGAAGTTCCCATACCATTGGCATAAAATTTCTAGTAAATTAATAAACTGGCATCTTTGGCTATAATTTGGGTTCCTGTGTGGTGTGAGAATGTGCTTATATGAGGATAGGGTACCCACTGATTTCTCATAACAAGTGAGTAACTGGCGTGTAGTGGTAATAGTGAAGCTCATGAGCGTGGGCAGAGTGAGCGCATCCCTGAGGAGTGTAAGGGCAGTTGACTTGTTGACAATCAGGTTTCACGACAAGGGCTGAGGATGAGAGAAATGAGACTGCTTTTCCCAGAGTACCATCCTCTTGCCATGTTCTGGGAGGCAAACTGTCTCTTGAAATAATCTCTGTACAACATTGGCCCTAGAGTCCTACAGAGCATTGTATATTAGAAATATCTTTTGGGAAAATAGTTTGAGAAAATATATACACTGAGTGGCCAGATTATTATGATCTCTGAATGCATAATAATCTGGCCACTCAGTGTATATCCCTCCCCCTGGCCAGGCTGGCCGGACCCCACCCATGCATGAATTCATGCACCGGGCCTCTAATACACACACACACACACACACACACACACACACACACACACACTCTGAGTGGCCAGATTATTATGCGTTCAGAAATCATAATCTGGCCACTCAGTGTATATCAAAACTATAAAATCTTTTCTATCTTTGACCCAATAATTCTTCCTAGTAAGACTCTCCTAAGGAAATAAACCAGATTATGAGAAAAATCTATATGTGTGACAATACGAATCTCAGCATAATTTATATTTACCCCAAATTATAAGCAGCTGATACATCCAGCAATAGAGAAGTCATCCTGTAAATTATTATGTACTAGAGGCCCAATGCACGAAATTCGTGCATGGGTAGGGCTGGCGATCAGGGCCGATCTGTGGGGCAATCCACCTTGGCTGCCCACTTGTTGGCCCTGACCCCTGTTGCCACTGCAGCCGCCAGGCGTTGCCTTCCTCTGTGGGGCGATGGCAGGATGATGGCGGCGGGGGGAGGTGGGGGGGGCCCGGCTGGCACCCGCCTTGGCTGGCCTGGGGCCTGCGGGCTGGGGGCAGCTCCTGCGTTAAGCATCTGCCCCCTGGTGGTCAAGTGCGCATCATAGCAACCTGTCATTCTGCTGTTCGGTCAATTTGCATATTAGCCTTTTATTATATAGGATAGGATAAGTTCAATTCAATCAATACAGCTACTAAAAAGGATAAAGATTGTAGCAATGGCCCTGGCCAGTTTGGCTTGGTGGTCAGAGCGATGGCTCTTGTACCAAAGGGTCACGGATTAGATTCCCCTGTCAAGGTGTGCACGTACCTTGGTTGTAGGTTCCCTGGCCCTGAGAGGAGCATGTGCAGGAGACAACCAATTGATGTCTCTCTCATGTCGATGTTTTTCTCTCTCTCTCCTCTTCCTTCCTCCCTTCTACTCTCTAGAAATCAATGGAAAAATAATATCCTTTGGTGGAGATTACAAAAAGATTGTGGCATTGTGGAAAAATGCTGGTAATTAATATAGAGCAAAAAAGATCAGTATACATAGTACTTAAACAAAGGTTTATATTTAAACTAAAATTGTACCTATTAGAATTTGTATTTTTAATTGGAAAAATAGTAAAATACTAGAAAGGAATATTAAAAAATGCTTGTTGTATAGTGTTCATCTCACAGTCGCCACAGTAAGCAGCTTTGGTGGCATGACTCAGATGCACAGCCAGGAGGAGCCCAAGGGCAGACTAGTTGGCCTCCTGGTTGCAGTCCAGGCAAGGGTTTTGCCTTAGCTCTGTTGGTCAGTTATCCTAGACTTTGGGGAGCAATAGGTCTCTGGACTGCGGGTTTCATCTCCATTCTGGGCATATCCTGGGATTCTTGCTGATGAGCAAAAACCAAAAAATGACTATCAATGAGGTGTTTGCTAAATACTCTCCAAGTATGAGCTCAACCATGTTTTCTGCCTTAGTCATTCCCTTCTCTAATTTTACAAATGTGTGGTAGACTTTGCCAAAATAAATAGTAACATGGTCCCATCCCTTCTCAGGAAAATCTGTCCACACAGGTCAAACCCATGCATTGTTGAACTCACACCTGTTCTAAAGCAGTTAGAGATGGGGAAGAAGGTGACCACATGCATGGTTTGACAGGACACATGCCTGCTCGGCAGTCCTTTTGGGAAAGGTTGGCACTTTTTCATAATTGCCTTCAACATGGGGCCAGTATTCTGATAAAAGCTGGGTTACAGTTGCTGAAGTTTTCTATATGGGATTGTGCTTGGCAGATGGGACTTTTAAGACCCAGTCCTAAGGAACTATACACTTAATTAGTAACTGAGTCTGGGGACTGGGATTTTGTCTTCTATTTTGTTTCTAGGGTTCTCAGAAGCGAGCTGTCACCACCCCAGAAACCCCCTTAACAAAAAGGAGGGTGTCTACCCGCAGCCCCCATGTGCTCCTCTCGCCATCGAGTTTCTCTCCAAGGTAGGAATTAACTCAGCTGCCCAAAAGCCTCTCTGCCCTCCCCTTTGTCTGGTTATCCGGGGGAGGCTAATCCACCATCAAATTAAACTGGGGGTAACTTATTGAAGGGGTGGACGGACACCCGCCGCCGTCAACTGGCTGGAGAGCCTGTTGCCCTGTGCCCTCCCTGCGCTCTCTTCCTGTGTGGAAAATTACTGTTTCTTACAGTAATTAAGGAAATCACTTTCCACCCACTTTTCTGGGGCTCGTTTCCTAGATCGGGAACTGATATCTTGACTGGAAACAACCTGTCTATTCAGGAGTCTGAGTCCTCCCAGTCCTGCCAGCGGAGGCGCCGAGCCTTTCACCTGCTTCTGTTAGCTCGTGTCGTTGGGTTTCTTTTTCTTTTTCCCCATCTAAAGTAGTTATTTGTTTTTAAAAAAGAAAAGCACGTATCTTTGTTCATAATGTTGCATAACCTGTTATTGTGCCACCTCAGGTTACAGCTGGTTTCTGAGAGTTTTCTTGTCACTGTGGATCTGCACTGACTTAATTGGTGTTTTGTCCCTGCAGCCACTTCTGCACGCGAATCCACAGAGATCATACGTGATTTTTTGAAATCCGTAAATGACATGTCTCATATTAGAGAATTCCATAGGTGAGGGCTGTGCTGCATGGAAGAAAGGTTTGCCACACCAGGCTGAGGCTGAGGAACAGAACTGCTGACCGTCTAGGGCAGGGGTGGGGAACCTTTTCTCTGTCAAGGGCCCTTTCAGGGGCCATACAAAATTACCAGCTTAAAAATGAGCCTGCTGTATTTGGTCAGACATTTAATTAACTCACCCCTCATGCCTTGGCAGGGACAAAGGATTTTGCGGGCCGTGGTCCGCGGGCCAGACGTTCCCCACCCCTGGTCTAGGGAGACGCTGGCTGCCAGGGCCACCACCTCAACTTTGCATCATTTCTAGGCAAGCGCTGCTGAAGACTTCTGTTGCTTTAGAAAGGAGGTGATAGCAGTCGGTCAAGATGAGCCGTCATTGGGTTCTAAAGGACAATTTGACTTTCATGTGGTCCACTGCTGCTTTGGGGAGTTCTCAGATTTTTTAGAAGCGAACTTTCTAGACTGACAAAGGCGCCTGTGAAACTTGGTGTATAGAGATGGTTCTCGTAGGCGGGCCAGCACTACTGCAGTGGTCGTATTTTCTGAAGAAGCAGTCCTTTGACACCTGTAGATCTTTGTACAGCTGACCTCGTGTGAGTGTTTCGGTGCCTTAAAGGGCCGGCGGTCACAGACATCCCACCAGCTTGGCAGGGAGGGGCTTGGAGAAGTCGGGATACGCTGCCTAGTCATTTTTAAATGCACGCTAATAAAGCCGACATCAGAAACTGGTTTTGTAATTTATGAAAGTAACTTCTAAATTATTCAGGTGGAGGCAGCCCTGGAGATGGAGATAATTAACTGAGTCATTTTCTGTAGCCTCTGTGGAAAGACAGAACGATGGCCCCGCTTGCTGTGGGCCCACATACAGCTGGTTCCTGCAGAGTTTCAGTGCATTAAATACTAGTAAGCCTGTTCTAAATAGGCCTCTCTAAGTTAGTTCACAGCCAAGGGTTAGAAGGCCTCACTGTCATCTAAGCAGGTAGCAAAGTCAGTGTCCTTGGAGGTGTAATTTACCCCTGGGGAGGGAGTGGAAATGTGAGAACTTGTCAGTTGAGCCTTGGAGAATGGGAATGTTTGTTCACCAGCTGACCAGATTCATTACATCTCCCCACCACGGACACTGGAAAGTTGGTTCGTTTCACTTCATTTTGTTGTTGTTTCCACCTGGAACTATATGGGAGGTGATATATACTAGTACATGCACAGCAACCTTTGGCTCGTCCAAAGTTCCAGGCTCTGACGATGTTCTAATAAATGCTAAATATTCACAAGAAGGAAAGAAAATGGTACTTGAAGTTTGCTTTTTAATCAGTTCAGAGTTTGGGTTTCGTTTTCCTTTGTTTAGTTTTAAGCCAGGAGAATGACCCTATAAAATATCTTTCTGTCTCTAAACTTCTCTAACATGGTTGGGATTGCTCAACCTGGTCTTCCGCAGCCCCTCATTCCTGAAATTCCTTAAAGGTCTGGGTATGTCTGACCCCATTAAGCTGATTAGGTTTACAAACCCCAGCTTGACATCTCTCCAGTCCCCATTTTCAAAAGGTAGCCTCATTTTGTTCCTCTCTCTTTACAGATGAACACAGTAATGTTCGTCTCTTTTGCTTCCAATTAGTGCTACTCCCTCTCAGAAATATAACTCAAGAAATAACCGAGGAGAAGTGGTTACCTCCTTTGGCTCAGCACAGGGCGTGTCCTGGTCCGGGAGAGGAGGAGCCGGTGTCATCAGCCTGAAGGTCTTGGGGTGTCCAGAATCACTAACTGGGAGCTACAAATTCATGTTCCAGAAGCTCCCAGATATTCGAGAAGGTGATTGATTTTCCCTTTGAAATTCTGGCGGATATAAAACCACCTGGAAGGGTTAGAGTAAGTAGCAAAGCGTCAGCTAGGCTGCAGAGCAAGTTCCAGGGCTGCCTTGGAATACGTAAGTTCGTAGGTGTCCTCTGGGGCTCCTGTTAGTGCAAGGACATGGGATGATACTCTCAGTAATTCTCCCCGGTGACTTCCGTTTGCTAAAGAAAAGTGGTAAAGGAAAAGCACATAACCACTTCCCAGGAACAACTACTTGAGCTATGTAAAGGAAGCCAATTAAAGTATTAAAGCAGAAAAACATTTATGGCTTCTTCCTGGTAAAGAATGGGAGACTGTCCAGGTTGGCCTTGACTTGCCCTAGTTCTCACTGATGAGCTGAGTAACAGGAAGGCTGTGGAGTGGGGATCCATGCTGCCCCTGGGATTGTGCCCCGGGATCCGCTGTGGCCAGATGGAAGGCCAGCTTCAGCAGCAAGTATCAGGCAATTGGCTAGGGCTTTAGAAAGTATAAACTGGCCAGCTCTCCTAAGCACCCTTCCTGCTTCTGTAAAATGACTGGCGTTAATGTTTGACAATGTGCTGTATTTTCTCTTTTTGGCAAGTGCAATGTCTTAAACACAATATTTTTTCCCCTTGGGATTTCAGTTCTGACCTGTAAGATAGAAGAACTTGGCAGTGAACTCAAGGAACATTACAAGATTGAGGCTTTTACTCCTGTTCTAGTTCCAGCACAGGTAAGAATTGTTCCCATGGTCCTTCCTAATTAATACTATATTTTTAATCCCTGGTGAAAAGCATCCTCTTGTGTCCCTTTTCACTTCTTGTCTACCTGCTAGTTAGAACATCCTCCCTGGTTCGATTTGGTAAAATGGGTCCTTTTGAAGAAAGACTTACAAATGCTTTCTGGTTTTATGACCTTGGATCCTGCACACAGCAAAGATGGAAGGCCTTAGCATTCCGTGTCAGACTGTGAGGACAACAGCAAGGACAGGAGTTCCAGAAACGAGTTTCACAGTCTCTTCCTTGTTTGGTCTCTGTTGTTATGAACTAGCTGCTGCCAATAGTGTCTCTACATCGTGGTTTAATCTGGCAAAGGGCCAGTGCATTCTTTAGAGGGAGGTGTGTTCTAGAAGAGCCTTTAAGGTACCTCGGTCAGACATTTTCATTCAGAGAATGACCAGTTGGGGAAGATAATGTGAAACCATGTGATATGAGGAAGCTTGGGAGGAAGTAGTGGAGGGGGGACAAAGATGCATGATCTTGTGGGAAAAGATTAGACTTCCTCAGTTTGCCCCAAGGAATGGGAACAGGACAGAAAAAGCCACAGGAAGAGAAATTTCAGCTCAATTTAACGAAGAACTTCCGGTTAAGTGGCAGTAAGTATAGTGTGTAGTTAAGGATGTGGCTGTAGAGCAGGGATGGGGAACCTTTTTTCTGCCAAGGGCCATTTGGATATTTACAACATCATACACAAGCTACACAAAATTATTAACTGAAAAATTAGTCCCCCCCCAAAAAAAATTAGTCTGCTATACGTGGTCAAACATTTAATTAACTCACCCCCAATGCCTTGGCAGGGCCAGACCAAATGATTTTGCGGGCCTCATACAGCCCATGGGCCGGATGTTCTCCTCCCCTGAATAGAGCCAAACTTCTAGGCTTCAAAGCCAGGCTTCACTCACCGTTTAACCTTGGCTAAATAATCTGGTGTCTCTGTTGCTCAGTTTTCTCGTCTGTGAAGTGGGTACAGTAATAGTATGCCCCTCACATTTGTTGTGAGGACTAAATGAGTTAATACATGTAAGCCTTTAGAACAGTGCCTGGTATTTGGTAAGCTCAATACATGTGAGCTATTATTATTAACAGCTACAGCTATCCAGAGATGCAGCGGGGGCTGCTCTCGGGGTGCAGGGGCAAGTTCCCCTTCATCGAGATGCTCAAGCTTAATGGTGCCACTTAGGGGGTCTCAAGCATTAGGTGGGCAGACTGGACCCCTTTAAGAGTTCTAATACCCCTGAGAGTTGGGGTTAAAATGATACCTGCCAAAATAATGTGTGTTGTTATTTGGGGTTTGCTTTGCTATTCAACCTGTTGACTTCAGAATTTGAGCTTCTGTTCTTTTGTTGCAACCTTCCTTCCGCAGGAGCCTGTCACGCTGCTGGGCCAGATTGGCTGTGATAGCAATGGGAAGCTGAACAACAAGTCGGTGATTCTGGAGGGAGACCGAGAACATTCCTCTGGCGCTCGAGTTCCAGTGGATTTATCTGAGCTCAAAGAATACTCTCTGTTTCCCGGGCAGGTGAGACAGGATGCGGCCTGCTCTTTCTTCTGCAGTCTGTGCGCTGGGCTGTGGCGTAGGAATAAGCATTTCCTCACTGGCCTGCTGCTCCTGGCTTCCAACCTCTGCTGCCATGAGATGTGACTGGAGCACAGGCCCAGCAGCGGACCCTGGTGAGGGGATTCTGATTTGCCTTCGTATCTCTGATCTTGGCTCTGGAATCCGAGGCCCAGGTTCAGATCCCAGCTCCACCCCATGAGGTGTGTGACTGTGGCCATTTTAGTTAGCCAGAGTGTCTTCACCTGTGAAATAGGAATAATAATTCTTACCTCATAGGGTTGTTGTAAAAGTTAGGTCATCCGTGCAAAGCATAATTATTATTACTAATACAACCCCCTTAATTTGGTTTCTAGAAAAAATACTGCCAAGTTTACAATTACAAAATGAGAGTAGCTGGACAATATTTTTTTAATTACATCAAAATAATTTATTCCTGACCTCTCGTTCATCTGCCCTGTTTTGCTTCTTGTCTTTCAGGTTGTAGTTATGGAAGGGATCAACACCACTGGCAGACAGCTTGTTGCCACTAAACTCTACGAGGTACCACATTGGTCCCCTGCCCTCCCTCCAGGTTTGCCATGGGCACAGATGTGCACTTTGTCCTTTTAAAGAGCCTATTTACTTGCTTCTCAATTCTCTCTCTGGAGTAGGAACCTACCTCTAGGTCAGGGGTTAGTAAACTGTTTCTGTAAAGGGCCAGAGAGTAAATATTTTAATAACCACAGCCGTAGACAACCTGTAAACCATGAGTGCCTGTGTGCCGGGAAAACTTTGTTTACAAAATAGGTGTAGCCAGATTTGGCCCACAGGCCGTAGTTTACCTGTCCCTGCTCTAGGCAATAATCTTCCGTGGATTTTCATAGAATGCAGGGGAGAGTAGCAGACATGCTGCTCTCCCCTCCTTCTCTAGGACACACACTTTGCTCCCACTTTTTGCTGGGTGTTTATGAGTTTTGCTGTGACCTCCCATTTTCTGGGTTTCTTTGTTGCTCTGAGCAAATATAGAAAAACGGCAGATACCATCAGCTCTGTGAGCTTTTAGCTCCATGGAGCAAGACAGCTACAAACACGCCCCTGTTCGGTGCCCACCCTTTTCCTTACCACGGCGATGCTTGGAGCAAGACCTCAGTTTCATTTCTCTCCTGTTTCTAAGGGTGTGCCACTTCCATTTTATCAGCCCACCGAAGAGGATGGAGGTAAGTTTGGGTTCAAGCATTGTTGTGCCAACAATGACAGGGTGGGCAAGGGTCTAGGAGTGCAGTGCCTCAGGCCCGAGGAAGCCGCAGCGATGGGGCCCGGGGGCGGCCAGGGGTCTGACCGCCTGGGTTCTGCATACTGAGGCGTGTCCGTTCAGTGCTAATGTTAACAGGTATTTGAAGGTTGCTTTGAAAAAAGGAAAACTAGGAGCTATTTAAAAAAGATTTTTTTTCAATGCAATGTGGTACCCTAGAGTGGATCCTGGAAATACTAGTGACATCCACATCAAGTCAGGAATCGTTAACAGTGATGTGTCAGCGCTAATTCCTTCATTTTGACAAACGTAGGAAAGATGCCGCCATCAGGACCACTGGGTAAAAGGTATACATACAGCAACTCTGTACTGTCTTCGCTACCAGTTTAAGGTTATTCCAAAATAAAAAGTTTATTTAAAAAATTAGATGACTTTCTAAGAAAGCCCAGAGTTGTTTGGTAACTAAACCAGATGGGGAAAGACAAAAATAAATTTTAACAAACTTTGCTTCAAAATATTTTAAAGCATTTTTTAAAAATATATTTTTTATTGATTTCAGAGAAGAAGGGAGAGGGAGAGAGAGATAGAAACATCAATAAGAGAGAATAATTGATCGGCTGCCTCCTGCAAGCCCCCTACTGGGGATAGAGCCCGCAACCCAGGCATGTGCCCTAGACTGAATCGAACCCGGGACCCTTTAGTCTGCAGGCTGATGCTCTATCCACTGAGCCAAACCGGCAAGGGCTTAAAGCATTTTTGTAAGGAAAGAAGACTATTAAGGATTCACAGTAAGATGGCCACCGCCCATACACATTAATAGTGTATGAGGTCGTTCTTGGCGACGATATAGAACGAGGAATGAAATTTAGGAATTGATGATACTGTGCATTTTATCAGAAAACGTGTTTATGGCAGTATGAGTAGCATGGTGGTGTTAGATCAGTTTCAGAGAATGAAAAGAAATGAACATGGTTGCCCTAACTGGTTTGGCTTAGTGGATAGAGTGTTCGCCTGTGGACCAAAGGGTCCTGGATTCAGTTCTGATAAGGGATGTACCTCAGTTGCAGGCTCCTCCCCGGCCCAGGCCCTGGTCGGGGCTTGTGCAGGAGGCAGCAGTTGGTGTGTTTTCTCTCACATTGATATTTTTCTCGTCTTTCCCTCTCTCTTCTCTTCTCCCTAAAAATTAATGGAAAAATATTCTCGGGTGAGGATTAACAACAACGAAGGAAGGGAGGGAGGGAGGGAGGGAGGGAGGGAGGGGAGTGTGGCTGAGATGCCCAGAGTCTGAGCTGCCAGGGAAGCCTTTGGAAGCAGCTGAGTGTGTTGTGAGACGGTAGGAGGGAGGCACTCCTGGACAGAGTAAGATGTGGGCCTTGCCCTCCTGGTGCTTGCTAGTTGCCCTGGGTTTACATCTCCTAGAGGCACCGCAGAACCAAATTTAACTTTGCCCCCTGCTCTGTATGAAACTTATTCTTCCCGTTGATTCTCTGTCTCAGTTCATGGTATTATTACCTGTGAATGTGTTACTTTCTACGACAAAAGGGACTTTACAGATGTGAATAAATGCAGGCTTTTGAGCTGGGGGTTATCCTGGATTATCCAGGGAGGCCCTGTGTAGTGACAGGGTCCCTAAGAGGGAGGACAAGAGGATCAGCTTCTGAGAGAGTAGAAATGTTAGGCTGCTGGCTTTGAGGATGGAGGAGGGGCCCCGAACCAAGGAATGTGGGTGGCCCTGGAAGCGAAAAAGTCAAGGAAACAGATTCAAACTTCCAGAGGGAACACAGCCCTGCCAACACCTTGATTTTAGGACTTCTGGCCTCTAGAACTGTAAAATAGATGCGGGTTGTTTTAAGTCACTAATTGTGGTGATTTGTTGCAGCTGCATGTTAAGAAGTCCGGGATCTTTGGATTTTGTTGTTTTGTTGCAAGCTACAGAAACTGGTTCAGACCACCTTAAGAAAAAGAGAATTTGTTAGAGGAAGTCCAGGTAGCTCACAGACTAGACAGGCGGCTAGAACCAGAATAGGAGCTAGCAACTCCAGGTGTCCAGGTAGCAGGAATTCCCCGCTGTCTCGTCCGGTCACCTCTGCTGGAATAGGTCAGCTCCAGCCTTTTTTCTGTCCTTGAATAATTCACCTTGAGATTCCAGAACCTGGGAGGAGAGGAAGAAGGGCTGACACTGGGTCACATGCCTGTCCTGTGGCCAGGGGAGGACAGTGCACCTAATTTACAGCCCCTCCCTCCCAAGACTGCTTTATGGAGGAGGCAGCTGGTTCTCCAAAGAAGAGCAGATGCTGTGAGGAAAAGGGCAACACAGGAGTGGCCAGAGCACAGCACCCCTGCACCCCACCCGGCAGCAGCTGCTCATTCCCAGCCTTGCACTGCAGCCTGTTTGGGGACAGTTTCAGTTTTACAAGATGAAGAGTTATGGAGGCGGGTGGTAGTGATGGTTACACAACATTATGAATTTATTTAATACCACTGAAATGTTAAGAGGGTTAAGATGGTAAACTTTATGTTATATGTATTTTACCACAATAAAAAAATTAGGGGGAGCCCTTGCCAGGTGGCTCAATTGGTTGGAGCATCGTCCCATACACCAAAAGGTTGCAGGTTCGATCCCCATTTGGGGCAACGTACGAGAGGCAACCAATCATTGTTTCTCTCTCATATCAGTGTTTCTGTCTTTCTCCCTTCCTCTCTCTCTAAAAATAAATTTAAAAAACAACAACACACCAAACAAACATCCTCGGGTGAAGATTAAAAAGAAAAGTTAGGGGGGGAAATATAAGAAAATCTCACTTTGATCCGTCCTCTCCTAACTGCCACATTCCTCCCGCCACTCCCATGTGCTGCTCGGAGTGTGCATGTCATGTGGTCCAGGTATTTGCGTACCCATCTGTGCACCTGCTGGTGGAGGATTCTGTGAGGATCGGGATGTGGTCTTATTCATCTTGGGTTTCCCGAGTTGCACACACAAGGAGACTCAATTAATTGAATCCTGTGGCATTTCTCCCTAATTGTCCTTTCTCCCACCATCCCAGGATCTTCTAATCAACACCTTACCATCCTTTCTCTCTTAGATTTTGAGCAAAACATGGTCCTGGTGGCTTGTGGACCATACACCACATCTGACAGCATCACGTATGACCCCCTGCTTGACCTGATTGCCATCATCAACCATGACCGGCCGGACGTTTGCATCCTGGTAGGGGGCCCTCCCAGGACAGCTTCGCTCAGGGAGGCACCAGCGGGAAAACCAGGCAGTTGGCTTTAGAAAAAGATCCAGTGCCGATCTAAATTCCTGGGAAGCGTTTCGGATTCTCCTCCTTTTAAAAAATATTTTTTAGTTCTTCATCTACATCTTTGGAGATGTGTACATGTCTACAGGCCTTAATTTAATCTAAAAGCCCAACGTTTTTACATCCTTCCTTGTCTTTACAGGATCCTTGCCTCTGTCCCAGTTCTCCAAGTTCTGACCTGTTCTCTTTTTAAGTGCAAAGCACTGCTGTTAGCGTGGTAGATTTCCCTTGCTGGGTTTAGACGATTAGAAAAAGCCCAGTATTGTAGGAGGCTGTACAACTGGTTATGGGGCCATGGTGGACTCCCTGCTTCCAGGCTTCCCGGCCTCTGTCTGATCTTGGCTGGGTGCCCCCACCCCATTTGCTAACTGTCCCAGGCTCTACACGCAGCCTTGGCAGGACAGATGGACGCTGAGAAAGAACTGCTAGGAGGGGTGAAGACGCACATGGTTCTGATTTGATGCTTTTGTTTCTCTCCTTGTCCTTATTTGTAGTTTGGCCCTTTCCTGGATGCTAAGCATGAGCAGGTTGAGGTAAGTGACTGGGATGAGGGGGAGGGTGGTGGATACTTGCATTCAGTTGAGCCCTCAGTGTTATTTTCATCTCATTTTATTTTATGTTTTTGTTTTTATTGTTAATCCTCACCCGAGGCTATTTTTTATTTTGTTTCATTTTTTAAAATATATTTTTATTGATTTCAGAGAGGATGGGAGAAGGAGAGAGAGATAGAAACATTGATGAGAGAGAAACATCATAGATCGGCTGCCTCCTGCCCACCCCCTATTGGGGATAGAGTTGGGCATGTGCCCTGACCGTGAATTGAACCGCGATCTCTTGGTTCCTGACTCGAGGTTCAACCACTGAGCCACACTGGCTGGGCTATTTTCATCTCTTGGAGTTACCCTGCATCTAATCCCTATAGCTAGTCAGAAAGACATTGTAGTGGGGCATTTTAAATAAAGATATGGAATTTGAGGGCTTCATTTCACCAGAATCCAAGGCCATTTGGGAGCTGGGGGAGGGAAATACAAATACTTGAGTCCTGGTGTTCCTCTGTGACGCCTGACGCCAAGGCCGGAGAGCGTCGGCACAGATGCAGGTGTCCGGGCGTCACGGGCTGCACTGGGAAGTCCCTTACCATTGCTCCCCTCAGCTCCGTGGCCCAGACCTGCTGTCCTTTGATGCACTAACACAAATGGCCCTTCCCGGACATCTACCCAAACGCTCATCCTTTTAGTGTTTCAGCTTATATTCAAGAGGATTAATTATTTCCCGGTCTCCTTTCCTGTCCCCATGGGACCCAGCTCCTTACGGACAGAGAGCTGTCCTCCTTTGCACCCCCTTCAGCTCTTAGTTCAACAGCTGGTACATTGGGTCATCTAACGTTAAACAAATGAATCATCGCCAAATGTCCCCCCTCTCAATCTTTTCTTGCAGAACTGTCTCCTGACGAGTCCATTTGAAGATGTTTTCAAGCAGTGTCTACGCACGATTATTGAAGGGACACGAAGGTCAGAATTTAGAAATGCTGCCTTAAGCTGCCTAGGCTTCTCCTGGGCTTCCTTCCCATTAAAAAACTGAAATTGTTCAAAAGGAGGGGTAGTTCCTATCCTTTCATCTTTTGAACTAGGGATCAGATAGAACTCTTGAACTTCAAGGGCACAGACGCTGCATTGAGGCATCTTTGTAAACCACAAAGATAAACACACTTGACGTTGCTCTTCCCTTGCTCGCTCTGTACTTCCTTCCTTTTCTCACTCCTGTTCGTATACACTCATGTTCCACGGAATCTTCCCAGGATGTTCCTGGAAGTGTGTGATGACTTACACAGCAAAACCCCGAGAGGCCTGGACATCTTATTGTGTGAGTGAGTGTTTGGGGTGGGCCCGAGTCCTTCCCCTGAGTCACTGCTTGCCCACATTTTGTGGGCATCGCCGGTGGCCAAAGCAGCCGTGGTAGAAACTCAGGGTGGGGATCTTGAATCCCTGCCATAGACCCGGGGGAAGGAGCCGTGGCAGGTCACAGGGGGACGAGAAGAATGTGCAGTTCTAACTTGAGAGAAAAGGTGCTGTTTCAGGAACAGTCACTTCCTGTCCCTTTTCCTGCGGTGCTGGGTTTGGGAGAGATTGGTGTAGGTGATAGATCTTCTCTGGGGATTTGCTGGCCTGTAGCTGAGCTCATAAAAAACCAACATTCCTGAGGATAAGCTTTTAAAAACAAGTCTGTAACAAAGGTAGATTTTAAAACAAGATGTATAATCTTCCACCCCTTGACCGAGTGAACTGATCCCAGAGTCGATTAGCCTGAATACTACCTTCCTGTACCGGCAGCACCATGGCCGGTATGGTAGGCCTCGTGGACTGGGGGAAACAGCCCCTAAATGACCCCGAGTCAGGGGACTTGAATGGTGCAGTGACCGGCTGCGGCGGGAACTGCCTCTTCCTCCCGTGAAGATGGCTCTGCTTCCCTCTCGCCTCCCAGGTTTGCTGTGGCCCTGAGAGTTCATCAGACCTGGAGAGCTCGGGAGATAAACCCCCACAAACAGGAGCAGGGCTGCTGCCCCTGTGCTGTCAGCCTGAGGTCCCCTTGGGGACAGGCAGGGCTGCGTAGCACTGCGCCCGCGCGCCTGGGAGCTTTCAGTGTGAGATTGGGTTCTGTTTTGGTTCCTCACCCCGTGTGGTATTGACGGCAGTGGCACAAACAAAGAACAGACCAGGCTTTGTTACCCTGGGGCAGCACCCAGCACCACCAGGCACTTTCATCTGCGGCCAGGGTGTGCCCTCGGGTAGGGAGGCTGCCCCACCTCCCCCCAAACAGTATATAAACAGTCCTCATTTGGGGAGTTCCTTTTTATTCCTGAGAGGTCGGAAATGCAGAGCATTAAGCTGATTTATCAATAAAAACCACAACCAGTGAGAAAGCACCTCCCTCACAGGAGCCAAGCCTGTGTGAGGGCCCTCCCAGGGTGATGTATGAGGTTGTGCAATCCTCAGCATAGTTGGAATTTTCTTTCGGAGCCCTCCCCCTGCAGCCGGTCTATAACCATGAGCAAGAGCGTTTCCTCCTTAACTATTGCTCTTCCAGCGCCTACACTGAACAGCAGTTCCTTCTTAAAGCCCAGCTGTACCTTCGTGTCCATCCAGACTGAGCCCCTGGGGCCTGGAGCACAGGCTGTCCCCTCAGGTTCCCCCAGCCTACTTGCTAGCCTCCGGCACCAAATTGGTAGACTTGGATAATTACAGTGAATTTTCAATGTCAAGGGGACTGTAACTAATATGTGAAGTTCCTTTGGTCTCGAGATTCTGATTTTCTGTTGCAGAAGTCTCAGTTCACATGAGCAGGGGTGACATACAAGTGACAGCAGTCACCAACACCTTTATCCTGTACGAGGCAGCTCTGGCCATTGGCTGCATTGGGGAAGGCCACCCTGTAAGGAGAGAAGGAGATGGCAGTGAGAGTTCCTGGTGGGTTTTAAATAAGAGTCCTTTTAAATAAGGTTTATAATAGGCCCCTCTGCAAGCACAGCTGAGGGGACCAAGGAAATGGGGCTTTTTTCCTGTCTTGTGTGTGGCTGGGGAGGATAACAATTGGCCCCCAGAGTTAAAGGTTTTTATATCACTTATGCGTTGTAACCTAGGGATTCTCCTTCTGCCTCCATCAAAGGAAACATCTGTCAGCTCTGCTTTTACTGCTGCTGTTAAATGTCTTTCATTCTTCCGAGGCTGTCTGCTGAGAAATAAGAACAGCGCATCGCCTCCCCAGGGGAGAGGGGAGGGGCTGGCTCTGGGAGAAGCCAGTCAGGTTTCCCCATCGCTCTGAAGACCTCTCTGTCCTGGATGCCGCTCCGTGGCCCAGTGCTTGATCCAGTAGGAGGCTGTGGTCTCCAGGTCTGATACATATGCTGGTCCCTCCCCAGGCAAGAGCCCTGTCACGAGACTTAACGCCTTTAAGCCACATCTTGGTTTCAGCTCTGGCTCTGAGGCTCTGATCCTTTGGTCAAATCCTGTCTTCCTAGATTTTCTAGATCCTAACTTCTCTACCAAACAGTAGTTCCATCTTCTCCTCATCACGCAGAGCCAAGAGAATACATCCTGGGTGACTGCTCCAGGTCAAGGTGGATGTGTGAATGAGCACAAATTGTCCCATGGGAGGTGGCATCTCTCTTCATAGGAGAGTTTGGTTCTGAAATACTTCCCTGGAAGCAGGGTCTTGGACAAGCGCTGTCGTCCAGCTGTCCTTACTCACCTGCGTTCATTTTCCTCCCTCTTCGGATGATTTTGTGACGGAGTAGCTCCGGTTCCCACCTCGTCTTTGTCCCATCGTTGAGAGATGTGCACCATGAGCCTGTGTACCCACAGCCGCCTTTCAGCTACTCCGATCTGCCTCATGAGGACAAAAAGGTACCAGCGTCCCCTCCTTGGCCAGCAGGCAGCCAGAATCGATTGTGCTGCAGGTGACCCAGCTCTGTCCCCGAAGTGGAGGTGAAGATGCCATTTTGGGGCATGCACAGGGCCTGAATCTTAAGCTACTACTCTTTTTTGAAAAAATATATATTTTTTTATTGATTTCAGAGAGAAAGGGAGAGGGAGAGAGAGATAGAGACATTAATGATGAAAGAATCATTAATTGACTGCCTCCTGCAAGCCCCCCACTGGGGATCAAGGCCACAACCCAGGCTTGTGCTCTGACCTGGAATCGAACCATGACCTTCTGGTTCACAGGTCGACGCTCAACCACTGAGCCACGCCGGCCAGGCTTAAGCTATTGTTAACAGGCACATGTGCTCATAAATTACTGTACGCTGGTTTGGGCTCCCTAAGCCCTTGGAGACCCCCAACTTTCATAAGGAAGTTTTGAGCTTGGAGTGCACATGTGCGTCTCAACCCCTTCTCGTTTTAGCGAGTGCAGCTTGTGTCCGAGCCCTGCAGCCTCTCTATAAACGGCCTGGTCTTCGGCTTGACGTCCACGGACCTGCTCTTCCACATGGGGGCCGAGGAGATCAGCAGGTGAGGCACGTTCCAGCCCCGCAGGCAGGACCGCGGCCCTCCCCACACCCTTGGGCCCTGGAGGGAGCCGTTGGAGCCATTGTTTCTGTTAGCACTTGTCTCTGCCGTCTTTGAGACCCCAAAGAACCACGTCTGCTGCCTGCACTTAATTTATGGCGAGAGAAGTTTATCTGCCTTTCTCCTCCCACGTTTGACCTAAATAAGGGTGGTGTCCCCGCTGGCCTGTGAGCTTTGGAAGCTCTTCTCCCCACCAGAGCAGTGAGTAGCTCTGCAGAGAGTCCGCCGCAGCCAGATCTGTGCGTGTCGGTTCTGCAGCCGTGTGAACATGGGCGTGTGCTTGTTGGCGGAGATTTGAATTGTGAGGGTCACCCCAGCTACACGCTCCCTCACTGGTGCAGACGCTGCGTGCTCTTGCACAATCCAGTGCTGGCTGTCATGGTTTTGATCACAGGGGATTCCTGCTCTTTCCCTTCTTAACCCAGCATCCTGCCCCTCCTCATGTGGGAAAAGACCGAGCTACTTGTGGGTGGGTCTTTAAACTTCCCCAGAGGGACGCTCTTGCCTTGGCAATGTAGTTTCTCTAGTTTATCAAATCCTCGAGTCCTCCCGAAGAGAAACAGAAACTGAAAAACAAGGTTCTGCATTCCATTTCTTATCTGCCTTCCCCAGTGCTTCTGGAACTTCAGACAGATTCAGCCGAATACTCAAGCACATCCTGACGCAGAGGAGGTGAGCTCGCTTCCTGGAACAATGACTGGCCGTGGGGAGATTGCTTTGGGCTCATGCAGCTCTGGCAGCTTTGATCCTGAGAGCCTTTCCCAGGCCACCACCAGGGAGCTCCACCCTGTGATGACAATCTTGTGTTCTGCCCCCAAACACAGAGGGGAAAGGAAAAGAGTCTGTGACGGCATGGGAACCCGCGACATAGAGGGCCTCCATGTGGGAAGGGGGTCCTGCATCTGAATCAGCTGCTCTGACTGTTTCTCTCCATCTCTGTAGCTACTACCCACTGTACCCTCCCCAGGAAGACATGGCCATTGATTATGAGAATTTCTATGCCTATGCACAGCTGCCTGTCACCCCAGATGTCCTCATAGTCCCCTCAGAGCTCAGATACTTTGTCAAGGTAAGACTGGACTCTGCTCTTCCCCAGACAGGCCAGAAGCAGTCTCTGACTTTCCCTTCTAGACCACCCACCGCGCCCACTCTTCGTGGGTCTGCTGACGGGGGTGGTGGCCTCGTTTCTTGGGAGCGGTGGTAGGACTAGAAAACAAATCTCTTAATCAAACACTTAAGTAAATGACATCCTCTTGCTCCCTCTCCCCCCAGAGCTTGGTGCTCAGTCAGCCCAGCCTGGGAGCCCTGTAGGCAAGAAGTATGGCCCTCAAACAGTAGTTCTCAGGGGGCCCTGCCACGGTGACCTGGGGACGGTTCACTCATGTGCTTGCCTGCTCCACCCCTGAATCCTGACTTCACCTCCAAGTGGCCTCAGCCCTGAAAACTTGGAGGTTGCTCATCTCTGCCACCGAGGCCCCGCCCACCTGGAGTTGGGTTCCTGGGATTTGGGACTCCCCCAGCCAAGTCCCCTCTTGCCAACCTCACGTTGAACTGGCTCTGGGTTGGCAAGAGGTAAACTTTTTCACGTTGGAAAACAGCCAGGTCACGTGTGTCTCCAAATTTGGGAGCTGATTGACATCTGCCCAGTGACCTCCATTCTGTTTCAGAGACTCCAAAGGAACTCAGTTTTCCAGTAATAAGTTCCCATATTTGACGTAAGATGTGTTTGGTTGCATGTCTTTCCATTTTATAAAACCGTTTGACATCTGTTAGATAATTCCAACTTTGTCACAGCAGTCCTAGTTTGGCCTTTCCAAACCCGGTCTCCTCCTCTCCTTTCCCAGGATGTCCTTGGCTGTGTCTGTGTGAACCCTGGGCGCCTCACCAAAGGGCAGGTCGGGGGCACCTATGGCCGACTCTACATCAGGAGGCAGACCATGGACGGGGAGGGGAGGCGGAGTCCGTGTGTTGCCGCCCAGGTGGTGAGGATCTGAGGCCTGGGGTGCTCTACCGTCCCCCACTGTGGAGGCCCTCGTGTAGCCATAGCCGCCAAGAGCCCAGGAGTGGCCCTCTGACAAGATCCCAACTGTTGGAAGGTGAAGGAGCAGAGGCAGCCAACTGCAGGGGAGAGGCTGCGGGGAGAGGGCCCGGCAGGGAAGGCGTGTGCGGCTGCCCAGGCTCTGAGGCTCCGGGAGAACGCTTTTGTTTCTGACACACGAAGTCCAGCGCGAACTGGCTGGGGCCGCAGCGTGCTCAGAAAAAGCAAGATGGCTTTGTGATTTTCTACGTGAGTCAGACACAGAAACAACTTTTGGAGAAATAAAAGTAAATTCTGAGTGTAACTTCTGGGTCTAATCTCTCTCCCACTCTCTTTTTCCCGGTGGTGACTAAGGAGGGTTGCCACCTTGACCTCCGTCCAGAGAAGGCAGAGTGGCTGTCACACTGGCTTTCTGGCCAGCCCCAGCCTGGGTCCTCCTGAGCTGCTCCAAGGCCCCACGGCCTCTTGCTGAGGAGGGGTGCCAGGCCCAGGCCACGGAGCTGGGCTGCAGAGCGAGCAGCTGGCTGCGTGCCTGGCCCTCCCCGCCGCTCTCCCATGCAGACTGTGGTCCCAGCCTGACCTCCATCTGGAGGGGGCGGCCTCACGGAGCTGTGCCAATGCTGGATTCCCCGGCGCTGGCTCCGCCAAGCTGCACAGCAGCGCTGCGCCCACCTATAGCCCAGAACACGGCAGGCCAGGCCTTCCAGGATCCCCAACACGTCCTCGTGCCCGTGGTTCTGGCACCGAGGAAAGGCTGGCTAAACGTGGAGTGGGTTTCTGCCCTAAACTGGCAGACGGTCCTGCCTCACATGCCAAAGCCAAGACAGGACACCCCCAGCTGCCGGGCCGAGGGAGCAGCGGGGCTGATGCCTGTGCCTTGAGTCAGAGATAAATAGGTAACCCAGCAGCACCCAACCTTTGCCTCCCGCCTCCGGCGGAATCGATGACAGATGTGACGGGACTCGAGTAAAGCTGGTCTCCCTTTGAGAACGAGCAGCTGCTGCTGTGCCTCATTCGTTTGCTAGGCGCCTCCTCTGCAGACAAGAATCGGAGACAAGCCCCAGCTTGGGGAGCTGATCTCCCTCCCAGAATTCCCCACGCCTGAAGCTCCCAGCTGTGGTCCGAAGGGCAGCGTGACTTGGGCTCCGGATGTGGCGTTTTGGAGCTCGGGCCCCTCTTCCACAACATGACACAGTTGCCCGGTTCGAGAATGTCACCTTTCTTTCCGCCGAGCCCAGTGTCCGCTCAAAACGCCCCCCTCCTTGGGAAACCCTTGCTTGGGAAGATAAGCAACAGGCCCTCGGCCATGATAAACAAGCCCTGTCACGTGAGCGTGTGGCTCCTGGGAGCCCGGCTCCTGGCAGTTATTCATGCTGCTGCTGAAGAAGCCTTGGCAGGGTAACATCTTGGTCCCCACTTGGTGAGGTCCAGAGAGGCCCCGTCTCCTTGACCGGCTCAGGAGGACCCAGAGGCCCTGTGGGATGGGGGCAGACGGCAGAGGGGAAGGAGAGAGCTGCATCCTGGGGGGAGGCGTGTGCAGGGCCTCCCGGGAAGAGAGCTGGAGCCGCCTGGAATGAATGGGATTGAGAGCCGTTGCCTGGATACAAGTCGTGTGACTTGGAAACGATCCGGGAAGGTCAGAGTAGGCATTTAAAACTTAAATAAAAAGCAAGCAAGAAAGCAGGGTGTGAAGCAGAGGACAGCCAGGTCTGGCGGAGGTGCGCCTCTGCCACCAGATGCTTCCCTTGTCAGGAAGTCCGTGCCCAGCAGCTGCCAGGCCCCTCTTCAGCTGAGTCCCTGGTGTCCTAGCGTCATCCCTCTTGCTCGTGGGGGCTCTTGCTCCCACCTGCGCCGGGCACAGGGTCTCTGGCTGAGGTTGGGAGGGTGGAGGAAGCGAGGAGCCTGGGCTGGGCCTGGACTCCTGGGGCCCACCTGCTTCAGGTTCTTGGTAGAATCTCCCTGGTCCTGGTTGTGCCTTGTGTCCTTGAGACACAAGCCCAGAGGTGAAGCTCTCACCAAGTTTCTCCTTCCCGTGCCTCTAAGCTCCAGCCCTGCGCAGCCCTGCCCTTTGCCTCTTCCTCACTCTGGTGGCGGGGTGGGGGGCTGAGGGCAGGGGAGAGCTGACAGCTGCATAGAAACAAGTGGGTGCCCAGAACAAAGCAGGGGAATTGGGGGGGGGGGCGGGCCTCCGGGGGTGAGGGCAGGGGCAGGGCCATGACCGCCCCTCAGGCCCTCCATTCTGCTCTGCCTTCTGCAGCCTCTTCGGACTTGGCGTTTCCTTTCCCTGACCTCGGTCACCCGGCCGGCTCAGCTGGGCCCTGTCGCTTCCCCTGGTGCTGGGAGTAGCCATGTTCGCTGGTGTTTCACTTCTCTGTTTGGGACACATTTCCTTTCCTCTGACCCTGGGGCTCCTGGCTGAGCCACCTGAGAGCCACCCCTGGGTGGACTGTCCTGGATGGTCGCCCTCCAGACTGCGAGCGCTCCGACTGTGAAAGCCCTCCACTGACGCGGGTAGTTAGAGCTTTTCCATTTTTAATTGATTTTTAGAGAGAGAGGAAGGGAGAGGGAGAGAGAGATAGAAACTTTGATGAGAGAGAAACATCACGCTCGGCTGCCTCCTGCACGCCCCCTCCTGGGGATGAGCCAGCAACCTGGGCATGTGCCCCGACCTGGAATTGATCCGGTGATCCTTTGGTTTCTGGATCAATACTCAACCACTGAGCCACACCAGCTGGGCAGATTACTTTTTAACACTTTAAGAATTGTTACTGATATATAAAAAGAACATAAACTTCACCGTTTTAATGTGTACAGTTCAAAGGTTTTTAGTATATTCTCTGTAACAGAGTGCAAACATCACCACTATCTAATTGCAGAATATTTTATCACCCCAAAAAGAAACCCCATGCCCATTAGCAGTCACTTGCCATCTCCCCAGTCCCAGCCCTTGGCAACCATGATTCCACTTTCTGTCTCTATGGCCTTGCCTATTCGGGGCATATCACGTACATGGAACGACACCACACGTGGTCTTCTGTCGCTGAGTGGCCACACCTACCTCTGCTCCCTCTGGGACTGTCCTGGACATAACGGCCCCAGGTGCCTAGGGGCCAGTCTGTCCTTGTACACAACTGGGCCCACGGCCAGCTCCAGATTTTTCTACCCAGACCCTCCCTCCTCCTCCGGCTCCTCCCTGCCCAGAGCCTGCCTGACAGCTGAGAACCCTGCAGCTGCCCCGGCCCAGGGGCCTCTCCGAGGTCTCAGGGACAGCTGCTGCCCCGTGACCCTGCTGACCTCTGATCCCTGCACGCTGCTCCCTGAGAGCCCAGGCGTCAGCCCCCAGCCTTCAGGTCCCAGCCAAGCCTGTCTCCTCTGCCTGCTCCCAGTTCTTCCAGGGCCCCGTCAGCAGGCCCCACCCCAGAGGAGTGGGAAAGGGGAGAAGCAGGGTGGCCAAGGTGGGCTCCAGGCCCCGCACCCCGCAGAGGCAGTGGGGGTCCCAAGACAAAGCAGGCAGCAGCAGGCGGCGCACTGGGCCAGGGACTAGAAGGCAGGTCCGTTCCTGATCCTGACAGCCTTCTCCTGAAGCCCTCTCCCCCGATGAGGGTGCAAGTCCCCTTCAAACACCCTGCCCCTTAGAATATTTCTAGTAACACTGGCTACCTCTGGGCGGGAGGCCCAGTTGGAGGCAGGGGACACTTTGGGGACAGTTGGTTCAGTAGAGAGAGACAGGACTTGCCTCTGGATTGTGGTGTAAAGCCAGGGTTGGAGATAATAAGATCAAAATATTAGAATTTGGTGACAGACCAGAACCATGGAGGGAAAAGGAGGGTCAGACCCAGTCCAGGGTGATGACTTGGGTGATGAGGGTGGGCAGGGAGGAAAGGAGGACGATGAGGCACCAAGGGAGATAGAGGATTCTGGGGGTGAAGATAATGTGCCTCCTGCCCCTGCCCCTTAGAATATTTCTAGTAACACTGGCTACCTCTGGGGGGGGGGGGGGGATGGTGTCAAAAGGCTAGGGGTCAGGAGTTTAGAAAATTCTTTGTCATGTCCATTCTCATGTCCTGTTTGAAATCTTTTGCCATAAGCATGGATGACTTTAAAAGAAAGAAAAAACTATGTATATATACAACTCCCCGCCCTCCAGCTCTCCACATCCTGTCACGTTTGTAACGCGCTGCCTGGGAGTCCGGCTCACAAGACCTGCTGTTTGTGCCTCACAGCGAGTCACCGGTCACTGGTTCCAGAATCTTCTACTTCCTGAACCTTTGTCTCCCAGAACCCCTTCTTGCTGTCCCCAGCATCCTGCCATTCATTCATTCATTCATTCATTCATTCATACGGCACCTGCTAGATGGCATACGCTTTGGGGAAACTGGTGGTTACGGTCCAGTGGCAGGTAGACCTGTATCAAGTGACAATGGCAGAGCGAAGACAGTGTCCAGTTTCTCCAAGGGTATACGGCAGGGGACTTGGGGTCTGGAAGGCCTCCTGGAGTGGGAGGCAGCACAGCCGAGAGCTGCAGGATGTGCAGGCGGGGGCCAGGTGAGCTGCAGGAAGAGTGCGTGCAAGGGGGCTGCCGAGGGGCTGGCAGGGCTGGTGGGCCGGAAGGCCGCTGTCTGGAACAGAGGGAGTGGAGAGGTGGCTTGAGGCCTGAGGCCGCAGAGGCCAGCAGGACCCCGCCCAGGGTGAGTGGCACTGAAGCAGGTAGCAGGGGCGTGGCCGGCAGTGGGTGTTATGCATCCATCACAACTGGGGAACGGGCAGGAGGCACATTATCTTCACCCCCAGAATCCTCTGTCTCCCTTGGTGCCTCATCGTCCTCCTTTCCTCCCTGCCCACCCTCATCACCCAAGTCATCACCCTGGACTGGGTCTGACCCTCCTTCTCCCTCCATGGTTCTGGTCTGTCACCAAATTCTAATATTTTGATCTTATTATCTCCAACCCTGGCTTTACACCACAATCCAGAGGCAAGTCCTGTCTCTCTCTACTGAACCAACTGTCCCCTGCCTCCAACTGGGCCTCCCGCCAGCCCGCCCTCTCCAAAGCGACCAACATGGAAAGGAAATTCAAATGGCCCTGAAGCCCTGCCAAGATGGCCAAGAAGCCTCTGACAAGCTGAAAGTACGCCGAGGTTCCCCGGCTCTGTTTAGTGTTTACCTTTCAGACTGACAGGAATCAAAAAGGCTGAGAGCCAGGGGCTGCGGAGACTGAGGGGAAATGGCCCTGAGGTCCCTGCTGGGGGCCTGGTACTTGGCACATCCCACAAGAAGGACAGACAGACAGAGCTGACCAGATGACAACTGAATGTGCCCTTTGACCCCCAAGCCTCTCCGAACTTACTCCACAGCTATGCTCACACGTGTGTGAAACAGCATTTGTGCAAGAAGACTAACTGTGGCACAGCTTGTCATCGGAAAAGGCTGGGAACAACCTAAATGTCCACCAGCTGAGAACTGCTTATGTAAATTACAGTGCACTGGAATACTATGCAGCCATCAAAAAGTGAAACCCAGGCCGGCCAGGGTGGCTCAGTGGTTGAGCATCAACCTATAAACCAGGAGGTCCCGGTTCGATTCCTGGTCAGTGCACATGCCTGGATAGTGGGCTCCATCCCCAGTGTGGGGCGTGCAGGAGACGGCTGATCAATGATTCCCTCTCATCATTGATGTTTCTATCTCTCCCTTCCTCTCTGAAATCAATAAAAATATATTTATTTTTAAGAGTTAAACCCAGGACATACTCTGTATACTGACAGGGAGTGGCCATAAATATAAATTAACTGAAAAAAGCAAGGTGCAGGACTGGTGAATAGCAGAGGCTCAATAAAACGTGGTTTCCACGCCCCTACGAGTGAGTCCCACTGCCCCCGACAATGGAGCCTGCTTCCCTCCATGCTACCAGGGCCTGCAGGACGTTGGGGCTCTACTTGTCTAAACATTGCCATGTGTGTAAAACATCTGGGAGAGGCTTTGCCTACACATGCAGACTATCTCTAGAAGTGTTTACAAGAAACTGATAATGCTGCTTGTCTATGGGGCAGAGAACGGATGCGTGGGGACAGAGGTAAGAGAAAGACTTTTTGCCTCTTATGGCTTCTGAATTTTGAACCACATGAAATCATTGCCATGTCAAAAAAATTTAAATGGAAAACATGCAATTGTTATGTTTCACCTCCACACAGGTCCTTAATTCCTTTCCCATGGCATTCAGTGGTTTTCATGAGCTATTGCTTGCCTTTAACTTATTCTTTAATGCCCTGACTTGTTTGGCTCAGTGGATAGAGCATCGGCCTGTGGACTGAAAGGACCCAGGTTTGATTCCGGTCGGGGGCATGTACCTCGGTTGCGGGCACATCCCCAGTAGGAGGTGTGCAGGAGGCAGCTGATCGATGTTTCTCTCTCATCGATGTTTCTAACTCTCTCTCCCTCTCCCTTCCTCTCTGTAAAAAATCAATAAAATATATTTTAAAATAAATAAATAAAAATAAATTATTCTTTAAGGGGCAAGATTCTCAGTGGCAAGTGACAGAAACCCAATTCCAACTGGATTAGAAAACAATTATAATTTGTTGGTCCATATAGCAGATTCTGCTTCAGGTATGGCTGGATCTAGGATCAAAAGCAATGTTATTGAGATTCATTCTCTTGGCTCTGCTTTTCTCTGTTCAGGCTTTATTCTAGACATAATCTTTCCTTGTGGTGGTAGATCTAGTCACTGGCAGTCCTGGGTTTGCTTCTTGACATTTGTAACCCTAAGAGTCCCAGCAATTCCCAGGCTGAAACTCATTGGTGTCATATGCCCATCCCTGAACCATTCCTCTGACTCAGGTTGGCTAGGCCTGGGTCTCAGGCCCACTTTGAGAGCCTGGGGGTGGGCTCAGTCAGACTGGAGATTCTGGACAATTGAGGGGCGTCACCACAATAAGAGGAATGGAGGCTGGGCAAGGAAAACAGCGCTCACTAACCACCCTCCTGGACTTCCCCCTCCTAGGCCATGGTCTCCTGGACATCTCTTGTTTCCTGATCATGCCATGCATCTACTTGTACCCCTCTTGGCCTCTGCCTCTGCCTCTGCCTGCTCCCCCTGGAATAGCCTTCCCTTTATCTGCCTGGCAAACTCCTACTCACCCACTAATACCCTACTCAAATATCACCTCCTCCTGAAGGCTTCCTAACTTTCCCATCTGCTTCCCCACGCTAGCAGAACAAATCTTTCTCACTGCTGTTCTTTTTGGTTTTCATTCAATCCACAGTCACTGACAGCCTCATCCATGCCGGCCCGGGGTAGCCAGAGTGAGTCAGGGCCGGCCTGTACCCACATGGGCCCCCGTTAGTGTACAGAATATGCTGCTGAGAGCTGGTTGCTTCACTCGGAGCTACCTGCTCCCTGAGAGCTGGGGCCCAGCCTTGACCCCCTGTGTCTTCTCTAGTCCAGCACAGCCCTAGGCACAAGGTGGACGCAAATAAGAGTTTTCACGATGAATAACGACCAGGTGCATTGAAGG
This sequence comes from Eptesicus fuscus, assembly GCF_027574615.1. NCBI lineage: Eukaryota > Metazoa > Chordata > Mammalia > Chiroptera > Vespertilionidae > Eptesicus > Eptesicus fuscus. The sequence goes on along the minus strand of NC_072485.1, from coordinate 79,632,389 downwards.
GGTGGGAGTGCTGGGGAGGACCCCTGTGGACTCTACTCCCCAGGCCCAGCGACAGCAGTGCGGCTGGGGTGTCCCAGGGCCTCTGGGAGGAAGTGTCTGGGCTGGTCCCTGCTAGCACAGAGCTGTCACCACTCTGGAAAACCCCATGGCCTTAGCCTGGGGCCAAAATTCAGACCCAAAGGAAAGTCCCCCAGCAAGGCCGCCCAGCTCCCAAGGAGGGGTGCAAGGCAGGGCAGAGGTAGCTCCAAGGGGACACTCATCGCAAAGCCCGGCCTCTGATGGATCAGAGCTCTTTGGGGGGGTGGGGGGAGCAAGGAGGACAGGGCTGGAGTTGGCAGGAGCGCAGGGGAGGAAGGAAACAAGAAACAATCAAGGAAAAATTTAACCCAGGCCTAGGGTTGGCTCAGGTCACGGAGCCTTGCAGGCTGAGCTCAGGCTGGGATGGAGGAGGCTTCCTGGGGGTATTGGGGGAGGGGGAGCAGTGTGGGGAGGGGGGAGCTGAAGGTGCTCTACAGACCTCATCTCTACTGACCTCCTAGATGCCCCCAAGATTATCACCACCCTTCCCTTGTGACCCTCCGCTCCCAGGCCTGCCCCAGATTCCTGGTCCCCATTGTCCCACCTGCTTCCCAGGGCCCTAGGTTCCCAGGTAAGTGGGACCACAGAGAGCTGGCTCCAGCCTGGGGCTCCTTCCCTGCCAGCCCCTTCATCACCCCCAGCCAACCTTGGAGAAGGGGCTTTTCACTGTTTCCCCCTGGACCCACTGGGGGGTTGGGCCTGCTGACGCAAATGATTTCCAGGAAGAAGAGTCTGGGAGGGGAAGGAAGGGCTGAGTCAGTCCCCGGGTGGTGATTACAGGGTCCTGTGTGGGGGGATTGGCCGTGGGGTTGCGGGGAGCAGAATGGACTGGGCCCATCCCAGGGCCAGGGCGGGGCTCACCCTGAGGAGCAGGAAGTTGAATACCCCGTTCAGGGCATTTCGCCATGGCAGCCTTCCTTGCCTCTAAACTCTCCCAAACATCCTGCAGGGTCCTGCCCCTCAGCCACCAGGGTGTCCAGGAACCCTTCCAGCAAGAACAGTGCAGGCCCTGGCTCAGGCATCAGACCCTGCGCATGGGGTGCAGGCTGGGGTGGGGGGCAGCGGGTGGGGCAATTGGCCTGTGTCTATTGGGTCAGAACAGCAGGACAACCCAGCCATCCCCTGGCCCCGGATCCCAGCCTCCCTGCCCACACTCGGGCCCTGCACACAGCCTGAGAGGTTACGTAAAAACACCAGTTTTAGTAAATGAGATTCTGGTTTATAAATGCTCCTTAATTGCAGGGCTTCCTTGGCAGCTGGGCGTGTGCACAAAGGTCTGTCCATTCAGCAGATCCAGGAGGACTGGCAGCGGGCTCCCGGGCTCCCTGGCCCCAGCCGAGGGACAGAACTTCACCTGTGAACGGGGAGAGCGAACCGCCTACCTGAGCGCTTGCAAAGCGCAGAACCCACTGCCAGGCACAAATCGGGCCTTGGCTGTGGGCTTGGTGGGGGGCCCTTGCTCGGGGCGATGGCAGGAGTTTACAGAGCAACAAGGGGACCCAGCACTAAATGGAAGCCTGTCACATCCAGGTGTCCTTAACACAGTCCCCAGAGCGCAGACGGCAGGTCCTCTGGCTTCGGGCCCTGGCTGGGAGCCCTGGCCTGGCAGCCAGGCTGGACTGCTCACCAGTCCCTGAGCAAGGGGAGCAAGGGCTTGGGCCAGGCTGGTGTGGCCAAATAGGCTGCTCTCCACCCATCCCCCACTGCTCCCCCATCCGACCCCCTGAACCTCTGGAGTTGGTTTCCGGCTTTCTGTGGCCTTGAGTGTCTTTGCTGCTCTAAGCTTCCATCCCTGCACCTTTGTTTTGTCATTAACTCTGAATGGAGCTTCTGACCCCCTTCCCCCCAATGGCGGACTCTCAGCGAATGAGCAGGGGCTGGGGGCTGCAGCTCAGGCACATTCCTGCAGGTTCAGGGGCTTCATCGTTAGAGTCATTCCGGGGCAGGTGGCAAGGCCAGCCCGCTTCCCCCGAAGCTCCTGTTACCTGGTGTCCACGAAACTCTCCTGCCGAGGCCATGTGTTTCCATCAGCAAAACACACACAGTCCCTTATCTTGTTCGGGGCTCACTTAACTCCCATTTTACAGGCAAAGAGGTTCAGAAAGGGACTGTCTTTTTTAAAAATATTTTTTATTGATTTCAGAGAGGAAGGGAGAGAGAGAGAGAAATATCAATGATGAGAGAGAATCATTGATTGGCTGCCTCCTGCACGCCCCACACTGGGGATCGAGCCCACAACCAGGGCATGTGCCCTTGACCAGAATCAAACCTGGGACCCTTCAGTCTGCAGGCCAACAGTCTATCCATTGAGCCAAACCAGCGAGGGTGGGACTGTCTTTTTAAAAAATATGTTTTTATTAATTTGAGAGAGAGAGAGAGGAAGGGGAGGGATAGAGAGATAGAAACATCAATGAGAGAGAGACATCGATCAGCTGCCTCCTGCACACACCTTACTAGGGATCAAGCCTGCAACGCAGGCATGTGCCCTGACTAGGAATCGAACCCAGGACTTCTTGGTTCATGGGCCGCTCAAGCACAGAGCCACACCGGCTGGGGAGGGACTGTCTTTTATCTGCAGCCACAGAACAAGTCAGCAGCAGGGCCAGGGCTCCCTGCCCACCCTGGGCCCAGGGCTCAGGGGCAGAGCTCAGGGCTGGGCAGAGCTGCCCCACCCCAGGACTGTGCTGTGGGAGGGAGGGGCAGGCAGGGGTGACGACGGCGAGGTGAGCATCCTGAGGGGGGAGGAAGGCCGAGTCTGCGTGTCTTGACACTTTCAGACCAAGCAGGTTACGGTCAGTGCCCCTGGCTTTGGTTTCCATGTCTGTAGAGGGGGATGGTGATGCTGGCTCTGCCCACCTGGCTGGGCCCTCAGGGACAGGAAGCTCTAGGTAAGGGCACAAGCAGGCCTGGGTGGGTGGCAAAACTCTTACCCACCTGCATCACAGTGTGGCCCAGGGTCACCACGCCCCTCTCTCCACTGCCCAGGCCAGTTTTCCTCTGAGCCACCAGGCCAATTCTGGCAGAATCTACCTAATTAACGCTTCCTGGAGAATTGAGGGGGGAGCCGGGATGGCTCAAGGTTAAACCCTGAAACTTCCCTTTATTAGTTTTCTATTGTTGCTGTAACCAACTTGGAGGCTTAAAAGGACGCAGATTTGTTAAGGTGCAGCTCTGCAGCTAGAAGTCCAATATGGGTCCCACGGGGCTAAGATCGGGGTGTCAGCAGGTCCACGGGCCTCTGGAGGCCCCGGGGGAGTGTTCACTCGCCTTTTCCAGCTTTTTGCAAACATGTCAAACTCGCGGCCAGCGGGCCGAGGCATGTGGCCCACCAGCTGCGAGTTTGACATGCTTGTGACTAGAGGCTGCCAACATTCTTTTGTTTGTAGCCCCCTCCCCCATCCGTCTTCAAAGGCAGCAGCAGAGCATTTCTCTGGCCCATCATCCATTGCCCTTCCTTGGACCCTCCTTTTCTGTTCCCTCTTCTCCTTTAAGAACTCAGATGTTACACAGAGCTCACCTAGATAATTCAGGATAATCTGCCTATTTTTAAAAAAAGTATTTTTATTGATTTTGAGAGAGAGGCAGGAAGGGAGAAGGAGAAAGAAAGAGAAACATCTATGGGGAAACGGCTGCCGGCTGCACGCCCCTGCACTGGGGATGGAGCCCACAACCCCGGACATGTGCCCTGACCAAGGATCAAACCAGCAACCTCTTGGTACTTGGGACCACACTAATCTGCCTATTTTAGTCAGTTGGTTAGCAACTATAATTTCATCGGCAGCCTTAATTATTATTTGCCCTGTAATAGAACATGTTCACAGGTCCCGGAGACTAGGACATGGACCCTCCCACATTTACGGTATGGAAACTTTCACCATCGTGGTCTCACTGTACTGTCACAACTGTCACCCTCCAGAAAGCAAGGTCCCCGCACCCCAGTACTGTCCAGTCTTCCTTTGCCTCACTCTTCTTAGCCCTTGCCCAACTGGAAGGGTATCATGGTGTACCTGGGGACATGGATTTCCTCCATCTCACTTCATTGGACTGGAGGTCCCCATGCAGAGGGCGCTGAATTCCCAGCAACAAAAACAGCACATGGAACTTGGTAGAAGCTCAACAAGTATTTGTTGTGTGTGTGTGTGTGTGTGTGTGTGTGTTATTTCAGAAAGGAAGGAGAGGAAGAGAGAGATAGAAACATCAATGATGATAGAGAATAATTGATTGGCTGCCTCCTGCACGCCAGCCCCGCCACTGGGAACAGGGCCATGACCTCCTGGTTCATAGGTGGGCGCTCAATCACGGAGCATCTCCGCAGGCAACACGTATTTGTTGACTAGCTAAATGGAGCCAGGGTCCAGTTCCTTTCCATCTAGTTCCAGCACCCTGTGCAGGGCTGCCCTTCAGTAAATGTTCCTGGTACCGTACGAATGAAAGAGTGAGCGAATGAATGAAGAACCAACTGTACCAAGTCTAAGTATGGATCCCATCCCTGCTTCCCTCCGAAGAAGCCACCCAGCCTGACCGCAAATATGGGCCCAGGACACTCCACCTGCCCACCGCAATGCCCTCTCTTTACAGGGGGCAGTAAGCTCCTGAAAGCTCTCGAACGTTTGTAATGTTATAATGCGGGCACCTGCAAGGCCTCATTCGTTTCCATAGCAGTCACTGAATTCTCCCTGACCCAGCCCTCCAGGGAAGGAACCGGTCCGAAGACGCTCTTTGAATTCTGCAGAATTCACTCTCCCAACTGCCGCCCCCTCGGCCCTCCTAGAGCTGAGCATTTAGGTTCCGACGGGCACAGCCCGAGTCCACGGAGCCCAGCCAGGCACTCGGTGGGACTGGACCCCCAGGACCGCTTCTGCTCGCAGGCGCGGAGCTGCGGAGGGAGCCCGGGCGGGGCCGCAGGCGCGGGGCGGGGAGTGGGCGGGGCCTGTCCGGGGAGGCCGGGCATTGGCTCCGCGGGCCCGGGGCGGGGCTTCAGGGACCAGGTCTGCACAGCAAGTTCCCAGCCGGAATCGGCCGCAGGGTCCAGCTCCGGAGCCGCTGCCGCCCGCGAGCCCGCCGCCTGCGCGCTGAAGGTGAGTTCCCGCCCGGCTTCTGCAGCCTGACCGCGGCTCCGAGGGGTCGCCCGAGAGGCCCACCCTGTGGCGCTCCGTCACTCCCGCTCCCATCTCACCTCCGCGCAGGTCCTTTCCCCGGAGCCGCGGGCTCCACGGTGTTTCCCGCCTGTGCCTCGGTCCCAGCGGCCACACCCGAGCCCTTTCTGCCTGCGGGGCGCCGTGCATCCCGAACCCGAACTCCCGATCCGCCCTCCACCCTGCGCCTGAGCTACCCGCGCCCCCCCCGGGGCCCCGGAGCGCCTTCCTGCCGCCCTGTGTCCCCACCCACTCTTGTTGGGAGCACTGTGCCCAGGGCTAGGGGTCGTATTTTTAGCGGATGGTGAGGTGTCCTCCTATCTTTAGCCACGGCCGCGAGCGTCCTGAAACGGATCCGGGCTGGGCTGGGCTGGGCTGGGCTGCGCTCCGGGAGAGGGCGGGGAGGGATCGGCGCAGGAACCCGAGCTGGGGCTGAGGAGCGGGGCCCGCGGGAGCCAGGGGCGGGGGCCCGCACGCCGAGCTCTGGCCCTGCGCCGAATGGACACTCGGACATCGCCCAGGCCGGAAAGCACGGGGGCGGGGGGGGCTCCTCCCAGAGCTTGGAGACCCGCGCAGGGTCCCGGATCGCCCCTTTCCCCGTGATTGTCTGGTTGTGAGACAGAACCCCCCTCACACTCCCAAGCAAAGAAGATATCGCAGACCATCCGCATCTGGTGCGCGAACGTGAGGCTCCTTGGGGGCGCCTGCCTGGAGCCGGAGGCGCGCCGGAGACCCCAGCGCGCGCCCGGACTCCTCCAGGACTCGGAGCCGTAGGCTCTAGAGCGAGCGCGCGCGCCACCTAGCGACCTCGGGTTCCAGCGCCGCCCGGGATCTCGAGAGACAGCCCCCACCCCACCCCCCCAACTCCCCGCCTCCCCAGGCCTGCGAGGGGTATTCTTCGCTGCTGTGCTGGGCTGTGCTGGGCGGGCGAGGAGGTGGACGCCCGGGGTCAGGGACCCTTGTTTTTTTTGTCTTGTTGGGAGCACTGTGTCCAGATCACAAAAGTGCTTGGGGAGGCCCTACAGCTGCTTGCTGAATAAAAGGCCTGGCTGACGGTGACATCGCTGCTCTCAACTGCAGTATAGCAGTAGGGTCTCCAGTAGCCCTCTGGTGATGGCTTTATTGCCAGCCCATTTTATGGATGGGGAAGGTGAGGACCAGAGAGGAAAGGTGTCTTTCCCCAAATCAGAGTGAATCCTAAGTGGAGATGGATTTAAGGTCGGTCTCCTGATTTTGAGGTCAGGCTGCCCTTAGAACACCCCTGGTAGGGGTAGGGAGTGGTCTAGTATTCCTTGTGACGGGAGGTCATTTTCTCCGAAGGAGGCCCAGAGTGGCTGGGTCCGAGATTCAGCTTCTGCTTCTCTAAAAGGCAGTGATGACACCCGCCGTGCTGTGTCTGGGAGCATTCAAATGGAAGCTGTGCAGGGCGGCTGGATGCGGGGTCTTGTGGTTGCCAAATGTGAATTCTTGCGGCTTGATGGTTGCAATTCTCAGCTCTCCCCTGGGTGGCTGCTGCTGGCCCAACCCTTCCTCGATAGCCTGTTCTCCCACATCTGGAATTGGGCGGTACATCTGGCTCTGAGGGAGCCAGCTGTCAGGGACGCCCAGTTTGTTGTGGAAACACTCAGGCTGTCTTGGCACCCCTGTGTAATGGGGGGGGGGGGGGGACCTGGCCCAGGCTCTGAGCAATCCCACCAGTCAGCCCCACTGTCCATGAGCAAAAAGGAAGGAAAAGCCACCCCAGGCCTTCTCGCCTGCCAAGGGGACAGACAGAGTGTGTGCCAGCACGCGCCCCCCAGGCCTGGCATGGTGGGCATCTGTTAGATGAATGAGGGGACTCTAAGACCTTGAGGCACCCTCCTCCCCCCAGCTCCTTCCAAGCTTAGCTGGAATTCCGACACTGGAGACTTAGACCTTTGTTTCCTGTTAAGCTGCAGGTGCTCTGGGAGGGGCAAGATGTCCGGTCTCTGAGGCTCAGCGTGCTGACCCTGGGTGTCCGGTGCTGGGTGGGGTTTCCTCAGTGAGAGCCTGGGCTGAGGGGTGATTCTGCCACGTCTGCATCCTCCTGCCTCCTTCCTGCCTCCTCCTGCCAGCCCCTCACCCGGCCCAGGATACTGGGGCAGAGCCCGCAGGGCTGCCCTGCTCAGCCCTCCCTGGCTGACTCCCACTTGCTCAACCCCTGCCGGCCCGGGGACGGGGCAGAGGGAGATGGTGAGGTCATGTGGGTACCCGCTGGATGACCTTGGACACGGTCCTTCCTTTGCCTTTTGTGCTCTGACATCTGTATCCACGTATCAGGGCCACTCCCTCACCGTGAGAACTAGAGCGAGTGCTCGGAAGGCTTCCTGTTAACCCAGTGTGACACCCTTCAGAGTGTGTTTATTTTTTTCCACATTTAAAATTGCTTTATTTTTCTGATTTTATAAATAATGTGCACATAAATAATATAAGCTCATTAAGAATCTGAGTTTGGCCAAAACCGGTTTGGCTCAGTGGATAGAGCGTCGGCCTGCGGACTCAAGGGTCCCGGGTTCGATTCCGGTCGAGGGCATGTGCCTTGGTTGTGGGCACATCCCCGGTAGGGGGTGTGCAGGAGGCGGCTGATCGATGTTTCTCTCTCGTCGATGTTTCTGACTCTCTGTCCCTCTCTCTTCCTCTCTGTAAAAAATCAATAAAATATATTAAAAAAAAAAGAATCTGAGTTTGCCCTAACTGGTTTGGCTTAGTGGATAGAGGGTTGGCCTGCGGACTGAATGGTCTCGGGTTCGATTCCGGTCAAGGGCATGTACCTTGGCTGCGGTGACATCCCCAGTGGGAGGTGTGCAGAGGGGGCTAATGGATATTTCTCTCTCATTGATGTTTCTAACTCTCTATCCCTCTCCCTTTCTATCTGTAAAAAAATCAATAAAATATATGTATATATATAAAAAAAAAGAATCTGAGTTTATAAAAGTATGAACAAGCAAAGCAGAGTCACCAGAAATATTACCACCTTAGAGAAGTACCATCAATATTTTGACCGCCATCCTTTCATATTTACATATTTTATTTTATAGTAACAGGGCTAAATATTAGATAATTTTTATTGAGGACACCTTTCCTCTCACATCACTGACCTCACATTCCATCCCTGCCCCCCACTCCAGTCTAGGTAGCACATATGACATCTAGTGCTGGTCTCCTATATTCTCTGTTCACACATAGAATAAAATTCTACGCGGATTGTATGTAGGTACATATACATGTGTATGTGGGAAGCGGGAGGGGAGTTGGTCAAGGCTTCCAATAAATGGAATCTTCTAGACTACAGTTTTGCATTTTGCTTCTCTCCCTCTGCAGTACCTTGTGGGAATTCCTCCAATGTCTTTTATATATATATATATATATATATATATATATATATATATATATATACATTTCTTTATTGATTTCAGAGAGGAAGGGAGAGGGAGAGAGAGATAGAAACATCAATGATGGGAGAGAATCATTGATTGGCTGCCTTCTGCACACACCCCCACGGGGGGTTGAGCCTGCAACCCTGGCATATGCCCTTGGCCGGAATTGAACCTGGGACCCTTCAGTCCGCAGGCCAACGCTCTATCCACTGAGCCAAACCGGTCAGGGCCCTCCAATGTCTTATAGTTCCAGTTTGTTTTGTTTTATCCTCACCCGAGGATATTTTTCCATTGGTCTTTTAGAGAGAGTGGGAGAGCCCGGCCAGCATGGCTCAGTGGTTGAGCATCGACCTATGAACCAGGAGGTCACAGGTTCGATTCCCAGTCAGGGCACATGCCTGGGTTGCGGGCTTGATCCCCAGTGTGGGGCGTGCAGGAGGCATCCGATCCATGGTTCTCTCTTATCATGGATCTTTCTATCTCTCCCTCTCCCTTCCTCTCTGAAATCAATAAAAAAATACATTTAGAGAGAGTGGGAGAGGGAAAGACAGAGAGAAACATCGATGTGTTTTGGTTGCCTCTTGCATGTGCCCTGACCAGGGCCCGGGCCGGAGCCTGCAACCAAGGTACATGCCCTTGACAGGAATCCAACCCAGGACCCTTTGGTCCACAAGCCGGCATTCTATCCACTGAGCCAAACCAGCTAGGGCATAGCTCCAGTTCTTAAATGGGGATGATAGGTGGGTGGTTGTGATAACTAAATGAGATGTATTTGCAAAGAACTCAGCAAAATGCCAGACAAAGAACAGAGACCCCCCCAACTGGTCCCCCCATCCATCTTCCCCTTAGGTGCTAGGGCAGGGAGGGGGGCAGAAACTACATTAGACTCAGCCCCTGCCCGTAAGGAACTCCTGACCAGGAGGAGGAGAAAAGAGAAGTTGTGAGGTGACCTCACTTCCAGGTGGGATGTGATTGGGCCAAATGGAGGGCAGGGGGGGGAGGGGTGTCTCAGTAACATGGCTCTGCCAGCTGATCACCTACTGTGTGTCCAGCCCTGTGCCAGGTCTGGGTGGGTAAGACAGGTTACAAGATCTCTGTCCTCTGCCAGGTAGGGAACTGAGACCAGTCTATGAGAGCCCCAGGCAATTTGGCACCTGCCTGCCATTTCTTGGGGCGCCATTGATGTGCAATAGCGAGTGAGTGCCTGGGCCATGGTAATGAGCAGAGCCAGGGACCCAGGGCAAGAGACCAGAGCCAGGACTTTTTTTTTAATCCTCACCCGAGGATATTTTTCCCATTGACTTTTAGAGAGAATAGAAGGGAGGGAGGAGGGGGAGAGAGAGAAACATCGATGTGAGAGGGACACATTAATTGGTTGCTTCCCGCACAGACAACCGAGGTACATGCCCTTGACCAGGAATTGAACCTGAGACCCTTCAGTCTGCGGGCCGACACTCTAACCACTGAGCAAAGCTGGCCAGGGCCAGTTTTTATGGGACTTCGGGCCTGTCATTCAGGTTCCCGGGCCTCAGTTTCCCCTCTTGTAAGAGAGCGGCTTGGCGTTGGTGATCCAGGCCCTCAGGTGCAGCGGGCCTAGGACTGAGCACATGCTCCCTCCAGCGGGGCCCCTGCACTTGGGCTGCCAGGGCTGGCACTGCTGCCTCTGCCTTTTGTCCTTCTGTCCCTGACTTGTACCCTTGGCGTTTCTTTCAGCTCCTCAGCCCGGGACCAGGGAGACACGCACAAGGGCGAGACCAGGGAGCACAGCTGCCTACACGATCACCTTTCTGCTGCCAATTCCAGAAGTTCCCCACGCTTTTGGGAGAGTGTGACTTGCGTTATCTCCACCCGCTGACTTCAGCAATAGTTCGTCTTTCTTTTTCTAATTCCTTGGGCCAACTCTGTGACCACGCCCCACACCCTGCTCCCTGCCCTTTGCAGGGTTTTGGTGCCTGAAAACCACCCTCCGGGTGTGTCCGGTTGAGTGGCGAGAGGAGGCAGCAGGAGCCTGTGGTCTCGGCGAGCGGCGGCAGCCAGGCCCGGGTGGGGAGGTCACTATGTCCACCAAGGCGCCCATCTATCTGAAGCGTGGCAGCCGCAAGGGCAAGAAGGAGAAGCTTCGGGACCTGCTGTCCTCAGACATGATCAGCCCGCCGCTGGGGGACTTCCGCCATACCATTCACATCGGCAGTGGCGGTGGCAGTGACATGTTCGGGGACATCTCCTTCCTGCAGGGCAAGTTCCACCTCCTTCCAGGGACGGCAGTCGAGGGACCCGAGGAGGATGGCACCTTTAACCTCCCCTTCCAGTTCACCCCCGCCGCCCTGTGTGGGCAGGAGCTCCCCGAAGGGCCGTCCCCTCTGCTCAAGAACGCCATCTCCCTCCCAGTCATCGGTGGGCCCCAGGCCCTCACGCTGCCCACAACCCAGGCCCCACCCAAACCCCCTCGCCTGCACCTGGAGACCCCTCAGCACTCCCCACAGCCTTCCCCGCAGGAGGCAGGGAGTGTGGACATGTGGAGAATTCCGGAGGCGGGCTCAGCCCAAAATGGGCTGACCCCTGAGTCGGGGGCTGAGGAGCCCTTCCTGTCCCACGCCAGCTCCCTGCTCTCCCTGCACGTGGACCTGGGGCCGTCCATCCTGGACGACGTGCTCCAGATCATGGACCAGGACCTGCAGGTCTCCACATAGGACCGAGGCGAGCCAGGCTGGAAGCCTAGGCTGGGGTGAATGCCGGGAAGCGCGGGGGACATGGCCCTGGCCTACAAGTCGGGATCCCAAGTCCTGCTGGTGTGGTCACTGGCCAGAGATCTCTCACTCTGAGCCTTTGTTGGCCTCCCTCCCCGCTCTCCCCATGGGCAGAGTGCATCTCACTGCTTTCCCATGAAACCCACGAGGACACGTGCAGAACTCAGCCCAAAGGGCCCTGAGCATGTTGGGCCGCCTGGGCCCCCACTACCAACGGCTCCTCCTTCCCTCAGACCTCTTGGGTGAAGGCTCTGCTGAAATGGACTCCCCTTTCACCTCCCTTCTGCCTCAGCCCCCTCGGATGCCCTGATTGGGGGGCAGGGAAGAGGCAGGGCACAGACCTTTGGTGTCATGTCCTGGACGGGAAGCATGGCATCAATGACCGAATGGCCCTCCACCCCATCCCCTTCCACATGACCAAGGGTTCTGGTCGCAATAAAACTTGCTGCTGCTCATAGTTGTGCTCCCTGTACCCTTGTCCCCGAAGACAGGCCAGTCTGCAACCCGGGCTGACCCTGGGGGGGCCCCCAGCTCCTGGCTTCGGGAGAGTTTCCCTGATTCTGAGGGCCTGGGACTGGGAGGGACCTGAGAGCACTATCAGTGCTGTTCATTGAGCACCTGCAGTGTACTTGGCGTGCTCCAGGTGCTGGGACACCAGACAGACATGATCCCTGCCCTCCTGAAGCTAACGTTCTAGGAGGAGAAAGATACTAAGTTTGTAAGCAAGGAAGCCGATTCCCAATAGTGTTGAACACTCTGAAAAAACTATTTGACCGGAAATGCCTGGGGCAAGGGGTACGGTGGTGTCAGGGCACATTAGGATGATCACATGTGATTCTGAGCCAAACCTAGGGCACTTATTAATAGGTACTTTTTCCCGGCAGATATTGATATGCTTGTCTTTACCTTTAAACACAGTAAGCAGTGTTAGTTTACGGCCATTATCAGATAAGTTCGGAATCTTAAATCTTTGTGGGTCAGTTTATGTTTTCTGTTGTTTGTGTCAGTTCTTGTGCAGGGTTTCTTATTTCTTTGTGTGCCTGATTACCTTTGACTATGGACTGAATATCATATCTGAAAAATGGTGTTTAGAAATAAGTTGAAGCCTTGGATGACAGTACATTCCTTCGGAAAGGACATTGCTTGCTACTAAATATGCTTGCTTCTGCCAGGTGACTAGGGGCACGATAAGGATGGGTCCAGCTGAATCCAAGTTCAAGGCTTGAGCGTCCCTGGACCACCCAGGTAATATGATTCTGGGCTACATGTTCATACAAGTAGGGGTCCCATCTTAAAGTGTGTGTGTTGGTGGGGTATCGGACTTCCTACCTTGGGCAGGCTCTGGGTTTTGAGTTTTGGCCCTCCCCACCAAAGACTGCCAAACAACAGCTGTTTCACTGTTGTATCTTCCAGATCGGTGAATGTCTCCAGAATAAAAATTGCTTTGAATTCTGGGCTTACCTCTCTGGGTTTGAGCCTCCTAAATGTTGGCCCAGTAATTCTTCACTATATTATTAGCTTTGCAATGCTTTTCAGATTTTTTTGTTCACGTTCTCTGATTTTTCATTTGTCTTCAGTGGGAATGTTGGAATTAAATAACTAACCAGGAGCCTGTCTCCAATTAACTGAATGTAATATTAAGAAAACCCTCTGGGCTTCATTTATATTTCTTTCCCCACTGGGTAATAGCAGTCCTATTACCCCCTTATCAATTAGTATCAATCACTCCAGCTGATAGTAGTACCCTCTTTTTACTTTCTTGCCCAGTGGATGTAGAATGCAAAATGACCCGTTGGCAAGCTCAGCTCCTGATTCGGAGAAATCATATTGTGCCCCCTGGTGGAAACATAACTCCCTTTGGTCCTTAAAGGCTCTAGACCAGCCAGAGCCAGAAGCGACTGGCAGGCACAGGAAATATTTTGCAAAAGTCTTTAGTTCAGATGGCAAGTGGCTGCACCCCCTACGTCCACTCCTCGGTTTCTGTCTGTAAGAGAAACGCTGTATGACTGGTCGCTGGTTCTGAGCATATAGAGTACCTATTACTCAGTGATACAGCATTTCTTTTTTTTTTTTTTTTAATATATTTTATTGATTTTTACAGAGGAAGAGAGAGGGATAGAGAGTTAGAAACATCGATGAGAGAGAAACATCGATCAGCTGCCTCCTGCACTCCCCCTACTGGGGATGTGCCCGCAACCAAGGTACATGCCCTTGATCAGCTGCCTCCTGCACTCCCCCTACTGGGGATGTGCCCGCAACCAAGGTACATGCCCTTGACCGGAATCGAACCTGGGACCCTTCAGTCCGAAGGCCAACGCTCTATCCTCTGAGCCAAACCGGTTTCGGCGATACAGCATTTCTTAAAAGGAGCCTGCAAGAACGGAAAGCCATTGATGCTGGGCTCATAAACTGCCTTCCCAATGAGACAGAACCAGCCTACTTATTAGTGCTAATGCTTTTCATTTAAAAATTTTTATTGAATTGTAAATACAGAGAAGTGCACAAATCTTGTGTAGTTCAATTAATTTGTGCAAAGTGAACAAACCTATGTAACTACTACCAAGGTGAAGAAAAGGAATATTACTAGCACCCCAGGAGACAACTCATGCCCCCTCCTTGTCACTGTCCTGTAAAGGTAACACTCTCCTGACTTGTAGCCCCATAGTGTCTGTTTGTGTAACTTTATATAAATGGAATCAAACATGATGTCCTTTTAAAATGGTTTTCTCCTACTCAGAATTAAGTTTTTGAGATTGATTCATGTTGCTGTATAGCAATAGCTTGCGCTTTTCATTCTTGTTTAATCCATTCTGCTGTTGTGGGCACTTGAGAGGTTTCGAGTTTAGGGCTATTCCACTGAATGCTGTTGTGCACATTCTTGTCCTTTCTTTTTGGTGTGTAGATCCACAATTGGAAATGGTAAATCACAGCCTATGTGAGTGTTCAGCTTTATTGACAGCTTACTCTGTCAGTCAGCTCAGACCGTTGTAACAAAATACCATGGACTGGATGGTTCCACCACAGACATTTGTTTCTCATACTTCTAGAAGCTGGGGAGTCCAAGATCATGGTGCCAGCAGATTTGGTTCCTGGTGAGAGCCCACTTTCTGCCTTGTCAACATCTGCCTTCTTGTTGTGTCTTCATGGAGAGAGATATCTCTGTCTTCTTCTTCTTCTTCTTCTTCTTCTTCTTCATCTTCTTCTTTTTCTTTTTTTTCTAAAATATATTTTATTGATTTTTTAAAGAGAGGAAGGGAGAGGAATAGAGAGTCAGAAACATCGATGAGAGAGAAACATCGATCAGCTGCCTCTTGCACACCCCCTAACTGGGGATGTGCCCGCAACCAAGGTACATGCCCTTGACTGGAATCGAACCTGGGACCCTTGAGTCCGCAGGCCAACGCTCTATCCACTGAGCCAAACCGGTTTCGGCTGTCTTCTTCTTCTTTTAATAGGAACTATGTATTTAATACAACAACATCTTTTTTTTTTTTCCTCTTGTTAATCCTCACCTGAGGATACTTTCCTATTGATTTTTAGAGAGAGTGGAAGGAAGGGGGAGAGACAGAGAAACATCGATGTGAGAGAGACACATCGATTGGTTGTCTCCCACAGGGGGCCAGGGATAGAGCCTGCAACCGAGGTCCATACCTGTGACTGGAATGGAACCAGGGACCCTTTAGTCTGCAGGCTGACTCTCTATCCACTGAGCCAAACCGGCTGGGGCTCTGTCTTCTTAAAGGGGCACTAATCCCTATAATGAGGGTTCTACCCTCATGACCTTATCTCCACCTAATTACCTCCCAAAGGCTCCACATCCAAACACCATCGCATCGGGGTTAGGGCTTCAACATGAATGCGGGGTTGGGGGCGGGGGGGACGGGACACAAACATTTAGGCCATATCACATACTTTTGATTCCTTGGCTGGAGTCAACTCTGATACCCTTTGTCCCCACAATCATTTGGTTCCCAGAAGTATCTCTGGGGTCCTCCAAGCTGATGACACCTAGTCTGCAAGTTTGGTACAAGGAGTAGATAATGACAAATATCTCACAACTCTCATCTGCCAAACAAGTTTGATGGTAAGACGTGTTAGAATTCTGAAATATTCAAAATGGGCGAGAGGGCCAAAACCAGTTTGGCTCAGTGGATAGAGCGTCAGCCTGTGGACTGAAAGGTCCCGGGTTCGATTCCGGTCAAGGGCACGTATGTTGGTAGTGGGCACATCCCCAGTAGGGGGCGTGCAGGAGGCAGCTGGTTGGTGTTTCTCTCTCATTGATGTTTCTAATTATCTCTCTCCCTTCCTCTCTGTAAAAAAATCAATAAAATATATTTTTTTAAAAATGGGCGAGAGGGAAGGAGATATGTGCATCTTGGAACTGATGAAATAGGTATATGACAAGGACCAAAAACCAAGCTCTGATAGTTATAGGTGGGACAGAGGACTGAGAGTCAAGAAAATAGGCTGCTGGACTGACAGTGTGATGGGACAGCCAGGTGCATGTTTCAGAAACCTGGAGCAAAGTTGGAAAAAGGAGGGACTGGTCACTGGTGCCATGGGAGTTGACAGGCTGTTGAGGACAGAGAAGAGATCTCTAAATTACTGAAATGAACGTCATGGCGACTTTGTTAGGAGCTGTTTCAAGTGACTTGGTGGGTACAAAACCCCCTTTAAATTAGGTGCAAAGACTTGGAAATAAGTCAACAGAGATAGGAAGTACAAACAGAACATTGGCTATGAAAAGGTGAAAGAAATGGGGTGATAATCGAAGGCAGACATGGGCTCAAGGAAGGGCTTCTTTTTAAAGGATACTAAGCCATGTTTGTGCACACATTTGCATGCTTCGACAGTGAAGGAGAAATGAGTGGTACAGAAAGAGGGGTAGGTGCAGTGTTGTAGTGTACCCCGAATCTCACAAAGGACGCCTCAATCAAGAAGTCGAATTATGGAGTCATTTATTAAAGGCCGGCGGCTTACGAGGGGGCAATCAGCACTCCAAATCTCGCAGCCCCGAAATGCTCGCCACATCTGGCTTATATGCAGAATATCACAAAGGTATCGATTACATCTTTGGGTTTGGAATGAGGAACCTGGTTTGCACAAAGCAGTTACAGAAGCGAAATTGAGCAAGTTAGTTATCTATAAAGATTAAGTATAGTTTTGGGTCTACGGATCACTGAATCAACAGAAACACATTATCTGGAGCCACTGAGGCAATTTAGGGTAATTGTGCTGTCCTGGTCTCGGGACCACTGAGTCAACCGAAACACATTATCTGTAGCTACTGAGACAATTTAGGGTAATTGTGCTGTCCTGGTTCCCAGGTACAGAAGGAATGTGCTTCGATAACCAGTAAGATCACAATCAATGGGATGTTCAAACCACCATCCATGGAGTATTCAATCGATTGGGATAGCATACATAAGTTCAGAAAATCAAAATAACTTTTCTATTGTTTTAGCAAGCAAGTAAGTACAGAACCCAAAACAGCAGGGTTCAAGTTAAAGTTAAAACTGCAGTTTCTACCTGAGATGATTGCTACCATACTTCAGCAGGAGGGAAGCTCAGAACCTCGGTGGAGGGGACAGCTCAGGCAGGAGCAGGAGGCGGGGAGAAGAGGTAGGTACCAGGGAAGCGGGTGGCAGGAAGGCGGGGTTACTGAGCAGACCCCCATATGTAGGCCAGAGAATTACCCAGTTCTGGGCGTTAATTTTCCTCTCCCTAAAATGGCCACGTTTGGCATCCCAAGTGGACTGTGCGCTATTATCTTCCGCTACCCACCCCCGCCCCGCCTGTGATGACAGCAAAGGGTTAACCACAAGGTTAAAGGTCAGCGAGGTAACAGGACGCTTGGGGCCCACCTAGCCCACCTCCGGGCCTGCCAGTTTTCACCAACCACGCACTCTCCTTTCTGACGCGGCCGGACCCTCCTCCCCTCCTCCCCTCCTCCAGCTCCTCCAAATGGAGAAGGCGGGGCCGGAGCGGGCGGCTCGGCGCGCGCGCCCTGTCCGTTGCGCCTGCGCGTCGGGCTCCTCGGCCCCCGCGAGCCGGCTCCAAGCCTGTCCTCCGTCGCTCGCTCTCGAGGGCGCGCGCGCTCGGGCGGCGCCTGCGCAGAGGGACTAGGAAACTGGGTCCCCCGTTAGGTCCCCGCGCCTGCGCGTTTGGGCTCCGGGCCTCCCGGCCTGAGGGAGAGGAGCAGGGAAGATGGCGGCTGTGGTGGAAAATGTAGTGAAGCTGTGAGTGGTCGTTTCTTTCTCTCCTGGGCCGGGAGGTCCTGTAAAGGGCCTGGGAGGAGAGGGTGGTGCGGGAAGGGACGAGGCGAAGAGAGGGACGTGCCCGGGAGGGCCATGTTGGGACTCCTCCTGGGGAGGGCAACAGGAGGGTCCAGAGAAGACGTTGCGCCTCTTTGGAAACTTGTGGAGGCCCTGAGGGGCACACGGGAGCCCCTCGCGAGCAGCCTCCCTGGGCTCGGCGGGGCTGTGCGGTCTGAGCATTCCTTCAGTCGACGGTTTCCAGAGTGTGGCGCCCTTGTTGCGTCCGAGAGACACTGTCCCGGGGTCGCTCCCGAGACGCCGCAGTCCGGAGGAGCCTGGCCGACGGCGGTCCGGGACCGACCCGGGTCCCCGCGAAGCCGGTCACCGATCTCCCGTTGGCTGCCCGAGGCTGGCCCTGAAGCAACCGGCTCGGCAGCTCTGCGCGATTGGGCATCGCGGGACTGTTTTTTTCTTTTCTTTTTTCCCCCTAAACAGCTGCGTGACGTGGGGGGTGGGGGTCTTGGGTATCAGGTACCCAACACCAAAAATATTCTCGGGAAGAATTCGTTGAAGAGCAGGTATACAAGGGGAAGAACTTGAGGGGAAAGGGCCTTGCGTCGGCGCATCCCAGCCATCACAACCCGGGAACTGGACCGAGGCCGCCCTGGCCGCCTTTGCAGCCTGGAGAGCCACAGGCCGGCCGTCTTCGCGGTGGGCAATCCCTGTGCTGGGCAGATTTCGAGCCAAGTTAAAGTTCATCGTTGTCGGGGAAATGGAGAGAGGCCTGGTAGCCACGAGGGAGAGATGCTTTGGGACTTGCTTCAACCCAGCCTCCTCCCTGAAGAGGAATGGGAATGAGGACTGAAATGGGTTCATGCCCGGGGCGAATCGAGCGGCTCCTTTTCCATTGGGCTGGGTGCCGGTCGGAAGACAGAGGTGTCTAGTTGTCTAGTTGGGGCTTTTGGATTTTGATTGGATGACAAGGTAAAGGCTTGGGAACTGGTCTTAGGGACTCACAGCCTCTCGGCTGTCTTTGTGGTGGGCTGAGCCTCCCTCTTCCCCGGAGCCTTTTAATAAGAGGACCCTGCCTCTCCCTCCCTGCCTGGAGCCTCTTTGAGAAGCTTTCCCACTTCCATTAAGCTAAGTGCCTTCTCCTCCTCCTGTGGTTTTGTGTTTTTTTGTGTGTGTGTGTGTGTGTTTTTTATTTTTTATTTTACTTGCTTTTAGCTGGATCCTCCTGCTTTCCGCCACCCATCCTCCCCACATTATCTTTCTCTCTGGTCTGCCCACTCCAGTTCCCCAGCTCTCTCTGCACACTGACATTTCCCTCACTTTAGAAATGAGGCTGTTGATCTACCACTCGTATACTTATTTTTCCTGATTCAGATGTTCTTTCTTTCTTTGTCTGCCTTTCTCTCTGTTGACTCCCCCATCCCATGGTAAGGGGAGGTTTTACACAGGTTTCGTGCTTCCCGAAAAAATATTGGAAATATTACTATACTGGGGGAATGTCAGACTTGCCTAGATTTTGAGAGTTATATGTAGTGAGATTTTAAAAAATATATCTTTTTATTTCAGAGAGGAAGGGAGAGGGAAAGAGAGAGAAAGAAACATCAGTGATGAGAGAGAAAATCATTGATTGGCTGCCTCCCCTTTGGGGAGAAACCTGGGCATGTGCCCTGACCAGGAATCGAACCCTGACCTCCTGGTTCATAGGTCCACTGAGCCATGCTGGCCGGGCTGTAGTGAGATTTTTTATGTTGAAAGACTTTCTTCAGGGAAATAGGGTTGCCAACCCTTTTGTGTAGTGTTAAGACGTAAGGGGTTGCCCATTTAAATAGAGCATGACATCTTATTTCTCTTTCAAGAGCTGTAGAGATTGTGAGGGTCACCAGGCACTGGTTCCTGAGTACTAGTAATGAGAAACCAACACTGTCTTCCTTGGTTCTAGTTGCAGAGGGCTGTGGATCACAATACATTTTCCTACAGAACTTTCCCTTTAAAAAGGGGCTTCCATTCTTTCAGTACCATTCCCACCTGGGAAAAAAATGCTTTTCCATTGCTTTTCTTGATCATGGTGTGCCTAGTCTTCTGACAGCTGAGTTATACATCGAGGTCAGGACTACTAGCTCATCTTTTCTAACTTACATCTTTTTATTTTTTTAATACATTTTATTGATTTTTTACAGAGAGGAAGGGAGAGGGATAGAGAGTTAGAAACATCGATCAGCTGCCTCCTGCACACTCCCCACTGGGGATGTGCCCACAACCAAGGTACATGTCCTTGACCGGAATCAAACCTGGGACCCTTCAGTCTGCAGGCCGACGCTCTATCCACTGAGCCAAACCGGTTAGGGCTTACATCTTTTTAAAAAAAACTTAAATTTGATTTTTAGAGAGAGAGAGAGTGGGAGAGATAGAAACATGGATGTAAGAGAGAAACATCAGTTGGCCACCTCCTTCATGCCCCCCATTGGGGACTGAGCCAGAAAACCCAGGCAAATCGAACCTGAGACCATTGGATGCACAAGGCGATGCCCAACCAACTGAGCCACACCAGCTGGCTCTGACTTACATCTTGTTCTGGGGAAGAATTTTCCTATTTATAAATTCTGTGTGCCTCCAAATGTGGTGTCAAAATTGAAACAATCTTTAAGGTATTTACTAGGGTAAAATAATGGTAGTAAATATCTGTGGCTGCTGACTAGTTTTGAAACCTGTTAGGTAACAAGATATAGAGAATGAAGTTAGCTTGAAATTTCTCACGCTAGGACTCTTAAGTTTTTAAGAGCTCTCTCATTCTCTCTTGCTCTGTCCTCATCAGGTCCTCTCTCCCCCCAACTTGTTTTATTCCCACCTCTCTTTCTCACAAGACAGTTTGTCCCACCTTCTGAGATTTCACTTGACTCATAAGAACTTTGATAAAACATCTCTCATCCATTCCCCTCAGACTGTGTCCAGCCTCCTTGCTTTGACTTGGCAGCTCTCAGCCAGTCTGGCCCTTCCTTCCATTTGACTTCCAGTGTCAGTATCAATTCCCATCAGCAGAAACAAAGGAGCTGCTGCACTCAGCCTTGTTTATCCAGTTTTCCTCTGTGTTATGAGGCTGCCTCCTAAAGGCGAGCAAATGTGAGTCCGTTCCATTCTCTCCACTCCAACATAAGATTTATGCCCACCTCCAATTACAGTCATTTCAGCTTGTTGAAGCACGCAGGCTGTCTTGTGGTGTCACTGCCTTGTGTGTGGTGTGACTTTTTCAGTTGCTGGGAACATGCTAAGCTGTGCCTAAGTGGTTGATTGCAGCTGCTCAGGGAACCCCCCCTCAGATTCCAGAAGGATTTGTTGATGTAGCTCAAGATACGGACGTAAGCAACACAGACTTACTCTGTCCAGCTTTTCATGAGTCTCCTCTCGTGGGATATGTTGGAACTTATCTAGTCCAACCTCCCCTGTCTATAGCAGAGGAACTGGAGATCCCATGGTTTGACTCAATGTTCACATTTGATGACTTTTCGCCAAGTCAGGTCTTTTTACTCCCAAGTCAAATCAACATGCCCAGACACCTTCATTGGTACTGGAGTTACTGTGAGAAAGAAATCATCTCTGCCCTCTGTTTAAGATCGATAAAATATGTAAATATGAATTGTTATAGTTTAAGCTCCAGTGCTAAAGTGTTCATTAAGCCCTAAAGGATGAGAACAAGATTGTGTCCATATACATGCTTAGAACCAGATAACTGGCACTGTGCAGTTTTCCAGCTTTTTAGACCACTTAAAGGTTTACCCTTGATTACAGTTTCAAATTGAGCCCAACCAGTGCGGCCCAGTGGTTGTGTATCGAGCTATGACACAAGAGATCAAGGTTTGATTCCTGGTCAGGGCACATGCCCAGGTTGTGGGCTCCATCCCCTGTGGGGGGCGTGCAGGAGGCAGCCAATCAAATATATTTTATTTTATTTTTAAAATTTTTATTGATTTCAGAGAGAAAGGGAGAGGGAGAGAGATGAAAACATCAATGATGAGAGAGCATCACTGATCAGTTGCCTCCTGCACACCCCCTGCTGGGGATTGAGCCTGCAACGTGGCATATGCCCTTGACTGGAATCGAACCCAGGACCCTTTAGTCCTCAGGCCAACTCTATCCACTGAGCCAAACCAGCTAGGGCTCTAAGCACATTTTTAAGGAACATGTCCCAATGTATCATATTTTAGGAACAGAAACACCATGACTATTTACTTTTAATTTATTGCACCCATTTTTTAAAAATTGGTTATGTGCATATTTTCTACATTTATATCAATATGAATTAATGTGGGTTTAATAATTCCTTTATAATTTTGCAATATATAATTTGAGACAACTGAATGTTCCCTGCAAAAGTAAAGTTGATCATTACTTTCTGCAATTATATGTTCAAAAACAAAGTACATGTTGGATGTTGGTAAATTAAAATAATAGCCTTTAAAAAAAAAGAGTAGTATTCAAGGAAGTTCAGGTTTTTTCATTGACTCTAAACTTAGTATACAGAATTAATTAGTTAGCTAAGTAAATACCTATAAATACCTAGTTCAAAATTCAAAAGATATAAAAGAGCAAATAGGAGAAAGTCCCCTAGTCACCTGGTTTTTCTCCCTGGAGGCCTACAGTTTCTTTTCCTCCTCTTTGTTCCATAAATGGTAGCATCCTATAACACTTCCTCAACACCTTACCTTGTTGTTGTTTTTTCCTAGTTGTCTTGGAGATTATTCAATATCAGTACATGAAGAGCTTTCTTCCTTCTTTATGGCTAAATAGAATTTCATTGTATAGATATACTGTAGTTTGCTAACTATGTTTTAGTCGGTCTCCCAGACCTTGTTGAACTCATTTCCTTTTATAAAAAGGAACTAACCACTGCTTCTCAGAGGATGAGCGTTAAGAGAAATAGCATTTTTTTTTCTTATTTCTTTCTTGATTCCCTTTAGAAATAGCATCTTGAGTGGCACGGACTCATGAAAGGCCCAAAATAAACATTAGTTCTCTTTGTGGATTACACTTAAGTCTGATTAGACACATGAAGAAATCATGCGTTCCCAATAGTAATTTATTTGTCAAGTGCCTTTTCTCCTAATGGCTTAGTGAAGGGGCTTGGTGTCCCATGAGGCAGAAATGGAGGCAGATAGAACCAAAGCAGCAGTCTCCCAGACCCTTGAGCCTTCTGGAGAAGCAGATGGGAAGGGTGAGGGATAGTTCAGCACCTTGTGCCCTGCCCCTCACCCCCAACACATAGACACACACCTGCCTGTTGTCTTTACTGCAGCCTTGGGGAGCAGTACTACAAAGATGCCATGGAGCAGTGCCACAATTACAATGCCCGTCTCTGTGCTGAGCGCAGCGTGCGCCTGCCTTTCTTGGACTCACAGACCGGAGTAGCCCAGAGCAACTGTTACATCTGGATGGAAAAGCGACACCGGGGTCCAGGTGAGGGTTCAGACTCAGGAGCACAAGGAAGGAGAAGCTTCCTCATTTTAGGGGTGAGCCAGCTGAGAGGGTTTTCCCTACTGCTTTCCACCATGGATGAATATGGTCTTCCCGTGATTAGAAGCCCAGGGAGGAGGAAGCAGACAGGTTTATACCAGCATCTTGGTTTTCTGCAGGACTGAGGCTATTGTTGGGCTTCTGCAGAGTTAGCCAAGACCCCTGAGTTCACATCTATTTTTCTTTTCTATAAGTTACCCTACCCACCCCCGCCCCGGCATTGCCATTATTCCTCCTTTGCTCTAGAACTCGTGGGGCCTACTCATCTAGAAAGGATTTGATATTATTTTCTAGAACTGGGTTAGGGCTTGACTTCTCTCTCTTCCTTCCACAGGATTGGCCTCTGGGCAGCTGTACTCATACCCTGCCCGGCGCTGGCGGAAAAAGCGGCGAGCCCACCCTCCTGAGGACCCAAGGCTTTCTTTCCCATCTATTAAACCAGGTAAGCCCACTCCTTCCTGAGCAGGGTCGTGGCCTGCTGCATGATAAGAGGCCTGCTAATCTGTTATGTACCAGTCCTAATGCTAGATTGTGAGGATACTAAAATGAATAAGATGTGATCCTTTCTTTAAAGAACTCGGTCTAATAGAAGAGACAGATAATTTATGGTGCCAAGTGAATTAGGGTGTCTTGGTTCCTGGGCAGCCAGAGACCAGAAGACAGTGACTGGCCTGTGGCTGGCCTAGCACCCTATAGACCAGAGCGGTCTGCTCTCAGCCCTTCTGAGGGCCTCATCCTGACCTTGCCTGCAGACACAGACCAGACCCTGAAGAAGGAGGGGCTGATCTCTCAGGATGGCAGCAGTTTAGAGGCTCTGTTGCGCACTGACCCCCTGGAGAAGCGAGGTGCCCCAGATCCCCGAGTTGATGATGACAGCCTGGGCGAGTTTCCTGTGACCAACAGTCGAGCACGGAAGGTACGAGATGAACACTTTGGCTAAGGGAGCTTTGATGGTAACTAGCCTTCTCCTCAGGAGAGGCAAAATCAGAACGGAGGCAAGGTGAGACAGTACTACTGTAGCCAGGCCCCGGAGTTCTGCTCTTTCCCTAATCAGTGCTGGGTGCTGACCTGCTTCACTGTTACCATCCAGCCTTTCCCACTCCTTTCCTTCTAAGTTCAGGCTCTCCCTCATTCATCTGTCACAAAAGTTTTTGGGTGCCTGGGGTTACATATGTGAAATAGACCTGGTCCCTGCCAACAGGCACATAAAACTATACATAAAAATAATAAGAGCTAAAACTACTCCAGGCACGGTACTAAGTGCTTTTCCATCATTTCCTCCAGTTTATACAACCTTATGAAGTAGGTACTGTGGTCCCCATTTCACATATAGAGAGGCTGAAACAGCAGTTAACAAAAATTTCCCATAAGTCCACACAATTAATCAGGAAGGCTCTAAATCTAGTAAGTGAGGTGCTGGAAGGGGACCACCAATAAACGTGCTTCCGGGGCAGCAGATCAGAGGCAGGAGGGGGCATGGTTACTTGGGTGTCAGGGAAAGCTGTATGGAAACATGGTGGGAAAGGCATTCCAGGCTAGGGGAACAACATGAGTGGCACAGAGGAGGGAGAGCCGAAAACATTGCAAGGAGAAGGGGGCAGGGTTATAGGGTGTTGAAGGGTAACAGTGAGAAATGAGGCTAGAGTGGAGAGACCAGGTCACAAAGGAGGTTCTGGTAGCTTGCCACTGCCATTGTGGGGGAACTTTATTTCTGCCCATCCTAACCCTAATCATCCTATCTACTCAGCGGATCCTAGAACCCGATGACTTCCTGGATGACCTCGATGATGAGGACTATGAAGAAGACACTCCCAAGCGTCGGGGCAAAGGGAAATCGAAGGTGAGGGGCCAGGGTGCTGCCTACAGCCTGGGGCAGGGGAGCCTGTGGATTCAAGTGAGATTAGCAGCCACTTCTAGGAGAGTTTAAACTCCTTAGGCCTAGACACCTTAGTAAGAGCATCTTTTTGCTCTTTTTGGCAGGGTAAAGGCGTTAGCAGTGCCCGTAAGAAACTGGACGCTTCCATCCTAGAGGACCGAGACAAGCCCTATGCCTGTGACAGTGAGTGCCTCCTGAGTGGGTGGGTAGTCCTTGCCTTGGACCCAGCTCCTGCTCAGGATGTGAGGAGGGAGGGCTGTGTTCTTGCTCAGCGCGGTAAAACAAGCCTGGACTCTTGTCCTGCCTGCTGACCGATTCCCTCTGGGACCTCAGGGAGCCCTTGCATTCTGCTGCCGGGTGGGTGGGACCTGCATGCTCTGGGAGAGACTTCTGCTGTCCCCTGGGGTTGGGGGCTGGTGAAGGGGGCATACACAGCAGGCAGAATCGGCCTCTTGATAGATGGCATCCAGGTCTGCTGGCCCCAGTCAAGCCAGGGCCCCAGAAGTCCAACACCAAGTGTTTCAATGTCTGTTCTCTCTCCCCCTTTGCTCTGACTCCCCACTTCTGTCCCTCCACCCTGGGAGCACCATCGCCGCTGAGGTTTCTCTCTCGTTTGCTCCGCTTTCCCGCTGCTGCTGCTCCTGTCTCAAGTATATCAAGGCCTTCTTCTCATGACTTTTCTTTCTGTCTTTCAGATAGTTTCAAACAAAAGCATACCTCGAAAGCGCCCCAGAGAGGTAGCTCTCTCAACTTTTCAGACTTTTGGTTTTCCTATCCCTTTTTCCCTCCTCCCTTGTTCCTCCTGCCTTTCTCATCTCCTGTGATGCTGGTTTAAAATCTCTGGAATGGCTTGGGGATGGGAGCAATGGGCCTTCTGTTGTGCTCCAGTCCTCGCAGTCCTGGAAGCTGCCTTTCCCACTGCTTGTCTCCCACAAACTTGCTGCGAGGGCTGCTCAGGCCCACTGCATGGGGTGGCTTCAAAAGCATTATAAGAAACCCGTTACAAACAGATCCCTCTGCTCCCCTTTCCCCAAACAGCCACTTGGTGGTGAGCTAATGTTCCCATCATCCTGCCATCTCCTCCTCCCATCCTCTTCCCACTCCTTTCCTGCTGGCTCCCTGGCTCTTCTTGGTATCACTGCTCAAAAGTACAAGGTGCCTCGTGGAGATCTGCTTTCCTTGCTGGTTGGTGGGGTTGGGCAGGGCACTGATTGGTTGGGAGTGTCTTTGGATTTCTTTGGGGGCCAGCTACCTTGCAGACTCAGTTGACAGGTTATCCCCAAGAGACCCAGGCCCTAAACCTTGATCCACTTTGGGCTGAGATGGGCTCCGTGTTGTATATGGGGTATATATATGAGCCTCCCACATTTACTAAGAGGCGGGGGAAAGTTTGGATTATCTTTCTTACCTTTCCTCTCCTTCCTGTCATATCGCAAGACTATAGAAATTCCCTTTCCTTCCTGACCTGGAGCTCCCCAGACTATTCCAGGGCAAGTGTTGATGGGGCCGGGCTCAGTCTCCCAGACAGCCAGTGTGGAAGAGTAGAGGTGGCCATGGATTGGGGTTTAGCAGGGAGAAGAGCCATGGAAGCGGGAGAGCCCCAGGGCCCGATGCTCCTGACCAAGGAGAAGCAGCCGCCACTAAAGGCCTGTCCCAGAACAGAGCGGATGGGGTGGGGTGGTTGTCTCTGCCTCAGGTGGAGCCACAGCTTAGCGGGAGAGGGAGGTGGCACTCTTGGATCCTCACACCTTTCTCTGCAATCTTCTCCCCACTCAGTCTGTGGAAAACGTTACAAGAACCGACCAGGCCTCAGTTACCACTATGCCCACTCCCACTTGGCTGAGGAGGAGGGCGAGGACAAGGAAGACTCTCAGCCACCCACCCCCGTTTCCCAGAGGTCCGAGGAGCAGAAATGTAAGCTGAGGTGTCAGAAGGGGGGCAAGCAGGAGTCGGCCTGGTTATGAAAAACCCTCCTTTTGGAGATGTTGAGAGACCTCAAGGCCCCCAGGGGTATCAAAGTTCTTTCTTTCTCACTGTAGCCAAGAAAGGTCCCGATGGACTGGCCCTGCCCAACAACTACTGCGACTTCTGCCTGGGGGACTCAAAAATCAACAAGAAGACAGGACAACCCGAGGAGCTGGTGTCCTGTTCTGACTGCGGCCGCTCAGGTACTTCCAAGGGCGAGGGCTGCCACAGCCAGCACCCAGTCCCCAGGAGGTTCTTGACTTGTCATTGTCCAGTGGCTGTCACAGTCAGCCAGGTCACCTCGCCTCTCCCCCATTTCCAGCTCCTATTTTACTTGCTCCCCCCACCCCCCCACAGGGCATCCGTCTTGCCTGCAGTTCACCCCCGTGATGATGGCGGCAGTGAAGACCTACCGCTGGCAGTGCATCGAGTGCAAATGCTGCAACATCTGTGGCACCTCCGAGAATGACGTGCGTGTCCCTGCCCCTCCCAGCACACTCCTCAGCTCTCACTGTTATTTCCCCAGCCCCCTCCAAAGTGAGCTTTCTCGTAAGAGGGAGCAAACTCCCTCCTGCTTGCCCCTCCCCAGCACCCTGGGTGGAACTTCGTTTGGCAGGGGTTTAGTGATGATCTGCGTGGTGGCAGGTACCATTCTAGACACTAAGCACACCAAACGAGACAGACAAGGTCCCTGTTTTTATGGAATTTAATTCTTGTGGGAATAAGCAAGGAAAGAACATTTTTATGATGTGCCATGAAGAAAATGAAAGCAGTAATGTGGCAGAGAGAAACTGGTCGACTTGGATAGTCAGAGATGGCTTTTCTGAGGGGGTGATGTTGGTTTTGAGGTTTGGATGATACCAAGGAGCCAGACCAAGAAGATTTGAGGTGGAGCATTCCCAGGAAAGGAGCAGCGATGCAAAGACCTCAGGCAGACAAGCCAGCGTAGCTGGGTGGAGCCTTGCATTGGGAGAGCGGGTAGAAGAGATTGGAAGGCAGGATCACCAGGTCGGAGGGTTTAGTTAGGGCAGTGATGTGGCATGTCGTATATTTTTAAAAGATAACTTTGCTGCTCTCTGGAAAATAGATTGTAGGGGACACTGGGGACCATGAAATCAGTTAGGCAGCTGATAGGGTAGAGATGGACACCAGTGGTTTTCTATGTAGAGATGCCCATGTCTGTCCTTACCTGCACTTATCTCACCTTTCTTGGAAGTAGTAGCAGTGTCTACATAGCTCTCCTTCCTACCTGTCCCAGTGGCCTACCTGAGACCCATTATCATTCACCTCCTCCCTTCCTCTTCCGTCGTGCCTTCTCTAGGACCAGCTGCTCTTCTGTGACGACTGTGATCGTGGCTACCACATGTACTGTCTTACCCCGTCCATGTCTGAGCCTCCTGAAGGTAGGTTGCCTGGATCTTTTACTCAGAACAATTATTAGTAACTGGGACCATCACCTGTATAATAAATGAGTTCTCTTACCAGTAATACATCCTTCCAAATTGGGGAGCAGGCACTTTGCCTTCACTCAGTTTAGAATGCTTTCCTAGGATTTCAACTTCAAATGTATCATGTTTGCACATTATCACCAGATAAATTTGAAACACAAGATCAACAGTCCGAGAGAGAGAGCAGATACCGAGCAGAGAACAATTGCCAGAAGGAGTGATTTGTTTTCCTCTAGTTAGTCCAGGAAACTCACTTCATAGCTTGTCTGAAGTGATGTTTTGGTATCAGCTCTTTGAACCTGACAAATTAGTGTTCATTTCCACCCAGTCTGGAAGGGACTTGAACCTGGAGCCTGAACGGGTCACTCTGGGCCTTCAGTAGTTTATTTAATAATGCTCCGCGTTTATGGAAGCTCTTTGAAGAAACCGGTGATGGCACCAAAAAGTGGCTACCTCTCCACAAGGCCCCTTCCGGCCAAATTTCTGTGCTAAACCCCTCCTTTATGGAAATTCATGAGCTTACTCAGGAGGATGTGAATGCCCAGAAGCTGTTACTATGCACAGAGGATGTGGGCCAGCATTCCAGGCAAGAGAGTGACTCACTGTGTGATGTAAGCTAACTTGTAAGGTCAAATAGTGATCCTCCCCTTCCCCCAAGAGAAGCAGGCCACTAACTAAGTCCGAGTCTTTTAGTAGCTGTTCTTGTCATCTGTCATGCTGAGTTTAGAAATCTACTTTGGGGAGAAGTAATGAGTTCTGTGTTTTACTTTTTTAACCATAAAGTATCAATTTACTGATAAAATTCTACATTAACTGTCGAAGGCTTTCCTTTGGAAGTACTGTCAGAACTAAAGTAGTGGAGAGCTGCAGGCAGCTAGGGGTGGAGGGCCTAGAAGCCATCAGATGGCATAGGCTGTAGGTCAGGAGTTGGCAGACTACTCCACGGCCAAATCTAGCTGCACCTAGTTTAATTAGCTCTCAAGCTAAGAACGATTTTCGTTTTTTTTCTTTTGAGAGTATGTTTATTAAAACTGGAGACAGTGAAACAAAGGAAGTGCGTAGAATAGAAGAGGCAATAGAGCGAGCCCAGGTGCTCTGCCTTGGCTCTGCCAGAACTCACTGAAAAGTCAGAGAAAAGGGGCCTTGGAGACAGAGTGAGAGGGTTAGCCCAGAGGAGCTGCCGCTGCCTGTTGGCCCCCTGGTTAAAAATGGCTACCTCTCCACAAGGCCCCTTCCGACCAAATTTCTGTGCTAAACCCCTCCTTTATAGAAATTCATGAGCAAGTCTCATGTGGACCTTTGTAGTTTAGGAGAGAAAAGATGCACACTCAAGAGGGAAGAAAGCGTGGGTGTGCTCCAGAGAGAGGAAGGGGGAGACAGAAACATCAGTGATGAGAGAATCATTGATTAGCTGTTTCCTGCACACCTCCTACTGGGGATCCCGGGCATGTGCCTTGACTGAGAATCAACCGTGACCTCCTGGTTCATAGGTTAATGCTCAACTACTGAGCCACGCCAGCCGGGCCTCCAGGTGATTCTTTCATCTCCATTGAGAATTATTTTTCATGGTATTTGAAGACCTAGCAGTTTCTCCCAGTTCAGGATAACTATGAAATTTTGTTATGCAGAACTTTTCCCATCCTGCTGTAGCCGATCCTGATACCAGAGATGATGTGTGGGGATTGGAAGGACAGCAGGTTAAGATTGTGTGGGAGCCATCCTAACCCCATTCATTATGCTTCTCTGTAGGAAGTTGGAGCTGCCACTTGTGTCTGGACCTGCTGAAGGAGAAAGCTTCCATCTACCAGAACCAGAACTCCTCTTGATGTGGCCAGTTCCCCTGTCCCCCCAACATCTAGGGCTGTTTCCTCCTCTCTTGTTTTCCATAACCCATTTTCCCTTCCTCCTCTCTCTCAAAAGTCCAGAGAACCTGGGGGTGGTTGTGCCAACCTGCCTTTGGCAGCAGCAAGCTAAAGTGGCAGCTCTGACTGCTTCTGGCCCCAGGCCCTCAGGGAGAACGGAGCAACACATGCCCCAAGGAGTACCTGTGGGCCCAGCTTCTCATGGCTCTCCATGAAGTGCATTCACTTTGCCTGCCTTGGGCCCTGGCCCTGATGATCACAGGGTTCACACAGTGTCCACTGAGAAAGAGTGGGGGGAACAGCTCACTTCTCTCTCAGCTTTGCCTCCACACTGGTCCCCAGGGTTTTCCCTTCCCCCAGGGGTGAGTCAAGCTGGGACCTCTTTACCAGGAGTAGCTGGTAGTGAGCAACTGAGTAAATTGAGGAAGAACTTGCAAGGAGCTTTTCATGCCCTTCCTGCTGCTTAGCCTCACCACCCTCTTCCCTCAGAGTGGCTCTCTGCAGCCTTCTGTTCCTGCTACTGAGGATCCTTTGCCCAAGCCAGTAGGTTCTTGGTCATCCTCTGGGTTCTGCCCTGTCCCATCCCAGGGGGAGTAGCAGCTTCACCCTGATTCTTGTGCTTACCTGGCTTACTCTCACAGATGACTGCAGCATTCCCCACTATTGGAATTTCCTATCTTCTGCTTCCCTTCCTTATTCCCTTTGGTTTTGTGGGGAGAGGAAGCATCAGGGGTCCAGGCCAGCCACTTGGGGGTCACAGGGAGATGTTGGACAATGTGCCTGTTTTTTAACTCGATAAAAAAGCCTACCTCCGTAATTTCCTTTTTGTTCTTCCTGGACCTGGGTATTCAGCTCCTGCCCTTAACTGAATTGAGAGTCTCTGCCTCCTGTTCTGTGGATCCTGGGTCCTGGGTCACAGGGAAGCCACATAGACATCCCTTTCTTCCCTCGCACACTCACTAGCAGCTGGTAAGGTCTTCACACCCTGATCACTCACTTTTCTGCCTGGTAACACTTCAGTAGTGGGAGGGATACTCCATGCTAGGACACCCTGGTGTGGCCTTCCCCTTGGCCATGGGCAGGCCCTAATTCACTGTTGCTTTGGAGATGTGTCTTTTTTCTTTCTTTAGTTCCCGTATTCTAAACATTAGTACAAATAAACATTTTTACACAGAGCCTTCTGCTGAATAGTTTATCTCCTGAATCCCTTTCCTGGTTATGAAGGCCACTTTATTCTAAAACTTTCTTAGGACTGTGAGTTTTAAAAAAATTTTTTTTACTTTATTGATTTTAGAAAGGAAGGACAAGAGAAAGAAACATCGACATGAGAGAGAAACATTGATGAGTTGTCTCCTGTATGCACCCTGACCGGGGATTGAACCTACAACCCTTCGGTGCACAGGACACTCTAACTGAACCATACCACCCAGGGCAGGACTGTTTTTTTAATGTTTTAAAATACAGCTTTTTCTCCCAAATTAAAGTTTTTGATGAATTCCACTCTGTAAAGCAGATAGAAAATTGGGTACTTTAATTTCTTATGTAAAGTCAGGTTATAACAGTTCCTTGTTATAAAGAACAATGAATTGCCCTAGCCGGTTTGGCTCAGTGGATAGAGCCTCAGCCTGCAGACTGAAGAGTCCCAAGTTCGATTCCAGTCAAGGGCACATGCCCTGGTTGTGGGCTCGATTGCCAATAGGGGGCATGCAGGAGGCAGCCAATCAATGATTCTCTTATCATTGATGTTTCTATCTCCCTCTCCCTTCCTCTCTGAAATCAATAAATATGTTTTAAAAAAAAAGTTCTCAAGATTCATCCATGTTATATGTAGCATCTATGAGGACTTAAAAAAATGAAGTTGTTTTGATTAATACAAAATTTGTAGCCCTGGCAGGGTGGCTCAGTCAATTGGAACATAGTCCCATACACCAAAAAGATTGCAGGTTCAATTCCCGGTCAGGGCACATATCCTTGGGTGAGGATTAAAAAAAAAATAATACAAAATTTGGGTTTAAATCAACTTTAGCATCCTATTTACTTCTGTATTTTGGTTGATTTGGAGGAAATTCAGCTAAACTTGTATACACAAGTGGTGACAGGTTTGTAACAGTTGACCTTGCAATTTGAGATACTTAAAAGGGGGTCCAGAAGCTTATGATGTAACTATAAAAGAGAATGACACAGGAAACCTATTGACCTCGCGATGGGACACATGAAGCTTTTCATAAGAGTAATGAGCATGAGCGGAGGCACCTCAGCCACACGAGCCTGTTTGTTCATGTGAGTGCAGTGTGCATGAACTCAGCTGGGAGTGCAGGACTGCAGCCTTCCCCGGACATGGTTATGTGCAGTTTTCTTTCCCTGAAGCCAGCATGTAGACAGTTTCCGTAGTGGATCTTATTAAAATTAAAAATTTGAATCAATCTGTTACGAACCCTCAAAGTATCGTTAGGGTTTTCTGGAACAGTCTGAAAGCCCCTGTTACCTAACACAGTGGCCTGGGCCATTGCCGTAAGCAAGCAAGCAGGGTGCTCTGGGCTGGGAATTGTGTTAGGACAAGAACGCAGCCTCTGTCATCACGCTTTCACACGGAAGTAGGCCAGGAGTAGAGGGACTAAAGCAATGATTCTTGGTGGCTGAGCAGCCTAGGGGCAGAAAAGAAATCTGAAAAGAAAAAAAAAAAGGAACCTTAGTATAGCAGGCATAGTATGAGGAAATTTGGAAAGTGTTTGCAGGAGATGGGTTTCCTGTGTCATTCTCTTTTATATTTAGGATGGGACATGGAAGGATAGGGGCAGGATTGAGGTGGGGAGGGAAGCCTATGAGAAAGGCGGAGAGATGGGGACTCAGGTCTGTGGCCCCAGCCTTTCAGCCAAAGCTGTGAGGCAGTGATGGGCAACCTTTTGAGTGTGGTGTGTCAAACTTCGCCAAAAAACTGAGCATAACTCGGGTAGTGTGTCACTTTGAGGAAAAAACTAACTCCAAGACTCTAGTCGCAAATGTTTCATCCTCGGCATGCGGCCGCGTGTCAGAAATGGCTACACGTGTCAGTGCTGACACGCGTGTCATAGGTTCGCCATCACTGCGTGAGGGAAGAGACGCTGGAAAGCAGGTGAAATTGAGAGCATGGGGCCTTGGCCCCTGGTTAAGACACCTACATTTAATTGCATAGAACAGGCCCAGGCAGAACTGAAGGTTACTAAGGAAGGGAATGATCATTACATCTTGGGTTTAGAAACTTGAATCTTGCCAACAGGTACCAAAACTAGTAAAAATTAGTCTTTACACGCCCTAAATCAGAATTGGCCCTAGGGCCTAGGCAAATAGTTTCTCCATAACCTGGTTGGGACCTAGTCTAGCGCTGTCCATGGTAACGGCTTTTAGTGAAACGCTTGCTTCCATTTTCTCAAACCACTTCGTGAGGGGCATCAGCCCTGTTTGGTAGAAGAGGAAGCTGAGGCCAGGGAGGCCTTGGGACACCAA
Source organism: Eptesicus fuscus (assembly GCF_027574615.1). Lineage (NCBI taxonomy): Eukaryota > Metazoa > Chordata > Mammalia > Chiroptera > Vespertilionidae > Eptesicus > Eptesicus fuscus. Next base: position 79,598,626 of record NC_072485.1, on the reverse strand, counting down.
GTCTGCTCTCCGGCCCCCACGCTACCCTGAGGTCGTCAGGCACCGAGGGCCGGGTCCCAGCTGCGGGCCGGGTCCCAGCTGCTGGAGGAGCCGCGAAGGCTCTCGGCGGATCCGGCCTTGTCAACCGCGCGCTGAAGCCCCGCCCCCCGACGGCTCGACGAACCGCCACTTCCGCGACGTCCAATGAGACTTAGCCGGAGGCGGGACCGGCTGTCGCTGAGGGCCAATCTAATTGGCCAGGGGCGGGGCTGCGGCGGGTGGGAGCGGAGCGGCCGCACAGCTGTCTTCTCCGCCGGGAGAGCCCGGCGCGGGAGGCGCGCTTGAGGTCCTGCTGTGCGCGCTCCCGCCGCTCGCTGGCCGCGCAGCCCCTCGGCCCTCTTCGCCCTCCGGGTCGTGGCACCCGTCCCTCCCCTATTCTCCCGTCGCCGCCCGGACCGGGACTCGGGATACGGGCAGGGGCAGGGCGGGAGCCGCGGGACGAGCGCCTGAGGTGGGTGCGGAGCGGGAGGCGGGGAGGCCCAGGGGGAACTCCCGGGTCTGGCCGGAGGACGGACCTGGCATCGAGGCGGGAAGAGGCCGGCCAGGTTGCGGAGCCTGCTCCCGGCCTGCCTAGGTCTCCGACGCTCGAGCCCGCGCCCAGATACCCTTCCCAGTCCCACCTCCCCCATTAGTGACACCCCGCCCCCTCGAGCTGCCCGTGGCCTCATCACCCCTCTTGCCCTTTGTCGTCTGTGCACCTGCCCTCTAGGCCTTGTGCTCCCATTTACTCTCCAGACTGGACCCCCGCCCCGCCTAGCTCCTCGGGACCCAGCACCAAATTAGATTTGCTTCTTCAGCCCCATCCATCTCTCTCTCTTTGTCATCTGTACACCTGTCACCTCAACTCTGTTCATCCACTCCACCACCCCGTCTTCCAAGATCTTACCTAGATCCAGCCCAGGCCGTCATCCCCCTTTTCCTCCTCCGGATTCCTCCCGCAGCCCTGATTGTCTGACCTACAACTGCCCCCCTCAGCCCTAGCCCCATGTTCTCTCCATCCAAACTCCTTTGTTGTCTCTGCAGCTGTTCCCTTGGCCCTGTTCATCTTTCTCCCCCAATTATATCAAACCCAGCCCAGACTCCCCTCTCCTGACCATTGAGCCACCCCCCCACCCCCCAGCTGTGTTCTGGCATTCCTCCGGATCAGTGTCCAGCCCACCGCTCACTCAGCCTAGCCATTTCCCTTCCTCTTTCAGCCCAGCCCTCACACCTCCTGCCCAGTGTACCCTCTCACCCTTTCCCAGATGGCCCAATTTCCTCCCCACAGGTGCCCTGGAGAAGCCATGGAGTTGAGCAGCAAGAAGAAGCTACATGCCCTGTCCCTGGCTGAGAAGATCCAGGTGCTGGAACTCCTGGATGAGTCCAAGATGTCCCAGTCGGAGGTGGCCCGGCGCTTCCAGGTCTCCCAGCCCCAGATCTCACGCATCTGCAAGAATAAGGAGAAGCTGCTGGCAGACTGGTGCAGCGGCACCGCCAACAGGGAGCGCAAGCGCAAGCGGGAGTCCAAGTACAGCAGCATCGACGAGGCTCTGCTCTGCTGGTACCACATTGCCCGGGCCAAGGCCTGGGACGTGACGGGGCCCATGCTGCTCCACAAAGCCAAGGAGCTGGCCGACATCATGGGCCAGGACTTTGTGCCCAGCATCGGCTGGCTGGTCCGCTGGAAACGCCGAAACAACGTGGGCTTTGGGGCCCGCCATGTCCTCGCACCTCCGTTTCCCCCTGAGCCACCTCCTTCAGGCCTCACGTCCCAGACCCAGCTGCCTCTTTCCCTGAAAGACTTCTCCCCAGAGGATGTTTTTGGCTATGCTGAAGTGCCCTTGCTGTATCGGGCAGTGCCTGGCAGAGTGGGTACAGGTGATCAGGTACAGGTGCTGCTGTGTGCCAACACCAGGGGCACAGAGAAGCGACGGGTACTGGTCAGTGGGCTCCAAGCTGCACCAAGGTGCTTCTTTGGGGTCAGCAGTGAGGCTCTTCCTGCCTCCTACCACCCTGACCTGGGCACCCCCTGGTCAGAGTGGTTGGCACAGTTTGACCGGGACGTGGGGAGGCAGGGCCGACAGGTAGCCTTGCTGCTGGCTGCCCAAATGGCAGAGAGGTTGGCAGGCCTGTCTGGGCTCTGCCATGTGAGGCTCCTGCCTCTTTCTACCGCTAGCACCACACGGTCCCTGCCCAACTCTGTGGTCCGGGCCTTTAAGGCCCATTACCGGCACCGTCTGTTGGGCAAGCTGGCAGCTGTCCAGAGCGAGAGGGCTGGCACATCGCTGGCTGAGGCTGGGGCAGGCATCACAGTGCTGGACACTCTGCACATGGTGGCGGCTGCCTGGGCCAAGGTGCCTCCCCAGTCCATTGTCAGCAGCTTCATTCAGGAAGGGCTGGCTCCCTGCAGAATGCCCCTGACCCTGGACAAAGCCTCTGAGATGCCACCAGTCCCGTGCGGCCTGAGCCTCGAGGAGTTCTCCCGCTTTGTGGACCTGGAGGGGGAGGAGCCCATATCTGGAGCGTGCAAAGAGGAGGTGGACACTAAAGATGAGGGGCCTGGTGAGGACAGCTTCGAGCCCCTGCCCACCAAAGCCGACGCTCTCCGGGCCCTGGGCACGCTGAGGAGGTGGTTTGAGTGCAATGGCACCTCCCCGGAGCTCTTTGAAAAATTCTATGCCTGCGAGGAGGAGGTGGAGCGGCTCTGCTGCCTGTAAAGGCCCCTGCTGCTCTCCAGAGCCCCTTCCTCTCCTGTTTCCCATGGAAACGCCCTCACAGAAGGCAGATTGGAGGCTGGTCTGTTTCCCATGGAAATGGAGCTTTTGTGAAAGGTGTACAAGGAAGACAAGTTGGGAGACCAAGTCTAAGCTCTGAACAAGTTATCCAAGCCCAGGGAAGAGGGACCCAGGGGGCGTGTTAGGGGCGTGAAGCTAGGCTAGGTAGTTTCTGAACCTCTAGGGAGGCTGGGACTAGGGAAGGTGGAATCTGGGCTTTACAGACAGGCCGATGCCTTGAACTCTCTGTGTTAAAAACAGTTCTGCTTCTGAAAATAAAGTTTTTAATGAGGAAAGAGGCCAGGGTGTAATTTTCAGGGGAGAAGGATGGAAACTTTGAACTCGGATTTTTATTTTAATCCTCACCTGAGGGTAAGTTTATTGATTTGAGAGAGAGTAACATTGATGTGAGAGAGGAACATCGATCCGTTGCCTTCTGTACTCGCTCTGACTGGGGATCAAACTTGCAACCTAGGTTTGTGCCCTGATGGGGAATCGAACTCAACCTTTCGATGTATGGACAGGACGATGTTCCAACCAACTGAGCCACTTGGCCAGGGCTCAACTCTGATTTTTAGCTTGATTGCTGAGGGTTGCCACCACACAGCTCTGGAGCTGTCTGCGGATGACCATGGGGTCCTCTTCTTCCAGCAGGAAGGACCCCCTGGGCATGGGGACTCCTCCTCTGCCAGCAGACAGATCCCAGGAATTGCCCCGCACATTCTGCTGCTCTGCTAACTTCACTCTCAGATTGCGGGAGGGGAGGTGATGTGAGGAAGGAGGGAGGCAGGCTAGGGACTTCCTAGGGATACAGAATGGACCAGAACTTGGAATAGTCGTCGGTTCTTTTTTCTTTTTTTTCTTTTTCTCTCATTCATTTGATCATTTCACAACATCTCTTCAGCAAGACCTGTGTGACGGACCAGGTTGCAAAGATGATGTCCCTGCTGGGCAGGACCTTGCAGACAATGACAGTGGAGTGTGATTATATGCAAAGTGCTGTGGCCCTGTAGAGCCTGGGAGACTCCTGGAGGAGGTGAGTGCTGAGCTGTAGCTGGAAGGGCAGACAGGAATGGGAAGGATATTCCAGGCCAAGGGGCGGGGGCACGGAGTCAGGCATTCCCACCAGAGCCACGGGGGAGACCCCGAGAGCAGGAGGGGCAATTAGCCCACCAGACTTAATGGTGGGGCACCCCAAATGGTTTCAGTTAGAAATGGACAGGTCATTTGTGGGGTTCTAGAAAACAGACATGGAAGGTGGGTCAAAGATGTGAGACCCAGAGGCAGAGAGACTGACTGACTGGTCCAGATGGTGAAGCCTGAGCCAGATGGTGAGAGTGAGCTGGCGAGAGGATGCTTTTACCTGGAAGGGATGTGGGCTTTGAACGCAGACAGACTGACTGGTGAGAAGTCCCGCTCAGGCCACAATCCTACGTGCTGAGGCTGACCACAGGCAGTCACAACTGCGTGTGCACTTTTGTGGAGGGTCTTGCAGTCAGGACTCAGGCCACCCAGGGCAGCCCCGCTTATACCTGCATTCATAGCCCAGGCTCCTCCTTAGAGGCCGCAGCCCAAGTACTTCCCAGGGGCCTCTGCTTTGGCCCAGCACCTTTCATTCCCAGCCCTTCTCTCCCTTCCCCATCCATGGTCCATAAAGAGGCAGGAGCCTTTTGTTCAGGGGGCTCCTGACAGTGAGACAGCCCTGGTCTGCCTGGCATCTCACTGGCCCTCGCCTGGTGCGGTTGCACTGGGGGACATGGAACACTGGGGAGGTGGCGCCTCTGCCTCTCGCTTGCCCTGTCACAGGAAGTGAATAAAGGCTGATTGATTCTTCCCGTGTGACTCTTCCTAATTGGCCACAACACCTGGCAGCTGGACAATGACGAGACTCACTTTTAAACAGTTCCGAAGCCACCTGCTGGCCTTCCTTCTCTAGCCTAAGTTCTCAAATCATTTAGCCTTTCCTCACAGATTCTATTTTTTTCTACCCTGTATTCATTTAAATGGTCCCTTTTCTGAAATCATCCCAGTTCTGACATACCGTTTTAAATGTTAAAACCAAAATTATACAGCCTCTAAAGGCCCGACCAAAGCGACAGATAGATTAGCTCTCTGTTCTTGGGTGTCATTTTCCTCTTACATGAGCAGCATCATGTCACAGCGTTTTATTGCTGACTTCTTCCCAGAGCTTTTTTTTAAAGCCACAAGTCACCTCTCCCTTTCTGGCACTGAGATCACATATCACGCCTTGCCTATCTGTAGGCAACGTTGGTGGCTCATTCAAGCAGTGCTTATGGAATGCCTTGCTGGTGGGGCAGGCCCTGTTCTAGGACCACAAGCTCGTGCTGAACAAGACAGAGAGGACCCCTTACTTTCCGGTGGAGGGAGACAAAGATGCAGGCAGACGAATAAGCGCAGTGATTTTAAGTAGGGATGTGTGATTTTAAGTAGGGATGTGTGATTTTAAGTAGGGATGTGTGCCGGTGAAGACAATGATGCCACAGAGAGTGGCTGTGAGGGGTGAGTCAGGGAAATGACGTTTGGGCCACGTCGTAAAAGATACCAAGGAAACACTCATCGCTCCGAAGGAAGAGTGTCCTCTGCCAAGGGAATAGTAGGTACGCACATCGCACAGCGAAGGCCAGAAACAGCTCAACAGGTTTAAGAAGCAGGAAGACAGCTCCGTGGCTGCAAGTGAGAAAGGGCCAATAGGAGGAGGGTGGAGAGGTAGGCAGGGCCTTTGAGCCAACAGTATTTACATTTTATTCTAAATAGACAGGAGATGTTAGTTTGGGAGTGGAGGGAGATTGAGACAAAGGAAGACCATGATGTATTTTATATTTTAAAAAATCTAATTCTAGTTGCGGTGTGCAAAACATGGGAAGGTGGGGAGCAAAAGTGGAAACGAGAAAACCGAGTCAGGAAGCTGCTGAGTTGGTGGGACTTCATGGATAGAGCTCTTTCACATGCTCACATGTTAGAAGAGCCACCTCCTCTTTCACATGCTTTAATTACGTATGAAGGGGTGAGAGGAGCCGAAGAGGACTATTTCCAACAGATCAAGTTTTTTAAAATCAAGGTCAAGGCAGTCCTATTCAGTTTTGCAGGTACTGCCACATGCAAAGTAAGGGGTGGCAAAAAAATATTATGTACATTATTTCAGTTCCTTTACAGCCTGTAATGGACACCCGCTGTGTTCAGAAGGCATACAAGGCTCCAGGGCAAAGGTGAATAAGGCACAGCCCCTGTTCCTAGGTGCTCACTAGAGGGAGAGATAGTAAGTTACCGACTATACAGGCCAGTCATGTGGCTTAAGCAAATTGATATTTATAAAGTGTTTTCTACTTGCCAGGCACTATTTTATTTTATTTATCTAGATTGTTGGGAGTATACCAGGCACTATTTTAAACACTCTGCATTGTCATCATCAGTCTTGAGAAGACGATGGACTGGATGCAGAGCCCAGAGGCAGAAAGATGGGTCCCCATCTTCTTACATCTCTGCATTGTGCTCAAATTCCTTCCCATCTGCCTTCAGTTCTCTTCCGCTGTGACAGTTTTTTGGTGTTTTGTTTTTTTCAAATATCCATAATAATTTTTATACTGTCTTTCTTTTCATTCTTTTTATGCATTTAAATATTTTATGCATGGTTACTTTACATTCTGTATCTGGTAAACCTAATATCTGAAATGCTTGGGGGGCTAAATCTGTTGTGGGTTTTTTGTACTGGTGCTTTAATTCATGGTGGCTTTTTTCCCTGTGAGTCTGGTAATTTTTATTGTGGGAATTTTTTACATTGGTTGCACTTTATCTCGGGAAAACCTCAAGATCCTGATTTAGGCTGCTCGCCTTTCGAAAAAAATTGTAGTTTCTCCCACCAGGCACAAGGGGGCGCTAACACCACAAATTAATTTCTGGGAGGAAGATGTCCCAGACCTGAAGTAACATGAAGTGAACGAACAGGCGAACAGGCGTGTGGTTGGTTCCTGGTTCAGAGGGGAGCCGATCTTATTCTTAATTTTTCCCCACCACACACAGAGAGGCATATTTCTTTGTAGGTTCCCTTTACTGGTGGGTGGAAGTTTTCTGGTCTCTGCTTTTGCTAAAAGTGTAGCCCCTTCCAGATCTTGACTTAATTTATGAGACTTGGGTTCAGCTGGGACTCACGGTCTATGTAGTCTTCTGTGTGGTTCTTTAATCTTCAAGGTCACGGTATTAGCGTTTGCCCCAAGGGCAGCTTTGGAGACAACCTGGTTTACACTCACTCTGTTGTTTGCAGGGGTCCTTGGGAAGTTCCCTCAAAGTTAGTCATGGCAAAGTTAGTCATGGTTCTTAAACTACGTTTGTTTATTGGGTCTGGAATCTAGCTGCTTCATGGTAGGCGGGATCCACATAAAGTCTAGAGCGCTGGCCTGACAGAAGGGAAGTCGGGAAGAATAGTTTTCTTTCATTCATTCATTCACTTGTTCAAAATTATTTATTGAGCACCTCTGTATGCCACCTAGAGTCAAAGTCACTGCGTCATGGAGCTCGTAGTTTAGAGAAGAGACAGTTATAATCAAAGAGTCACACCAATGGAAGTATATAATTACAGAATGGAAGGACAGACAGCTAAATCTGTTGTGTGTTTTTTGTACTGATGCTTTAATTCGATGGTGGCTTTCTTCCCTGTGGGTCTGGTAATTTTTGCTGTGGGAATTTTTTTAATTGGTTGCACTTCATCTCCGGAAAACCTAAAGATCCTTGTGAGCTAAGCAACCAAGAGAAGGCGAATGCTCAGAGCGAGCCTGGTAGACTGTGGAAGGAGCTTGCTCTGACTCCTCAGAATAACAGGAAGCTATCCAGGGGGACAAAAGGAGTAGGGTAACTTGATCAGAGCGGCGTTTGAAAAGGTTGAGTTATTGTCCAGATCCAGGACAGGACCAGGGCTGCAGTACAGGCACACCTCGCTTTACTGCCCTCCACAGATGTTGCACTTCTTACAAATTGAAGGCAAGACCCTCCACCAGCAAAAAGATGATGACTTGCTGAAGGCTCAGATGATAGCATTTTTTTAGCAATAAGGTTTTTTGGTGACAGTGGTGGGATCAATAAGGTGTTTTTAAATTAGGGTATGTGCATTGGTTTTTTAGGCATAATGCTATTGCACACAACAGACTACAGTATTATGCAAAAATAACTTTTGTATGCACTGGGAAACCAAAAACCTCATGTGACTTGCTTTATTGCAATATTCGCTGTATTTCAAAGGTCTGGAACCACGCCCACAGTATTCCTGAAATATGCCTGTGTTCAGATTGGAAGGAAGGGAGTGAGTCCTAGGAAACTTCAGGTTAACAAGAGTTGGAGACTCCTTTGAAGCAGGAGGAGAGGGGAGGGAGAGCTTCTTTGAGATGTGTGGCCTGAAGGCTTACCTCTGCCACGGAGCACGGCAGCAGGAGCAGGTGGCTTTGGGATGGATGCTCAAGGATCTGTGACCAGAGGTGGCAGTGTGTGCCTGGAGCTCAGGGCAGTGGTCAGACTAGAGACACCAATTAAGAGTGATTGACACTCTCCTGGCCATATCTTTTTTAAAAATATATATTTTTATTGATTTCAGAGAGGAAGGGAAAGGGAGAGAGAAACATCAATGATGAGAGAGGATCATTGATTGGCTGCCTCCTGCACGCCCCCTACTGGGGACCAAGCCCATAACCCGGGCATGTGCCCTGACGGAATCAAACCATTCATAGGTCGACACTCAACCACTGAGCCATGTCGGCCAGGCTAAGAGTGACTCCCCTTAAAGAAACTAAAGCTAAACTCTGCTGTTCAGTGAGTCTGGCAATAGTGATTTATACCAGAACCACCCTCACCCTGTCATTCCCCCTTTACCTGCACATGTAGCCTTATTGTCATGATACACATAAGTTAGTCTCCTGTAATTTCTCCTACGTGTTTGCCCAAGTTATAAGCCCTTTACATGCGTCCCTCAGACACCACCCCCATTTTCAGCCTCAAAGCAGTTCATTGACTATGTCATAGTTCTTAGGGATTCCTTCTACCTAAATGAGTCTCAAGAATAATGATGAAAAAAAAAAAAAAAAGAATAATGATGACCGCCCAGCTGGTGTGGCTCAGTAGTTGACCATTGACCCATGAACCAGGAGGTCCCTGGGACTCGATCCCCGGAGGTGGGTGTGAGGAGGCAGCCAACCGGTGATTCTCTCTCATCACTGATGTTTCTATCTCCCTTCCTCTCTCTGAAATCAATAAAAACATATTAATCTAAAAAGGAATAATGATGATCTCTAATAACATCAGTTAATTCCTGAAGGAATTTAATGTGCATATTATGAGACCCTGCTGATGTAAAAACATCTAACTTTTAAAAATATCTCCAGCCATTTCCTGCCTGACTGTTTGTCTTTCCACCCTCCTTTCCAATACTGTGGTGAGTTTTCTCACTGCTCATGCTACGTTTACCCTCCCTCCCTGTTTACCCTCCCTCCCTGCAGCTACATTTACCCTCCCTCCCTGCAGCTAAGCTTACCCTCCCTCCCTGCAGCTACATTTACCCTCCCTCCCTGCAGCTACATTTACCCTCCCTCCCTGCAGCTAAGCTTAACCTACTCACTGCAGCTCAGTTCAGCAGCCCGGCTGCAGCTCCTGCGGGGCTAGTGGAGGGGGCTGCAGGGCCACAGGAGGCCTGCCACTCTGGTTCTAACGAGGAGCTCAGAGCAAGGGAGCTCCAGCCCCTCCCCCACAAGACACCTCTGGGGAGAACCAGAGAAGGAAACAGAAGTGCAAAGGCAGGCTCATGGGTGGAATTAACACCCCAAAGAGGATTTCATTTGAACAAGATCATACAAGGGTTTCAGTATTTTGTTCTCTTGCTAACTGGTAATGTGGGGAGAGATGGCAAACTTCAGAGGACTACCCTGAGCTCCCGTTTCTTCCTTTTTTATTATTTTTAATTTTTAAAAATGTACTTATTGACTTTTTAGGGAGGGAGAGAGAGAAGCATCGACTTTTGTTGTTCCACTTACTTATGCATTCACTGGTTGATTCTTGTATGTGCCCTGACCAGGGATCAACCTCGACGCCCTGGTGTAACGGGATGATGCTCTAACCAACTGCGCTACCGGCCGGGAGCTCCTGCCCCTTCTTGCCGGGTTGGAAGAGCCACCTCCTCTTTCACTTGCCCTTGGCTCTCTCCCAGCCTCAGACTGCCCTGAGGTGTTCCCACGCTTGTTGTGTCCAGCCCCCGCCCCTGGCACTGCGGCGGTGCTGCGTGGCCGCTGGCCCCACAGGCTGACCCGTCGGAAGGGGTTTGGGGGGAACAGGCCCGGGAAGACCCCCTTTCTGGCTCAGGCAGACCCCCTTTCCACCCCGGGAGAGGCTTCCTGAGGCTGTGGGGGGGAGGCCGCCGGCATGAGGTCAGGTCCCTCCCAGCCCCTCCCAGCTGCCTTACTGGGAGGGCAGCACGTTTCTGCTGTTAGGACGCGTGTGAAGTCACCGGAGAGCTTCTCCCGACACAGACCCCTGAGCCCAGCCTCAGCTTCCGATTCGGCCAGGCCCGGGTGGGGCTGGGAGTCCTTCTAACCGGCTCCCGAAGGTCCCGGACCACACTGGGACCACCGACCACAGAACTGCAGGCCCTCACCCACTGTGTGAGGCGGCGTGAGGGCTAAGCAGTCCCCCTGGTTCCGGGCCAGCGGGGCGCCTCCTGCACCCTCAGCAGTCCTTCCAGGGCCACCGACAGGAACTGCCTTGTAAGCAAGCGAAGGGCAATGTGCACGCGTCACCACTTCTCCAGCGAGAACCGCGCACAGGCCCCCCCCCCCCCCCCGCCCCGAGCTGCAAGGGAGGATGGGACCCAGCCCGGCTCAGTGGCCACGCGCCCTGTGGCCATGAGATGGCGAAGGAAGGAGGGAGAATGACTTGCCGTCTGTGACCCACCATCTGGTGAAGGACAGCTCCGATAAGCACCTGGCAGGGCTGATGCTGGCAGGTCCACCAGGTGAACTTGAACTTAGGTGACTCATGGGAGACTGTCAGTGCCCAGGGAGAGCAGGTAGCAGAGTAACCGAGCTCTGCTCTGGAGTCGGGGGCTCAGATGCATCCAGGCAAGTTGTGTGATGCGACGTACCAGCTGTGTGGCCCCGGATGCGTTACCTGCTGTCTGAGCGAGGCCACCTCTGTCAGGGTGATTAGAGCGCTCGCTTGTTTTTCTAGGCAGCGAACGGGAAAGGGCAGGGATTCAGGCGTTCAGGTCACTGCGAGGTGGGCCCAGGTTGACCAGGTTGATCTCAGACAGATCAGGACATTAGTGGGTACAAACTCTGCTCAGCTTTATTGCCAGTTACATGAACCCTCAGCCGGTTTTCACGCCCACTCTGCAGGAAATGGCCGGAGAGAAGAAAGCCTGTGCCCTGGGTGGGACCGGGCGAGGCAGACACCCTGCTGCTGGCACCCCCCCTGGGCTGACCCCGGAGGCGAGCTCTGAGTGAGGGGCCGGCGGGGGCAGGGGCAGGACCAAGGAAGCAAGTGGGGTGGTTGGAGTTGGCGAGAGGCCCGGAGCGCAATGCCACTCCCTTCAGCGGCCATTTACCCGGCTGCTCTGAGCACCGGGCTCAGCTGGGAAATGATCAGACGTGCGACCCCTGCCTCGAGGAGCTCCCAGTTTAATGGGGCAGCTGAGAAGTCAACCAGCCACCAGGACAAAGGTAGGGCTGTGGTCAAGGGGGGCAGGGGACCTGCAGACCCCAAAGTCAGCCTGGGGGAGCCGAGGAGGGACCAGGAGACAGAGCTCAGCCCGGGTCTGGGAGCGGCCCAGGCAGAGGGATGATGGAGTCACCCCTTGGCGATGCCGTGTGGGCCGGGAGGGACTAAGCCTTCCAGGCTGGGGGTGATGAGGGCACAGCTTGGTCTGGGGCAGGGCTAGGCTGCTGAGGGAGGAAAGCTGGTGGAGGGAGGTGCCCCATCAGGAGGGGGTGGAGTTTGGGCTGTTCCCTGGAGGGGATGGGAGTCACTGAAGGATGTGGACAGCCTGGAGATGTAAGGGATTTGGGGAGTCAGCGGGGAGAGGTTGGAAAGGAGATGGGGTGGGAGGCGGCTGAGGCGCCGCCCTGGCGTCCCGGGGAGAGTTAGCAGGCGGCGGGGGGATGGGGGGGGGTGGGGGGGGAGGGGGAGCCTAAGAGCTCTTGGAGGGGAGAGTCACAGGTGGGCCGGGCCCAGCACCACTGCTCAGTTGTCTAGGAAGGAATTGGGGCCGGGGGCGGGGCCTGCTCCTCACCACCTCCCCAGCCCCCTCTGCACCTTCCAGGCCCGGAGGTGCCTCCACAGGAAGGCTGAGACTCTCGCATTGAAATCTCAACCTGGTGCTTCAACTCGGCCTCCAGCCTGGGCAGGTGGGTGGCGCTCCGTCCCACCGGGAGCTGCGGGCAGCGCCTGCGCAGCCTCATCCCCACGCGCGGAGGAGGTACTCATAGCTGAGGAAGGTGACGGCGTTGACGGGAAAGGCGCGGGCGCTGTTGATGGTCAGCCCCCGGAAGAAGACCCCCAGGCCTTCCTGCCGGGCGCTGCTCACCATGCAGTCCAGCAGCCCCTGGTACTCCCGCTGCTCCAGCCCGGCCATCTGCATCCGGGACTTGATCACGTCCAAGGGGGTGGCTGTCACCCAGGAGGCGATGCCTGCGAAGCCCCCTGCCACCAGCACTGTGGTTGAGCCTGGGGTCGAGGGAGGGGGGGGCAGGGTCAAACCGAGAAACACCCTCCCCTGCCCTCCTCGCTGGACCAGCTCCCCACCTCACTTACTGGGGTTCTGGCCATCTGGTGTGGATTGGCGACAGAGCCATTCGTAGGTGACGAAGTAGATTCCCAGTGTGGGGGTGTCCCTAAGCGTCAGAGCCCAGGCTCCCCGGAACAGCCCCCGCGGCCCCTCCTCCTGGAAGATGGAGGCCGCACAGTGCACGGGCCCCCGGTACCGGGGTGGGCGGCTCCCCTGCCGTGCCCTTGGCTCTGTCTGGTTTTGTAGCCGAACTTTGATGAGGTCAAAAGGGGCCAAGCAGTAGGCCTGTAGGGAAAGAAGTGTGAAGGCCTGGGCGGGGCCGGCTTGTGCTAAGGAGGAAGAGGAAGGCAGAAAGGGCATCTTCCTACAGCACCTCAGCTTCTCACACTCCAAGCCGGGGGTGGGCCAGGGAATCCTCCCCAAACCCAGCACTGAGCAGTGACTGGGTCTGAAGAAGGGGTGCAGTCCGCGCCCACGCACCAGGGTAAGTAGGTCACCGCGTTAGTGTTGGGGTCTCAGCTTCAGAGAGCCTCCCTCCCCCACCTCCTGTGGACACCTCTCAGGGGGGCAGGCGCTGGGCCCCTCCTGTCACCCAGCTACTGGTGCCCAACAGAACGGGGTGGCTGTGAGATCTGCAGGTCCTAGAGCGCTTACCGCTGGCTCAGGCACCCGGGACTCAGATTCGGGGTGGTATTGGCACCTAGGGCGGCGCTGGGAGGGCATGGAGGGTGGTTGGGGGAGGGGCTGGGGTATGAGTCAGGGAGTCAACCAGGTCGAGATCAGCTGGGAGAGAACTGAGGTCACAGCGGAGGTTAGCGCAGCATTTGGGGGCTCCATAAGATGTGGGGGGGGCGGTGTTGTGGAAGGTGTGAGAGCTCAGTCTCTCAGCCTGGAGATGGCTGGTGGCAGAGGAGACTGGTGTAGGCTCTGGCAGTGACCTTTAGAGGGTGGAGGCCAAGTTGGCCGGCTTCCTCCCCTGAGAGAGGGCAGTGGGCTGGGGATCCTCCCTGTGAGCGGGGCCCTGATGCCACCCTCCCCCCACCCCGAGTTACTGGCAGTGCCAGCTGAGCGCCTCTGCAGGGGGCAGGCTCCGGAGCTGAGGAGATGGCTGGGCCGAAGGTAGGGTGGCAGGTAGGGGCCACCCTCCCCAACCCATGTCGCCGACGGGGACAGCGGAGACATCAGGCTCTGCTGCCCTGGGTGACGGGGTCAGCCTTCGCCAGCCCAGAGCAACTCTTGTGCCCAGCAGAGGTTGGCAGTCTGCCCTGTGCTAACCAGCCTCCTGCCCACCCTCCCGCCCACCTCCACACAAGACACACTTTCTGCTCCAAGACGGAAGTCAGAGGCCCCACAGCAAGCCGGCTCCAGTCGGCCCCTGGATCCAGTCCCCATCACGACCCACAGTCCCCAGGGCTGTTCTCTGTTCTACTTCCAAAGAGCTGGGGGAGGCTGGCTCAGGAGCTGGGCCTGGAGCCTCAGTTTCCTTCCTAGTTTCTGGGGGTGCCAGGTCTCAGGACGTGGGAATATGCAGGCATGCGCCCTGCAAAGAAGGGGCAGGAGAAAAGCAGGCCCTTCTGAGGTCTCATGAATATTAATCACCTCAGGGAGCCAGCTGACTGTTCTTTTACTTGCTCTCTGCGGTGAGTCTGTCAGGAACCTCAGGGCAGAGGCCAACTGGAGGGTGACCTGAGGCGCCTGGCGGGGTGTGGGGCGGAGGCAGGCACACATCCCTCTGCCTCTGTGCGCAGAAGCCCCATTCAGCTGGGGTTCCCCTGGGTGCCTGGAGGCCCCTCTTCCCTCCACCCGACCTCAAAGGCCCAGGTACTTAAGTGCTGAGAACAAAGACCAAAAACAAATGGTTGGGGTTCCTTAATGGTTAATACCTGGGACCCCTCCCAGAGCCTGTGGGGCGAGGCTGAGGCTCCCAACCACCCAGGCTGCAGGCACGGGCTCAGCAGGGCAGGGCTGGGAGAGCCAGGACCACATCAGGATGGGGCTCACCGTGGAGGGCTCCCCACAGCCCTGAGGCTGGCAGACCCCGCAGGCGGGCAAGCCCTGTCCACCTCCGAGCGGGGCATCGGCTACTCTATGGTGTCCTCTCGGCACCATCTCCCTCCCTCCCCACTGAGCTCTCTCTGCTGCTGGCCCCGCTGTTCTCCCCCCTCCAGGCCTGCGGGGGGCGGGGGAGGAAGTGGGGGAAGGCCGCTCAGCCAGGCCGGGCGGTTGGGAGCAGCAGGCGCTGCCCGCGTCCCCTCAGCCTCTCACATTCCGAGGGGGACAGCCATGGTCTGCAGCTGTGGGTCACCAGATGGGGCTGGGAGGGGAAAGACCGAACTGGCCACCTCTGCCCCCGCGTGTGCGTGTGCGTGTGCACGTGCCCCCTGCCGCCCTGACCTGGAGGAAGCCCCCGGTGCAGCCGGCTATGAAGACGTGCGTGTAGCTGGGCGGCTGGAGGCGCCGCTCGTGGTGGGAGGTGGCCGTGAGCACCAGCAGGGCGTTGCTGTAGACCCCGAACAGGACCGAGTTGACCACGGCTATGCTGGCGATGGGGAAGCTCATCCCCTTGAAGAAGCCCAGGATCTGCAGGGGGAGGACGCACGTGGGTGGGTGGGGGGCCTGGGCCTCCCCTTTGCCCTTCCCAGCCCCGGCCCGGCCCCCTCCGGCTGGAAACCACACTGAGCCCGCGGAGGCTCTAAGCTACCGCCCAGCCCCAGACTCGGGTCTGCTCCCTCCCAAGGGCAGAGCCCTGCTGGGAGGAGGAAGCTGGTACTGACGCTCAGCTGCCTCCCACCCCGAAGCCCCACAGAAGCAGGCCACCCACCGACTCGTGGCGGTAGGTCTTGACCATACAGTCGATGATGCCTCGGTATGTGCTCTGGGTCTGCAGCCGCACCTGGACGGAAGGACGGACAGAGCAGGCGGGCGGCGGGCCTGGCAGCCCAGCTCAGGCCTCTGCCCCTGGGGGCAGGACGCCGCGGGGCAGCAGAGGCAGGAAGGAGCCTGTCAGCCGGGCCCTGCCCTCGGGGCGTCCTGCCCTTTGGTTCAGGTGACATCTTTCCTTCCTCGGGCGCCTCCCCACACTCACCTTCACGGTGTCGAAGGGGTGTCCCAGCACCAAGCCCAGCGCTCCTGTGGCGACAAGAAGGTGCGATCAGTGAGGCCCAAGCGCCAGGCCGAGGGAGCAAGTCTGCGCTGAGCGGGAAGAGGGGTTCAGGCAGGAGAGAGGGCAGGGCCTTCCACGGGCTCCACAGACACCCCGCTGGCCCCGTGGGCCCTCCGCACCGGGCGCTGGGCTGGGAAAGGACGGGACCAGGGACAACAGGAGGGAGCCCCAACCTCGCCTGAGGGCACACTTGCAGAAGGGAGAAGCCAACCACAGACATGGGGTCCTCCCTGGGCGCCCACACTCCAGTGTGTGCTGGCTTCTCTAGCCATGACTCTGGAGGGGTCTCCATCGCTCCTGCCTCCCTCCTTTCCTTCCTTCCTCCCTTCCTTCCTTCCTTCCTTCCTTCCTTCCTTCCTTCCTTCCTTCATCCATCAACTCACAACCGCTGTCCAGTCTGGGGCCTTGGTCCAGTCCAGGCCCTGCCCCACTGGCGCTCTGCCCTGTCCGCCTGCAGTGCAGAGCCGGTGTCCTTAGGGGAGTCTCGCTGGCCCCAGGGGCAGAGGGTCCAGCCCCCGGCCACCTCCCCGCCTCCTGGTCTTGCTCTCTGCAGCAGAGCTGGTCCTGGAGCCTTGGGAGAGGTCGCATCCTCGGAGGCAGGCTCAGAAAGTCCCTCTATTTCTCCTAAGAGAAGTGTCCCCAGAAGCTGAGCTGGGCCTGTAGCACAGCAGGCTCAGGGTCCAGGCCTCAGTTCATTGCCAGGTAGGGCACAGGCCGAAAGGGGAACACGGGACAGCAGGTGAGGTCAAAGGTGAACTTTCTGAGCCCCACACTCGGAGAGTGGGGTTCGAGGTGCAGGTGCTGTGGGTGTCTCAGGGAGACGCTCACCTTGGCTCCCCCTCTTGGCAGGTGTCAGGCAGCATGGCCTTGGGACAGCACCTGCCACCTGGGCCTCCCTGTCCTCTTCCCTCGGACCACTCCCAGCAGGCTCTGGGACCGCTGGCCCCGGACCCCCCGGGGAACCAGGACTTTGGCCTCAGCTGCTCCTGTCACCTACCTTCCCCAGGAAGTGACCCACCATTGGGGGGACGTGACAGAAGGAAGATATCTCACCGGAGATCCAGCCGGCCACAAACTCCTCCACAGGCATTGTCCAGCCAGGGGCCGGTGGCTCCCGCAGAGCAGACGTGGTGAAAGTGTAACTACCCTCTCCCTCCCCGAACCCGACTGATAACCTCCCACTAATGTTTAACCCAGCCCTGGGCACCCGGAGAGGGGAGCAAGCCAGCTGGGGTGGCCCTGGCGGCCTGGGAGGTGTGCAGTGTGAAATCTCAGGGGCCCGATGATGGCCCACGCTGACCTGCCAGCCAACGACGGCCTTGAAGTGTGACCAGGACGGGCCCCTCCGGGCTGCCTCGGCCAGCAGTGGTTTAATGAGTCTACTGGGGACAGGGTCCTGCCTGGCCCACACTCCCATTGGTCCCCCACAGCACAGACAGCAGGCCGCCGGCTGAGGAGAGCGAGCACGGCCACCAGGGGCAGGCCTGGGCCCGGGTCCGCCTGGGCCTTGAAGAAACAAGGAGCCGGCAGGGTGGGAATCGCCCCCTGGAGTGACTCACCGGGGCCTGGGGCCTGGAGCCAGGCCTCCGCCCAGGGTTGTTTACCACCCGCTGAGTCACCCACAGCCTCCCGCTCCTCTTCCTGAGCCTCACGGGGGTGGGGGACTGAGTGCGTGAAGGGTGGAGCTCCTCTCTGCTTTGGAGTGTGAGGCTTTGCCTGCCACTTCTCCTTGAACAACTGCAGCCCAAACTGACAGGGCAGGGACCCGAATCCCTCTCCTGCAGGATGAGGGAGCAGAGGGGATGGAGAGGAGGGGGCTCTTCTTTTTTTATCTTCTTTTTAAAAAAAAAAATATATTTGTATTGATTTCAGAGAAGAAGGGAGAGGGAGAGAGAGAGAGAAACACCCATGGTGAGAGAGAATCATTGATTGGCTGCCTCCTGCACATCACGCCCAGGCATGTACCCTGAGGGGGATCGAACTGTGACCTCCTGGTACATAGCTCGATGCTCAACCACTGAGCCACACTGGCCGGGCTAATGTTAGTTATCTTGAAGGCTTAGACAATGTGTGGCACGAAGTAGACACTCAATAAATATTCATGAAAGAACGAATGAGTGGACGAGTCAGGGGCAGCATCAGTGGACAGCCCTGCACCAGCCCTCAGTCCCAGTTCTCTCCCCCCATCTCCAAAGGGCCGCCAAGAATGTGAAGGCCCAACAAGACCCCTCCTGCCCCCCCAGATCTGGTTGCAGCTCTTAGTTTCCCATCAGATGTCCAAGGACCAGTCCTGCTCGCCCTTCTCTCCCTCTGCCAAAGCTGATCCCATCCACCCACTACTTTCTCGTTTGGGGATAGGTTCTAGGAAGCAGGGTTTCATCTCTGACATCCTCCCCCTGGAGCTGCCCGGGGCTCCTTGGGCCGCCCCAAGATCTTCCCGAGCACTGGCCTCTCGCTGGGCTGGGCGGCCATGCTCCTTCTGCTGGTTCTCTCTTGAGTGACGGTGGAAAACCCCTTCTGTGGGCCGCAGAGTGCTTAACGCTTGCAAAAGTAGGGGACCAGCCCGCTGATGGCTGAGTCTAAGGCCTTGGCTCTAAAGGTCAGCGCTCCCCAGCGCCTTGCAGGACTGCCTCCCTGACTAGGTCTTCTCCAGGCCTGCAAGTCCCACCAGGTCAACCGCCTGCCTGGCAGAGCAGAGCTCTGATCTCGTCACTGCCAAACCCACCACACTCCCCCACCCTGGTATCCCCCCCACCCCATAGGGTGCCACCCACTTCCCAGCCTCACCTGCTGCGCTTTGATTGCCCAGCGCTTCCCTGGTGTCCTAACCTTCCCCTGCAGCTCCCACTCCCCGAAATGCCTTCAGGATCTCTGCTCCTCCTTCCTGGGCCTGGGTTTCAGCTTCCTCACCACCACTACTTAACCTTCCTGATTCTGTGTTATCATCATAAAATGGAGATACATATTCAGTGTGTTATAAGGATGAAAGCACTTAGGCTGGGTCTGGCATGGTGTCTATGCTCCACCGATGGCAGCTACTCTTACTCTGATTTCCACTCCCGGGGCCACGAGGAAGCACGGAGGGGGCCTCCCGCACAGGAGATGCTCAGGAATGAGGCGCGTTCCCTTCCTGCTTGCGGCATTTTACATTTTTTAAGGCAATCTTGTCATCTTACGTAGTTTAAAATGTGTTTCAAATTTCACATTGATGCTTCTCCCTCCCCCCTCTCTCCAAAATCAATAAAAAATATATTTTAAAAAATTTTAACACTTTAAAAAATAAATAAACCATAAGCTTCCAAGTCTCACCCAGGCCTCCCGCCCCTGCCCCAGCCCGGGCCCCGCACGCAGTGAGCACTCAGCTGCACTGAACTGTTGCTCCACTTTGCTCCAACAGGTGTAGGGAGGCCCCCGAGCCAGTGTCCTGGTCTGAGGGTCAGAGCTGAGGACCAGGACGGAGATGCCTGTTGCCACTGCGTCCTCTTCTCCAGCTCACATCTGAGCTGCCTGAGTCCTCGGGTCATTCTGGTGAGGAGGACATTGTAATGGGCTCCATTGTGGGGCAGTGTGGGTCCTGAGAGCAGGCCAAGAGCTGTTTCAAACACGAGGAAATGAGGTCCGAGCTAGGAGCTGGGGCTACCTTCTGATGCCAGGGAAGCAGGGCCTGGTGACCCAGTCCTCCCCCGCCCTCCCGCAAACCCCTCTTGGTTCTGCTGATCACCAAGTTCACTGCGGTCACTTGGAACAACCTCTTGTTCCTCTAGTTCCGGAAGGCGCCCCATGGACCTGTTTTTCTCCCTGAGATCCACACCTCGGGCACAAAGCTGGCGTTGCCAGGGCATGTTGGTGACGTGGCCCCGGGGACAGGCGGTTTCACACCTGCTCTTCCAGCCCCAATGCCTTTCCCAGCCTTGGGAAGGCCTCGCGGGCTCTGAGGCTGTGTGTGTAAGATGGCCGGGGCTCGTGGCTGCTCCTGGAAAAACAAGTGTGCCGGCCGGGAAGGTCCTTGGAGGGCACCCTCCTTTCACAGACGAGGAAACAGGCCCGAGGGGAAGGGGCTTGTCCGGGATGACAGGACAGGGACGGTCTCCTGACCACAGCGAAGGGCCCGTCACCCCCCCCCCCCCGGGTGCTGCAGTAAGGCGGCTGCCTGGGTCACCTTTCCCCAGCACCCAGCACAGTGGGAACCCCTGACGCCCCCAGGAGGCATCTCCTTTTCACAGGTGAAGGGAACGGGCTCAAAGTCACTACGCCCAGATCCCCGATTGCCTAGAACCTTCCACACCTTGTTAGAGGCCATCGGTGTGGGGGCCACTCGCCCTTGGTCACAGGGGTTCGCAGCGCGGCCAGCCCAGGGTGTGACCAGACTGACCAAGCGTGTGACCCAGGCGGGCCGGGCCTGCGCATGCGCAGGACCGCGGGCGGCCGTGAACGCGCGGGCACCGGGCAGGGCGCGTGCGTGGCGGTCCCGAACTCCAATTGGCTCCCGCGGGCCGGGGAGGCGGGGCTTGCGGCGCAGCGCTTCCTCTGCCCGGGCTTCCGCGTCGCAGCCCGGGAGCTGGAGCCCGAGGCGGGGAGTCGGAGTCCTGGCGGGCGGTCGACCCGAACCGGAGCCGGGGGTCAGAGTCCAGGCAGCAGCCGGGGCTGAGGCGGCTGGCACTGCGTCCCTGCGAGGTGAGAGCGCGGCGACGTCTGCGCCGGCCCCCTCCGAGGTTGCGCGGTGCCCTCCCTGCCTGGGCTGGCGGCGAGCCGAGCTTCCACCCGCTCCTGACCGTCAGGCCTGACCCCTCCCACCAGCCCTGACCTGGAGCTAGTGAGGACCCCCGTCGCCACCCCTCTCGCTGCACACCAGCGCCTCCGCCACCATTCGCTTTCGCAGATCAGCCCCGGACCCCTTCCTTCCTCAGTGAGAGGCCCCCAACCTTCGACCCCCAGTAACTGCTCTTTCTCTTTCCCTCCGCAGATGGACGGGACAGAAGGCAGTGCCGGGCAGCCCGGCCCCGCTGAGCGGTCCCATCGAAGCAGTGTGTCCTCCGTGGGAGCCCGAGGTGGGTTCCTGTCCCCATCTCCCCGCTATACCTTTCTAGGGCCCCAGCCCCGAGGGAGTGGCCCTGGCTCCTCATCTGTTCCATTAAAGAGAATCTGTGTTAATTAACAAATAAGATATGTTGAGGTGTGGAAGAGTGACCCAAGTCTATCAGAGGTCCTGGGTACTGTTACTAGGCTACAAGTTGGGTACTCTTTTTTTTAAAAAAAAATTTAATTGATTTTTAGAGAGAGAGAGAGAGAGAGAGACATTGATTCGTTGTTCCACGTATTGATGCATTCATTGTATGTGCCCTGACCCGGATCAAACCCACAACCATGGCATATCAGGATGCCACTCTAACCAACTCTGCTCCTCGGCCCTGGCTGGTACTCTTCTTGAATCTCCCTTCCCTCATTTGTAAAATGAGCTTGTCACACGTAGCTGTGCAATTCAAAAGTCTTATGAATGAAAAGTGACACATTCACTTTCTTTGTTGGATTTCTTTTACACAAACACCCTTTTGAAAGGGATCATTATTTTCATCTCATAGGAAGGAAATTGGGCCTTGGAGAGGTTGTGTCAAGGATACCAGACCTTCAGTGCCTTGTTTTCCCTGCCTGAAAAGTGGCTCTGAATCTCGGCCTCCTGGGGATTATTTTATGATCTCCCAAGAAAGTAGCTGCTGCCTCCAGCGAGGCTCGGTGGTTGAGCGTTGACCTATGAACCAGGAGGTGACAGTTCAATTCCTGGTCAGGGCACATGCCCGGGTTTCGGGCTTGATCCCCAGTAGAGGGGGTGCAGGAGGCAGCTGGATCAATGATTCTCTCTCATCATCGATGTTTCTCTCTCTCCCTCTCCCTTCCCTCTGAAATCAATAAAAATACATTTTTAGAAAAAGAAAGTAGCTGTAGGGGAACAGACTGGGTATCTAAAAAGCACCTTCCCTTGTATTAATGATAAACTACGCCCTCGCCTTCCCCTCATTTGGTTCACAGCCACTCTGTGAGGGAGGGGTGTTAGCCCTGCTTTACGGGTGAGGCAGCCTAACTCACACTGACCTGCTGAGGTCAGCCAGCTAGCCAGGAGCGGGCCGAGGACTGGAACCGGGATATACTGGCCTCCACGCTCAGTGCTCCTTCAGGGTAGCTGCGGTTCCAGGGTTGGGGGTTTGAATCTGGCTGCTCTTCCAAGGGTCTCCCTGTGGCTCTGGGCTCCAAATAGGAATCCCAGAGGCTGTCACAAGGGAAGGCTCAGCTTGTTCTTCCCCTGGCCTATCCTGAAAGCCATGGTATTGCGTTCTGAGGCTTGAGTTCAAAGGAAGCTGAGCCCTGGATCTTGCTTTGCCCTGGGGTGTCCTTGAATCCTCAGTTGTCATCTTAGCCTGGGCCAGAGAGAGAGACAGCAACTTGCCCTAGGACAGTGGTCGGCAAACTCATTAGTCAACAGAGCCAAATATCAACAGTACAACGATTGAAATTTCTTTTGAGAGCCAAATTTTTTAAACTTAAACTTCTTCTAACGCCACTTCTTCAAAATAGACTCGCCCAGGCCGTGGTATTTTGTGGAAGAGCCACACTCAAGGGGCCAAAGAGCCGCATGTGGCTCTCGAGCCGCAGTTTGCTGACCACGGCCCTAGGATAATAGTGGGTCCCCAGCTCTCCCCCTCCCAACCTGATACACCAACTGCTGTAACCTGATGGATTGAGCCTATCTGCCTTCATCCCCACCGATGGAATGTTCTCCTTCATGGAAGAAGCACAGAACAGTCCTTGGGGCCGCCAGGGGAGTGTGTGGCCAGCCCTAATTTGAACCTTTGGGGGTTAGGGACAGTCCCTGGGGCGGAGTTGCTGGATTTCTGGGTGGCTTGAGCATCTTGAGTAAGTCCTAACAGACAGCATCTTCACAGGGTCCTTCAGGGACTCTCTCGAATGTAGCCTAGGCCCCCCATGGGTGTGGAGTGGGGGCTCCCGCCCCAGCGGGACGTGCCTGTGCCTGCGCGCTGGCCCAGCTGACCCTGCCTGGCTTCCGTTGCAGCAGCTGATGTGCTGGTGTATCTGGCGGATGACACCGTGGTGCCCCTGGCCGTGGAGAGCCTGCCGTCCCTCAGTGCCCACGAGCTGCACCGCGCCCTCCGCGAGGTCCTGCAGCTCCCGGACATTGCCCTGGAGGTCTTCGCACTCTGGCTGGTCTCCCCTCTGCTGGGTAAGGCTTGGCAGCGAGAAGCCCAGGCGGGAGGGTTGGAAGGTTGCTGATCAGCTTCCAGAACCTGTGGCCGCTGTCCGTCAGGGAAAGGCGGGACTTGTGTGGGTCCTGGAGCTGTCTGCCCACCCTTTTGAGGACCCAGAGCCCTGAGGGCATGCCTGGCTCCTCTGCCCCATCTCCTTTCTGCGGGTGGCAGAGGCGGGGCCGAGCTGCCAGCAGCCTCAGCAGTCTGGAGCCTGGGGCAGGAGACGGGAGACAGGGAGGGAAGGGTCTGCATGCGCCGAGCACGTGGTCTGTGCCGCCACCTGAGCTGGCATTTCCTGAGCAGAGTTTCACCTTATCCTCATGGCCCAGCCCTGACTTGCAGATGTCGAAATTGAGGTTTGGGGTGGTGGGACCAGCGAGAGGTAGGACAACGTCAGAGCAGAAGCCTGGGTGGCCCCCAGCTGACCTCTTTGAACTGCATCTGCTCTTGAGGGCAGGGAGCAGGGTGGTCATCAGCCCGGGAAGCTGCCACCGCTGACGAGACTTTTCCTGAGGCTGGGAAGGCAGGACGAGTGGGGACTGACTGCCCTGCCGCCGGGCCTCTGGCCGGCCTGGGTTCTGGCCTGTGACCACCAGTGTCCTGCCCTTTCAGGCTGAGGTTCCCAAGACGGGGATGTTGCGGGATTGAGGGCAGTGGCTCTCCAGACCTCAGGCCTGGGAGGGGAGGGCTGGGGTTCCCTGGGCCTCTGAATAGGGCCTCCAGCCTCCTGGCTTGGACAGGGGGAGGGCCCGGGGAAGGAAGCACCCCACCTGGAGCCAGGGCCAGGCATGTTTTCTGAGCTTAAACTTTCTCTTTCCTTGTAGAGGAATAGGGACAAGAAGGGGGTGACTGGTGGGAGTGGGTGGGGGGACACATATGTAATACCTTAATCAATTAAAAAAAAAAAGGGGGTGACTGGTCCCAGGGGCCCCTAGTGGCTGGGGTTTGTGCCTCTACCCTGGTGGGGGTTATCAGCTAGCTTGGTGGGAGAGTGGGTGCCTGTCCCTCCCACACCCTGCCCAGCAGTTGGAGCTTCCTGCCCAGCTGCTGCTCTCGCCCACCCTCTTCCTGCTGACCATTCTCCTCCGGCTGCTCCCCACCCGGCTCAGCTGCCCCTCCTTCGCCCTCCAGGCTGCTGGGCAGGACTGTGGGCCCCTGGGCTTGTGTCTTTGAAAAGCTGGGGGGGGGGGGGTTCCGTGACCGGCCCTGCCCCGGGCTCCTGGCCCTACAGCTGGACAAGGCTTGTTCCCTCCTCCCACTTCCTCCGCCCCCTCCTTCCCCATCACATTCCTGCTCCCCCTCATGGAAGTGAATGGCCCGCCTGTGTGGCCCTGTGGCCTGGTCGCCCTGGGGACCTGCCTCGTCCAGGAGGAGGGCGGCTAGAGGCCCCAGCACGAAGTCAGTGCCCACTTTGTTCCCTCGCTGGGCTCAGGGAGGCTGAAAGGCCACTTCAGCTTTGACTCGGCCCCTCAGAACTTTGCCCCACCCCCACCCCCAGAGCGGGTGAGCACTCACGGATGCCCAGGGCTGTGAGGCAGGGAGGGGGTGCCGTCTGCCAAAGCTGCTCTTCCTTTGAGCTGGATGTTTGGAAGAGTTTGGCCTTCTCAATGCCATTGTCACTCTCCATGGAACAGGGCTCCAGGGACAGTCTGTCTGTCTGGGTGACAGTTTCCAGGCAGAAGGGCCCCGTCTGGAAGTGGGTCAGACCACGGGTCAGCATAGTCCTGTTCTGAGAATGGACGTTCTCTGAGCTGCTGGGCCTGGAGTTTAAGGCTGGTCGGGGCTGGGCCATAGGCGGAAGGAAGCACCCTTGCCTCAGGTCCTCGCCTCCAGTGTGTCCAGGGGGCGCAGCTGGTCAGTTACCTCATTCATCTCACAGGTGCGTGCAGCGCCCACCCCTCGTCTGGACAGCCATCTAGAGGCTGGGATTACAGTGGGGAACAGGGTCAGAGGTGTGCCTGCTCCCAGGGAACCTGCAGTCTGAAGTGAGGGGCAGCTAGCCGGTGTGGCTCAGGGGATAGAGCATCAGCCTGCGGACTGAAGGGTCCCAGGTTCTATTCCGTTCAAGGGCACATGCCCTGGTTGTGGGCTCGATCCCCAGTAGGGGGCATGCAGGAGGCAGTTGATCAGTGATTCTCACTTATCATTGATGTTTCTATCTCTTCCCTCTCCTTTCCTCTCTGAAATCAATAAAAATATATTTAAATAAATAAATAAAAATGTGGAGCAGGAGGCTCAGTGGGCAGAGCTCTGTTCTGGTTCAGCCACTAACTCTGATGGCCTTGGGCAGGCCCTGTCCCTCTGGGCTTCAGTGAGTGTGCTCAGAGGGTCCGGCCGAGCGTGTGGGGTTGAGGGAGCCCTTCCTGGAGGGAGGGGGTGCTGCTGCACGTGGCATGTTCCCCTGGGGAGTGGTGGGGCACGGGGGGGTTACACGTGGGTGTAGCCAAGGATCTAGGTTGGAAACGAGGGCCTTGGAGCACCAGGAAATCTGGACCAGAGAAGTCATGGGCGAAGAAAGGGATGTCAAGAAGCTGAGTGCAGCTTGGCTGGTGTGGCTCAGTGGTTGAGCGTCGACCTGTGAACCAAGAGGTCCCGGCACATGCCAGGTTGCCGGCTCAATCCCCAGTAGGGGGCTTGCAGGGGGCAGGCGATTGTTGTTTTTCTCTCTCCCTCTCCCTCTCTGTCGCCTTTTCCTTCTCCCTCTCCCTTCCTCTCTCTCTCTAAAAATCAATTTTAAAAAATTAAAGTGGCAATTATAAAAAAGAAGCTAAGTGTAGGGGTTGGGTAGAAGGCTGTAGGCAGGGAGGGAGGCCACTTTCGAGGCTGTGGCTACTGTTTTGCATTAGGATGAGGATCCAGATGGAAGTCCGGGGAACAGAGACAAGGACCCTTGTCAACAGGCTGGCAGGACAAGGCGCCCGGCCCTGTGGTGGGAGGGGCGAAGGAGGAAGATAAGGGTCAGGAGGCAGGGGTAGCTAGTTGATGGAGTGCATATTGCCATCCCCCCGCCCCCTGGCAGTCATCCTCAGTCATTACCAGATGGTCTTGAAAATGGCCTCAGACTTCTCCCAGGCTGCGCGCTACGTGTACAGATGAAACTGCTGTGTCATTCCTGGACTGAGCTGTTGAGTCCTGGGCCGGCTGACAGTTGGGGTTGAGGGGCGTGTGGTGAGGGCCCCTGGTGGCCAGGGGTACAGCAGTGACCGGACAGGGCGCTCCTGCCCTCAGGGCACTCAGGCTCGGGGAGCACCGACAGTGCGGTGATGTCAGCTAGTGCTGACCACTGTAAAGTCAACCAAGTGGGGTGCAGTTGGTGTGATAGGTGACGGAGGGGCTGCCTTAGTTGAGGGCCCAGGGAGGTGACACTTGAACTGAGACCCAAGCCAACCAGCCATGTGAGGTCCTGGGGGAAGGGTATGAGGCAGGAGGAACAGCAAGTGCAAAGGCCTCAGATGAGCTGGGAATGTTCGAGTGAGTGAAGGAGGCCGGAGTGGGAGAGGGAGCAAGAGAAGGGGAGGGGGGGGGGGAGCGGGTGGCCTGGCATCTGTGGGCATGGAGGCCAGGAGTGTGCAGGTCGGAAGGTCAGCTGGAGCTCCCCGGGGAGAGGCTGGAGGTGGGGGCTGGTGAGGGGGAGACCCAGGCTTTGCCAGGGCCAGGGGAGGGCAGCCCCTGATTCTCAGTTACCAGCTTCGGGCTCTGCTTCCTAATGGCAGTGCCGGCTGCACCTGTACCGCCACCCCACACCCGCCCTCCGCGCAGCCTCGGCTCCGGCCTACCCTGGCGCAGTAGAGAACAGTCAAAGGCTGCCTCTGCTGTGTGACTTGGAACAAGCAACCTAACCTCTCTGAGCCTCGTTTTCTCTCTGGATGCAGTGAGGATGGGGCATTGCAGGGTGTACCCCTAAATGGTTCTGGACTTTTCGTGCCTGCTGGGTTGACATTGACCATGACTCCGTCATGTTGCGGAGGGGCGGGTGGCAGTTGCGCTTGAGTGTGCCTCGGGCCGTGCACTCGCTGTTCCTCCCGCCGCCCTGGCAGAGGCTGCATGGCCGCTTCCCTCTCGCCTGCAGAGGTGCAGCTGAAGCCCAAGCACCAGCCCTACAAGCTGGGCCGCCAGTGGCCAGAACTGCTGCTGCGCTTCACCGACGCCCCGGACGATGACGTGGCCACAGGTGAGGTGCTCCTGCGGCCCCATCTCGGGGCCACCTGGGCTGGGGCACTGGCTCCCTGGCCCCGTCAGCCTCTCCTGGCAGGGGAGCCGGGGACCTGGGGGGAGCCCAGGAGAGGATGGGCTGGGAGGTCAGCGAGCTTGTCGAGATAACCACACCCCCCACTCCGCACAGCCCTCAGGCTTTCTCAGTCATGGTTGGTGAGCCTGGGGGTCGGGGACTGGCCAGTCGGGAGAGGGCTGGGCAGTGACCCCAGCCTCTCCCCCCAGATGAGCCTTCCCTGCAGTTCCGAAGGAACGTGTTTTTCCCAAAGCGGAGGGAGCTCCAGGTGAGGCCGCGAACCCCAGGCAGGTCTGGTGCCCTGTGTTCAGCCTCCCCTTGTCCCTAGATCCCTGGCCTCTGGTGCCCTGACCTAGCTGAGCAGCCCCTCCCTGCCACACAGGTCCACGACGCGGAGGTCCTGCGGCTGCTCTACGAGGAGGCCAAGGGCAACGTGCTGGCGGCGCGGTACCCCTGCGACGTGGAGGACTGCGAGGCCCTGGGCGCCCTGGTGTGCCGCGTGCAGCTCGGGCCCTTCCAGCCGGGCCAGCCCACGGCCTGCACCTTGAGGTGAAGGCCAGCGTGGCTGAGGCAGGGGTGCAGGGTGGGAGGGTTGCCCCAGAATCCTCCTTGCAATTGGTCTTAGGTCTTGCAGGGTCCCGGCGTCAGGAGGCCTCCGCCCGAGGGCTGGCCCTGACAGTGACTGTGGGTGAGGCCTCCCCTCTCTGAGCCTCCTTTTCCTCGTCTGCCCTGGGCTGAGGGGCCCGTCGGGGAGGCGGGTGAAGTACGTCTGTGGGCGCCCCCAGCCCGAGGAGCCCTAGGTGTGCCTGAGGAGCCAGCCTCCACCTGAGGTCGGGAGGGAGCTGGGCTTGCTTATTGTGGTCACAGTTAGGGACTGTGTGGGGGCACCCATGATGACAATGCCCACGGAGACCCCCCTCACGCCGCCCTGCTGCTGGGCCTCTCCTCCCCCTCCCTTCCCCATGGCCGGGCTGTGTGGTCCTCCGGAAGCCAGCAGGGACCGCCCCTCTGTCAGAAACAGCTGCAGGGATACTTGTTGGACACACGCTGTGCCCTTCCGTGGGTGTAGACACCAGTGTCCTTAGGTTACACGTGGGAGGCCGAGGCTCGGCGAGGGCGCTCAGCGCTCCAAGACCGAGGCCAGCTGTGGCCTATGCAGAACCCCGGTGTGCGGCCTGGAGTCCCGGGCTGCCCGGTGGGCGGGACAGTCACGCCCAGGCTCTTCCCTCCTCTGTGTGAGTGAAGTGCCCTCTTGCACGAACCTGCACCCGTGGACTGTAGGGTGGTGTTTGCTTACACCCTGTTGGGCAGAATAAAACATTGGTAGCTCTGGGCCACTCGTACCATTTTTGGTTGTGAAAGTCCCACTAGTTCAGGGATCCACATCTCCCTTACTCACCACCTGATGTTGCTGTGGAACTCTCCAGCCACAGCCTGGTCCCGGGGCGGGCCTGGCTTGGGCTCTTCTCTCCATCTCCCGACTTTCCCTTCAGGCCTCTCTCCCGTCAGGTGTGCTGTTGAGATGGCAGCAGTGGGATCCCTTGGCAGCTCATGTCTGCCCCCGCCCCCCACCCCCGCCCCCGTGAGCGTGTCCGAACCTAAGGACCTTGGCATGTCAGCCACGGAGCCTCATGCTGAGCCTCATCTTCCTCCCTCCACAGGGAGAAGCTGGACTCCTTCCTCCCTGCCCACCTGTGTAAGCGAGGCCACGGGCTCTTTGCTGCCCTCCGGGGCCGTGGGGCCAAGGCTGGGAGCAGCGAGCAGGGCCTGCTCAGCGCCTACCGCAAGGTGAAGGAAGTGGTCAGCAGCGACAGCGAGCCTGAGGCATCCCTGAGGCCCCACTACCAGGCCTACCTCACCAAGTGCCACGAGCTTCCCTACTATGGGTGAGCACCGTCCCAGGCAGCCGCGGCCCTGGGGGCTCCTCTGTCCCTGAGACGCTCGCTAGATACCCAGGTGGCTGTTCCGAGTAGGCGTTTTGGTTTCTGGGTCTAGAGTTCGGTGGTAACTGGTGAGTCATCAGCACGTGGATGGTGTTTGAAAGCAGGGACCCAAAGGGACGGTCAAGGAGGTGCGTGTGGACGGAAAGAGGACCCCAGCCAGCCAGGCGGGAGGGTCTCTGCAAGCCAAGCAAAGGGAGGTGTCAGGGAGGGAGTGACCAAGCATCCCATGCTGCTGCTTCACGGTCAAGTTCGACATGTCCTGTGTGGCTGACGGTTGCTCTGGCTCCAGCATCGTGGAGGAGGCAGCGGGTGGAGGAGAAAGAAGAACTTGGAGGCAGTGAGTGTAGCCAGCTTTCCCAAGGAGCCATGCTGCGGAATGAGCAGCGTGTGGGTGCGGTGGGGACAGAAGGTTTTTAATTCAGTGACAGGCACAGTGTGTGCTGATCGGGGTGGCCCAGTAGAGTGACAGCTTGAGATGAGGGTGGCGAGTGGCCCTTCTGGTTGCTTCAGTTTCCCCAGCCCTCGGCCAAGCCTGTGACGTCTCCCCGGCGTGGCACTGCGGGCGGTGATGGAGGCTGCGCTCAGTAATTGCAGGTGGTGAGCGCTTGTCTTCAGTCCTGCCCACTGCGCCGGTGCAGGCAGTGACAGAGGTGGGACTACCTAGGACTCTGGCTTAGCCAAGGGCAAGGCGGGAGGGCCAGGGCAGCCACAGGAGCGGAGAGGACACGGCCAGGCAGGAGGGAGAGGCTGGCAGCTCAGTGGGTGGCATCCTAAGGCCACTCACCCTTTCTCCTTCTCTGTGCCAACCCCTGAAGCTGCTTCCCTGGGCAGTTCCTGCCCCTCCTGGGCCCCAAGCAGGTGCGGCCTTGACCCCCTCTCTGCTGCTGAAGGCAGGGGCTCTCCCGGCCCTGACACGGCCTGGCCACCTCCAGCAGCTCAGCCCTAGTTCTCGGGCTCCTGGTGGCTCTGTCCACACCTGGATTCATGCTCTTCCCTCTGTCTGTGGTGGCCCCTCTGTGTGCCGCTCAGTTCCACCTCCTGTCCTGTTCAAACCCTCCTGTCCTGCACACCAGCTCCGATGCCACCACCTCCAAGCCTTCTCCCTCCCCTGGGGCGCGTTTCCCTTTAGCCTCCAGTCACCCGAAGGGCCTGGCAGAGCACTCGCTGGAGGATGAACCACAATGCTGAGCCGTCTGCCTGGTGCTGAGGGACCGGCTGACCCCAGCTCCCCCTGCCCAGGTGTGCCTTCTTCCACGGCGAGGTTGACAAGCCGGCCCAGAGCTTTTTGCACCGGGGCGGACGGAAGCCGGTGACGGTCGCCATCAGTCTGGAGGGTGTGCATGTCATCGACAACAGGGAGAAGGTACCTCCAGCTCCTCCATGATGGGACCTGGGGGTCTCAGTGGAGAGGAGGGGAGTGGGGTCCTTACCCAGGCCTTCCGGGTTTCCCTGGGCCTGCGGTTGACCTTGGGGCAGGGTGGGTGGCCTGTCCGAGAGGACCCCTCCCTCCCTCGGATGTCCCT
This sequence comes from Eptesicus fuscus, assembly GCF_027574615.1. Classification (NCBI taxonomy): domain Eukaryota; kingdom Metazoa; phylum Chordata; class Mammalia; order Chiroptera; family Vespertilionidae; genus Eptesicus; species Eptesicus fuscus. The sequence continues at coordinate 79,567,949 of NC_072485.1, read as the reverse complement.
GGGCTTCACTGTCATCCTGCGGGCTTCTCTGGGTCTGCTCTGGGTCAGCCCAGTGTGCTGGGCAGTGGCTGCCCGGGCAGGGAGGCTGCGGCTGGGAGGAGGCCTCTGACTAGAGCGACCCTGACAGGCCTGGCTGTTCTGCCCTCCGATGGCGGGAGACCAGCTGCTGGTTTTCCAGAAATGCCCAGGACCAGGAGCCCTCCTGGGCGGCCCGCGTCCTGCTTCTCACCTGCATTGGCTGCCTGTGGTGAAGGTGGTGTTGGCAGCCGCCCTGTGGGCAGCGTCTCTGCACCTGCTCAGGCGCCCCTCCGCAGCCAGCAGAACAGTTTGCTCAACTCCTGGTCTCCCCTCCCCACTTGCCTCTTCCCGCACGTGACTACCCTGTTGGGCTTGACCCGCTGGTGAGACGCACTGTGGTTAGGGTGTCTCATCCTCCCCGGACCCCGCCCCCTTCCAGGGTCTGATGGGAGCAGGGACCCCTCTCCCTGGAGAAACTCACGAATTCAGACTCAGCCTTGGAGTTAAACAGCCAGGAGTCCCCTTCTGCTGGCGCCGAGCCAGGTGGGGCAGGGGAGCAGAGCTCTGCCCAGGGGTCAAGCTCTGCCTCCTGCGGACCAGCACGTCCTGCTGGGCCTGCGTTTCCAGGAGCTGTCCTGGGACCACACGTCCCCCGAGGAGGAGGAGTCTGTCCTGTGGCTGGAGTTCGATGGCAGCAATGAGGGCACGCCCGTCAACAAGCTGCTCAAGATCTACTCCAAGCAGGTAGTGGGGTGGCCGCACTGGGGTGGGGCTGGGGGGGATAGGCTCAAGGGGGCCCAGCCTGTTGGAGGCTCCAGGCTGGCAAGGAGGTGAAAGGGCCGTTGAGGTCCAGGGGACCGGGGCGCTGGCTTCTACAGCCTGAGCCACCCTCGCGAGTTAGCTGGGCCTGGCCTGAGTGTCACACACACCGGTGGCGGCTGTGTTGAGGGCTTCCCAGTGCTGTGCGACCACCCACACCAGCTCCCTCTGTCCTTGAGGCCCCCTGAGAGCTGGCTGCTCTGAGACACGGGGCAGGCACAGAAGGGTTAGGGCCCCTCTGCACCTGTGCCACCATTGACTGTCCAGTTCATTCAGCACCAGGTCTTCCACCCCACCCCAGCCTGCCCCTCTCCCCTCATCATGGAGAGCCGCCCCTCCCACAGGGCCAGTCAGCATGGTCTTCCTCTCCTGTCCTCTCAGCCCTCTGCAGGTAACAGCGCCCCAGGGACTCTCTCTGAAAGCACACATCCCCGGCCCTCCTGCCCCGCCTGGGGCCCTAGACCTTGCACACATCCCACGGCTTTCCACTCCGTGCCTCCCTTCCCGTCCCTCACTCCTTTGCAGCCAGCCTGCTCCCTGCCCTCCCCCTGCGCCCTGCCCTCCCCCTGCACCCTGCCCTCCCCCTGCTCCCTGCCCTCCCCCTGTACCCTGCCCTCCCCCTGCTCCCTGCCCTCCCCCTGCACCCTGCCCTCCCCCTGCACCCTGCCCTCCCCCTGCTCCCTGCCCTCCCCCTGCTCCCTACCCTCCCCCTGTGCCCTGCCCTCCCCCTGCACCCTGCCCTCCCCCTGCTCCCTGCCCTCCCCCTGCACTCCCCTGCTCTAAGCCCAGCAGACTGCCTTGCCTGCATGGTGCACATGTGTCTGTCTTCCTTCTCTCTCTCAGCTTGACTCTGTGCTCCTGGAGACCCCTCTCTGTCTCCTGCTGTGGCTCCCTGACCTCTGACCTCTCTGTCTCCTGCTGCGGCTCCCTGACCTCTGACCTCTCTGTCTCCTGCTGCGGCTCCCGACCTCTGGCCTGTCCCCTGCTGGCCCTCCTTTCCGGGGCCTCTCCAGGGACTTCTCTCCCTGCTTATGTCCAGGAGCTCTTCCCTCTCACGGCTTTGACTACTCCGTTATCCCCATCTTTATTCTGATGACCATAAATGTTACATTACTACTTTAGACCTCTTTTTTAAGTAAATGTTGTATCGAATTATAATATACAGAAAAGTACCCAAATCCTAAGTGTGTAACTCAGTAGATTTTCCCAAAACAAACCCATGTGCCACCTTTCAGATTAGGAAGGAGAGCCAGGACCCTAGGAGACCCCTCAGGCACCCTTCCAGCCCTTCCCCACTGAAGAACCCCCCCACACACGCTCCTGACTTAGATCACGCCAGAGTCATTCTGTCTGCCTGCGAACCTTCTAGCAGCGGTTCCCCCAGTGTGTCCCTGTGGCTGGTTTCTCGCTCAGCATTGAGTCCGTGAGCTCCTCCTTGACTCCTCCATTGTGTCGCTGATGGACCCTGGTTTCTCGTTTGGGGCGGTTGCAGGCAGTGCTGCTTATCTGGTCCACACAGGAGTGCAGTGGCTGCGTCACAGTGGGCCGCGCTCAGCTTTTGTGGACACTGCCAGTTTCCGAAGCGGATGTGCCAGTCTGCACGCTGCAGGGGTAGATGAGAGTTGATGAAACAAGCTCCAGCACCTACTGTTACCAGTCTGTGGGGGGGGTTGTTTTGTTTTGTTTTAAATTTTTATTGATTTTAGAGAGTGAGGAAGTGGGAGAGAGAGAGAAAAACGATGTGAGAGCTAAACATTGATCAGCTGTCTCCTGCTCACGCCTTAACCAGGGATCGAACCACAACTTGGGCATATGCCCTGGCCAGGCATTGAACCAACAACCTTTCAGTGCCCAGGGCAGCACCCAACTGAGCCATGTGGGCCAAGGCAATCAGTCTTTTTGTGGTCATTTTAGCCACTCTGGTGGGTGAGTAGCAGTATCTCCTTATAATTATTTTCTTTTGTTTTTTATTCAACTTCATTGAGGCATAATTTACAATAAAATGCATCCATTTTAAGAGTGAGTTTTGACAACTACCACCACCACAGACAAGCTGTTTGTATCTTCCTTGAGGTGAAATGCCTATTCACATTTTTTTTTTTAAGAGAAAGCAAGAGAGAGAGAGAGAGAGAGAAGAGAGAAACATTGATTGGTTGCCTCCTGCACAAGCCCCAACTGTGGATTGAACCTGAAACCTGGGTGTGTGCCCTGACCAGGAATTGAACCCGCCACCTTTCCGTGTGTGGGATGACACTCGAACCAACTGGGCCGCACCAGCCATTCACATCTTTTGCCCATTTTTTATTGGCATTATTTCTGTCGCCACGTGGGGTGGATTGCTGGGTTATATGATAGACATGTGACTGGCTTTGCTGGACACTCTCAGACTGTTTCCTAAGTGACTGTCCTATTTGTGTTTGCACCCGTGTCTGGTGGTTCTGGTCCCTCTGCGTCCTTGTCAGCACTTGGTACTGTCAGTTTCATTTGCTTGTTTGTCATTCTCATTACTTTGTAATAGTGATATGTCATGTGTGTGGGGTTTTGTGTGTGTGTGTGTGTGTGTTTGTTAATCGTAACCCAGGGATATTTTTCCATTGATTTTTAGAGAGAGTGGAAGGGAGGGAGAGAGAAAAACATCGATGTGAGAGAGACGCATTGTGGTTTTAATTGGCATTTTCCTAACAGCTAATGATGTGACCATCTTTTCATGTATTTATTTGCTGTCCATACATCTCTTTTGATGGAGTGTCTGTTCAAATGGTTTGTCCTTTGTCTATTGAGTTATTTGTTTTCTTATTGAGTAGTGAGCTTGTTACATAGTCTGCATACCAGTCCCTTCACAGATGCGGGTTTGCAGGAGTGTTCTTTCGGTCTGTGTCTTGACTTCTCGTTTTCCTAACAATGTCTTTTCAGAAATATTTTTAAGTCATCCAGTTCATTTGTTTGCCTTGTCTCCATTTATTGGTCTTTGATTTATTTCACTAATAAGTTTTTGGCATATAAATCTTATACATCTTCTATTAGATTTATCCCTAAGTATTTCTTTTTTCTTTTTTTTCTTTTTGGTGCTATGCAGCTTTTTGAAACTGTATAGTAGGTGGTATGTTTTAAGCTTCAATAACTTCAATTTCCAGGTGTTGATTGTGGTATATAGAAATGCAGTTGCTTCTGTTATCCACACGTCGTTATGTCCCTTAAGCTTGTTAAACTCACTCACTAGTTCTAGTAGTTTTTTGTAGATTTTCTCTGTTGACAGTTTTGTCATCTGTGAATAGGGACAGGTGTATCTGACTTCCCAATCTGCATGCCTCTTGTCTTGCCTGATGGCAGTCACTCGGGCCTCCAGTAGAGTTGAGTCCCTGCGAGCAGACGTCCTTGAGTTGCTGCTGATCTTAAGAGCGTTCAGTCCCGCTCTCATACGTGTGATGTTAGCTGTGGGTTTTTCATAGATGAAAAGGAAGTGCCCTTCTGTTCCTGGCTTGGTGAGTTTTATCGTGAATGGGTATTAAATTGTGTTGAATGTGGCTGTTGTAATGGCTGTGCTCAGGAGCGTCACGCTGTGCTAGAGGAACTTGGAGGGCTTTCCTTTGTGCTTGCAGCTCAGGGCCCTCTGTCCCGCCTGCCCAGCCCAGCCCACTGTCCACTCTCCCTTGGTGGGGAAAAGGAGGCAGGTCTGGAGAACAGGACGCTGGCTCTTCCTTCTGGACCATGCAGGGTTTGGGCCCAGGGTGGGTAGGCAGGTCTGGACCACATCTGTCACCAGGGGGCCACCCCACTCCCCACAGTGGGTTCTCTTCTTAGGAGTCCCTGCTGTATCTCACTGCCTACAGCAGTGCCTGGCACAAGGTGGGCCCCCAGTAAACGTGTTGCTTGACAGGAACACCCCTCACCGACATCTGAGCACTTTTTCTTTTATATCAACACTAATGGCCCGGTGCACGGATTCGTGCACATTGAAAGGAAATTAATTAGAAGAAATGTTTTAATATCGCTATTCGCCCTTTATAATAGAAGTGTCAACCAAATTCACGATCGACAGTGACAGATCAAAACACACATGTGCGATTGGCGCCAGCGAGAGCTTTATATGTATCGCGCATGCGTGAGTCAACTTAGCCTTTTATATATATAGAATAAACTTAATTAGACCTGCTTTCTGATGTAGCTAAACTTTTTCCAGCCCAGTGAAGCACCCCAACTTCTCTTTCAGGTAATTGTCAGCAACACAGCAGTAAATATCAACACAAAGCAGATTATTGTAGATCACGCAGGGTGAAATATTTAACTGCAGCAGTGTTTGACTATATTCTGCACAGTGAGAAAATCTGAAGGTATTTTCAAGGTCCACCATTTCTTACTTCTTTTAAACTTTATAAATCTTCATTTTCTGGCTAATGAAAAGAAAATAGGATTCCACCAAGTCTGCTATCTACCTACTCCAGGACTTCTGTGAGGGTCAAAAGAGATGAGGCACGGGAAAACGCTTACTTCACAGACATTTGGTAAAGTGTAAAGTGTTGGCACCTGGCTATAAAGCAAGTCATATTCTTGGGCTGAAGAAACTCCAAGGAGGCTAGTTGCTAGGGAGAGGAAGCCAGGCGTTGCTACGTGACATCATTACCCGGCACCCACAGCGACCGTTTCTGGGCTGGCTGGGCTGGGCTGAGCTGGGCTGGGCTGTGGGCCACATTTTGCGCCATGGGGTCTCGGCAGTGTTGGCTGCAATTTGATGGGCTGTTGTTTCAGGGTGGTGGCGGGGCCTGTGTCCCACTTGGGGGAAGCTGAGTGTTGCTTTGTTGGCGTCAGGTCTGCAGTGCTGTTTCTTTGTAAATGGCCAGTGTGTCAAGGCAGCTCCTGCTTTGAGCGTCTCCTCCCTGGTGGTCAGTGTGCATCATAGCGACTGGTTGGATGGTTGGAGGGACACTTAGCATATTGGCCTTTTATATATATAGACTAGAGGCCTGGTGCACGAAAATTCATGCACTCTGGGGGGGATCCCTCAGCCCAGCCTTTGCCCTTTCTGTGCAGCCTGGGAGCCCTTGGGGGATGTCCCACTGATGGCTTAGCCGCAGTCTGGCCTCCCTCTGTGGGAGGTGACTGGTGGGCCAATTGGGGGATGGCACCGACTGGCGAGCAGCCGGCCCCACCCCCCATCGCCCTGCCGCCACCACCAGTGACCTCCTCTGCGGAAGGCGACCTGCAGGGCGATCGGGGGATGAGCAGCCGCCCCCACCCCATTGTCCCTCTGTCACCGCTGGTTGCTGCTGCCCCCCAGTTGCCATCCCCTCCCTCTGCCTTCTGGCACCTGTCTTGGCTGGCCTGGCACCTCCTGCTCACTGGCCCTGCTCCCCACCGATCATCATTCCACCATTCGATCGATTTGCATATTAGGCTTTCATTATGTCGGATGTGTTGTTTCACATTTGTTGAGAAGGCTTCACTTTTGAAGAATGTGCTCAGTGGGAGCCGCCCACCCCTCCCCCATGACCTCACTGCCGCCTTCCTCCCCTCATGGGCCTGCAGGCTCTTTCCGGCCAACACGCATGCAGTTCCTTCAGCGCAAAGGCCTGCCTGGCCCCGTCTTCTACGCCTCTCATCCTCTCCATAGCAGCGGCCCGCTGCCTTCCCAGCCTGTGCCTCCGAAGTAGAATGTTCTCTTTCCCACCCACCTCCCAGACCTGGACCCCTACTCACCCACCAGGACAGACCCCTAACATCACCTCAGGTGGGACGCCTGCCCTGCCCGCTGGCCCGCAGAGCGCCTGCCCCCACTTGCTTTCTTGTGTGAATGGTATTTGTTTCCTCATGTGCCTCCCCCACCAGAGAGGGGCAGGGACGTCCATCTGGTTCCTCTCGCTCTGCAGGGGCTGAAAGGCCGGGCCTGGCCCTGGCTCCCCCTCAGTCCTCACGCTGGCCTCTCCCCTCCCCAGGCTGAACTGATGAGCAGCCTCATCGAGTACTGCATCGAGCTGAGCCAGGCCTCAGAGCCCGCTGCCCCCCAGGAGGGTGCCTCCGGTCCCTCCTCCGCCCCCGGCTCCTTGCCACCTCCCACTCAGCGCCCCCAGCTACGCAGACAGGGCAGCGTGGTGTGCAGCCGGATCCAGCACCTCGCCACCATCGACTATGTGGAGGAGGGTGAGTGACCTCTTCATGGTAAAACATGCCGGCCACGGGGAGCTCGAGGGGAGGGCGGGCTGAGAGCCTCTGGCTGAGAGGAGAGCTGGGTGTGAGCGGCACAGCTGCGCTCTGTGATCCCAACAGAGGCCTCTGGGGTCCTGGCGGTAAGAGTCCTGCTCTGCCCCTTCTCACTGCTGCGTCCACAGACGTGGCCACTCGGGACTGTCCCGACGTGAAGACTAGAAACTCCCAGTGTCTGCACTGTGGGTCCTGGAGCAGGTCCTGGATCAGAGGACACTGGAGGGACTGGTGAAGTCTGCATTGCCACTCACAGAGGAGGCCCGTCGTTTCTGCACCACCGGGCATGCGGACACTGGGAGTTTGTAGTCTCACAGCTGAGAGGCAGTGAGTGTTACTGTCCAGGGCAGGCGTCCTCAAGCTACGGCCCGCGGGCCACATGCGGGTGTTTTTGCCGTTTTGTTTTTTTACTTCAAAATAAGATATGTGCAGTGTGCATAGGAATTTGTTCGTAGTTCTTTTTAAACTATAGTCCGGCCCTCCAACGGTCTGAGGGACAGTGAACTGGCCCCCTGTTTAAAAAGTTTGAGGACCCCTGGTCCAGGGAGAGATGCGCGGGTTGCTGTTTGAATTCTAGTGAAATTGGACCATTTTTATGTGCATGATCATTTATGTTTTCTTCATGAATTACTGTTCACTTATGTTGCCTGTTTTTCTTTTTTTGCTTGATTTTTTAAAATTAACATCTATTAACATGGCATATATATTGTAATTAATGAACCAATATTGATATCGTTTTTGGGTTTTTTTATTGATTTCAGAGAGGAAGGGAGAGGGAGAGAGAGATAGAAACATCAATGATGAGAGAGAATCATTGATCGGCTGCCTCCTGCACACCCCACACTGGGGATCAAGCCTGCAACCCAGGCATATGCCCTGACTGGAATCGAACCCGGACCTTTCAGTCCGCAGGCTGACACTCTATCCACTGAGCCACACCAGCGAGGGCTGGTTCTCGTATTATTAACTGAAGTCCTTAGTGTAGCCTCATGTCTCTTTAGTCCATGAACCATGTGGACCCCAGAGTGCTCAGTTGTCACGTGTCCTTGGGCTCCTCTGGGCTGTGACCGTTTCTGACTTTCCTGTTGATGACCTTGGCAGCTGGGGCGGGCAGGGGGGCTGGTCAGGGACATTGTAGGGGCCCCTTCACTGGAGTTGGATGTTTTTCTCAGGATTAGACTGGGCTTCCGGCTTGGGGGGAGGAGGATCACAGAGGGGGAGTGCCACTTTTGTGTTGACCTTGGTCACCTGCTTGAAGCTGGGAACTTGTAAGCGTTCTTACCCTTGCTGAGCTCACCTTCAGCCGTCCTGTAGGTTCAGGTACTTTGTTTCTTTGGTCTGTTCTGGAATAGGTTTTAGCAAAAGCTCCTCAGGCACCACGCTGGCCCAGCATCAAACTCAAACACTGATTTGCCTCTGGTTGGGGCTGGTAACACGCCCACCCACCACCCGTCACTGGTGGGAGAGTTGGGTGGGAGAGTGAGGCCAGAAAGTGGGCAGGTGTGGAGAGGGGAGCTCAGCCCTGGGGGCTGGGCCTCCCCAGGAAGCCCTGTCCTCAGTGCGGTCCTCGCTCCCCGACAGGCGAGCAGATCAGGCCGGTGAAACCGAAGCGCACCACGTCCTTCTTCAGCCGGCAGCTCTCCCTGGGCCAGGGGAGCTACACCGTGGTGCAGCCCAGCGAGCGCCCGGAGCAGAGCTGAGACCCTGGCGCCAGTGCCGGCAGGAGGAGGGCGCAGGGAGGGCAGGGCCGGGTGTGGCCCTCGAGTTGGAAGAAGGCTACCTCGACGTGTGGAGCAGGGACTTCTGTGCTTGGGATGGTGCCAGGCTGTGCCCCGCTGGCTCAGGGATCCCCCCGGTCCCTCTCGCAGCCTGCCCTTCCGCACTGTGGGCCCCGCTGCCATCTCAGGACCATCTGGTCAGGCCCCAGTCTCCCCCTTTCACCCAGGGACTCGCCTGTGTGCCCCTCTCAAGATGGACAGCGTTTCCTGCTCTGAAGCCCCCACTGGCGGCTCCCACGGCAGGAGGTCAAGGACTAGGGCTTGGGACCTGCAGGTCCAGCGTGTGTCTTTGGTCCATTCCCTGGACTTTGGTGACCACATCCCCGCAGTTCGTTGGCCGGCATTCCACGTGTCCTGCCAGGCGGGCCGTCCCTGGCGGGGCGGGCCGGGGCCTCCAGAGCTGAACCACGGCTGGTGGCAGGACCGGGAGGAGAGGCCCGCACTCATGCCCTCCCTGGATGGATGGAACTGGAGGGAGCTGGGCAGGGCCCAGTTCAGCAGGGGGCACCCTGTGCCCTTCACTCAGGCCTCTGTGGGCAGGAGACACTGGCCAGAAAGTGCCTCTTTGCTAGTTTTGGTGACATCACTGTGCTGGAGGGCTGTCCGGGACCAGCAGGCCCACCAGACCCCCACGCCCCACTCGGAGAAGCTCCCAAACCCCCGGGCTTCAGGTTTGTTTTAGTTTTTACTCATCAGCTTTGGTTCCTTGAAGCCAGTAAACTCTGGGGCAACTCAAGAGAACGCCACCCCCTCAGAGCCCGGCTCCCCCGCAGCGGTGGCGTGTGCTTCCCATCAGGGGGCCGGCCATGCGGGAAGCCCCATCCCAACAGCCGGTCTCCTCTTTCTTGGGAACAAATGGCCGAGGTGAATGTGGCGCTGGAGGCCAGCCCAGGAGCTCCTCCCCGGCCCTGGGGCTCCTCTGTGGGGGGCCTGGCTCGGCTTCCTGGGACTTTCCGCAGGGAAGAGGCGCCTGCTCAGCCAGCTCAGGGCTCGCTTTGTCTCCCCTTCTTGGCGGGACGTGGGCGAGGAAACGCCAACCGCCTGTCTCCAAATGCCAGAGCCACCTCCTCCCTTGGTGACATTGGAACTCTCCAGGTGTTTGAGGTGGGCTTGCCTCGGGCAGCAGGGATCCTTATTTGTCATAATAAAAGGTGTCCCAGCCTGGAGTCACCGGCTGCCCAGCCCCTCTGGCTCCCAGCCCTCTGGCCTTCTAGTCCACTCACTGTTTTGATGCCAAGTGAGTTCTTATCTGATGGGCCCAGGGGGCCTGTGGGTGTGGCGGGCGTGTGTGGACACAAATTACTTGTTTTTACTCTTGTCTTTCTCCTGTTTTCTAAGCATCCATTGTGTCTTAACCTTTTCTGCCTGTCCTTTGGGACAAAGCCTTTTGCTAAATGTCCTTTGAAGATTCTGATTGTTTTGTACCATGTGACTTATTAATAATAAAATCTGTTTCCAGAACTGGTGTTTGTGAGTGAGTAATGGGAGTGTTGGTCACAGCCTGGGAGCTGGTCACAGCCGGGTGTCGGCTCTGTATTCGCTGTGCGCCAAGGGGTGCAGCCCTCGGGCTCCCGTGCTGAAACACGGAGCAGCCGGTGAAGTTTTCCCATCTTGGTGGTTGGTCAGAGGAAGAAGGTCCAAGAGGGGTTTGGGGGTTCATGGTGGGAACCAAGGCCGGGGTTCTGTGGAGGGGCAGGGGAACAGGAAGGGAAAGAAGGCTGCTGGGCCTTTGTCCCTGTCCTGTGACCCTGAGCCACCTGTCACCAGGTGCCTCCTCACACGGGATGGGGCCCAGGGCAGTGTCTCGGGAGATGGCAGAGAACCCAGGAGGTCTGGGCGATTCTCGAGCCCTCCCTGTGGGCTCCCCATGCCCAGGGCCAGGGCAGGGGGCAGTTGGTTTCCCACAGATCCTGTTGGGCAAGGACAGCGTCAGGCCAGCCCTGGGAGCGCTGTGGACCCCACAGGAAGCTGCGCGGCAGTGATGGCCATGGCGTTGTTCCTGTGGGTGAGCATCGGCTGGAGGGTGGGAAGTCCTGTGCCCAGAAAACTGGAAAGGAGAACGGGACTCACCTGAGAGGCCAGGGCCTGCCGATGGCACAGACACCCATCTTGGTGGTTCAGGGCGCACCTTCCTCTACCCAGGCCTCTGCCCTCTCCACGCAGGTTAGTTTCCTGTGGCTGCTGTAACCAACGACCACAACCTTGGTGGCTTAAACAGCACACTCACTATCCCAGTTCTGGAGGTCGGAAGTCTGAAGGGAACTCACCGGGCTGAGATGAGGGTGTGGGCAGGGCTGCATTCCGTGCTCTGGCGAGAACCTGTTTACTGTTCCAGCTTCCAGAGGCCACCTGCGCTCCTTGGCTGGGGCCCCTCCCTCCATCTTCAAGCCAGGGAGGGAGACCGGGGTCCTCAGCCCGCACTCTGTTCCTCCTCACACCTCTTTCTGCGACTCCTCTGCCTTCCACATCCAGGTTTAAGGACCCTTGTGATTCTTACTACTCTGGGCCAAGGTGGAGAGTCCATGTCTTCTCCCTACAGTCAGCTGATTAGCCACTTAATTCCTCTTTGCTGGGAAACTTACAGCCTGGGAGCTGCTCGCAGCTGTGTGTTGGCTTTATTAACTACTAGTGGCCCGGTGCACAGATTGGTGCACATTGAAAGGAAATTAATTAGAAGAAATATTTTAATATTGCTATTTGCCCTTTCCCTATAATAGAAGTGTCAACCAAATTCACAATCGACAATGACAGATCAAAACACACAATTGTGCGATTGGCGCCAGCGAGAGCTTTGTATGTATTGTGCATGTGTGAGTCAACTTAGCCTTTTATATATATATACTAGCGTTCCCGTTGCAGGAAAAATCCTGCAATAGGGTTTCCTGCTGCACTCTACCCCGCCCCGCCTCCGCTCCTCCCTTGTCCCCCGGCCCGCCTTCTCCGCCAGCCCGCCCCACTCTCCTTCCTTCTCCCCCGGCCCCGCCTCCGCTCCTCCCTTCTCCTCCCCCCAGCTTGCTTGCTTCTCCGCAGCTTTGCTCCCTTCAGCATCTCTTGGCTTCTTTCTATGCTGTCTTGATATGCAAATTAGCCGCCATCTTTGTTGGGGTAATTTGCATACTCGTCCTGATTGGCTGGTGGGCATGGCTTGGGCATAGCGAAGGTGTGGTCAATTTGCATATTTGTCTATTATTAGGTAGGCTAGAATAAACTGGCTTAATTAGACCTGCTTTCTGATGTAGCTAAACTTTCTCCAGCCCAGTGAAGCACCCCAACTTTTCTTTCAGGTAATTGTCAGCAACACAGCAGTAAATATCAACACAAAGCAGATCATTATTGTAGATCACGCAGGGAGAACAAAGGGTGAAATATTTCACTGCAGCAGTGTTTGACTCTATTCTGTGCAGTGAGAAAACCTGAAGGTATTTTCAAGGTCCACCATTTCTTCTTTTCAGTCAGGTCAAGTTTCTAAACTTTCTAAATCTTTGTTTTCTGGCTAGTGAAAAGAAAATAGGATTCCGTGAGGACCAAATGAGATGAGGCACAGGAAAATGCTTCACAGACATTTGGTTACAGTGTAAAGTGTTTCCACCTGGCTATAAAGCAAGTCCTGTTCCTGGGCTGAAGAAACTGCAAGGAGGCTAGTGGTCGCTAGGAAGAGGAAGCCGGGTGTTGCTTCGTGACAGCATTACCCGGACAGACACTTAGCATATTAGCCTTTTCTATAGAGAGAAGATGCACCAAGGAATGCAGCCCTCGGGCTCGGGCTCCCGTACTGGATGGCAGAGTGAAGTTTTCCAATCTTGATGGATGGTCAGGGTAAGAAGGCCCAAGAGGATCCTTAATTTCTCTCTGCCTGTAAATTCTGATTCACATGCTCCAGGGATTAGGACCCAGGCATCTTGGGAGCCTGACTTCTGCCTACTGCACACCGCATTCACTGCGGCCCTCCCTGCTTTGTGCTCACTTACCTCCTCTCCGCCCATCTCTGACCAGGCATCTTGGTCCTCGCACCCCCTGCGCTAGTGGCCAGGTTAGCCGAGTGGCTGCGTGTATGTGTGAAGGCTCAGGCTGACTGGGGGACCCCCTCCCGACACCATGGAGGGGCTCCTGCTCCCAACATACCCTTTCTGTCTGTGGCTCACTCTGCCCAGGCCTCCTCCCTGGACCACAGCCCAGTCTCCACCCCAGTCTCCACTGATACCCAGTTGTTTTTTTGGGCATAAGTTCAGAAGGTGTCTGCGCATGCCAGCTGACCCCTGGAAACCACCCAGTGTGGCCTGTAGAGGGAGCCAGCAGGTAGGGGGGAGAGGCTGGGTGCTGGGGGAGGCCTCTCAGTTTGGGATCCCAATTCCAGGCACCTTGAGGTGGCCAAAGGGAAAGGGAGCCCAACTGGGAACAGTCCCTGTGGGGAGCCCAGCTCTTCCTGTCAGGCGGCTGCCGAAGGCTCCCCTGGGAGTCACTTCCTGGTCTCTGACGCGCTCTGCCTGCTCTCATACCGAGTGTGCCGCCTGCACTGTGGGCGCCCGAGGTTGGGCCCTGGTTTACGAATCCCCACAAGGCGGCACCAGCTGAAATCCAGGCTCCGAGCAGGTGTTGGGCAACGTGAACTCTAGGATGCCCACCCACCCACCCACCCAGCCCGTCCCCAGCCCTCGGCGCAGAGACTGAGTCACCTGGGATGAGGACCAGCCTCAGGGCCCCCCCCCCCCCTCGCAGGGCCCCTGCCGAGGCGCTGGAAGGCCTTGGCACTGCGTTCCGTGGTTTTGTAGAATTTGCAAAAGTAGAATTTAAAATTTTTTCTTACAGAGGACCCCTAACATTGAAGTCCTGGATTAGTCCTCGCCCACAACATACTGGCTCCACTTGTTTCTGGAACACACCCTGCAATCTTTACCTCTGGCACTCCTCAACCCCCTCCCCGGCTTGGCTGCCCAACGTCGCACCTGTCCTCATTCCCTTCACCTGTCGCATGGACGGCTGTCCCGGGAACAGACTGGTCTCTCCTGGAGGGCCAGGACCTGCTCATTGTATAGCTTTCCTCTCTGCTCTGTAGCCTTAAGCAAGTCCTGTCACCTGCCTGGCTTCCCTCTCCTCTTCTCTAAAATGAGGATGGTCTCCCCTGCTGGCCGGTGTGGTTCAGTGGTTGAGCATCAGCCTGTGAACCAGGAGGTCACAGTCCGATTCCCAGTCGGGCACATACCCGGGTTGTGGGCTCCATTCCTAGTGTGGGGCGGATCCTGCAGGAGGCAGCAGATCAATGATTTTCATCATTGATGTTTCTATCTCTCCCTTCTTCTCTGACATAAAAATACAGTTTAAAAAATACATAAATAAAATAGGGATGGCGTAATACCTGCTTCTTCGGGTTTGGGGGAGGAGGATGCCTGTCCAATCTCGCCACGCCCCAGGGGCAGAGTGCCGTGTTCACACACATCTGTAACCGTTTGCAGAGGCGGGAGGTGGCTGGCAGGTGCTCCTGATTGTGGAATCAAAAACCGGCTCTCCGAGCCCCGGTTTCTTCATCTGTGAGTGGGGACACTGAGTGACAGATGTAAAAGGTAACATTGAGTGACAGATGTAAAAGCATCTCCGGCCTGCAACAGCGGCATCTGTCTGTGTTATGTCAGGTTCATGCTTCCACTCATCCCACTGGATGGTCCGGAGTTCATTTCATGCCCCTTTGCTCCCCTGCACGGTTCCTGGAGCTGCCTCTACAGGTTCTACAGATGAGGGCGGTGCTTAAACAACAGAAATGTATTGTCTCCGTTCAGGAGGCTGGAAGTCTGCAAGGCGGAGGCAGCCGCAGGGGGTCCCTCCTGCCTCTCCCAGCCTCTGGGGTTCCGCTGGCAGTCTATGGTGCTCGTCATCACGTGGCTCCCCCCTGTGTGTGTCTGTCCTACATCCTCGTGAGGACCCAGTCATAGCGGACGAGGGACCCACTCCGCTTCATCCTGACTACACCTGCAATGACCCTTTTCCCCGCTAAGGTCACATTCTGATGCTGAGGGTTAGGGCTTCAACATACTGTACTGGGGGTCACACAGTTCAACCCATAATACCACCCTGATGGTTTGTTATTTTGGTCTTCTTGGGGCTTTTACAAAATATCAACTGACAGCCAGGTAGCTCAGTTGGTTGGAACATCGTCCCATATACCAAAAGGTTGCAGGTTCAGTTCCCGGTCAGGACACAGACCTAGGTTGTGGGTTCAAACCTGGTTGGGGCTTGTGTGGGAGGCAACCAATCAATGTTGCTCACATCAGCGCTTCTGTCTCTTCCTCTTCCCTCTCCCTTCCTCTCTCTCTAAAATCAATAATAATAATAAAACATATCCTCAGGTGAGGATTAAAAAGAAATCTTTAAAAAAGTAAAATAAGTAAATGCAAAATGCATCTAAGGTTGTTTTAAAATACCAGCTGCCTTGTTGCCTGGAGAAGCAGGCGTGGTTACCCCCACTAGCCTGGCAGCTTGGCCTGGCTCGGCCAGCACCAGGCTCTGGAGGCCCCTAGAGCAGAGGAGGCACCTAGAGATTGCCGATGGGGTCAGTGCAGGGGGACAGGGTCTTCGTGGCTCCCAGACACCCCTTAGCTCCTCAGGTAACAGGTCACTGAACAATCAACACAGGGAGTCCCATTGTCTCCTGAGGCCGGGCACTTCTAGGTCATTCTCCACCACTCACAGCACCTGGGAGCCGCCTGGCACTTGCTCTCCGTCCAAACCAGCCCCCCGTTCCAGAGAAGGCAGGCAGATTACCCAGCCTCATCCGGAACAGGTGGCAGGGCAGGCCGGGGTCACAACTTCAATTTAAAAAAAGTCCAGTGCCCCGCCCTACCCAGTTTGGCTCAGTGGATAGAGTGTCAGCCTGCAGACTGAAGAGTCCCGGGTTCGATTTCGGTCAAGGGCACATGTCTGGGTTGCCGGCTTAATCCCCAATAGGGGGTGTGCAGGAGGCAGCCAATCAATGATTCTCATCATTGATGTTTCTATCTCTCCCTCGCCCATCCTCTCTGAAATCAATAAATATATATTTAAAATAATAATAAAAGTCTGGTGCCCCATGGTTGGCTGCTTTTGGTGCCCTGACCCAGCTGCACGGGGTCCGGGTGGGGGGCTGGCCCCGAGGGTCCGCCACAGTCCTTGCCTGCAGGTTGCTTCTCCCACTTCGGCCAGCAGGGGGCAGCTGAGCCCGTCCTTTCCTCCAGTTCAGCGGCAGAGGCTGCGAGATGGCACCGCCTACCCGACCTACGCAGCTGGAAAAACCCGGGGCTTGGGTCTGGCCCGGCTTGCTGCCCACATCCTCGCTGAGCAGGCGCCCTGGGGTTTCTTCCCATCCATGATGGGGGAGTCCCTGACCCCTGACCTCCAAGAGTACCAGATACAGGGGGTTCCCCTAGGTTCCTCATTTGGTGAGGGGACTCACATTATTCAAAGATCAGGATCCGTGTCCTGAAAACAGACTCTGCTTTGGAATTTTTAAAAATTTCCTACGAGATTTTCCTATTTAAAAACTAGGGTTATTTGGGGGAGTCCAGGGTGTGGGTGGGCACACCCTGAAACTACTCATCTCCCTCCTGCTTCACCCTGTGCCCACAGGAGCTGACCGCCCAGGTCCTCCCCCTTCCCAGCTGTCCAGGCCGGGCTCTCAGCGCCCCCCTCCCCCACCCATACTGAGCCCTCGAGCTATTTTAAACTCGTCACAAGCAATGAAGTCCCAGCTCTTCCCTAGGACTTCTGTCTCCTGCCCACTTGACCTTGGCATTTGGCGGAGGGGGTGGTGGTGACTGTTGATTTTCTGGGCCAGTGAGAGCACAGGGCTCCCTCCGTGTCAAGGTCAGCAGCCTCAGGGGAACCTTCCAGAGGGTTTCGCTCTCCCTCCCCGTGAAAGCCCTGGCACCACGCACACCTCACCCACCAATGCCCCTCAGGTGGGCCAAGGGGACCCGAGCAGAACCTCCTTCCGAGGTTCAAGGATAGTCTGAGCCAAGGCTCAGACCTGAGACTGGCCCAGCAGAGGCGGGAGGCCCTGGCAGTGGGGGCTGCAGGCGGGCGCCGGAGCAGGCGGGGGCTTCTGGGGGCTGTGCGAACCTAGGGGTGGAAGATGGTGGGTTGTCAGCACCCGTGCAGCTCCCTGCCCAGAGGAGCTGTCCACAGGGGTCCTGGTGGGCACGGCTTGGGGAGAGGCTGGCAAGGTGGGCACAGGCCCAAAGCTGGGCCTTGCTTAGTTGGCAACAGGGGACCTAGGAGGCTGGGGCCACTGGAGGAACACCACAGTGGTGGAGGGAGGCAAGGCTTGGGGAACCAGGTTCCTCTTCCACAGCCTTCCCTCGGCTGGAGGCTGGGGAGCAAGGACACGGGTGCTTGGCTTGGGGGCCAGGGGGTCTGGTGAGCTGGTAGGAGCAGGGCTGCAGGACACAGGGAGGTGACCGGGAGCCCGTGGAGGAGCTGGCAGGGGAAGGGCAGAGCTGGCTCCAGGCAGGCGGCCAGCGTGGGCAGGGCTCAGGGAAGTGAAGGGAGGAGGGTCAGTAGGGCTGGGGCACTGAAGGCCGAGGCACAGGAGTTGGGGGGTGTATGTGGCAGGGAATCTGGAGATCTGGATGCGGGGGGACTGACACCATCCCATTTCCTGGAGGCCTGGCCTTAGGAGGCGAGTGGACCCCGATTGGATCTGCCCTGGCAGTGACCACACAGGCCCTGTGACCCCCAGAGGAGACATGGGTCAACTGTGTGAGAAGTCCTCTGCTCACTGAGGATGCCCTCCCAGCTCCCCTGCCCGTGTCTGGCCCACGTGGGACAAGACAATGGAAGCATGGCATGCAGGTGGGCTGGCTGCCTCCTCCTCTGCCTAGTAGGCCAGGGTCTGGGGAGGTCAGCCCCCCACACCCTCTCCCTCAAGCTTCTTCCGGCTTTGGTTCCCTTGCCCACCCCAGGCATTCCTGTGAGCTCCTGGCCGGCCCACAGGGAGCGCCCCATCCTGTGTCCTTGTCTGCTGACCTGGGAGCCCAGTGCTGGACAGACCCCAGGCGTTTGTGGGGCTGATGCTCAGTCAGACCACAAATGCTCACTGGGAGCCTCACGGGGGGCAGAGTGGCCTTTACAGAACACAGACTGTTTGCTCAACACAGTTACCGAGGTCCACTTGGTGCCGGGAACACACCAGGGCCTCCAGGGCGCCGAGATCCAGGAGGACAAAAACCCTTCCTGAAGGAGCCCAGGTCCGGTGGGGGGGCGCCCCGGAAAGTGACCTCGGGCCGAGGCCTGAAGGAGCTGAGAGAGGGCTGGGCCAGGAGCCCCGAGTGAAGAGCCTCCTCCGGGCAGAACACACTCAGGATGAGGAAGAGGGAAAGAGGAAGGAAAGCAGGGGTGGAGGGTGGAGGGTGGAGGGTGTGCTCAGGGTCAGGCTGCCGGGAGGTGGGGGCCAACTGGCTGCAGCCCAGCTCCCCGTCAGGCAGGAGAGGCGCTGGGGGCTGCTGTGGGCGCAGGTGGCTGTTCTGCGTGAGCTGCTGTGAGGCAAGCAGGCTGGAAGGGCTGGCCGGCAGCCAGCACGCGTGACTGTGCAGTTTCCTCCCTCAGGGCTCAGGGCCTGGGGCTCGGAGGGGCCTCAGGGTTCAGAGGAGGCAGCCCAGCTGAGGGTCCCTGTGAGGAGAGCGCCCGGGGCCCTGGGCCACAGCGCCGGGACTGGACCCACGGGGGGCGGGGTAGGGTTCTACACTGTCCTTGACCTGCCCTTGGTGTGAAGCGGCACTACCACCCTCTCCCACCCGCTCCTCTCCTTTTCCAGGGCCGCCTAGGAACTCGGGGCCCTTCCTGGGCTGGTGTGTGCTGGAAACAACAGAGCTGGGCTGACTTCAGAACAAGATGGGGAGGGGAGGCGGCCGTGGCCGTGGGGAAGGACGGAGCCTGAGCGCTGACCCCGAAATCGGACGTTGCCCAAGGGGCCCCTCCCTGTTCTTTCCCTTCCAGCCTGAGCCCCTAAGTGGGGTGCCGGGAAGGCGCGGCCTTTGCCCTGAGGGCGAGGGCGGCCCCCCCCCCCCCCCCAGCCCCACCGCACCCAAGGCCTGTTTACTGCGGTTTCCCGGAACAGCTTGTTTTGATCTAGAGAAATCTGCTGACACACTCCCGCCCTGCCCTCCCCGCCTCCCCCGACGGGCGGAGGGGCCTTTGGCCTTATTTGTAGAGAAAGGGGCCGATGTTTGATGCGGGTCCAGCACTGCCTGCCTGCCGCCCTCCCCCCAGGGCAGGACAGAGAGTCCCTGGGCGGTTCCATCCTCATTTCGTCTCAGACACATTCCTTTCCCGAAAGAAGGCCGGCCTTGCCCAACTGGGCGGCGAGGGGAGCTTCTCCACAGGGTCCTCTGAAGCCGCCGATTTGTCCTTGGAAATGGGTGGCGGGCGGCTCCAGCACGGGCACAAAGGAGGGTCCTGGTCCCTTTAAGATGGAGTTCTAAGCGCTGTAGAATGCTAATGCTTTGTGTGAGGCTAATTCCACCTCCTGCTCTTTTTAAAAAACATATTTTATTGATTTTTTACAGAGAGGAAGGGAGAGGAGAGAGAGTTAGAAACATCGATGAGAGAGAAACATCGATCAGCTGCCTCCTGCACACCCCCCACTGGGGATGTGCCCGCAACCAAGGTACATGCCCTTGACCGGAATCAAACCTGGGACCCTTGTGTCCTCAGGCCGACGCTCTATCCACTGAACCAAACCGGTTAGGGCTCCTCCTGCTCTTTTGAAAAATAAAATCTAAGACGGTTTCCGGGACTTGGGAATGAAGTGGGGATTTTTAGAGCTGAGGTGGAGAAAGCTGAGGCATCCGGTGGGCCCAGGCAGCTGCCACAGCAGTGACTACCGCCTCTCCGGCGCCTGGTAGGTAAATAAAGGGCTGACTCCCCAGCCTGGGACTGTGACACAGCAGGGAAGGCAGGCACTTGCTTGGCATTACACATACCTCCCAGCTTTCCAGAACATTCTGACAGGCAATTCCCTCCTTCCACACTGTTCTTTCAAGCCCCGTCTCCCCAGCCCACCCGTGAACATGCTGCCAGGACAAGACCTTGGCGCAGGGTGAACTGCCGGAATCTCCCTGGCAGAGAGCCTGGCTGAGAGCAGGGAGAGCAGGCCTGGGCTTGCTGCACTCAACCTTCTGGGTCAAGGTCACAGGATAGTCATCAGTTTTCCGAGAACCACTGGGCGGGCGCAGCAGGGGGGCCCAGCCCTGCCTGCAGATGCCATTTTGCAGAGACAAGGGGTGGGGGTGGGGATGGGGGTGGGGGTGGGAATCTGCCCCAGATTCCTCCTGGTTGCCAAGGGGCTTGTTGTCAGAGGCGGTTTTGTTTGGGGTGTGGCTGGTTCCTCTGGAGGAGACTTCCTGGCAGTTGGCCCAGAGGACATTCTCAGTTCTGGTTATTCTGATCGCTGTCCTTTTTCCACCCTATACTTCAGGGGCCAGACCTGGGCCACATGGGGGTCCCAGGCTGTGGTTCCTCCTCCTCCCTTTGGCCCCACAGGGGTAGCTGGCGCTCAGGAGGTGCCAAACTACCCTTTCCAAAATCCTCACCACTCCCTCAGGACCTGCCTAGCCTCGGGGAGGGGGCAGAGCTCACCCCCTTTCTTTGTGCCTCTGCTTTAGGAGACCCAGGCTGGGGGCCTGCTCCATGTGGGCGGCCAGCGGGCAGTGGCCCAGGTGGGCACCAAACCGGCTCCCTGAGGTCCACCACAGGCTGTAAACTGCCCTGGACACATTAGGGTGTGTGTTTTTTTTTAATTTTCCTTTTCTCCCACCTCCCAATCCAGAAATAAATTGGGTTGAATTACCCTTTTGGTCTTGTTGCCACGCAATTACTACAGATACTGCTTTGTGCCCCAACGAGCTCTTACTTTTTATTCCTTTGCACCTGGCATTTTCCACTTAAAACATAATAAGTATTCTACCCAGGCAGGAAGAGCTTGTCTTGTGAAACACTCCAAACTTCCAGGCCCCTGGTAACAGCATAGCAAAACCATGACGCACGCCTCTCAAGCTACTGTGGCAACTGGGGCTGAACTTCCAGACCTACTTGCTCCCAACCATTTATTTTTCCTTGTTTCTTTTTTAATTAAATGTAGCCTAACCATTTAAAAAATAAAATCACAACTGGGTTTCTTAACCGGGGACACCAGTTAGCACGGCTGTGGGTGCGGCTCTCCAAGGGGTGGCGGGCTGCCAGCACCCCCACCTCTCTCGGAGGGCTCCGCCCCGCCCCCACCCAGCCGCAGCGCTGACGTCAGCGGCGCTCACGAGGCCCGGCCGCCGCCCGCGGAGTCACGCGCTGCCGCCTCCCGAGTGATGCGTCCTCTGCAGAGATCCCTCCGCCGCCTCCTGGAATTTTCCAGACCCTTGGCCGGCCCTTCTTTCGGGCTTCTTCGGGGCGGGGTGACCTGAGGCGACCCGGTAGAGCAGACACCCCCCACCCCGCGCCTCTCACGCCCCCTCCTCTCTCGGGGGACGGTGGCTGGGACCCCCACCACCTCTAGGGAAAAGGGGACTCACCCCCATGCAACCCGCCCCCCAGGTGTGACCTTGACATGTGCTGGTCACGGCAGAGGGCGGTGGCCGCCCGGAGGCCGAGCACGCGGGCCGGGCGGGGTGGGGGGGGGGCAGGGGCGGACTTTTTTTCGGGTGGCGGTGGAGGAATCGTCCCGCTGCGCGGTGCTCGGTGACGCGGCAGGGCTATAAAAGCACAAAGGTTGTGGCCTGTCCGGCAGGAGGTAGCCGCAGGGAGGGCCGCGCTGGGGCTAGTGGTGCGGGACGGAGCGGCCAGCTTAGGGCCTCAGGGGAGCCTCGGGGGGCAGATGAGGGCGATGGCAGAGTTAGACGAGGCTGGAACCTGGGGGTCCCAGGAGGAGGAAGGTGGAGGGGGAGAGTAGATCTTGGGGAAAGCTTCGTTGAAAGGAGCCGCAGCCACCGAGGAGGCCGGCAGCGCCCCGTCCAGGCCTCGCTGCTGCCTGTGGGCGGAGGGGCCCGGCCTCCGGGAGGGAGATGCTCCCGCGTGGGCTGAGAGCCGCAGGGCCTGGCTGGGAGGAGGCAGACGGGGGGTGGAGGAGACGGTCCCGCCACCCCGCTGGAGACCCGGGGCAGTTGGGTAGTGGAGGCCCTGAGTGATTGGGAAGGAAGGAAGGCAGTGGGTGCCGGGTCGGGAGGGCTGACCTTGACCTCGTCACACCAGCAGCCCCTTTTCTTCCAGACCAAGGGGTGTGAACTCGCCCGGGGAGGAGATGAGGCCTGGTCTGGTGGAAATTGAAGTTAGCTTCGCGGGGCTGACGGCTCAGGCCCAGGGTGGTATGTAATTGGGGCTCGGCCCGGGAGAGGGCCCGGCCAGGCCCCGGCTGGCAGAGCCCAGACCCTGGTCGGCAGTGAGGGTGGCGTAAGGAGTGAGTGACGGAGGAGGTAAGGTGCCACCCTCAGGTTACTGGTGCGGCGCCTCACGTGTCGGAAGCGGGGCTGCTGAGCAGGGGCAGGTGTGTGCGGACAACACTGACCCCCGCTTTATCTTCCAGGTGGCAGTGCTCCCCTTTGGACTTTTCCTCTAGGTTCGGTGCTAGCCTCTCCTGTGAGCTCACTGCCCCTCCTCCTCCCTTTAACTCTCTCGAGGTTATCCCTTCACTTAAGCCTTGCTTCTGGTAACCTGGTAAGCCCGGGAAGGCGCTCACGTCCCTGTTGGAGTCGGTATTGCTGGTAACCTTGACGGAGAGGCTCGGGGTGGGGCGGGTTGGCGTTGCTGGCCGGTGAGAGGGTGGGATTGAATGGGCACCCTTTTCTGGGCCCGCAGCGATGGTACCGGCTGAAAGTCACCAAAGGGCCTCATGGACCGTGGTTTGTTACCATAGTGTTCGTCACCGCGACCAGATGGCACCAGCAGACATGGAGCCCTGGCCAGTGTGAGGCGTAGCAGAGCAGCAGGGAGACCCTGGAGGAGAGAGCGCGCCTAAATTGATGGCTGCAGATTGAATTTCCAGAGTCTTGGGAGGAGGAAGTTCTCCAGTGGCGTGGTTCCAGGGCTCGCTCAGGAAGCCCTGTGTGCAGGAGCCCATCCTTTAAGGTTTTCAGATGAGCTTCTGAGGGGGGCAATCTTAAAGTCCGAGTCAGATGCATCCGGGCCACCAGCAGATGTGTTTATTTGAATGTTGATCTTGGAGCACCAACCTCCGGGCACGTGAATGCCAGCAGGCACCCCTCCTTTTTTGGGGGTGGAGGTTTTCAGATGCTGCATCTTCTATATTGAGCCTCCTTGTCATGCTAGTTCTCCGCCACGAACCTTGCTTCCAGAAGATTCTTAAGCTGTAGAACATTTTAACGTTGATGTCGCAACGCAGAGTGATGCCTTGTAGATGGAACTTGCAGATGGAGCCCAGTGATCCTCTCACCTACCCACCCGCCCACCCGCCTGTGCTTTGGTCGGAGGAATTCTGAGTGTGATGCTGGAACTGTGGGAAATGTTCAAGTTTGAAGTGCCTTAGGCAAAGGCTGGGATGAAGCACGTTGGGGTGGGGATGATTGGAGTGTGCTGCAGTCTGGTGGGGTACAGTTGGTCATGCCCAAATTCTGTTAGAAATGGCAGGTGTAGTTTGGGCATTTCCATTGCATCTCAGGGTACAAAGGGGAATGGGTGGGTACTGGTGGTGGTTTTTGGTTCATCTTGATGTTTTTTAACTTGAATTCTACTTGATTGGGTTTCAAAATAATCTTGGTATTCAAATGGGAGGAGCCTGAGGAGAGGGTTGTAAGGGAAAGGACACAGCTTGACACTGGTATTGGGGAGGGGGGGATGAAGAAAGGGAAGAGGGGTTATTAGCTCTGTGGCAGAGGGTGGGGCTGGCTGTAGGGAATATGGGGGAAGGGAATTCTCTGGGGGAAGGGAGGGCAGGCTTGGTACTGCGAGGGGTGGGCTGGAAAAAAGGGAGAGGGGTGGGTATATTGCAGAGGGTGAGGGTGGTAGGGAATGTGGGTTGAGGGGGATTTTCTGGAGAAAACATCAGTGGGGAGGGCTCTGGAGAACTTAATAGCTCATGGGTAAAGAAAATACTACTTAATATTAGTAAATTGTTCATGTTGGTTGAATTGTTGCTTGGAAAGCACAAAAGTTCATTGGGAACTTTCTAAAGCACTTCGAACTCAGTGCAGAGGAAAAAGCAAAATTGTTTTGCATTGCTGCAAGGTGGGCAAGGCCCAAGACCCGGGTCAGTCACTCAAAGGTGGGTGTCAGAACCTTGCAGCAGGGTATTACCTCCTTCACTGCTAAGTGGTTTCTCTGGAGCTGTGAGGGTGAGTCTGAGAAAAGACTTCCAGTGCTCAAATTGTGGGCTTTTAAAATATTTAAATTTGGGGGAAAAAAATTCTTGAGATTTTGGTGTACACTTGAGATTAGATGTACGCTTTTGGGGTTACTCTTCTGGGTTTGTAACTCGATTTTCTGATAGAAAATTCTGAGCAAAGTGAAAAATGATTTCTAAAGGAATTTTGTATGTTAACATTGTACCTAAAAGTTTTTGCTTACTATTATCTTGACATAGTCATTGTAATGAGAACCAAATAACCTTTTGTGGTCACTGTAAAATTACTCTAATTTTTGGTAACAATTCATGTACCAAGGTTAGGTAATCTAGCATATCTTTAGTTTGAAAGTTTGTGCTTTTTAAATGACCCAGTACTACCGGGGAAACTATCAGCGAAAACCACTTTGGGGAGCAAGAACAAAAATGAGGCGGGAGGCTTCGCTAGGTGTGGTACATCACTTGTTTGAGATGCATCTGTTGGTAAAGTATACCAGTGGCTTTTTGTTATGTCTCTCTTCCCCTTAAATTTCACCTTAGAAATTTTAAATCCCCAGTACTTTTGCCTTTGGGATTCTGTGTCTTCTGGATTTAAAAAAGTGTTTAAAAATCTGTTGGCGTGATAGTTTCGTTCTTAACCAGAGACTTGAGCATGACCCCGTTACTGACTGTCCTTGGAATTAAAGAGTTTCATGCATGTGTGGGGAAATAAGTTGGGTAAGATTTAGTACTGTTGCCTCATGTATGTGAC
This sequence comes from Eptesicus fuscus, assembly GCF_027574615.1. NCBI lineage: Eukaryota > Metazoa > Chordata > Mammalia > Chiroptera > Vespertilionidae > Eptesicus > Eptesicus fuscus. The sequence continues at coordinate 79,543,081 of NC_072485.1, read as the reverse complement.
TAATCATTTTTCTTCCCCATTTCAGCACAAATAAAGGTTTGAGCTCTAAACTCATTAGAATCGTTGTATTGCTATATTTTTTTACCTTTATCTTTTCTGTAAATCAAGTTGCCTTCACAATCAATTTGAATGTATCTTCATATTGTAGATTTAGGCTTAAATTCACTTTTCAACAGCTCCAAGTAATTGGGGTCATTCGATAGAATATGGTAACCTCAATAGAACTGTGTCCTGATGGGTGGGTCTGCAGCCTGGTGGGCGGGGCGGGGCTCTGCTCACTTGGGGGTGTGTAATGGAATGGTTTTGAAAAACGTGCCAACCACTCAATGAAGGTCAGTGTCAGGGTCGGGGGGAGTACTTGGTAATACCCTGGAATTTTACCTGGTTAGATTTCCCAATGCTGTGGTCAGCAAGAGGGCCTATTTTTCCATTTGCTTACGGGAAACGGGCTAAGAATAGAATGGACGTGTACTCTGTGTTTTCCATATTTGGGTCTTTGGGAGACTGGATTGCATCTGGGATTTGGATCTAAGCACATACATTCTTCTCATTTTACTGAAGAGTTTGGCTTTGGCTTATATTTTTTTCTCTTGGTGAATGACAAGAGTTTGGGCTTAGTTGTGTAAGTGCTGTTACTGAACAGCTGACTATACAAGGTGTGGTTAGAAGCTGATTGTGGATCCTGGGTGGGGAGTGGCAGCAGCATTTCATCTTGGGAGCGAATTCCTTGTACTGCTGTGCTGTGACCAAAACAGGTGGCGGGATTCCAGAGCAGCAATGGGACTGGCTGCTGTCCCTGCTCAGTGTCTTGTTTGCCTGCCTCCTCCGTCCTTGTGACCCCTCCTGTGTATGCCACTGTGCCCACCTATCCAGGGCTCCGCTCTGTCAAGAGTTACCCCATAGTGGGCAGGTTCAAGGGTCCTTTCCCTGCTCACCACCCCATCCATTCCTGTTAGCCCAGGACAGTCTAGGCCTCCTTTCCCCCTCTCCCCTTTGTTTTCCTTTACCCTAGCCCTCCTCCACCTGCTCTGCCCTCTTTCCAGAATATGTTTGTCCTCTTGTACTTTATAGGATGATTACAAAACTTGCTGCCAACCTTAAAGGGTAACTGCTGTAAATACCTCTGTGTAAATAGTGCTGTTACTTAGCAACTGGCGGGCTGATGATATCTCCATCGGGTATCAATGTTTGGCCTTGGGAGAGGTTTGAAGTGGGGAGGCTGTGCTGATGTCCTCTGGCCTCCCCCCAACCCAGGGGGTTTGGACTTATGAGCTTCCTACCTGTTTTGCCCTCGGTTCCCCTCGGCTCAGGCGGGAGGGGCACAGGTGTGGACAGTGTTGCATCCTGGGCATCGGTCTGATTCCAGCCTTGCCTCTGAGCGCCCAGAGGCGGTGGGTAGAAGAAAATGGTGACCTGGAACGAATTAGGAGTCATGGGGCCTCAGCAAAAGTTGAACTTGGAAGTTCTAAACAGGGAAACAGCCTAAGTTGTTTGAGGTTCCTCTGTCCCCAGGTTGGACACTAAACCGCAGGAATGGTATGTGTTACAGGGTCATCACTGCCCCCACCCACCCTGGGGGAGCCCGTGGTTTTTCTTACTGACCACGCCATTAAGGGACTTCATGCTGGCGGCGAACCTCTGCACCTGTCTCTGGAGGGAGCGCTGGCCCCTGGCTTTGAGCAGTGCTTGTCATTGCAAACGAAATGCCAAACAGGCTTACAGATACGTGCGTGTGTTCTGAGTGTTTATATTTCATGCACAAGAATACCCTGCTGCAGCCTGGAAAGGCTCGAGGAAGGTGCCCTGGACCTCCTTGGGAGGGGGCGCCTGCTCCACCCACCCCCTTACCTCTCCCCTGCTGCCTACGGGGCCTCCGCTCCGCAGCTCTGTACCGCCTTCACTTTCTTTTAAGTAACTCTTAATTCAGCTCTCGTGGGTAAAAATAGTTTATTGTAAGGTTTACAAGTAAGAAGACTGAAAAGCAGTAATCTTCCATTAACAATTGGCATTGGCATATTTGCGTCTAGTTTTTCCTATGCTAGAATATAATCCTTTTCCTACAGAAGGGTATGCTGTAAGTTCTGTTCTGCTGCCTTTGCCATGTAATATAAGTGGACTTTGGTCATTTTGAAGCATCTTTTGTAACGGTGACAGAAGGTTCCATTGTATGGCTATCAATTTAAACACTCCTTTAGAGGACATGCATGGCATCTTTCAGAGTTTTTTTCTCAGGGAGTTATGCTGTGATTGACCTTCCCTGTAGCTCAAACTTACTACATTCGATGTTATTTCCTTGGGTGACATGAATGCATTCCTGCCTGTGAAATGCCTGTGTCATGTCAGGCTTTAGGTTCCTGTTGCTAGTTCACCATCTAGGGAGGGATTTTCCAAATTAGCCATCTCACCAGTGAGGTACCTGTTTTTCTCAGAACATGTATCATATTAAACCCTTCACTCTGCCTGGCCAGTATAGTTCAGTGGTTGAGTGTGGACTCGTGCACCAAGAGATCACTGGTTTGATCCCCGTCAGGGCATATGCCCAGGTTTCAGTCTCGTGCCCTGGAGGCAGCTGGTCAATGTTTCTATATCCCTCTCCCTTCATTTCTTTAAAAATCAATAAGAAAATATTGAAAAAGACAAAACCTCTGCTCATTGTGTGCTGGGTTTCAATAGGGTGGGTGTGAGCACTGCTTTGCTGCCAATGAGGCTGAACATCTGCGCTTCGATTGGCCATTGGCAATTGTGTGTATACGTGACTCCACCTCTTCATCACTCATTTCTTCATTGTTCAGCAAAAGCAATTACATTAAGAATATTAATAATCCTGTTATATTGATGCAAATACTTTTCCTAGTTTGTATATTGCCTTTTCAATGTGTCTCAGACACAAAAATTAGTTTTTTCTGAGGTTAATATGTCATTCTTTCTGGTTTCTTCACTTGGCGTAACACTTAGGAACCGAACTATAATTTCTGCGGCACTCATGGTTTCATGTTTACATTTAAATGTGTGATCCATTTGGAGTTAAGTCTGTTCATGTGTTGGGTGCGGGGTCAGCAGGCCTGCCACCCTCTCAGAGCCCCCAGAGCTTCTCCCTCCCACTGATGCCTCCCTGTGGCTAGATGGAGTGGCAGAGTCCCGGCAGCCACGAGGCTGTCTCAGCGGGACAGTTCACTGGAGACCTCTGGGCAGGTGGGTGTTCTCTCCTAGTGGGGTCCTGGTTGTTTCTCCTCCATGGCTTCCTACTCCCCTAACTGGTTTGGACCTGTGGCAACTGGGATGGGAGGTGTCAAAAACAGGTACAGACACGAACTGGTTCTACTCCCTAATTGCCACTTGCAGCTTTAAGACGGAGCAAGTACTTACCTCCGAGCCTGTTTTCCTGGTCTGCGACGTGGGGTCATGAATGTGCGTGGGCACAGCCACTCCTCACTGGCTTATAGTGACTTCCTCCCAGTTATTGCCCAGCCTCAGATCTGGGCCCTCCTCCTGGTTCCCTCTTCCGTCCTCCCCCGCCGCCTTGCTCCGAGCCTTTAGTGGTAATCAGGGTGCACATTCTGGCCTATTCATAGGGTTTTACATTTAATTTTGTTTCGATTAACATTTCCCTGTAGCAGCAGAGTCCACAAACACGTCGGAAGTGGCCTTTTCTCCGGGTTAGGTCTTACACGAGAATTCCACGGCTGGTTTCTAGCGGCCTGTGAATGCTCTGAAACCATGTTGTTCTGTGGCAAGCACAATCTCACCGAAGGGCCTGTGACCCCGAGAGAGGTCGTGCGTAGATGGCTGCATTGCTCCATCCCACTGAGCTTGTGCACAGTGTCTGTCAGTGTTAGGCTGTAAGCAGGAAGTTTGTGGTAAAAGACAATAAAATGTACCATTAACTATTGTAAGTGTACAGTTCAGTGTGTCAAGTATATTTTCATTGTTGGGGATATAACCAAGCTCCAGAACTTTTTCCTGGTAAAACTGAAATTCGGTGCCCATTAAAGCCCATTCCCTTCGCCCACCCCCCCACCCCCCGCGGCTGGTGCACACCATTCTCCTTTGTTTCTGAGTTTGACTTCTCCAGGTACCTCACATTAAAGAGAAATCATACAGCGTTTGCCCTTTGTGACTGGCTTATCTTAGCATAATGTTCTCCTATGTTCATCTATGTTGTAGCCTGTCAGATTTCTTACTTTTTAAAGAGCTGACTAATCCATTGTGTATCTATACCACTCGTTTGTCATTGATCACTTGATTCACTCGTCATTGAATGCTTGGGTTGCTTCCGCCTCTTGGTTATTGTGCCTAATGCTGCTATGGCCATGGGTCTACAAACAGCTTACTGAGACTGCTCTCAGTTATTCTGGATTGTACCCAGAAGTGGAATGCTGGGTCACGTGGTGTTCTATGTGTAAGTTTTGAGGACTTGTCACACTGTTTTCCATAGCAGCTGCGCTGTTTTATACTGCCAGCAGTTTTCAGGGGTTCTGATTCTCTACATCCTCACCAATACTTGTTATTTCCTGTTGCTTTTTTAATATCAGCCATGCTAAAGGGAGTGAGGTGATATTTCATTGTGGTTTTTATTTGCATTTCCCTAATGATTTGTGATTTACGCATCTTTTCATATGCTTGTTGGCCATTTGTATATTTTTGGAGAAATGTCTTTTCAAATCCTTTGACCATGTTTTAAATAGAGTTATTTGTGTGTTTTGTTGATTTGTTGGAATTCTTTATATATTCTGGATGTTAACCTCTTAACAGATGCACAATTTACCAATATTTCCTCTCATTCTGTATGTTCCCTTTTCACTCTGTTGATTTGATGCCCAGAAGTTTTACTTTTCATGTCCAGTTTATCTATTTTTACTTTTGTTACCTGTGCTTTTGGTGTCATGTTCAAGAACTCTTTGCCAAATTTGATGTTATGAGTAGTTGTTGCTACTTTTAAAAGTACTTGAGTAATCATAATTTGCATTTCTGTAATTACTGGCTCGTCTGATTTTACTACTTGATTTACAATCTTGATTTTGCTACTTGATTTTACTACTTGATTTTGCCTCTTTAACCACTTACCACATGAAATTTCCATATTGATTTTTTATAATGATCATACATTTTTCGTAGAGTTGGGAAGGTAAGTGTTTGCCAGTGAGATTGTCAAACTTACTCTCATTTTTTATTGCTGGAGCAAAAGGTATCTATTATACAAGGGCTTTTAAGAAATTAATAATAACAATAAATGTGTTGGGTTTTGATTACTTTCTTTAGTAGCTAAGCATGTATATACTACCACAGTCAATACTCTCCATTTAAGGAGTAATGTGAATCTAACCCAGGAGTGGATCTAAGTTATTTATACTCATAAAGTTGAAATATCAGAGTTTTACTGAGTAAATACTGTTTTTTGCTCTTTTACTCCAGGTCTTAAAATTATCTGCCTTAATCTATTTCTGGAATTTTTGTCTATAGTTTTTGTTATTTTCAATCAAATGCAGTGAATTGGAATGACGGTCATTGTCCATTATGTTTTAAAATCTAGTAAGTTGAAGCTATGATACTCTTCTCAAGGCAAGAATATTCTCTCCTTGTTGGAACTTGAGTACACAGAACTGGGTTAATCTTTGGTTCATGATATAACATGCTCTCTTTTATTTGCTTCCTTGATGTTTGTACTAGTGTGGTAAGCATTTCTGAACCTAATATTCAATATAAAAACTAGAACTTTTAACAGTAAATTCCTCTACCTCCCTGCCTCCCTCTGGCCAAGGCCATCCTCCTCAATACTGGTTCCTTTTACTTGCTTCTTTTCACTTGACTTTAAGAAAATTCTTATCTAAATGCGTTTTGTAAAGTACATATTTTAGTTGTAGTTGTTTTTAACTTTATAGAAAAGGTATTAATGTTGTACATAATCTTCTGGACTTTTCCCCATTTAATATAAGGTTCATACCTTGCCCTGTGTGTATGTAGTTCATTCGGTTTGTTCGCTGGATAGAATCCATCATGTGACTCTACCACAGTTAATTTGTTGACTTTCCCATTGCTTCTCTGACTCCACTGAGCACAATTATACAGGTGATAGGTGGTTGCTGTATACAGAATTAAAACTGGACCAACAAGGTAGGCACTACCCACTCCCAACAGTGACCAGTGTCGCCCATTGGCTGTGTTTTCTGCCACACCTTTAATCATTTCGATCCACATCTAAATGCGATTGTGTTCTTTTTCTTTTCTATATAAGTGGGAAAATATTGTGTATTGTATATAATTATTGACTTATTTTTTCCATTTAACAGTAGGGAGACTCACTTGATCTGCTGTGTAGTATTTCTTAACATGACTACTATGAGTTACTTAGCCATTCTGATACTGACGGACATTGTCAATCTCTTGATGTTTCAAACAATACTGCGCTGTCGTCACCAGCCACACCCGCCAGTGCACAGGCTTGAGTGCTTCTCAGGGCGGGTACGAGGAGGTGGAATTCCTGGGTCCTAGGACGTGGGTGACAGTGTCCTGTTCTGCCCTGTCCCGCCCTCCAGAAAAATGTACCAATTCCCACACCCGAGTATGCGATTATCTGCTCATATGCTCAGCACCCTGTAGAGCAAACCGCAATTTCTGCCAGTTGCCTTCTTTGATTTGTCATGTCTTCACGGTGACTCGGAGACTGTAGTGGGTACAATGGATTCTTGGCGTCTGCGAGCTGAACATTGTGGGCTAAATGCTGATGGGAGTCACCAGGTTCAGGACACCATACTTTTCTTGAAGTGTAATGTTTTCAGGTACTCGTGTCAGGCTGAGGACACCCGACCTTAACTCCGTGTCCATGTCACACTGTGGCTTTGTTCTCTGCTTATCTTTGCATTTCAGCAACTCTTCTGAAGGGACCAAAATTTTGCAGTTTTAGGTAAGGCCATGGCTAATGTTACCGTATTGTGTACTGTTGTATGGATGGGGACGTGGTGAGTGTGTGGCATAATTTATTTTAATCCCTTTATAAATGACTGGTCTTGTATTTAAAAGTCAAGCACTACAGAAAGACACAGCGCAGAAGATGCAAATCCCTCTATACTTTCTCCCAAGGTAACTGCTGATGACAATTTATATTCCCTCAGACTTCTTTCCTCCATGGACATACTACACTGTACCGTTATTATCTGCTCTAAAATGGAACCATACAACTACTTTATTATTTTCCTGGCTCCGGAATGTTTAATCTTGCACATGGTACACAGTACTATACTCATCATTATCTTAGTGACTCTGTACTTACTAAGTTTGCCATGGTATACCAGCGGCAGCCTCACACATCTGCGTTTACCACATCTCTTGATTGCACCATGTTCTCTGCTTTCAGTCTCTTGTTTTATAAACGGAGTGGAGCCTGAGAGTACAGTGTGTATAAAGTCCACAGTGGTGGACAGAAGGCCCTAGGCCTTCACACCCCCCCCCCTCACTCACGACTCGCCCAGAGCAACCTCCAGTCCTGCAGGCTCCCTTCCCGGTAAGAGCCCTGCAGAGGCGCACCGTTTTTATCTTTTATGCCGTATTCACTATCTTTTCTGTGTTTACATCTACAAGTGGTTACCACGGTGTTACAGTTGCCCACAGGATGCAGTACCGTGCCATGTGGACAGGTTGGGCCTGGGAGCAGCAGGCTGGGCCGTGGAGCCTCGCTGTGCAGTAGCTAGACCGGCTGGGCTGTGCCCTCCGGTGTTCCCACAGCCAGGAGGTCCCCTCACCGCTCCGTTCGCAGAATGCGCCCCCCTCGTCATTAAGCAACACCTGGCGAGGGAGAAGCTGCCGGCATCCTCTCCTGCTCTGTCCCTGCTCCTTCCTTCCCTCCCCGCCTCCCTCGTGCTCTTGGGGTCTTGGGCTCAGTCTGCGGGGGTGGGGTGTGGGTGGGGGGGGTGTTGAGAGTTCCTGCTGCGCAAGTAGAGAAAGGCTGGCCGCCTGAAGTGCCGCGGAGCAGTTGAGACCGTTGGGTTGCGCTTGTCCCCACCGGAACTGGGCATGAGCTGTCTGACTTGTTCAGCACAAAGCGAGCCTCAGTCTGCTTCCTGGTGTGCTTTCCCGAGAAGGTTGGAAGACAAACTGTTCTAGGAAAGCGGTTGTAACGTTTGCAGCGAAATGCCATAATTAGACCTTGTGTTTGGTCTGTTGAAATCCCACCCGGTAGCCGCGTAAGCGTGTCCAGTCCTGAGTGGAAGCGTGCGGGGCGGGGGGCGCGCAGTCTGCCCCTGCCTGCCCCTCTCAGCACAGCCCTGCTGCTTTCTGCCTTCAGTGCCGCTCCCTCCTCCCAGAGGCCACCAAATGCCGGAGCCCAGTGTGAGCCCCCCTGTCTCTTACTCAGCTCAAGGTCAGGGGAGCTTAACGCCAGGGCCGAGGATCCGCCCCCAAGTCCTCTCCCCTCGGCCTCTGGGTGCTCGGTGTACTGTCCCTTACTCTTCTGTCGGTGTGACAACTGGGGACCCACCGTCTGTGTCAAGCAAGGTCCTGTCTCTGCCTCATGCTGACCCCAGGGCAGAGGCTCTGCTGATTTTCGTCCAACTTATTTAACTTAAAGGCGTAGAACGTGTTCAAAGGAACACCTACACCTGTTAAATTCAAAGCCTGTGGAGGTACAGGCTCATCTCTCTGACCCTGGCCCCCTTCCCAGAGGCGGCTGTTGCTGGAGTCTTTCTGGAGAACTGTGCATGTTTAAACCCATAGTGGCTCCGCTGTGCACTTTGAATTACCCGTTAACACATATCTAGGCGCTCACAGCATATCTGTATTTATGGTTGGCTTTAGGCTTTTCCACATTGGTGTTGTAACCCATGTTTTAATTATCCATTTCTCTTTTGGTGAGCAATTAGGTGGTTTCCAGCAATTTTTACTGTATATAAGGCTCTACTGGGTATTTGTATGTGTGTATTTTTAAATATATTTTTATTGATTTCAGAGAGGGAGAGGGAGAAAGAGATAGAAACATCAATGATAAGAGAATCATTGATCGGCTGCCTCCTGCACACCAATACTGGGGATCAGGCCCACAACCCAGGCATGTGCCCCTGACCGGACTTGAACCCAGGACCCCTCAGTCCTCAGGCTGATGCTCTATCCACTGAGCCAAACCGGCCAGGGCTGTCGGTATGTGTTTTTAGGTACGGGGGCAACCATAGCTACGGGAGGCAGCTTCCTGTCGGGCATTCGCAGCCCCCGTGCCTTTCTGAGTATGCGGGTGGCCCAGGCTGCATGCACTTCAGGGAAGTGGTTGGCGTTGACATTTCCCTATGTCTTACCGACACCGACACGTGCTCTTGGACTAGACAGTTTGTCAGTGTGAGAAGTGAAAATACATTTCATCGTTTTTTGCATCTCTGTTGGATTGTGTACTTCCTTACTTTAAAGAGAGCTCTTTATATATTAAATAGATTAGCCCGGTCAAATACTTTCCTGTTGGTCTTGACTTTTAAATGTTATGCTAAAATTTTGCTGTTCAGAATTTTAAATATACAAATACTCATCAATATTTTCTTTTATGGCTTCGGGATTTTATGAGTTCAGAAAGGCTAATCTCTCAAGATTACTTGTTGTTAAACCCCATGTTTCATCCTGTTTTAAAATTGGAATCTGGGATCGTCTGGACTGCATCTGGTGTAACGAGTGACGGAAGGACGGTTAGCCTGTTGGCTCCACACTGTTCACTGACTAATACCTCTGTGACCATTGATCTGTCTGTTCATGTGCCGGCTTCAGTTTCAAATCCTGCAGTTCTGTGCTTCAGCATGTGGTGCGTACGGATAGCCATGCCTCGGTAATTTACTTCTCCTTAAGATGTCTTCGTGCTACTGTCTTCCTGTGCAAGAAGCAGGTATGTCTTTGCATTTACTCATGGATGATCGCCTTGGCTTTGCACTTGATGGGAGGGTGTGGGCGGTGGTCTTGGTCCGTTACGGTGTCTAGTGACGGTCACCGTCACAGAAGACTCTTCTGGGTTTCGCTAGCCTCAGAGTTACTTGTTGCTGTTGAACTGGCAGTGTCCAGTTCCGTGGACTTGCTGATGAAATGCTTCTGAACACTGTCCTGTCACCTTGCCGCCATGTTTGCCCAGCTGGGGAATGGATTGGGCCTGTTCTAGGATGCTTGCATTTCCCCCAGTTTTATTGAGATGTGACTGATGAGCAGGGTTTGCATGCTGACCCTCTGCCATGTGGCTGACTCCTGTTGTGGGAAGTTCTGTGTGCCCGGATGTCTGAACAGAGGCCTGTTCTGGCGCCCAGCGCCTGACCCCTGCTCAACCCTGACCCGCCTCTCCTGTGCACGCCTTCTGGAACTGCTGACAGATGCGCTGCGTGCTCTCCTCCGTGTCAGAGGTCACGCAGACCAGGATCTGCTGGCTCCAGGTTCTCGAGGCCGCCGTCGTGAGCACCCTGTCCTGTCTGGAACACGGTGGTTCTTGGGGGGCTACCAGGTGGAGCTAGCTCGTCCCCTCACTGACTGCCTTCTGGTTAGGGCCGAGTCAGGGTCAGCCCGCCCCCCCTTTCCTGGGCTCATTGTGCGGCAGCGGAGAACTGACGGGGCCCGGGAGCCAGACCACCGCCAAGCCTTTCCGTCGGTGATTCCTTTTCTGCACAGAAGTCAGGCCCGAGCCCGCTTCAGAAGGCACGCCCGGGGCTGGTTTCCGTCAAGCACTGCTCTGCGTCCTGGTGATGCTATCTGACCTCCTGTTGAAATTGGATGGGATGCTTTTCCTGTTTTCTAAGACGTTGCTGCGCATGAGTTGATTATTTCCTTAAGAGGATTCCTTAGGCTCAGGGTGTGACCAGCATGAAGGCTTTGGACTCGGGTTGCCAGGTGCCCCCGAAGGTGGCACAGCTCGGCTCTCCCAGCCCACCCACAGCAGCAGCCCCCAGCCCTGCTCGTGCCGGTTTGTTTTCATCTTTGCTGATTGGAAGGCAAAACGGTGTCGGCCTTTTCATTTGCACGTCTGATGGTGTGAGGCTGTGTTCACGTTTTGTGTTTGTTAGCTGACCATCTGCTTTGCGCTTCATTTAAACTCCACTTCCCAGGACCTCTGTTGAGGACGCCTCCCCTTCACATACCACAAAAAGTTTTCACGTTTGAAGTTTGCCTTTTAAATTTGCATGTTGGATCTTGCTGACGGTTTTAGGTTTTGTAATCAAATCTATTTTCTTACTATGGTTTCATACTTGGGTATTATGCTTATTTTCTTCTGGTTCCCTTGTGGTTTCAGCTTTGACATTTAACTCTTTAATCCGTCTAGAAGTTAATTTGCTGTACAGTATGAGGTAAGAATCTAATTCCGTTCTTTCAAAATGGCCAACCACAGTTCCCAGCACCATTTACTGAGTAATTCTTTCTCTATCAATTTGAAACGCCCCTACTTCATTATTAAGTTCTGTTTCTGAGCTTTCTAGTCTGTTCCACTGACCTGTCTTTCTGTGGGCCAACCCAATGTTTGAATTATTTTAGCTTCATAATAAAATAGATTTTATTGGAATTGCATTATCAGTATAAACATACTACAATACTGAGAGTTCCCATTTAGAAACTGGCCTCCCTGTGCATTCAAGATAGGATGATTTTCATCAGGCAATTTAGACTGAGGACTTCTCTTATACAAGTTATGCACATTTATGACGTTCTTAGAACTGTTATTCTGTATCATGGTTGGATCTGTTTTTCAATTAAAATTTCAGATGAGTGTTGCACATTGGCAGCGTCGTAGCCAATGAGGTTTATCCGAAGTACAATTATTGCCCATAAAAGAAAAAAATTCAGATGATGGTAACATATGGTAAGGTGTGTGTGTGTGTGTGTAGTAGATTATGCTGAACTTCAATATTAGGGCCAAATAGAGGTAATGCAGCATCTTGGCTAAAATTGTAAGCTTCCGAATCCGATCACCTGCTCTCACACTGGACCCGCCTCTGTCATGACCAGTTTCCTCAAACTGTCATATTATTTACTAAGAATATGATGAGGGTTAGGTAAGCATTGTGCTTACTCGGTGCGCTCCTGGAGTGGAGTGGGTACTGTTCTTGGGGTGTCCAAGTACGTAGCACGTCATCTTCAATACGTATATTATCGCGTGATTAACTCCATTTTCCATGCTCCTCTCACCTGTCTAATTCCCAATGACTGTGAGTGTCCTGGCCTTGTTCCGCCTGACCCTCTACTGGGATCTGTCAGCAAACAAAAGGGGGTGGCTGAGGGGTGATTGTCCTGCCGGTGGTCCTCAGGACAAGCTGGGTGGCCTGCTGACAGACACTTTAAATTCTAATATTTCTGTATTTGTATTGTATTTATATAACATGTATTTGAAAAATCACTGGTTTTCTATTTATGGTGGTAATAGAAAGTTTCCTTTTAAAATAAATTTATTTTTCCTTTTTTAAGTTGAAATACCATAACATGCATGCTCTTAAACTGTGCAAGTGAGTGGGTTTTAGCATTTCACCATGTTGTGCAGCCATCACCAATATTCATTTCCAGAACTTTTTCATCACCCCAAACAGAAGCTCTGCACCCACTGAACAAGAACTTCCCATCCCTTCCTCCCCTAGTCCCTGGTGACTTCGTGTTCCTGTGAATTTGCCTATTCTTGGTATCTCACACAAGTGAAATCATGTTTGCCCTTTGTGTCCGTCTTATTCCACTCAGCATAAAGTATTCAAGGGTCATCCGTATTGTGGCATTTAGCATCACTTCATCTCCTTTATGACTGAATTATGTCCTGTTGTACAGAGAGACCGCGTTTGGTTTATCAAATGTCAGTTGGACATTGGGTTGTTCCCACTTCTTTAGCTATTATAATAACCCTGCTATAAACATTTGTGGGAAAATTTTTGTATGAACATAAGTTTCAAATTCTCTTTGATTTGCTATCTACTTGGGAGAGGAATTACTGGGCCATATAATAACTCTGTGTTTAACTTTCGGAGAACTGCCAAACCTTTGCAATGTCGCTGTACCGTTTTACATTTTCACCAGTAATCCGTGAGGGTTCCAATTTCTCCATTCTCGCCAACACTTGTTCGAACCTGATTTTATTGTCACCATCGTGATGGCACGGGAAAGCGGCATCGCGTGTAATCCTGATTTGCATTTCTCCAGTTGCTGATGCTGTCGGGCGCCTTTTCATGTGTTCGTCAGCCATGTGTATATCGTCTTCAGAAAAGTGTCTACACTGATCCTTTGACCACTTTTAAATTGGGTGTTTGTCTTTTCATCACTGAGTTATGAGAGCTCTTCATGTAGTTTGGATACGAGACCTCCATCGGATATGTGATTTGCAGATACTTTCTCCCATTCGGGAATCTGTGATTCCATTTTCTTGATAAGTTCCTTTGACATAAAATAAATTTACATTTTAAAAGTGAATGGAAAGAGCAACCAAAGGACTTGTGTGCATGCAGATGAGCATAACCCAGGACACACAGTAGGGCGGTGAGGGCATGTGCTGGGGGGTGGGAGCGGCTGGGGAGAGGACAGTGGGGGGAAAAGGAGACTTCTGTAATATTTAAACAATAAAGAATTTAAATTTCAAAAAAAAAGAAAAGAAAAAAAGGGAGTTGATACAATGGGGGCGGGGGGACTGCTGTACTCAGATGTGGCAAAACGTCTCCCAGTGTGTGCGAACGAGGGAGGTTTGGGAGGGTGCCCGTGAGCCCGCAGGCTCCGGAGGCCGGAAGAGGAGTGCGGTCCTCCACCGGGAATGGGTGAGAGCGCTGCCCGGTGCGTCCCTTCACGGGCCGTGTCCCCTGGCCTCGCCGCCGGGTGTGCTGGAATCGGGGTTGCTCAGTGTTTGTTTTTTTCCTCAGGAACAGACGTTGGGTTTATTAAAATGTCTTTCCTGCGTTTTTGAGATGAGCCTCAGGTTTTACTCCTTTCATTTTCTAATGATTAATTCTTAATGGAATATTAACGTTTGTATTAATAGGAATGGAATAGTATGCCGTCCTGTGATTTCGGAAACAAACCATCCCTGGCCTGGAGCTGTGTCTCATCGCCACGGAGCCCAGCCAGAGGCCGGCTGGCGCGGGGCCGGCAGGCGGGGCTGCTGGCGCATCGGGAGGCGGCCCAGCGCAGGCCGGGCAGGCAGGCCGCTAGTCCCGCTCTGTCACTGCACGGAATGGGACTTCGGCCACCTTTCTCCATTTCTTGAAGTCGGTTTCCTCAGTGATAAAATGAGGACAAAAGCAGTCTTAGGACCTATCTCTTGGCCTGAGTGAAGCTGGTCATGTGGCGTGGACACGGAGTGAGTGAGGGGCACAGCTGCTCCTGTGTCAGGAGAGAAACACTGTACGGAGGCAGGTCCCAGCCTCCCGGCGCAGGGGAGCCCTGGCACGGGTGGGAGCCCTGGCACGGGTGGGAGCCCTGGCACAGGGGGAAGCCCTGCCCCGGCTGCCGCCACCCCTCAGAGGGTCACTGGTTCTTGGGAAACCTTTTCAGTTTCTTTCTGAGTTACTGTGCTAGTCAGTATTTCTATTTCATCATAAGTTAATTTTTCAAAAAAAAGGTTAATTTTTCAAAGTAATATTTTCTAAGGAAATTACCTTTTTCATAAGTATTAGTGTAAAATATGCTTTTACATTTTAATATTCTTTGAGTAGTTTTCTCATTTTATTCTGATTCCTGGTTTTTCTTTATCTTTTTTTTTCTTTATCTTTAGTAGACTTTCAAGAAATGCATTTTATTGGCCTTTTCAAAGAAACAGCTTTAGATAAAATAAGCAGTTCTGCTTTCATTTTGCAATTTATTAATTTCTCCTTTTATTGCATTAGTTCCTGCTTTCCTTGGAGTTGTCACTCTTCTTCTAGTCGCCATTTTGTTCAGACCCACCTGCTTTTAACGGCAGGGAGGGAGGAGCAGCACAGGGAGAGGCCCTGGCGCAAGGCAGCCCCGCTCCAGCCCGCGGCCGCCACCTGCGTCCGGACAGGCCTCAGCTGCTGAGGGTGCCGCCCGCGAGGATGTGGGGATCCTGCTGGTGGGCAGGGTCCCGCAGGCACGGGGGGGCCTCCGGCAAAGGGAACAGAACTGTTGTCTCCTTCCAGTGTCCGTTTCTGGCAGTCCCTCCACTGACGCCCTCCGTGGCAGACACCGAGCTGGTCCCACAGACATAGGCAAACAAGACTGGCCCTGCCTTCATGGCGCCCCCATTCTCACGGGGGACAGGCCTGAGGTGGTCACTACACAGACTGCAGGTGAGCGCAGTTGTAACAGCCACAAAGGAGGGAAGTGCAGCCTGAAGCCCTGGCAGGTAGCTCAGCGGTTAGAGCGTCGTCCCAGTCAAGGTTGTGGGTTTGATCCCCAGTCAGGGCACACGGGCGAACCAGCCAGTGAGCGCGTGAGTAAGTGGAGTGACAAACGGATGCTTCTCTCCCTCTGCCTCCCTCCGCCTCCCTTCTCTCCCTCTCAAAATAAAGAATTACATTTTAAGAGTGTAGCCTGAGAGTAAAGACAAACGCTCACCCGGAGGAGGGGCCTGGGAGCGCCCCTTTGGGATGGGCGGGTCTGTCTGTGAGGAAGAGCCTTCTTGAGATTCGGTGTGACTCCGGGCCGGGAGGCCCCCCAGCTGTGCTTGGGGAAGGATTTGCTCTCCTCACGTCCTATGTGCTTTGTGGTTTCAGCTCTGCCATATAATTTGACCAGTTATTGAAAAGCATGCTTTAGAATGTAAGTGTTTGGGAAATGTTACTTTTTAACTCTTGTCATCTATTTCCAGTTTAATGAATGGCTGGGTACCTGAGCAAACAGCCTGTTCAGTTTCTGCTTCTTTGAATCTGTGGTTCCCTTTTTCATGGCTTCAGGTATGACAGATACACAGGCTTTCGGTGTTGTTGTTAATCCTCACCCGAAGATCCTTTTCCATTGGTTTTTAGAGACAATGGGAGGGAAGGGGAGAGACAAATACAGAAATTCTGATGTGAGAGAGACACATCGATGGGTTGCCTCCCACATGTGCCCAACTGGGGCGGAGATTGATTGAGCATGCAACTGACGTCCGTGCCCTTGACCAGAACTGAACCCGGGACCCTTCAGTCCACGCGCCCACTAGGGCCAGGTATGATGTTTCTATCCGTGCCCCCTGGCAGTCGAGGAGGTGCTCTCTGTCACGTCCGCTCTGGACCAGTCACTGCCTTGGGTGTTTTCCCGTCCAGTCCAGATCCCCTGCACCCTGAAATGAGAATGGGGTCACGTTCCCACCTCCTCTCTCCTCCCTTCTCCGAGGCAGCTTATAGTGTGTTCCATGTGTCTCACTGCAGTTATTGGAACCTCGATTTCCAGCAGCACAAACCGACCTCCTCTGTGGGGGGCTTTCTGCTCGGAATTCACTGTCTGATGTCCACAGGCCAGACCTGCGCCTCGTCCCACCCCACGGCCGGCGTGCTGTTTGCATTTGACTGAAGGACCTGTCAGGGCTATTTCCACGGTTGAGGTTTTTTGGAAGCTATTTTTACATCTTTCTGCTCGGACAGGCCTTATTTCACAGGTTGTGATGAGTGGTTAGTTTGCTTTTCCACTTCAGGTTACGTTATGGGCACAGTTCCACCAGGCTGGCGCCCTCTGGGGCCCTCCAGTGTGTGAGCCGTCAGGGCCACCTGTGAGCCACTGGGGGGTGGCTACGGCATTTTGTGGTTATAAACCACGCTGTCACAAACGGCTTTGGGCAAGTCCCTCTTTTGGTTTGCGGTCCCAACTGGCTGAAGGGAAGGACAGTTGCTCTGTTCTCCTTGCTCTGCCCTGTGCCGTCCAGATGGCTCTAAGGAGCACGTTATGTACAGTCCCCCCCCCCCCGCCCCCCGCCCTGCAAATACAATCTGTTCTTATTCATGCTCATGGACTGAGTGCGGAGTGGTTCCTTGAAGCTATTGTAACTTTCGCCCTATTAGCTCACTCTTGGGGGTTCCCACAGTACAAACCTTGAGGTCTGGTCACTAACATGTTACATTAATTCTTTGCTCATGTTACAGAGTATGTTCTGCCTTCCCACATTTCTGAGGCCTTCTAAGGCCAGAGCTTTGTTACTTCATCGTCAGGTTGGGACTTAGCTGGCCGTTCATGGTTCCTCTCTCCTGCTGCAATCAGTAAGTGCCTCTCCTTTGTGGTGTGTTTGGGTTGAAGCTGGAGGGAGGCTGTGAGGCAAGCAGATGGGCCAGGAGGAGGGACGGGTGGAGGGAGCCGGGGTGAGAGGTTTGGGGGTTGGGCATTCAGGACTGGCTCTGAGCCCACCTGGTAGTCCACAAACCGTGTGTGTGTGTGTGTGTGTGTGTGTGTGTGTGTGTGTGTGCATGGCTATGTGTATGACCTGTGTGTGTGTGTGACTGTATGACTGTGACTGTATGTCTGTGCATAGCTTTGTATATGACTCGTGTGTGTGGGACTGTGTGTATGACTTGACAGTGTGTGTATATATGAGTGTGGGTGACTTTGTATGACTCATGTGTGTATGTGTGTGAAGTGGGCCTGGCTCAGCTCACATTCAATCCTCGGAATGAGCAGAAAGGACCCAGTTCTCAGCTGTGTGTGACCCTGAGCAGGATTCATCCCTCTCTGAGCCCAGCTTCTCACCTGGCCTCGCTGGGGAGGGACTTCTGACCTCCTCAGGGCTGACATGAGGGGCCAGGAGCCCTCCCGGTGAGAGGCGGGGCAGGACTCCTGGACTAGAACTGCAGAGCTATGGGAGCTGCTCCCACCGGACCCGCCGGGGGCCGGGGGCAGAGCCTGGGCTGGGGGCAGTGGGTGCTGCGGGCAGCGGGCTGGGAGGGTGGCCTGGGGCAGATACTGGCTAAGGGTCCAGGTTGGGCTTCATGGACCTTGGGCCCTGGCGACTTAGACCCGTCCTCCCCGGAACTCAGACTCCGGTGAGTCCGGTGAGAGGAGAGAGGCCGGTGGGGGCACTGAGCTTCCGACTTCCTGTTCAAGTACCGCAGTTCCCGGGAGGATCCACAGCGGCGGCGCTGGAGAGCGATAGGAGGCCTGAGGCCCGGCAGGTGGGCGCGTTTGTGGAACCCCCGTGGCTGGGGCACAGCAGACCTGGATAAGCGCTGGCATTTGAGCTCGGCCGGAGTGCTCAACCTGTCCCCTAGTTCTTAGGTTTCCTGTTCTGATGAAAAAGCTTAGGATTTTTACCTTTAAATATAAAAATAATCTGCATGGAGTTGAACATCCAAGCCCTGGAAAAGATTTAAAATGACAGTAAAATCCCCTTCCCTCACCCATCCCTCAAGTTTCTTCGAGTCTTTCTGGACATTTCTATACACACACACAGCTTGTCACCGCTAGAGCAGGCAGGACCATAACGCGGGTCAGTTTGCCCGTCTGACCTCATGGGCTCCTGCAGTGGAACGAGCACAACAGGAAACGTGGCCCTGAAGCCGAGGGGACGTGTGTCCCCCTGGCTGCACCTCGGAAGGGGCGTCGGTAGGAAGGAGTGAGCCTGGGAGGGAGGGAGGCGCGGAGCCGCCGCAGGTGTTTCTTTTACTGGACGCGGCTCATGGCCGCGTTCAGGTTTTGCTTTTCACCTTTGAATCTGTGAGAAAGTGAGCAGGAAAAAGCAAAAGGCACTGGTGGTGGCACACCCAGCACTGCTGGGTCAGGGTTCGAGTCCCTGTGGTGTCCTTGCTTCCTTCCAGCTCCCACTCCAGGCCCTTCCTCCCCACCCCATCAGGGACATCATTCTCCCCAAGGACAGGTGTCGGGGTGGGGTGCCTCTCTCCCAGGAGCCCTCCTGTTCCACTCTCCCTCACCTCACTCAGGTCCCCCGAAAGGGGTGAAGGAGATGGAACAGGCCTCATCCCTCCAGAGGCCAGAGGCCAGTTCAGCCTTCCGGGCTCCCACTCCCTAGGCCAGTGGTCAGCAACTGCGGCTCCCGAGCCACATGAGGCTCTTTGGCCCCTTGAGTGTGGCTCTTCCACAAAATACCACGGCCTGGGCGAGTCTATTTTGAAGAAGTGGCGTTAGAAGAAGTTTAAGTTTAAAAAATTTGGCTCTCAAAAGAAATTTCAATCGTCGTCCTGTTGATATTTGGCTCTGTTGACTAATGAGTTTGCCGACCACTGGTATAGGTGGTCCTTGTAGAAAAGGTGGAGGATGTTGTGCATCTCAAAGTACACCACAAAGCAGGGTAGGTAGAAAAGCACTGGGCTCAGTTTGCCAGGAGTGCCGACTAGTGGGGTACACGGCTGGAAAAGGGTTGGGCTCTGAGGTATCTGCTTTTCCCACATGTGAGTCTCAAGTGAGGAGATGCATTTGAAAAATTCTGAAAAAATGTTTGGATCACAAACTCAAACTCAAGATGGTATTTCTGTTTTATTAACAATAATTTAGCCCGGCTGGCATGGCTCAGTGGTTGAGCATCGACCTATGAACCAGGAGGTCACGGTTCAATTCCCAGTCAGGGCACATGTGAGGGGTGTGGGTCAAATCCCCAGTGGGGGATATGTAGGAGGCAGCCAATCAATGAATTTCTCATCATTGATGTTTCTCTCCCTCTCCCTCTCCCTTACTCTCTGAAATAAAAATATATTTTAAAAAACAGTAACAATAATTTATGTTTTACTTTGTGCTTGCCACTGTTCTAAATGCTTTATAAATACAGGGGTGGGCAAAAGTAGGCTCACAGTTGTATTGTGATGTTCTTTTGCGTTAACAAAGCTATTGTAATAATCATAACCGGCATGTCTTTTTCCATATAACTGTAAAACTACTTTTCCCCACCCTGTAATTAATTCTCAAATAAGAAAAGTGAGGTAAGGGACTGCAAACGACGGAGCTGGAATTTGAACTCAGTCTGGCTCCAAAGCCTGAACGATATACCAGGCCAAGATCTAGAGTTTTCCATTCTTGAAAGTCTGTCTTTCTGGGACAGGCTTTTCCCAGTTTTGATTTTATACCGACACCCAAACTATGCTAAGTGAGAGTCTTACATATATATATCTTGGAATCTTACAAGATAGCAATTCTTTTTACACAACTTCACAGAAGAGAAGAATTAGGCTAGGAAAGGGTAAGTTCTGGGTTAGCCTTCAGACCTGATTCCCCAACAATCGATGACGTAACTCTTCTGCCTTAAGGATCCACTTCGAGTCTCTCTCTCCAGCACAACACCGCAGTGCTGGGGAAGCGCAGGGCAGCAGAGCAAGAGGGGCTGCCAGGCGGCTCCGTGTAGCTGGGCCCCTGGAACCTCCCCAGCCGCCGCCTCTGCTCCCGCCGCAGCTCCAGCCCGTAGGCCCCTTGCACACCCTTCACGAACTCTCGCTTTCCCCCTTTCTGAGTCAAAGAAGACACGAGGTCCCGACAAACAGCTGGGCTTCCGACCAGCGCTAGGGGAGCGGCTCCATCACCGGCCGCATCCCACAGGCCCACGGGCGGCGCATGCGCGGCGCGGGTGGCGAGGCGGGCTGGGCGTGGCCTGGGCGGACGGCGGAGGCGGTGGCGCCAGACGCCCCTAGTGGCGGGTGAGTTCACGCCCTCACTGTCGCCTCCGGATTCCGTTTCCACGGTTACGGCGGCGCGAGGCCGTGTTGCGGGTTAATCGTGTTTCCGTTGAAACATAAAACCTGAGGGACTGAAGGCGGCAGGACGCGGGGACGGGGAGAGAGGGAAGCGGGGCCCGACCCGGACCGCGGGAGGAAGGCCGGCCCCGCGCCTGCCCCTCCTGCGGCTCTAGTCAGTGCTGCCCACCATTCCCGTAGGATGCTGCCCCGTCCACTAGCGCCCTTCGGTCCCACGAACTGTCCTGGACCCCACGGCCCCCCTTGCCTCTGCCAGCTGCCACCTCACTCTTCCCTGCCCCGAGTGGCGACAGGCAGCTTTCGCCCGCGCCCGGAGCTGCACACGCCTGAAGGGACTGGCCTGGAGGCCGCTGCCCCATCAAGGTCAAGACAATCGGTGATCCTGAGCGTCCCTAACGCACCGCCCTCTGCCGGGCCTGTGGCTCCTCACAGAACCCTTGACTCTCCCTTTCCTCCCCAGGCCCCTGGAGCCTCCCTGGAGGGCCTCGCCCCGAAGCTAGGGTCGGGCTTCCGGGTTCTCCCCTAAGGAGGAAGCCACCTTGGGCCGGTGTGGGGTAGAGGCCTGATGACCCCGGAAGTAGTTGGCCGCATGCTAGGAGGTGAGTGGGGCTACAGAGGCCCCAGACTGGTGCAATTCATGACCTGTAGACTTATTTATTTGCCTTTCACAGTGTCTAACATTTTTAAATTTAACTTACAATATCTGAAAGTCAGCTGATTTTATGTTAAAATTCAATGTGTGGTTTTGCTTCAAACATTGGGGAGAGCCGAGCCGGTGTGGTTCAGTGATTGAATTTCGGCCTAGGAACCAAGAGGTTCCGGTTTGATTCCCAGTCAGGGCACATGCCCTAGTTGGGGCTCAATCCCTAATAGGAGGCGTTTCTCTCATTGATGTTTCTCTCTCTCTCCCTCTCCCTTCCTCTCTAAAAAATCAATTAAAAATAATTTTTAATTGAGGCGATCTGGGGACAATGGGCCTGTGTTCCCACATGCCAACAATCTGCCATAGCTGAGAAGTGGCTGCTCTCTTTGGAAGGCTCTAGAATTTGCTATGGTCCTCAAAGCCAATGTCAGTTACCATTTATCATCAGGCTTGAGCTATTGTTTCTTATAGTAAAAGGTCAACTCTCTTTTTGCACCTATGTCTCTGTCAAAAGTGGGAAAACGAAAGGTGGATTGAGAGCATTGCATGTTTCAAGAAAAGTGGGAAGGAGCGTATTTCCTTGTGGAAGTAAAGACTAGCCCTGTGTGTTCAATATGTAACCAAACTTTGTGTCCAAAGAATACAGCTTAAGGCAACATAATGAAACAAACCATAGTAAGAATTTTGACTGGTACACAGAAAAGATGCGTGAGACCCAGAAACAAGGAGGCATGGATCAGACTGTCGGGCCTCAGAGGGAGGGTAGGGGAGGGTAGGGGTAAAGGGGAGAGATCAACCAAAGGATTTGTGTGCATGCATATGAGCCTAACCAGTGGTTAAGGACAACAGAGGGGTGGGGGCATGCGTGGGGAGGGGTGTGGGATGGGAATGGGGGGGATGAGGACAAATATGTGATACCTTAATCAATAAGAAATTTAAAAAATAAATAAAAAGAAAAACTTAATGAGCTCAAAAAAGGTCTAAATCTACTTCACCATTTATCATCGAATAAAAACAAAATAAGTGATGCTGCTGTGAAATGCAGTTATGTAAAAAGTGAAAAAAATTGCCCGAGCATAAAAACCTTTTACAGATGGTGAGTTTATAAAAGTCTGTCTGCTGAGGCAGCGGAAATCATGTGTCCTGAACAGAAACAAGCATTTGCAAACATAAGTCTAACTGGAAACACTGTTGATCAGAGAGTAAAAGATATGGCTGAAAACTTACAACTTGCAAAAAAAAAGTGGAGTTCTTTGTGACATTTTCTATTGCAGTTCATGAGAACACATATATAAATAACACGAGCCACTTAATTATATTTATCCGTGTTGTTGTTGAGAATTTTGACATCACTGAAGAACTTTTGGACATGGTACTCATAAGAGACCCAACATCTGAAAATGACTTATTTTTGTATGTTGAGAAAAGTCTTGAAAATTAGTAGACTGGTCAAAATTAGTAAGTGTGACCACAGATGGTGCTCCTGCAATGGTCTGTGATAACATTGGACTTGTTGCAAACCTTAAATCCAAGGTCGAAATGTTTTGCAGGGATGCAGAACTTAAATCCATTCACTGAATTATTCACCAGAAATTGTTTTGTACTAAAAACTTAAAACTAGAACATGTCATAGATGTAATGATTAACACAGTGAACTGGTTACGCTCTTGGGCCTGCAACCACAGACAAGTCAGTGCTTTGCTTGAGGAATTAAATGCACAATATGGTAACCTGCTTTACCATACGAAGGTCAGGTGGCTTAGTCATGGCATGATGCTGAAGAGATTTTTTGAATTGAGAATAGAGATTTATTCTTGTCATCCAAGGGCAAATCCCTCCCCTGGCTCAGATATTGGATCAGAGACTTGGCCTTTTGGTTGACATTATAAATCATTTAAACGCTGAATATTTCTCCTCAAATACGTTCACAAGTAGCTACACAAGTGTATGACTCAGTTTGCTCTTTCCTAGCAAAATTGAATCTTTGGGAAACTCATTTAGCAGTAAATAACCTGGCTCATTTTCCTACACTGAAATCAGTTTCCAGAAATGAAAGTGATGGTTGGCTTAATCTACATCCCCAAAATTGTAGAGTTGAATTCCAGAAAAGGTTCTCTGATTCCAAACATTATGTAAGTGAACTCACATTGTTCAGCTCACCTTTCTCAATTAACATTGCTAGTGTTAAAGAAGAATTACAAACGGAAGTTATTGAACTGCAGTGTAATGCGGTACTGGAAATGAAATATGATGACATTGGAATGCCAGAATTCTATAAATACCTCAGCAAGAGTTACCCAAGCAATGGCATGGAAACCATTGTGCAAAGATTCTGTCCATGTTTGGAAGCACCTATGTCTGTGAACAGTTGTTTTCTGTTGTGAAATAGAAACGAAATTTTGTTTCCAGTTAAAGGATGCAAGATTGAATTCCATTCTACACATTGCATCTCGAAATAGGAGACCAGACATTAACATCTTGATGCCGGAAAAAAGGTGTCAGGTTTCTGGTTCTAAGTCAAAGGAGTAAGAGGTTATGAAAGATTTTAATAATGAAAGATTTCTAGTTTTCAATGTATATTTTTAAATTTTATCTTTGAAATATCCAGTATTATAAATTTTGTATGTGTTTTGCTTGCACTGTGGTCCAATAAAAAAAATTGTTTAGATCCCCGCCCCCCACACACACACATTTGATTTTTTCATATACTGGCTTATTGTACTTGTTTTTGTAACCTACTTGGCTACCCAAACTTAGTTTGAGACTTCTGCCTAATGGAGTTAGTTACCATAATTAGTGTGTATACTCACACACACACACACACACACACACACACACACACACACATGTGCCATGTCAGCACAGCCACGGGTTCGGTGAGCCTGAGGAGAGGTAGTGAAGGATTAAAGGAAAGACAGACAAAGAGAATACAGCTGGGGCGGTGGATCTCCTGTGCCTGAGTGAGGCCACAGAGAAGGATCCAGCCAGCAAGCTGAGGCTTTATTTTATAGTCAGAGATAAACAAGGTAGTGGTCAACATAGTTACAATGTTCTTGTGAGTTTCACTTGTTTTGGCAGCACTTGCTGCACCTCCCATAGCCCATTAGCTACCCAGGAAGGATCTAGGGAGCATATGGTTAAGCTTAATTATGCTAAGAAAGCTCTGCCTTCTAAGCTGGGACTTGTTTTTGGCTCTGCCACAGGTCAATCTGAGGCTTAACTCTATAGCTGCTCCCTACACACACACACACACACACACACACACACACACACACACACACACACATCTATATATATAAAAGCCCAGCGATCGGAATGGTGGAACGACCAGAACGACCAGTGGCTATGATGCACACTGCTATTCTGTGTACAACAAAGTGTATTTCAAAAACAAAGACTTTTTCAGACATATAAATGCTAAAGCATGTATCTCCGGCAGAGCCACACTACAATGAATGTTAAAGGAAGTCCTTCAGATGGAAGGGAAACTACACAAGTTGGAAATGTGGATAGACAAAAAGGAGTAAAGAATACCAGAAATGCTGAAACCGGTTTTGCTCAGTGGATAGAGCGTCGGCCTGCGGACTCAAGGGTCCCAGGTCCGATTCCGGTCAAGGGCATGTATGTTGATTGCGGGCACATCCCCAGTGGGGAGTGTGCAGGAGGCAGCTGATTGATGTTTCTCTCTCATCGATGTTTCTAACTCTCTATCCCTCTCCCTTCCTCTCTGTAAGAAATCAATAAAATATAGTTTAAAAAAAAAAAAGAATACCAGAAATGACGACTATATGGCTAAAAGACTTTAGAAGAGAATTGACTATATAAGAAAAAAACAATGTACAGCAGGTCCTCAAATGATGTCATCTTGTTATAACGTTGATGAGGGGGAAAATTAATTCCTGGCTAAGGCCACTGTCCTGTGACCAGGAAGCAGACCCAGTGGAGAGGTGCATGCTCCAGGGCCCCACAGGAGGCCATAAAGAATGTCGAGTCTCTAATTGAAAACACCAGCTCGTGGCCTCTCCTGCCCATGGCTGACGTTGTCTCCCAATAGCATGTGGGGCTAGAAGGCTCCGGGACACTGGGAGAGCTCAGCAGAGCTCAGCCGGAAAATGGAAAAGCACTAGAACCAGGGACACCAAGCAAATATGAGGCACATGAGCGAGCGGAGCTGCAGAAAGAAGGCCCCGTAGGCCACAAACTGGTCCATGTACTGTTAGCCCCCAGTTACGGAGCGTGGGAAATCAGTCAGGGTCATCCTGTCCTCATCTTTGAGTTGGGGCTAAGCTTGGCCTTCCCTCCCACCTCAGAGTTTCCTGAACGCTCACTGAACTTCCACACCAGACTCCTACGGCCCATCTCTTTCCTTGTCCTATGACCCCTTGACTGTCACATCCTCTTTGCATTTCTTCTAGCCTGGTCTGTTTTGCTTTGACCTTGACACAGGCCTTGCAGTTTCATGATGGTCTGATGACTCTAGTATTTGGCTAACTCTGAAATACCTCCAGGAACCTCCCGTGAAGCCCTGTGGTCCCTTCCAGGTTGTAGCATCCCACAGCATGAATAAATCACAGTAAACTGTCCATTTTTAATACTTGTTAAACCATTTTAACAAGCATTTCCTGTTTATTATCCTATATAATAAAAGGCCAATATGCAAATTGTCCCCTCTACCAGGAGTTCCACTGGGAGTTCAACCAGGAGTTCAACCAGGGGGCGGGGCTGGCCTGCCAACCGCCTGCAGCCCCTCCCCTCAGCTGGCCCTACCCCCGATCACCTCCCCCATCCTGATCGGGGACAGGGTCAGCCCGCCAACCACTCGCAGCCTGATCAGCCCTGATTGGGGTGAGCCAGCTGGACCCCACCTGTGCACAAATTTGTGCACCGGGCCTCTAGTATACAATAAAAAACAGTTCTCCAGGTGATGTGACAAGGCCAGTCTGAAAAGGAAGGCAGAGGGTAACAGAGCCTGAAGGTGGAGGGAGAGCTGTGGTGTGCACGGGCCACCTCGGCCAGAGGCCTAGACCACCTCTGTGTTTTAAAGTTAAACAATACAATAAATACTCCCTTTTGGGTTAGGGTGGGGGTTTCAGATGAAATAGGAGGAGGTCTGTTAGACCTAGACTTTGACCTTGCATGTCATGCTGCCACGCCTGAGCTAGTGGACTCCAGCAAGTCATAATGGGATTTGAGCCTATCTCTTTTTTATTTTTAAAAAATATTTTTATTGATTTCAGAGAGGAAGGGAGAGGGAGAGAGAGATAGAAACATCATTGGAGAGAGAATCATTTATCAGCTGCCTTCTGCATGCCCTACACTGGGGATCGAACCCACAACCGGGCATGCCCTGATGGGAATTGAACCATGACCTCCTGGTTCATAGGTCGACACTCAACCACTGAGCCAACTGGCTGGCTTGGGCCTGTCTCTTGAAGGTAAAAAATAAACCAGACATAGACCTGACCTGACACTGAGGAGCAAGAAATCTGAAATCTAGACCAGCTATCTTTACTTCCTCACTGGGGACCTTGAGCCTGGCCTGGCTGTCTCTGTGCCTCTGTTTCCCAGGGCTACGGAGAGGCTGAGCGGGTGAAGGTTTTGCCCCCTGTGGGGAGCAGGTGTCCCCCTGCCCACACTGCTGGGCTGCACCACAGGCATCAGCTCCTCAGGGGGCAGTGCGCTCCTCAAAGCAACTCCCTGGGGCAGAAAGGTCTTATGACTCAACACACATTCATTTGCCAACTAATGAAATGATGAGACACAGGAGGCCAGGCCTCCCCACCAGCTCCCACTGACTTCCGGTGGGGCCCGAAGAGCTCTGGGCTCCATCTCTAGGCAATGCCCGGCCTTGCCTGGCGGGTGGCATGAGTACTTCCCCTTCCTGCACCAAGCATGGTCCCAGCTTCGACATTCTGGAAAGCCCCTCTAGGGGTACAGACTTTTCATTTTTGCAGTGAAGCGTTCCTTTGTGGCCCCCACTCAGAGCAGTGCGGGGTCACAGCCTGGACCCTTCCTGTGTCTGGGCCTGGAACTCAAGCCATGGGTCTGGCTATGGACACAGGCTTCTAGCCTGGCTCTCCACAAGGCTTGAGCCAGGACACTGGCCATGGGCCTGGCCGGCCCCACACCTCTCTGTGGGCCTCAGTCTCACCTTGTCAGAGAGCTGCCATGTAGAAATTATTATCCCACCTCCAGACCAAGCCCCGTCTGGAATGTTCTGCCCAATTTATTCACCAACTCATCCTTCCGGGCCCAACTGAAGTCCTACCCCCTCACGGAAGCCTCCCCCTGCTCGTGACCGTCTCCCTGACGCAGGTTCCCAGTGCCGGGTGCACAGCCCAAGCTGCGTCACAGCTATTTATAGATGTGTTCAGCTCTCTGACTCAGCCCCAAAAGCAAGTTCCAGAAATATGCTTACAAAGGGAGAGGAGAAGCCTGGGACAGCGCAGTGCTGTTGCCTAGTGGGGTGGGGTGAGGGGTGTTTGTACTTTTGCTTTATACATTCATCATTGTTCATAAAATATATCAGTATAACAGGTTTAAATAGCACAACGTTTTGTTTTAAATGTTTGTTATAAAATACCAAAATCTTTCATAACTTTCTACATAGAACCTTACACATTTCTTAAATTTATTTCTACATATGTTATGGCTTGTGTTGCTGTGTTAATGGTTAAAAAAATAAGGTAGGTCTCATGTACCAAAATAGATCTCCAGCCCTATTTTTTAATGTGAGAAACCAAGTTGCAAGAATATCTTCAGTATATCTTTTTTTTTAAATATATTTTATTGATTTTTCACAGAGAGGAAGGGAGAGGGATAGAGAGCCAGAAACATCGATGAGAGAGAGATATCGACCAGCTGCCTCCTGCACATCCCCCACGGGGGATGTGCCCGCAACCAATGTACATGCCCTTGACCGGAATCGAACCTGGGACCTTCCAGTCCGCAGACCGACGCTCTATCCACTGAGCCAAACTGGTTTCGGCAGTATATCTTTTATGAAAACAATCCCCCAACCACTAAAGTGATAAGACATTTTTAAAAATATATTTTATTGATTTTTTACAGAGAGGAAGGGAGAGGAATAGAGAGAAACATTGATGAGAGAGAAATATCGATCAGCTGCCTCCTGCACACCCCCCACTGGGGATGTGCCCGCAACCAAGATACATGCCCTTGACTGGAATCAAACCTGGGACCCTTCAGTCTGCAGGCCGACACTCTATCCACTGAGCCAAACTGGTCAGGGCGATAAGACATTTTTATATATGTATATTCATATATACACATATATCAAATAGGTTGTATATATAGGTGTATAAATATATATTTGTGTGATATGTATATATAAACATATACAAGCATAATGTATAATATATGATGTGTATATAAATGAGTATGTGGATCCTACATACTGCAATATATATGAGATATTACATAATATATTAAATATGCAGAATAACTAGTCAACTTTAGGACAGGCCTAGGATGGGAGGTGATTATACAAGGGACTTTGTACTATTTAAATTTTACAACAAGAAAGCACCCATGTACTTGAGTATTTATTTTTTTTTAGAGAGAGAGAGAGGAGGGGGATAGAGAGAGAAAGAGAAACATCGATTTTTGTTGTTCCACTTATTCATGCAGAATCTTTACACCCATGTCTTCAAGGAGGTTGTATGTGCCCTGACTGGGGATCGAATTGACAACCTTGGTGTATTGGGATGACGCTCTAACCAATTGAATTATCTGGCCAGGGCTGTACTTGAGTATTCTATATAAATAATAATAACAACAAATCACAGGTGGAGCCAGGAAGCCTGAGGTAGGAGAGGCAGTGTTTCAGGGGAGCCCGTGAGACTCATTTCTGCAACAAGGAGTAATTGGCTCTGGCCGCTGCGTCCAATTGGACATCTCTGTGAGAGTCTCCCAAAGTGTCGCAGTATATAATTTTCAAAGCTGAGGCATGACTTCCTTAACATAGAGAATGGGTC
Source organism: Eptesicus fuscus (assembly GCF_027574615.1). NCBI lineage: Eukaryota > Metazoa > Chordata > Mammalia > Chiroptera > Vespertilionidae > Eptesicus > Eptesicus fuscus. Next base: position 79,513,922 of record NC_072485.1, on the reverse strand, counting down.
AGAGATCACTTAACTCCTTAAGGAGGGTACCAGTATGGGGAAGAGCTAGTTTAAAGAGAACTGGAGAGACAGAAGTATTTAACGGCACCAAAACAAAAGGACTGGCGTAAGATTCCTTAGGTACGCCTACCAAACTAGCCGGTGACCTACAGGGAGGTCAGACCCTCTTTTCTACCTGACAGTTATTTACGTTTTATCAATTTGCTTATCACCAGCTTGGGACTGGCAGTCATCCTTTTGCCTTATTTTCAAATTGAGTCATTTTTAAAAAATATATTTTTATTGATTTCAGAGAGGAAGGGAGAGGAAGAAAGAGATAGAAACATCAATGAAGAAAGAGAATCATTGATCAGCTGCACGCTCCCAACTGGTGATCAAGCCCGCAACCCAGGTATGTGCTCTTGACCGGAATTGAACCCGGGACCCTTTGGTCCACAGGCGGATATTCTATCCACTGAGCCAAACCAGCTAGGGCTGAAATAATTCTTTCTTAACAGGAGAGTGTGACGTAACCCCTTCTCCGAATCTTCTCTGCCGAGTTAGCTTTCCCAGAGCTACTTGTCTGAGAGTGGAGGGTGGACTGAGCACACTTGGTGGCCGCAGTCTGAGATCTGAGGAGACACTCTGGGTCTGTGTCACTGGTTCCCTTGTCTTGAGGCCTGAGCTGGGCCCCAGGAAGCAAGAATGAGTCAGCTTTCTCCCTAAGGTTAGGGAGCCCTGCAACAGAATCTTTACACCCATGTCTTCAAGGAGGCTGCAGGCTGAGCTGATCTAAGGACTGTTGATGTAAGAAAGGTCCAAAGCTGCAGAGAATTTTGAGTGGGGTGGGAGCGCCCAGGGTCTCTGCCCTGGCTTTACAGATTAGGAAACCAAAGACTTCCAGGCTGCGGAGGGGAATCTAGAGGCAGAAAAGGGCTCTAGAAAGCAACCCTCATAACTGGGGTACAGATGCAAGGGTGGAGGAGAGGGGGGTCAGGACTGACGGGAGGGAGTGTCCCAGGCTTGGAGGAAGGATGGGGGGAACATCCTGGGAGGGGAGGGGAGGACAACTCAGGAGCATGTGTGTCAGAGCAGAGCAGAGCCCCGCACGGCTCCGGTGCTCTGAGTGGCTGTGAGTCCGTGTATTCTTCTAAATTCTCCCATCGACTACGCCAGGCCTGGTCCTTCTCGAACCCTGCCCACTGTACTAATTGCTGGGGACTTAGTCCAAGTTCCTCCTTTATTCTCTGCTCACTAGTTACAGGTCAGTTCTCGGCGGCGGGGCAGATGGAGAAGCCATGAGAGGCTGTGGCTGTATAAGAAGGAGGCTTTATTGCAGAAGCCAATGCCACAGAGCCATCAGGCTAGAACAGTCCTCACAGCAAAGTCCATACAGGCAGGCAGCCGGACACCGGCTGGGAACACACACCTTCCTCACACAGCAGCTTTAGTCTCTGTGCCCACAGCTGGTATCTGAACAGCCGCATGCTGCCCAGACTCACCCCTCACATGGAGCGGTACTTGAGCTCTGGCTCAGCAGCTTCTCCTGTCTCTCCTGCCCAGCCGCTCTCTCTAGCAGACTTCTTTGCACACCCCATCCGACAAGCTGGTCAGTAACCTACTTTTTACCCTATTTAGACAAAGAAGGCTTCCTGCCAGTAGTTACATCAATCGCATTGGCTACTGGAGGGCACACTGTACCGTGTCCTGCATCTGCTTGGTGTCTTGGCCTGATTATGGTTCCCAGGCTCAGAGTCCTTGAACATCCCGTTTAGGCACATGCCCAGAGCGGCCTGTGGCCATTCTGGTGTGTGGATAACAAGGCCTCTGTGCTCCCACCGGTCTTGACTATCTGGGGACCTGGCACGGTTCCCACAATGTGCCTGAGAGGTGGAACCGAGGGAATGTGGGTCTGCAGAAAGGTTACCTATACAGCACTCTGTCCCGCCACTCCAAAACAGCTTCAAGCCCTTGCTGCGCCTCAGCTGGGCTGGCACCTCAGGGACCTCAGACTGGCCTCTCACGCGTGGTCCATCTCCCCTTGCCCTCCCCCCCCCCCCCCACCACACACACACACAACTCTCTGGATCCCAACCATTGGCGGCCTGGCATCAAGCCCTTCACATCCCAGCCAGTGCCCTCTGCGCACATTCCTGCCTGTTCCGACAGGGGGCGCTCGCACACCCTTCTTGTGCACATACCGTTCCCTGCACCCAGACTGCCCTCTGCACCCTCTTCTGTCCCTGGTGAACTCAGACCCCTCCTGGAATGCCTCCTCTGGGAGTGTCTACCAGCTCCACTCTCCCCCCCACACACACACCCAGGAACCAATGCGTGTGAACCGCCCTAGCACAGGGCCTGGCACTTTCCGTGAAAGGGCTTTGAGGCTGGGGAACCGCCCGGGGCGGGGAGCTGAGTGGACAGGTCCTCGTCCTCCATAGGAATCTTTGTTAAGGGAGTGGGGTCCGGAACTGCGAACCAGGCCCGAACCAGGCCCGCGCCCCTTCTCCTCCCCTTGCCACAGGGCGCAGGCGGGGCCTACGGTGACGCGGGCTCCAATCGCGCCCTGCCTCGCCTCCCCGGAGCACTAGCATAACAGCTGCATCAGCTAGGCCGCCCTCCCCACTCCCCACTTCTCCAGCCAGAGCTGCACGAAATGGAGGCGCCTGGCCAGCCTGGCCTTGGATTGGTATACGCAGCCTCCAGTACCGGAGGGCGTGGGCTAGACCGCGGCTGGGGCGGGCAGGGGGAGGGGTGGGGGGCACGGAGGGGGTCTGGGGTTCAAGTGGTTAAGCAGGAAGTCAATCGCCACTTGAGGTGATTCTGACTAACCTCACACACTTGGAATGGAAGGCTCCTCTAGGCCCCTGAGAATAGGACGCTAGACAAGTAACCATCCATCTGCTCCTTGGTTTCTCCCACTAATAGGGAGCTCACTACTTGTTTTTTTTTTTTTAATTGAGTTTTTACAGAGAGGAAGAGAGAGGGATAGAAAGCTAGAAACATCGATGAGAGAGAAACTTCGATCAGCCGCCTCCCGCACACTCCCCACTGGGGATGTGCCCGCAACCAAGGCACATGCCCCTGACCGGAATCGAACCCGGGACCTCCCAGTCCACAGGCCGACGCTCTATCCACTGAGCCAAACCGGTTTCGGCAGGGAGCTCACTACTTAATACTACTGAGAAAGTTCTTGACTTGACATCCCCTTAGGCCTTTTTTTATTCAGCAAATGTTTACTTAGCACCTGCTATGTGGCAGAGACTGGTCACTGGTTTAGATAATGAGGATTTTATGGGGATAAAACCCAAGTCCCAAGCCTCTTGGTTCATGTTCTAGGATTCTTCTGAGCCTGTGGATCGCTTCCCCCTGGAAGCCCTCCAGGCTCTGTCCTCTGGGTTACAGCCTTCTGTGCTCTGCCTAATAGCTCCCCAGGCTTCCTCCCCATCAGCACCCACCCGCCTTCGTTAAATAAACTGGAGAAGGGGACTTTTCCCCCTCCCCACCTGGGAGTCTGTGCTTGTTTCTCAAATGTCTACCTTGGCTATAAGAAAATAAACAATAAACTGGAGAAGGTGGAGCCCCTTCTGGTTTGGGCTTGACTAAGGTGTTTGGTGGTGACTAATGCACCAACACCCAGTGAAAGCTGAATCCTGAGCCTGAAACTGCACCCCCACCCCCCCAGCATCCAGCTCTGCTCTCTGGAGGCAAGTGGGTACTAGGGGTGGCTCCTCTGGGGCTGTGCTGGTCCATGTAAACCTGGCTCCTGCCCCTTGGCACAGCCCCTAGAGCGGGAGGACCGAGGACACAGGTGCAGGAAGCCAGGGCACCAGTAGCGACCTGTCCGAGGTTAAGCCGGGAGGTCGGAAGGTTTGGGGCTCCCACCCACGAAGAAGGTTGTAGGCATGTATTTGAGCACAGGTATCTGGAGGCAGTAACAATAGTTGCATATTTCACACTCACAAGCCAAGGACAGGCGGCCTGGTACTGGAAGCTTCTTGCATGGGTGGAGGGGAAGGAACCTCCCTCTGGCCTTGGGGAACAGCCCTTCCCCCAGAGGGATAGCTCTGTGATCCTGACCTTGCCTGTCCACCCTTGCTGTTCCTTTTGTCCAGATTCACCCATCTCTTCTCAAAGCTGGTTCCTGCTCATCCTCTTCGACTCAAACGTCACCTTCCCTGTCCACCCTGTCTAGAGGGGCCTCCTTCTCTGGTTCTCTCTGTCCCACCACCACCTTCCTTTCTTCAGACACTTACAGGGCTGCTGTTCACCGGAATTGTTGCCCGACTCTCCCACGAGAATGTCAGCTCAGGAAGCAGAAACCTTATTTTCACTAGCTTTGCCTTGCAAGTAGGGTATTTGTTGAATGAATGCAGTTCTGTTCCAGATCATATAAAGAATTGAAACTATGCCCTAACCTGTTTGGCTCAGTGGATAGAGCGTCGGCCTGAAAACTGAAGGGTCCCAGGTTCGATTTCAGTCAAGGGCATGTACCTTGGTTGCGGGCACATCCCCAGTGGGGGGTGTGCAGGAGGCAGCTGATCGATGTTTCTCTCTCATCGATGTTTCTAACTCTATTCCTCTCCCTTCCTCTCTGTAAAAAATCAATAAAATATAAAATATATATTTTTAAAAAAGACATAGAAGGAAAGAAAATGTGTGCACTCTGTTTAGATCCCGACTAAACAAATCAACTGCAAAAAATTTTTAAATTGAGACAAAGTGTGAAAATGGTAATGTGATTATGTTAAACTAACTTATCTACAGGTGAGTTTATATGGGGTTTGTGATTTGCTTCAGAATAATGCAGGGCATGGGAGGTTGGGAAGAAAAAGTGGCTAGTAGTTAGCAACAAGGGAATTTCATTAAACTGGTCTTACTACTTTTTTTTTTTTTAATCTTCACCTGAGGATATCCTTATTGATTTTTAGAGAGAGGGAAAGGGAGGAAGGGTGGGAAAGAGAGAGAGAGAAACATCAATGTGAGAGAGAACAGAACATCAATCGGTTGCCTTCCATATGTGCTTCAACCAGGGACCAGGGATTGAACCTGCAACCTAGGTATGTGCCCTATCTGGGAATCGAACAGAAACCTTTCTGTATACGGGACGACGCTCCAATCAACTGAGCCATACTATCCAGAGACACTTTTTTATATGTTTGGAATTTTTCATAATAAAACATTTTTTAAAATTGTATATATTGATATATAAGGTTAGCCAACTTTTTCCAAATAAGAAGATTATAACAAAGTAGCTACCATTCACTAGCACCATCATTTCCTAAGAAAATACTATGTAATAAAAGGCTAATATGCAAATTGTCCCCTCCACCGGGAGTTCGACCAGGGGGCGGGGCCAGCCGGCCAACCCCCTGTGTCCCCCCCTCCAAACCCTACCCTTGCGTGAATTTGTGGACCAGGCCTCTAGTGGTCTTTATAACATCAGAGATGCAGAAAGGGCTTATACTATATAATAAAGAGATAATATGCAAATTGGCCCTCATGCCCTCACGTCACAAGATGGCCGCCCCCATGTTGTCACAATATGGTTGCCCTCACGTCATCACAAGATGGCCACCCCACATTGTCACAAGATGGCCATCATAAGATGGCCACCCCCATGTTGTCACAAGATGGCTGCCCTCACGTCATCACAAGATGGCCGCCACAAGATGGCCACCCCCACATTGTCACAAGATGTCTGCCCCCATGTCATCACAAGATGGCCACCACAAAATGGCCACTGCCACGTCATCACAAGATGGCTGCCCCCACATTGTCACAAGATGGACAGCAGGGGAGGGCAGTTGGGTGACCAGGCCAGCAGGGGAGGGCAGTTGGGGGTGATTGGGCCGGCAGGGGAGCAGTTTGGTGTCATCATGCCAGCAGGGGAGCGGTTATGTGTCAATCAGGCTGGCAGGGGAGCGGTTAGGGGGCTATCAGGCTGGCAGGCAGAGTGGTAAGGAGCAATCAGGCAGCCAGGCAGGCAAGTGATTAGGAGCCAGCAGTCCCGGATTGTGAGAGGGATGCCTGACTGCCGATTTGGGCCTGATCTCCTGTGGGATCGGGCCTAAACCGGCAGTTGGACATCCCCCGAGGGGTCCCAGATTGGAGAGGGTGCAGGCTGGGCTGAGGGACACGCCTCCGCTCCCCCACCCCCAGTGCACAAATTTCCTGCACCGGGCCTCTAATCTCTGAATAAAAGCCAGTCTGTGAGCCCCAGCTTCAAACAATCCTTCCCAAACCTGTTTTTGAAAAACTGAGATCATAGCTAATGGACAGGCTATTTCAGGTTGCGCTTGTTTGCTCTGTGACTCTGGAAGGCTGTCACTTGTCTCCCCAGTGCCAATATTTCTCTCTCAAAGACTCAGTGTTTAACCAGAAAGGTCCTCAGAGGTGTAGCATAACCTCTTACTTTTACAAATGAAAAAACTGAGGCCAAGAGAGGAAAAGTGACTTGCTGGAGGTAACATAGTGTGACTTAATGGCAGAACCTAGAGAAGAACCCAGGGCTTTTCATTGCTATTCCATGGTTGGCTCCACCCAATGTTTTACCTACTCTGAATCAATACATGTTTTTGTCTTAAGTTGGTGCCTGGAAAGATAGTTGTGTAGACGTGCTGCCAGACCACTAGGCTTTAAATCTTGACCTTGCTAATTGCTGGTCGTGTGACCTTGGGTAGGTTTACCTAATTCCTCAGGTCTCAGCTTCCTCATCTGTAAAATGGGTAGGTGCTATAATGATGGCACTCGCCTTCTAAGGTTGCTGTGAAGATTGAGCTAACGCCTTTGCAGTGTAGGGCAGTTGCCTGTATTCTTACTTCCTATGGGCAAGATGAGTTCCACAGGTTTGCTGTGGGAAGCAGGAATGACAGAGCTGGAATGGGCCTCCTGAGATCATCTGCAGGAAGTCCTTTTACAGAAAGAGAAAATGAGTCCCTGGGGGGCTATGTAAACTGCTGAGGGTCCCAGGAAGCAGTTGGTTGGCAGAAGAGGAATTAAACTCCAAAGCCCCCCCACACACACACACACCTTTCTGGGGGCTCTGGGCTTCCCTCTGGGGGTCAGGGGGGGTGGTCAACTCCACCTCATAGAGCCCTAAGCTAATGTCAATGCCAGTAAATTAAAGACACATGGTGAGTGCACAGAGCTTTACAGTTTACAATGATCATTTGCAAACTTGGTCCAGTGGAAGCCTTACTCTAGCTGTAGAAGGTGGTAAATCTTGGAGTGAATACAGGGTGGGGCAAAGTAGGTGTTAGGGTTGCCGAAGGAGGAACACACAAGGCCAAAGGGGTAAAGAATTATGAATTTATTAGGTCATCTGGAAAACCAGATGGGCCGAGCCCCCAAATGGTGCCAGCATCCAGGGACTGGGGAGTCGGAGTTAGAGGTTTTAAAAGACTCTAGGTGGGCTTTTTCTGGGCAGAGAATTCTCTTGGGCTGGTCCTGAGGGGAAAGATAATGGTCTTAGCAAGTGGAGTGTGGTCTAACAAGGGAAATGTGGTCTAAGCAAAAAGGGAATGTCAGTTGTAAAGTGGCCTAAAGGTCAGTGCTCAGGGGAGGGGGTATGGATTCAATTGATTCATTTTTTGATCAGACCTAACAGTAGGTTTACAGTTGTAAGTACACGAAATACAGAGTTTATCCTTTTTAAAAAATATATTTTTATTTATTTCAGAGAGCAAGGGAGAGGGAGAGAGAGAGAAACATCAATAATGAGAATCATTGATGGGCTGCCTCCTGCAGGACCCCCTGGGGATTGAGCCCACAACCTGGGCATGTGCCATGACCAGCAATCGAACCATGACCTCCTGGTTCATAAGCTGATGCTCAACCACTGAGCCACACCAGCAGGACCAGAGTTTATTCTTGTATTATTATTTATTAACTAGAGGCCCGGTGCATGAAATTTGTGCACTTGCGGGGGTCCCTCAGCGCGGCTTGTGCCCTATCGCAGTCCAGGAGCCCTCGGGAGATATCGGACTGCTGGCTTAGGGAGTGGGCCTAAGCTGGCAGTCAGACATCCTTAGCACTGCTGCAGAGGTGGGAGAGGCTCCCCGCACCGCTGTTGCACTTGCCAGCCGTGAGCCCAGCTCAGGGTTTCTGGCTGAGTGGCACTCCCCCTGTGGGAGCGCACTGACCACCTGCATTGAGCGTCTGCCCCCTGGTGATCAGTGTGCGTCATAGTGACTGGTTGTTCCACCGTTTGGTCTATTTGCTTATTAGCCTTTTATTATATAGGATTGCATATTAGCCTTTTATTATGTAGGATTATTGTATTACTTTCCATATGAACTACTGTAAATCTACTTTTGCCCCACCCTGTATTTCATTTCACAGAAGGAAACCAAGGCCCCCAGGATGGACTGGTACGCAGGCCTGTTAAGTGGAGGCTCAGAAATGCCTTGACTCCTCTGGAAGTTGAGGGCTGTCCTCTTGGAAAGAATGAAGTCAGGTTTGTGTAAAATGGCCGACACCCTCTCTGCCTTTGGAAAAGTCCTTCAACTACAAAGAAGTTAACTATTAACTCCAAGTAGGGCAGAAAGGAAGGCAGTTGCTATGGCAACATCTTTGGCAGCCTATCTGTCTTCCTCCGGCTCAAACAAGGGCTTCCAGCAGGTTCCTGGTGGGGGTGGGGAAGGCCTAACACAAGCCCAGCTACTGCCATCGGCCAATCTCCTGCTGGATTTCAGTGGCAAGAGGATGGTGGCAGCCAATAAAGAGGCCTGGAGCTTGAGTCATCGGCCTCAAGCCAGGTTGGAATAACAAGGAGGCCGGCACACGTGACCGTTTCCATGGTGACCTCCCTTAGCAACTCAGACTGGTCCTGTTTATGAGGACTGGAAAATTCCACCCAGCCTTCAGCCTGATTTTGTTACCTTCTCTGCCTCCTTCCTGCTTGAGGGGCCCGGGATGAAGTCACTGCCAGTGTTTAACCCTTTCCCCAGCGGTGCCTGGCCCCAGTCAAATCCTGGGGCCTGGGAGGGGGCGCATGCCCTGCACTGTGCTTGGTGCTGGAGGGGGAGGGAGGTAGTCCAAGTTGGTAGTGACAGCCGGCATTTACAGCGCAAATCATTGCAGCCTGGCACTGTTCCGAGCTCCTGGTAGCCTCACGCCCTGACAAGAGGGTAGGGCACAGATCATTTCTATTTCACTGAGGAGTAAACTTGACTCAGAGAGGTGAGGGAACTTGCCTACGCCACAGAGCACAGCCAGCATGTTGAGGAAGCAGGCTTGGAGGAGTGTGCGGCACGCTCAGGCCATTCTCTCCATTGATGGCGCTCTAATGCTTGCAGTGTACAGGACCAGATGAGGTGGGGGAGGGGTGCAGAGGAGGGCGAGAGCCATGGTTTTCAGGGGAGCTGAAGGAAGGCTTCACCAAACAAGGAGGGTGACTTTGAGGCTGAGGGGAAGGCTATGGAGCTGAGGGCTGGTGGGTAAGGCCAGCCCAGCCCCAGTCCTTGCTTCATCCTGTAGAACTGGCTGGGCTGGGATTCTGGCCGGGGGCAGGGAGGGAGTCAGGCCTACAAACATTGCTGCTGGGGAAGTGCTGTGTGGCTGCTGGCAGATCCAAGAACCAGCAGCTGGAACCTGGGGCGAGGCCAGCCTCCCAGAGACCCCACCAGCCCCAGGCCACACAGGAGCAACTTCCCGGATGCTGGGTAGGCAGTGTGCAGAGCTACTCTGAGCTGAGGCAGGGCAATAGGAAGACCCCAACTCTGTTTTCAAGGATGTTAAGTGACAATGACAAAGAACAGAAGTCACATGCCATAGCTTAAGGTCACAGAAGATGAGTCACTGAGTGAAGGGTGTGATCACAGGAGTGCTGTTGAGGTCACTGGACCACAAAGGCCACAGGAGTCTGCAGGAAGGACTGACCATGGAGCAGCCTCCTGCAGGAGGAAAGGACTCTGACCTGCTTCCTGATGGGTGGGGCTCAGGAACCAGGTCACCATATCCTGTGAACTAGGGATCTGAGAGCAAGCAGGGCTAGAAAGAGGGGACAGAGGGACACAACTGGTTGAGCTTTACGGCCCTGGTTCAGGGTGGGACAGTTAAGTGAAAAGCATCTGGACAATGAGGAGGGGGACTCGGTGTGACTTCGATGATCTGTAGCTTACTGGTCTCTGCCTGGGCCAAAAGGTCTCAGCTGAAGTCTTTGCTGAAGCACAACAGCCATGGAAATTTCCACCCAAGTTCTTTTCCCAGTGCTGTTCTCAGCTCCACCTTCCTCCCAGGCCCTGCTGAGCACAAAGTTATTTTGCTTGGATGGGCTGCAGGCTAAGAGGCGAGGGCTCCCCCAGAGACCATGACAGCCACAGAAGGTGGTCAGAGCTTCAGGCACCCAGGACACTGTGCCACCCTGGAAACTGGAATTGTCACCCCAACTGACAGGTCCCAGGATTCCTGCTCCCGGGAAGGCAAAGGGAGGAATGGCAGCTCCCACCATCTTGTCAGGGTTCTGAAGCCGGGCCAGTTCCAGTGGCTGTGCCGCGAGAGCACAAGGCCTCGGGCCCAGAACAAGCCCAGAGACACCTAAAGGGGGAATGCTCAGTTCTCTTGGGGGGGGGGGGGGCCAGATGGAGCCCTGGCCTTAGGGCAATAAAGTGAGGTTACCAAAAGGACAAAATGACATCTCTATGGTGTCTGCATGCTTTGTCCACAGCTGGGCGGTGGGCGGGGGGGGGGGGGGGGGGCGGGTCTCCCTCAGTGAGGTTGATACAGATCACCTCTCCCTCGTCTGGGCATGAGTGAGCCTGAGGTTTCTCTGTCCACTTTCAGGCTCCAGCAGTGGCATCTCATCCTCCCACCAACCTGGCTGCAAACCCCGCTTTCCCACGGACCTTCAGAGGAGCCAGGAGACATGTTAACAACACAGCATCATCCAGGAAAATAGAGGCTGTGCTGAGACCGAGGGTAAGATAACTAAGGGGTGATGAAGCCGGGTGACTGGATATGCTGGCCCGAGAGGCCCTTGCAGAGGAGTGCCGTCTAGGCTGGGTAAAGAGAATGAGTCTCATCTGAAGAGCAGGGAGGTATATTCCAAGCAGATGTGTCATCAAGAGTAAAGAACATAGTTCTGGAAATGCCAGGGGTGCTGCAGAGACCAGTGTGGGAAGCTCAGAGAGCCTCAGGCAGGTTTTCTATACCTGTGTTCTGTCCCTTGTCCCATGGCCACCACCCACCCCAATCCAGGCCTCCATGACCTCTGGCCTGCCTGAGCTGCAAGAATGGACTCCAGTGCCTGCCCCTCTGCCACCTCTCCCCCCTCAGCCACCTTGCTAAGAGCAGCCACGGTATTTCTCAAAGCCAGGGCCCCTCCCAGCTCAGGAGTCATCCTCTGCCCAAAGAGTAGAGTTCAAACCCCTCTCCAGGAAATTCAAGCCCTGGCAGACCTCACTTTATTTAAAAAATATATATTTTATTGATTTATTACAGAGAGGGAGAGAGAGTTAGAAACATCGATGAGAGAGAAACATCGATCAGCTGCCTCCTGCACACCCCGTCCTGGGGATGTGCCTGCAACCAAGGTACATGCCCTTGACCAGAATTGAACTTGGGACCCTTGAGTCCAAAGGCCGATGCTCTATCCACTGAGCCAAACCGGTTAGGGCGGCAGACCTCACTTTAGTGTCCCTTCCTGCTTCCCCTACTTTCTAGTGGGTTCCCATCACTTAATGAGCTGTAAGCTCCACTCCACCCCAGTCACTGTACAGCTCTACTTTGACCTTAGCCCCCGGAAGGATCCATAATGCTATGGGCTTGTTTTTACCTGGCATGTGTTGAGAAATACACGATTGGCAAAGTTCCTGGAACTGGGTGACCTCTGCCCCCTTGTTCTACAAGACTTGTTTCTGTGGGATATGGGCCGCAGCTGTGTTGAGAAAGAATGAACACACACGGAAGATGTGAAATGTTTAATGAGCTTCTTGCTGGGTGTGCAATGCGTCTGTGATGCTAACACAATCATCTGCCTGGCACCTCAAAGTGGGTGACTGAGCCGATCACAGGTGGGGATACAAGAAGGTAAACATGATTCACTGGGAAGCCTCCCTATTCCTTCAGGCTATTTCTGAGGGTCCACTCAGCAGGCCTCAGAGGGTGAGGAACTAGAGGCCCGGCACAAGTGAGGGCTGGACACACTGCCTCCCGCAGTGAGTCATACAGGGGAATGACAGCAAGGCCTGAGCCTTCCCCTCGCTCCCCTCCACTCCAGGGTGAATGCCCAACTGGAGCTCCATGGAGCCCTAAGGCAGCCTTCGGGTTTTCTCTCCTGCCTTCGCGGATCACAGTCTGTCTAGAAGTTCTTCAGAGAGGGAAGCCGTTCCCCCTTTCTTACGCAGTACCAGCTCCATGCAGTCACTCCATCCTATGGCAGTGCGTTCATGTCAAATCTAACCATCTTGTTCCTGTAGAGTCACATCAAATCGCCTCATCACTTCCTTCTTCCTTACTAGCAATACTCAGCACAATTCCCCAGGCCTTAAACATCACAACAACCTGCTGAAAACCTCCCTTACCACTGAGCTACTATGGCCAGTGTCTCTGTAGGACATTCTAGGAGGGGGAACCCTGGTTCTCTCACGGCCCCTTCCGCGCTGGCTTTTGGGTGGCTCAGTCACGCTGCACCTACTGGGCATCCGTCACCAGGCTCTCTTCACTGCTCTGCTTGGGTTTCTAATCTCAAGACATCCTGTTCCAATTTATTCAGCATCCAATAGACACGTGTGGCGCTTCTGGTGTGCGTCAAGCACTATGTTACCAAGACAGACCCCCTAGGCCTCCGTTTCCTCATCCCTCTGCGGGGGTAACAGCAGCACCTCCCTCACAGGGTGGTGGAGAGAACTGAAGAGCGATCCTGCACGGTGCTCTTTAGATGTCACAGAACAGAACGCTGCGTGCTGGGGTCACTGTGCTGCACACACACCAGGGGCAATGGAGGGCCAAGGAAAGCCGGGCCGTCAGTTCTCTGCTGGGGCGAGGAGGTCAGTAAGTCTGCTGGGCGGGGGCTGAAGCTGCTCCTCTGAGAGCCATGCTCTGGCTGCTGCTGCCCCTCTGTCCTCCCACAGCTCACAGTGCTACAGCTGCGCCGCCACACCCAGGCCTTCTAGAAAGATCCACAGAGCAGGCTGCTGGGCCCAGCGCCAGACACATTATGTGGGGAATAAACTAAAGAAGGGAACTAGCAGCATGGAGCTCTGGGGCTGGGGGTGGGAACTGCTCTTTCAAGATACCTTTGTCCCCTCCCCAGAGGCGGGTTCTAGCACACAGGACCCTTCTGCGTCTTCGGGGAGGTGCGTTTAGAAGATGGATGCTTTTCTCAGGAAGATGAGAGGAAAATGTTTCCCTTATTCTTCTACCTAGTGCTGCCGTGTCTGTGTGGGAGAGGCCAGGGGCTGCCTCTTCCTGGCAGCATTTTGGGGGAAGACCAGGGTTACACAGCCACTTCTAGGCCCCCCCCCCCCTTTTTCTCTTTCATGTGATTTATTTTGCTAGAGGGTACATTTGATGTTTTCTTCTTTCCAGATTCAGCTTTTAGAATGACTATTTTCACACGTCAGTGTTTGTGTTCATGGTTAGAGGTTATTTTTAAGGGTGGAATTTCTAACACTATACATTTCCATCACATTTAGGAATCCTTAACTTTTATCCCCTCGGGTAGAACGAGGAATAACGTCAAGAATTATTTCTGGACTCTTTCCAGCCCAACAACAGGCCCGAGCTTGTGTCGGTGTTTCAGCCAGCGAGGCAAGTGAACCTGCTCCTGACATTGGTAAGTAAAATGGAGTCTCTTTAACTTTTTTGTTATTAAGAGACGAAACTTTCAGGTCATTGTGAATTATATTCTAGAGGTCAGGCACTCCTCGGCTGACAACAGATAAGTTCTTACTTTCTATATCGTTTCCCAGTTCTGGGTAGTGGCTAGTGCCCCCTCACCCCCTACTTCCTACGAAGCACTCAGAGGATTATACTACCCTCCATCCCTCCCACCCCAGACTTCTTTTCCATAGCATATATCTTTGTTATAGATATCATAAATAGAATTATCACATTGTATTGTGATTGGTTTACAATTCCTGGGGATTAAAAATGTTTCTCCTTTAGCCACTTCTAATTGCTGTTGATCTCTCTTCCGCATAATGGAGCTGTGAGCTGAGTCATCCCTGGGTTTTTTCCTGTGGCAGGATCTGGCTGTTCTGCAAAGGAGGGAGCTGAACGTTTTGTGCAGTCATTGTTCCAGAGATCAGCTCTGGAAGGCGGGCGGCAGGAGGGGGCTGGGAACTCCAAATTCCTCGTCTTTGGAAAACAAGCAAGTTGTTTCTTTGGGACACCCATTGCATTTCTAGAACAGTCTCTGGTAATGCAGGATTAGAAAAGAAAAAAAAAAAATCAAGGATGAGATTGAAATCAAACAAGAGGCCTGGAGGGGATCCGGGTGTAGCTGAAGCCTCACCTCGGCTGGCCTCTGGACCCCAGAGCCAAATACAAAGGGCCCCAGAAGCTTCTCTCTTGAGTAAGCCTGGCTGAAAAGGGAAGGATTCGGGCATTCTCTGGCCTTGGTGTGAGTCTGGGGGATTAGGTAGAGCCCTCATTCTTAATTATTGCTACTTTAGTCCTTTTCAGTGCTCTACCTCCTTGAAGCCAAAACCAGGATCTAAAATCCCCCATGTTCTCCGCCCATCGCTTTGTTCACTGCATTTTACAGACTTAGCATCATCACTTCTGTCATCTAATCTCCTCATTCTACACGGAAGAAAATTGCTGAGAAGTTATTTGGGTTAGTGCCCAAGGTCACATTGGTGTTCCTCCCCGGAGTGATTGCCAGAAACCAAGGACCTCCTATTTTTAGCCTGGGCTTTTTGAGGGTGGGGGCAGGGAACATGAGACAACCAGCTAAAATGGATTTGCCCTCTAAATTTGTATCTTTAGGCTCAGATGAAGACTAGATTTTTTGACTGAGGAGGATAATGAAGTACCAGCAGAAAGAGCAGCAGCTATCAACCGGACATTCTGAAGTTAATTGGAACATGGATGCAGGCAAGGGGAAAAATGCATGGAAAAAATGCAGTTTTGTTAAAGAGCTTCTTAAATCATAGAGTTGAGAGAAGGCACATATTAATCTCATCAAAGAACATGGTGATTTTACCATCTTGTTTAAATCAATATATGAAGGAGAGGAGGTAGGAATCAGAATATTGTAAAGACTGTTTTGTGAAGCAAAAGCTAGGAGAGATGAAGGCAAGCAATGTTTGGGCCTGAACAGTAAAAACAGGAGTTAGTGTCCATAATCATCTCTCAAATATTTTTCATTTACCAATCAGAAAAGAAAAATTAGAATTTTCTCTCTGGCGTTGGCAAGCCATCTCTTAGCAAGGTGCTGAGGGGCTTTCAAATCCTCTATTTCTTTCCCCAAACCCAAGGAGAATTAATCAAATAATATACAGCCATTTTCACAATATAAGAAAAATGCTATAATCTGTAACGGGAATGGGAATGACTAGGTTAGGGACATTCTGACAATTATTTTAAGCACTTTAGGGCTCTTAACATTCATCCCATGGGCTCCAGAGTGGGACAAAGATCATAGGTAACAGAGGGGCCTAGGTCCTCCCCCGGAGGCTGACAGAAGTCCTGGGAGACGGTGAGCAGGGGGCTGGGAGGTGAGGGGGGAGGTACCATTAAGTCTAAATTCTGGGATTCAAGAATAGGTTCTGGTACTAATTAGCTGTGTCTGATTTTAGGCAAATCACAAACTCCCAGGCTCCCCAATCCCCATTTATAAAAGGAGGTGACTCAGTTTTCCTCCTTTCAGTGCTAAAATTCTGTAAAAATTTTCCATTCCCAGAGCAGACATCAAGACGTGTCTGAAGGGAACCATCTGCATCTCAGTAACATTCCACTCTGGAAGGGAAGGGGGGAGAAGAGAGAAATGGAAAGATTAAACCAGGGTCCCTCAGTAGCTGCTTAAATTGGCCCTGCTTTATTGGGGTGCGGGAGGGGTGGGGTCTGCATGAGGCAGTACCCTCACTTGCTAGAGACCCCAGGCCAGCTCCCCAACCCTTTCACAACCACTGTCATTTACAGGAGCCAAAGGGGTTTTAAAAAGAGGATTGATTTTATCAGTTCCTGTCATTGTTTAGTTGCCATTCTAACCTATATCGGGTCACTAAACTCCATCTTCCCCTCTTGGAATTTACTGCCTAAAGACGTGCCATTTTAGATATTAAATTAATGGGTGACTGACAAAGGAAGAAAAAGCAGGCCTAGGCTGAAAACTGAAGAAGGGGGAAGGGGAGGCCAACCCACGCGTAGGGAATGGGAGGAGGGGCGGCCAGGAAGCCCGCGCCCAGCGCCCTGCCCCCCCTCCCCCAACGCCCCTTCCTAGGCCGAGCACAAGCCCTGGGGGCGGGGCGCGCCTGCGCAGTGGCGCGCTGCGTCAACCGCCGGCTCCGCGAGGCTGCTAGAACCTGCTGGAACCGGTTAGAACCGGTGACGCCCGGAAGCCAACACCTCACAAAGGCAGGCGGCGGCTCACTGCCCGCGTATCCCTGCGCCGGGCGGGCGGGGGTGGGTGCCGGGCCGCGCCCCTCCCCCAGCCTCGTCCCCTGCCCAGGCCTGGAAACGCGGCAAACTAAGGGGAGCGGAGCCGCGGGGACCCCACCCCGCGCCGCTTCACCCTGGTTTTGCCTTCCCTGTGCAGCCACTTTGGCTGCGTGGAAACCTGTGTGGGCAGCCCCCGGTGCCATTGTCCCCACTCCCTCAGGCCTCGCCGGGGAGGCAGGGCTCTTCGCTGCCTGGGCCCCGGGTTTGCGGGTCCATGTCCGGAGCCAACTCATTGAGCTTCCCCTCTGGGGAGAGCCCGGGGCGGCTAGCAGAAAGCCAAACGGCAGGAAGAAGAGGCTGTGTCAGAAGTCTCTGCCGTCCTTCCGGCTCCAAGTCAAAAGGCCTTCGGAATGCGGCCAAACCAGAAACGGTGGAGGCTGTGAAACGAGCCCGAAGAGCGACTCCTCAGCGGTGACCGAGCCGCCTGTCCGGCATGGCTGCCCGAGGTCGCTGTGTCCTCAGAGGCCAGCCCTCGCTGTTTGGGGTGCTTTGTGGAGGGCACGTAACTCCGCTCTGACGGCGGGTTTGGATTTTGAGGAGAAAAGCCTGGGCGCATAGGAAGGGTCCACTTTGGGGAAGAACAAGCTAACCCAGGCTTGATTTAAAGCGTCTCAGCAGGCGACCAGGAGCATGGCGTCTAGCTGGCAGGAAGGGCAACAACGAAAACGTTACGCATTAAAATAACCTCAGCGAGCCACCCAGACGCCTCCGGTTGTGGAGGGCTCTGAGGCGGGTGCCGACTATTGCGGAGACAGCAGTCCATTGTGTGTCAGACATTTTGTTGAGGGTTTCCCCAGTTAGTAGAATTGTTAAGCAGATAGTCCAGACCACTGGGTTTCTCACACAAAAGGGTAATCAGAACGTGGTATAACCCCGGAAGCAACTCACAGGACATGAGCAGTTTGGGGGGAAAACCTCAGCACTTTGCCACAGCCAAAATGGCTGCGGTCTCGGTTACGTAATGAAAACCCGTATTAACCTGCCTTCAAAAAAGCACTGAATAGTACCTACTGAACTCCGAGGAAAGGTATTTTCAAAGCTGCTAAAAAATTCCCAAGCAATGGCTCTGAGGTTTTGTGAGCTGTTTGATGGTGGACTTAAATGTGATTTTCATTGTTTTTGCCTAAATTTTCAGCTCAAATCTACTTGCTAATGAGTCTTAAATATTTCTGGGTACATGGTTTGCAATTATTTTGCATAAACGGTTAGAAAAAAACTAGAAAAGCTTGTAAACCAGATTCTATTTTTAACCTTTCCTAGGGACTACTTTTGCTTCCCTCACAAAGGCTGCGGAGGGTTACTGAATGCCAACAGCGTGAGTTGTCCTTCGCCCATAAATACGCCTCTCCCGGCTCTGCGGCAGGCATTCAGGCAGCGAGCGCAGAGGTGACTGCTGAGGCCGAGGCACTACTTGAGGAAACCAGATAAGTTTTTTCTATTAAAAAAGAGATAGAAAATAATATTATTTAGGAAATGTAAATAGCGAAGGTGCTTACTGAGATATTGCTTAGCATTAATATTTTAACTTTTATAACAAAGATCTTACTTAAGGGAAAATATAATGAAGACTTACCTAAAAAGTAGTTTCAGAAAGGAAGAGAGAAGAAAAATATTTCCAGAACATGACGGAGATGAAACTTCTTTACGAAGTAAAAATAATTTTCAAGGAAGTGGCTGATAGGATTGCAAAGCCTGAACTAAAAAAAAAAAAAAAAAAAAAAGCCTTAAATGGAAGGGCAAACTAAAAATACCATTAAACCGTAGGTGACATAATTGTCATTTAAAGAAAGTTGGAGATGGTTAAACTATATATTAAATGCCGTATTTAAAAGAGAAAATTGAAGGTGATTTAAGAGGCCTTCAAATTCATGACGCAGGAAAGATTGTCATTTGAAGCCGAATTGCTCTTACGGCATTATTAGCTCAAGATGGGGCAATTGTTAATTTAGAAGTCGTAGGATAAAATTTTGGAGAAAGAAATTTGAAGTGGAAAACTTGGAAGACAGAAGTGTACAGGAAGGTGAAGAAAAAGACTTAGAGAAGACAGGAAAATAGAAGATAAAACATGTATTTTAGAAGACAGAAAAACTAAGTCCAAAAGGTAGAAAGCAGAAGAGAAAGTGTTGAGACAAACTAACCAAAGCAACTAAGGGCACAGATACAAATGTAGTAGAAAATGAGAAGATACAAGTTTAGAAAAATAGAAGATAGAAAATGAGATACAGATTAAGTAGAAAATAGAAGATAGAAAATGAAGATACAAGTTTAGAAAAATAGAAGATAGAAAATGAGATACAGATTAAGTAGAAAATAGAAGATAGAAAATGAGAAGATACAAGATTAGAAAAATAGAAGATAGAAAATGAGATACATATAAAGTAGAAAATAGAAGATAGAAAATGAGAAGATACAAGTTTAGAAAAATAGAAGATAGAAAATGAGATACAGATAAAGTAGAAAACTAGAAGAGAAAAAGAGAAGATAACAGTTTAAGTAGAAAAATAGAAGATAGAAAATGAGAAGATACAAGTTAGAAAAGTAGAAGATAGAAAATGAGAAGATACAAGTTAGAAAAGTAGAAGATAGAAAACGAGAAGATACAAATTTAGAAAACTAGAAGATAGAAGGTTGTCAAGAAAAGTATTTCAGCTAGAAGATAGTACAGGAACAAAAGGAGGAAATTAAATTTTTAATAACTTATAATTTAATAAGAATTTATTATAAAAGCCCATGAGTTTAATTTCAAAACTAAGGGTAGGATGTTTTTTGGAAGACTTAAAAAAACTTGAAAGGCTTAAATACATTAGTTTAGTTCTCTTTGGAAAATTTAAAGGACTTTCATAACAAGTAATTCGAGATCAAGAATAATCAACGCTTTTGGTTTGGACTGAGCTCAGATGATTTAAACCTGAGGACTAGCGTTAATTGTCAGCTGACCAGGTGCCAGCAGAAGTGGACTCAGGAAGCTAGGAAGACAGGAGCGACAGACAGGACCCCAGGAGCCAGTGTGGTGAAGCTAGGACTGAGCCGCCAGCGGCGATCGTGAAGATAGGCCAGGAGCCCGGGAGCCAGTGCGCGAGGAGGAGCTAGCACGGAGGAAGGCGCTGAGGCGGTGCAGCTAGGAGAGGCCTCCGGGAAGGAGGAGGAGCCAGTGCGATGTGCCGACGCCGGCGTGCGACTGGGCGACCACGCGGAGGCGGCGAGCAGGCGTGTGGAGGAAGGAGGATGGAGGATGGAGGATAGATAGCGGAGCCTAGAGCAGCGGGCGTCCCAGTGTGCGAGGCCGCGTGCGGGCAGCCAGTGGTGGTAAAAGTCCGGGAGGTCGGCCGCGCCCTGGCTTTTGGTAACGAGTATGGTAACCTTTACTTTACTAATGGTAATGGGGGAGTTGTACTTAAGCGGCAAGGGCTTTCTTATGGAATGTAGGCCGATTTCCGGGTGTTGTAGGTTTCTCTTTTTCAGGCTTATTTTCTCATGCATCTTGTCTGAAGCTTTTGAGGGCAGACTTCCAAGGCCCGGAGGAATGGTAGATGGCAAGTTTTATGGTTTTTGTCTTTTAACCAATTTGAGGGAAACATGAATTGAGACAAAATTTAAGGCAAGTTTTGTAAGCGGCTTTTTTTTTTTTTATAGCTTGGGGTAATGAAACATTTGAGTTTTGTGAATGTCAAGTTTGGGCATGTATGGGGGGAAAGTTTTTGTGGGGGGGCAAAATGTCTTGAGTTCTTTTCCCTTAGGTCTGTCTAGAATCTCAAAGGCAAATGACTCAAGGTAACAGAAAAAAAGAAAATCCAGTATCAGGATAATCAGAACACCACAGGTTTACAGTTTCTAGAAATTAGAGCACGAGCAGTTCTCACTTTGAGGTCTGTGGAGGAGCTGTGCATTGGAAAGATGGCTGGTAGTTACTCTTTTTTTCCACCCCATAATCAGATTTTTAAAAGTATGTAATCCTTATATTTGAAGTATTTCGGGGTGTTCTTAACAGGGAAAAGGGTGGGGGGAGCAAAATGTTTTTTTCTAAGATTTTCCACAGATGCTATAGTGCTATTGGCAAACTGGGTTAGAGAAGGATTGGGCCGATATGCTGTTGGCAACACCGCCTTTAGGGATTGGAGCTGCTGCTTTCTTCTTGGAAGAGAATTCCCAGGTGAAGCTGGAAGGTACAGCACAGTGCAGCTTTGGTTCACATTCAGTCATCTCAGGAGAACTTCAGAAGATCTTGACTAGGCCAAATGTTGAAGTTAAGTTTTCAAATGTGACTTTTAAAGTAACCTTTTATTAAAAGGGGAGGAGCAAATTTTGGTAATGAACCTTTGTCAGTAGCTTGTTATGGTTGGGGTTGGGAGGGTTGGGTTTAGGTAATTGTTTAGTTTATGATTTCAGATAAACTCATGCCAGAGAACTTAAGTACTTAGGATGAAAAAACTAAGAAATCTCAACTTCCATGTTGGCAAGTAACTCCCAATCTTCAAGTTTTTGTTTTCCTTCAATTTTTGAATTGAGCAGCTGGGAAGTTTCATGAAGATCCACTGGATTCAAAATGTAGGGCCTGGGGAAGGAAAGTGTTGGACGGGGTGGTCTAGCCCCCTGGGCTGACAAAGATAACATCTTGGGGATTTTTTGAACACTAAAGTTTGGATATGGTAGTGTGTGTTGGTTCTCTTTTGGAATTTTTTTCAGGTGGTTTAATAAAAGTTAATGCTATAGGAGCTTCAGAGCAGAGGAAGTGGCTTAATGATCCTGAAGGGATTTCTTCTGATGGTAGCTTTTGTGTTATCAAGTAAGACCCTATTTTTAATTGTACATAAGCAAGTGTGTTTTTTTAGTGTAGGAAAATATTTCTCCTTTGACTGCAAAACAAGATGTTAAGGTATGCTTTAAAATTATTGTCAATTGTATATTTTATGTTTGCATCCTAAGTATTGGTAAATCATAACTGATTAAAGAAAGGGTGGGCTTTGTTGATGAGGGAGGGGAAATCTTTTTTTCTGTAGACCTTTTTCAGATAACATCTTCTGAGTCATAACCAGCCTGGCAATAATGATGGCCTAGATGGAGAGGGAACAACTCCTTGGTGAATGATAAGTAAAAGCAGAAAAGATTATATTTCATACCTTCATTGGGGAAAAAGCATAACCCTGAGATCCTAACTACTGATGAAAACATTGTCTGCATATGCCAGAAAAGCAAATGAAAGCTACCAATTTAAAGTTAATGGAATCTACCATTTTAAAGTTACGGCTTATCAAGCTATACCCACAAAAAAAAAAATGAATCGAGAAATTAAATAATGAATTGAGAAATACAATGAAGATCATATGTCCATCTCAAAATACTGCTTTTACAAAAGCAGAATATAAATGAAATGAAAATGATAATACTACATAAATCCCGGAATAAAAGAAGCTGAAATAATTCAGAGGAGTTGGGATCAAGTGGATTCAGAGGAGAGGAGGCTGTGCTGTGTGCCAATCTTTCGTTTGCCTCAGACAGGTTCTCTTCGTTATCAGAAGAGTTGCTTCATTTCATCTGGGAGCAGAAAACAGCAGGCAACTGTTAACAGATAAGTTTAACTTGCATCTGCAGTACTGCATGTTAGGGCTAAGTGTTTATGTTTACTAAGAGCTGTGGGGGTCTTCGGTACTGAACATGGCCCCCTTCCTGGTCCCTTCCCTGAGGACTCCAGGATTGTGAGGAATTTTCCCATTCAGCCTTCTTAAGGTTAGACAGGACGTTGTACCTGTGGCTTCCATGATGGGATAGCACCTCACTCAGAGGCAAGTTAATTCTTGAAGCCTCTCCAGATTAGTACTTAATAAAACTGAATTTTTTGTTTAGCACGGAATAATTGAAAAACCCTATGAAAGGATAGGATAAGATGTGCTGTTCATCAGATGTTAATCTTGCTAAAATTTAAAAGTTGTGTTGTATGTTGTGCAGAAAACCATTAAATCGTTCAAAATAAAACATTTAATAGAGAATGTATGCTTTTAGGAAGCAGCTGTCTCCTTATTTAAATAAAATACTGTTTGTTTTGTGGTTAGTGTTGGGCAATCTTGGGGGGATTCTTCTCTAATCTTTCAGAAACTTTGCGAACACTCTTTAATGGACAAGATCAGGAATTGAGCGGAAGAAGGACTTTAACTCTTAAGGCAGGAAACACAAATTTTATTCTTCATAAATTGATGAGCATTTAATAATGCCAGGCACATGGCAATAGAGGGCCTCTAAATAAGGAATAAGTGCCTCTTAGGACAGGTGGGAGATAATCAGGAAAACAGGTAACTGCACCTACACTGTTTCCAGAAAGTCCAGGGGTCTATAAACTTAGAGCAATAAAATACTGTTTACGTGTCCAAAGTTTGCATGTTAACTTCAATGCTTATGTCCATCTCACCCAGTATTAGCTAATGTTCACACTATTGGCCTTTTATGTAGACACGAGTGGGGCATGTGGGTTTTTTAAGAATTTTCCTTTGCAGAGGCTTCATTTCATCCCTCATGAAGCTGTTCAGGACTTTGACTTGCATCTAGCGCTTGGCTCTGCCTTCTGTTCTCCTAGTGTGTGAGACCTTGCAGTGAGTTTCTCAGCATACTCAAGTAACATTCCCCCTCTGGATCTTCAAGGGAAGGGAGGAGGGGGTGGGGCTTACTTGTCAGCTTTTTTTTTTACAGACTACACAGAATGCGGTTGTCTTGACCTCAGGTCTGTCTGTTCTGTTGGCAAGTAATGCAGTACTGTTCTGATCCGCTGCTGTTAGAATGCATTGTGAGACGACTGGAGTATGATTAAAAGTTGTGTTTGCCCCAATGCTTGGAGTAGTGATTGTTGAAGGAAAACCCAGCTGAGTGATAAAGGCTGTGTGTTGAGGAAATTTCTGCAGCTTTAAGTATTCATGTTTGTGATTGAAGCCAAGTAACCTTTTGCTGTGCTTTAGGTAAAATGCTTTTTGTTCTTTCCTGGTAGGGGGGTGGGGAGGGCACTGAAGCCTTTAGTCTTTTCCAGATGCAACTTAAACTCAGTGACAAGAAATAACCCCCAAACAAGCAAGTCTTCAAGAAATTTAACTGGCAAGTGGAAATGTTAATACAGTTCAGTGGTCTTAGTGCATTGTTGTGTGGGTTTCTCTCTCCCCTCCCTTGGTCTTAATTCTTACACACAGGAACATGCAAAACAGCAGACGTATGCGAAGGGCCAGAGAAGCCAGCCCCAGTAAGGAAAAATAGCTTATTTACTTAAACAAACAAATATTCGTATTCTGTGTGGGGATTGGGAGCCACTAGTTCTTTCAGGTGGTATTCTTCAGACATAGAAGGAGCTGCCAGTGCATTCACCAGTGGACAAAATGAGGACAACAGGTGACCGAGCCTTTTCTGTTTCATACCGAGTCAGTCACGGGTAAAGGACTTAGTGTGGAATAGGCTTCAGCTTTATGCTGGAGCAAATAGTACGCACATAGCACGTTGTTGGCCTGGGGGCGGAGGGGTGAGGTGGGCGCTAAGCCTTGTTTTTTAAGATTTTTCAGGTATACCTCACTAAAGGCACCGAAGGCTTAAAGTAGGACAACCCGGAGCCTTCCTGTGGCAAGAGACAACAAAGCGCTATTATACTCAGGTCAAAAGGGTGTCGGCCTCAACCCCATCCTCTCAGAAACGAGGACTTGCCTTAACACTTGGCAGGCATGCAGTGGTCCTCTTTCCTGGGGAGTGAAGCGCCCAGAGGGATGCCTGCGTACCTTGTAAACCCCCGGGCTTGTCCGAACATTGAATTCAGCTGTTTTTATAGCAGCTCTTAAAGCCTGAACAAGCTTCAAGTGATGCTTGAAGGGGCGGGAAAGGGGTAAAGCGGCAACCCCTTTTCCCTAGCTTTTCCAGAAGCCTGTTAAAAAGCAAGGTCTCCCCACAAGTGACTTCTCTGCCACATCGCCACTCCCTGCCTTTGGCCTAGCGCAGACCCTTCACCCCTCACCTCGATGCTGCCAGTAGCTTGGATCCTTGGCATGGTCCATACCTGTCGCAAGGTAACAGTGGTGCTGAGGTCTTGGTGGGTTGCACTACTAGAAAGGCCATTAATTTGCCTGCAAATGGTTGTTACTAAAACCACACTGAGCTCTAAAAATGTTTTAAATATTCAGCACTATTACCAGTGATTAAAACTGACTTAAACCAGTAAATGCAGAATAACATTTATTTAAAAACTGCAATGTTGGGTGGGAAGTTGTAACTGAAGATAGGTTTTAGTGGTTGAGTGGGTGGGATTGCACAATTCTCTGCTAAGACTTTTGCAGGTGAACATACAGGTTTGGCCAAGCTAGCACCTTAGCTGAAGCAGATTCTCCAGTGCTCTTCACTAGGGCTTGTAAAGGTTTTTCTTTTCCTGAGAAAACAACCTTTTGTTTTCTCAGGTTTTGCTTTTTCGCCTTTTCCTAGCTTTTTAAAAAAAAGCAAAAGATGCTGGTGGTTGGCACTCCTGGTTTCCAGGACAGGGTTCGAGTCCCTGTGGCGTCTTTGCTTGAATAACTCTGCTTTAAGGATTCCACACCCCCCCACCCCGCTTTCCTCTTTTCTTCAGGGCCAGCTGTTGGGAGTAATATAGCTTTTGAAGTCGACAGAATCCTGAGTCAGTTTGTATTTACTGGAGACAATGTAACTGCCTTATTTTTTATTTTCAGGTATTTTCCATGCATCTTGTGTTGAGAAGCCTTACAATGAACTGTTTAAAAAATGATTTTTTAATTCTTTAGTGAGGGAGAGAGATGGAGCCCACAACCAGGGCATGTGCCCTGACGGGGGATCGAACCAGCAACCTTTTAGTGCATGGGACGACTGATATACAACCAACTGAACCACACTTATTACGGCTAAAAACTTTATAAAGATTTTATATAAATAAAAATTTAAAAGGTCTTCATTGGTGTGATTCTTTCCTGTCCCTGAGGAGATGGGAGAAATGGGTGTTCTGTGGGGGGCCCACCTTGTTCCTGTTTAACTTGTGGTCTGATAACAAGCAGACATCCCTGTGACACAGCACAATCTTCAAGTGGGGAGGGACCCAGTAACATCCCCAGAAACCACTAGGACCTTGAAGCAGCCGTTGCTGTTCAGTTGGCTGGGAGCTGGTGGGGAGGAAACGGAGGAAGAGGGTTTCCATTGCTTCCAGGCAAGCCTTGAAGAGGCACCTCTGCAGCCAATGAAGAGCATCTGATGTTACCGCTTAGGTCCTGGGCTGGTCACATTGTCATTTGTCAGTTGAGTTGTCAGCGGCCCAAACTGGTCATGTCTCCCCTGTTCTGTGCAACCGTATTTCCTCAGTTGCAAATGAAATACTGAAATAACACATGTGGTTCCCTTGACCACTAAATATCTGAGGCCTCTGCTTCTAATCAGCCTATTCCTTTAACGGTGGGAGAGGCTCCGTCCAGTACAGCCAGCCAGGCCTAGAGAATGGGGACCCAGGACCAAAGATGCTGCACCCTGCGTAGGGATCCTGTGACTCGGCCCGTGGAGGGGCCTCAGTAAATGGCTGGATTCACCGCTGCAAAGGGGTTGCAGACCGATTGGGTCACTTTGCCGAGGCAGCAAGGCTGGAACCCTAGTCAGTTTCCAACACTTCGACTCCTGCTGTTTCTTCAGCGCAGGAATGTCCTCACAGATGACCAATGACCAGCACACTCGGCCTGTGCAGCCCGGGCAGAGGGCCTTGCTCCTCAAGTGGCCCAGGAGGGGCAGAGGGAGGGAGAAGCAGCACTAGGCACCATGGTCTCCCTGGAGCCCTCAGTGGAGGAAGGTCTCCCGTGTCTGCCCAGAGCGGGAGGCTCCCCGAGGCACTGAGACTTACCAGCAGGGAAGTAGGAGGGTGGAGACTTGCTAGGGGCTACTTGGTTTCTTGTGTCGCACAGGCTCACAGTTGGCTGCGACTGGAAATGTAAAGGCACAAAGAGAAAAGCGGGCCGGAAGCCACCTCCACCCTCGGAGCACACACAGAATGGAGGAGGCCAATGTAAAACTTTCCTGAAAGTTATGTCCAAGTCAAGAGTATAGGTCTTGACCACATACACCCCAAGCATGTATGTCTTTTATACAAGTTTCCCTGGATCTCCATCCTGGCAATCCCAGAAGTGCAGGGGTAAACACCTGAATCCAAGTGGTAGCTCCCCCATATCCCAGCCTCCCCGAGGTTCCCCTCAAGCCCCCAGGCCCAGGGCTAGTTGGTATGGACTTGGACAGCAGATTTAAAAAAAAAAATTGTTTTTATTGATTTCAGAAAGGAAGGGAGAGGGTGAAAGAGAGAAACTTCAATGATAAGAGAGAATTATTGATCGGTTGCTTCCTGCACAACCCACACTGGGGATCGAGCCTGCAAACTGGGCATGTGCTCTTGATTGGAATCTGGGACCATTCAGTCTGCAGGAAGATGCTCTATCTACTGAGCAAACTGGCTAGATTTCTGGCTTCAGTAAAGGATTGAGACTAGAAAAGTGAGAGGACGAGGGCGGGGACAGGGTGGGGTGCGGGGAGGCTTCCCACAGGGTCTGGGTAGAAATTGAAATGTGGGAGTGTCTCCCTGGGAAGGGTCGATTTGGAAGCCCAGAATATCTAGGAGACATGGGTGAGATCTTGGCTCCTGGCTCTGACAAGTTGGCAAACTTGGAGTGTCACCTGCCCTCTCCAGGCCTGAGTTTTTTCTCCGGTTAAATTGGGGGTAATGGCCGGCCTTCCCTGTTCAGGTAAGGAAGAGGAGCCACAGACTCAGAATGATGGAACTGAACATAAGTTGGCTTTTGTCGCCATCTAGTGTGCAAACGGAGTACTGCAACACTGTCCTTGGCCTACTTTGTAACACATTCAACATAAAAAAAGTTTTTATTTCCTGGCAGACGTAGCTCAGTGGCTGAGCATTGAACTATGAACCAGGAGGCCACGGTTCCATTCCGGTTAGGGCACATGCCCAGGTTGCAGGCTCGGTCCCCAGTAGGGGGCATTCAGGAGGAATGATGATTTTCATCATTGATGTTTCTCTCTCCCTCTCTCTTCCTCTCTGAAATCAATAAAAATAATTGATTTCAGAGAGAGGAAGGGAGAGGGACAGAAACAATAATGAGAAATAATCATTGATCAGGTGCTTCCTGCATGCCCCCTATTGGGGATCGAGCTTGAACCCTGGGCGGGAATCAAACCGTGACCTCCTGGTTCATGGGTTGAAGCTTAACCACTGAACCACACGGGCTGGGCTCAACATTTTTATTGCTGAGTAATATTCCATTGTACGAATATTATAATTTGAGTTATTTCCAGTTTTTGGCAATTATAAATAAAGTTGCTATAAAACTGGTGTACAAGTGTGTGCAAGCATATGCTTTCCGTTTTCTTGGAATGTTGTAGGTGTATGCATACTTTTAAATAAATTTTCCAACTATTTTCCAGAGTAGTTGTTCCATTTTGCATTCCCATCAACAAGGTCCCAAATTGCTCCTTATTATCACCATCGTTTGGTCATTCTAGTGAATATGTAGTATCTCTTTGTGGCTTTAATTTGCATTTCTCTAATAACTAGCGATGTTGAGCATCTTTTCATGTGTTTACTTGCCACTTATATACCTTTTTTGATAAAGTGTCTATTCAATTTTTTAAAAATCCTCACCTGAGTATATGTTTATTGATTTTTAGAGAGGAAGGAGAGAGAGAGAGAGAGAGAGAGAGAAACATCAAGAGAACATCAACTGATTGCCTTTTTTTTTTTTTTTTTTTGAGTGCCTCATGAGATTGAGGCACTCTTATTATCAAAATTTGAGACTCAGAAGGATTCAGTTGTCTGGTCAAGGGCACATAACTACTAAGTCAACTGGTTGCCTTTTGTGCATGCCCCGACCAGGGATCGAATCCAAAACCTAGGTATGTGCCCGACTGGGAATCAAACCCTCAACCTTTCGGTATAGGGGATGACTCTCCAACCAAGACCCACACTGGCCAAAGCTCTATTCAATTTTTTTGCCAATGTTTTTATGGGGCTTTTATCTTTTTATTGTTGAGTTAAGAGCTTTTTCGTTTACTAGATACGTATGTTTTAAATACATGTGCCTTTCCTTTTGATTTTTTGTAGCTATGTTTTTGAAGAGTAGAAGTTTTATTTTAAGTTTTTAAAGTTTTCCTTTGTTTGTTTGTTAATCCTCACCGAAGATATTTTTCCATTGATTTTTAGAGAGAGTGGAAGGGAGGGAGAGAGATAGAGAGAGAGAAACATCAATGAGAGAGATACACATCAATTGCTTGCCTCCCGCACATGCCCTGACCAGGGCCAGGATCAAGCCTGCAACTGAGGTACGTGCCCTTGAATGGAATCAAACCTGGGACTCTTCAGTCCGAGGGCCAATGCTCTACCCACTGAGCAAAACCAGCTAGGGCAAGTTTCCTTTCTTTCTTTCTTTCTTTCTTTCTTTCTTTCTTTCTTTCTTTCTTTCTTTTCTTTCTCTCTCTCTCTCTCTCTCTCTCTCTTTCTTTCTTTCTTTCTTTCTTTCTTTCTTTCTCTCTTTCTTTCTTTCTTCCTATATATTTTTATTGATTTTAGAGAGGAAGGGAGAGAGAGAGAGAGAAACATCAATGATGAGAAGGAATTATTGATAGGCTGCCTCCCGCACGCCCCTCCCCCCCCCCCCCCAAATGGGGATCAAGCCCACAACCCCGGCATGTGCCCTTGACCAGAATCGAACCTGGGACCCTTCAGTCTGCAGGTTGATGCTCTATCCAAACCAGCTGGGGCAAGTTTTATTTTTTTTAAATTAATTTTT
The DNA here is from genome assembly GCF_027574615.1 of Eptesicus fuscus. Taxonomy (NCBI): domain Eukaryota; kingdom Metazoa; phylum Chordata; class Mammalia; order Chiroptera; family Vespertilionidae; genus Eptesicus; species Eptesicus fuscus. The sequence goes on along the minus strand of NC_072485.1, from coordinate 79,484,547 downwards.
GGAAAGCAGGCAGGACTGAAGGTCTGGAGACCAGGGCATGGAGGGAGTGAAATCCCTAGGACTGAGGGAGAGAAGGGCTTTGAAAAAGGCCCCCCAGATTCTGGTGTCAGGGCCACAGGATGGATATGCCATCCCCAAGACAGAGCAGGGTGGGCAGGAGCAGGTTGGGAGGTTGGGTGGAGGCGGGCAGATGAAAACAATGAGGGGGGTGTTGGACTGTTGAGTTTGAGAGGCCTGTGGGATGTCTGAATGGAGAGGTTTAGCGGGTGATCTGGTTCATAGGCCGACGCTCAACCACTGAGCCACACCAGCCACAGGCTAATTTTTAAGTTGATAAACTTGTAAGGCCTGGGATGATGTTATAAAACCCAAATGGGCCTGGGCAGAAAGATTCCCAGCCCCGCAGCGGAAATCCCACTCCGCCCGGTCCAGCTCAGACGCTCCCGCAGGGAACTGGTGCCTGACGCCCTCTGCTGGCGCCGCCGCCGCGCTGCCTCGCACGCGCTCCCCGGGGGCCCCTCCTTTCCCAGGCCTGTGCCTGGCTTCCTGTCCACGCCCGGAGGCCGCGCTCTGTTCACTCAGCAAAACAGGGAACCCCCCGCCCACGCGGCGCGGGGCGGCCCAGCCACAGACCCCGGGTGCTGCACACTGGCCACAGGAAGCGCGGCTCTGACGAAGTTAGGCCGCCTTTGGACAGTGACTCCTTTTTCACTACAATTACTCGCCTTCCCCGTCCCTTTCTTTCTTTCTTTCTTTTTTTTTTTTTTTTGTACCAAATTCCTTTATTTGAAGGGAGGGTACAAAGGAGACATGAGGGGTGATTTGGTACAAGTCATAGAAAAGGTCAAGGTAACTCCAACATGCAGACGGCTTGGGTGAGCAGGAAGGCACCCGAGGCTCCCGGAAGCAGCCGGGGCTTAGCTGTCGTCACAGCTGCCCAGGGTGTGCTTGTCGAAGAGGCACTCGGCCATGCCAGTTTCAGGGGCCCCCAACCTGCGCAAGTTGGTTACGTGGTCACCCAGTTCTTTGATGGATTTCACCTGCTCATTCAGGTAGCGCGTCTCAAGGAAGTCACACAAGTGAGGGTCGTTCTTGTCAGTGGCCAGTTTGTGCAGGTCCAGCAGCGACCGATTCACACTTTTCTCCAAGTGCAGAGCACACTCCATTGCATTCAGCCCATTCTCCCAGCCGTCACGGTCCGGTTTCTTGATATCCTGGAGGAAGATTCGGCCGCCTCGCTGGTTCTGCAGCTTCATCAGCTCCTCGGCATGTTCCCTCTCCTCGTGAGATTGGGGAAGGAAATACTTGGCAAAGTTCTTCAGAGCCACTCATCGCGGTAAAGTAGTAAGACATGGACAGGTGGACGTAGGAGGCGCACAGCTCCAGGTTGATCTGGCGGTTGATGGCGGCCTCCGAGTCCTGGTGGTAGTTCTGGCGCACCTGCGAGACGGGCGCGGTGGACGTCATGGCGGGCGGCGGCTGCGCGGCGCTGGAGCGGAGGCGGGGGCCGGGGGTGGTCCGGGGTCCGAGGCGCTGGGAGGAGGCGGGAGGCGGGCGGCGGCGGCGGAGCGGAGGAGCCGGGTTTCGTCCAAGCACTGTTGAAGCAGGAAACCTCGGCCGCTCTCCGCGGAGACTGTCCCTTTCTTTCTTATTTATTATCTTTTAAAATATTTTTTAAAAGGGGGGAGAGAGAGAAGCATCGATGAGAGAGAGAGAGAGAGAATCCTTTACCAGCTGCCGTGTGCACGCCCCCTACCCGGGCACGTGCCCTGACTGGGAATTGAACCGGCAACCTTGTGGTGCATGGACGATGCCCAACCACATGAGCCACAGCAGCCAGGGCTATTTGTTGATTATTAACATATTATTGATTGATTAATTGATGTGAAAGAGAGAGAGGGGTGCATTGTCTTGCTCCACATATTTACGCTCATTGGTTGACTCCTGTACGAGCCCTGACCTGGGATCAAACCCGCAACTCTGGCGAACTGGGCGACGACGCTCTAACCCACTGAGATACCCGGCCAGGCTCTCTTTTTCGTTTTAATAAACTTTATTGTATAATGTTTTTAGACTTACAAAAAAGTTGCAAAAATGGTCCAACAAGTTATAATGATTTTTTCCCCTTTTTTTGGTGCCGAAACCCCAGGATGTATGATGATTCTTTCTTTTACTGGGAATCACAGCAATTAGACTTAGGATTACGTTTATTTCAACATTATGGTTGCAGACAGACACTCATACTGGACTCGGCCGATGGTTAGAAGCACCTGGAACAGGCGGAATCACGGGCCACGTCGCTTGAACCGGAAGGGCTTTGCTCTGGAGGCGGTGCTGCCCAGCGGGAGGGTGGCAGGAAGGAGACCGGAAGCAGGCGGGCTACAGGCCAAGGACAGGGTCCAACCCTCACTGAGTGCAGCGGGCTTTGCAAGGTGCGTGGCAGAGTCAGGTGACCAACTGCCTCCCCTAAGGGTCCCTCTGGCGGCTGTGAGGACTGTAGGCTGCAGGGGGCAGAGGTGGGAGTGGGGGGACTAGTGAGGGGCCCAGCCAAGAGGCTGGTGGCCTGGCGTGGGGAGGCGATGGGAGGGTGGAGATTGGGGGGGGGGGGCAGCTGCTTGGAGCCCCTGCATGGGATGTGAGAGGAAGCGGTGAGATGGCCCTGCCTCAGGCCTGGGAGGGTGGAGTTGCCGTTTGCTGCTGGGCGAGCCTGAGCAGGTTTATGGGGATCAAGAGCTCAGTTTGAGGAGCCCGAAGTACACCCCGGTGGAACAGGGGGGCTGGGCTCAGGGAAGGGTGTTTAAAGCCCTGGACGTTATAAGGGGACCAGGCGTGCCACGCCTAGCCAGACCACCTGCCCCACCGAGGCTCAGCTCCAAAGCCCCTGACCGGTGGGTACTGCAGAGTGTGGCCAGGACAGCAGCCTGGAAACCCCGCAGTTCACACTCCAGTGCCCCCCTCCCCCCCCAACCCTCTGCTTCCATCCTTCTTTCTCCACCCTACCCCACCCCTTCTTTTTCTGGCCTCTCCTGAGCCCCCTCCCTGCCCAGGGCCTGCCTGGGACCTGGGGAGATGGCAGAGGTGGGCCAGCACGCCTGGGAAGGAAGATGAAAGGACACAGAGCAGGGAGGGTGCGGGGGGTTCCCACTGCTGCCCTGACCTGGGCCGCCTTCCCCAGAGAAATAATGTTGTCGGGGCAGCGGGGGGGGGGGGGGGGGGCAGAGGACGGGGTGCTGGAAGTCCCAGGTTCCCAGGCGGCCCCCTCGTCGCTGAAATGGGTCCCCTGAGGACCTGATACCCCGGGAACCAGGCATTCCTGGGCCCAGGCAACAGACAGGCAAACAGGTGTTTGGAGCTGGGCCCGCTGCCGCCCAGTGAGCCAGGGTTAGGGAGTTAATGCCGTCCCCTCATCCTTCCACCCACGAGACTGCCCCACCTGCCCTCATGCGGTCGCTCATCCCAATAACACGCAGGCCATCCACAGTCCGTCGGGAAGACAGGTGAAGGGCCTAGCTGGTTTGGATCAGGACCGAAAGGTCACAGGTTCGATTCTGGTCTAGGGCACGGTGCCACAGTTGAGGCTTGATCCCTGTTTCTCTGTCTCTTCCCCTCCCTTCCACTCTCTCCATAAGTCAATGGAAAAATATCCATTGAGGATTAACGACAACAAAAAAAGGGAAGAGATTAATTTTAAAAAGAAAGAAAGACTCATGCGCACAGACGACAGTGTGGTGCTTGCCGGAGGGAAGGAGGGGAGACAGAAGAAGGTAGAGGGCGGGTAAATGGCGATGGAAAGAGACTTGCCTTGGGGTTTTAAACGCACAATACAATATACATATGATGTTGTAGAATTATATACCTGAAACCTGTATAATTTTATTAGCCAGGGTCTCCTCAATAAATTCAATAATTTTTTGTAAAAAAAAAAAAAAAAAGCTGAGGTTTGAACCCGGGCAGTCTGTCTGGCACACGCCCACCACACTCTCAACACACCTTCCCCAGGGGGCGGGCGGGGGCGTGTGCCCACCCAGTGGCAGAGCGGACGTGGCCTGGCACTCGGAGCGTCCTCAGCCCTGGCTGCCGCTCCCGAGGGCGGGCGCCCAGAGTCAGAACAAGGCCCGGGGCTGGGACACGGCGGCGTCCGGGAGGCCGCGGAGCCCACCAGCTGCTTGTTTCACCCCGACGTGATCCACCCTGACTCTGCCCCACACAGTCCGCAGCCTCCTTTCTGCTCCACACGCTCCCGCCCTCTGCCCCGTCCTCTGCTGGCCCCCCCTCCCCCTGCACAGCTCTGCCCTGCCCCACCTCTGCGCTGGCCCAGCCAGGCTCCCTCGGCGACACCCACACCCCCCCACTGTCCCCTCGGTGCTCCCCTCCGCCCGGTCCTCCTCCAGGCTGCCCCTGAGCATGTGCTGACAGATCTGATGGTGCCACCCTCCTGGGCAGCCTTTTTCTTCCAGATGGTCAACCTCCATGGCCGACCCAGGGGCCTTCCTCGGCCTGCCCGTGCCCACCTCCTGGCTTCCCGCCCCCCTCAAACCAGGGGCTCCTTCCAAGTCTCCCCCCAGGAATCACCTGTTGGGGAAGGTTTTTATCTGTAAACAAGTGTTACCAGGGAAGCCAGAAGCAGAGACATCGGCACGGGGTCCTACCCCTCAGTCTGCCGTGGGAGCGCGGGAACTCCTCGGGCTGGGTGATGCTGAAGCTGTGCTTGTGAGGCTGCTGTTTGGCTTTACTCTTTGGATCAGGAGGCGTGTTCTTTAAAACAAACCATCCGTATTGTTTACATACAATACAATTCATGTCTTGTAAGTGTACAGGTTGCTGAGTTCTTATACATGTATGTACCGTGTAACCTCCACCACAGTCAAGATAGTACAGCACCCCTAATTCTAGTCTGTGTCTCTATATGTTTATCCTATGTCAGTACCACACTGTCTTGATTACTACTGCTTTGGAGTAAGTCCTTCAACTCTGTTCTTTTTCTTTCTTTTTTAAAAATAGATTTTATTGATTTTTTTACAGAGAGGATGGGGGAGGGATAGAGAGTTAGAAACATCGATCAGCTGCCTCCTGCACACCCCCTACTGGGGATGTGCCCCAACCAAGGTACATGCCCTTGACCGGAATCGAACCTGGGACCCTTGAGTCCGCAGGCCGACGCTCTATCCACTGAGCCAAACTGGTTAGGGCAACTCTGTTCTTTTTCAAGATTGTTTTGGCTATGCTGAATTCCTTGTAATTCCATGTGAATTTTATTTTAAAAAATTTATTGATTTTAGAGAGAGGAAGTTGTGAGTATGCACAACAGTTTACTCTTGTATTGTTATTTATTAATTACTGTATTATTACTATTAACCTGCTTCTGCTCTCCCCTGTATACTCTGCCCTGTTGGATCTTTTTCACTTCAAGGACTGAGGATTGTGGTGCAGGCCCACCTGGATAATCTTGGATACTCTAACCCCGTGGTTGGCAAACTCATTAGTCACAGAGCCAAATATCAACAGTCCAACGACTGAAATGTCTTTTGAGAGCCGAAAACCGACTTCTGCACATGGGCCACGAAGTTTCAATCGCGCTGTATGTGCGCGCCCGCACATGGTATTTTGTGGAAGAGCCACACTCAAGGGGCCAAAGAGCCGCAGTTTGCCGACCACTGCTCTAACCTTAATCACCCCTTTGTCACATAACATTCACACGTGCTGAGAATTCGAATATGGACGTTGGGGTTCATTATCCTGCCTACCACAACAGGCCAGAGTCAACCTTTTGTTTTTGTGAAAGCCAATCGTATGGAGGCAAAGTAACTTTACCTTAAAGTCATTCTCATGTTTGTGCAGACATGGAAATGTTTTCTTTAACTCTGAATATTTAGATTTCAGCTGAAGCACGATTCACATACTTTCTAAAATGACATCTGGTTAACTGCCACACGAGCTCCACCGTTGTTTAATAGCAGTTCCTCTGTTTCATGACTTAAATCTTTTTAAAAATATATATTTTTATTAATTTTTTACAGAGAGGAAGGGAGAGGGATAGAGAGTTAGAAACATCGATGAGAGAGAAACATCGATCAGCTGCCTCCTGCACACCTCCTACTGGGGATGTGCCCGCAACCAAGGTACATGTCCTTGACGGGAATCGAACCTGGGACCCCTCAGTCCGCAGGCCGACGCTCTATCCTCTGAGCCAAACCGGTCAGGGCTTGACTTAAATCTTTTAAGATAAGTGAAAGGACACAAATGACAGTTTTTCATAAGGTGGGTTGTCCAGAACCAGAGCGTGGGCCATTAGCAAGTCGCTCTTGGGAGCATGCAGTGTGTTGAGCACATATTTCCCCTGAAGTCTTGAACTCTGTTAGCTTCAAAGTTTCTATTGTTTGGGAGGAAAAGGTCCCACCACAGGCAAAAGACAGCTGGAGGGAGGACTTTCCAAAAGATACATACATACATACTACACACACACATTTATTGTGTGTATAAGTAAATATGTATACATACATGTATGTGTGTTAGTATACATATACCTATATATCCTTTATTGTTTATAAAAGTAATTTACTCTCATTACATCAGATATAAATATGATGCTGAACTGTATGAAATTGCCAGTTATTTCACTATTTTTAACTCCAAACACAGCAATTTCATACTGTCCAACCTAATATGATAGCAGGGATCCCCGGGTTCTGGAGGGAACCACTGGCATTTGGCGTGTCTTCCTCCAGGCGGGAGAGGATGCCTGTGCACGTTCATGGTTAGTGGAGTTATTACCGTGGGGATGGAACACGGCTTATTTTGCAACCTGTCTTCTTTTTAAAAAAAGAGATTTTTTTATCGATTTCAGAGAGGAAGAGAGCTGCCTCCTGCACACTGGGATCGAGCCCACAACCCAGTCTGTGCCCTGACCAGGAATCGAACCTGTGACCTCCTGGTTCATAGCCCAATGCTCAACCACTGAGCCACCACAGCTGGGCGCAGGCAGCTTCCTAAATGCTTTGTAGAGCACAGCAAATCCTGGCCCTGGTAGCGCTGCTTCCCTCTGGGGCCTGGTTCCGTCCGCAGTGGCTCTCAGCTCTGAGTTCTCTGTGAAATGGATCTGGGTCCTTGAAGTATTTTCCCTTTGCCAGCTGGCACGATGTTCCGTTTTGCCAGTAGAGGGCGCGGACAGCGTTTCTTGAGGAAGAGGTTTTGCGTCTGCTTTTGAGGGGCTCCTCTCAGCTCCAGCAGGGGGCAGCTACCAGCAGGACCCACCGCACCCTGGGAGGAGTGGAGGGTCTCTTCTCAGCACCCTAAAGGACAGCTTTCAGCAAGTTCCGTGGGGCCAGCAGGCAGGTATCAATCTCCTGGGCAGACAGGGGCGAGATGTTGTTGTTATACTTTTATTGATTTCAGAGAGAAGGAGATAGAAACATCAATGATGAGAGAGAATCATTGATTCGCTGCCTCCTGTATGCCCCCCACTGGGGATCCAGCCCGCAAACCAGGCATGTGCCCTTGACCAGAATCGAACCTGGGACCTTTCAGTTCGTAGGCCGACGCTCTATCCACTGAGCCAAACCAGTTAGGGCATCTCTTTACTTCTTTCTAGACAATCCCTTGTTACTCCAGTCTCCTGTTATCGTTAATAATTCTTTAAATTAAAAATAAATGTTTTTATTGATTTTAGAGAGAGAGAGGAAGCGAGAGGGATAGAGAGATAGAAACATCAATCAGCTGCCTCCTGAACCTATTGGGCATCCAGCCTACAACCCGGGCCTGTGCCCTGACTGGGAATCGAACCGGTGAACTCTTGGTTCATGGGTCGATGCTCAACCACTGAGCCACGCCAGTTGGGCAATAATTCTTTATATTAGACTTCCCATGCCCAAGTTACTTTGTGGTTTCTCAGATTGAAACAGAGCCCGCATATTGTTAGGAGGATCAGGAGTGATGATGCAGGGAGAGTGGGAAGGCAGCTGTGATGTGGCGATCATGAGCACGCCCCCCTCGGGGCCTCAGGGCAGCCTCTCTTGCTAACTGTTGCTGTGGTTCCACCCACAGTGGAGCGAGTGAGTTTCCAACCGCTGCACTGCCGGTGGGCATTTGGATTATCCCCTTTCCCATTATTACAAGCAGTCCTGGGATCCACACGAGGGCTGTCATTTATCGATCACTCACCATGTGCTAAACACTGAAGCCCTCACACACGTGAACTCACGCATCCTCAGCATACAGGAAACATGCCTCCTGTATTGGTTTCCTATGGCTACTGTAACTAATTACCACAAGTTCAGTGGCTTAAAACGGTTCTGGATGCCAGAGTCCAAACGCCGGAGACACCAGGGCTGTGTCCCTTCTGAGGGCTGCAGAGAAGATGGTTTCCGTTTCTTTTTCCAGCTTCTAGAGGCCACCAGCATTCCTTGGCTCATGGCCCCTTCCTCCCATCACTCCACCTTCTTGTTCCCATGTATGTCTCCTAGGCTTCTGCCTTATGACCTGCATAATCCAGCATCATCTCCCCCTCTCTAGACCCTTAACTTAATCAGAACAGCAAAGTCCCTTTTCCCTTTGACTGTGTAAGGTAACACAATCCACAGCTCCCAGGGATGAAGAGGTGGACATCTTTGAGTGGACATTATTCAGACAACCACACCTACAGAGCAGATACGATTATTCCACCCATTTTATAGGTGAGAAAACTGAGGTTCAAAGAGAGAAAGTAACTTGGCCAAGGTTGAGCAATTCATAAACAGCTGAGCTGGGATACCTGCAAGTCTGGCTCTGTAATCCAACTATGGAACTTAGTTTGAATCTTTGCATACTTGAATGAGGGTTTGTGCAGGACACATCTCTAGAAGTGGAATTCCAGAGCAAAGTGTTAACCAGGTATTGCACACTTGTCCTTCACTACAGCTGTGCTAGTTGCTTCTGCCAGAGCGCCTGCAGTCCCGAATTCCTCCTCATTCAACTCTCGTGCTGTGAGGGCAGAATGCTACTTGCATACACAAAACTAAAGGATTTTACAACTTCTTATCAATTTAGTAAATGAAAATGTTTCTCTCATGAAAGGAGAGGAGTATCACTGATCTCTGCATCCCTTCTGGTCTGTCGACTTCCTCTTCATCTGTCTCCCCATCTCTCCTCTGCGCCTCGGTTTCCCCTTCCTGTCCCTTCCATCCTTGTAGTAAGGCTGGGAAGTGGACTCTGTTACCACCACATTTCAGACGATAGGACACAGAGGATTGGAGACTTTGGGTGACCTCCAGCGCCACGCAGCTGGTGCCTGGCCCTGCCGGGTGAGCGGGCGCCCGGCGCCCTCCGACCTAGCCCCGCCCACATGTCAAGCCCCCGACACGCCCCCGCTCCACACCCTCTGCTCCGCCCCGGCCCCGCCCCCAAGGTCCCTCCGGCCCGCCCCTGACCCCGCCCCCGCACGGCTTCCCCGCCCCGCCCAAGTGCTCCGCCCCCTGTTAGTCCCTCTGCCCCGCCCACGTGCCCCGCCCCCGCACGGCTTCCCCGCCCCGCCCCAGTGCTCCGCCCCCTGTTAGTCCCTCTGCCCCGCCCACGTGCCCCGCCCCCCGCAGCCTCTCTGTCCCGCCCCCCGGCACAGGCCCCGCCCCCGCCCGCACAGGCCCCGCCCCGCCCCGGCTCGGGCTGCCGAGGACCCGGAGTAGAGGCGCCCGAGCCCGCGGCGGCGGGGACGATGTGGTTCTTTGTCCGGGACCCGGTCCGGGATTTCCCGTTCGAGCTCAGCCCGGAACCTGCCGAGGGCAGCCCGCCGGGGCCCTGGGCCCTGCACCGCGGCCGCAAGAAGGTGAGCGCGGCCCCGCGCTCCGCAGGCCGCGGCGGACCTCGGTCTCGCCTAGTCAGCGCCGCCGGCCCGCCGCGTCGCGTCCCGCCTGACGTGGCTGCGGAGCCGCCGGGACAACGGGCCGCGGGAGGGGGACGGGCAGTGCCGACGTGGCGGGAGGAAGGACCGAGGACTGACAGGCGGACGGAACCGGGGTCACTTGGTCCCGGCTCCGTGTCTAAGGACTGACCTGGGGAGAGACCTGGCCGGCGGTTCCCTTCGGCCGCTCTGGGGGCCGCCTGGGAGCCGAGTGGTCAGCGCGGCCCGGCCCACACCCTGAGGCCCCTGTGCCCTCCCCCAGGCCACAGGCAGCCCGGTGTCCATCTTCGTGTACGACGTGAAGCCTGGCGCCGAAGAGCAGACCCAGGTGGCCAAAGCTGCCTTCAAGCGCCTCAAAACGCTCCGGCACCCCAACATTCTGGCCTACATCGATGGGCTGGAGGTACTTGCTGCCCCATCTCTGCCCCTCCTTCCGTCTCAGCACCCGGGATTTGATCCCCATTTTCCATCTCCCTCCCTGTCCTGTCTCTCCCCTCTCCTGCGCTAATATCCCCGTGTCCCCTCTCAGACAGACAAATGCCTCCACGTAGTGACAGAGGCCGTGACTCCGCTGGGCGTGTACCTCAAGACCCGAGCAGAGGCTGGTGGCCCCAAGGAGCTGGAGCTGAGCTGGGGGCTGCACCAGATTGTGGTGAGGTGGGGGCACGGCCATGGGAGCAGGGGTGGGGGCTGCAGGTACTGGGCTGTAATGGCTCCTTCTGCCCCCAGAAAGCCCTCAGCTTCCTGGTCAACGACTGCAGCCTCATCCACAACAACGTCTGCATGGCCGCTGTGTTTGTGGACCGCGCCGGCGAGTGGAAGCTCGGGGGCCTGGACTACATGTACTCGGCCCAGGGCAATGGCGGGGCACCCCCCTGCAAGGGGATCCCCGAGCTTGAGCAGTATGACCCTCCGGAGTTGGCTGATAGCAGTGGCAGAGCCGCCAGAGAGAAGTGGTGGGTGCCCCACGCTGCTCTGTTCTGGAAGTCCCTGCCGCCTCGGGACCCCCAGACTGGCTGGCATGCACTCCCCTGGCCCGTGCTGCCCTCGGGGGTGGGGAGGGTGGGAGGTGGGGGCAAGAGAGACACAGGCTTTGGGGTTAGGCAGTTCTGAATTCCAAAGCTGTGTGCCCTGAGACAGATGCACACAAAAAATGAGGCTTGTTTCTCTGAGCCTCATTTTAAAAATCTGTCAAATGGGCTAATGAGACCTGCTTATTGGGGCTGATCGGGGAGGATCCGCTGAGGGACACAGCCCAGGGTCTGCCATGCAGTGTGTGCCTGGTGCCCAAGGCAGTTGGAGGCCGGTGCTAGCAGGTGGCAGGGCCTTCAGCAGCTCTGGTCACTGTCTCAGGTCAGCCGACATGTGGCGCTTGGGCTGCCTCATCTGGGAAGTCTTCAACGGGCCCCTCCCTCGGGCCGCTGCCCTGCGCAACCCCGGGAAGGTGAGTGTCTGTCTGGTCCTCCCCACCCCCTCCCTGCCAGCCAGCCAGCCCTGCCTGACACTGACCTGCTCCCACAGATCCCCAAATCGCTGGTGCCCCATTATTGCGAGCTGGTTGGAGCCAACCCCAAGATGCGTCCCAACCCTGCCCGCTTCCTGCAGAACTGCCGGGCGCCTGGGGGGTTTATGAACAACCGCTTTGTGGAGACCAACCTGTTCCTGGAAGAGATTCAGGTGAGCACCCCCACCCTGGGCTTTGGGCCTGCATTCCTCACCCCGTCCCCTCCCCACTTTGCAGGCTCCCTCATAATTAGATCTTTGGAGACCACAATGGGCTGTGCAGCTGGTCTCTGAGTTCAAACCCTGGCTGCTGCTCTCATTTGTTGTGTGATCTCCCTTGGCTAAAGCTCAGTCCTAATAACAGTACCTTCTAGAAGGGTGTGGTGAGGATTCAGTGAGTGTAAGGTGCATAGTATGGTGCCTGGCACACAGTAGGTGCATAGTGACTGTTCCTAGCCCTTAACTCCACTCGTACCTGCTGGCTCTGTCCCTGATGGGTGCCGCGCCTGTGCTGGGCTGCAGTGTGGGCAGGAGGTGGAGGAAGGAGTCAGACTGAGATCCCGGCTCTCAGGTCCCTCCTTGGGAACTCTGGCTGGAGAAGAGGGACAGGAAACACACATGAGGAAGCCTGTGTTCCCTGGGAGGGATGAGCGCCAGGGAGGAGAACAGCAGGGCAGGTGCTCAGGGAAGGGCTCTCCCAGGGGATGGTTGAAGTGAGACCTGAAGTGTGTGAACGCAGGGTGGGATGGTAACTGGGGAAGAGCATTCCAGGCAGAGGGAACAGCAAATGGAAAGTGGTGAGCAGGGAGCCTTCGGCTTAACCTCTTTGAACCTCAGTTTCTTTGTCTGATGGGGGTGGCAGTACTGTCTGCTGGCCCATAGCGTTGTCAGGAATGAAGGCGAGAGGCTGTGCTCTGGACAGCTGCTCTGACCGCTGTGTGGGGGCACAGAGGTGCCTGAGAAGCTGGAGTGGGGAGGCGTGGCCAGCACTTTCACCGGCCTGATGGGGGATGGAGGCCCTGAGCTGCACGTTGAAGAGGCGCTGGAAACACTGAGTCCTGTGCCTCCTGGGCAGCGTGGGGCAGCAGGAACTGTTACATGGAGTTCTTCTCACATGGCTGGCTCTGCTGGGCTGCCCTTCTCCTTGGAATGGACTCCAGAGGAAAGGGCTGTTTCCGGCCAGTAGAAGGCGGTGGCAGTGTCCAGGTGGCGGACGGTGGGGAGAGCCCCGCCGTGACCGGATGTGCCACCTTGCATGTGGTTTGGCCTTTCTCGGGGCCTTGGCTCCCCCAGAACCCTGCTGTCAGAGCACCAAGCCTGCCTCCCAAGCTGGTCGAGCCCCTCGAGAGCCAATCAGGTCCTCCTCATCCCCACCGAGACCACCTCTCCTGGGCTCGGCAGTGGCTGTGGGGGGAGGGTCCAGCAGGAGCACGGGAACCTTGCAGTCATGCAGGACTGGGTTCGAGTCTTGGCAGCTGACCTTGAGCCTTAGCCTCCTCGTTTGTGAATGGAATGACAGCACCGGGTGCAGCACAACCGGGGTCCCAGGCTGTTGAGTCAAACCCTCCCCTGACGGATTCTTAGCGTGTGACTTTGGACAAGCTCCTTTCCCGCTCTGTGCTTCAGCTTCCTTGTTCGATTTTAAAAAAAATTTGAGGGGTAGGGGGATTAATGCCTTGGCTGGTGTGGCTCAGTGGTAGAATGTTGACCCATGTACCAAAGAGTTGCAGGTTCGATCCCCAGCCTGGTCGGGGCACATGCAGGAGGTAACCAATCGATGTGTCTCTCTCACATTGATGTTTCTCTCCCCCTCCCACCTTCCCTTTCACTCTCTCTAAAAATCAGTGGAAAAAAAACATCCCTCAGGTGAAGATTAACAAAAGTAAATAAATGAAAAAATAAAATTTTGACTTAAAAATATTTTTATTGATTTGAGAGAGACATTGATCAGTTGCCTCCCATATGCACCTTGACCAGGGATCGAACCTGTAACCTGGGTATGTGCTCTGATCAGGAATTGAACCTTGACCTTCTGGTGCATGGAACAACACTCAGCCAACTGAGCCACACTGGACAGGGTGCTTCCTTGTTGGATTAAATGTGGATTATGTTGGTAGCTTTATAAAGTTGTGAGGAGGATTATTTCATCTGTGTAAAGGTTTTAGTATATAACCCTGCCTGGCATGTAGTCTGTCCTCAAGAAATACGAGTTGTGGATATTATGGCCTCTGAGGGGTTAGGACTAAAGGAAACTCAGTTGACAGCCTGGCTCCTGGGGCTCAGTGAGTGGAAGGACCAGGTCTGGGGGTAAACTAAGCCCTGTCTTCCCACGTGTGGGATCGCAGCTGTGCCCAACCCAACCAGGGTCAGGGGAATGGGGTAAGCCTCTTCACCTCTCTGAGTCTCAGTTTCCTCATCTGTGTGATGGGGTTAGTGGTACATTTTGGGTTGTTGTGAGTAGAGGCAACACTGATAGAGGGCCCGATCCCCACAGTGGCTGCTTTTCTAGCAACAGGTCAGGTGGCAGTGATGAGAATGACTGATTCTCGGATGTGCCAGGCACTGTGCTGGCAGTTGTGGCATTTTCTGGTTGAATCCTCAGAACAACCCTGGGAGGTGGTATAGTTATTTTCCCATTTTACAGACGCAGGAACCTTGCCCAAGGTCACATGCTGATAAATGGGAGACCTGGGATTTGAACCCAGGCAGTTGGACTCACAAGCTTAAGTTCTTCAGGCTGGGGTGACCCCCTGTCCTTGCCTGTGCCTGGGGGGGGGCCATGACCAGGCTGCTTTCTTCCTCCTGCATCCTGTCCTGTCCTCACTCCTGCAGATCAAAGAGCCGGCTGAGAAGCAAAAGTTCTTCCAAGAGCTGAGCAAGAGCCTAGACTCGTTCCCCGAGGATTTCTGCCGGCACAAGGTGCTGCCCCAGCTGCTGACTGCCTTCGAGTTTGGGAATGCGGGGGCTGTGGTCCTCACCCCCCTCTTCAAGGTGAGCGGGTCAGGGGCCTCAGTGAGGGGGGACCGCAAGGCTAAAAGCTCAGGGACTGTGGGCCAAAGGCTGGCTAGTGGGTCAGAACCACAAAAGAGAAGGCCCCATTGTGGGGGCCGGCCTGGGGGCCGTTCTAGGGACGGGCAGGCGCCAAGCCCAAATGAGGAGCTGGTTAGGGCAGGCCCAAGCCCATATGAGGAGTGGCTTCCTGCCGGCCAATGTCAGGGAGGCTGAGGGGACTATTGGCCTTTGGGGAGGGGAAACCCTGTGCCTCCAACATTCGTTCTCCAAAGACCCCTTGCTTCAGAGCCCTCAGTCCTTCCTCCATGTCACCAAGACAGTTCTCCTATCTGACCTGTGATCCCATCCTGGTTCCCACCTCACTCCATCCTCCCTCGTGACCACGTGATCTCCTTCTGTGGGCTAGGTCCTCATCCCCTTCCTCAGACCCCAGTCTGCCCTTAACTGGGCACCTGCCTTTTCCTGTTCTGCCCAGAACCCTTTCTCCTGAACGGACTTGGCGTGCAGGAAGTAGGGAAGACAGCGAGCAAGTCCTGTATCACTGGGAACCCCCAGAAGTTGCAGGCAGAGTTGTGTGTGCATTTGGCTTGTAGGTACCTGAGGATGGGGAGGGGCACCGCACTTCCGTCAGCCTCCTGAGAGCTGACCCAGAAAGGTCAAGGGCAGGGCTGACTGAAATGGAACAGGGCAGAGTGGCTGCTGAGGACGTGACTGCCCCCCGCCCCCCGCCATCACTCCGTTCCCACCCTGGGAGAGCAGCAGGAGTGACATAAGCCTCGTGACAGCTCCCGTTCTGTGGCTGCAGCTGAGCCCTTCTGCTCCTTCCCTCAGGTGGGCAAGTTCCTCAGTGCTGAGGAGTATCAGCAGAAGATCATCCCTGTCGTGGTCAAGATGTTCTCGTCCACTGATCGGGCCATGCGCATCCGCCTCCTACAGCAGGTAGCCCCGCCAGCCCCTTCCCCTCTACCCAGACGCCACCTAGGTTGCTGGGGAGGCCCCTGCCTCACCACCAGCCGCAGGCAGGTGACTGGAGGCCCTGCCCTGGCACCCTAGAAACCCCTTCCCAAACATACATGCAGGTAAGGGACCAGTGAGGCTGTGCTCTCTGGAGTCGAGGTCATCACAGGGCTCATTGGCAGCTCTGGGACTGCCCCCGGCCCTGGCTGCAGGGCTCAAACACTCCCACCTCCAGCGTCTGTTCAGTAGACACTGGCTGAGCACCTCACTGGGATGCGCATGCACTTTAGCCCTCTAGAGCAGGGACAATGTCTCCTGCCAACCCCAGGGCAGCTGGGAGCACCAGACAAGGTTGATGAGATCGAGGATGGGGGCCCCTGTGAACTAGGAAATACCTGGTGGCTCTCCGGTGTCATTCCCTCTCCAGCTGACAAAGGTACCAGCCCTCACTCAGCCAGTGTGGCTCAGAGGTTGAGCGTCAACCCATGAACCAAGAGGTTGCTGGTTTGATTCCCAGTCAGGACACATGCTTGGGTTGCGGGCTCTCTCATCAACGTTTCTATCTCTCCCTTCCTCTCTCTCTAAAAATCAATAAAAACAGTAAAAGAAAATGTACCAGCCCGCCTCACACCCTTGTCTGGTTGGGGATTATACCCCCTTTTACAAAAGAGGTAGTGGGGAGTCTGAGAGGGGGCGTGACACAGTTGGCTTGCTGAGGAGGACCAGAGTCCAAGCGCTCCAACTCCCAGTCCCTAGCTCTTCCCAGCATCCTCCTGGCCTCTTCTCACTCTCCACATTAGCTTGAGGCCAGATTCCAGGTGGGGGCTCAGGAGACCACTTGGCTGGCCAGTGCCTGCCAGGTGGAGAAACCAAGCCAAGAGTGATCCCATGGCTGTGGTGGGGGCTGGAGGGACTGACTGAGTTTTCCCACTTCCCACTTGGCCAGATGGAGCAGTTCATCCAGTACCTTGATGAGCCAACAGTCAATACCCAGATCTTTCCCCACGTCGTGCATGGCTTCCTGGACACCAACCCTGCCATCCGGGAGCAGACCGTCAAGGTAGGTATGGCCACCCTGGTTTCCCAAGGTTGGAGGGGGCTTACCCCAGGACAGAGTCTTGATTTTGGCCTGTGAGTCTGAGAAGGTTATGGGCCGGACAGGCACCATCCTGCATGTGGATCCAGGCCATGGGTGCAACTGAACAGCTGTGGGGGGAGAGGTGGGCATGGCCCATAGTCCCCTGTTCAATAGACACTGGCTGAGCACCTCACTGGGATACGGTAGCACTGGCAGATCAGACTCTCTGCTCTCATGGAGCTTCTTTGAGGGGACGGGGTATGGGCTTGGTAGACAATAAACAGAATTTTAAAATATGTATTAGCCCTAGCCGGTTTGGCTCACTGGATAGAGCGTCGGCTTGGAGACTGAAGGATCCCAGGTTCGATTCCAGTCAAGGGCATGTACCTTGGTTGCTGGCACATCCCCAGTAAGGGGTGTGCAGGAGGCAGCTGATCGATGCTTCTCTCTCATCCATGTTTCTAACTCTCTGTCCCTCTCCCTTCCTCTCTGTAAAAAAATCAATAAAATATATTTAAAAGTAAATAAAAATATGTATTACATTAGGAAGTAATATAATGTGAAGAGAAGGGTTTTACAAACAGTAGTCAGGGTAGACCTTGCTAAGGAGGTGTCATTTAAGGGAAGGTAAAGAATTGAGGTACATGGAGATCTGAAGGAAATGTGCCTCCTGCAGAAGGAACAGCATGTGCAAAGGTCCTGAGGCTGGCAAGTGCCTGGAGTATAGAAATAGCAGCAAGAGGTTTAGTGAGGCTGAAGGAGCCTGGGTGTGGGAGTGGGCCCTGAGAGATTGGTGGGGTTAGGGGCCAGGGCCTCATAGGGAGTGGCAGGGAGCTGATGCATTCGATGGAACAGGAGCCAAGCACTGACCTGGTCTGACTTGTTTGAAAAGAACCGCTGTGTTGTTGTGTGGAGAATTGACTCTCAGAGCAAGGGTAGAAGCTGAGGTACTGTTAGGGCCTCTTGCAATGGCCCAGGTGAGAGACGACAGAGGCTGAGATGTGAGTGGTAGCAGCAGGAGAGAGAAGGGGCCACATTCTGAAGGTGAAATCTGTGGTGTTTGCTGATGGTTGGATATGGAGTCAGCGAGGCTCCGAGGCTTCTGCCCGAAGCAGCTGGAAGGTTGAGTTTCCATTTACTGAGAAGACCGGGAGGGGCAGGTGTGCGGGAGGAGTTGGGCCGAGTCTTGGTCATGTCTGTTAGACAGCCAATGGAGATGCCCTCTGGCTATGCACGTGTGCAGTTTAGGGACTGAGTCTGGGCTAGAGGTGTGCATCTGGGCATTGTCGGCTAACGGGCATTCAGAGCCCTGGGAGGGTGAGGTCACCGAGGGGAGGTGTGAAAAACAAGTGGCCTGACGGGTGGTTCTTGGGGTCTGAACAGTAAGAGCTCAGCAAAAGGAGGCCAGGAAGGAGCAGCTGGCGGGGTCAGAGGGGAACCAGGACAGGGTGGTGTTCTGGAAGACCAGAGACCAAAGTTTCAAAGAGGAGGGAGAGCTCGGGGTGTCAGAGCTGCTGAGGGTTGAGTTGGGTGAGGATGGAGCTTGGCCATTGGATTTAGCAGCATGGAGGCCACTGGTGCCCTCCACCTGAGCCGACTGGTAGCGAGTGTGGGGGAAAAGTCTGAGTAGAGTTGCACGCATGTCAGAGAGAGCAGATGAGAGGTGGGAGACCGGAGTGCAGACAGACAGGAGGTTTTGCTGAAAGGGGAAAGGGAAGTGGGGTCCCCTCCTCAGCACTGTGGGTAGGGGACAGGACCAGGTTGGGAGGTAGGTTTGGGAGGGCTTTGGCAGGTCAGTGCCCAGGGCCCCGGTGGCCTCTGTACCCTCCCAGGAGGCCCTTCTGCATGTGGTCCTTGGCCTGCCCAGGCCCACAATGTCCACTGTCCCTGCCCTGCAGTCCATGCTGCTCCTGGCCCCGAAGCTGAACGAGGCCAACCTCAACATGGAGCTGATGAAGCACTTCGCTCGGCTGCAGGCCAAGGACGAGCAGGGCCCCATCCGCTGCAACACCACTGTCTGCCTGGGGAAAATCGGCTCCTACCTCAGCGCCAGTGTGAGTGCCCTGCACAGCTGTCAGCTCTGTCACTGTCACAGGAACACAGTCTCCTCCGGGGCCAGGCCTCCTTGTTTGTGACCATCTTCCTCCCAGAGACCTAGGGCCTAGGTCCTCCTAGCCCCGATGTCTGAGGGTGGAGTGAGTTGTGCAGGTCACACAGCCAGTCGGTGGATCTGGGAACTGAACCCAGGCCTGCTGGGCCCCACAGTCTATGTGCAACCTCTCAGCCAGGTTTTGTAAATGCAGACACCTGCCGTGCCCAGAGAGTTAACGGGAATGAGTGAACTGGGTCAGGGGGGCAGGTGGGAAGGGGGCACAACCCCCACCCCAGGGCAGGGCTGCTCCGGCCCGTCACCTTTGGCCGTAGTCGTGATCTGGGAGGAGAAGCCAAGATCCAGAGTTTTAAGTAAATTCGCCCCCACTTGTTAGTGACTAACCCACTTTTTAGCCTCTGGGAGCCTCAGTCTGGGAAGTGAGGCCTGGCAGTTCTGGGCCCCAGGACTGACCCTGCACTCAGGGGCCCTCTCTCCTGCTCCACCCAGACCAGACACAGGGTCCTCACCTCCGCCTTTAGCCGGGCCACCAAGGACCCGTTTGCACCGTCTCGGGTTGCCGGTGTTCTGGGCTTCGCTGCCACCCACAACCTCTACTCGATGAACGACTGCGCCCACAAAATCCTGCCTGTGCTCTGTGGCCTCACTGTGGATCCCGAGAAATCTGTGCGGGACCAGGTGAGGCACAAATGGGGCCTGGCCCTGGAGCTGGGGTTCGGGGGGATATGTGGGCCCTAGCTGGCCTCTTGGGCTCACAGGAGCCCTGGAAGCCCCAGCTCTGCCCCTTGCTACCCCACAGGCCTTCAAGGCCATTCGAAGTTTCCTTTCCAAACTGGAGTCTGTGTCAGAGGACCCCACCCAGCTGGCCGAAGTGGGTGAGTGGCCCACACTCATGTTCCCTCCTGCTACACCCTTGACGACCACGTGTTTTGGCCCCTTCCACCTCATTGGAGTATCTGAAAGCTGGAAGAACCCTAGAGAGCAGACTTGATACTATCCCCACGCCCATCTTGCCGATGAGGGAAGGCAGGCTGGAGAAGGGGTGCCCATTCTAGAGCCCTGTTTCACTTATTGCCCATCACACTCCCCATGGACTGCTGAGGTGCCACACCTGTCTCTCTCTCCTGTCACTGCCCAGAGAAGGATGTCCATGCCGCCTCCAGCCCTGGAATGGGAGGAGCCGCAGCCAGCTGGGCAGGATGGGCTGTGACAGGGGTCTCCTCGCTCACCTCCAAGCTGATCCGTGCACACCCCACGGTTGCCCCGGGTGAGCCCAACGTCTCCCAGAGACCCACGCCTGAAGGTGAGTGTCCCAGACCGGCTGCATCAGTGGCAGAGGGCTTGGAGGTGCTGGTACCCAGGAGCTATTCGTGTCTGACTCCCCCTGGGGTGGTGACATAGGGGACAGGGTTGGGTCTAGTCCCCTGGTGAGCTTCCCCTCCCTACACTCTGCCCCCACCCCCAGAAACCTCTGCCCTGTTCTGAGACTTTTCTGGGCCCCAGTGTGTGGGAACTCAGTGAGTCTCTACTTCCCAGGACTTCCTGCCCCGGCTCCCGCCCCTGCCCCTCCCACACCCATTACCTCAGGACACTGGGAGGCACAAGAGGAGGGCAAGGACACAGCAGAGGACAGCAGCCCTGCCGACAGATGGGATGACGAAGACTGGGGCAGCTTGGAGGTGAGTGGGGCTGCGGGGGCCTCCCAGGGGGACCCCAGCTTAAAGGCCACAGGCTGCCATTCAAGGGGCTCCTGTGGGCTTGGCTTGTCTCAGGCCTGTCCGCACCTGCACGGCATCCCTGGTGAGTAGACATCATGGAGCGGCCACTGTGGCCGGAGCTGGCAGAGGAGCTCCCGCTCACCTCCAGGGAGCAGGGCGGGCAGTGAGAGGCCGGAGGGCACGGGTTGGAGCAGCCCACTGAGCCTCCCTCTCACCTGTCCCTGTCCCTCCACCTACTTCTGTGCCCAGCTAGCCCCAGTGCTCAGCAAGGAGAGGCCACTCCCAGGCCTAGCTCCAGACCAGTCCTCCCTGGGGCACGGGGTCAGGACAGGCTGAGGATGGAGTGGGCTTTGCTGAAGGAAAGGGGGTAGAGCTTTGGGCCCAGTTTCCCCATCTGCCTGACCGCAGTCTTGGGGAGGGGGTTGAACTCTGGATCTCATTCCCAGCCTAGAAGAGTGATGGAGGCCAGGTTCAGTGTGTGCACCTTATAGATGGGAAGCAGGACTTGAGGAGCAAAGGAGGTGAAGGCGAAAGAAAGAAGGGTGGAACCCATGGCTAGGAAGGGGCTGAAGGCCCTTTTGGGTTGGAGGTGGGGGGTGGTCCTATGGTCTTTCTCTCCTTCCCACACTGTAGCAGGAGGCCGAGTCTGTATTAGCCCAGCAGGACAACTGGAGTACTGCGGGCCAAGCCAGCCGCCCCGGGCAGGTGAGCTGCATGGGACGGTGTGTGTCGGCATGGAAAGCTGCGCCTGGCCCTCCCTGTCTGGTGCTACCTCCCACTTCTCGTCTGCAGACCAGCAACCCCGACCACAAATCCCCCGAGTCGGAATGGAGCAGCTGGGAAGCTGAGGGCTCGTGGGAGCAGGGTTGGCAGGAGCCAAGTCCCCAGGAGCCACCCCCTGAGGGCACACAGCTGGCCAGCGAGTATAACTGGGGTGGACCAGAGCCCAGTGACAAAGGCGACCCCTTTGCTGACCTGTTGGCACGTCGGGAGGCTGGCACCCAGGTCCTCAACTCCAGTCCGGTGGGAGGGTGCAGACTGGGAAGGACCTCCACAGGGAGCTGGTCTCCAATTCAGTGCATGCTTCCTTTTCAGCCAAGACCCGATTCGTGGGGTGATGACAACTGGGATGGCCTGGAGACCGAGAGCCGTGAGTGCTCCCCGAGGAGGGCTGACACCCCAGGGCAGTCCTCACCTCACCCCCCTAGCAGGCCTGGCTGGGAATCAGACCCAGCTTGTCCCCAGGCCCTCAGCCTGCCTCCCCTTCCTGTTGCAGGGCAGGTGAGGGCTGAGCTGGCCCGGAAGAAGCGGGAAGAACGTCGGCGGGAGATGGAAGCCAAACGTGCTGAGAAGAAGGCCGCCAAGGGCCCCATGAAGCTGGGGACCCGGAAGCTGGACTGAACTGCTGGTGTGGGTGCTTCCTGGCCACGGGGAACAGCCCCATGGATGTATTTATTGTACAAACCATGCCAGCCCGGCCAGCCCGGCCAGGCACATCTCACATGTACATAATCAGAGCCACAATAAATTCTATTTCACACCCCTGTGCCGGGCTCCGTCTAGCCCCTCCGAGGAGGCTGGGGTCTGGCACTGCCCTGCAGAGTCCATGCCTACCACGGAGGTGAATATACAATTTGCTTCAAAAGCCAAGAATAAAGAGGCAGGATCTGATTTATCAGTTTCTAGGAAACACCCTCTGGGAGGAAGGCCGACAGCGCCCCGAGACCCAACATCCACCTGTAAACCAGGTGGAGCCGGATGGGCACCCTCGGGACACGGGGCTCTGGAAGGGGTCTACAGGCCTGGCGGGTCCCTGGGTCCGACCCCGAGTCCGGGCAGAAGCTAGAGGCTGAGCTCGCCCAGTGTCGGGCAGAAACCGCTTGGTGATCGCTGAGGTCCCGGTTGAACGTGGTGTCAGCGGCGACGCTGGGGACGCTGGGACACGCAGGCCCCGTGCGGGCGGATGCGCGCGTAGCCAGGTTTGCAGACACAGCGGAAGGAGCCGCTGGTGTTGACGCAGCGCTCGCTCTTGCACAGCAGACCGCGCTGGTTCAACTCTCGGCACTCGTCGATGTCTGGAGGTGGGGTGACAGGTGGACTTTGCGAGGGGACCGGAACCGCACAGCCCGAGCTTCTGGTCCAGGCAGGACTACACAAGGCCCCGCCCCGCCGCCAGCCTCTGGCCCCGCCCCGCCCGGCTCACCCACGCAGCGCGCTCTGGAGGCGTCAAGCTGGAAGCCACCCGGACACTCGCACACGGCGCCGCCCGGCCGCAGCACGCAGCGGCCGCTCACGCAGCGACACTCGTCCGAATCCTCCTCCGAGCTGTCCTCCTCTGCGCCAGACGGCAGGACACAGGCGTCAACGCCGCCCCCAGTGACGGCCTTGACTCCCGCCTCCTCCCCGCCCCACACTCACCGCGCGGCGGCTTCCCCAGCAGCAGGGGGCTCGCATCCCAGAAGGAATTGCTCTCACTCTGCGACGTCGGGCACTGAGATCCTGGGAGGGGCAGTCAGTGGTCGGCGTGGTCAGTGCACCTCGGCTCCTGCCCCACCTCCCCCCTGGGCCAACCCTTCCCTGGTCGGCTCACCAGCTCCGCGCGGCGGGCACGGGCGGCATTGGGCACCCCAACCGCGGCCCTGGCGACAGCAACAGTCCTCAAAGGTGAGGGTGGGCCCAGCCAGGGGGCCCGCACACATGCCGTCCTCTCCGCGCTGGGCCCAGCACACGTCCCGCGGCTCCGGGACACGCTCTGCGGAAGGGGGCGTGTCAGGGAGAAGCCCGAAGCAAGGACCACCCACCTGCGCCCCAAGGCTTCACACAGCAGAGGGCCCTGGAGTCAGGCCCATGACCCTCGCCCTCACCAGCCGGGCTCTCGGGGAGCTGGCAGTCTCGGCCAAAGGGCCCGGGCACCCAGGGCGGGCGACACTCGCAGCGGTAGGAACCCGGTAGGTTGACACAGCGGCCAGGGTGGCAGGCTGCGGGGTCCTGACACTCGTCCACGTCTACGGACAGTGGGGTATGGATGGGGGGAGGTGTCACAGCTCATCCCAGGCCACCGCCTTCCTCCTGTTTCCCAGCCAGCAGGCCGGGCCTCACCCATCTCCTCGGGGCTCAGGCACTGTCGCTGCGCAGGGCTGTACTCGGCCGGGGGCGTGCAGGCGCAGCGGTAGCCGCCTCGCGTGTTCTCACACACTCCGTTCCGGCAGTTGGACTCGTCCAAGCACTCGTCCACGTCTGCAGGGAGGAAACAGGTGGGAGCAGCCGGCCCAGGGTCATGCGTGTCTCCTGGCCGCCGGGCGGTCCGCACTCACCCACGCACTCCAGCAGGTTCCCGTCGTAGTAGAAGCCCTGCTTGCAGTAGCACTCGTAGCCGGGCTGTGTATTCACGCACTTGCCCTCCTTGCAGATCTCCGCCCCGAACAATATGCACTCGTCGATGTCTGCGGAGTGGCACACCGTGAGCGCACAGCAGCCTCCACCTGCGGGGCCACTGAGGCCTGGCAAGCTGGGACCGGGAGCCAGGCCGACCAGCGGAGCAGAGCTCGCTCAGTGAGTGGGGGGCGGGGCTTGGTGGAGGGGCGGGGCAGGCGGTGGCGGTGGGGGCGGCGCTCACCGCGGTGGGCTGGGATGCCGTAGTTGACAATGTTGTTGTCCTGGGTGTAGCCCTTCCCGTCCGGGCAGAGGCTGTGGAACTCAGCTGCGGAATGAGAGCGGAAGGAAGGGGGCAGGATTGAGCAGCACATGCGTGCTGTCTGCGTTTCACCTCGGAGCTCTCAGCTTCATTCCCCCCCATCCTTTTCCTAACGAAGAAACAGGGTCTAGGAAGGGGAAGGGCCTGCTGGCTCCTGACCTGAGCTGTAGACTGGGCAGGGATAGATCTCACAGTGGTCTCCCCAGCCAGCCCCCAGCGAGCAGCAGCACTCTTGCTGGGTGACGTTGGTGGCCAGCACACTGTCGCAGAACACCGTGTCATCGAAGTTAAGGTAGCACTCCTTCTTGTGGTGGGGCTGCTCCACCTCTGAGGGGAGGAACGGGCAGCTCAGGGTGCGGACGCTGTATTTTCCTGTCCACACGGCCCTCCAGCCTCATCCCTCTGCTCCCCCACACTCCCTGCCTCCCCAGAGCCACCCAGTGATGGCCACCCTCCATCCTCAAGCCAGGTCTGGCCCCACTGGATTCTTCCAGGCAAAAGAAATGTCTCCCTGTTCCCCAAATTCCAGAGGCTGGGACCAGGATGCATCTCTGAACCCCAGCTGCAGCTCAGGGGAGTCATCTGGTCAGACAGAAGAGGGACCTGGGAGGCACTCACCCTCACAGCCGTGCTGGTCCTGGGTGGGCGTGAAGCCCTCATCACAGACGCAGACATAGGAGCCCTGCAGGTTCTCACAGGCCCCGTGGGGAAGGCACAGGCCCGGGTCCTGGCTGCACTCATCTATGTCTTCAGGGAGTGAGGGGGACAGGAAGAGCAGCTCAGGGGGAAACCAGCCCCTTCCCCTGGGGGTGTGCCTCAAGGGCCTCACACAAGTTCAGAACCTGAATTTCCACTTTGATTTCAAAGTACACACAACAGGAAGCCCTGTCCCGTCTGTTTGCATGTGGGTAGATGTGTGAACATAGACAGACTTTATGAATCCTAAAGAGAATTTGCAACTATTGTGAGCAGGTGGTCAGTCCCACTCACAACAGAATGAAGTCCTAACTCTCAGGTCAGCATTTGAGAACTTTTCATTTTGGTCTCCCAATATCTTAAAGTCCCATCACCCTTAAAACCACCAACACCTCTACTCTGTGTTTAGGGTACTGGGGTCTACTCTCTCCTGAAAACACAACCAGCTCCTTCCAGATCTCTGTGCTTTGCAAACACTGGTCTTTGGGTCTGGAATACCATCCCATGCTTCTCTCTCTGCTGAGGAGAGAGAGGAAACATAGTTATGCTTTAGGGAGTCCTATTCATGCTTCGGGTTCTGATTCAATGTCAGCACTCCGTTGCAATGAATCACTAGTTCAGACCACTTTTGGCACCCAGCACCCTGAACGGTAAGAATCAGTTTACACGTCAGCCTCCCCGAGCTGGGAGCCCTGGGCCATTGCTCAAGAAATAGTAGGTTCTCAGTAAACTCTTGTTGGATGAATACATGTCAAGGTGATTTGACACATGGTAGGCACCACGTAATTACTGTCATTGTTACTGTTATTCTAAGTAAAAGAGTGGAAGGATGCCTGAGTGGATGGATAGACGAAAAGACAGACAGATCAACAGTGTGTCTAGGAGATCACTGCTCCCTGCCATTCCTCCTCAGCTCACACCCAATCCCCCGTACCTTGGCACTTCCTGCCGCCTACCAGCCGGTGCCCCTGGGGACAGAGACATCGGTAGGAGCCATTGGTGTTGATGCAATCACCCCCAATGCAGGCT